>NC_044308.2:22529476-23782976 GCF_007474595.2 Lynx canadensis
TTTGATTAGTTTCTTGTAATTGTTCACCTTTAAGTCATACACCCTTTATTTTTGCATGCCTAAAAAGTTATATGCCCTCTGTACACAACAAGCCAACTGAGATTTGTGACTGTCCCGGCACTGCAATAAGTGAGAATATGAGTGAGGCTAATGGGTCTTCTTCATCTGCAAACGTTGACCCCATGCCTTCTCCTCTCTTTCATAGCAAAGTGTGGAGTAATCTTTAATCCACTGTTTCAGTGTTTGCTGGCCATTCCCAGCAATAATCAAGCCAGTGAATTATTACAAGGTTAAGGAAATCACCCAAGACCCTGAAAGAGCGGACCTATGCCGGCTGACTCCATCTTGTTCTGTGTCCTCCACCTTGAGTGACTATGTCCCCGACATGCCCCCTTTCCGGGAAAATTGCAGAAACCTCAGACCACGCCTCCTCCCCTTGAGTAACCTCCCGCTCACTGTTCAAACTTCCTGATCAAAACACACCCAGCAACCTGCCTAATGGGACTCTGACCCTTCCCCAGCCAATCGGCTGAGGCCACGACCCTTCCCCAGCCAATCAGCTAAGGCCACAGCCATTACCTCACCAACTGCCCCTAGACCCCTATAAAACCTTTGTGCTTTTGAAACTCGCTGGCTCTCTCTGGCATCTCACCGCTGCATCGGTGCAGGTAGGGGATTGAGCTCGAGCTAGCTTGAATAAAGGCTCTTCCCTTTTGCATTGGACTCAGCTCCCTGGTGGTGTGGGGATCATGAATTCTGGGCATAACATTTGGGGGCTTGTCCCAGGATCCCCAAGACCCCCGAGAGACCCCCGACCCAGACAGCCTGACTGGCCACGGTTAGTGTATGTTCATTCCGTCTTTTCTGTGTGAGCTCATTTCTGAAATTCTGGTAGTGCCCAGTGCGGTCTAAGTGGACGCACTGGAGGACCACGGGCCGGGAGTTTCAGAAGACGTTCTGATCCTCCCTTCTGGAGGGATGTGGATTCCCCTCAAAGGTCTGACATGAGGCAGGTCGCTCCCTCTGGTCAGCGTGAGCCCATCATCTAGCTTTCAGTTTTGCTTCCACGGAGTTGGAAGACTGTTTCTAGGGGCCCTCTGTCTGTTTCTGTGTTTCTCTGTTTTGTTCTGTGGACTTACTGGACGGACATTATGGGACAGACTCAGACTACTCCTCTAAGTATTATGATTGATCACTTTAAGGATGTGAGGGGAAGAGCTAACAACCTCAGTGTGGAAGTCCTAAAGCATCGGTGGCAGGTTTTTGTTCTAGCGAGTGGCCAACTTTCAATGTCGGATGGCCACCAGAGGGGACCTTCGACCTCCCTACCACCCACCGAGTCAGGAGTATCATCTCTCGGCCTAAGACGAGCCATCCTGATCAGCTCCCTTACATTATCACTTGGCAGGACCTTGTAGAAGACCAACCCTCTTGGTTTAAGCCCTTCCTAGCCCCACGCCCTCCAGAGCCAAAACACATTCTTGCTTTTCAGGGGACAGAGAAGAAGGACAACAAGAAAAGTCTTACCAGCCTTCAACACCCCTCTACCCTGTCCTACTGGGGGGATTGAAGAAGAATTCATTTTTCCTCCCCCATATAATCCCCCTAGGATGCCAGAAGAACACCATCCTCCCCCTCCGGGGGAGGCAGATGCTGTTCCAAGAGCGGGAGGCGGAAACACTCCAGTGGGAAGCCTGCCCTTTACCAGACAAAGGGCTCAGAGGGAGCAGTCCGCCTCCACCACTGACTTCACTATTCTGCCCCTGCGAGCCACCAGACCCCCAGACGTGGAGGGGAATCAGCCCATCACTATTGGCCTTTCGCCACTAGTGACCTCTACAATTGGAAAGCTCAGAATTCTGAGTATTCCAAGAAACTGGAAAGGCTTATTGATTTATTAGACTCTGTTCTTTTTACTCATCAGCCCACGTGGGATGATTCTCAGCAGCTTTTGCAGGTCCTGTTCATGACTGATGAAAGAGAAAGAATCCTCAATGAGGCCCAAAAACTAGTTCCAGGTGCAGACGGGAATCCCACCACCAACCAGGCTCAGATAGATTCCTCCTTTCCCTTAACTTGGCCCCAGTGGGATTTCAACATGGCAGAAGGTAAGGAGAGGCTCCGGGTCTACCGCCAGACTCTAATGAGGGGGCTGCGAATGGTTGCTAGGAAGCCAACCAATTTGGCCAAGGTAGGAAATGTGCAACAGGAAAAAGATGAATCTCTGGCTGCCTTTTTAGAACGGATCATGGAGGCATTCCGTACCTGTACCCTCATGGATCCAGAGGCTCCAGAAAGCAAGGCAGCTGTTATCATGGCCTTTGTAAACGAATCGGCCATAGATATTAGGAGAAAATTGCAGAGAATAGATAGACTAGGAGATAAAAGTCTGCAGGACTTACTGGTGGTAGCCAAAAAGGTATATAATAACTGGGAGCCTCCTGAGGACAAGCAGGCTTGTGCCATGGCAGCTGCCAGCAGTAAGCAGACTCGAGACCTGGTCAGATAATACTAGCTACCACTGCTGACTCCCCCAAGGAACAAGACAGCCGTCTCTGGCAGCTGGCAGATGACGCGAGAAAAGGTAAAGGAACCACCAAGGGGGGGGGGGTAAGCAGAGGCTGCAGAAAGATCAGTGCGCATACTGCAAGGAGATAGGGCATTGGGCCCGAGATTGTCTGAAAAAGGCCAGCGGGAAGGGAAGCAAGACTGATCAAGTAAAAGTCCTAGAGTTAGATGAACTGAGTGATTAGGAGAGTCGGGGTTCAGACCCTCTACCCAAGCCCAGGGTAACTCTTAAGGTGGAGGGGACCCCTGTTGACTTCCTTGTCGACACCGGAGTGCAACGTTCGGTCCTCCGCACTCCACAAGGAAAACTAGCCAGCAAGAAGTCCTGGGTACAAGGGGCAACTGGTATGAGCCAGTATTCATGGACTACCCGAAGAAAGGTAGATTTGGGGCTGGGCCGGGTATCCCGCTCCTTTATGGTAATATCAGAATGCCCCTACCTGCTGTTAGGATGGGACTTACTGACCAAGATTGGAGCTCAGATAACTTTCAGACAAGGGGGGGCCTCAGGTCACCGATGACAAGGGCCACTCCATCCAGGTCCTGACCATGAAACTGGAGGATGAATACCGCCTCCACCAGGAGGCGCTCCCGAGAGAGGATAATATAGACAGATGCCTACAAGAATTCCCCTTGGTTTGGGCAGAGACGGGGAGGGGGGGAGGGGGGCGGGGATAGGACTAGCCACTCACAGAACCCTGGTCCTGGTAGAGCTCAAGCCAGGAGAGAGTCCGGTAAGGATCAAACAATACCCCATGTCTCAGGAGGCCCGGAAGGGGATCCAGCCACACATCCAGAGACTACGAAGCCTAGGGGTACTAGTTCCTTGCCAGTCTTCCTAGAACACCCCCCTACTGCTGGTCAAAAAGCCTCACACAAATGACTACTGACTGGTACAAGACCTCCAGGAAGTAAATAAGAGGGTCACGGAAATACACCCAACTGTTCCCAACCCATATACTCTCTTGAGCTCCTTGGCGCCCTCCAGGGTCTGGTATACTGTACTAGATATAAAGGACGCCTTCTTCAGTCTGCCGCTGGCACCCCAGAGCCAACCCTTGTTCACCTTCGAGTGGCATGATCCGGAGGAGGGCTACAGTGGGCAACTCACCTGGACACGGCTACCTCAGGGATTCAAAAATTCACCCACCATCTTCGATGAGGCACTACACGAGGACCTGGGTGAGTACAGAAGGGAACACCCTGGCCTCACCCTCCTATAGTACATAGATGACATCCTGATTGCTGCTGACATGGACAAAGACTGTGAGTGAGGGACCCAGGACCTGCTTGCTACCCTGGGGGCCTTAGGGTACCGGGCATCCACGAAGAAGGCTTAGATATGCAGGGAGAGGGTAAGTTACCTGGGATATATCCTGGAGGGCGGACAGCGGTGGTTATCAGATGCCAGAAAAAAAACTGTCCTAAAGATCCCTACTCCCACCTCCCAAAGAGAAGTAAGGGAATTCCTAGGATCAGCTGGCTACTGCCGCCTCTGGGTTCCAGGTTTTGCTGAGATCTCCAGGCCCCTATATGAAGCTACCAAAGAGGGGAAAACATTTAAATGGGCTGAAAAAGAAGAAACTGCCTTTAATCATTTAAAAAAGGCCCTCCTAAGTGCCCCAGCCCTGGGCCTGCCAGACATTATGAAGCCTTTCCACCTCTTTGTAGATGAACATAAGAGAATAGCAAAAGGGGTTCTAACTCAAGCCTTAGGCCCCTGGAACCGCCCGGTGGCTTACCTGTCCAAGAAGCTAGACCCAGTGACTGCCAGCTGGCCGCCATGCCTAAGAATTATTGCAGCGACAGCAGTCCTAGTCAAGGATGCAGACAAACTGACCCTAGGACAGGAGATCTGGATCACGACCCCACACGCCATTGAAGGGGTCCTGAAACTGCCTCCTAATAGATGGATGAGCAACACACATATGACTCATTACCAGAGCCTCCTACCCAACCCTCCATGGGTGCAATTTCACCCCAGTACGGCCCTCAATCCTGCAACCCTGCTGCCCGACCCGACCTAAGTGCTCCACTACATGACTGTTGGAATACTGGAGAAAGCACATGGATTCTGGACAGACCGACCAACTGGCCCCTCCCCAATGCCGAGGCTACTTGGTTCACTGATGGCAGCAGCTTTGTACGGGATGGACACAGGTATGCAGGTGCAGCGGTGGTCACCGAAACAACACCATATGGGCGGAGGCTCTACCCTCTAGAATGTCAGCCCAGCGAGCAGAGCTCATAATCCTCACCAAGGCGCTGATGCTGGGAGCTGGAAAATGGCTTAACATCTACACAGACAGACGTTATGCATTTGCCACAGCTCATATTCATGGGGCAATTTATCAGGAGAGGGGGTTACTGACGGCAGAAGGACGGACTATAAAAAATAAGCAGGAGATACTTGACCTGCTTACGGCCTTATGGCTTCCTGCCAGGCTAGCCATTATCCACTGCCAAGGGCACCAGAAAGCTGATAACCCGGTAGCTAGAGGTAATCAAAAAGCTGACCAGGCAGCCAAGGCAGTAGCCCTTACTTCAGTCCCCACCATGACCATACAACTACCAGACCCGGGAGACCCAGTTTTACCAGACCAGCCCAAATACTCCCAGGAGGAGTTACAGCGGATCAAGAAACTCCCCATGGCCCAGGAGATAAAGGGATGGTGGTATACACCTAACAAGGAGCTCGTGCTGCCAGAGTGGCTCGGAGTCTCAGTATTAGAGTGCATGCATCGGTCTACTCACTTGGGGGCCTGAAAATTAAAAGACTTAATCCGACATGCGACATGCCGGAATCAAGATTCACCAACAGGACACCAAATAGAGCAAGTTGTATCTGCCTGCAAGACTTGCCAACTCACCAACGTGAGAGCCACATCAAATAAAAAAGGAACCAGGCTCAGAGGCACCAGACTGGGAGCCCAATGGAAGGTTGGCTTCACTGAAGTCAAACCAGGAAAGTATGGTTATAAATATCTTTTAGTATTTACAGACAGCTTCTCTGGCTGGGTGGAGGCATACCCAACCAATCATGGTACGGCTCAGGCGGTGGCTAAGAAGCTACTGGAAGACATCTTACCCAGGTATGGTTTTCCTGCCATGATAGGATCAGACAATGGACCAGCTTTTATCTCGCAGGTAACACAGGCAGTAGCCAAGGCGGTGGGGGCAAACTGGAAATTACATTGTGCTTATAGGCCCCAGATCTCAGGACAGGTAGAAAGAATGAATAGAACCCTAAAAGAGACCCTTACCAAATTAACCATGGAGACTGGCGGGGACTGGGTGACTCTCCTACCATATGCCCTTTATCGGGTTAGGAACACTCCTTATACCTTGGGTTTTACTTCCTACGAGATCATGTTTGGCAGGCCACCCCCTATTATTCCCAACCTTCGAGCTGAACTTCTTGCTGAGTTTAAAGATCAAGAACTTTTTCTTTCCTTGAGAGGGCTCCAGAGGGTGCACGAGGACATTTGGCCACGCCTCCGTGCCATCTACGAGGCTGGCCTGATCCCGACACCTCATCAGTACAGGCCGGGAGACTGGGTCTATGTCAAGAGGCACCACCGAGAGACCCTCGAGCCATGCTGGAAGGGACCCACATCGTGGTGCTGAAACCCCCACCACTCTCAAAGTAGGCGGCATCGCGACCTGGGTCCACACCCACGTTCAGCCAGCAGACCCCTCCTCAATCCAGAAGGACTTTGTCATGCGATGGGCCGTCAATCGGGACCAACACAACCCGCTCAAGCTCAAGCTACAGCGCATTCGACCCACCTAATATTGGTAACTCTGTTAGCTCTGCTTGTCACTGCTCATGCTGCTAAGAGTCCCCATGCCCCCAAAACATCACCTGGAAGATCATAGAAACCAGCTCGGGGACATACTCAATCAAACTTCCCAGAGCCACCCCAGGGACACTTGGTTCCCAGAATTTTGCGTAGACCTCCAAACTCTGCTCCCCTTGTCACCATACGCCCCCGGATTCCATGCACAGAACCTTTATTTCTATGTCTGCCCTGGCCACTCTTGCTTGAGCACATGCGGGGACATGGCTGACTACTTTTGTGCCTCCTGGTCATGTGTCTCAATGGGGCACATCTGGTGGACCCCACCATGCAACAGAGATCTCTTTTTTTTTTTTTTTATGAAATTTATTGACAAATTGGTTTCCATACAACACCCAGTGCTCATCCCAAAAGGTGCCCTCCTCAATACCCATCACCCACCCTCCCCTCCCTCCCACCCCCCATCAACCCTCAGTTTGTTCTCAGTTTTTAACAGTCTCTTATGCTTTGGCTCTCTCCCACTCTAACCTCTTTTTTTTTTTTCCTTCCCCTCCCCCATGGGTTCCTGTTAAGTTTCTCAGGATCCACATAAGAGTGAAACCATATGGTATCTGTCTTTCTCTGTATGGCTTATTTCACTTAGCATTACACTCTCCAGTTCCATCCACGTTGCTACAAAAGGCCATATTTCATTTTTTCTCATTGCCACGTAGTATTCCATTGTGTATATATACCACAATTTCTTTATCCATTCATCAGTTGATGGACCTTTAGGCTCTTTCCATAATTTGGCTATTGTTGAGAGTGCCGCTATGAACATTGGGGTACAAGTGCCCCTATGCATCAGTACTCCTGTATCCCTTGGATAATTCCTAGCAGTGCTATTGCTGGGTCATAGGGTAGGTCTATTTTTAATTTTCTGAGGAACCTCCACACTGCTTTCCAGAGCGGCTGCACCAATTTGCATTCCCACCAACAGTGCAAGAGGGTTCCCGTTTCTCCACATCCTCTCCAGCATCTATAGTCTCCTGATTTGTTCATTTTGGCCACTCTGACTGGCGTGAGGTGATACCTGAGTGTGGTTTTGATTTGCATTTCCCTGATAAGGAGCGAAGCTGAACATCTTTTCATGTGCCTGCAACAGAGATCTCATTGTGGTAAAGCGGCCCAGTGGCCCTGACCACCATATGTCTGGGGGCGCAGTAATCCCATAGTTATATCCTTTACAAGCCAAGGTAAAAAAACAACAGGATGGGAGAGTGGAAAAACCTGGGGACTCAGGAGATATGACCGGGTTAGGCCAGGAGCCAAAGACAAGGGCGTGTTATTTACTCTCCGAATGCAAGCAACTCCCCTTACCCAGCAGTCCCCCACAAGGGTAGGACCCAACCAAGTACTAGTTCCCCGACCTGCCCCCGCCCGGACGGCCACGCCCAGAAACACCCAGGCCCCAGCCATACGGCCCTCCACATCCCCTGTCCCTACCAGAGCATCACCCGCATCTCCTGCCCCAGGTCACAACTTACTATCTGATGCAAACCTCCTGTGGAGCACAGTTGTTGGAGCATACCACGTACTAAACACTTCTAGGCCCAACCTGACCAAGTCCTGTTGGCTCTGTCTAGATGTCCGGCCCCCATATTATGAAGGTATTGCCATTAAAGGCAATTATACAACAGCCTCCAACTCTAGCTCTTGAAGATGGCAGCAGGCTACTGCAAGACTAACCCTCCAGGCGGTAACAGGGCAAGGCACTTGTATAGGCCACGTACCCCCCCGAGCAGTCACATCTCTGTAATGAAACCCAAACAGTCCCCAGGAAGACAGTGTATCTACTCCCTCCCAAAAATGCATGGTGGGCCTGTTCCAGAGGCCTTACTCCCTGCGTCCACTCCCAGGTCCTTAACTCCTCGAAAGAAAGCTTCTGCATACTCGTGCAGTTGATCCCCAAGTTAGTATACCATTTGGGGGGAGAAATACTTAACAGGTTAGGCTCTACTAACCCCCAAAGTAAAAGAGAGCCTATTACAACCTTAACTCTGGCTGTGCTCTTGGGATTGGGATTAGCGGGGGCGTGGACCGGAATATCCTCAGTCGTCATTCAGGACAAAAACTACGGAACCCTAAGGGCAGCCATTGACTTAGACATAGAAAGAATTGAAAAATCAATTTCTCATTTACAGGAATCCCTTACTTCCTTATCAGAAGTAGTACTCCAAAACAAAAGGGGATTAAATTTATTATTCCTGCAGCAAGGAGGACTATGTGCATCCCTAAGGGAAGAATGTTGCTTCTGTGTTGATCACTCGGGGGTCATAAAAGAATCTATGGCCCTCATAAGGGAAGGACTGCAAAAACTGAAGTTAGAGAGAGAACAATCTCAGTCTTGGTACGAGTCTTTGTTCAACTGGTCTCCCTGGTTAACTACCCTCATCTCGGGCCCTTGCTGGACCCCTTGTCATCCTGCTCCTACTAGTAACCCTCGGACCCTGTATAATCAACAGACTGGTCCAGTTTGTCAGGGACTGCATGGAGGCCATCCAACTAATGGTCCTCTGTGCTCAGTGTGAGCACTTAATAACAGAAGAGAACAAAATAGAAATGCAGTCATCCCATGATTGGGTCCGCAAGCTACATGACAAGGGGGGGAATGAAAGAGCGGACCTACGCCAGCCGACTCCATCTTGTTCTGTGTCCTCCACCTTGAGTGACTATGTCCCCAACATGGCCCCTTTCCAGGAAAATCGCAGAAACCTCAGACCATGCCTCCTCCCCTTGAGTAACCTCCCGATCACCCATTCAAACTTCCCTATCAAAACACGCCCGGCAACCTGTGTATCGGGACTCCGACCCTTCCCCAGCCAATCAGCTGAGGCCACAGCCATTACCTCACCAACTGCCCCTAGACCCCTATAAAACCTTTGTGCTTTTGAAACTCGCTGGCTCTCTCTGGCATCTCACCACTGCATCGGTGCAGGTAGGGGATTGAGCTCGAGCTAGCTTGAATAAAGGCTCTTTGCTTTTGCATCAGACTTGGCTCCCTGGTGGTCTTTGGGGATCGCAAATTCTGGGCACAACAACCCATGCAATAATCCTGTCCTTTTCTAGTCTTGCTTGGTGGAAAGACTACAAAAATCCAGTAATGTAGACCCAGACACTCCAGAAAAGCAATTATCCTGGGGACCCTCTTCATAAGCCCATCAGCCCAGATATTTTTAGAAAGCTCCAAAAGATGGCTTTAGGGACCCAACTCCCTTTAACCAGCTTGTATATGTGACTTTCTCTGTCTTCAAATCGAGATCAGGCTGAAGAAGAAAGGAAGGAACAAAGGGAATGAAGACAGACTAAGGCTTTTAGCCACTGCCATTAGGCTGCCTGACCACCTCACGGCCACCCAAACCAACCCCAAAGAAGAGCACAAGGTAAAGGAGCTTGTTTCTCCTGTGGGATCCCAGCCCACTGTAGACAAGAATGCCCTCCAAACTATCCTCCAGTAAAGTGTCCTGCCCTCTGTTTGGGTGCAAAGGGCATTGGAAGAGGGACTGACCTCATGTCTGAAGGCAATCAAGATATGATTCCTTACCAGTTATTGCCCTGAATGACTGATGGGGCCTGAGTTTCCTGCTGGCTCCAACGAAAAGCATCACCATTTTGGGGAGGAACCATAGGTAACTCTTGATGTGGCAAGTAAACTTGTCAGATTTCTGAATAACATGGGAGCAAGCTGCATATTCAGTCCTTACTTCCCATTCTGGATCCTTGAACTCTGAATCATGTTCTATTGTTAGGGGAGAGGGAAAGCCAAAATCAAAATATCTCACTAAAACCCTACCTTCTTTATGGGTAAATTATCTCATAACTCAAAATTCCTGGCCATGCCAACATGCACAAGCCCTCTGTTGGAAAAGGATTTCTTATCCACCATTGGAGATACTATCAACCTCCCAGAAACAAAGGGCCTCTTCCTAGTTAGCTTGTGTCCCCACCCCCAGGAAGACCCTTTTGATAATATTGCACCATAAATCTAAGACTGAGTCAACTGAGTCAATTCCTACATGTGGGACAAAGGAATTCCAGGGAAAGCAGTATTTGCAACATTTGCAAAAATTACCTTAAAGAACAAAACTACTTACACCTGCAAACACCAGTACCTCATTTAACCTCAAGCCCAACAAGGTTTCCAGCCCTTAATAGAAAAGTTCCTAAAACATGGCCTCCTAGTTCCATGTCAGTCTCTCTGTAATTATCCAATCCTACCAGTTTTAAAACCAAGTAGGGAGTACCAGATGATCCACGACCTCCAAGCTATAAATGAGGCTGTCATTCCCATACACCCTATTGTGCCTAATGCCTACACTCTCCTGACCAGGTACCTGAAGGTACCACTTGTTTCACAGTCCTGGATCTTAAAGATGCCTACTTTTGCATACCCTTATATCTAGAATCTCAATACTTGTTTGCTTTTGAATGGACTGACCTATCTATCAATGTAACTCAATAGTATGCCTGGACAGTCCCACCACAGAGCTTTAGGGACAGTACCCTCCTATCTGGTAATGCTCTTGCCAGAAAACTCAGAAAGTTCACTTTAGCCACTGGAGTTCTCTAACAATATGTAGATGATATACTCAATCCGTAGCTCCTCCAAGGAAATATCATAAAAACACCATCCTGATTCTAAACCTCCTGGGAGAATAAGTGCATAGGGTTGCCCCAACACAGGCCCAAATTCCCACTGGAACAGTGACTTATCCCATGATTCTATGTGCCCCTCTCAACCATCTTCTTATTTGTAGACATCCTTCTCACAACATACAGGGGCCAGTGTTTACCCAATGGCTTGAGGGTTTTTATGGATTGATAACCTTGAACATTGGGCAGTTGCACCCTGAGGCATGTAGTTCCAAGGAGTATGCATAAATAATTCTACCTGACCTCACCCTAAAGCCTGGAGGGCAATAAGCCTTAATGTCTGCAATACCAGGTACCATGCTGTGTTAGCACCTTGGAAAGGTTTGCACATAATGAAACCACGCTACAAAATCTTATAGCAGTGTAAGATAGACTAGATTTCACTTTCACCACATGCACTTTCTCAGATCTCTCCAAGTCACACCAATCTTTGACCAGTGTGGTTATGGGCAATGGCTGGCTTTGGATTACTTATTGGCTGAACAAGGTGAAGCTTGTGCTGATTAACAGAACATGTTGCACCTCTATCAACACCACAGGACAGGTGGAAGAAAACATCTAAAAATTATGACCAAGACAAATGGCTCCATCAAATACCAAAGGGACTGACCTTACTAATAGTATTTTGAAGGCTGTGTGTGAGGCACTTCCATCTGTAACTTGGTTGTTGTTGCTTTTAGGTCCAATATTGGCTATATTGTTACTTTTGTTTTTTGAACCTTGTTTAATTTTCTTGTCAAATTTATCTCTTCCACACCCCAACAAATTCATTTACAGTTATGATATTCCAGGGATTATAACCTATCCCCTGTGAAGATGAAACTTACCAACACTCCCTGGACCAATTCATGACTTCCCTTTACTCCTATCTGTCCATCCAGATTTCCTAAAACTTAGATAGCAAGCAAGTACTTCTGAAGACCTCAGGCAGGGTCAATGTCCTACACCAGGATGAATTTGTTACGGAAGATGGACCATCACCCCTTTTTCCCTAAAATATTTTAAGGGCTTAAAGTATTTTATGGGGAATGGTGGTTAGTTAGGCTTTAAGAGGATTCCCGGAGACCAGAAACAAGGGAGTCATGGCCAACTACTGGGAAAGTTAGAGATCTATCCTGGCAGTACTCCAAAAACAAAGCCACAAGAAGCCAGATCAAACCAGGCATGCCCAAGACAAAGAAAGCCAGAAACACTGACCAAGTAAGGAAGAAAAAGAAACCTATCTTCCAAAGAAATCCCCTCACCAAGTAATAAGTATCCCACTCCCATTCCTAAGTTAACAACTGTCAATAAAGGATAGAGACCCATGCCTTGGGTGCAGTTTTCCCTTGTGCTCACCTGTTTTCACATCTCCAGAGTGTGCATTCACTTTAACAAACCTCCCCACTTGCACTGTTCAACCTTTGTGTCTGGTCCATCCTTGAATTCTTTCTTCCCAGGAGACCATTATCCTCCTGGGACATCTCAGAGATAGGTTGGGTGGAGGTCTCAGGGCCTCGGGTTCTCCCCAGTTCAACTGGAAACACTTTCTCCCCTCTTTAAATTCAGTAGATGCCTCCATAACCTCTATATCCAGTCAGCCTTTCCATGTTTCTTGATTTTTCACTCTTCAGGAAAAAGCCAAGGGGGCTTCAATCCATCCCATAAAGGTGTCTACAAAGACCAATAGATTCCTGAACCCCTTACAAGGAGACATGTGCATAAAATCTATCTGACAGTCTTCCTGTGGTGGAGTCCTTCATCCTTGGATAGGTTGAATAAGTGAAGGAGGTTTGTGGGCCCCCTCCGGGTAAATGCCATGATAGGTAGAACACACGTGGGAGACAGCCAACAGGGTTTGGGGAATGTCCTTGCCAATGAAAAGGGGTCCCACTAGGTATTGAAGGGCCTTGGCCCTAAGATGGGTTGCCTAATGTAAGTTATTAAGAAATTTCCATTGTAACATTCCTGGCAGTTCCAGTTTGCAATTGGGGTCTTGCAGTCAACACTCTGAAGTGAAGGAAAAGCCCTTGTTCAGTGCCCTTTGGGTTTCTTCCTGAATATATTGTGAAGAAAAGGGACTTACATTGGGAAACAGAGATGTTTGAAGGAGCAGCCGGGAGGCTGCTTTTGCATATCTGTCAGCTCTGTTGTTTCCAACGGAGACCAAATCATTATATTTTATATGGGCCTTGAAATGAATAATAGTTATTTGGGCATGGAGCATAACTGCCTCTAGCAAGGCCAAAATCTCAGAGGCATGTTTAACCAGGGTATTTTGGGCTGGGGGGGAGGGGTGGCGGGCTCTTTCTCCAAGTAGAATCATGGCATGAACCACGTGGAAGGAATAAGTTGAATAGGTATATATGTTTAGTTTCATTTTTGTGCCCAGTTGGAAGGCTTGGGTAAGAGCAATTAGTTCTGCTTTTTGTGCTGAGTTAGTGGCACCTGTCAGAGGTCCGGACTCAATGACTTTGGTTAAGCTAACAATAGCGTACCAGAGACCCATACTCCAACTATGAAGCTGCTGCCATCCCTGAACCATATAGCCTCTAGATTATATAGAGGTATATCCTGAAGATCTGGCCTGTCACTGCAAGTTAAATCTAGGTTTTCTAGACAAGAATGTTCCAAGGGGGGATTTGTTGTGGGATCTGGCAGTAAGGTGGCAGGATATAGGGTCTGACCTGACCAGATATTTGGTTCAGGTATTTCCAATAAAAGGGTTTGGTATTTTGTAGTTCTACTATTGGAGATCCAATGAAATGCCCTAGAATTGAGGGTGTCCAATACCTGATGGGGTATATAAACAGTTATGCCTTCTCTGAGCCTTCTTCAACCAGTAGGGCCACAGACCCCAGTGCTCAGAGGCAGGGAAGCCATACTTATGCTATAGGATCTGGATTCTTAGATATGTATGCAACAGGACATTCAGAGGATCCCAGCATTTGTATCAAGACTCCAAAGGCCATTCCCCTCCTTTCATGCACTTATAAGGGGAAGGGCTTCAGGAGGTCTGGCAGAGCTTAAACTGGAGCCATTGTAAGTGCCTGTTTTAGGGCCCCAAAAGCTTTTGTAATTTCAGGGTCCACTCAAAATGCTTCTCCTCAGGTATCCTCAGGGACTCACAAAGAGACTTTGTTATTAATCCAAATTGCGGTATCTATATTTGACAAACCCCAGCCATACCCAAAAAGGAATGCAGCTGCAGTTTTGGAGAGTGAGCTTTCATATTTAAAATGAGACTTATGGTGGTCAAAGAAGCTCTTAGTCCCAAGAGTCAATATTAGTCTCAGGAACTGATCTTTCTGAGACGAAATTTGGGCTTTTGAAGGGGAGAGCTTATAGTCCCAGGAAGCCAAGCTCCAAAGAACAATTTGTGTTGGAGGTATTCTCATTAGGGATGCTGATAAGCAAATCATCAACATATTGAAGTAAGTCACGGCCTCTGGAGAGCTGAAGAGTGGACATATGCTTGGATAGGGCCTGTCCAAATAAATGTGGACTGTCCCTAAAGCCCTGAGGGAGGACAGTTGAAGTTAGCTATTAGTAACCTGGGTGGAGGGTCCTGCTACTCAAAGGCAAAAAGGACCTGGGAATCTGGGTTCACTGGGATGCAGAAGAAAGCACATTTTACATATAGCACAGTGTACCTAGGAATGTCCAAGAGGAGAGGTTTAAGATGGCAGAGGGATAGGGTCACGCTAAACTCACCTCATCCCCTTAATAGCTAGATGAATATAAAATCATTCTGAACACCCAAGAAGTCAATCAGCAGTCTTAGAGAACAAAGCTGCATGTCTACAAACAGAAAAAAAAAATGACCACTGGATAGTAGGAAATGCAGAGAGTTGATTTCTAGGAAAAAAGAATCTGGGGTGCAATGGTGGGGAGGGATCCCTATTGCAGAGAGGTGAGCTAAAGAGAGAGAGTGAAACACACACAAGGGACTTCACAAGAACACTGTTCCCCAAAGCAATTAATGGGGGGAAAGGGGATGGTTTCCACATCTCAAGTTTTTTTATTGACAGCAGAGCATAGAATCTGAAGTTTCAGTGATCAGCTCCTGGTGGTGCTCCAGTGAGGAAGCAAGGCAGAGGCCCCGGAAACAGTAGCACCGTCTGAGGATCCCCTGGGTCACATGGGGAGAAGCAGTTCCCTTGCTTGGAGTGCGCTTGGTAGAGGTGACACAGCCTGTCCACAGGCAAAAGACCCTGTGGGCACCATTGAGAGGCTCTGTTTATCAGTACAGGAACAAAGACATCAGTTGAGAGCAGCAAACTCTGGTGACAGATGTGTGTAGTGGTTTATTGTAAACTCCAAGCCAATGCCACTGCGTGGTTTTGTGACTGTTTCCTGTGACAAGCTGACACCAGCCAAGGCACAGCAAAACCCTCCCCCCAGGGGATCAGCGTGTGTCCAAGTTGCAGGGGTCTCTGAAGTTTGGAGTTTTGAAACACAGCTGTGCCTGAGCTAAAACCCAGGAGGGCAGCACCACCTGGCAGGTGGACAGTTCTGACACAGACAGGGTGATTGCGCTTTTGTGACGGTGTGAACTTGACACTCCAGAGTCTAGAGAGCAACGTGAAACCATTTTCACCCCTAGCCCACCAGCACTGATCCACCTCAGTGCGCTAAACAGCACCACCAAGTGGAGAATAGAGTCATTACACCAAACCTAGCCCCCATGCACGCTCCAAGCACATTTCTACTAGGACAAGTCAGCCTGAAAATCAGACCAGCAGGCTCCTCCCACAGAAGACCAGAACAAATCCCTTCCACCCAGTCTACTGCTCACAGGGTGCTGCCAAGCTTCATCTCTAAGGAAAACTGGACCTAGCTTCATTTGGGTTTGTTTTCTTTCTGTTTTGGTTTTTATTTCTTTGTTTTCTTGAATACAGAGATAGCAATTTTTTTCTTTTATACATTTAATTAATTTATTTATTTTTAATTTTTTCCCAAGATACCCCTAACAAGCAGACCAAAATACACCTAAGATCTAGCTTCCTTTATTTTTTTAAATATTTTAAATTTACATTTTTATTATTTCCCATGAAAATGACAAAGCAGAGGAATTCACCCAAAAGGTAAAAAAAAAAAAACAAAAACAAAAACAGGAAGAAATGATGACCAGGGATTTAATCAACATAGATATAAGCACAATGTCGAAACTAGAATTTAAAACAACAATTATAAGGATTCTAACAGGGATTGAAAAAAGCATAGAAGACACTAGAGAATCCCTTACAGCAGAGATAAAAGAGCTTAAATCTAGATTTAAATTAAAAGTACTATAACATAGATGAAAACCTGAAAGGAGGTCATCACAGAGAAGATGGGTGAAGCAGGAGAATGAATGAGTGATATATAAAATAAAATTACGGAAAATAATGAAGCTGAAAAGAGGGAAACAAAGGTAATAGGTCCTGAAGGTACACTTAGGGAACTCAATGACTTACTAAAACATAAAAACATTTGTATAACAGGAGTCAAAGCAGATGAAGAGAGAGAAAACGGAGCAGAAGGGTTATGTGAACAAAAAAGAAGCACAGAGAACACCCATTAAATTCAACAAAAGCCGACCACTGCCAATGCATATCACAGTCAAACTGACAAAATACAGACAAGGAAAGAATACTGAAAGCAGCAAGGGGGAAAAAAAAGGAACAAGGGAACAAAGGAAGACAAATCATCAGGTTTGGAGCAGATCTGTCCACAAAAACTTGTCAGGCCAGAAGGGAATGGCAGGATATAGTCAACGTGCTGAATGGGAAGATATATATAGCCAAGAATACTTTATCAAGCAAGGAAGGCTGTTATTCATAATATAAGGAGAGATAAAGACTTTCCCAGAGAATAACATAAAGAGTTTGTGACCACTAAACCAGCCCTACAAGAAATGTTAAGAGGGGCACTTTGAGTGGGATGGGGAGATTAAAAGCAAAAAAGAGTAGAAAGGAACAAAGAACATCACCAAAAACACCAACTGCATAGTAACACAAAACACTGAATTTATATCTTTGAATAATCACCCTGACATAAATGGACTAAATACTCCAATCAAATGATATAGGGTATCAGGATGGATTAACCCCCCCCCCAAAAAAAATAAAAAATAAAAAATAAAAACAAAACGCCAAGATCCATGCATATGCTGCCTACAGGAGACTCATTATAAACCTAAAGACATCAGCAGATTGAAAGTTAGGGGATGGATGGGGTACCTGGGTGGCTCAGTTGGTTAAGTGTCTTATTCTTAGTTTTGGCTCAGGTCATAATCCCACAGTTTGTGAGTTCAAGCTGTCAATGCTGAGCTTCATTGGGATTCTCTCTCTCTTCCTCTCTCTGGCCCTTCCATGTTCTCTCTCTCTCTCTTTCAAAATAAATAAAATAAACATTAAAAATAAAAATTGAGGGAATAGAGAATCATCTATTATGCTAATGTATGCCAAAAGAAAGCTGCAGTGGCCATATGTATAGCAGACAAACTAGATTTAAAACCAAAGACTGTAACAAGGGATGAAGAAGGTCATTGTATCAAAATTAAGGGGTCTATCTATCAAGAAGATCTAATGATTATAAATAGTTATGTCCCAAATTTGAAAACACCCAAATATATAAATCAGTTAATAATAAACATAAAGGAACTCTCCCTCTCTCTGACCCTCCCCTGTTCATGCTCTGTCTCTTCCTGTCTCAAAAATAAATAAAACGTTAAAAAAAATTAAAAAAATAAACATAAAGGAACTCATTGATGATAATATAGTAGTAAGACTGGACTTTAACATCCAACTTACAGCAATGGATAGATCATCTATGCAGAAAATCAACAAGAAAATAATGACTTTGAATGACACACTGGACCAGATATACTTAACATATATATTCAGAGCATTCCATCCTAAAGCGGCAGAATATACTTTCTTTTTGAGTGTACACAGAACATTCTCCAGAATGGATCATGTACTCAGTCACAAATTAGCCCTAAATAAGTACAAAAAGATTAAGATTATATCATGAATATTTTTAGACCAGAATGCTATAAAATTTGAAATCAACCACAGAAAAAAATTAGAAAAAAAACCCACAAAAGATGGAGGTTAAAGAATATCCTACTAAAGAATGAATGGGTTAACCATTAAAGTAAAGAAATAATAAAAAAAAAAAGTACAAGGAAGCAAATTAAAATGAAAACATGACACTCCAAAATGTTTGGAATGCAGCAAAGGCAGTCCTAAGAGGGAACTACATTGCAACACAGACCTACTTCAAGAAGCAAGAAAGGTCTCAAATACACAAACTAACTTTACACCTAGAGGAGTTAGAAAAGAAACAGCAAATAAAGCCTAAAGCCAGCAGAAGAAGGAAACTAATAAAGACTAGAGCAGAAATAAATGATTTAGAAACAAACAAACAAAAACCAGTAGAACAGATCGATGAAACTAAGAGCTGGTTCTTCAAAAAAAATTAATACAATTGTTAAACCCCTATCCAGACTTATCAAAAATAAGAGAAAAGATCTGAATAAATTAAATAACAAGTGAAAGAGGAGAGATCACAACCACCACCATGGAAATACAAACAACTGTAAGAGAATACTATACAAAAATTATATGCCAACAAACTAGGGAATCTGGAAGAAATTAATAAATTCCTAGAATCATATAAATGACCTAAACTAGAAACCTAAAAACAGGAAAAAATAAAAAATCTGAACAGACCCATAACCAGTGAAGAAATTGAAATAGTAATCAAAAATTTCCCAACAAACAAAAGTCCAGGGTCAGATGGCTTCCCTGGTTAATTCTACCAGAAATTTAAAGAAGTTCTAATACCTATTCTTCTCAAAGTGTTATAAAAAAATAGAAATGGAAGGAAAACTTCCAAAATTATTCTACAAGGCCAACATTACCTTGATTCCAAAATCAGAAAAAGACCCCACTCAATAGAAGAATTAGAAGAATATCCCTGATGAACACGGATGGAAAAATTCTCAACAAGATACTGGCAAATCAAATCCAGCAGTATATTTAAAGAATTATTTATAACGATGAAGTTGGATTTATTCCTGGGATTCAGGGCTGGTTCAATATTCTCAAATCAATCAATGTGTACACCACATTAATAAAGGAAAGGATAAGAACCATATGATTCTCTCAATAAATGAATGAAAGTATTTGACAAAATACAGGATCCATTCTTGATATAAACCTTTCACAAAGTATGGGTAGATGGAACATACCTCAACATCATAAAGGCTATATATGAAAGACCCACAGTTATATCATCATCAATGGGGAAAACATAAAAGCCTTTCCCCTACGGTTAGGAACAAGACAAAGATGCCCACTTTCATCATTACTATTTAACAGTACTGAAAGTCTGAGCCTTAGAAACAAGTCAACAAAAATAAATAAAAGACATTCAAATTGGCAAGGAAAAAATCAAACTTTCACTAATTCCAGATGACATGATACTCTATGTAGAAAACCTAAAAGACATAAAAATTGCTGGAACTAATACACAAATTCAGGAAAATTGCAGCATATAAAATCAAGATACAGAAATGTGTTGCAATACTATACACCAATAATGAAGCAACAGCAAAGAAATCAATAAATCAGTTCAATTTGCAATTGCACCAAAAAAAAAATAGATATCTAGGAATAAACCTAACTAGAGAGGTGAAAAATCCCCACTCTGTAAACTATAGAACACTTATGAAAGAAATTGAAGAGAACACACACACACACAAAATGGAAAAGCACTCCAGGCTCATTGATTGGAAGAACAAACATTGTTAAAATGTCTATAATTCCCAAAGCAATCTATACGTTTAATGCAATGCCCATCAAAATACCACCAGCATTTTTAACAGAACTAGAACAAACAATCCTAACCACAAAGATGTGGTTCCAATGTATGGAACCACAAGATACCCCAAATAGCCAAAGAAATTCTGAAAAACAAACAAACAAACAAACAAACAAACAAAAAACTGGAGGCCTCATGATTTTGGATTTCAAGCTATATTACAAAGGTGTAGTCATAAAGATAGTGTGGTACTGGCACAAAACAGACACAGAGATCATTGGAGCAGAATAGAAAACATGGAAATGGACCCACAACTCTATGGTCAACTAATCTTCAACAAAGCAGGAAAGAATGAATATCCAATGGAAAAAAGACAGTCTATGCAACAAATGGTGTTGGGAAAACTGGAAAGCAACATGCATAAGAATGAAACTGGACCACTTTCTTATACTATACACAAAATAAATTCAAAATGGATAAAATATCTAAATGTGAGATAAGAACACATCAAATTCCTAGAGGAGAACACAGACAGCAAACTCTTTGCATTGGCTGCAGCTACTTCTTACTAGACAGGTCCCAGAAGGCAAGGGAAAGAAAAGGAAACATGAATTATTGGGACTTCATCAAGACAAATAGCTTCTACACAGCAAAGAAAACAATCAACAAAACCAAAAGGCAACCTACAGAATGGGAGAAGATATTTGTAAATGATATATCTGATCAATGGTTAGTATCAAAAATCTATAAAGAACTCATCAAACTTGACACCAAAAATCCCCTAGATAATCAGTTAAGGAATAGTCAGAAGACATGAATAGACACTTTTACACAGAAGACGGCCAGATAGCTAACACAAACATGAAAATATGCTCAACATCACTCAAAATCCTTGATGTGATACTACCTTATGCCTGTCAGAATGTCTAAAATTAACAACACAAGAAACAACAGGTGTTGGTGAGGATGTGGAGAAAAGGGAACCCTCTTGCACTCTTAGTGGGAATGCAAACTGGTTCAGCCACTCTGGAGAACAGTATGAAGGTTCCTCAAAAAGTTAAAAATAGAACACTCTATGATCCAACAATTACACTACTAGGTGTATATACCCAAAAGATACAAAGCAAAAAGGGTGCCTGGGTGGCTCAGTCAGTTAAGTGTCCAACTCTTGGTGTCAGCTCAGGTTATGATCTCACAGTCGTGGGATTGAACCCTGCATCAGGCTCTGCACTGACAGAGCCTGATTGGGATTCTCTCTCTCTCTCTCTCTCTCTCTCTCCCTCCCTCTAGCCCTCCTCTGCTTGTGCTCTCTCTCTGTTTCTGTAAAATAAAATAAAATGCTGGGGCACCTGAGTGGCTCAGTTGATTAAATATTCCAACTCTAGATTTTGGCTCAAGTAATGATTTTATGTTTCATGAGTTCCAGATCCATGTCTGGCTTTGTGCTGACAGCACAGAGCCTGCTTGGGATTCTCTATCTCCCTTTCTCTCTCCCTCTCTCTCTCTTCTTTTCTGTTTGCCTCTCTCTCTCTCTCTCTCTCTCTCTCTCTCTCAAAATAAACAAATAAAATAAAATGATTAAAAAATACAAATTTAAAGGCATACATGTACCCCAGTGTTTATAGTTTATTGCAGCATTATCAACAAATAGCCAGACTATGGAGAAAACCCAAATTTCCTTCAAGTAATGAATGGATAAAGAATAGAATACACACACACACACACACACACACACACACAATGGAATATTACTCAGCCATAAAAAAGCCATAAAATCTTACCATTTGCAAGGATGTCACTGGAGCTAGAGTGTATTTCATAAGAGAATTTAATCTGTCAGAGAAAGATACCATATGATTTCACTCATATGTGGAATGTAAGAAATGAAACAGATAAACATATGGAGGGGGAAGAGGGAGGGAAACAAACCATGAGAGACTCTTAAAGGACAAACTGAGAGTTGATGGAGGGAGTTGGGTTGGGGATGGGCTAGATGGTTGTGGAAGGCACTTGTAATGATGAGCACTGGGTGTGTGTGTAAGTGATGAATCACTGATTTCTCCTGAAACCAATGTTGTGCTATATGTTCACTAATTATAGTAAAAGTTTCAAAAAAATCGAAAAACAAAAATCAAACAAATAAAATTGTCTTAAGGGATCTGTCCTAGGAGGCTATAAGTGTAGGAACAATTGGGTAAATAGGAATTATAGCCTTGTTGATAGACCTTAGGTCCTGAAATATTCTACATGAACCATTAGACTTTTTAATTGCCAAGATAGGGGTATTATAATGTGAATTTCAGAGATGCAAAAGTTCTATCGCTAAGAATTTTTGTATGAGGGACCATAATTCCTGTCTGGCCTCTGGACGTAAGGAGTCGTGGGATTTACTGTGGAAGAAATGAGAATCTTCACATTGTATCTTTACGAGGGTTTCTAATGGAGCACCCCAGAATGGAGGTATTCCATAACTGAGGGGCACCTACTGAAAAATAAAGACCTTGCTGTTTGAAGGGGTGGAGGGCTCAAGAAGACAAAAATGCTAGCAGGAGGTGGTCAATCTCAGAAACACAAAGATTAGTTTGCACCTTTTATAGTATGTCCCTTCAAGTAATGGTGTGGGGTAATCAAGTAAAAAAAGGAAGGAGTGGGTAAAGTTATTGTTACCCAAAGAAAAAGGGGAACATGAAACGTTCCCCAAAGATAAAGGGGAAATGAAACGTACCCTCTTTGGGTGCCTATCTATGCCAGTGGTGAGAATCAAAGACTGGAGGATGACACCTGAGTATTTTATAAGGGCAGAATAAGGGCTCCCATTTCTATTAGATATTCAATTTTGTCTCTTCCCACACCCAGGGTTACCCAATCCTCTGCCAAAGAGATGGAGGACATGGGTGCTTGCACAGCCTGTGGGCCCCATCAGCCAAAGGAGAGATCATCTGCTCCTGCTCCATTGTGCTCCTCATAATCAAGGTAGAGAGCTAATTGCAGCTGCCTTTGCACAGAGTGGCCTTTGCCTGAGGCTGTCGATTACCTAGGATGGACTGTGCTTGGGACTTTGGGGCCCAGGATGACCCTCCCACACATAACAAGAAGGCGAAATCCCACCTCCAATGCCCTGATTGTTTGAAGGCCAGACAAGTCTCTGAGAGAGGGAGCATTTGACACCCCTGGGCCAGATGTCCCAATTGGCGACAAAGAAAGGAGGTTTGATGAGCCCCTTGGGCACAGGGATGCTTAGCAGCTTGTACCTTTAATGGCTTTTGCCCTGGGTGGATCCAGAGAATGTTGGGGAACTAGCGATAGCTGCAGCTATATGTTGTGCTTTACTATTTGTCTTCCTATTCCCTTTCAGCCCTTCAGACTACCTCTCAGTTATTGAAGACCTTGAAGACCATATCCAGAAGTGTGAGGATGTAGGTCTGAGGTCCCTGATTGAGCTTTTGAAGGTTTTGTTTGATATCAGGGGAGGCCTGGATGATAAAATTCATTGCTAACATTGCTGTGCCCTCTGGGCTTTTAGGATCTAGGTTGGTGTATTTTCTCATGGCCTCTATTAGGCAGGAATGAAATACAGCAGGGTTTTCATTTGGGTCTTGGATTATTTCTTTAAGTCTTGCATAATGTACAGGTTTTATGACTGCTTATTGCATACCCTAAATTAGGCAGGTTATCATGTAATCCTGACTAACTCTATCAGGGTCTCTTGCCTGATAACTTAATCTATGGCCAGCATTTGGCACTGCCTGTACTGTCACTGGAGCAAGGTCAGGATTACAGGTATGGGCCTCATCATCCCAGCTCTAAGCCAAAGACCAGATATGGGTTTTTCCCTCATGGTTGCTGTACATAGTAAAGATGATCTGAACATCATGACAGGTGAGATAGAAAGCAATTATGAGGCTTTTGAATTCCTTAATTAAATGAGAAGAATGCTGGCTAAAGGAATGAAGATTTGTTTCTATGTGAAACAGATCAGACATTGGAAAGGGAATGTGTACTCTAATTTTCCCCACATCCCATTCACTACCTCTGGAAGGGCCTGACGTTTTGTGGAGAAACACAAGTCAGGTCTTTAGGCTCGTGCTTAATGCCAGATTGAGTATGGGATGGAGACAGGAGGCCTTGGTAGGGTGGTGTTGTGGTGGTGGCAATGTCCCTAAGGTGTTAATAGAATCCAGGGGAGTCTCTGTGTCTTCAGGAGGAAGGGGAAGATGCTGGTGCAGAATAAAAGAAGGGTCATCTAGAATGTCCACAGTGTCAGATAGATGGGCTATGAAACAGAGCAAGACACATTCTAAAGTTTTTTTTTTTTTTTTTTTGAAGGTCAGGGTTTGGGGAAAATGCCATGAAGTCTTGCACATATGAGACCTCTGTTTATTTGGAGGAGTTCTGGCAAAACTCAACCTGGCAAATAGTATTATAAGAAAGAGTTCCACGGAGGGACCATAAATCTTGATCTTGTAGTTTGTATTGAGGCCAAGAAAAATTACATAAAACGATGAGATTTTTTTCTTCAGGCTTCAGGGGTCCAATCCAGTTTTTAAGAATGCACCCCAAGGGTGAGTCCAATGAGTACAGGGGGTTTGTCCCACAGTGAGAAAAACCAGCTGCCAATTCCCAAAGCCGTGTCCTTCCAAAGGGAATGGGGTTCCAACTCATGATCATGATTTCAGTCAGGACATCCCACTGACCTGAAAAAGGACTGGACCTTATATGGGGTGACTGATTCTGCTGGGGCATCCCACCAAGAAGAGGGACTGGAAAATCCTGGGGGCACTTCCTGTTGGGATGTCTCCTGCAATAGCAAAAGGCAGACACAGATTGGCTGAACCAGGTCAGAAAAAGGAGGGGGAGAACTCACCACTATGATGTGTAGGAATGTGTTTGTCCATAGATCAAGTGGCTCCTGGATCGATGGGAACAAAGGAAAAAGGGAAGGGAACCAACAGATAAAAGGTGGTGGCTGAGAATTAGCCAGTGTCAGGAAAAGGTCCAACCAAATCTGTAACATTTTCAGATTCGTCCTGGTTAAACTGCTCCTTCTAGATATGCCATTTGTTGGGAACAGACCTTGAGGGGTAGAGTGAGATAGCAGAGGAAAGGGATTATTTGCCCTCACAGGGGCAGGCAGTCCAATCCATTCAATGTCAGACCTCCAGACCATACCAGGGAGCTGCCTTGGCCAGTTGTCTGGGAAGTACTATGTTTAAGTTGCTGCAGGGCTTGAAAGAGAAAGGAGAGGGAGGGAAAGATCCCTCCAAAGGGCAAAGAGGAATCCCTCACCCTTTCAGGAAAAGGTGGTCCAGCTGGTTTCCCCTGGAGCTTTCAATCTTCACCAAGGAGTAACATCTCTGCTGGAGGTTATCAGTTTCCCAAGGAGTTGTAGAGTTAGTCCACTGAAGGACAGCCCCAAGAAATTTCCAGAGAATATGGGGAGAGCCCTGGGCAGGCAAATGTTCTCCATATGGGCCATAAAATGTGGAGTCTCCTGATCAGATGGGACCACCAAATATGGGGCGACCCAATCTGGTGGAGGTTAATGGCATGGGCAGTGAAAGAATTCCCCAAGGCAGAACAAAGGAAATAGAAATTTATTGTTGAATACTTCCTTGAAGTGGTGGGCAGGACAGCAAAAACAGAGACTGCCACAAAACAGTGATGGGGGGGGTTCCGTAGTTAAAGGGGGAAGGTGAGGACGTATGGGAATGTATGGAATTTTCCTTTTTTGTAAACTATGTGTCCAGGTGTAAGTAACTCATTAATCAGCTAGGACTTATGGATATTTTGAAGTGTGTCACCTAAATGGGCCTGTTTGTATTCAGCCAGGTGGTCACTGTGGGCCTTTCTAGCTTACTCAGGTTTCCATTTTTCAAGTTTACTACCTAAAAGTAGCCTCTACAGGACACACATCAAGGCCTGAAGTGGAGAGAATGAGAGAGAGAGGAGGCGGGGAGAGAAATTGTACCTGGGGTTCTGCTTTTATTTGGGCACACGGGGTTTTTGAAAAGGAAGCTTTTATGAGTGGGATTGCCAAGATTCTTATCTAGTTATATAGCTAGTAACTCTGTCACAGAGCTGTCAATATGTTTGAGGTGAATGTCTATGAAATGGATGCCTTGGCAATCAAAAACTTAACATAAGGCACTTACATTACAATAAAAAAGCTTATTGTCAGGCATTTACATTATATGCGCCTATTTCAACAGCCTCTTGGCCTAATTTTGCCTTCCTCTCTGAAATGAATATAATCTGCCTTCACCTGGATATTCATGGGGTACCTCAACAGCTTTGCCATTGTACCCAAACTTTGCAGACAAGATCTTAATTGCATCCACCTTTCTCCAGGAGCACAGGTATGACATTGCATTCATTACATGCTCTTCTGAGACGAGTATTCATTTGACACACTAATCATATATATATATATATATGTGTGTGTGTGTGTGTGTGTGTGTGTGTGTGTGTGTGTGTCAAACATGTTTTAGTCATTTTTGGGTTCTAGTGGCAATATATTCCTCATTTACAAAGTTTGCTTCATCTCACTGATACTGCTACTTACAAATCAGCCCAACCTTAATGGGGCCACCTCCAACAAAAGTGTCTAAAATCCATCCAAATTAAAATCAATAGGTATTCCCCTCAGCACCCTCAGAAGCTCCTTCACTATAGAAGCTTTATGAACCTTTCTTGTGTTTCCTGGAATCTCTGAGCTACCTATGATGGCCATAAATTGCCCAAGGGCTTTAAAGCTCCTCTTGGACTCATGCTATACACCATTAAAACAAAAATTGCTTGGGGTGCCTGGGTAGCTCAGTGGGTTAAGCCTTGGAGTTCAGCTCAGGTCAAGATCTCACCATTCGTGAGTTTGAGCCCCGCGTCAGGCTCTGTGCTGACAGCTCAGAGCCTGGAGCCTGCTTCGAATTCTGTGTCTCCCTCTCTCTCTGCCCCTCCCCTGCTCATGCTCTATCTCTCAAAAATGAATAAGCATTAAAAAAATAAAATAAAAAATTGCTAGTCCAAAGCCTGTGACCCTCCATATCCAGTCACCCATTATATTTGTTACTGACTTGGGTTCTTGGGCTCTCCATGCAGTAGAAATTGACTTGGGCCAAATGGGAATTTCCAGGCAAGCATTTTATTCAGGCTTCTGCTTGAGCACCAGGGAGACAGCACAAAGGAAAAGGTCCTTCATGATGGATCTCTGAACAAAGTCAGGGGAAAGTATTTTATTTTTATTTTTTTTAAATGTTTATTTATTTTTGAGAGAGAGAGAGAGAAAGCAAGAGTGGGGGAGGAGCAGAGAGAGAGAGAGAGAGAGAGAGAGAGAGAGAATCCAAAGCAGACTCCAGGCTCTGAGCTGTCAGCACACACCCTGATGCAGGGCTCAAGCTCACGAACCATGAAATCATGACCTGGGCTGAAGTCAGACACTTAACTGACTAAACTACCCAGGTGCCCCTACCAGGGAAAGTTTTTTAAAAGACTGAGGTGATAAAGGAGTAATGTCCAAGCATGTAAAGGCAGGGAGAGACACAGAAAGTTGGGCGTACAGGCACAGTGGACAGAACACAATTTGTCGTGGATCACATGTCTCATTAATGTGTTAAATCTCGACCCCTGGTTGTAACTTTTAGTACTGTAATGAGAGAGAAAGTCAGAAAAAGATCAGGGGGCCCAACTTGACACAAACTGGTTTGGTCTAGTCCTCACCATTCTTTGTAGTTGAGTCCCTCCTTTGGTAAGTATCCTGGTTCTGCATTCCTGAAAGATATGCTACTCAAGAGGCCTGGAGATACAGCTGTCAAGGAAAATGCTGGTTTTTATAGTCAGGAGACCTGAGTCTAATCTCTGCCCTGTCTCATGTTTGGGTCATGGAAATAATACTTCACAGATCAGCACAGCTATCAAAATCTCCTTAATAGAGCCAAACCTGGACTTCTGGAATAATACACCTCTAGGAGTGAGTAACCACCTTTGTCCCCAATTCCTTGCAAAATTCCATGGTTCCAGAGCAGGAGTTTGTCTCCCATAGGTTCCTTGGCTACAGAGGGAGCCCCGTGGGATTAACTGAGTGAACAGCAATGGGAGTTCATAGATGATACACAGCACTGCCAATTATCATAAAAGTGATGGGACTCAGTGGAATGTTGCTGCTTTCCATCACTTAGCTAGGATGTCCCTGATAAAAGTTGAGAACCAAAAGCCAACACACTGGGCCAAATTTTAGGCAGTTATCTCAGCACTGGATGCCCTCGCCTCCTAATAACTCCATCTTCATATTTATTATAAATTGGTGGGCCATTGCAGAAGAGTTGTTCCCTTCAAGGTTAAAAAAGAAAACACCAAAGGGTGCCTGGGTAGCTCAGTTGGTTAAACATCTGACTCTTGATCTCAGTTTAGGTCTTGATTTCAGGGTCATGATTTCAGGCTCCACCCTGGGCTCTGTGCTAGACATGAAGCCTAGTTAAAAAAGAAGAGGAAGAAGAAGAAGAAGAAGAAAAAGAAGAAGAAGAAGAAGAAGAAAAAGAAGAAGAAGAAGAAAAGAAAAGAAAAGAAAAGAAAAGAAAAAAGAAAAGAAAACAAAAGAAAAAAGAAAAGAAAAGGAAAGGAAAATAACAAAAAACAAAAAAAAAATACTCTGGGAATCTGTTGCCTCACAGATACACAAAATATAAATCAAGGTCACACATGACTTTACATGTACTAAGGCCATGGGCTACCACAAAAAAATACCATAGACTGAGTTAAGCAACAGATATTTATTTATTTCTCAAAGTTCTGTAGGCTGGGGAGTCCAAGACTAAAGCATTACCTGATTTAGTATCTGGTGAGAGTCTGCTTACTGGTGTGCAGACTGCCTTCTCATTGGGTGCTGACATGGTATTTCCTCAGTTCTTACACATGGAAAAGATGAGTGATGTCATGTCTCTTCCTTTGTTTATAAAAGCAATGATTCCATCCTGATGTTCCCACTCTCATGACCTTATCTAAACCAAATTATCTACCAAATTCCAATATACCATCCTGCTACTATCAGTTCCAGATACTATCACACTGGGGAGTTAGTGCTTCAACATATGAATTTGGGGGGAACACAAACATTCAGTGCACAACAGTAACAAAGTGCACACATATACTTTTCAGAATACACAATTCTGGGCCCTTGGAAAAATATTCAATAGATGGGGCACCTGGGTGGCTCAGTTGGTTAAACGTCTGACTTCAGGTCAGGTCATGATCTCATGGTTCACAGGTTCGAGCCCCGCATCAGGCTCTGTGCTGACAGCTCAGAGTCTGGAACCTGCTTCGAATTCTGTGTCTCCCTCTCTCCCTGCCCCTCACCCACTCATGCTGTCTCTCCCTCTCTCAAAAATAAACATTAAAAAATATTCAATAGAAATGTTATATTTCTGATAGGTTCCAGATAGCCAGTTGAATTGTGAAACACAATGTTTTCCTCAAACAACTTTTTTTTTCCTTTTTTTCAGATTCCAATCCAGCAAATGGATCCATACATGAGGGTCTATCTTACCCCAGTCCTTAATCTCTCAAAGCCCCTTGTCTGGACTCACACCTTCCAGTAACTTGTTTAAAGCTTTTTTGTCTGTTTTTTTTTTTAACATTTTTTAAAAAAAATTTTAACGTTTACTTATTTTTGGGACAGAGAGAGACAGAGAATGAATGGGAGAGGGTCAGAGAGAGGAAGACCCAGAATCTGAAACAGGCTCCAGGCTCTGAGCTGTCAGTACAGAGCCCAACGCAGGGCTCGAACTCACGGACCGCAAGATCATGATCTGAGCCGAAGTCGGCCGCTCAACCGACTGAGCCACCCAGGCGCCCTGTTTTTTTTTTTTTTTTTTTTTTTAACATTTAAAGAGAGATATATCACACTTTCATGTATATAAAGACTTACTTTGTATGACCCATTCATAGAATCTTCTGTTCTTTTTAAATTTTTGATCCAGCCCCTATTTCAGGATATATAAAGCATATTTGCTGGATGGTGCAAGTAGCCAGGCATTTAACAAATGATAAAAAGAAAAAAAAAGATTAATGGTTAGGAAACCTATTTGTGAGTCCAGAGGGCAGCCAGTTGAAAGATTTCTATACATTAAACTTTAAGGATAGTTAGATGATGGAGTAAGAACAGCAGTGGGAATCTGATAAATTTCCTGGTTTGCAGCCTGTCTGTGGTGATGGCATCAGGTATTCCAACATTCTGCGGGGCCCACACTGGAGTAGTCATGAAAGTTTCTCATATATGATCTGTTGTGATTTATTTGAAGATTATATCAAGTCATCCAGCTCAGCTTGTAGGTCTTGGAGAAAGGGGTAGTTGCAACCATCGGTGATGGCATATCAGAAGGGTGGGAGAAAAACTGGAAATGTCAATTTGGAGAATTGTAATAAAATATTTGAGAAACCAAGAATTGAGCACACACAAGAGTATGCTACAGTTTTCCATTTAAACCAAGAATTTATCTCTACAGTCACTCTTCTTTTGATTCTCATTTACAAAATTTCCATTTCACTAGATTTGGACTGATTATTTACATAAACGCAACAAGAATGCTAATTAAACACATATGTCTTTTGGAGTTTGCTATCCTGGAACTTTCCATGAGGAATCTCAGGTTAGATATTTAAAAGCCTGAGCAGCCAGAGAGCCAAGTCAATAACTCACCATCAGGCTTCACTTTTGGTGCTTATAGATATGGATGAATCACTCTCACCTGGAGGTCCCCAATATATTGTGTTTCCTGGGCCTGTCTGGAAGTGAAATTCCTTACTCCCCTGTATAGCTAGGAACCCTGTAAACCATGCACCAGGCCAGGTTTTCCAAGAGGCTTTGTAAGCATTATTTCCATAAGTTCAGCCTTAGTTCTTGAAAGCTGTCTGATCATATCTGATTTCATGCACATCATGCTCAAATACGATATTCTAGTCAAGCCATGGGAAATAACAAATATTTCCAATTGTGCCTGATACAAGGAAGAAAAATTCTTTTTTTTTAATGTTTATTTATTTTTGAGAGAGAGACAGAGAGGCAGAGTGTGAGAGGGAGAGGGGAAGAGAGGGAGGGAGACATAGAACCTGAAACAGGCTCCAGGTTCTGAGCTGTCAGCACAGAGCCCAACATGGGGCTCAAACCCACAAACTATGAGATCATGACCTGAGCTGAAGACAGACACTTAACTGGCTGAGCCACCTAGGCAACCTGGGAAGACAAATTCTTATTGAAATTATAGAATATCAGTATTGCCACAGAAATAAGAATTTTTTTTAATTTTTTTTAACATTTATTTATTTTTGAGACAGAGAGAGACAGAGCATGAACGGGGGAGGGGCAGAGAGAGAGGGAGACACAGAATCAGAAGCAGGCTCCAGGCTCTGGGCCATCATCCCAGAGCCTGACGTGGGGCTCGAACTCACAGACCGCAAGATCATGACCTGAGCTGAAGTTGGACGCTCAACCGACTGAGCCACCCAGGCGCCCCAAGAAATAAGAATATTTAATAAGAGTTTCTGAGTTCTGAAGGGGTCAGGAAGAAAAAGATACATGATTCAATTTTTGCTTATAAAGATGTGGTCTATAACATTGCTATAAGATATAGATATCTCAAGAATGCAAATGTTTTCTTAAATCTGAAAAACAGGGGTGCCTGGGTGGCGCAGTCTGTTAAGCCTCCGACTTCAGCCAGGTCACGATCTCGCGGTCCGGGAGTTCGAGCCCCGTGTCAGGCTCTGGGCTAATGGCCCAGAGCCTGGAGCCTGCTTCCGATTCTGTGTCTCCCTCTCTCTCTGCCCCTCCCCCGTTCATGCTCTGTCTCTCTCTGTCCCAAAAATAAATAAACGTTGAAAAAAATTTTTTTTAAAAATCTGAAAAACAAAGTATTAAAGGACTAGCAATATTTCAAGCAAAGAGTTATTAAAAACTATAATTGTTGCTGTGACTTTGCTAATACAGCATTGGTTAAGTAGAGCTCTGCGGTATCTGATGGTGATCCATGGTTTAACAAAAGACCGTGAAAGAAACAAAAATATAAAATTTATTACTCATGGGTCTTGGAGGAGTTACACACAGCATACCTCAAGGATGCTGTGGGGAGGTCGAGGCAGGGCATTGGAAGAGAGAGAAAATGCCAAGATCTGGGGCCTCATCATTCTATTAGGGTCCTTGGTTTTCCGGGCTAAAGCTGGATTGGTCAATTCAAACAAACAAACAAAAAAGTAGGGTTTTAGTAAGCTTCCCAGAGGTCTTACCCAAGAGCTACAAAAGAGGAAGGCCCAGGGAGGCAAAGGAGACTATTTATCACAAGGGCTGTTGGGAAAGTCATTTAGGGACCTTACATTTACTCATGACTCTACAGGCAGTTAAGTAAGTCACACGCTTGCATGAAAGGGGATAGTGTCAACTCACAACACTCCAGGCCACACAAAATGGATGCCAAGGCAGCAATGCCATGGAGTAGCTAAGGTAAACCCTCTACAGTCTACCCTATGATGCCTTGCCATCAGGAATAGCAACCGCTTGTGTAGCAGATGAGTTAAAGGATATAATACATTGTTTTCTGAAGCCATTGTAAAGCACAATTGACCAAAGTAATAATGATGAAGCCTCTGATGAATAGACTCACTACTACTTCAAATCCCATTCTCATCATTGGCCCCAGGTGGATGGCAAGAGCCATGAAAACAAATTGGGAACCTCAGAGAGTGTGGGAATTTGTTGATGTATTTTAGGTATCTTATGCATGACCTCTATAACTTGAGATATTTTCTGGAGGCTGGCCTGTATCTGTTTTGAATTGTTAATGTACATGCAGCAAGAGGGACTATATATAGAGCGGATTTCATCCCATTCAATAGGAAATCCAACACCAGATACTTATCCATCACTGTTTGTGCTAGTGAGTCATGCTATTGCTGTGTCAGACTCAGAGTATAGCATAGTGTCTACATGTGGTAGGTTAGAGTGGCTGATGATTTCTGAAGAGCTTTTAATATTTGATCTTATTGAGCTATGATGGTAGCACTTCTTCCTATGCTTGCCTGTCCAGTAATGATGGCCAGTGCCAATAGCAAAAGGATGTAAAAAAAAAATCCCTTTTTGAATGGGCATGAAATGTCTCCAGGTGAGGTAACAGGAGGATAATGGGTGGTGAGAATAGTAAAAGCAAAATAGTGTAATAAGGGTCATCTTTGTGGACACCTTGTGAATGGGGCAGGGTTATGTGCACTTGCTCCTTTCCCCGAGTCACGTTCCCAGTAGAATCAAATAAGACATTATTTACCAGTAAGGGTCAGTGAGTGCACATAGTGAGTTAAAGTCTTTGTACTCAATTATAGTTGGTATAAATTTCCTCCATGGGTGTTAGTTTTATGCTCACCCACAGGTACCCTATTTTTGGAGTATTGAATAGAGATTTGGTCTAGTCTAAATGAGGCTTGGTGTGCTTTGGAAGGCATTAGCACAAGGGATCATCACTAAGAGCAGTGGGACAGACAGTGACATGGGGCTGTAGGTCTGGCACTGCATGGGAATAGATCCAACATAATTTTACTTGTAAGGCTTAGGCTGCTATCTCAAAGGTTTGTATTAACATATTTTCATGTCCAATCTGGCCTACTTGCCTGTGGTGTGAGGCAGGGTCATGGTGTACAACAGGGAAAGACTTATGAATAAGATGTGGAGAAGAGCAGAGGTTGAACTTTGGGGTATGAAGGTGGTACTGGCAGTGGTGATGGAAATAATGAGGGAGAGGGTCTGTCATGGATACATGGGGCAGAAAACAAAAAGCTGTAATCTAGAATCTAATAGTCTGAACAGCAAGCACTGTAGCAAGAGGTCCCTGACCATAATGTGTAGGAAGGTCAAGCTAAGGATGTTATACAGAAGTATCTTATTGTGACTAGTGTAGGTTAGAATACATTGTTCATCTTGCCATAAAGGTGAAATGATTTTTAGTGCTTTCCAGAAGTCAGCAGGGAAATTACAGTTTAGCAATCATTTTGACAGAGGTATTGTTCGTGCAACAGTTAGCTATTTTAGAAAAATAGGACTCTATAGGGTTACCAGAATTGATCAACCGGAGCCACTTTTGCCATTTGGTCTTAAAGTTGACAGTAATTTCCCTCCTGGTACAAAACAATCTGAGGGTGGAAATTCTAATGTCCAGTGAGGTTGGAGTGTATTATCTTTTGTCACTCACTTGAGCCAGGACAACATTGTCTGAAGAGTTAGTGTGCTTAGAGGTAAGGGAGGCCAGGCTGAGGAAAGGTGGACTGCCCAGGTGGAGACCTATGAAGGGTAAGAATGACTGATTGGTTGTAATTCTGAATGTTTGCTAGAGGCCTGGCTCAGAATGGAGATACAAGTATAATATCTATAGCCTGTTGAGCAGATCTCAGTGAGCTCCATCAGATTACCAGGGGTACACCTTGCAAAGGAGCAGGTGGTGCTTGCAAGTGAGCTTTGTGGGGACTCCATCCACAATGCATATAGATTTTGTGCACATTGATGTCTCATTGTAGATACATTTTGTGGATGGCAGTGTTACGCTTAAAATGCCCCCATTAAAGTACAGTAAGGTCATTAGAGTACAAACCTGCCATCTAGATGGAAAGGATTTGGTAACATTGGGAGGACCATTTTGCCAGGATATAATTTCAGGTGTAGAATGAGGAGGGAGTGACTCATTTGAACATTACTTCCATTGGAACCCTTTAATGTAGTTAGAAGTGAGATCCTAACAGGGCCTGCCAGCACCTGGTGCTTAGCCATCCTGTGGTGCAGAAGTGCACCTGGCTGATTTTATTCCAGCACATCTCCTGGTACAGGGTTAGGTGCAAGTTATCTATTAGAAACCCTATTATTCAACCTTTACACTGTAAGAGTAGCTACCACAACAAAAGAGGGCAGATACATTTGACAACCTTGAAGGGGCCTCTTTGGACCAAAGAGTCTGGAAGCTGAACAAAGGCAGATTCTGGTTGCTTTGGATCAAGAGATTTTTCACCTCTTTCTCTAAGGTGGTTAGAGACCCGGGGGCGCCTGGGTGGCGCAGTCGGTTAAGCGTCCGACTTCAGCCAGGTCACGATCTCGCGGTCCGTGAGTTCGAGCCCCGCATCAGGCTCTGGGCTGATGGCTCAGAGCGTGGAGCCTGTTTCCGATTCTGTGTCTCCCTCTCTCTCTGCCCCTCCCCCGTTCATGCTCTGTCTCTCTCTGTCCCAAAAATAAATAAACGTTGAAAAAAAAATTAAAAAAAAAAAAAAAAAAGAGACCCGGACATCCTCTGATTGTCACTGGATTCCAAGGTTCCTCTGTGGATTTCATTTCTTTTTTTTTTTTTAATTTTTCTTTAACGTTTATTTATTTTTGAGACAGAGAGAGACAGAGAATGAACGGGGGAGGGTCAGAGAGAGAGTGGGAGACACAGAATCCGAAACAGGCTCTGGGCTCTGAGCTGTCAGCACAGAGCCCCACGTGGGGCTCGAACTCACGGACTGCGAGATCATGACCTGAGCCAAAGTCGGCCGCCTAACCGACTGAGCCACCCAGGCGCCCCGGATTTCATTTCTTAATGTGACTGGCATCCACTAGGTGGAGGGCCTCTTTTCTGTTCTCTGAGATTCACACAGCTCCATTAGTGGGTCCTGAAGATATAATTTCCATCTCCTATAAAATTTTTGACAAATTTGGTTTAACCAGATTTTATGACCCAGATAATGAGGCAGAGTTGGTGATGTTAGCACTGCTGGTACTGAACCATCATATATGGGCCAAGAAAATTTGTATAATAATCATGATCTCTAAGCAATTTTGCAGGGGTTTCTTGGGCTCTTTATTATAAGGGGGTTATATTGCACAGTCTGCCCTCAACTGGGTCCTCAATATGTGGAAGGTACTGAGATGATAAAAAAATCAAAATGACAAAGGAAACATTCACTTGGTGAGGAGATGTGAATGGCATCCTATTTAAGGTCAGAGGAATAGGTCTTCACTATAAATACCAGCAGGGAAGTATTTGGAGAATACTGGTAGTTTGTGTGTAGTAGTAAGGAGTTACGCAGTATTGGGATAAAATTTCTGTCCATTTGGGGGATGACTTACTGTTGAAAAGCTTGAGGAGCATTCCTTGAGTAAACCATTGTGCCTCTCTATAAGGCCAGCTACTCGGGGCTGATAAGTTAGGTGGAAACTCCACAAGGTGCCATATTCTAGGGCCCTTGATTAAACTGCTTGGGAAGTGAAATGGGTACCTTGATCTGAATCTATAATATCTGGTGAGCCAAAGGGGATCAGCACATATCTGGTTAAGAAGGAAGTTACATGATGAGGGGTGCCTGGAGGACTCAGTCTGTTAAGCCTCTGACTCTTGATATTTGCTCAGGTCATGATCTCCAGGTTGGTGGGTTTAAGCCCTGTGTGGGCCTATACACTATCAGTTCAGAGCCTGTTTGGGATTCTCTCTCTCCCTCTCTCTCTGTACCTCACGCACTCATGTTCTCTCTCTCTATGTATCAAAACAAATAATAAAACTTAAAAAAAAAGAGATTACATGATGAGAAATAGCACTTCTTGAGAGAGTGTCCTGCTGGATGGAATTCAGTGATGGCCATTGATGATAGTGTTTGCATACCTGCTAATTCCAGCAGAGGGCAGCAGAGAACTGATAAAATCAATTTGCCATCTAGATTAGGGTCTGTTGCCCTGGGCAACATGTCCCCAACAGGGTGCCTTCCAGAGTTTTGTTTGAGAACAAAGTGGGTAACTATTGAACACAACTTTGGCTACAGTCAGGGTAAAGGGGATGCACACCTGTATGCCCTATCTGTGAATGCAGTTACTCCCCTATGGCCTGATGTAATATGGGCCCATTTCTGCTAGTGGGGATGACATCTGTGGAGGAATAGTTGTGTTTAGTACTCTGAGAAGTGGGTCCTGTGGGTCCTTGGAACAGGTATGTAATTTGAATAAGGAATCTGCAATGTCATAGTGTGCTCTTGGTACTTGTTGGCATACGTATGCACAGACATGAGTGACCATAACTGGCATGTGTGAGTTGGATTTTTTTTTCCCAAATGATAGCACCCCAGAAATGTTTTCCCTCAATCATGGAATTATCCTTTTGCCATTGTTCCAATCAGACTGTGAGCTCATTGGCTACTTCCCAGAAGGCAGTAAAAATGTGTGTCCTCAGGAGTCAAAAAGACTTTTGTAGAGCCAGTCAAATTACCACCAATTCTCCTAGTTGGGCAGAGCTAGGAAAGTCACACTAGCAGGATGATATGCCATGGCCTTCCAGCAGGGCTGCACTGTGTAAAGTGGTGGCCCTGCCATCATCAAGAATAACTCCTTTTCAGGGGCACATGGGTGGCTCAGTCAGTAAAGCATCTGACTTTGGCTCATGATCTCATAGTTCATGTGTTCAAGTTCCGCATTGGGCTCTGTGCTGACAGCTCAGAGCCTGGAGCCTTCTTTGGATTCTGTGTCTCCCTCTCTCTCTTCCCCTCCCCTGCTCATGCTCTCTCTCTCTCTCTCAAAAATAAATAAACATTATTTTTTTAAAAAAAAAGAAAAACTCCTTTTCCATGTCAGAAAATTGGTCCCAAGCACCCCCCAAATGCTGAGGGGCTGGCAGTGGAGGTGCCATTAGCTGAACCTCCATGTCAGTGGCAATGGGCTGAGTATGGGGGAAGCCACATTCTCCTATAATCTGAGAGGCCCTTGACATTAGGTTTAGCCCTTTCCTGAGGTATCAGTTCCATTTTAGCAGTGAAGCCTCAGTGGAGCCTCAGTGGCCATGCCAACCAAGCCTCTTCTGGGTTGAATTCCTGAACCAAGGCACAAAGGAAACTTGTGTGCAAAGCAGCACAGGCTATGAGCCCATTAATACATCTCTTTCTAAAAGGGCTTAGCAGGCTGCCAAAATTTGGCATTCTAGTGGTATATGCTGGCCTGCTCTTTGGAGAAGACATTTGGCTCAGAAACCCATGGGCAGCCAAGTAGAGCAGTGCTTAGTTCAGAAATCTGTGAGACATAATCAGAAGCATCCAGTGATTCAACTCAGAAATCTGAGCCTGCAGTACTAAGTGGCAGAGCTGCCATATGGGTCACTGGGCCAGCCACAAAGCAGTTTGTCAAGGTTCTCCCCAGTGGAAAAAAGAAGCTGATTTGTGTATAAAACCATAAGAAGGCTTAACTGGAATAAGTAAGTGTAGAATGTGTTTCCTCCAAAAGGTAAAGAGACCTAATATGTGCTGTGCCTGCTGTACTGTAGTGGGAAACTTGATTGTAAGGAGTTGATGTCTTACAGTGAGACTAATTTCTTAGCCTTTGGCTGACCACACTATGTCAAGAAACTTGACGGAAGTCTGGTCCTTGTAACCTATTTGGGACAATAAGTTGTTACTAGGTGTAAATTTTCCTGCATGGCATCCTTAGAAGGTCCCCATGGTACAGTGTCATCTATATAATGTCAAAGGTGGCAATGAATTAATTTGAGTAAAGTTAGATCTTGTCTGTATAGGTTATGTGCAGTGGCAGAACTCTTTAGATAATCCATGGTCAGCCAAGTTAAAGGTATACTGAGTGCCCTTGAAACTAAAAACAAATTGAGGCTGTAAGTACAACATGTTGACTAGAAATAGGATAGCAAAGTAGAGGCTCTGAAATTTTTTAATGTTTACTTATTTTTGACGGAGAGAGAGGAGAGACAGAGCATAAGCAGGGGAGGGGACAGAGAGAGAGGGAGACACAGAATCCATAGCAGGCTCCAGGCTCTGAGCTGTCAGCACAGAGCCTGACATGGGGCTTGAACCCACAGACCGCGAGATCATGACATGAGCTGAAGTCGGACCCTCATCCGACTGAGCCATCCAGGCGCCCTGAGGCCCTGAGATTTTTAATGTCATCTATCATCTCTATATATTGGAAATGAGAGCTTTAATGGAAAAAAATTACACACTACATTTTGATAGCCAATTGTTCATCTCCATTAATTGGTGGCCAGTTTTTTTGTTTTGTTTTTTTGTTTTGTTTTTTTTTTTTCAAGAGAATATAAAATACCTTCTTGTTTTAGGGTTTTTTTTTTAAATATGAAATTGTCAAATTGGTCTCCATACAACACCCAGTGCTCCTCCCAACAGGTGCCCTTCTCAATGCCCATCACCCACCCTCACCTCCCTCCCATTCCGCATCAACCCTCAGTTTATTCTCAGTTTTTAAGAGTCTCTTATGGTTTGGCTCCCTCCCTCTAGAACTTTTTTTTTTTCCTTCTCCTCCCCCATGGTCTTCTGTTAAGTTTCTCAGGATCCACATAAGAGTGAAAACATATGGTATCTGTCTTTCTCTGTATGACTTATTTCACTTAGCATAACTCTCTCCAGTTCCATCCACGTTGCTACAAAGGACCACATTTCATTCCTTCTCATGGCCACGTAGTACTCCATTGTGTATATAAACCACCATTTCTTTATCCATTCATCAGTTGATGGATATTTAGGCTCTTTCCATAATTTGGCTATTGTTGAAAGTGCTGTTATAAACATTGGGGTACAAGTGCCCCATGCATCAGCACTCCTGAATCCCTTGGGTAAATTCCTAGCAGTGCTATTGTTGGGTCATAGGGTAGATCTAATTTTAATTTTTTAAGGAACCTCCACACTGTTTTTCAGAGCAGCTGCACCAGTTGGCATTCCCACCAACAGTACAAGAGGGATCCAGTTTCTCCACATCCTCGCCAGCATCTATAGTCTCCTGATTTGTTCATTTTAGCCACTCTGACTGGCATGAGGTGGTATCTGAGTGTGGTTTTGATTTGTATTTCCCTAATGAGGAGCGACGTTGAACATCTTTTCATGTGCCTGTTGGCCATCCGGATGTCTTCTTTAGAGAAGTGTCTATTCATGTTTTCTGCCCATTTCTTCACTGGATTATTTGTTTTTTGGGTGTGGACTTTGGTGAGTTCTTTATAGATTTTGGATACTAGACTTTTGTCCGATATGTCATTTGCAAATATCTCTTCCCATTGTCAGTTGCCTTTTAGTTTTGTTGATTGTTTCCTTTGCTGTGCAGAAGCTTTTTATCTTCATGAGGTCCCAATAGTTCATTTTTGCTTTTAATTCCCTTGGCTTTGGGGATGTGTCAAGTAAGAAATTGCTGTGGCTAAGGTCAGAGAGGTTTTTTCCTGCTTTCTCCTCTAGGGTTTTTTTTTTTTTCAACGTTTTTTTATTTATTTTTTGGGACAGAGAGAGACAGAGCATGAATTGGGGAGGGGCAGAGAGAGAGGGAGACACAGAATCGGAAACAGGCTCCAGGCTCTGAGCCATCAGCCCAGAGCCTGACACGGGGCTCGAACTCCCGGACCGCGAGATCGTGACCTGGCTGAAGTCGGACGCTTAACCGACTGCGCCACCCAGGCGCCCCTCTCCTCTAGGGTTTTGATGGTTTCCTGTCTCACATTCAGGTCCTTTATCCATTTTGAGTTTATTTTTGTGAATGGTGTAAGAAAGTGGTCTAGTTTCATTCTTCTGCATGTTGCTGTCCAGTTATCCCAGCACCATTTGTTAAAGAGACTGTCTTTTTCATTGGATACTCTTTCCTGCTGGCCATACATTTGTGGGTCCAATTCTGGAGTCTCTATTCTATTCCATTGGTCTATGTGTCTGTTTTTGTGCCAATACCATGCTGTCTTGATGATGACAGCTTTGTAGTAGAGGCTAAAGTCTGGGATTGTGATGCCTCCTGCTTTGGTCTTCTACTTCTTCAATATTACTTTGGCTATTCGGGGTCTTTTTTGGTTCCATACAAATTTTAGGATTGCTTGTTCTAGCTTCGAGAAGAATGCTGGTGCAATTTTGATTGGGATTGCATTGAGTGTGTAGATTCCTTTGGGTAGTAGTGGCCAGTTGTTTTCAATGTTTATTTTGAGAGAGAGAGAGAGAGAGAGAGAGAGCGAGCGAGCAAGAGCAGGGGAGGAACTGAAAAAGAGAGGGACACACAGAATCTGAAGCAGGCTCCAGACTCTGAGCTGTCAGCACAGAGTCAGACACAGGACTAGAACTCACAGATCACAAGATAATGATCTGAGCTGAAGTCTGACACTTAACCCACTGAGCCACCCAGGCACCTCTGGTGGCCAATTTTAAGACTGGTCAGATGCAGCTATTAAAAGGTAAGATGGTAGGGCTAATGACCCTAGTCTCATGTGTATCTCTCATTAGGGGCTGAAGTCAGTTATTGTTGTATTTACTGTTTTTACCAAAGACATTTAGTCAGGTAGGTTTTATTTGGCAGCTCTTATGAGAAAGGCCAGAAATTGGGGTTTATTTCACCAGATGTGTCACTGGATGAGGGCATCCATACCTATGACAGGAAAAGAGAGAGCCATGGGGGCTACCACCACAGGCACCTATCTTAGAAATATGGTGCTGACAGACACATTCAGCTTAATTTGTTCTCTCTTTATAGTTGTACCTTCTGTTTTGTACAGTGTACATAGTTCCCTTGGGGAACTTATAAGGGTTACTTGGAATTACTGTGTCTAATAGATCCAGAAAAGTCTGGTAATTGTCTTTGTCTAAGTAAGCCACCAGAGTTCATAAGTCAGTGATTGCCCCCAGGAGTTGGGACAAACTCCAGGGAGCCACTGACTCCCTAGGGTAAAGCTCTAGGTGGCTGCCAAGCTCAAAGTGGCTTGTTTGGGGCAGAAGAAGCCTCAGGAACCTCTCAAGGCCTCTGAACCATTGGAATTGGACTCCATGGTGAGGTGATCACTTGTTTTAAAGACAGGAGCTTATACCACTGCTCCAGATATAAACTCATGGGAAAACCCCAACTGGCAGAGCTTCCAGTTCTAAAATGCTCTGCTGTTGGGGCGCCTGGGTGGCACAGTCGGTTAAGCGTCCGACTTCAGCCAGGTCACGATCTCGCGGTCCACGAGTTCGAGCCCCGCGTCAGGCTCTGGGCTGATGGCTCAGAGCCTGGAGCCTGTTTCCGATTCTGTGTCTCCCTCTCTCTCTGCCCCTCCCCCGTTCATGCTCTGTCTCTCTCTGTCCCAAAAATAAATAAATGTTGAAAAAAAAATTTAAAAAAAAATAAAATAAAATAAAATGCTCTGCTGTTTAGAATCATCCTGACAGCTGTTTCCTGATGAGGATTACATGGCTCTGGAATCAGGAAGTGCAAAAGGTGCTCTGCTAGGTGGAATGTGGACCTGCCACCTGAGGGCTGGCCTGGAGGTTGTGGGCTACTTTGTATTCTGAAGTCTGAGAATCTGGATGATGTCTCCTTCATGATTGAAGGAAGGGAGGATGTATTCCTTCCAGGGCTTCCTAAAGATTATGGGAGGTCCCATCACAGTGGAGAATCGCAGCTCTGTAATTCAGGGGGAGCTCCTTTTAAGAAAAATTATCTGGACCAGGCCAACTTTTAAAGATAAAATCCAGGTCATCTAGGTTGCTATATTCAAAGAAGTAATAGACCCGTTGGATCATACCAATCTTATGAAAAAAGTGTCAGGATTCATTTAATATTTTCCACTGGATTTAAGCCTTTAGGGTAATAATGAGATAGGAGGAGTAGGATTAATACCAACCATAAAAATCCAAGTATGCAGGACAAGATATTCTTTTGCTTTGAGACATTTCCTTTGGGTTTGGACTCCATCTATCTCATCATTGGAAGCCTCCATTATGGTATTGAGATCTTCAGCCTCTGCTCTAGTTCTGGTTGACTTAATCATGGGCAGACTCTCCTGGGTGAATGTTTGAGTCACCCATACCCCTCAATAATTTGGCCCTTTGTTTCCAGGGGTTTTTTACTTGTTTATTTTATTTTTTAGGTTCTGAGAGTCTTTTAAAAGTTTGTACATTTTGGGATCCTTATAAATACCAGCTAGTTGCCTTATATCTGCAGTGGTAATAGTTCAGAGCCAGTATTAAACACCCTTAACAACCAGTCAGCCCATTTCTCTCCCTACTGCTGTACAAAGTCTTTTAAACCATTTTGAATGTCAAGATGTATACAATTTTGAGTTTCAGTTTCTAATTCTCTATTATTCCTCACTGATTTGACCTTACAAATTGTTACCAGGAAATTCTGTCATGGACATCCCCCGTGGCCAGACTCAAACACAGCCTCTTCTTTTTGCCAGGGGATTTGAACAGACCTCGCTGGGATTGGGGTCAGCCTCCACTAACACAATGGTTATCGGGATCACTGGGGCTGGCACAGAGCACACCTTGGCATGTTGGTGTGCAGCAGCACTGAGTAATGAACAGGCTGCTTCTATGGGGCATTTGTATTTAGTGAGGAGGCTGCTAACTTTTTCCAGTGTTTTAAGCAGTGCAGACACCAGGTTCTCAGGCTGCTTACGTAGGGCCATTAGATCTTGTACCACCATGTGCCAGAGGTGGGGCCCATGTATCCCATAGAATCTGGGGATAAGGTGCAACAGCAGAACAATATACAGCAACAGAGGGTCCACAGGCTTTGGCTGCGTTTGCCTTTCCCAGGATCCATGATTCCTCAAGTTAGGGTGCCCTAATCACACTGGCTAGGATCCAGAGTCCTTGTGCCTTTTGAAAAAAACAGCATTCAGGGAAAGGAGAGTCACCTTCCCCAACTTCCAAAGACACCTTTATCTTCTCCTTTCCTTTCCTGTACCTTTATATGGTAGCCTATACTTAGAGAGGGGTTGACACTCATTTGTCTATGCCCTTAACTAACACCATGGGACTTTGTGAAAATTTTAGTCAGTTCACCAAACAGTTGGCAGTTGGGTCCATGCTTAGAGTTGGAAACACATGGAAAGTCTAACACCTGCTGGAGAAATTCACCCTTCCCTGGGTGTTAACAGTCAGAAGATATATCTGTAGAACCTCAAACTAGACCCAATGAACAATTCTCTGAGGTTTGGGAGAACTCTGGTTGCTTTTTTAGAGCTTGATTGAACTTTGGGATAGAAAGCTGTGGCAGAGCTCTGAATAGGCAGTATTCAGTAGTGTAAACCAGTGTAACTAACTGGCAAAAGGCAGGGTACCCCTCCTAGACAGAACTACCCACCTGTGAAAGCCAGTCTGTAATCCATTTGCAGCTAAAAAGGCATTTCCCATAGTTGACCTCAAGTGTGATTCAATCCATCATGTTCCTGACATCATTTGTGACTTTGTTAAATTAATATTTAAGTAAAGCCCCCATATGTTTGCCTTTCCCAGCATCCATGATTCCTCAAGTGAGGGTGCCTTAATAATACTGGCCAGGATCCAGAGTCCTCATGCCTTTAGAAAAACAGCAGTCAGGGAAGGAGAGTCTCCTTCCCCAACTTTCTCTGTGATCAGGGCTCCCTCCATTCTACAGCACCTGCAATCCCCCACATGTTGGGTTGTGAGCTGTGGTTCAACAAAGGACCACAGGGGATTAAAACACAAGTGTATTACTTATAAATCCCAGAGGGGGTACACAGCATACCTCCTGGGGCCACACTAGAAGGTCAAGGCAGGCTGCAGAGAGAGAAAGGCAGAACCCACAGCTCATTTTTTTTTATTAGGGTTTGTGGGTAGAGGGATTTGGGGCTCCTAGGCTCAGGCTAAATTGGTCAATTCAAAGAGTGGGGTTTTGGTAAGCTTCAAAGAGGTCTCATCTAAGGGGCTCACAAAGAGCCCTGAGAGGTGAGGAAGAATGCTTATCATAAGGCTGTTTGGAAAAGTCATATCAGGACTTTATTTGTGACTCTACAGTCTGTTATCCAGGAGAGGATAGTGTAAATCTGAGGCCCTTGCAGATAGACCACACCAATGCCATGACAGCAATATCACAGAGTAGATTAGCTTAACTCTTAAGGATCATTCTCCTCAGTTCATTCAATCCCCTGTAATTAATTTGTGCTCTGCTTGATTTTGAGTTAGCAGTATTGAGTTATGAATCTATCAGTTTTCCATTAAGATTCTGGAAATTCTTACTCAGTTTAGTGGTATGTTTTTAATTTTTTTTAATGTTTATTTATTTTTGAAAGAGAGAGAGAGACAGAGCATGAGTGGGGGAGGGGCAGAGAGAGAGAGGGAGACACAGAATCCATAGCAGGCTTCAGGCTCTGAGCTGTCAGCACAGAGCCCAATGTGGGGCTTGAACTCACAGACTGTGAGATCATGACCTGAGCCGAAGTAGGACGCTCAACTGAGTCACCCAGGCGCCCCTACTGGTATGGTTTTTAAGTTATTAGAAACCTATACTTTAGAGTACTTGTCAGAGTCTCTTCCATCAATTTCTTTGATAGGAAGCACTTTTGGATTGTAGTCAATTGCAAAAGCTTTCATGAAAGCATCAGAGTGAAAAAAAAGAACTGTCCATGAATGACAGAAGAATTAAAATGGTACTGATTAAACATCTTATGATAGTTCATTATGTAGCACACAACATTTTAAAATAATTGGAATTATGGGGAAGCTATGATGGCAGAATTGTACAAGGACCTTAGGCTTGCCTTCTCCCTTGAACACAGGTAGATATTTATCAAAATCATTCTGAATACCCAAGAAATTAACCTGAGGACTGAAAGAACAAACTGCACAAGTAGAGGGGACGGAAAGGCCACATCTAGGAAGGCAGGAATTGAGAGACGTGGTTTTGGGGGAGAAATGGATTGAAGGTGCTGCAGAGGGGAGGGAGCCCTGATCACAGAGAAAGGTGAGAGAGAAGGGCACACAGGAATACTCACAAGGAGAACTTTACTCCAAAGCCACTGGCTGGGAAAATGAGAGGGCCGATTTTTTTTTTTTTCCATCAGTAGGACTCAAAGACTGGAGTTTTAGAGATATGCAAGTTTGGCTGGGATAGAGCCCTGAGGGCACTGCCCTACTCCAGAAAAAAAGGGCCACACGCAAACCTAGGGCAGAAGGCATGATCTAAGGATCACCTAAGGCACACAGGGAGAAATGTTTGCTTTTTTTGGAGGGAATCCATGACAGGTGCCATTCTCAGAGTCCCCTCTCTGATAACAAAATAAGCCTTCAGGCACCATTTCCATTACCCACCCTTTAGCATAGGCACAGAGACATCTGCTGAAGGTGGCTAAATCTGATATTGGCTGTTTAGCCTGCTTTGCTCCAAATACCATGCCTCTGCCCTCTGGCATGACTGCCCTTTCTGGTCAAACCTGCATGGATCCCAACAGGGTAAGACTTTCCCCCAGAAAACCAGTACAGGTCCCTGCCACACAAGGTTTATGAAGTTTGGAGTTTTAAATGGGAGGCTTGGCTTGATAGAAGCCAAAGTGCACTATGCTGCTCCAGGCAGCAAGCAAGGCAGAGACAGACAGAGTGAAAACAGTGAGCCGAAAATGACTGGGAGTCACAAAAGGAAATTATTTGTTCTTCCATGAGTGCTTCCCTGAAAGGAGCAAGCACAAGCACCCTTTCTGAAGACAAAAGAGCTGTCTGGTGCCATTTCCCTCCCCCACCCCTCAGCATAACCAACTGCAGTAAATACCACAGCACCAACACTGGCTGACTAACCTGCTTACACCAAGTCCTGCTTACCTGCACACTGCTGACAATGTTTTTCTCAGGGAACTATGCCTAAGGACCAGCACAGTTGGCACATTCTCTCAGAAGACCAGAACACCCCCCACCCCCCCCACACACAGAAACCATGCCTACTGACCATAGAGTCCTGCAAAGCGTCAGTTCTAGTGGAAATAGCATCAGGTATCTTTAAACAGCAGACCAAAACACACTTAGTTAAAACTCACCAAACTCTGGCCAAGATCCAAACACTGTCCACTGCAGACAAGGAGAACCTCTGTAGATGACTGACCTGAGGGACACAGCAGCCAAAACACAGCAGCAGAGCACATGAAGCACGCACCAGACATTCCCTGAAGCACCAGCCCCTGGACACTATATGATCTCTTCTTCATAAAGCCATTACTCTGAGGAGAAGGAAAAACAAAAGGCCTTTCTAAAACACAGAAGACAGAGACATAAACAAAATGCCAAGAAGTGGGAATTCATCCCCAAGAAAGAGCAAGAAAAGGTCATGGCCATAGATCTAATTGAAGAGATATAAATAATATGCCTGATGGAGAATTTAAAGCAACGTCATAAGGGTATTAGGTGGGCTTTAGAAAAGCATGGAAGACATCATGGGTACACTTACAACAGAGAGAAAAGAGTTAAAAACTCAGGCAGAAATGAAAAATAATAATAACTGAGATTTGAAAGAGACTGGTTGTAATGACCACAAGAATGGAAGAAACAGAAAAAATTAATAAGTGATCCAGAAGGAGGATAATAGAAAATAATGAAGCTGAAACAAAACAGAAAAAAGAATGATGGATAATGGAAGTAGACTTATGGAACTCAGTGACTCCATCAAATGAATAACATTGTATCATAAGAGCTCCAGAAGAAAAAGAGAGAGAAAAGGGATCCGAAGGTTATTTGAGAAACTAATAACTGAAACTTCCCTAATCTATGGAAGGAAACAGAAACCCAAATCCAGGAGGCACAGATAATTCCCATCAAAATTAACAAAAGCAGGCCAACACCAATACATATTATTGTTACATTTGCCAAATATAGTGGTAATGAAAAATCCTAAAAGCAACAAGACATAGTAAGTCCCTAAATTACAAGGGAAGGCCCATAAGACTAACTGAAGATTTCTCAGCAAAATTTGGAAAGCCAGAAGGGAGTGGCATGACATATTTCATGTGCTGGAGGGAAAAATATGCAGCCAAGAATACTCTATTCAGCAAAGCTATCATTCAGAATAGAAGGAGAGGTAGTTTCCCAGACAGACAAATGCTAAAGGAATTCATAACAACTAAAATCAGTCCTGTAATAAATGTCAAAGGGACTCTTTCAAAGGGAAGGAAAGACCAAGTGGCAAAGACTAAAAAGGAACAGAGAAAATATCCCAGTAACAACAACAAAACAAGTTATAAATGGTTACAAAATACATACCTGTTAATAATTACTCTGAATGTAAACAGGACTAACTGCTCCAACCAAAAGACAAAGGATGTCAGAATGATTAAAAAAAATCTATAAGCTGCCTACCAGGGACTTATTAAGACATAAAGGACACCTGCAGATTTGAAGGTGAGGGAATGGAGAAAACACTTACCATGAAAATGGACATTAAAAAAAAGGCTGGGTTAGCAATACTTACCTCAGACAAACTAGATTTTTTTTATCACTCTTTATTTATTTAGAGACAGAGAGCGACAGGAAGGAACAGACAGAGAGAGGATGACAGACATTCCAAGCAGCCTCCATGCTGTTCGTGCAGAACCTGATGTGGGGCTTGAACTCACAAACTGTGAGATCATGACCTGAGCCAAAATCAGAGTCAACCCTTTAACTGACTGAGCCACCAGGTGCCCCACAGACAAACTAGATTTTAAACCCAAGAGAGTAACAAGAGATGAAGAAGGGCACTATATAATAATTAAGGCGTTATTCATCATGATATATCCGTCAGATATAATAATTGTAAAAATTTATACCCCAACATATGAGAACACAAATAGATAAATAACAACATAAAGAAATTCGTGATAATAATACAATAATAGTAGGGGACTATAACACCCGCTTAAATCAAGGAACATATCATCTAAGCAGAAAATCAACAAAGAAACAATGGCTTTGAATGACACACTGGATCAGATGGACTTAACAGACATTCAGAACATTCATCCTAAAAGCAGCAGAATACACACACTTTTCAAGTGCACATGAGACATTCTCCAGAATATATCACATATAGATCATAAATAAGGCCTCGAGAAATACAAAAAGATCAAGATAATACCATGAATATTTCTGACCACAACACTATAAACATGAAGTTAACCACAAGAAAAAAAAATTGGAACAGACCACAAATACATGGAGGTAAAACAACGTGCTACTAAGAAGAATGGGTCAACCAGGAAATTAAGGAATAAATTTTTAAAAAGTGCATTGGAACAAATGAAAATGAAAAACATGATGGGGGCATCTGGGTGGCTCAGTCAATTAAGTGTGGACTCTTGGTTTTGGCTCATGTCATAATCTCACAGTTGGTGTGTTTGAGCTCTGCATCAGGGTCTGTCTTGACACTGTGGAGCCTGCTTGGGATTCTCTTCCTCTTTCTCTCTGCCCCTCCCCTGCTCATGCTCTCTCTCTCACTCTTTCTCAAAATAAATAAATAAAACATTAAAAAAAGAAAAGAAACATGAATAACCAAAAACCTTTGTGATACAGCAAAAACAGTCATAAGAGAGCAATACAAGCCTTCCTCAAGAAGCAAGAAAATCTCCAATAAACAACCTAACCTTACCACCTAAAGGATGATAGAAAAGAACAACAATGGAGGCTACAGGCCACAGAAAAAGGGAAATAATAAGATTGGAGAATAAATAAATGATATAGAAACCAAGAAAAAAAACCAGAATAGATCAATGAAATCAGGAGCTGGCTCTTTGAAAAAAAATAATAAAATTGATAAACCTCTAGGAAGACATATCAAAAACACACAAAAAAAGGACTCTGTGAATAAAATCACAAATAAGAGAATAGAAATAACAACTAACACCACAGAATACAAACAATTATGAGAATAGTATGAAAAACAATACACCAACAAATTGGACAATCTGTAAGAAATGGATAAATTCCTAGAAATATATAAACTACCAAAACTGAAACATGGGGAAATTGAAATCTTGAACAGACCAATAACCAGCAATGAAATTGTACTAGTAATAAAAAAAAAAATCTCCCAACAACAAAACTTCCAGGGCTAGATGGCTTCATAGGTGAATACTACCAAATATTCAAAGAATAGTTAATATCCATTCTTCTCAAATAATTCCAAAAAGAAAAATTGAAGGAAAACTTCCAAACTCATTCTATGACGCCATAATTACCCTGGTTCCCAAACCAGACAAAGACTCCCACAAAAAAAGGGAACCAGAGGCTAATATCCTGGAGGAACATGAATGCAAAAATTCTTAACAAAATACTAGCAAACCAATTATAACAGTACCATTAAAAGATCATTCACAAATGGGAGGGGGGAGGCCTGGGTGACTCAGTCAATTGAGCATTCAGACTTTGGCTCAGGTCGTGATCCCATGGCTTGTCAGTTTGATTGCCATTCGGGCTCTGTGCTAACAGCTCAGAGCCCTGGAGCCTGCTTCAGATTCTGTGTCTCTTTCTCACTCCTCCCCTGCTCACACTTTGTCTTTCTCTCAAAATAAGTAACCCCTATTAAAAAATGATTAATATGCCACAATCAAATTGAATTTATTCCTGGGTTTCAAGGGTGGTTCAGTCTTTGAAAATGAATCAACATGATACACTACATTAATAAAAGAAAGGAGAAGAAACATATGACCCTCTCAACCGAAGCAGCAGAAACAGCGTTGGACAAAGAACAACATTCATTCATAATTAAAATCCCTCAACCAATTTAACTTTTTAAAAAATTTTAATGTTTATTTATTTTGAAAGAGGAGAGGCAGGGGAGGACAGAGAGAGAGAGAGAGAGTAAGAATCCCAAGCTGGGCTCTGCTCTGCCAGTGCAGAGCCAACGTGGGGCTTGAAACTCTCAAACTGTAAGACCATGACCTGAGCTGAAATCAAGAGTCAGATGCTTAACTGACTGACCCACCCAGACATCTTAACAATGTAAGATTAGAGTGAACATACCTCAACATAATAAAGGCCATACATGAAAAACCCACGGCGAATATTATCCTGAATTTTGAAAAACTGAGAGCTTTTTCTCTAAGGAAAAGACAGGCATGTCCTCTCTCACCACTGTACTTAACATAGAACTGGAAATCCTAGATTCAGCAATCTAACAACAAAAATAAATAAATATAACCAAATCACCCAGGAAGATAGTCAAACTTTCACTATTCACAGATGACATGATACTCTGAATAGAAAAATCCAAAAGACTCCACCAGGAAACTTCTGTAACTGATATACAAATTAGTAAAGTTGCAGAACACAAATCACTGTACAGAAATATATTGAATTTCTATACACCAATAATGAAACAGCAGCAAGAGAAACCAAGGAAGTGATCAATTTACAGTTACATCAAAACCATAAGATACTTAGGGTAACCTAACCAAAGAGGTAAAAGATTTGTGCTCTGAAAACTACCAGAGCACTTCTGAAGGAAATTGAAGTGGACAAAATAAATGGAAAAAAAACATTATATGCTCATGTAATGGATAATAATTGTTAAAAATGTCTATAGTACCCAAAACAAAACTGTACAGTAAATGTGTAGACATTTAATGCAATCTCTATCAAATACCACCATCATTTTTTCAGAGAGATAGAAAAATAAACCTAAAATTTATATGGAACCACAAAAGACCCCAAGAGGCTAAATAATGTTGAAAAAGAAAACAAGAAGCACAAGATAACCTAATTCTTGACTTCAAGTTATCTAACAAAACTATACTGATCAAGATGGAACGGTACTTCCACAAAAACATACAAACAGATCAATGGAACAGAATAGAAAACGCTGAAATGGACCCACAACTATATGATCAATTAATCTTTGACAAAGCAGAAAAGAATATCCAGTGGCAAAAAGACTGTCTCTCCAACAAATGGTGTTGGGAAAACTGGACAGCAAGATGCAAAAGAATGAAACTGAATCACTTTCTATAGCATACATAAAAATAAATTCAAAATGGATGAAATACCTGAATAAGTGACAGGAACCATCAAAATCCTATAGAAGAACACATGCAGCATCCTCTTTGACCTCGGCAGTAGCAACATCTTACTAGATCTGTCTCCAAAAAAGCAAAACTGAACTTTTGGATTTAATTAAAATAAAAGTCTTCTGCATAGCAAAGGAAATTATCAACAAAACTAAAAGGCAACCTACAGAATGGGAGAAGATATTTGCAAATGACATATATGATAAAGGGCTAATATCCAAAAATATAAAGAACTTCTAAAACTCAACACTCCCCCAAATATAATCCAGTTAAAAAATGGGCAGAAGACATGAATAGACCTTTTACCAAAGAAGACATACATACCGCTAACAGACACACAAAAAGATGCTCAATATCACTGATAATCAGGGAAATGAAAATAAAGCTACAGTGAGATACCACCTCACGCTTGTCCGAATGGCTAAAATCAACAACACAAGAAACAATGTGTTGGAAGGGATGTGCAGAAAGGGGAACCCTCTTGTACTATTGATGGAAATATAACCTGGTGCAGCCACTCTGGAAAACAGTATGCCAGTCCCTCATAAAGTTAAAAATAGAACTCCCCTATGATCCAGCAATTGCACTGCCAGGTATTTACCCAAAGGATGCAAAAATATATATTTGAATGGGACACATTAACCCTGATTGTTATAGCAGCATTATCAACAATAGTCGAATTATGGAAAGAGCCTAAATGTCCATCAGTTGATGAGTGGATAAAGAACTGTGCCTAATCTTTGGAACACAGCTAAATCAACATCAAATCAGTTTGAACAACTAGGATATCAATCTGAGGATTAAGAAAACAACCTGCATGATTGGAGGGACAGAATGTGGCAGATGGAAGCTTCAGAGCTGTGAATTAGGGAGAGAAAATCTGCGGTGTTGCAGCGATAAGGGAAACCTTTTTGAGGAGAGTGGTCAGGGAGAGAGTGAGAGTGGTAGGGAGTGAGTGACCTGTAGGATATGTGCAAGACTCCGTGGTGTGGGGATCTCCTGGGTCACACTGGGAGAGATCATTCCCCTTCTGGGTATACATTTGGAAGAGTGATTTTTGCCTCCCCAAGGACAAAAGTCCTTGAGAGACATTGAGCAGCTTATTCACAGCAGGGAACAGAGACATGTGTAGATGGAAGATATCCTAGTCACAGCTTTTCACTGTGTGCCACAATAGACTCCAACCACTGGGTGTGCACTATGCAACTACTTTTCTGGGACAGAATGGTGAAAGGTGCTCCATGAGTCTCCCTCCGGAGGAGGGAGGTGGGTCTGCATTTTCCTGGGCCCTTTAAGATTTGGAATTTTAATCTGAGATGCCTGCCAGAGATAAAAACACAGGAGCACTGTGGAACTCGGCGTGCTCTCAGGCACAGACAGGTTAAGGACAGGAATCTGATGAAAGCCTGGAATACTTTTCTGTGAGGGTCTCCTGAATAGAGACAGACCTGAGTTTCCCTCACAGAGGATTAAGAGGGCAGGATGATGCCATTTTCCACCCACCCCATGCCCACCAGCATGGTCAGACTTCAGAGAGAAACATAGCACTGCCTAGTGGAGGCCTGAGTCACTTACACCAAGCACCACCCACTTCTGCGGTCCAGGCCACATCTCAGCAGGGCAAATTAGCCTCAGAAACCAGAGGAGCAGGCCCCTTAATCAGAAAACCAGGACAAATCCCTTCCACCCACTTAGTCCATGGACCATAGTGTGCTGCAAAGTCTCACCTCTACAGAAACTGGATCTAGCTTAATTTAGTTTTCTTTTTCTTTGTTCATTTTCTTTGCTTCTATTTTTGTTTATGTTTTTTTCTGTACTGACTTTTTTCCTACCTTTCTTTTTCTTTCTTGGATATAGCAAAAACAAAGATGTTTTATTATATTTTATTTTCTTTATCATTTTTAAAATTAATTTTTAATTTTTTTTTACTTTTTGTCTTTTTTTTCTTTTCTATCAAGCTTCTCTTCTTTAATTTTTTTAATTTTTTTAAATTATTTTGAGAGAGAGAGACAGAGACAGAGCATGAGCAGGGGAGGGCAGAGGAGAGGAGGGAGACACAGAATCCAAAGCAGGCTCGAGGCTCTGATCTGCCAGCCATAGAACCTGATTGTGGGGCTCGAACTCATGGACTGTGAGATCATGACTGAGGTCAAGTCATATGCTTAACTGAATGCGCCATCCAGGTGCCCTCTGTCAAGCTTCTCTTAACAAGAAGACCAAAAAAACACCCTAGGATCTAGTTTCCTTTATTTCATTTGTTTTGTTTTGTTATTAAATTTTAAATTTAATTATTTTATTTTATTTTATTAATTTTTCTTCCTCACAAAATGACAAGATGGAGGAATTTCATCCCAAAAAAGAGAACAGGAGAAATGATGGCTAGGGATTTAATCAACATTATAATAAAATGTCTAAACTAGAATTTAAATGACAATTATAAGAATATTAGGTGGGGTTGAAAAAAGCATAGAAGACACAGAGAATCCCTTCCTCCAGAGATAAAAGAGCTAAATCTAATGAAACAGCTGAAAGTAAAAATGCTATAACTGAGATGTAATCTCGAATGGATTCATGACAGTGATGATGGGCAGAGCAGCAAATCAGTGATACAAAACTATAAAATTATGGAAAATAATAAAGCTGAAAAAAAGAGGGAGACAAAGGAAAAAGATAATGAAACAAGACTTAGAGAATTTAGCTACTTATTAAAGAGGAATAATATTCATATCATATGAATCCCAGAAGATGAAGAGAGATAAAATGGGAGATAAGGTTTATGTGAGAAAATTATAGCTGAAAACTTCCCTAATCTGGGGAAAGACACAGGCATCAAAATCTAAGAAGCACAGAGAAATTCAATTAAAATTAAATTAAAATCCCATTAAATTCAACAAAAGCTGACTATCATCAAGGCATACCATAGACAAATTCAGAAAATACACAGACAAAGAATAAATCATGAAAGCCACAGGGTAAAAGAAAAGTACATAACTTACATGTGAATACAAATCAGATTGCGTCAGATCTGTCCACAAACTAGGCATGCCAGAAAGCAGTGGCAGGATATATTCAATGTGCTGATTGGGGAAATTATGCAGCCAGAAATTCTTTATCCAGCAAGACTGTCATTCAGAATAGAAGGAGAGATAAAGAGTTTCCCAAAGAAAACCTAAAGGAATTCATGACCACTAAACCAGCCATGCAAGAAATTTTAAGGGAGACCCTATGAGTGGAAAGCAGCAAAGACTACAAAAGACCAGAGAACAAAGAAACATGAAATCTACAGATAACACAGTGGCACTAAATTCATATCTTTCAATAATCACTCTGAATGTAAATGGACTAAATGCCCCAATCAAGACGTAGGGTATCAGAACGGATCAAAAAACAAGGCCCATCTCTTTGATGCCTATAAGAGACTCATTTTAGACCCAGATATGTGCAGATTGAAAGTGAGGGAATGAAGCACCATCTATCATGCTAGTGGACAATAAAAGAAAGTTGGAGTAACCATACTTATATCAGGCATACTAGATTTTAGGCCAAAGTCTGTAACAAGAGATGAAGAAAGGCATTATATCATAATTAAGAGGTCTATTCACTAAGAAGATATAACTATGGTAAATACGTATGCCCTTAACTTGGAGCACTCAAATAAATAAATCAGTTAACAAGAAAATAAAGAAGTCATTGATTATAATACAATAATATCAGGGGACTTTAACATCCTGCTTACAGCAATGGACAGATTACCTAAGCAGAAAATCAATAAGGAAACAATGGCTTTGAATGATACACTGGACCAAATGGATGTAACAGATATATTTAGAACATTTCATCCTAAAGCAGCAGAATACACATTCTTCTCAAGTTCACATGGAACATTCTCCAGAATAGATCACATATTGAGTCACAAATCAGTGCTTAACAAATACAAAAAGATCAAGATTGTTTCACGCATATTTTCAGACCACAATGCTATGAAACATGAAATCAACCATAAGAAAAAATACGGAAAGACCACAAATACTTGGAGATAGGTACATCCAATAAAGAATGAATAGGTAATCAAGAAATAAAAAGGAAATAATAAAGGGGTGCCTGGGTGGCTCAGCTGAAGTGTCCAACTTAGCTCAGGTTATGATCTCGTGGTTCACAAATTCAAGCTCCACGTCAGGCTCTGGGCTGACAGCTCAGAGTATGAAGCCTGTTTCAGATCTGTGTCTCCTACTCTCTCTGCTCCTCCTCCACTCATCTCTGTCTCTGTCCTCTCTCTCTCTTTCTCTCTCAAAAATAAATAAAACATTATTTAAAAAAAGGAAATAAAAAAATACATGGAAGCCACTGAAAATGACAATATGACATTCTAAAACCTTTGGGATGCAGCAAAGGCGGTCATAAGAAGGAAGTAACATATCAATCTAGTTTTCCAAATGAAGGAAGAGATGTCTCAAGAACCTAATCTTCCACCTAAGGGAGCTAGAAAAGGAACAGCAAATAAAGCCCAAAACCAGTAGAATAAGGGAATAATAAATATTACAATAGAAATCAATGATACTGACATTAAAAAGAACATACCAATGAAACTAGAGCTGGTTCTTTGAAATAATTTTAAAAAATGATAACCCCCTAGCATGACTTATCAAAAAGAAAAAGGAAAGGATCCCAAATAATAAACCATGAATGAAAGAGGAGAGGTCCACAACCAACACTGCAGAAATACAATCATTTTTAAGAGAATATTATGAGCAATTATATGCCAGCAAATGGAGCATATGGAAGAAACTGATATATTCACAGAAACATAATAAACTACCAAACTCAAACAAGAATAAATAGAAAATTTGAACAGACCCATAACCAGTAAAGAAATTGAATCATTAATAAAAATCTCCCAACAAGATTTTAGGGCCAGATAGCTTCCCAGGGGAATTCTACCAAATATTTAAAGAAGAATTAATACTTATTCTTTTGAAACTGTTCCAAAAAAAAAAATAGAAATAGAAGAAAAACTTCCAAACTCATTCTATGAGGGCAGCATTACCTTCATTCCAAAATCAAAGACCCCACTAAAAAGGAGAATTACAGACCAATTTCCCTGATGAACATGGATGCAAAAATTCTCAACAAGGTAACAGAGAATCAAATCTAGAATACATTAAAATAATTATTCACCCACAATCAAGTGGGATTATTCCTGGGCTGCAGGGGTGGATCAATATCTGCAAATCAATCACAATAAATTTCTAGAACTGACACATGAATTTAGCAAAGTCACAGGTTATAAAATCAATGTACAGTAATCTGTTGCATTTATATATGCCAATAATGAAGCAGCAGAAGAGAGAAATTAAAGAATCAATCCAATTTTTAATTGCACCAAAACTCGTAAGATACCTAGGAATAAACCTAACCAAAGAAGTAAAAGATCTGTATGCTGAATACTATAGAACACTTATGAAAGAAATTGAAAGACACAAAGAAATGGAAGAACATTCCATGCCCATGGATTGGAAGAATAAACATTGGTAAATATCTATATTAACTAAATATGTTAAACTATATGTTAACAAATATATGTTGAAATGTTTATGCTACCCAAAGCAATCTACACATTCAATTAATAACTATCAAAATAACACCAGCACTTTTCACAGAGCTAGAACAAAAACTTATTTGCTATTATTAGTGTCTTAAGAATTTTATTGTAAATGTATGTTATTTTAACAGAGAAAATATAGATTTGTGGAGGAGTTTATTATTTTATTTTTCCCCTTTAAGTACTAGTGCAGTTAATTGCACTAACAGATTTTTAAATCACTTTTAGAAACACCTTTATTATAAGCATTCTTAAATACTTATTTATGTGCATTATAGAATGGATATAGCCTTAATTCACTGATATAACACTGTTCTCGATGCAGTTTGCAAGTAGCTTTCTTAGAAACATACTTACTACAAGTGTTCTCAAACAATTCTCTATGTGCATTTCAGAACAGACATCACTTACATTTACTCATATAACAGTGTCCTAAATGCATCATGTGAATTCTGTTGTTAGAAATGTCTTAATTTACATGATTACAGAATGGGCATAAGTTCCATGCACTAATATAACACTGTTCTCAGTGCAGCTTGTATGCAGTATATTAGGAACATCTTTACTGCAGGTGTTCTTTAAAAGTTCTCTAAGTGCTTTACAGAAGGGATATATACTTCTTTCACTGATGTAACACTATTTTAAGTGCAGTTTGCAGTTGGTGTTCTGAGAAATATCTGTGTATGCAAATAAGCTCTTTAATTCTTTTTATTAAGATACACTTAACACACACCACTATATTAGTTTCCGCCAAACAAACATACTGCTTCAATATTTGTATACATTGCAAAATGATTACCACAATAAGCCTAGTTAACATTCATCAACACACAGTTATAATTTTTTATGAGAACTGTCTTATCAACTTTCAAATATACAATACAATATTGTATAATATAGTATTATTAACTATAGTCACCACATTGCACATTACATCCCCAGGACTTATTTATCTTATGACTGGAAGTTTGTACCTTTGACCACCTTCACCTACTTTGCTCCTTCCCCACCCGCTGCCTCTGGCAACCACCAACCTGTTCTCTGTATCTGTGGAGTTTTTAAAATTTGCTTTCAAATATAGACATTATCTTAAATCAAGAGTTAACCCTTCTTTGCTGTTATGTATTATCCTTTTATAGACCATTGGACTTTACTGTTAACTTTCTATTAATTCACATCAAAGTTTATGAGCAACAGGGGTCTCTAATGTTTCTTCTTACATATTTAATGGGATTTATTGTGAATCCATCTGGGCCTAAAGTTCTGTAAGAAGGCATTTAATTACAATTACTTTTCTTTAACAGCTAGCAGGCTATTCCTATTTCACACTTACTCTGATTTTACTTTTATAATCTGTGTTTTCTAGGAAGTTGCCCATTTCACCTACATTTTCATATTTAATGGCCTTTATCATCTCCTTAAAGTATATATGGACAGTGGAAATATCACTGTTATCAATTCTTCATATTGGATACTTGAGTAATCCCTGTGTGTTTTTGTTGTTGTTGTTTGTTTTCAGTGAAGCACTCCAGAGGTTTAGTCACATTACTAATCCTATTAAATAATCAACCTCTGGCTATTCTCTTTGTTATATGTTTGTTTTCTTTTATTAATTTATGTTCTTATTTTTGTTGTTTCCTTCCATCTATTTTCTTTTGGTTAAAATTACTTTTTTGTTATTGTTGTTGTTACTACCCAGAGAGTGAATATATCAGAAATAACCAGACTTTCTCATTTTCTCTTTTTTTTTTAAATTTTTTAAGGTTTTTATTTATTTTTAAGACAGAGAGAGAAGAGCATTAGTGGGGATGGGGCAGAGATAGGGAGACACAGAATCCGAAGCAGGCTCCAGGCTCTGAGCTGTCAGCACAGAGCCCGACGTGGGGCTCGAACTCACGAACCGTAAGATCATGACCTGAGCAGAAGTCGGACGCTCAACTGGCTGAGCCACCCGGGTGCCCCTCTCATTTTCTAATGTATTCCTTTTAAGGTATAGAATTTCCTCTAAGGAGTACTGATTTCCATAAATCATAGACAAATTTTTATATAGGCAACTTCATTGTTAATCAAATCATAGTGTTTTCTGATTTACTTTGTGATTTTTTTCTTTGAATTTGGGGTTATTTGGAAATATAGGTATCAATATTTCAATATAGAAATCATTTTCTAGTTACATTTTGTTATTGTTATTGATTTCTGGCTCAAATTTATATTGGAGTAGGGAAATATATTCTGAATTATTTCAATCCTTTGAAATTATTGAGGTATTCTTTAGGCCCATAAGTTGTTAATTGTCAGAGGTGCCTGGTGTGTAATTTTCACAGACTAAATTTGATAGATATAATGCTTTCATAAACATTCATTAGGTCAGTATATTAATTGTGTATCAAAATCTCTAAAGCCTTGCTGGGTTTTCTCCCTTTTGCTTATTTAATCAATTACATCTCTGCTCTCTAGTGGCCAGAAATATTAATGTGCTTTCTTAAAATTGTATGTGGGAGACCAATGACATCGACTGGTCAGTTAGGTATGATTGTTCACAATTCTCTTTAAAACTACCTACATGTTTTGGAGGAGGAAAGGAACAGGGTAAGAAACTTTGAAAATTATATGAATATTTTTATATTTAAAAAAATAAAAAGCATTCCTCTAAAAAGCCAAAAGTTAGATGAATTCTGTCCTATTATCCTAGTGGCCACGTTTTGTAGGTCTGAGTATACCCATGGCACAGTGTCTATTCCCTTTTCCTAAAGTGGAAGGTGGCGAGAAGACTCCAATATTACTGTGGGATATTTTCTCCCCTTCTCTGTCTTCTTGTTGACTTTTTTTTTTTTTTTTAACTTCTGGAAATGAAGCTTTTCTTTCCTTATTGAGGCTAAAAATTTCCTTTATGAGGCTATACATTTAGCCTCTAAGCATGGCTTTAGTTGCATATTAAATATTTTAATATGCCATATTTTCATTGTTGTTCAGTTGAAAATATTTACCAATTTTCTTTGTGATTTTTTCCTGAAAGAGATAAAGAAAGCAGGAGAGAGGCAGAGGGAAAGGGAGTGAGAGAATCTTAAGCAGGCTCCATGCTCAACATGGAGCCAGATGTGGGGTTCGATTTCATAAACCTGAGATCATGATCTGAGCTGAAATCAACTGACTCAGTCACTCAAGCACCTTTGTGATTTCTTTTTGTAATTCATGGGTTATTTAGGTTACTAAATAATAATGTGTTAAGACATATTAGCTGTTTCCTCAATCAGCAAAACTAAAAGGTAACTGACAGAATGGGAGAAGATATTTGCAAATGACATATCATATAAAGGGTTAGTATCCAAAATCTATAAAGAACTTATCAAATTCAACACCCAAAAGACAAATAATCCAGTGAATAAATGGGCAAAAGACATGAATAGACACTTCTCCAAAGAAGACATCCAGATGGCCAACCAACACATGACAAAATGGTCAACATCACTCATCATCACAGAAATACAAATCAAAACCACAATGACATACCACCTGACACCTGTCAGAATGGCTAACATTAACAACTCAGGCAACAACAAGTGTTGGCAAGGATGCAGAGAAAGAGGATCTCTTTTGCATTGTTGGTGGCAATGCAAGCTGGTGCAGTCACTCTGGAAAACAGTATGGAGGTTCCTGAAAAAACTAAAAATAGAACTACCCTATGACCCAGCAATTGCACTACTAGGCATTTGTCCACGGCACATAGGTGTGCTGTTTTGAGGGGACACATGCACCCAATGTTTATAGCAGCACTATCAACAATAGCCAAAGTATGGAAAGAGCCTAAATGTCCATTGATGGATGAATTGATAAAGATGTGGTATATATATACAATGGAATATTATTCAGCAATCAAAAAGAATGAAATCTTGCCATTTGTAACTGCGTGGATTGAACTGGAGGGTATTATGCTAAGTGAAATTAGTCAGAGAAAGACAAATATCATATGACTTCAGTCATATGAAGACTTTAAGAGACAAAACAGATGAACATAAAGGAAGGGAAACAAAAACAATATAAAAACAGGGAGGGGGATAAATGGAGAACAAATTGAGAGTTACTGGAGGGGTTGTGGGAGGGGGAATAGGCTAAATGGGTAAGGACCACTAAGGAATCTACTCCTGAAATCATTGTTTCACTATATGCTAACTAATTTGGATGTAAATTTTAAAAACTAAAAAACTAAATTAAAAAAAAAAGGACACATTAGCTGTTTCCTAAGTCCCTCAAGTACTTACTTCATATGTTTGTCCAGTTTCTATCATTGTTGTGGATGGAAATATTGGCCTATGTAAACTATTTAATCTGGTTAGAAATTGAAATTTAAGTGTGTTTTTGTGGATCCTGAGAAACTTAACAGAGGACCATGGGGGAGGGGAAAGGGGAAAAAAAAGTTACAGAGAGGGAGGGATGCAAACCATCAGAGACTCTTAAATACTGAGTCCAAACTGAGGGTTGACAGGGGTGGGGGAAAGGGGAAAGGGTGATGGGCATTGAGGAGGGCACCTATTGGGATGAGCACTGGGTGTTGTATGGAAACCAATTTGGAAATAAATTATATTTAATATAAAAAAGAAAAAAAGTATGTTTCAGATCTGTAAAATATATCAATATGAAAATTAAAAAAAATTTTGTTGCCCATGCTAAAGTATACACATAACATGAATTCTTAGCACTTATAGAAATGCATCCAGAAAATTTCTTAAATTTTCAGTGCTTAATTATGATACAGATAATTTGGTGTAATTTTATAATGAGAGTGATTTTATGATACTATAATTGAGTTGCTTGAGGAGCATGTACACCTTTTTAAATATAGTATTGAAATATGGAATCAGAAAGGCATTTTTGAGTAACTTTCTTATTATCTATTCATTCATGATGAATAGATATGAATTCCTCAAAATAGCCCACCCATTCATAGAATGAGATAACAGAGTCCTGCTCCACATAGAATTTCATCACAATCACATGTGGTGAGGGGAAAAAAATACTGCACAAAGGCACCTAAAACTGATTATATATACAATATATATATATTATATATATATTTTTTACCTAGCTTTAAAGCTTGACTCTTTTTTTCAGCTTATTGAAGTATAACTGATATACAAAACTGCACATAATTGACATATAAAATTTGGTGAGTTTGAATTCTGAACTAGAGTTGTCAAAAACTGCCTCTGAAAATTTCAAAATAAAACTCCATTTGCTTATTGGTGTGAGAAAATAAGTATTAATTCACTGACCTGTGCCAAAATCAAGAGTTGGATGCTTAAGAAACTGAGCCACCCAGGAGCCCCATGATTCTTTGGTTTTTAGTCAAAAGACATTTATGGAGATCTGAGACTATCCTTTTTAACAGGTAATACTCTATTTCCTAAGAATTCACTCTTTTTGCAGCACCTGGGTGGCTCAGTTAGTTGAGCATCCAACTTCAGTTCAGGTCATGATCTCACAGTTCATGGATTCGAGCTACACATCGGATTCTGTGCCGACAGCTGGGAGCCTAGAGCCTGTTTTTCTATTCTGTGTCTCCCTTGCTCCCACCTCCTACCCCACTTGTGTTCTGTGTTCCTCTCTCTCAACAAAATAAATGAACATTAAAAAGATTAAAAAAAATATTTATCTCCTTTAATACAGCAAATCTGTGAGATAATCACTCATATTGTTATTGCTATTATTACTATTCCTGCCATTTGCCAAATGAAGTAAAAGAGGGTGATTAATTTGCCCAAGATGAATCCTTCAGTTTGAAAGTTGTGGATTCCAGATTTGAACCCCTGATGCCTGAATCTAGACCTTTCCTTTTAATTCCTATCTCCACACCCCACATTAGTACCTAAACATTGGACCTGAAGCAGATGTGTTTGCTGAAGGAAATTACTTTGAGATAATTGTGCATCTTTTATATATGGGTATCAGGTATGTGGGGCTGATCCCAGCAGGCCTGAGCTATTTGGAATAAAAGACTGTGAAGCCTCCTAGTTTTTTTCTATCCATCCCTACAGTCCATTTCTGAACTAGTCTCCTGCTTCCTGGGCTTTTATTAAGCTGCTGGACTGTGTCTCAGGCCTGCAGTGTTTACACCACCCCTGCAACTGCCCCCCTCCCCTCCCCTTTTCATTCTGTGGACTAAGTTTTTAGTGCAGCCTTCTCAAGTGGAACATTGTTTTCATTCATTCCAATTGGATATATAAATTCTGACCAGTGAGGAGCTCTTGTGCTGCCCTGAAGACTGATGTGTGCACAAGTTGGCCTTAGGTCACATTTCCTGAGGCCCTTGGTGTGTTTTTTGGGAAAAGAGCACTCAACTGAGCCAAATAACTGGAGACATGATCAGATGTGTATTCTCAGAGACTGTGTGAAAACATCAGTGCTTAAAAAATTAAAACATAAAACATAAGAAAAACAGGGCAGGAATATGGACTATGACAGTCAGAGACAATTCTCTGAGAATAGATATGTGACCCAGATGGGAAGAGTCTGCTTATTCTTTCAACATGCTCTGCCCCATTTCCAGTTGTTTCATCTCATATATTAAAATCATGGGGTACAGTTTTAGTTTCTAATAGTGTATATGAAATATTTGCATTATAAAACTAGAACACATAGTTCACTATGAGATGTTAGGACATGAACACAATTGGGAGCCATTGAGGTGGGGTCTGAAAACAAATGTTGCCCCATGCCAGCTGCATAGCCTCAAGCAGGTTAGAAAATCTCCGTACCCTCATGCCTGAGGAGATGGGATGGTCAAATACTCTATAGAACTTCACTGTCCAATATAGTAGCTCCTAGCTCTATGTAGCTATTTAAATTAAATTTGAAATTAAATATTCAGTTCCTCAGTCATCCTAGCTGCATTTCAAGTGCTCAAGAGCCACATGGGGCTAATATCTACCATACTGGATAGGACATACATAAAAAATCAACACAGAACATTCTATGGACAGTGCTGGTCTGTAAAAAGTGGATCAAATATAAATTAAACACCGTGCTGGGAACATATTATCATTTAGGAAATAACAGTTTTATATTCAAGATTCTTGTTTGTGAATCTGTGAAAAGCCTGCTATATAAACCCGCTCTATGCTCCAAGTCTTTTCCCTGTGAAAATCTGAGGGGCTGTCAGAGGAACACCATTAACCAATGCATTTATGAGAGGAAAGAGAATGCAAGTTAGACTTTGGAAGAACTGGCATCACCAGTACAAAAATCAGTAACTATACAAAGAGGAAAATTCAAAATCACCAAGAGTTCCTACATTCATGGTGGAAAGCAGCAATATTCTCATAATTACCAAATTAGGAAAAGCTTACCTTTTGAAAGTATTCTACTGCATGATCACAATATCCCCTGATTTCTTTAAATCTTCCCAAATAAAAAATAATTTTAGTTTTACAATGTTAAGTAGTTTAATTTCTAGGGTAGTTAACTTTTTATGTTGCTATCAATGTTAAAAATTTTAAGTGTTTAAATGTCATTAACTGAAATGGAAATATAACTGTTTGGTATATTGTACTTCTATCCAATGTCCTTGTTAAATATGCTTATTAAATCTAATGGCTTATCAATTTTTTTTAATTTTCTGCTGTCTCCTATTAATAATTCTTTTACAATTATAACATCTTTTATTTCTTTGCTTGCTTTATGGTACTGGCTAGGACTAACAATAATAAATAAAGAAAATTTTGCCTATTTATTTCAGGTAGAAATCTTTAAAATCTTTCATTTAAGAATTATTTTTAATTACAGATTCAATTTATGTAATAGGCCAGTATTTCTTTTTTCTGCTCCTGTCATTTTTATTAATAGATGTGGCTCTAGAAATATGACCATTTTGTACAAATTTTCACACTTAATGGCTTAAACTTATTTCTGATATCCTATCACAATTTTTCATGTCTATTATTAATGTAGTGACACCACTTTAAAAATTCTCAATATTATTTGAGGCTTCTAAATTTTTTTCTTGACAAATTTCATACGTCTCAATAATCCATTTAAAGGATTACACTGGATTCATTACACTACTTCAGGTTTATTTTTTCTTTATTATTTACTTCAATCTGACTTCTGTGCTTTCTCCCATTTTAAAATTTACACCATAAATCCTAAGAAATTCATTTTGGCAAACAAAATCCAATAATGTATAAAATTATAAATCATCATAACACAGAAATGCTTATTTCTGAGGAAAAAGTAGTAAATTTTTAAATATCTGAAAATCTATCAGTGTAAATAATCACATTAAGAGAATAAAGGAGGAAAATAATGTAAAATAATTTCTGAATGCAGAAAACTACAAGATAAAATTCAGCATAAATCCAGGATACGTACTCTTAGCACAGGAGGCCAATATATATATATATAATATATACACATACATATATATGTGTATTATACATATTATACATATATACATATATACACATACATATATATGTGTATTATACATATATATAATGTGTATATATATTATACATATATATATTTATTAATCTACTAAAATATATTTGCAAGGGGACAAAGAGCTCACAGAGGAAATTAAAAAGCACCACTTGTGAGCAGAATGATAGAGAATGAATACATTATGAAAGGCTGGCCTGCCACAATACCATACAAACCTCAGTGAAAGAAAGAAAGGGAGACAAAGGACCACCATGAGTTAAACCAGCAAGAGAAAATAAAAGCCAGGGTCACACAGAGGACAGTGGCTTATTATGCCTGCATCAGGATCGTACGGATTCAGCAGCTTCTGCACAGTGGGAAGGGAGAATTGGAAATCACAATAAACTAAGACATCTGAAAGGCACTAAAGTGGTCTCGCCTCCAAAGCACTCTCTGCTAATGGCTTGCTGACAAAGAGCATTTCCACCGTAAGCTTGTAAGAATTTCCAGAAAATAAAGACCAGAAGAAATCTTGTCGCATCTACAAAAAGCATCTCACAGTGACAGTCGTAAGACTTAACGCGCGCGCGCGCGCGCGCGCGCACACACACACACACACACACACAGTCCCACGTAGACGTAAAATGGAATGAACAAAAAAGAATTTATAATTTATATGGGAGATATTCCAGAATAAAAACTGAGTGGAGGGGGGAGGATTATGATTTTTAAAACAGACATATGTGAAAAAACAATCGAATACAAGGTGTCTGAATGAACACTGGAAGAGATTAAATAAAAACCTCAAAGAGTTGTGATTACGTCCTCCAGAGCAGCCTGCCAGCAAGAAGCGTTGGGATCCGCCAGCTGGCATGCAGACTAGCGGGGGCAGAGGCCGGGGAAGGGGCGGGGCAGCCCCAGCTGCGAGAACAAAGGAAGATCCGCAATCACCGTGCACGCTGCACAGACCGTACGGAATGAATAGAGGATTGACGTTGCCACCACAGGAAGTGTCCGCCGCGCCTGCCCAGAGAAGGCAGTAGGAACCACAGTCACAGGAAGAGAGCAGGGGGAAACGAAAAGAGATGCACACTTCCCCGAAACAAGGTCCCCGTGCCGGCTGCTACCCTCCGGGCCTCTAGCCCAAAGGAAGGCACACAGGGGAAGTTCCGGTACCTTTTGGGGGGAAGAGGCTGCCATGGAAGAGCCTGCAGCTCCCACAGAAGCCTCTGAGGCACCTGGGGCATCTACGGGTGCCGAGGCAGCAGGGGAGGGTGCACCTGGGCCTAGTCTCCGCACTCGCCCGGTCTTCCGGCAATTTGCGGCTACAGGTCCGGCCCCCCTTCGCGCGTCACGTCTGAGGCCTGCCCAGGCTGCAGGGGGAGGGGCTGGGCCCAGTCGCTTGCAGGGCCGGAGTGGTGGCAGCTGGACGAAGCAAGTCATCTGCAGGTATTATCTGCATGGGCTTTGCAAGGAGGGGGAGAACTGTCGCTACTCACATGACCTCTCAGGCCAGCAGTTGGCCAGGGAGGGCCATGGTTCACTGCCTCGGGCCTCTGCAGACCAAGGCCCTAGCACGGCTGCGCATACTGAGACCCTGCCTCAGGAAGTGGCGAAAGCCCCCTCTGCTGCGCCTTCATGCTCCTTGCCTGTGATTGGCTTGGCTGCTGAAAGGGGTTTCTTTGAAGCTGAGAGAGACAATGCAGGCCTTGAAGCTGCAGGAGGAGCCAGTGTAGAAGGCTGGGAGAATGCTATTGAATTTGTTCCCGGGCAACCCTATAGGGGCCGCATGGTCCCTTTTGTTCCCAGGGCTCCTCTACAGAGCCCAGTGACTGAGAGGGAACAGATTGCAGTGGGCAGGGGTCAGCAGCTTTGCCGTGATGCTGCCATGGGGCAGTGCTTTCGTGGGGAGAGTTGTATGTATATCCATGGAGAGATATGCGATATGTGTGGGCTTCAGGTCTTGCACCCTGTGGATGCTGTGCAGAGGGCAGACCATACAAAGGCTTGCATTGAAGCACACGAGAAGGATATGGAACTCTCATTTGCAGTGCAGCGAAGTATGGACAAGGTGTGTGGCATCTGCATGGAGGTTGTCTATGAGAAAGTCAACCCTAGTGACTGCCGCTTTGGCATCCTCTCCAACTGCAACCACACCTACTGTCTTAAGTGTATCCGCAGGTGGAGGACTGACAAACAGTTTGGCAACAGGATCGTCAAGTCCTGTCCACAGTGCAGGGTTACCTCCAACTTTGTCATTCCCAGTGAGTTCTGGGTGGAGGAGGAGGAAGAGAAACAGAAACTTATTCAGCAGTACAAGGAGGCAATGAGCAACAAGACTTGCAGGTATTTTGCTGAAGGCAGGGGTTACTGCCCATTTGGAGAGAACTGTTTTTACAAGCATGCAACCCCTGAGGGCCCAGGAGAGGATCCTCAGAGGCAGGGTGCTGAGGCATCCGGTGCTCACTGCAGTCAACTTTTGGAGCCTACTCAGGTGGGAGAGGGCGAGATGCCCTTTAAAAGCAGTAAAAAAAAGCTTGTCATGCTTCGGCTGGCCAATCTGTTGTTTAAGTGTTTTCTTTCACTGGGAAAGAGTGCGCTTTTTTTTTTTTTTCTCAGAGGACAAGTGGGACTTACTTCCTTATGAGCTGGAAAAATATTCCAGTTTGAATCTGTAGCATTATGCTGTGGCATGTGGTCTAGTGTGCTAAGGCTCTGTCTGTCATCTGCTATTGCTTGTTTGTTGTTTATAGACACATCTATCATTTACAGGGGCTATGGAAGCCATTTTTACAAAGCATTCATCTCTGTTTTCTTGTCCATCCTCATTTCAGGGTTATGCTGTTTTACTGTGGTAAACTGTAACAAAGTCCTTAAAGTTATTGTTCGATGAAATGAATATTACTGTAGTTTATGGTTTATTTTGTCATCTCTGTTTTCAACAGGATTGATTCAGTTCTAGTCTAGTGTTTACAGAATTTCCACACTCATTTTGAAGTCCCTCAAGAATAAATGTGACAGGGTGAAGGGAGAAGTCTTAACTGAACAAGGAGCTTTTTGCTACTACAGCCTTAAGAAATGGACCCTCGCAGGGCCTTTGTGGTACAACTGCTCATCTTTGTTGTTTACATGTCCGTTCTTTCCCTCATTCCTCTTCAAGTGCACTCTTTAACATGTGGTTACCTTGTGGTTTTGTGTTTTACTTGACCAGAACCAAGTGCGTATGTTTACATGTTTTTATCCTGTAAAGCTTGATGTGAAATTACTTACATTTCAAAGTATATATTTAAGAATTATATATTTGCATATAAATGTGTGTAAAAGTTATATCTTTCAAGATATATATAAAACATATACACTATCATATATCTGGAAGAGCTAGAAGCTGAAAACGAAAGGCTAATAGTATTTGCTGTTGTGAGTGTGAAGTGTGTAAATGATCTTTCCTTTTCACAGGCTTCAGTGATTAGTATCTAATGAAAACATATTCAAGTGGCTGTGGTCAAATGTAGCAGACACAGATAAAGGACTTACAAAGTAGGACATTGGTAATTCCTTTGGTGGCATCGATAGCTCACTCTCCTATTATAAATACACAAATGTGTGTTCCCATGCGATTTAGCACAATCACATTCCTTATAACAGCACAATCAGCCTTGAACTCAGATATACAGTTCTTTGTATTAATATTTTGTATTATCTCTTGACATTAAAAAAGGGGCTTTTGACAAGTTTTCAACATACAAATGACAAAATTATGAAAGAGAAAATAGAATAATAAAAATATTGGAACCAGTCAGAATATAAGAGTGAAAAGATTAAAAAAAAGTGAAATGTATAAAGGAACAAAAACTAAACACAATAGTAATAAGGAGATAGTATAGCACAATTACACTATCAGATTAAATGAAAATGGTTTAAAAACTAAAACTCAAAGATTATCAGACATGATTAAAATAAAAATGAAGCTAAATGCTGTTTAAAATACACATCTACAGTATAAGAATACAGAAACATTAAAAGTAATAGAATGAAAAGCTAAATAACAATGCTGTGGCTTTTGTAATAGATACAGTTGATATTAAGGATAAACACATTGCTGGAGATAAATATGGTTGGTATATAAACATAATTTACATGGAAGATAAAACTATTCCAATTTTGTATTCATTTAATAATATGCCATCCGGTAATCAAATAAATAATTGATAAGGAGAAAAATAGAAAATTTAAATGGGCAATTTTCATACATCTTTTCAGTAACTGAACAAGCAAATAAAGAATATCAATTGAATAGCACAATTTTAACAATTTATCCAGTGTAAAATGTGTAAAATGCTGTATGCATCAACTGCAGAATTGTTATCTTGGCTAACATGTGGAAATATACCAGATGCGTGAGTTCCAGGAGATTCAGACTGCCCTGACTATTCAGCAAAGACAGGGTTCATTTGCAGTTTGTGACATGTGCTAAGCACTCTCCAAAGCACTAATTTAACTCCTAGACCAACTTTATGAGGTACTTGTGCTCTAATTTTTCTCATAATCCTAATGAGGTATAAATGAGGTTATATTACTTGCCCATATAACTATGACATATTGGAACTGCAAATGGAACTCTGTATTTCTACAACACAGTCACCATGCTGCCTCTTTCCTCACCTACATGCTCAGGACCAGCTGAATATTGCTAATGGAAACACACATGCAATCTTTTAGTATGAATGGTTCAGCCAGGTGGCAAAGAGATGGACATAAATAAATTCCTAGAGAATGTGGGGGCTGTGGAGCTTTATCTGTTGCCTTGTGGACTTGGTATTTCTTAGTCCCTTACTCATAACATGCTTTAGCCTCCTATATTTTTACACTGCCTGTTCCTTCTTACATGATTCCTAGTTTTATTGGTAAGTATATTTTTGTCATATTTCTTCCATATTGATTCCTTTTATCCAAAGAATTCACCAATCAAGAGGCTGTAGAAGCCTCACTCTTACTGTCATGCAGGGTGAGTGATTCAAAACAAAATTCAAATATGCTGGTTCCCCTGAGGCCACCCCAGTACTGCAGAGGAAAGAGGGCTCAGATGACCAAACAACCAAAGAAAAGGACCAGATGGGTCACTCACAAAAACTGTACTGAGACCAAAGTCTCAAAAAAAAAATGAGCTTTGAATAGTGGCTAAGCTGCTCTCAAGGAGAGATTTTTAAGTTGAGCCTGGAAAGCTTTGAAAACTTTGTCCTAGTATACACTACCTAATGTTGTGAAATAGCATGTTTTTATTCAAATAGCACCTTGAACGATCATAATAAAGTTAAGGAGATACAGTGGAATAAGAATTATCAGAAGATAAAATGGTTTTGGTGACAAAGAATACTTACAATCTTGACTGCTTCTTACCAGCCATGCAATCTGGAGAAAGTCACTTAAATTTTCTATACCTCAACTTTTTTATATGAGAAATGGGTACAGCACCATCTATTTTACAGGGTTGTTATGATGACCAAATGTAATCTGGACAAAGAACTTGAAACATAGCTGGGATTTTTAAAATGACATGTGTAAAAAATAGGACTTATGTGTGTTTGTGTACTTGAGAAGAGCTTGCACAAGAATTAATACTCCATGAAGTTTTTCTCTTTGAAATCTTTGGAACTTGTGTTAAAGTAACATTATTAGTTTAAGATTTTGTGTAGCATGGAGGCACATTACCTTTATAGTCATAATTTCAAAAAGATGGAGTAATTTTTTCAACCAAAGTCATTCAGTTAAAACTAAAAATGTGCTATTTAATTTCTGATATATAGTAAACAACAACAAAAACATGTATTATTTGTGATGGATGTCTAAATAAGAAAATAAAAAATAAAATGATGTTTAAAAAAGGATTTCCTCTTCCCTCCTCAGCTCATTTAGAGGTCAAATAAAGGGATGTCACTGCCACCATAGCTATACAAAGTATTCCAAGGGCTTGTTCATGAAGACAGCTGGGCCACCCCTGTTTCAGTCAGAAACAAAGGAGCCCTTGCCACACAAAAGTTTGTTCTGTGAGTGATTCAGAGTTGTGCTGGCCCCTCCTCCACTTGGATTCATGGACTCAACCCAGGAGTCCAGACAGACGGTATCACTTTACACAAAAAATGCCTGTGTGAAACGAGTCTGATTTGCTTATGTTTCACATGACTAAATTTGGTAGATGTGCAGACTTAAAATATGCTAAAAGTTTACTTAGTACCCCTTCCCCTCTAACATATGGAAACCACTTTGTCTCACATGGCATTAAATCCATTTACTGAATTTCAAGATCTTAAAGGGAAACATTTCCAGTCCATAGTTGATACCCTTATTGTCTTCTGTTTTGCACTTTTGTAAACATTTTGGGATCGTGGTTTTTGTTTCCACAGCAGATGCTAAACTGCAACCTCAGTGTGAGATGGAGTTGGGGTAGGGATGAGAAAAGGGAGTCTTGGAAAATAACCCAGCACTAGTGCAAAAAAGTAAATTAATATGTGTCAGAATTTTTGCCATAAAAAATATATATCACATTTTCCAGTGTTGAATGCACACTAACAAAAATAACTATCAGATCATAATGAAACACATTTATATGAAAAATTATTAGTACAGGCAATATTTTCCAAGTTCAATACAAGAAAATTTGCCACTACCATTCAAAACTTCTTTTAAATATCTCTTACAATAATTGATGAAAGAGTGCATTCAAAGTAATTCAGCAATATACATTGTCTAGAAAGACAAATTACATAATTAGGTATTCAAATCTGTAAATTTTAAAGAAATTGCAAAATACACATACAGAGGTAAGCAGAAAGAATTAAGAATCATTAAAGCAAAAATTAGTGGATCAGAAAATAGAAATATAAAACCTGTTTCTTTGAAAAAATAACATAAAACATTAACTTAAATAAAGGACAAGGTGCAATTGAACAAAATAGGAAACAATAAATAGGAAGAAATCAATGATAAAAACACAGTAAAGAAATAGATAAATTCTTGTTACACTGAAGTCAGTACACTCAAATGGGAAAGAAATTTAAAATCTATATTAATATAATTTTTCAAACATTAGAAGACAAAGATCAAACCAACTGCTAATGAAAATTTAAAGTTGTCAGGAATGTACTTAGCCCTGCCCCCCAAAGAAAGAAAAGGAGAAGACATTTGGCCCAGAAATGTACTAAATCCTTTAAATATATTGTAATGCTATATAAGCCAGTCCAGAAGAAAAGATAGTTAATATAACTTATGCATGACCTATATCATCAGTGTCAGAATGTTACCAACACAGTACAATGCAAAGATAACTAGAGTTCAAAATCATTTGTGAATATTGATGCTAAAACATCTCAAATGAAATATTTAAAAAAATATAAAAATCAGAAAGGAATAGGTTATATTCCAGGAGAAAAAGAATGGAAAAATATGAGACAATACTTAATATATCAAAATAATCATTTGGACATCTTCATATATCCAAATAAAAGAAAACTAAATTTGTGATCAATATGCTTATTTAAAACATAATACAGATGGGGCGCCTGGGTGGCTGAGTCGGTTTAGCATCAGACTCTTGATTTTGGCTCAGGTCATGATTTCATGTGAAATCAAGTTCCATCTCAGTTCCCTGATGGGCAGGAAGCCTGCTTAAGATTCTCTCTCTCCCCTCTGCTGCTCACTCATGCATGTGCTTGCTCGCTTTCTTAAAAAACACAAAAAAAACCCATAATACAGATGTATGAAGTATAAATATTTACATATGTATATAGATACATACATTGCATACATATGCAGTATAATGTCTATTTTTAACGTTTTTATTAAAATTCCATTTAACATCTAGTGTTATAGTAGTTTCGGGTGTACAATATAGTGATTAAGCACTTCCATACATCACCTAATGCTCATCACAAGTGCCCTCCTTACCTACTTCACCCTCCTGTCACCCACCCTTCTCTGGTAACCATTAGTTTGTTCTCTAGAGTTAAGTCTGTTTCTTGGTTTGCCTCTCTCTATTTTTCCCTTTATCATTTGTTTTGTTTCTTAAATTCCATATATGAGTGAAATCTTATGGTATTGGTCTTTCTCTGACTTATTTCACTTACCATAAAACTCTAGTTCCATCCATGTCATTGCAAATGGAAAGATTTCATTCTTTTTTTAATGACTGAATAATATTCCATTATATGTGTGTATAGTGTGTGTGTGTGTGTGTGTGTGTGTGTGTGTGTGTATCACATCTTCCATAACCATTCATCAATCCATGGACACTTAGGTCATTTGTGTAGTTTGGCTATTGTAGATAATGTTGATATAAGCATAGGTGTGCACACATCCTTTTGAATTAGTATTTTTTATATTCTTTGGGTAAATACCTAGTAGTGCAATTGCTGTATGATAGGGTAGTTCTATTTTTAAGTATTTGTGGAACTGTTTTACAGTTTGTACCAGTTTGAATTCCCCCCAGCAGTGCAAGAGGGTTCCCCTTTCTTCACATCGTCGCCAGCACCTGTTGTTTCTTGTGCTGTTGATTTTAGCCATTGTGACCAGTGTGAGGTGATATCTCATTGTAGTTTTGATTTGCATTTCCCTGATGGTCAGCTATATTAAACATCTTTTCATATATCTGTTGGCTATCTAGATGTCTTCTTTGGAGAAGACATGTCTTCTGCCCACTTAAAAATATTTTTTTAATGTTTATTTATTTTTGAGAGAGACAGAGACAGAATGCGAGTGGGTTGGGGCAGAGAGAGAGGAGGCACAGAATCTGAAGCAGGCTCCAGGCTCCGAGCTGTCAGCACAGAGCCTGACGTGGGACTCGAACTCACAAGCTGTAAGATCATGACCTGAGCTGAAGTCGGAGGCTCAAATGACTCAGCCACCCACGCGCCCCACCTTCTGACCATTTTTGATTGGATTGTTCATTTAGGGGGTGTTGAGTTTTATAAATTCCTTATATATTTTATATACTAGCCCTGTATCAGATATGTCATTTGCAAATATCATCTTACATTCTGTAAGTTGCCTTTTATTTTTGTTAATTGTTTCTTTCATAATGCAGAAACTTTTTATTTTGATGAAGTCCCACTAGTTTATTTTTGCTTTTGTATCCCTTGCCTCAGGAGATATATGTAGTAAGAAATTGCTATGGCCGATGTCAAAGAGTTGCTGCCTATATTCTCCTCTAGAATTTTTATGATTTCAGGTCTCACATTTAATCCATTTTGAATTTATTTTTGTGTATTGTGTAAGAAAGTGATCTAGTTTCATTCGTTTGCATGTTGCTGTCCAGTATTCTCATCACCATTTGTTGAAAAGACTGCTTTTTTCCCATTGGCTATTCTTTCCTGCTCTGTTGAAGATTAATTGACCATTTAGTTGTAGGTTCATTTCTGAGTTTTCTATTCTGTTCTATTGATCTATGTGTCTATTTTTGGGCTAGTACAATATTGTTTGATCAATACAGCTTTGTAATAGGATTTGATGTCCAGAATTGTGATGCCTTCAGCTTTGTTTGTTTGTTTTCAAGGTTGCTTTGGCTATTTGGGGACTTTTGTGTTTCCATACAAATTTTTGGATTTTATGCTCTACCTCTGCAAAAAAATGCTGTTAGTATTTTGATAGGGATTGCATTAAATCTGTAGATTGCTTTGTGTAGTATATGTCTTTTTTTAATGCAGACAGTCACAAAAATACATAACTAAGAAAGTAAATAAAGGAGATGAAAGAAAGTAAATAATATAAAATATTAAATATTAAGGCTGATTTGATTTTTTCACAATTTATAAAATAAACCATTATCAATTAAGAAAATGAAAAAATAGGAATGAAAAGCACATTATGCAATCACACACACATTAGTGATCAAGTTTATGAAAAATGCAAAATGCAAAAAAATAAATATTAGTAAAATTCAGAATAAAATATTTCAGCATGTTTATCCTTTTAATAAGTCAAAGGAGTGTAGTCATATAATTATCTCCTTTAATCAGGCAAAAACAAGGAGATCCCTCCTCTTCACTGCCAGTTAACATTATAGTTGATCCCTCAACAACATGGAGTTAGGGGTGCCACACTCCCATCCTGTGTAGTCATAAATTCACATACTTCTTTTGACTTCAAAAAACTTAACTACTAAAGGCCTGCTGTTGACCAGAAGCCTTACTGATAACATAAAAAGTCAATTAAAAATATTTTAGGGGCGCCTGGGTGGCGCAGTCGGTTAAGCGTCCGACTTCAGCCAGGTCACGATCTCGCCGTCCGTGAGTTCGAGCCCCGCGTCAGGCTCTGGGCTGATGGCTCAGAGCCAGGAGCCTGTTTCCGATTCTGTGTCTCCCTCTCTCTCTGCCCCTCCCCCGTTCATGCTCTGTCTGTCTCTGTCCCAAAAATAAATAAAAACGTTGAAAAAAAAATTAAAAAAAAATATTTTAATGTTATATGTATTATATACTATATTCTCAGAATAAGCTAGAGAAAAGAAAATGCTATTAAGGAAATCATAAGAAAGAGAAGATACATTTATAATGCATACTATATATTTTTAAAAAATCTGCATATAAATGGACCTGCACAGTTCAAACCTATGGTGTTCATGGGTCAACTGCATTTTGATAATGCAATTGCATACAATACCAAAAGAAATAGATATATAAACTTCAAAGGAAAATATAAATTTATTTCTTTCAGCAGATGATACACTATTATATGTTGAAACTCCAAAACTGTCCAGAAAACTTCAAAAGAAATAAGTAAGGTGCTTAGAAAAAAATAATATAATAATAATACATTTCACTTATAAAACAGCAGCCATGTAGAAAATGTAGGAGGGGCACCTGGGTGGGTCAGTTGGTTAAGTGTCTGACTCTCGTTTTCGGCTTAGGTCATGATCCAATGTTTCGAGCCCCACATCAGGCACTGTGCTTGCAGCTCAGAGCTTGCTTGGGATTCTCTCTCTCTCTGCCCCTTCTCTGCTCTCTCTCTCTTTCTGTCTCTCTTTCTCTCTCAAAATAAATAAACAATAAGACATTAAAAATGAATGTAAGAAAGACATTTTTAATGGAAACTAATTTTAAGTACATAAGAATAAACTTAAATCTGAAAAAGTTGAAAAGGAAGGAAGAAAAAGAAAGAAAGATAAAGAAAGAAAAAAGAGAAAGTAAATTTACTTAAACACATAAAGTATTCTGAGAGTACTTGAAGAAATGAAAACATATACCATGGGATTTGATAGAGAACAAATATCACCATTATGTCAATTATTTGATTTAATTTATGGACTTCACATAATCCTAATAATGTACTGCTTTGGACTCAATTTTTGTGCCCCCCCATTCATATATTGAAGCCCTAATCCCTAGGAATTGGGGCCTTTCTGAGGTAATCGGATCATGAGTTTGGAGCCCTCATATGTGGCATTAGTGTCTTCATAAGGAAAGATGAGAGAGAGAATCTTTCTCTATCCACAATATGATGGTATAGCTAGAAGGTGGCTGTCTGCAAAACAAAAAGAGGGCTGTCACCAAGAACCCAACATGCTGGTACCCTGATCTTGGAGTTTCAGCCTCCAGAACTGAGAAATAAAAGTTAATTGTTTAAGCTGCCCAGTCTATGATATTTTGCTATAGTAGCCTGAAGTAAGACAGAAGTTGGTACCAAGTAGGGTGATACTGTAACATATATATATATATATATATATATATATATATATATATATATGTGTGTGTGTGTACATATAGATGTAGATATAGATATATAGATATATAGATATAGATATATAGATATATATGGTTACGGAACTGGTAATAGGTAGAGACTGGAAGAGTTTTGAGATACATGCTAGAAAAAATATTGGTGTGAAGAGACTTTTGAAGGTCTTTCACTCTAGTGAAAGTTCAGGAAGGAAAGAGGAGAGCTGTAGGGAAAGCTTGTATCTTCTTAGATAATACACAAAAAACACACAGAAATTGGTAGAAATAAAGACAATGATGGCCAATCTGAGAGGTTTCAGATGGAAATAAAGAATATGTCATTAGACAGTGGAGAAAGTGTGATTTTTGTTATAAAGTGGCAAACAAGTTAGCTGAATTGTGTTTACATAATAGCATTTTGTGGAGAGTAGAACTTGTGAGTGACAAAGTGAATATTTAACTGAGATTTGTAAGCAACGTGTTGAAGGAGCACCTTGGCTTCTCTTGATTTCATATAGTAAAATGTGAGAAGAAAGAAATGAATTGAAGACAGAATTATTAAGCAAAAAGGAACCAGAAAATAAAGATTTCAAAAATTATAAGTCTGCCTATATTACAAAAATAAGTGTGTTCAGAAGAGAAAACTAAGGTGTGGCAGACCAACTATTTGATAACAATATTTGTGTGAGTGTGAACCATAGGCCTAATCAGATGCCCCAACAAGAACACTACCAATTTGAGTTTAAGGGAACAGAGAGAGAAGATAGAATGAAGGAAGGCCATGAGTGAAATTTGTTGGATTTTACAAGACAGGACTATAAGAACTATTTGGCTCTCAACATGCTCTATTCTTCAAGACAACATGCTCTATTCTTCAAAGGTGACTCAGAGATCATCAGGGTGCCTCCTCAGTTTCAAAAGTGAGTGTCATCACCTTGGCTTCAATAGGCCAGACAGCCTCTGCCCTAAGCTGTGGGGATAGGGCTGCACAGAACCTTGGGGACATGACATCTACTTGGCAGAGCCCTGGGGGTGTGACTCCCACCTAACAGTGCTGCAGGGAGAGGACCACTGCCCATTGGGTCCAGAAAGCAGACCATAGAGCCAAAGAAGATTGTTCTCAAGCTCTAAGATATGGAGTTTGCCTTGTTAGGTTTTGGACTTGCTGAAGACCTGTCATCCTTTTCTTGTTTCCTATTTCTTCCTTTTGTAATAGGAATGTCTATCCCGTGCCTGCCCCACCATCGTATTTTGGAAGCACATAATTCATTTGGTTTTACAAGTTTATAGTTGGAGAGTAATTTTGCCTCAGAATGAGTAGTACCTCAAGTTTCCTCCATATTGGATTTGGTTGATATTTAGATGAAACTTTGGAGTTTAGAGTTGATGATGAAATCAGGTAATATTTTGGGGGCTGTTGGATGGAATGAATTTATTTTACATGTGAAAATTTTGGCTGGAGATGGAATGCTCTACACTGAATATTTGTATTCACCCAAATTCATATATTGAAGACATAATTCCCCATGTGATGGTGTTTGGAGGTGAGAACATAAGAAGGTAATTTGGTCATGAGGATATGGGGACACAACTAAAAGGTGACCATCTGCAAACAGAAAGAGGGCCCTCACAAAGAATCCTACCATGCTGACATTACCAGTCTCAGGCATCCAGCCTCCAAAAGTGTGAGAAATAGATGTTTGCTGTTTAAGCCAACAACTTGTGATATTCTGTTATAGTATCCCAAACAGACAAAGACAAGTAAAAATAGATCATGTATAGCTAAAATAAATAAATAAACAAATGAATAGAAAAATAAATAAAGCTATTGTGAAAACTTATATGAAGAAATGCCAGAACTTTAACATTTTAGAATTGAAAAGTAGCCAGTCTTGAACCCTACCAGATCCTAAAACTATCATATGCCAGCACCATGAAGAGTGAGGTATTGGCACTTGAATTGAGAGATCAAAAAGTTATATAAAAAGGGTCCAGAAATAGAGACAGACATGTATGGGAATTGAGTTTATGGTAAAAATTCTAACAAAAATAACTTAGATTATTTAATAAAAATTGATAGGTAAGCTCAGGAAACTAAAACATGGGATTCATATGTTATACTTTACACCAGTATAAATTTCACTTGTATAAAAATATAAAATATAATTGTGAAACCAAAAATCAACAGAATCAACATAAAATAATGTTTTTTATTCAAATCTTAATAGTCAAAATTCTGTCTATGACCTGATTTACAGAAGCCTTAAAGAAATTTTGACAATAACTGTAGCAACTCCATGGAGCTTTACTATGTTCCAGTTTCTATTGTAGGATACATTATCTCATTTAATCCTTTCAACAATCCTAAGAGGTAAGGAAGATTGTTATCCTCTTGTAACAGCTGAGAGAAGTGAAGCTCAGGGAGGTTAAGAGATGTGCCCATGGTGACAAGGTTGGTGACAGATCTGACTCTAGGGCCCATTCTCGCAGCCACTGCACTGCCTTATATATGTGACCAACTTAAAATGACCCTAACAAGTTTGACATGAGCAAGACCAGAACAAAATATCAAACTACAAAATAATGGAATTCATAAAACAAGGAAAGAACTTATTTCCATAACTTATAAGGTGACCCAATAAAACAACAATGAAAGACCAATAACAATAAAAATTGACAAAAAGTATCAGTAGACCTTGTACAGAGAACAAAATACAAATAGATTTAAAGGCAAAAAGAGTTGTTAAACATCACTAATCATAATGCTTATTTATTGTTTTAATTTTAAAAATATTTATTCATTTTTTGAGAGACAGAAGGAGACAGAGTGCGAGTGGGAGAGGGACAGAGAGAGGAGACACAGAATGTGAAGCAGGCTACAGGTTCTGAGTTGTCAACACAGAGCATGATGTGGGGCTCAAACTCATGAACTGCTAGATCATGAGCTGAGCTGAAGTTGGCTGCTTAACTGAGACACCCAGGCGCCCCTCTGATCCTAATGCTTATTAAAACTACATGGAGTTTCAATCTTCTTTCATTTTGTCAAAGACCCAAACATTTGAAAGTACATTGTACTGAGAGCTGGGGAAATAGTCACTCTCATTTATTGCTAGTAGGAGTGTAATTGGTACAATTTCCATAAAGTAAAACTTGATCATGTCAATCAATAAATTCACATATACATACTCCTTGACCAGCCATTTTTTAATTTAAATGTGATTTACAGGTATATTCTACACGTATGAAATCATTCAAGTACAATGAGTTAACTGCAGCTTTTGTTATATAGTAAAAGATTAGAAATGACTAAAAAAATCCAACAGTTGGTAACTGGTTAAAAAACAGTATAGACATACAGAGGCATATTATGCAGTTACATTTAAAAAATAAGCAAGCAAACAAAAAAAGCATGAGGAAATCTGCATGGGCTAACCTGGAAATATATAGTGGTAAGTAAGAATTAAATGTGCAAAAGTTTACAGAATTATCTATAAAGTCAGTAATAATTATATTAAATGTATATAATATATAAAATTATACTTGCTTTGTTTTGCTTATATATGAATAAAAATCTCCTGATAAATCATTTGTATGTCAAAGAATATGTGTATTTTAAAAATATATACATATATGAATGCATGTATTTATATAGATAGATAGATAGTTGACACTTAAACAATGCACGGGTTAGGAGTACCAACCCCCACACAGTTGAAAATCCATGAATAACTTTTACTCTCTAAAAACTACTTATAGCCTGTTTTTTTCTGAAAGCCTTACTGTAACATAACAACACACATTTTATATGTTATGTGCATTACATACTGTATTCTTGCAGTAATATCTAACATTTCTCTTACTTTTTCAGTATTTCTAGGTTACATGATTAATCCGTGAGCTTTTTTAAATTGTCACAAATATCCCCAAATTTTCCAATTTGGAAAATTGGACCTGTGCCTTTCAAACCTATCTTGTTCAAGGGTCACTATACACATGCACACATATACATATTTGTGTGTAAATATATACATATAATTAAGTAAATATACACACAGGAAAATATATGTGGGTATCTCCACTTTTTGAGAGCTTGCATTACAGCACTTGATTTTATAAAAGATCTACATTAGTACCTGTTTTCACTAACTGAAAGAAATCCAAACCCTTTACCAAAAAAGGTGAAAATAAAAAATAGTGTTCAGCATTTGTTTTGCAGGAAGCTGTTATAGAGACAATGCACACCCACAACAGGAAGAGTGGCCCCACCAAGCTCCTTTCCAGGGAACTGCACTCAGCATGTCAGCATTAAGGCTCCATAGCTTTGAGTTGTGTCTGTGAGCGTCTGCAGTTGATCTTTATTTATTCTGTGCATCCATTAGCAAGATGTGTCTTATGATATTATAAAAGCCCAAGAGAGGTTACTTTTTTGAGTCTGAGAATATTAAAAAATATTTCCATGTAAAGGAATGGTAATGACTTCTTTATGCCATTTTGGTTTAAGAAATTTTCATAGGAACACTCTACTTTTAGATAGTGGGGGAAACTGTGTGTGTGTGTGTGTGTGTGTGTGTGTGTGTGTGTAAAATAAAATAAATGCAGGCCTGAAAATTAAGTGTTATGGGTTAGTACATTTAGTTCCTTTATGAGTATGGGTTGTGTGAATAAAAGATGCAAAGATATGATTAATTAGAGTCCAGTGAGAAAAAATTGTTTAAGTGGTTTCATCCAAGCACAGCACATTCTCACTGTAGGGATCCAATAATGACTCATTGCTGGTAATCACTATGGCAACAGAGCTGACTCTCAGGTCTCCCACAGATGTAGACATAGGTTTACTGATAAAGCTTGGTACTGTCTGCTATTGACATATAATAATTCAACCTGTAACTCATATGCACAGGTCTTTATATTCAATATTCTGCATTCTCATGGTCCTCTCTAAACAGGATGTTTTTTTTGAAAAATTATTAGAATAGTTAACTATAAAGTGGAAAAAGGAGGATAAAAAATAATAAGTTTGTAAGAGTGTAAGAAAGAAGAAAAATGGGCATAGCACAAGCAAGAAAAATAGAAAGTAAGCAGTAATACTGGAAATTAAATGCAAGTAGACCAAAAGGAATATTTTCTAAATTTATTTATATCAAAGTTAATTTTTAAATAATTTATTTATTTTTAAATTTACATCCAAGTTAGCAAATAGTACAATGATTTCAAGAGTAGATTTAATGCCCCTTACCCATTTAGCCCATCCCCCCTCCCACAACCCCCTCCAGCAAACCTCTGTTTGTTCTCCATATTTAAGAGTCTCTTATATTTTGTCACCTTCCCTGTTTTTATATTATTTTTCCTTCCCTTGCCTTTTGTCATCTGTTTTGTATCTTAAAGTCCTCATATAAGTGAAGTCATACATTTCTCTTTCACAGAGAAAGTTAATTTTAAGGCACAGTAAAGCAGAGAAAATGTCAATTTACCAGGAAGTTAAAAACATTTTAAATTTGTGGTCATGTGATTACATAGCCTCAGAAAATACAAAGACAAAATGGCAGAACATATAGGGGAAATTCAGGAATTCACAAGGTAGTAGATATTTTTAACACCGTGTGCAGTAACTGATTTTTTTTTAATTTTTTTTCAACGTTTATTTATTTTTGGGACGGAGAGAGACAGAGCATGAACAGGGGAGGGGCAGAGAGAGAGGGAGACACAGAATCAGAAACAGGCTCCAGGCTCTGAGCCATCAGCCCAGAGCCTGACGCGGGGCTCGAACTCCCAGACCGCGAGATCGTGACCTGGCTGAAGTCGGACGCTTAACCGACTGCGCCACCCAGGCGCCCCAATTCAGTAACTTATTTAAAATGTACAAATAGATTATTTGAATAAAACTATTTGACTATTTGAATAACACAGTGACCACTATGGAGTTAATTGTCATGTTTAGAATCTTATGGAATCTTTAGAATCTTTAGAATCAAATGGAAAAAAAAAAAATATCACTTCTCCGGGTGCCTATGTGGCTCAGTCAGCTGAGCATCTGACTTCGGCTCAAATCATGATCTCGAAGTTCATGAGTTGGAGCCCCACATTGGGCTCATTGCTGTAGGCACAGAGCCTGCTTCAGATCCTCTGTCCTCCTGTCTCTGCCCCTCCCGTGCTTGTGCTCTCAAAAATAAATATGTGTTAATTTTTTTTTTTTTACATTCACTTTTCATGGTACAGAGAACAGATAAAAAAGGAATTTCACTGGGCTAGAAGCCCTGACCCAGAAGCCTTTTCTTTTCTTTTTTTTTTTCCAGAAAAAAGTAGATCCTTTCAAGTAAGTTTTTACCTTGTAGTAGACAATGTGTAAATAAGTCTATAAGGATGGCCTCGTTCTCACAACACTCAGGAGAGAAGTTAAGTACTTTGCCCATGGACAGGCTCACATCCAGAAAGTTGCAGAGCCAGGATTTGAACCTGGATTGTCTGATTCCAGAACTCTTGAGTTGACTCCCCCCTCCCATTCTTCCCACCCTTTTGATTTGGAGTAAGCGTATGTGGGGGATGGGAATGGGTGTCCTAAAAAGAGAAAGATACAAGGAGAAAAGCACATATATCTTCATCATAAAAGGGGCCAGTCACAAAGTTAAGGACTGAACATCTCTGAGCTGCTGGGCATACAAGACTGCAGGATACTCTGGATCTTATCTTTCCTTATCTGTCTCTGGATAAGGGGCCAGTTGTACCATTGCCTGGAGTCTGCCTGGTTCATTAGATTTGTAAAACAGCACTCTTCTTGCTATGCTTCTTTGTTTCCTAGGGCAATGGTTCAGCCTCAACTTTGGCTTTTCTTATTTCTTCCAACATTGTCTCTTCCAAAAGAATGTTACCCAAATGGTTAACAAAGGGTGATAGCGTGGGTCATCTGAGAAGCACGCATCAAGAGAGAGTTAAATATGCAAGGATTTTACTTAGGTAAACTTCTGTAAGAAAAAAAAAATGTGAAGAGGTCCAGGAAGACTGGGAGATACTTTAGACCAACTTTGACTGCAAATGAAAGACAGAGAGAAGGAAGGTAGGATGGAAGCATCCTAGACAGCTGTGAAGTCTAATGGGGGCTCAAAAGGACATCCATAAGTCCTTAAGCCACAGTCCGTCATCACTAGAGTCCCATTTCTCTCAGAAATAGACCTAGCTATATTCAGCCATTAGTTGGGAGTAGCTCATGGGAAACATGGCTTTGATATAAATACAAGAATGGATTTCAAAGAACAGTAGTTAGGTCCCTTGGTCAATTAAAATTCTTATAGTTGGAAGTATTTCAAGTGCATTCTCATGATTGGTCAAATGAGCCAGAACGCTTGAATGTTTCACCTGTGCTGTGGTGCATGGTGATTGGCATTTAATGAGATCTTAATCATGACCAAGACTTTGATTCTTAATATAGTTTCCCTTTTAGGGCTTTGATTAGCCAAGCAACTAGAAAATGAGGCCAGATTTCATGTTCTCTGAGACTCTGTAATAATAAAAGCAAATGTTCCAAAACATAAGAGCAGCATAGTAGGCTAGGGCATTTGGGGCAGATCTAAAGAAGAGGCATTTAGGCTGAGTCTTGACAGTTTACAGATTTTTCTCCTTTGCTACGTTTCTCATAACTGCTGGTGTCATATTTTATTTTACATATATATATGTATTGTACATATGTAATATATATATATTTTTAATGTTTATTTATTTTTGAGAGAGAGAGAGACAGAGCACGAGCAGGGGAGGAGCAGAGAGAGAAGGAGGCACAGAATCTGAAACAGGCTCCAGGCCCTGAGCTGTCAGCACAGAGCCCGACATGGGGCTCGAACTCACAAACCATGAGATCATGACCTGAGCCGAAGCCAGACGCTCAACCGACTGAGCCACCCAGGCACCCCTGTAATATATATATTATAATATGTAATGTATATTATATGTAATGGCAGTATATATATATATATATATATATATATATATATATAATTTTTAGAGAGAGAGAGCAGTAGAGAGGGATAGAGGGACAGAGAGAGAATCTTAAGCAGGATACACACTCAGCATGGAGCCTGATAGTAGGGCTCAATCCCACGACTCTGGGATCATGACCTGAGCCAAAATGAAGAGTGGGACACTCAACTGTGTAGACACAGTAAACCCACTAAAGTGTGTAGACAAAGTAAAGTCATTTTGGGTCTAGATATGTGAAGGATTAGAAGATAACACCATCTATTTGTCTTATTAGCTTTGACAAGTTACTTAAGTGTCCCTACAGCTCAGTTTACTCATCTGAGAGAAAATGGGAATAGCACATTTGCAGGGTTGTTTATATAAAATCTAGATGAAGAAAATCAAATGGAATCTAGATACAGTTTAAATGAAGAATTTTTGAGTGTTTGGGGGTTTATGATGAGCATGCTGCTCATACTCAAGGATATGTACTCCACTAATATTTTTTTTCAACGTTTTAATTTTTATTTTTGGGAGAGAGAGAGACAGAGCATGAACGGGGGAGGGGCAGAGAGGGAGGCACAGAATCGGAAACAGGCTCCAGGCTCTGAGCCATCAGCCCAGAGCCCGACGCGGGGCTCGAACTCACGGACCGCGAGATCGTGACCTGGCTGAAGTCGGACGCTTAACCGACTGCGCCACCCAGGTGCCCCTGTACTCCACTAATATTTTTGAGGCGAGATCTATAGAGCTTATTATTTCCCTATGAATAATGACTTAAGAAAAAGGCATATTAACTCAATGTCCCCCAAAGTTTAATAGTAGAGTATTATTATACAATATATTTAGACTAAGATCATAAATTTTGGTGACCTCCACTCAGAATTCCTTTCCTGCTCCCCTTGAATTTTTGCTTTTGGTTGCTTAAGTGGGAATTCTTGACCAGGCAACTACAAGTCTTCACCAGAATTATCCCCACCACTTTTATGACATTCTCTACCATATTTTCTTATATAACTTCCACAACACCAGCAAGTTTCTTTACAAACACCATTGACAGTTTTATACAATGGGCTGTGAAGGCTACCCACAAATTGGGAGTCAAAAATTGCTGGACTTGTCATTTGGCCCCAATTGCCTGCACCCTGCTTACTTGGCTATATTCAATTTCAGTCAACTCCAATTAACAACAGTGTATTTGCCCCAAGTTTCCCTTCAATTAGATGCCTCACCCATTTTCTGCCTCAATTTCTCTTTAGGGAGTCCTGTTAGAGTATCTTTCAAGGCTATTTTGGTGATTTGGTGCCCAGACACAAAGATCTCTTGGTCTGCAGATCCCTTTAACACACCACTGGGACTCTAACAGCAGAGTCAGTGAATGATTATGAATTCCCCAGTTTCTTACCAGAGGATTCAATGAGTCCTTTACACTGAGACTTTCTGCCTTTGGAACTTATTTCAGGGTCACATCACAAGGCTCTCACCTAGTACATTTTTTCCACCAGCCCTCTAACTGGCTTCCTCAGAGCCACATACTGCACTACACCACATACTATATTGCCTACCACTGGAGGTTTATATTGAGGGTAGCGAACCCCTGCATTTCCTATTCTGGCTTGCTACCACCAACTCAAAAGATCTGTTTTCATCCTTCAGTCCTGGGTGTTTAGGTTCTACTAGGACTGAATGGACTGGGCACAGGTGCAGTGGACCTAGACACCAAAAATTGAGTAATTAAGATCAACCAACAATTATCAGCCACCCTAACCCGGCACATATAATGACTCCATAAAACCCTGTTACTTGGCAACAGTCCCATAATTCTCTTGCTCAAATGGTTTTATTCAACCACCTGGCCCTAAATTATCTACTGGTCTAGGAAGGAGAAGTTTGTGTCTGCTCCAGGACCACTTGCTATATGTATGTCAACAACTCAGAAAAGTTTTATACCTACTTGTACCAGAATGCTTAAGATGTTAAAATAGTCCACAATATTTCCCAAATATTTAAACATACAACCAGAGCCTCTGAGGTCACTGACATATTTTTCATGGCTGGACCCCTCAAGTTGGGGAGAATGGCTACAGATGGGATTTCAAACTATTGACTATAAAATTCTTTTTTTTAATGTTTGTTTTTGAGAGAGAGAGAGAGAGAAACAGAGAGACAGAGGGAGACACAGAATCTGAAGCAGGCTCTAGGCTCTGAGCTGTCAGCACAGAGGGGCTGGAGCTCACAAATTATAAGATCATGATCTGAGCTGAAGTTGGATGCTTAACCAAGTGAGCCACCTAGGTGCCCCTTGCCTATATAATTCTTACAGGATTTGTTATTGCAACCCTAAGTAGATGTGTAATCTCTGGGTTACAGTGTGCCCTAACACTGACTTTTAACATATCTGCTTCCCAGGCTGTTTGTGTCCTCACCATTAACTCTGATGCCATGGCACACCAGAATGGATTAGTGTAAGTGCCTGACAATTAGGGGTCTTTTAATTATAATGTAAATTCCTGTCATTACACTTTTTATTATAAAAGTATGTATTTATTTATATTTATCTATCTATTTATTTATTTATTTATTTTCAATTCTAGCATAGTGAACATACAGTGTTATATTAGCTTCAGGTGTATAATATAGCACTTCAACACTTCTTACAACACCTAGTGCTCATCACAACAAGTGCACTCCTTAGTCCCCATCACCAGTTTCACCCATCCCTTCCCCCCACCTCCACTCTGGTAACCATCAGTTTGTTCTCTATAGTTAAGAGTCTGTTTCTTGCTCTCTCTCTCTCTCTCTCTCCCTCTGTCTCTGTCTCTTCTTTTGCTTATTTGTTTTGTTTCTTAAATTCCACACATGAGTGAAATAATACGGTATTTGTCTTTCTCTAACTGATTTTGCTTAGGATTGTACTCTCTAGATCCATCCATGTCATTGCAAATGGCAAGATTTCATTCTTTTTTTATGGCTGGGTAATATTCCACTGCATATATGTACCACTTCTTCCTTCTCCATTCATTACTCAATGGACACATGAACTGTTTATATAATTTATCTATTTTAGATAATGCTGTGATAAACATACAGTGCCTATATCCCTTTGAATTAGTGTTTTCATATTCTTTGGGTAAATATCCTGCAGTGTGATTACTGGATGGTAGGGTAGATCTATTTTTAGCTTTTTGAGGTACCTCCATACTGTTTCCCAGAGTGGCTGCACCAGTTTACATTCCCAACAGTGCATGAGGGTTTCCATTTCTCCACATCCTTTCCAAAACTTGTTGTTTCTTGTGTTGTTGATTTTAGCCATTTTGACTGATGTGAGATGATATCTCATTGTAGTTTTGCTTTGTATTTCCCTGAGGATGAATGATGTTGAACATCTTTTAATGTGTCTGTTGGCCATCTGTATGTCTTCTTTGGAGAAAAGTCTATTCATGTCTTCTGCCCATTTTAACTAGATTATTTTTTTAAGTGTTGAATTGTATTTGTTCCCTATATATTTTGGATGCTAACCCTTTATTGGATATGCCATTTACAAATGTCTTCTCTCATTCAGTAGGTGGCCTTGTAATTTTGTTGATCATTTCCTTCACTGTGCAGAATTTTTTTTTTATGTAGTCCAAATAATTTATTTTTACTTTTGTTTTTCTTACCTCAGGAGACATAGCTAGAAAGATGTTGCTATGGCTAATGTCAGAGAAATAACTGCCTGTGCTCTTTTCTAGTATTTTTATGGTTTCAGATCTTACAGTTAAGTTTTTCATCCATTTTGAATTTATTTTTGTGTATGTTGTAATAAAGTGATTCCATTTCATTCTTTTGTATGTAGCTTTCCAGTTTTCCCAGCACCATTTGTTGAAGAGACCATCTTTTTGCCATTGTACATTCTTTCCTCATTTGTCAAAGATTAATTGGCCATATAATTGTGAGCTTATTTCTGAGTTCTTTATTCTGTTCCTTTGATCTCTGTGTCTATTTTGTGCCAAGGCATCCATTTTAAAGACATCTCTTTCAAATAAAAGTATTGCCAGACACTCCAACTAGTAAAGAGCCAGTCTGTCCCACCCATTAAGTTTTCCTTTTTAGAAAGCTGTCATTGACCTAGGTGACTGACCACTTGAGTGACCCTGCTTTTCCTTTACAACACTTTAATTCCCACTATTATGTCTTAAATTGGCCAATAAGCCCACAAAACTCTAGGCACCCCAACTTGGACCCCATTAAAGGCAGAACCATCACCTTTCTCCTTCGCCTACACATCCCACAACATCACTCTGTGATTTGGATGTGCTTTGTACCCTCCAGGAAATGTAACAAATAAACACTGTTTTTTTTTTTCAAAGTTCCCTAATGATTGTTGCTGAGGTGAGTCCTGCAATCATAACAGGAACCATAAGGGTGTGTCCAGACCCAACATTCACTGCAGGAAAATGTCTATGAGGGCTGCCACAATTAACATGGGCCCAAGTGAGTGCCTCAGGCATTCTTAGCTGACAACATCACTATCACTAGGCTGAGGCAGACACAACACAAAGTGAAAGGTAATAATGGTGTGAAGATGAGGCAATGATGAAAAATGAAGATAATCCTCACAACAGGCATTTCCTAATGAAATAAAGCCTTTGGAGGATACAGGCTGAGACTTAAATGTAAATACATGTATAAGTATTCAGATAGACAAAATAAGAGAACTAAAAGGGATATCATATATCTAAATAAATAACTTTCAATAACTAACATAATTTATGACTAATTAAGCAATAAATTGACTAAATGAAAGGTTTTTGAGAATTCAGGGGTCCTGGACCACATACACATGCCATCTGTAAACTGTAAGAATTCTTATTTAATGCCAGGCCCTATGCTGATGCATTATATCCCATTCTTTCTTACATATTCAATGAGATCCTTCTGCAATTCTTCCATCTTTCTATATATCATTAATTTATAACTTAATCATGAGTAATACATATTGTAAGGAAAAAATCTTATTCAAACTTCTACTACCAGCTATTGCCTAATTTCTTTGATTCTCTTTGAAGCAAAACTCTTCGAAAAAGTTGTTTATACCCACTCACTGTCTCCAATTCTTTCTCTTCTCTTTTAAAAGGGTTCACCACCTCCATTCAACTGAAACTGCTCTTACAAAGTTCAAAGATGACCTCCATGTTGTTAAACTCAATGGTTAATTCTGTCATCATCTTGCTTTATTCCTCATAGCATGTGACACAACTCATTAGGTCCTCTTCAGTGAGGCATTTTCTTCATTTGGCTTCCAGAACCCAAATCTCTTATTATATTGTTATATTATATCTTATTATTATATTATATATGACCTGAGCCAAAACCAAGAGTTGGAGGCTTAGCTGACTGAGCCACCCAGGTGCCCCTCACTTTAATCATTTTTTTAAGAGGTTTCCATGGGGCACATGGGTGACTTGGTCAGTTAAGCCTCCAACTCTTGGTTTTAGCTCAGGTCATGATCTCACCGTTCATGGGTTCAAGCCCCACATTAGGCTCTGCACTGGCAGGAAGGAGTGTCCTTGAGATTTTCTCTCTCCCTCATTCTCTACCCCTCCTGACTTGCTCTGTTTCTGTCTCTCTCAAAATAAATAAATAAATAAATAAGCTTTTAAAAAAAGGAGGTTTCCCTTTTTCCGCCATTATCTTCTTGTACTCTATTAGTAGTGAACCAAGCATAGTGATTTTTTTAAAACCTAAGTCAAATTCTATTACTACTTTGGTCAATGTCCTCCAACAGCTCCCTATCTCACTAACAGGAAGAGCTGTGAAAATGGTTGACTATATCTTGACCTTATCTCCAACCACTTTCCCTTCTTTTGGATCACTTGAGTCACAAGGGCCTCATTGTTGTTGTTTGAACACTGAACATATTTCAGCCTTGGGACATTTATGATGACTCTCCCTCTGACTGGAACATACTGCTAAGGCCCTCACTTTCTTACATTCTTTGTTCAAATGATTCAATATTATTAAAGCTTACCAGAATAACATAAAATTTCAGCCCTTACTCACTCATGGAACTTTTGATACACTTCACCTTAATCTAACTTTTGCTTTATCTATAGCACATTACTTTCTAACATATTGCATAATTTGAATTTTTATGTTTATTTTTAACTGTGTATTTGTTGTTAATTATCTGTTGTTAATTGTGTGTTTGGTTGACTGTTAATACACTAGAATGTAAGCTCTTTGAACATTTGGCATATTCAAAGCTCCTAAAATAGTTCCTAGAGCATGCTGGAAAATTAATATATTTGTATTGAATAAATGAATAGTGGAATGAATGAATTTCTCGGCACTTCACTTTGAAGGTAATCAAGGGTAAAAAGCACCTTTTCATGGCATCTAACTCTTGCTTTCCTAAAATCTTTGTCTCAGTGATTTAAAATAATTTAATAAAGTCTGACCCAGAAATGGTAACCCCTAATTTAAAAGGTCTGAAAGAACCCAGAAAGCTGGAAGATTTGAGAAAATCCAGGCTATGGATTTATGACTATTAAGATCATTATAATAATATAGCTATTATAGTATTTTATTTATCATCATACTGCAAGTAAGTCAGGTTCCTAATGATGAGTGACAGGATTCTGACATAAGGCAGGATTCTGACACATCCCTGTGTGAATCTCTCTCTCTCTCTCTCTCTCTCTCTCTCACACACACACACACACACACACACACACACACACACACAGTTACTTCCCCTTGGCCTCCATCTACCTTCAGCTATTTTCCTCTATAATTCCCTCTATTTAAAACTCATTTCTGGAACCTTACTTTTTCTACTTATCATTTTTTTCCTTATGCTTAAATCATTGTTATTAGAATTCCCCTACTTATTTGCCTTATCACTGCTAAACCCAATGAATGGTTTTTTATCACCATCTAAGTATGTGCGCAGTGCTTAATTCTCTTCTTTATGCCTTCTAGATCACCTGAAACACTTTCCAGAATGAAGCAATAAGCAAACAAATAAATTCATCTGCCTATGTGACATTATTTCCAAGATATGTGATGCAAATATCAGAAACTGAAAAAATAACTTATATGCCCACATCAGTGTCTACTCTTCTGTTTCTCCTTTTCCCATTAAGGATGCCAATATCCAACCAGTCATTCAGGCCAGAAAACTTGGCACCACACTTAACTCCATATCTCTCTGTATGTCTCTTGTCCTTGTGTGCAAAGTAGTTGACAAGTGCTCACTCTTAATCTCTGCATCAATTGTTTTTTTCTCCATCTCACTGCCACATCATAGCAAGCTTTTACTCTTCACTGAATTATTGGAATGACTTCTGTCTGGATCTCTTGTCTTATTCCCACCCAATACAGGCTCTTCACTCTAGCCAGGATGATTTTTCTAATCTAAGAGGGAAGACCCTCTGTTCTTCCCCTCAGTGTATATCATAAATTTCATCTTGGGGGCAAAAGGATTGAGGGTAGCCCTAGAGCTTTCCATATAGGGAACTAACCAGTTGGTACTTTTTATTGCCCAGTAGGGCATGAGTTGAGTGAAGTCTTGTACCATGCGATCCCTTGGAGTGGGATTTATTCTACTCCTTGAAGACACAGATTTCTCATCTTCCTTCTTTACACCAAAAAGCTACCATACCATGAAGCATGTTTAAATGTTCTTTTATGAAGACCCTTCTAATTACCTCAAAGTGATGTAGATTTCTGAATTTGGGGCAGAGACCATGGGTTGTGTTTTAACCATAAATCTCATAAGCAAATGCTTATGTCCCAGATCTGACAGGAGGGCTCACATAAAGAAGGTTCTATTAACTGTTAACTCCCATTTTCTCTATGCCCTTTGCCAAAGTCATCTCCCTTAAAATATTGCCTTATCAAGGATGCCAGTCCTCTCCTCCTCTATCACTTCTGGTATAATAACATTCTGGCCACCAAGACCCTTTTTGTGCCACTTAATAAGTCCAATGCCTCTTAATCACTTTTGCTTCAGGTCAGTTTATGCTGAGTCAGAAGCTGGTGGAAAGGAGAATGATTAAGAGTTTTCATTTTGTTTGTTTTGTTTTTAGTTGTCTGTTGACTGTCTAGGGGAAGGGGAAGATTAACTCCCACTCCATGGGTGGTAGAGAAAAGGGTCCCTTTTCTGAACCAGAGCTGTTTTTTTTTTTCCTAAAAGAATCTTAACATACACAAAAGTATCAAAGCCAACCCAGCTTAGTGCTAATGGTCTTATTATGTTAAGGGAGCATTCACCCCTTCTGAGCCCTTGATTATTTTCAAAGCCTCCCTACAATATTGAAAGTAATTTATGACTTGCCCAAATCAATTATATTTAACCCCCCAGGGTTTTCAGCCACATAAAGGCACTCTAGAGGGTAGGAAATGAGGAGAATGGCAAGACAGATGTTATTTCATATCCCTCAAAAAGTAAATATGATCAGTATGTCTCTGTTTTGTTTTTTGTTTTTGTTTTTTGTATAGACTTATAATAAATACAGAGAACAAATTGGTGGTTTCCAGAAGGGAGAAGTTGGGAATGAACTGAATAGGTGAAGGAGATTAAGAGGTACAAAATTCATGTATATCAATAATTACTCCTAATGTAAATTGACTAAATCCTCCAATCAAAAGACATAGGATGTCAGAATGGATAGAACAACAAGACCCAGTTATAAAAAAAAAAAAGTCACATAGATGAATACTAGAGCATAGGGATATACCCAATAATATTATAACAATATTTGGTGACAGGTGGTGACTGCACTTATCTTTGTGAGCACTGAATAATGTATAAGATTGTAAAATCATTTGTACACCTGAATCTAATATTGTATGTCAATAATATTGTATACAATCTAACATTGTATATTAACTATATTTCAATAATAAAAATTAAAATAGGTATATCTGATTACACTGTTCACCTGATTAAAGTCCTTCAGAGGCCTCCTCTTGCTATTAGAATAAAGGCCACACCTATCTTTTATTGTATTCCTTCTACTTTTGTTTCTAGATTCAATATCTTCCATTCCTAGCACCTTTTCATTCTCTCTCTTACTCTCTCTTTCTCTCTCTCTGTCTCTCTCTCACACACACACATGCACATTTGATGTTTTACCAGTAATGATATTCTCTCATTTCTTTAAAAAAATTATGTTTTTATTTATTTTTGAGAGAGAGACAGAGAGACAGAGAGAGTACTAGTGAGGAGGGGGACAGAGAGAAAGGGAGTCACAGAATCTGAAGCAGACTCCAGGCTCTGAGCTGTCAGCACAGAGCCTGACACGGGGCTTGAACTCGTGTACTGTGAAATCATGACCTGAGCCAAAGTCAGACATGTAACCAATTGAGCCACGCAGCTGCCCCGATATTCTTTAATTTCTTTAAATGCAGAATACTTTCTCCTGGATACATTACCTTCCCCCTCCCTCTCTGTGTCTCTCGGTCTTTCTTTCTTTCAAATGTCCCATGATCCTTCCCTTCCCTGAGCATTCTTTCATGCATTCCCTCCATTTTGAATATTTGACTCTTCAGTGTTTTAAAATTTACTCAGCCTTCAAGTTTCAATTTTAGTGACACTTATACTGGAAACTTTCCCTGAGATATTTAAATTTGTTTAAATACTTTCTTATTTTCTTTTTAAAGTTTTTATTTAAATTTCAGTTAACTAACATAGAGTGTAATATTAATCTCTGGTGTAGAATGTAGTGATTCATCACTTACATACAACACCCAGTGCTCATCACAAGGGCCCGTCTTAATACACATCACCTATTTAACCCATCCCCCCACCAATATCCCTCCAGCAACCCTCAGTTTTTTCTCTATAGTTAAGAGTCTGTTTCTTTGTTTGCCTATTTTCTCCCCTGTGTTCATCTGTTTTGTTTCTTAAATTCCACATATGAGTGAAATGATATGTTATTTGTCTTTCTCTGTCTGACATATTTTGCTTAGCATAATACTCTCTGGCTCCATCCATGTTGCTGCAAATGGCAAGATTATTTTCCTTTTATGGCTGAATAATATTCCATTGTATACATATATCACGTCTTCTTTATCCATTCATCAAATATTCTTGGTTTGCAATTCCATAATCTGCTGTACCTTCACTATTATTAAACTTACATCATGCTATTATGGCTCCTCTAATGTTTACTTTCCCCCATTCTTAGTCTGAGAGCTACAAAGGATGGATTGTTCCTGCTTTGTTCACCATATATCTTATACTATTTAGGTTGTAGGTGGCCTCTCCAATCAAAAACCATCCCCCCATCTAAGAAGCACTGCCAGTACAAAGAGATGGATCACAGCACATAAATCTGTGCTGTGCAGTTTGCTCTCCTAGAGCTCAGTTGTGATATAGGTTTTAGTTTGTTTTTTTTTTTTTACTTCCAAGAACGAACAACTATGCTCCAACCTAATTATCTATTGTAGATGATGTAATCAAGTTCAATATTAGACATAGTGGCACCTATATGGCCAACCCTGAAGCTTTTAGGCACAGAACATAGCCAATTCTTTTAAAGAAGGTTTTAGGGAACTCAAATATGTGTCATAGACATTTGCCTCTGAACTGGACGGTGTACACACATACGGAAAGTAGAGGCTTCACTGCCTAACTCTAATGCAGTTGAACAATGGATGGTTACTGGGAGATTCTTAATTTATCCAATTAATATTTATTGACAACTTGCTATGTCAGACACTCTGATAAGAGCTCAGAAATCAATAGAGAAAAGGAAACACACCACTCTTGTCATCATAAAACTTGCAGCCAAGAAAGGAAGACAGGAGATTACCATGGAGCTTCAGCAACGACTATGGGGTATTCTACATGGTGAACCCATGCATATACTTCTTTCTTGAATCAGAGGGTAATTTACATCAATGTAAGTCTTTCTGAAATAACCACGGTTGAGTGGTGAGGCTTTCTTATTATGTTGCCTTCCTCCTAGGATATCCAAATAACTAACCCTCTATCCTAGAATTGCTTACAAATTTCTAGAATCTTTATCATTGTACGTAAACAAAGAAGTAGAGATAAGCATTATCTCAGACTAGATATTCAATGGCTAAAGGATTGATCTCTTCTTAGAGAGAGTTCCAGGAGGAATATGAAAGACTCAACATTGGGTCAGAGCCCTTGTTATAAAAAGGATCCATGTTGCTTTTTTGTTTTGTCTCTTAAATTCCATATATGAATAAAAGCATATGGTGTTTGTCTTTCTCTGACTGAATTATTCACTTAGAATTATACTCTCTAGCTCCATTGATGGCATTGCAAATGGCAATATTTTATTCTTTTATGGATGAATAATATATATTCTTTATCTATGCATCAATCAATGGACACACGGGCTGCTTTCATATCTTGGTTGTTTTAAATCATGCTGCTATAAATATAGATGGGTTAGATAGGTATTAAGGAGGGCACTTGTGATGAGCATTGAGTGTTGTATGTAAGAGATGTATAATTGAATTCTACTTCTTAAATTAATATTGTAATGCATGTTAACTAATTAAAATTAAAAATTTTAAAAGTAAAATAAAATGAAAATTCATGCATATGGGTGGGTACATGTAACATTTTGAATTAGTGTTCTTTTATTTTTGGGGTAAATGCCCAGTAGTGCAATTGCTGGATCATAGATATGCTGGACCATATTTTTACCTTTTTGAGGAAACTCCACACTGTTTTTCACAGTGGCAGCACCAGTTTGAATTCCCACAAACAGTTCATAAGTGTTTCTTTTTCTCCATATCCTCCCCAACACCTGTTGTTTCTTGTGTGGTTGATTTTAGCCATTCTGACAGGTGTAAGATGATATTTTTTGTACTTTTGATTTGCATTTCCCTGATGATAAGTGATGATGAGCATCTTTTCATGTCTCTGTTGGCCATCTGTACGTCTTCATTGGAGAAATGTCCATCCATGTCTTCTGCCCATTTTTAATTGGATTATTTTTTTTTTGGGGGGAGGGAGAGTTGAGTTGTATCAGTTTTTTATATATTTTGGATACTGACCTTTTATTGGATATTTCATTTGAAAATATCTTCTCCCATCTAGCAGGTTTCTTTTAGTTTTGTTAATTGCTCCCTTCACTGTGCAGAAGCTTTTTATTTGGATGTAGCTAAAGCAATCTCAAAAAAAGAAAAGCAAAGGCATCACAGTTCCAGATTTCAAGTTACATTACAAAGCTGTAGTAATCAGAGTAGTATGGTACTGACACAAAAAAAGACACGTAGTTCAACTGAACAGAATAGAAACCTCAGAAATAAACCGACAACTTTACGGTCAACTAATTTTTAACAAAGCAGGGAAGAATATGGAATGGGAAAAAAAACACAGTCTTTTCAACAAATGGTGTTGGGAAACTGGAAAAGAACATTGCAACTGGATGACTTTCATACACCATACACAAAAATTAATTCAAAATGAATTAAAGACTGAAATATAAGGCCTGAAACCATAAAGATCATAGAAGAGAACATAAGCAGTCACTTCTTTAACATTGGCCATAGGAACTTTTCTTTCAGGATATGTTTCCTGAAGCAAGGGAATCATTTTACTTTCAGATTTTGAGTTACATTCTTTGATGTCAGAGTTTTGGTTACTCTTTCAAAGTAGGTAACTCATTTCTTTGGTCTGACTTCAGAGTTCAAATGGCATAAAGAGAGGGGAACCAAATGTGAAGCACCCATATAAATACTTCAACATATGATCAAGCCACATGTCTTTCTCTATTCAGTACATAAATTTACTTCATATGTCAGGCCCTCCATTTTTATCCCTCTCACCCAAAAAAGGTAGGAAGTAGAATTACATATCACATCTATGATATTCTGAAATACTACTTGCCACTTGTCTCATAGGCAAATCATCCCTTGTCAGTGAGATTCCATAATTCCTATGAATCAATGACTGTTGTGTGTTTCCTTTGTCTTTCCAAATGATAATTTTCACTATGGTTCTCCCCTCGCTTTCTCCAAATGACTACTTGGTGTTGGGAGAAAAGAGTATCCTTTTTATTTTTCGAAGTCCTTAACATGAAAAGTCACATTAGGACTTCAATATTGTTCAGAAATCCTCACTTTGAACTGGACTGAATATCTATATGAACTTCACATTGTCTCCCTTAGACAAGAAGTATGTTCAACATGTGAGAAGAAGGAATTAAATGAGTATTTGTTGAGCAAAAGAGCCACTTTGGCAGAGAAAGTGCTGCATGTTCATTGAATCCTATTTACTCTGAACTACATTTCACAGCTATCCTACATTTCACATTCATAGTTGTCATGAGTGGGGGCCATGTGACTGAACTCCAACCAGTGGCATGTAGACAGAAATGAAGTGTTCTACCACCATAGTTGTTCTATAGAAACCTGTGACATAATCATCCACACTCTTTCACTTCCCCTGACAAGTGAATGGCATAGATTCTGAGATTCAGGTGGAAAGCAAAATCATAAATGTGTAGATACTTGGCTCCTTGAATAATTGCATGAAGCAGAACTTCTTAATCTCCACTCTCCTTAATCCATACTGAACTTTTCATGATCAAGAATATATGATATTGTATATGGTATATGACTTGCTACATGACATAAACATAACTGAATATAAATAAGCCACTGAGATTTGGGGATTTCTTTGTCATTGAATCTAGTGTAAATTTCTCTGAGTATCCCAGAAAGAATACATGTAGGAGGACATGGTATTTCATCTGAATCCACCCATGGTGTTAGAGAAAAGCCATCCACATAAATATCTGGGAACAAAGATTTCTAGGCAGAGGAAACAGCACATACAAGGACCAAAGTATTAGATCATGTGTTTAAGACAAAGGGGGAAATGAGTACATTTGGTTTCTAGTGAATTAAGAGGAGAGAGACAAAAAAAAATGAGATTGAAGAGGTCAGTGGATTCTAAATCACACAGAACTCTGTAGCAATGATGAAGAAGTTACATTTCACTTTAATAATGATGAAACATCATTGGAAGATTTTAATCAGTGAAAATATATGTTCTTATTATGAGATATATGTTTTTAAATGATAATTGGGGCTACTCTTGGGGGAAAGAATTATAAGGCTCAAGAGGGAAAGCAGAGAGACTAATTAGGAGATAAGACAGTCTTCCAGACAGGAGATGTTAGCAACTTATACAAGACAATTGTAGTGGGAAAGGGGGAAATGATATATCCCACTGAGTCATTTAATGAATTAAGTCTAGGGAAATCATATGGATCATATATTTATGCAAAATTCTATGTAATATATGGTACAGTTAATACATTAACAAAACATATGCATACTGAAATCTGTAAAATATTCAGGACACTTTTAGTTACTCTGCAGCAAGCCTTAATTTTAGACTTTTTAAGCTTAATATAGTTCTAGTGAAACTAAAGTTCTTTCCAGTAACAGAGAATACAAAAAGCTGTTGGTTTGCCTAATGGCCACCAGATGGCCCTAATAGAATCTACTCCACGGAGAATGGAATACAGACAGAATGAAGTCAAAGCATTTTAACAGGACCAAAATATCTCACAAAACTCTTGTTCTTGTATGCTGAGATTGAAAAATCATCTTCAACAAAATAAACATATTCATAGCCTAAGAGGCTATGCTATAGGAGCCTACAAAACTGGAATTATGTAAAATCTTACTGGGATGGGTAGATACTAATTTTAGGATGAATAATAATGTGCATGTGTAAAAAATACGTAATCTTATTCATGGGCTTCAGCTAGAAAGTTATATAGACCTCATTGCCTTCTTTTTCATTAGACAGCATAGCTCCTAGATACTCACATTTGACAACTGTATAGACAGTGAAGAATGTAATAAAGAAAAAAGTGTAAATCTGCTTGCTGAAGACTATATGTGTCTTAAAAATCCTTTGTAGATGTTCTTTTGCTAATTTATTAGTGGGCTATTTATTTTCTATTTATTGATTTTGTGTTCCTTGTATGTTCTGGATACAATCCCTGTATCAGACATATGATGTACAAATATATTCTCTGAGGCTGTGACTTCCCTTTTTATTCCTTCAATGGTGACTTTCATAGAGAAAATAATTATACTTTTAGTTTTTGATAAAGTTTAATTCATCAATTTTTATTGTCATGGATTATATTTTTTTATTGTATCTAAGGACCTGTCAACAAACCCAAAGGCATGTCAACTTTCTCCTTTGTTTTCTTCTAAAAATTTTTTTTTATTTATTTGCATTTTAATTTAGTTCCATGGTACATTTTTAGTTAGTTTTGTGTAAGGTGAGTTTCAAAGTTTACTTTTGCATAGGGACATCCAATTTTTCCACCATCATGTGATGAAAAACACTATTTTTCTCCACTGAATTGCTTTTACTTCTTTGTCAAAAACCAGTTCACTGCATTTGTAATGGTCTATTTTGGGTTTTCTATTTTGTTCCATTGATCTCTGTGTTTATGCTTTCCCAATGCCATACTGCCATAATATTAGAGGGAAGGAATTCAGTCTCTAACTATAAAGTATGATATTAGAAGTACATTTTCCATATAAATCTTTTATTAGGTGAAAGAAGATCCCTTATTTTTCTAGTTTTTTGATACTGTTTATTATGAATGGGTGTTGAATTTTTTGGACCTTTTGTACTGCTTCTCAGAGAAATTCTACATCTTGTAACTCTTGCTCTAACCTCCTGTTATTATTGCTGGAGGCTTGCTAGCATGGTAGTAAAGTCAGGAGTAGTGGTGTTCTCTAAACTTTTGATTAAGTCTTAGTCATTGGACCATCCACTGTGCTTATGTCTTGAGGGTCTTCATTAGTGTCTCTGTGTTTCACCAGGGAACCAGGGATAGTTTTCCCCATCCTATACTATCTTGCTTGGCTATTATGATCCAAGACTATTTCTTTAGAGTTCTTTCCCATGTTGGCTACAGCTTGTTTCTTAGATGACAGAGGAAGGCTAGAGTGAGGCTGGGGCAAGTAAACTTTCCTTTCTTGTATTGCTCTCTGGTAAAGACTTTCCTCCAGTCTATGGAGTCTTGTAGTTTCTACCGCATTATTTCATACCTTATATCTCCCTCGAGTCATCTTCTTTCCAGATTTCAGAAAGTTTTACTTGGTTTACTCTGCAGCCTCAGTTCTCTGATAGGTTTAGTAAAACTCAGTGATTTCCTGTTTGTCTAAATTTTTCTTCATTTAAGGAAAAGAATGAGACTTCCAAGCTCTTTACATGTCCGAGCTGAAACAAATAGTTGACTTTTATGACATTTATAGGGGTTGCATAAAAGCAGAATTCAAATGTATGATATTATTAGGAAGTCTTTTTATGTGCTCTCACAAAACCTTGATTTCAGACAGTGTATTTTACCTCATGAAATGAGGTAAATGATCAGGAAATGATCAGGAATTCTTAACTTTATTATATGATTCTCTGTCTGAATGCAAGCTGTTTTCCCTTCATTGCTGAAGACGTTGGGTTCCCTTTATAATTTATCTCTTTGCTCCTCTAGATATCAGGAATACCTAACCAAAGATTATGGGTTTTAATATGACAGCGGAGTAACAAATGTATTATCTCAGGGTTCAAAATGACCAGTGATGATGGACTTTACTTCTAACAAGCTTTATCTTTCTAGGCATTAGCACACAGCATTCTCTTAGAACATATAAATCTCTGGTGGGTCCTAGCTACCAAGAGCATAGGAATTCATTCCAGCCAGTACCACACTTCCTACATGCTTCCCCATCCTAGGAATGCAACTAGCATGATCTGTCTCCACATGAACACCATATTAACCGTTCAGGGATTTGATAGCTAAGGCCTGGATTCATTTTGGAACCTAAGCCACATAAATACTACTCATACAAACTCCATAAAGGGATATGGCTCATCTATTTTTTCTAGAATTATTTGAGTATGTCCAACAGTTTCTCTCAACACACTAAGGCAGCCATCTCTAAAACTACTATCCACTTGAACAAGGCCTTTTCTCACTCACTTCCAGAAAAATTTCCCCTCAGTGTATCCTTTTTATGATACCAGCTGGCCCTGGTAGCCCTGGCCAGCTGCAGGAATCTGGTTCATTTACCCTCACCCCATTCATTTCCATGGATGAACTTCCTGAGGGTTTCCATTTGCAATCCATAAACATGCATATTATTTATAAACCCATAATTAGCGAATGGGATAAAGAGGCAAACTAATGTTCCCAAATTACTTTGCACATTTATGAGTATTAGTATCCCCCCCCCAAAAAAAAAGACAACCACTCACACTAACTCTTGATGAGGCTGGCTATCCAAATCAAAGAAGTCCAGAATAGTAAACACAGCATGGACAGAACCACAAAAGAATAATCTCCAGAGGTAATGCTATATATGTGAAGACCACTTACAGAGAAGCCACAGTCACACTCAAGCATGTGAGCAGCCATAACACATATTATGAGAGGGAGAGTGGCACTTGGGTTCATAACACTGGTTCTAAGATTATACAAACTGGCTATGGATTCATGTCTCTAGCTGAATGACCTTCAGAAATTTACTACATCCTTAGAAGCTTCAGCTTCATTTATAAAATGGGAAGGAATAGTTGACCATTCTTCCAGGGTTTTTGAGAAAATTGAATGTGATAATCTATGAAAAATGTTTACCATATATTATCATGTAATATATATGCAATACTGCTATGTAATACATGTGCAATAAAAATGTCCTGAGAAAATGAGTTTGAGAGTCACAGAATTTTGGAATACTTGTGAATTTTTTGACATGTGTAAGCTACCAATATTTTCCTTGATTTTCTACCATCTTCAGATTTTCAAAGCCACATTTCTCTGGCAGTGGGAATCTCCCAAGCTATCTGCCTGTTATTGATAACAGAATGGCCCACAGCTACAGAAGCTCCCACTATCATATCCTGCAATAGCTAGAATGGGGAATGTGCCTTAAGGTTGGGGGTTGGACTCAGTAACTCAGTGCCAGAACTCTGAGTGTGCCCTTGAAGACCATGACAGAAAGCATGGGTACACAGCTCTACAGTAGGAAACTCAGTGGCTGTTGATATCCTCCTGTACGAAATATTATCAGTACAAGATGAAGTTGTACAAAGTTGCAATGGAGCATGTATGGTTCACTCCCAGGTTAGATGCCTTACCAAGTGGAGGTACAAAAAAAATGTTATATGTGAATGCTTACACCTGTTTTAACCACTAATCATTTGAGGCCCACAGACCATATAGAGAAACCAAAGCTGCAAGTTAATAGTGATTCAGAAGTTAATAGAGGTTTATCATAATTTAAGGTTACTGATCCTCCAAAGCATCCACCTGGCATTGAAACTCTACCAAAAATAGTATTGTCAAAGAAACATGACTGATGCATGAAATCTTGAGTCTATGGCTACTTGGGGAGAACATGTAACTTGTTGCCCAAATCTTACTGTGAAATACTTGGTAACAATTCAGATGCTTGGGACTGTAGGTAAAAGAAACCCCAACTAAAAGTGGTTTTATTTATTTTTTTAAAAAATGCCCTACATGTATCTGTTGATACAGTGGGTCAACCATATCACCAAAGTCATGGATGTTTTATATATTTGAAACCTATGCTCCTTAGCATGTTGTTGATGTTTCTTTAATGATTATATGATAATTATATGATAACTAGAATAGTTCCAGGAAGAAGTCCATGCAGATATTATAGGTTCCAGAGCCGAAGCGAGCTATTTTATAATCTTTAAAAAAATCTTCTTTTATTATGGGGGAAAATATTTCTGAATACCTCCAACCAGACTTTGTCTCATGTCCCTGAATGGAGAGTGATATTTGAATTAATATGATTGGTTTAAACTAATCCTGGATTGGGGAAAAGAATCACCTTACATAAGTTCATGGTAGAATGAACATCCTAACAAAACCAAGTGTCTGCCAGCAGGGAAAAGATTGTGTCAAGGGGAGAGGGTAGAAATGACAAACAGTAGAGCCCTCTACACATTTGCTTTATAAATTTCTTACTAATGTGATATAGGAAAGAATGGAGTTTGAGTCTGACTGGTTATACCTAATTTTTTTTTTAATGGCGCCCCTATATAAAACTTACCAGAGTGTGTGTCTGGTACTTTATAAATAAAATGTGACTCTGGCTTTCCAATACCTGCATGGAATATTTTTAACCTTTGATGTACCCTATGTTAATAATCTCACTCTGTTTTAATTATGAATTAGGAAATAGGAGGTAGGATAATGTGGCTACAAAAATGGAAGTACAAGTGGATATAGTACCTGTCATTGTCTATTTTAGATAGAAATACGTGGGCACAGATTAAACTCAATGAAAAAGGTATTAGGTATATTCAGTGGAACTCAATGGAAAAGATATCAAGATATTGGAACTTTGTTGACATGCTTTGACTTTATATTTTTATGTCTGCCACCTCATGTCAGCCTATTCAACCCTGACACTCACTCTGTTACCAATCTATGAACGTCTCCTCCTTATTACCTTCACACTAGCGAATTCCTCTACTTAGAATGTTATTCTCCTAGAGTTTCATGTGGCCTGGCTCCATTCTATCTTTAAATTTCTTTTATTTTCTTAAAGAAAATAAAAGAAAAGGAAAGAAAGAAAGAAAGAAAGAAAGAAAGAAAGAAAGAAAGAATCCTAAATACTAACTGCATAACTCACATAACTCTTCTCTAACCAAAATATCTATAGGGAACCCCCGTTCCTCTTTATAATTAACCTTGGCTTAGTTTCAACACAGTACTATCACTACTGACACTTCCAAAGATGTTTATTATACATCTCTCTTCCCTGTAATGTAAGCTCTATGATAATAGGAACATTATCTGTCTCTTCACTTTTTAGTTGCAATTGCCTAGAACAGTGTACCACTAATCTCCCCTCCCTAATATTATGGTGTCAACCTATGAAGCAGAACCATATCACTCTTGAATTACAGCTCATCTGAATATAAGCTTTGCTTAATCACCACACCATTGTATTTTGTATATGTCTGTAGACTTACTGGTTAATATAGAAATAAATTAACTGAAATCTTGATATTCCTCTGACCAAATATGTCTGCAGAAACATGCTGGTGAATAATATGATTATGGTGAAGTTGCAAATGTATGCTATTAGCCTAATTATTGCAGAGAAACATCAAAAATATATGGTAGCTGCTCTTTTCGGCTTTTGGCTCAGAGGAGGTGAAGGTGTAACTGTTTTCAGTCATCCCCAAACCAGTTCATCTGAAACTATCTGCCTCCACCATGCTGCCTATGTTCAACCTCAACGAGATCAAAGTTTATAACTTAGGTGCAACAGTTGGGTAATGAGTGCCACATCTGCCCTGGCCCCAAAGATTGGTCCCATGGGTCTGTATCCAAAAAAGTTTGGTGATGACATCACCAAGGCAACCAGTGATTAGAAAGGTCTGGGTACTACAGTAAAACTGACCATTCAGAACAGACAGGCCCAGATTGAAGTGGTACCTTCTGCTTATGCCCTGATTATTAAACCCCTCCAGGAACCACCAAGAGATAGATAGAAGCAGAAAAACATTAAGCATGGTGCAAATATCACTTTTGATGAGATGTTCAATATTGCCTGATAGATATGGCACTGATATTTAGCCAGAGAACTCTCTGGAACTATTAAAGGGATTCAAGGGACTACCCAATCTATGGGCTGCAATGTTGATGGCCACCACCCTCATGACATTATAGATGACATCAATAGTGTTACAATGAAATGCCCAGCTAGTTGATAACTACAAAGGAAAATATTTCAATAAAGGATCATTTGACAACCAATATATATATGATAGTCATATATAGCCACTATCATTGTTGGTGAGAAGGCATAGAAACTGGATATCTCATACATTGCTGGTGGAGATATAAAATGGTACAGTATTTCTGGAAAATAGTATGGTAGTTTATTTCAAAGAGTAAACATGCACTAACCATGCAACTCAGCAACTTCATCCATGAGCATTTATCCCAGATAAATGAAAATTTATGTCCATAAAAAATCCTGTCAATGAATGTTCATAGTAACTTTGTAGTAGCTCAAAACTGGAAACAACCCAAATGTCCTTCATAAATAAACATTTTATCAATATTAAAAAGGAATGAACTATTGAAACATGCAACAGTCTTGGATGGATATAATAGCATTATAGTGAGTGAAAAAATGCCAGTCTCAAAGATATAATTCAATTTATATAACATTATCAAACTGACAAAATTATGGAGATAAAGAGCAGAGTAGTGATGACCAGGGTTTAGGGATGGTGGGAGATAAAGGGGTAGCATGAGAAATCTTGTGGTTAAGAAATAGATCTGTATGTTAATTGCACTGATGTTTATAGAATCTATATGTTAAAATATCATTGAACTATACATACACATTTTACCAATGTAAATGTCCTTGTATTGTACTACAACTACATAAGATGTGAGCATTGGTAAAAAACAGATAAAAGGTGCATTAGCTCTGTACAATCTTTGCTACTTCCTGTAAATCTATTATTTCAAAGCAGAATGTGTTTAAGGATGTCTTGCAGAAGCCACAAAGCCATCACTCAAATTCCACAACTTTGAACCTCCAGCTAGCTAGCTCTACTTCAGGGGAAGATTATAAGCCATGACAGAGTACACTCCAGGAAATCTATTAGGTCTAGGAAATGCTTCTGTTGTTATTGCTGATTGATTGGACAACACCAATCTCTCTGTTAACCATGGTTCTCAAGCTGAATGCACTTTGAACAGGTGACAGTATAGAAAACCAGTCTCACTAGGATATGGATTAGCAGCTTTCAGAGCAAAGGCATTTGGGCTGAGAAGGGCATCTCCTGGAGACAACCAGAATGATTTCTGCTATGCCACTAAGCAAATAGGAGGAATCCTATTACCTATTTGGTAATGAAGGAAGCTCTCCAGGGGCTTCATCTCTTAAGCAGATAGGGCAGGTATAACTTTAAAATTCTAAAAGGATTAGGGGATTGGACCAATGGGCTCCTGGTGTTATAAGTCTCTTCGTAGAATTCACAACTAAGCCCTCTGGAAGACTTGGAAGAATTAAATTGCTTGCACTCAGGAAAATGTGACTTGGACTCTAAATATGGATCCACTCTAGGCTTCATTTCCTCGAGATTTTCTCCAGAGAAGTCAGATATATTATCCTAACAATTTATTTCCTGTGTCCACACGACTTTCTGAGTTGGGAACAAAAGTAAGCAGGAAGGGTCTGTGATCTAAATGTCAGGGGCTTCTCATCCTTGCTGACACATCTAGGTTTTCCATACAGAATTTAAGGAGTTTCTAGAACCATCCAGCAGAGGGACCCCTGACCTCATTTGTAAATCCTGATTTACCCTAGTCCACCCTCTACCTGACTGCTCCTTGACCCTTAGGATGAGAAAAGTGAGCTAGGGAGGGCTGCATCTAAATCCTAGGAAAACTGGAAGCCATCAACTGCTTTACACCAAGTAAAACATTATGATCTGGGCAAACAATGTAGTAATTTGTGTGAGGGGAATTACTGAAGGTAGAGACCATGCCAGTGGCAGCTTCTAAGTTCAGGGAAACAACAATGGCCACAGGAATGGAGAGAAGGGAAAACACTGACTATACAAGATGGTAAAACTGGCATGGCAGGATGACTGATCATATGAGGGAGATGCCCAGATTTTAGGCTTTGGCAACAGACTCAAGACTGTCAGGAATAATCCTATATTCTTTCAAATATTATGACAGTAAATAAGAAAGTAGCATGAGTTGTGGCTGTGCCTGTAACTCTGAAGGTAAATTAACAAGTGGGCTAGATGTCCAGTAGAGGCCATAAGGGCCCTTGGAAGTGCTCCATCCATCATAGCCACAGTTATTAATTCTTGTTTGCTGACATTGTTGATTTATGAATGGCTTTGACAAGCAACTGACCTTTGTCTTTATGGCTATCAGGAGGCATGGCTTAGAGTAACGTCATTCCAAAATTCAGGTAATCATTTTTAAGTAAATATCTTAATATGTCACTTTGCTTATAATCCTATACAACTGTGCACTCAATTTGGTCATATAGTTTAATGTGAAATGACTTTTATTGAGATTGGTTTATGGCTTTGTTGAGAGTCTATTAGCACCTACTTTAAACTGTTTCAACTAGAGATTGTCATGCCACTGATCCAGAGCACACAATTTTGTGTTGGAACAAACTTCACGTTGTTTCCTGAGGAAACATTTGATCTTTTCGGCAGAAAACTCAATATACCACTTTAATGCTTGTATGGTTATATGGGGAGAAGGCATGTCCATATCCTAAGTCTTCCTTACATAAGCAGTTCTTTTTGTGAGGAACTCTTTGCCCCTCCTGCAGATTATTTCCATATGAGGAATTTGTAGGTAAGATAGTATATGTAGTTTTAAACCTCCTGAAGTTGCAGATAGCTGAATTTATTTCTGGGTAAATTATAGTAATTTATACTTTCATCAGCAGTGTATAATGAAGGTGTCAGTTTCATAACAACTTTGTGTACATTGGGTGTTCCATGGGCTTTTATTTTATTCCATGCCAATTTAATGAATGAAAACTGGAATGCTGAGCTAATATTTCTGTTTTTAGATATTAATGGAGGTGGAATACTTTTCAATGTTATTTGCCACGTGCATTTCATTTTTCTTTTCTTTCTTTTTTTTTTGTTATCTGATACCTTTTGCCCATTTATTTAAAAAGGTTTTATTTTTTTATCCATTTTACCATCAACAGCTTTGTACTACATTTATCTACATTTTAGAACTTTCAAATAAATGGGTTTTAAATTTGTTTTTACTGCTTCTTACCCTGTATTTTCATGTATTCCCAAAGTTTTGTTTTCTGGCTTCTTATTTTATAATGTCAGCTGTTCTTTAACTTTTCCATTGAATATTTGGTAATTATGTTATTTGTAGTTAAAAATTCATTATTCTTATAATTCATATCTCATTACCATTTAAAGCAACTCAGGTCTTAAGCCCTTGGCATTAGTTAAATAAGGTTATTTGTTTTACATCAGATATGAGATAAATGAGATGGAGGATTGTGGCTTTGCTTCACCAAGAGCAACTTACTCAAGCACCCATGAGTAAATGATTTGGAGAAAACTATAGAAAAAATAATACATGAACTAAAAACAAAAAAGAAATAACTAAATCAATAGGACACTTTACTATATCATAAAATCTTCTTTTGGGCATAGTTCTCAGCTGGGGCAGTGCTGTTGCCTTCAATGGGCATTAGTTGCTGTCCTCAAAATAAGGAAAGATTGATTTGGGGCAGAAACACAGTACCACTGACCTAAGGAGTTTACAAGAAACTTCCTCTGAATTTCTGGAAAATCTAGCCACTTGGACAACTTGCCAAAGATACCCTAGAGCCAAGCAAGTCCTGTAATGGGGTCAGTCACCCTAGGAAGCTCAACTCTGTGTGTGCTGGGAAAGGACTCTCCATTTTATAAGTTCATCTCACACTATAGAGGCTCAGCTTCCTAAGTGCCAGTGGCTTGCACTTGAGGAAGAGATTTCACCTTATCCTATGATACAAGAGAAAAGAAAGCATGCTTGGGCACATATGCCAGTAAAATTATGGGCAAAGATTATGAAGCAAGTAGTAGCCAAACCCAGGTATTCAGCGTATGAGGTTAAGCACTGTAGCAGGCGCTGCACTGTACCGCTGCAGGAGCAACGGACAGAACCAGTGGCACACCACTAGGTGGCAGAAGAATTCCACTATCACCATTTACCTTACACCTGGAACTTCATCTTTACCCAGAGAAGGGGCCTTTAGGATAAAATTCTTGATCCTTTTGGACAGTAAATGTAGCAGCAGTGCAGATGATTCTGGTCCACATGAAGAGTAGTAACTTCAGGAAACTCCTTTTGCATACACCACTCTGGTGTGTCCATGTGCACCTTTCCACCTTTCAGGTGGATTCACTCCCCACTTGCCTTCCCTCCCACATCAGGTTCTGTACCCAAGGATCGACTACAATGATTTACAAACCTCAGACATTATCAGTTGACTTCTCTTGTATGTTAGGATTTATGCCCCCATCCCAACCAGGAACTTCCCCTTAGATCTCCATGTCACTAGTTATGTATCTCCTTTCCTCTCCACTGCCACCTGCAATCTGCAGGAAGATGATCTTCTTTTCCCACATAACCTTAAGGAAAAAAGTCTGCTTCAAATTACAATTTAACTAAACTGTGCCATTTAATTGATCTAATGGAGTCTTAGATACTTACCTATAAAATGGGAATGACGCCTACTTTAAAAGACTATTGTAAGGATTAAATCAGATGAGGTATACAACCTATTTCTGATTCAACCTCATTGACTTGTGAAGTTTTACTCCTGAATTAAGGAAATCTTACATTTCATCTCACAACATAAATCACTGCATTATTGTGATAAATGCAGCAGTGTCCTTGAGAAAGTTTCATCACTGTGGTTACTACTATCACCGGTAGTGCTCTTGATGTTCAGGTCTATTCAGAGAGTATGGTAAAACTGGGCTCCCACCATCTAGAGTAGAAATTAGAATAAAGACAAACACTTGCATGTTATGCTGAAAGTATATTTATATATATAGATATAGATATTTATTTTTCTGCAGACAGCTTTTACTGATGAGTCATTTTAATGTTCAAAGAACAGCCTATTTCAATACTACATAATCTGTACCAGAATGAGATGGATAGCTTCTCAATTCATTTCACAAGCCAGCACAACTCTGATACCAAAACATAACAATTATAACACAAAACAGAGAATCACAGATCTCACTTAAAAATACAGATGCCAAAATACCAAATAGAACAGTAGCCAATTGAAATCAACACCACATGAAAATGTACAAAGCTTTGGCAGATATCAAGTTGAACCAAATTGAAATCCAAACTTACACACATAGAACTGGAACATAAACACCAGAAACAAAACACCCCCCCACCCCCCACCCCACCCTGCCCCCCTGTCAGCGGCCTCTGGCCAGGGACCCAAAGGAATGAGATATCTGCGGATGGAACCACATTAGCGGGGAGGGGAACTGCTGGTGGGGTCACCAGCATTATCACCAGATCCGGGCTCATCCTCATCCAAATCTTCAGATTCACACTCTGCCAGTGCTTCAAAGTACTGGAAAGGCCAGCACCGTGGATCTCTCTTATGGAGCTTGGCCAAAAACCTCAAAACAAGCATCTTGCTGGTTTCTAGGAATGCTCGGGGGCCCCAGAGGAACTCATATTCTGCTGGCTCTGTATAGGGTATTCGCCTGTACTCTAGGTACTTCTGCCTTACAAACACTTCGGTGATGAGCTTCTTTGTATTTCCGAAGAGAGCATGTGTCTCTCGGACATCCAAGCCTAACCTGTACAGAAAATTAAAGATCATGTTCTCCCTGACACAATTGCCTTTCATAAAGATGAGACTCAGGACCACCATAAGAAGGCCTAACTTGGGCCTGTCTAAGTAGGATGCCACTGGTTCACCCTTATGGTGCCCCAGCTTGTTGATGATAATGTAAGAGTGGTTTTCAGGATCAATTTCTTTCAATTGATAACCAAAGACACACTCTAGCTTATTGTTGGCACGGTTAATGATATCCAAGCACTCATCTTTATATTCACGAATGATGAATTTCACCATCTCTGAGCGCTTGATGGGCACCTTGGCTTGGTCCTTTACCAAGAGGAACTGCACCAATGCATTTGCTCTCTCATCCAAGGGAGACAATGGCTGAGTCTCCAACCTGGGGTCATTCTGGGTGGCACCAAATCCCTGAGAGAGACTGGTGAACTCAGAGATAATCAAGGGCTGAGGGCTACCTGACCTTTCCCAGAGACCCAGGGCCCTCGAAGTGCTTGGGCCCTCCCAGGCACTCAGAGCCCAAGTTGTGCTGGGGCCTTCCCATCCACTCAGGATCCTGGAGGTACTAGGGCCCTCCCAGCCACTCAGGCCCCGGGAGGTACTTGGGCCCTCCCAGTCACCCAGGACCTGGATAGGGTTTTCAATCTCCCAGTCATTCAAGTTCAGATTTTCCCAGGGTCTCGGTGCCTGCCAGTCACGCAGGGCCAGCATTTGGCCACTGCTGTCCTCTTCGGTATTCAGATGTTTCTTCTTCCGGGTAGCTTTGCCAGAGCGACGTGGAGGCTCAGCAGAGGTTTTCGAGGCCTCTTGAATGGTGGCCATTGCCTTGGGGGCAGCTGCCGTAGCCATCAGGATGGTAGGCACTGCCTGGGATGATTTTGAAGCATTCACATTGGGCTGTGGAACCCATGGAACTGCAGGCAGGGCCTCCACACAGGCAAATGGATCCTGCAGAGCAAGTGGCAGTGACTTTGGGGTCTCTGAGGGGGCAGATGGGCCCTGAAAGGCATTAGAAGAGGCAGGCTGGAACCGGGAGGTAGTTGGAAAGACTCTTGAAGTGGCAGTGAAGTTCTCCGATGTGGCAGGAAAGTTTTTCCAGGCAGTCGGCAGGTGTGCTCGGGCAGCTGACACTGCCTTTGGAGCACAAAAAGTGGCAGCGAAGATCATGCGATCCTTCGAAGGGGCCCTGCGTTCCTTTGAAGAGGTCCTGCGTTCCTTCGAAGAGGTCCTGCGTTCTATTGAAGAGGCCCTGGATTCTCCCGATGGAGTCATCAGTGATTTAGCGGAGCCCATGGGAAAATTTGCTGCCGCTATGGGAGCTCCGGGCTGGCCCTGCAAGGCTGTAGGGGGGCCTTGCCAGGAGGGCTGGAGTTGCAAGGTGGGCAGCTCTGCTTGCGGGCCCGAGGGCTGGGCCTGCTGGGTGGGTAGCTGGATTTGGAGGGCCTTTTGGGAGGCCGGGACCCCCTGAAAGGGCTGCTCCATCTGAACCAGTGGTGGGCCCTGCCTCTGGGCCTCCTGGGTGGGCACAGGCTGCCAGAACTGCCCAGGAGCCTTAGGAGCCTGCCAGGCCAGAGCCTGGGCTTGCTGCACTTCCTGGAACTCCATCGACGTTGGCAGCTCGTGTGGCACTGGGGCTTGGCCTTTGGGAGCCTGCCAGATGATGGGCGGGCAGTGTGTAGCCTGTGGGGCCGACAAAGGGGCCGACAGCACAGCCTGGGGCGCCTGCGGGCCAGCGGGAGGCGCTGTGGGCACCTGTGTTGCTGGTGGGGCAGTGGGCACCTGTGGCGCCGCCCGCACCTGTGGCGCCGCCCGCACCTGCGTGGAGGGCAGCCTAGCCTGCGGGGCCTGCCGCAGCGGCGGCGGGGGCGGCAGGGCCTGCCAGAGCGGTGGTGGGCTGGCCAGGACCTGTGGGGCAGGCCGGATGGGTGGTGGCGCCTGGCGTATCAGCGGTGGTGCCTGGCGGATCGGGGGTGGAGCCTGGCGCACTGGCGGGGGTCCCGGCCGGATGGGCGGTGGGCCCGGACGGATGGGCGGTGGGCCCTGGCGCACAGGTGGTGCCTGCCAGGTAATTGTCGGAGCCTGCCAGGTGACCTGTGTGGCCTGCCAAGCCAGAGGTGTGGCTTGCCAGCCTTGTGGCGGGGCTTGCCAGCCCGGCGAGGTGGCCTGCCAGCCCGGGGGTGTGGCCAGCTGCGCCGGCGGGGCCTGTGGGCCCTGGGGAACCTGCGGAGGAGCCCTTATAACCTGAGACTGGATTTGCAGAATCAGAGGCTGAGCCTGTGGGGCCCAGGACGCCAGAGGCTGCTGTGCAGGTGGGGCTGTCGGCTGTGCCATCGGGGTTCCTGAAGCTGCAGGCTGCGTGATCGGAGCTCTCGAACCTGGAGGATGAATCATCAGGACTCCGGGACCAGGAGGCTTGGCCATCGGGGCTCCTGGAGGCGGAGGCTGGGCAATCAAGGCTGCCGGGGGCGGAGGCTGAGCCATCGGGGCTCCCGGAGCAGGAGGCTGGACCATCAGGACTCCCGGAGTCAGAGGCTGGGCCATCAGGACTCCTGGAGTCGGAGGCTGGGCCATCGGGGTCCCCGGAGGGGGAGGATGGGCCATCGGTGTCCCCGGAGGGGGAGGGTGAGCCATCGGTGTCCCCGGAGGGGGAGGATGCGCCATCGGTGTCCCCGGAGGGGGAGGATGAACCATCGGGGTCCCCGGAGGGGGAGGATGGGCCATCGGGGTCCCCGGAGGGGGAGGATGGGCCATTGGGGTTCCCGGAGGGGGAGGATGGGCCATTGGGGTCCCCGGAGGGGGAGGATGGGCCATCGGGGCTCCGGGAGCTGAAGGATGCATCATCAGGACTCCCGGAGTCGGAGGCTGGGCCATCGGGGTTCCCGGAGGGGGAGGATGGATCATCAGGACTCCGGGAGTCGGAGGCTTGCCCATCGGGCCTCCCAGAGGGGGAGCCTGGACCATCGGGCCCCCCAGGGCCGGAGGTTGGGCCATCGGAGCCACTGGGGTAGGCGGCTGGCCCTGTGGGGCCTCCCAAGCAGGCTGAGGTGCCTGCCAAGCGGCCAGTGAAGCCTGCAAATCAATCGGAGGTGGATCCCAAGGGACTGGCGGAGCCCGAGAGGAGGCGGGCGGGGCCCGCATCAGAACCGTAGGGCGGCTATAGACCGGAGGCTTGGGGGCCTCGGCCGGGGGACTCGAATCACCCAAATTCTTACTTAGCTGCGACATGTCCCTTTGCTCTGACAGCTGGTGGGCCTTTTCCTCCGACAGCTGCTGGGCCTTTTCCTCCAGAGAGAAGAGAATGCCTACGTGGCTGATCAGAGGATCCCTCCCTGCTGACTGGTGAATAGGAAGTAAGTGCCCTTAGCTCTGCAGCTTTCCGCAGTAAGGAGGAGGGGGGAAGGGGGCTCAATCCCGCCCCTTCCCCGCCCCCGACCACCACAAGTGGATAGTGCATAGGGGCGTCTACCAGAAATCCTGGCTGACACAAGATCCCTTCTCACTCTGTCCAGTCCCCAAATGCAGTCTGGTCAGACTTACCATGGATGAGTTTTCACAGAGGAGTGACAGGAACAGATCTATGTTTTAGAAATCACTGTACTGCAGTATAGAGTAGGAAGAGACCACTGGTAACATGGAAGGCATCCATGAAGGGGGAGATGGTGTGGTCTGAGCTCAGATACAGCAAAATCAGAGCCGGAGGATTAAAAAAAAAAAAAGTGCATATATGTACACGAGAGATTCAGGAGTCATAGTAGGCAGCTACTATAATTTAATAAAAAGAGATATAGAAGGCATATAAGTTTGTCCTGGGAAAAAGGGAAATTGCTGGTATAGTTAATTCTCTTAGGGACACAGTGGGAGGCACATAGGAAGAGAGATTTATGAGTATTGATTGGGACATGGGCATTTGCAGTGCGTGAGACTGCCAAGGAGAGATGCTCTGTAGACAATATTGTATGATGGCTTGGGTTTCTAAAGAAAACTTGACTGGGCATTAAGGTACTCCTTAACTGTGGGAGTGAATGTGTTTGTAGGAAAATCATTTAGAAAGAAACTCCTGAGATGTGTCTTGAAGAATACAGGCATTTTTAGACACAACAGAGAAAAGTGATGGCAAAGACTACAGAAAGAAAGAAAGAAAGAAATTATGGAAATTCAGATGCTTGAGACATCAATGGAAGATAACATTTTCAGTACCAGGAAAATTTCCTGTGGAATGGCTGGCACAAGAGAATGAGGTGGGTTTCTTGGTGCTGTTCATCAGTTACAGAGCGGGAAAGAAACTGAAAAAAATGAAGGCCAAAAATGCACTAGAAAATAGCAAAATGAGTGAATAAATAGATCTAAGACTAATATATAGGGAAAACAGATGATGAATAAAATATGAAATTTTGGGGGTATCTACTCATGAGCAAAATCACTTTAAAATTAGACAAATATATACACAGATAAAGTAGAAGTCCTCAAAATTATTGGGTAACACTACACTACTTCATGTTGAAAGGAAGTGATAGTCTCACTTCTAGTTGGATAGTTTTATGGGAATACACAAAATGATAAATAGTAAGGATGTTTAGTTTAGAAGAGACTGCTTTCACCTAGGGCAAGAGTCCAGAGTGACAAAAAACATGAATGATACCACAAGGGGGCAGAAGAGAATGATGAAGGCTATACCCTACTCCTCCTGAAGTACCCTTAGCCAATGTTCCTCAAATTTGGTAATTTATGAATCCCAATCAAGACATAAACACACTCCCAAGCTTATAATTGCCTTAAATAGTGAAGGAATAATTTAAGAGGGAGGTTTCAGGGTTTTATTTTCTGGTAACTGAAAGGATGAGGGATCATTTATTATCCCCAGGAACATCTTCCTTTTCAAAGACAAGCAACTCTTTCATGGTGCCTAATATGTAATTTCCATATATACCCACAAAGCTGCTTCTACAGAATGGATGCCACCATACTTCATGGCTTCCAGGTCCTTCTTGTGCACTAATAGTCCATATAAGACTTCTCATTTTGGTAGGGTTTAGAATCACTTTAGAGGGACCAGCTAGGCATATAACCTTGGTGTTCCCCTATCACCAATTCTGCCACATGACAGCTACTGTCTATGAAAAACTTTGGGATATTGAGTTCATGTTTCAGTCTATGACATTTATACCCTCAGAAAAGCATACTTGCTCCTCCTCTAATTAAAATGTATAAATTTCTGAAAGATTAAGTTCTTTTACTAACCAATTTTTTTTTCAGGATTATGGCATATTTAACCTTCAGTCCACCATGCTTTGGGACATTCTACACAATAAATGGCTGCTAACAGGGTTCAGTTGTTCTCACTGATTGGTGCTCAATGAATAGCATCACCGCTCAATATCAACTCCCACTAAATTCATTACGTAAAAGGGGGCCCAGTTTATGCCTAAAGGTGATACATAAATGAAAAAAAGAGGTAACGGGAACTAAACAAACAAACAAACAAAAATTATGTCATTATAAATGGAAAGTAGTCAAGTTGTACATTAGCACCAGTATGACTCCTTGTAACATTTTTTAACTGGTAGAGAAAAGTGTGACTATAAGTATATAGTGATTCTCAAGGGGCCAGTAATGGCAGATGAAATGGGCTTATTTTTCTCTGGAAAATCTGCCTATTTTGGACCACCAGTGCTCTCAGATCCAGGCCACTTGACAGCCTAGCTACTCACAAATGATCTACTCCCAACATCAAAGACACCTGAGAAATCAAGTAACATACAACTCTTTTGTGAAGACAAACTGCTTTAATAACAGCAAAGCCCAATACTGTCCTGAGTACAGTGGGTAATTTGGACTACAAGGTTTAAATAGGTCTCCTAAAACATGCCTTCTCATTATGGGATCTTTGAGCATCCTGAAGCCCTACAACCATTCTGTGTGTATATTCATCCACTTCTATGCCTCTGAGCCAAGTATTAGCAAAATTTCTTTTCCTAGCTTCCCCATGAGACAGTTTAAAAACCCAAGGTGAGGGGCACCTGGGTGGCACAGTCGGTCAAGCATCTGACTTTGGCTCAGGTCATGATGTCGTGGTTCATGAGTTCGAGCCCCACATCAGGCTCTCTGCTCTCAGCACAGAGCCTGCTTCAGATCCTCTGCATTCCCCTGCCTCTCTCTCTCTCTTTCTTTCCCTCAAAAATAAATAAAAACATTTAAAAAAAATCCAAGGTGCTTAGAAAGCAAAAGACAAATATATACAAAGCATTCATGGGATGTAGGTGTCTGTCTTGTAATTATACAGGACTTTCCATATTTTCATAAGTATGTCATGAAAGGATAACAGAAGTAATTAAAAAAAAACTGGTGGAAGGAGAACTGAGAATAGACAAATAGAAGTAGGAAAATCATGAGTCATACAAAAATTAAATTTTTTTATATTTATTTATTATCTGGCTCACCGCAAGAATAGAGCCTCCATGTAGACAAGAGCTTTGTTTTGTTCACTCTTGTATACCCTGTTCATCCTGAGTGATCAGTAAAAAGTTGTTTAATAAAAGTGTAAGATTAGCACAAGAAGTACCTATATTTCACTCCTATATAGCTTTCAGACTTAGTGTATATATTTATAAGTGGGTAAAATAATCTTCTATGATTTCCAAAAAGTCCAAAATAATTTATTTATGAAATGCCTTTTATTAAGGATTCAGTAGGTGCCCAGCAGTGTGGTATGAGCAACGCTGCAGAGAAAAATCTGTCACCACATCTTATAGACACATACATAGCATCTATAGATATTAACATAGTATTTTAGTGAATAAAGTGTTACTGTTTGCATTGTTTAAAACTCATATTGGTCATAGATGCAAAGAAATGAGTAGTCATTTATACTTGAAGCATGGGGGGTGTAATTATGGAAGTAGCAATGAAAAGAAAAACAAACAAATAAATAAACAAACCCAAAGCTGTTGGAACTTAATGAGTGTTCTCCAAATAGACAGACTGAGTGCTGAAAGGGGCAGAGGAAACAGGATGTATCAGAAGTACAAGGCATGAAAGAAGAATTGCACAGAGTTCATTAAAATTGCATAACTGCTATTTATTGAATGCTTATTATGTGGTCAAATACCATTGTAATATATTCATCACAAAATCCTCAAGTGTTTGGGCCCATTGTACACGTCAAGAAATTGAGGCTTATGATGGTAAGCAATTTGTCACAGATATGGCAATATATTGCAGAATCTGAAATTAAAGCCTGACTATTTGTTGCCAAAAGCCAACATTCTTAGCCATTACACTGGTAATTGAAAAAATAATAATAACCTGTGTAATGGCTAAGAATGTTGGCTTTTAGCAACAAATATATATTTATATACATTTAAATTTTAGATATAATTAGAATAAAAAGATGTGCATATATCTAAAGTATTCTGTTTAGTAACCTTTGTCATGGAGTAATCATCTCTCAAAACAAAATAAAGAACATTTTCTTTACCAAATAAATGTCCAACGTGTCCTTTTCTAGTCAATTCCTCTATGTCCAAAGGCAACCACTTTCTGATTTCTCTCACCATATATCAGTTTTGCCTGTTCTCAAATTTCATGTAAATGGAATCAGTACAGTATATACTATTTTTGTATGGAGATTCAATTTGTTTTAAAAAGTTTTAAACAAGTTGTTGGCTGCATCAGAAGTTTGCTATTTGTTTAATGATAAATAGAATTCCCTTTTACTTATGCTGTACCTGTTAATCTATTTATTTATCAATCATCTGTCGACATTTCAGATATTTACAATTTGGGGCTAGTATGAAAAAAAGGATGCATTGAAAATTATTTTAACTATTTTCTTATTATGTTATATTTATAGAGAGATAATGAATGGGAGAGAGGGGGAGAGAGAGAGAGAGAGAGCACATGCCTTAAGGAAGCTCCACACTCAACATGGAGCCAGACATAGGGCTCAATCCCACAAACCTGGGATCATGACCTGAGTTGAAATCAAGAGTCGGACTCTTCAGGGAGCCACCCAGGCATCCCTAAAATTATTTTTTGAGAAGGAATTTTCATATTGAAATGAAATATCAGGTTGAATGATGTGTCATTAAAGATAATATAGTAGATATTATCTTTAAAAACTAATTCCAGTGTAGTTAACATACAATATAATATTAGTTTCAGGTGTACAATACAATGATTCAACAATTCCATATATCACCCAGTGCTCATTATAATTGCACTCCTTAATACCCATCACTTATTTCACCAATCCCTCCACCCATCTCCCCTATAGTAACCATCAGTTTGTTCTACATCGTTAATATGTGTGCCTATCTTTATAAGAAGTTGCAACAGTTCTCCATGGTTGAGTTAGACCATTTTACATTCTACCAGAATGTATGAGAATTCCAGGTGCTCAACAGCTTTACAAAATGTTATGTTGTTAGTCTTTTTTTTTATTTTGTTTATTCTAGTGGATGTGAAATCATGATTGTAAAATTTTACACTCCTATTTGCAATGTATGAGATTCCAGGTGCTCCACGTCCTTGCCAAAATTGACATGATTGGCCATTTTGATTCTAGGAATTCCTGTGGGGGGGGGAAGGTGTATCGTGGTATTTTTGTTTGTATGTTTGTTTAAAAATAGGTTATTGTTGGGGCGCCTGGGTGGCGCAGTCGGTTAAGCATCCGACTTCAGCCAGGTCACGATCTCACGGTCCGGGAGTTCGAGCCCCGGGTCAGGCTCTGGGCTGATGGCTCAGAGCCTGGAGCCTGTTTCCGATTCTGTGTCTCCCTCTCTCTCTGCCCCTCCCCCGTTCATGCTCTGTCTCTCTCTGTCCGAAAAATAAATAAACGTTGAAAAAAAAATAAAAATAGGTTATTGTTTTATTTATTTGTTTTATTATTTTCTTAATGTTTCATTTATTTTTGACAGAAGGCAAGCAGGGAAGGGGCAGAGAAAGAGGTACAGAGAATCTGAAGTGGGCACTGTGCTGACAGAAATGAGCCCAATGTGGGGCTTGAACTCATGAACTGTGAGATCATGACCTGAGCTGAAGTTGGATGTTCAACCGACTGAGCCACCCAGGTGCCCCAATAAGCTATTTTTAGAGCAGTTGTAGGTTTACAAAAAAAAAAAAAAAAATTGAGGGGAAGAATTGAGAGTTCCTATATATCTCATGCTCCTCTCACACATATACCCACAACTTTCCCTGCTATCAATATCTTTGCATCTGAGTGTTATATTTGTTACAATCCATGAACCTACATTGACACATCAATATCATCTAAAGTCTATAGTTTAAGGTTCTCTCTTGGAGTTGTACAATCTGTGGGGTTTGATATATATATGGCATTAATCCACCATTATAACATAATCACAGAATAATTTCACTACCCTAAAAATCCTCTTGTGGTGCCTATTCACCCTCCTTGCTCCAAATGCCTGGCAAACACTGATTTTTTTTTTAATGTCACCATAATTTTGCTTTTTCCAGAATGTCACTTACTTTACAGTATGTAAACTTTTCTGATTGACTTCTTTCATTTACTAATATGCATTTAAGATTTCTCCATGTCTTTTAATGGCTTACTAGCTTATTTCATTGTTAGTTTTGAATAATATTCCATTCTCCGGATGTATGACAGTTTATCTATTCACGTATCTATCTTGGTTTCTTCCAAGACTTGGAAAATATGGAAAAAGCTATTAAAAACATCCATGTGTACATTACTCATTTTTATTGTGGTGTAATATGCCACTTTATAGATTTTCCATGGTTTGTTTATCACCTATAATAGGACATCTTGTTAACTTCCAAGTTTGGGAAACTATGAATAAAGCTTTTATAAACATTTATGTGAAGAATTTGTGTAGACATACGTTTTCAACTCATTTGGGTAAATACCAAGGAGTACATTTGTTGAATTGTATAAGAGTACATGTAGTTTCATAAGAAACTGCCAAACCGACTTCCAAAGTGGCTGCACTTGGAGGCCATTTGTATATATTCTTTGTGTATTTCACTCTTTTTCTCATTTCTTAAATTGGCTTCTCTCTTTATTGTGGATTTTGACAGAATTTACATTATTTGGGTTTTCTATTTCCTCATTTGCCAGTTTGAGTGAATTCTGTTTTTAAGAATTTTTTAATTTCATTTGAGTTGTCAAGTTTTAAAGTTAAAATTGTCATTCTTTGTTAATAATATGTTAATTGTAAAAAAAGTTTAGACTTAACAGTTTCTTTTTACTAAATGGAGAATAATAAAATATCCTTTTATTATTATCTCAGTATCTGTATAATATGCAGTATTGTCTTTCTTTCATTCCTGATTATGAGTGATTTGATTTTTTTTCTCTTTTATATTATTTTGTTCTTTTATTAGTTTTTCTAGGGGTTGCCAGTTGTCTTATTCTTTTCAAAGAATAAATGATTGACTTGTGTAATTTTCTCTATTGTTGTTCTGTTTCCTATTTCAGTGATTTCAGTTCTTATTTCTATTCTGTTTATTCTTCTTGTTTTAATTTTGATTTTTTTATTTTACATTATTAGTGTGGAAGCTTAGGTAATTTATATTAAATATTTCCTGTTTTGTAAACTAGTCATTAAAGCTTTACATTTCTCTTTCCATCTTATTGTAGAAGCATTTTACAAATTTTAGAATGTTATGTTTTTATTATTATTACTTTGAAATATCTTATAATTTTCTTTAGGATTTCTTTTTTGATTTATGGGTTATTTGGAAGTATGTCATTAATTTTCAAATATTTGAATATTTTATATATATTTTCATAATGCTAATTACTAATTTAATTCCAATGTAATCAAGAATATGTGCAATATGATTTTAGTTATTTTAAATATATTAAGATTTTAATGTAATGCCAGTAAAGGGTCTATTTTGAAAAAAAAAAACTCTGTATATACTTGAAAAAAATGTATTCTGCTATTCTTAGGTATAGTTCTATAAGTGTCTCCAAGGTCAGTTTGAGCATGTGTTCACATATTTTGTACCTAACTTTTAAAAATCTGGTTATTCTATCAACTACTCAAGCATGTTCGAATTTTTTAATATGGTCATAGATTTGTCTATTTCTCCCCTTAGTTACGCAATTTAATATAATATGCTATAAAACCTAGGTCACACACATTATGTGTGTGATTATGTCCTTTTGTTTTTGTTTTTTCCTTCAACTTTTTATTTAAATTCCAGTTAGCTAACATACAGTGTAATATTAGTTTCAGGTGTAGAATCTAGTGATTCATCACTTACATACAACACCCAGTGCTCATCACAACAGGTGCCCTCCTTAATGCCCATCACCTATTAACCCATCCCCTGACTCACCTCCCCTCCAGCAACCCTCAGTTTGTTCTCTATAGTTAAGAAGCTGTTTCCTGATTTGCCTCTCTTTTTTTTCCCTCTATGTTAATCTGTTTTATCTATTAAATTCCACATATGAGTGAAATCATATAGTATTTGTCTTTCTGGCTGACTTATTTTGCTTAGCTTAATACATTTTAGCTCCATCCATGTCATTGCAAATGGCAAGATTTCATTCTTTTTTATGGATAAGTTATATATATATATATATATATATATATATATATATGTACATACACACACATACACACATATATATGTATATATATATGTAACTGTGTGCATTTCCCTGGTTATTAGTGATGTTGAGCACTTTTTCATGTACTTGCTGGTCATTTGTATGTCTTCTTTGGAAGAATGTCCGTTCACTAACTCTGCCTATTTTATTTTATTTATTTATTTAAAAAATTTTTTTTTCAATATATGAAATTTATTGTCAAATTGGTTTCCATACAACACCCAGTGCTCATCCCAAAAGGTGCCCTCCTCAATACCCATCACCCACCTTCCCCTCCCTCCCTCCCACCCCCCATCAACCCTCAGTTTGTTCTCAGTTTTTAACAGTCTCTTATGCTTTGGCTCTCTCCCACTCTAACCTCTTTTTTTTTTCTTCCCCTCCCCCATGGGTTTCTGTTAAGTTCCTCAAGATCCACATAAGAGTGAAACCATATGGTATCTGTCTTTCTCTGTATGACTTATTTCACTTAGCATCACACTCTCCAGTTGCATCCACGTTGCTACAAAAGGCCATATTTCATTCTTTCTCATTGCCACGTAGTATTCCATTGTGTATATAAACCACAATTTCTTTATCCATTCATCAGTTGATGGACATTTAGGCTCTTTCCACAATTTGGCTTTGTTGAGAGTGCTGCTATAAACATTGGGGTACAAGTGCCCCTATGCGTCAGTACTCCTGTATCCCTTGGGTAAATTCCTAGCAGTGCTATTGCTGGGTCATAGGGTAGGTCTATTTTTAATTTTCTGAGGAACCTCCACACTGCTTTCCAGAGCGGCTGCACTGCAATTTGCATTCCCACCAACAGTGCAAGAGGGTTCCCGTTTCTCCACATCCTCTCCAGGATCTATAGTCTCCTGATTTGTTCATTTTGGCCACTCTGACTGGCGTGAGGTGATATCTGAGTGTGGTTTTGATTTGTATTTCCCTGATAAGGAGCGACGTTGAACATCTTTTCATGTGCCTGTTGGCCATCCGGATGTCTTCTTTAGAGAAGTGTCTATTCATGTTTTCTGCCCATTTCTTCACTGGGTTATTTGTTTTTTGGGTGTGGAGTTTGGTGAGCTCTTTATAGATTTTGGATACTAGAATTCTGCCTATTTTAAAAATTAAAATAATTATAATTTTTTCTAGTAAGTTGTATGAGTTTTTTAAATATAGTTTTCAGATATTAACCCCTTATTATATATATATAACTTGAAAATATTTTCTCCCTCCCATAGGTTGCCTTTTCATTTGCTGGTTGTTTCTTTTGCTTTTTAGTTTGATGTAGTCCTACTTATTTACTTTTGATTTTGTTGCCTTTGCTTTTGCTATCAAAACCAACCAAACAACTTTGCCAAGACCAATGTCAAGGAGATTTTTCCATGTTTTCTTCTAGGAATTTTATGGTTTCAGGTTTTATTTTTATTTTTTTTAATTTTTTAAATATTTATTTTTGAGAGCAAGACAGAGAAGGGAGGGACAGAGAGAGAGGGACACACAGAATCTGAAGCAGTCTCCACACTCTGAGCTGTCAGCACAGAGCCTTATGTGGGGCTTGAACTTGTGAGAGATCATGACCTGAGACGAAGTCGGATGCTTAACCTAATGAACCACCCAGGTAACCCAGGTTTCAGGTTTTAAATGTTCAAGACTTTAATGCGTTTTGAGTTTATTTTATATATGATATAAGATAGTGGTCCAGCTTAATTTTTTTTTTGCATATGGCTGTCCAGTTTTCCCAACACCATTTATTGAAGAGACTATTATTGGCTCTCAGTTTCATTGTTGAGGTGTATTTTTGCTAGATATGGAATTATAGACAGACAATTTTATTTTTTCCTTTCAACACTTAAAGATGTTATCACATTATCTTTTGGCAATAAGACATCATTCTTAGTGTTCTTTTCCTGTATGTAATGTTCTTTTCCACTCAACTACATTTAATAATTTGTCTTTATCTATGGTTTCCATCAATTTGATGATAGGCTTACTGTGGATTTATTTTGCTTATCTTAATTGGGGTTCACTGAGCTTATTGTATTTGTAGGTTAATACATATCACCATTTTAACAAAATTCTCAGCCATTAACTCTTCAAATAATTCTGTCTCACTCTCTCTCTTCTAAACCCCCCTCTTCTTTTTATTCCATCTCCTTTAAACCCAATTGACAGCTTTTTTTATTCACTGAGGATTTTTCTTTACTCATTAGCTCTGCTTCTACATCTTCAAGGCTCAGGAGGTCTTTCTTATTCTTAATTTACCAGGCCACTGTAATGTACTCAATGAAGATTTATGTGGACTTTGGGAGAAATTGCTAGCAGTTTTCTTTCGCTGCTTAAGCCTCCTGCAGACTGCTGTCTTGCACTCAGGGAAGGATCGGTGCATCTTGAGGGGATAAGCTTTAGCTCTCCTGTCTTCCATCAGCTTCCTCCTCCTCACTATCTTGCACTCAGGGAATGATTCATGCATTTGTTTCATCTCCCCTGCCTTGCTCTCAGCCATTGGTGTGCTACTCACACGTAGCCAGTGAGAGACTTGAAGGAAATATTTGGCAAGTCGATTTGGACTTCTTTTAGACTCTTGAGAATTTGATTTTGTCATACCAGACAAAGTGTAGTCAATAAAAGTTTGTTAGTAGTTTGAGTGGCTTCTCTTTATAGCCATCCATGAGTACTATGCTTCTATTTTTGCATCACCCCCAGAGACTAAACCAACAATGGGGCTCTGATCCTAGGAAATTCTTGCCATTTCTGAAATGTAATTCATACAGGTTTGTCTGTATTTTTACCTTGCTAATGTGTTTTATAATTTAGCCATATTGCTCTCATGACTTAGGTGAAAATGTTTGCTTCCAGCACAGAAGTGGAAGTCCTTTCCAAATCTTATAGCCAAAGAATCTCCACAAGCATACAATATTTCTCATTGCATGATAATCCTGAAGATACTACTGTAATGGCCCTTCTTAAATATGAAATTGTTTGAAATTTCTTGATTTTATTTAAAATTTTATTCATGTATATTCATCATCAAAATATGACATGATCTTAGAATAAAGGTTCCAGTGACTTGATGAAGAGTCATTAAGTTTCCATATCTGTTTTAATTTCAAATTGCAGTTTGAATAACTTTACCACACTTTGCCATTAGCCTAGGAATTACATATTTGTGCCCTAAGTTGTGAAGCACTTAGCATGGTCTGGAACAGGAAGTTCTGATAAATAGCACTGCCATTACTGCAAATACTAAGTGTATTCAGGGCTTGCATCTATGATGCTGAGAGGGAGAGGTGGAAAATGCACTAAGATGAGCGGAAGGAAAACTGTTTTCTCACTAGAGATGGGTGTGATGGTGGGACAATTGTATTTATAATTAATAAAAAGCTAAATAAAAGCAGAAATTCTGGTTCTAGGCATCTATCTTGAACAGTGTAGGGACTAAGCATTGAAAGAACTCCTGAATGACAATCTAGATTTCTTCATGAATTAGGAGGACAGAGTGGGCTTGAGGAGAGTGAGTATTAATTGGGGAGGGGAGGGGGAGTTGTCTATAAGCAAGCAGATACATTTACTGACAGGGGACTGTGAATGTGCAGTAGCTTCAGTCTCAGGTGGGCATATAAAGAAAGGAGATGTCTGATTCACTGGGGCTTGAGTATTTGTCATACAGAAGAGATAGACAATCAAGTGGAGTGCCAAGGAAGAATGGTGTAGGAGAAATACTTGTCACTTAATCCTCTAGTTCTTTCTCACACCTAACCTTCTTTCTTTGCTCTCATTACTTCTCAGGCACTTGTAAAATATATATGACCCCTAAGGCCTCTTCTTCACAATCTACTCTACATTGTATTACCAAGTGTATCTTTCAGTTTAGGCTTAACTTTGTGTTGAAAATTCCTTTGTGGCTACTCTTCCCCATGTTCTTTGATCCTTTCAAGAGATGCTCCTGAAAACTAAATTCCCATTCAAGGAGTTTCTAGAGAAGCATCCATCAGATGGGAAGGGAGAAATGGAATCAGTCACAAGGTGGCAGAAGAGTTCAGCCACACCCTTTACTGTCTTAAGAGGCCTCAATTTCTTCTTGAACTTGTGGGAGGGTTTGGAATTGAGTTTTCATTTGATCTGCTGTGATTTCTGAAAATGGGGAATCAAGATTGACACCAGCTTCACTGAGCTCTCTCAGGCCAAACTCAGGTAAAGCCCCAGAAGAGGTGTCTGTAGAGACACATCTTCCAAATACACCTAAGGGAATCCAACCAATGAAAGGTGGAAATGAATGGACATAACACTATTACCTACACATTGGCTTCTGGATTGGGAAATACTACATTTTTTAAAAACAAACAACAAACAAAAACAGAGAAATGTAAGGTAGTGGTTGTGTAAAACAAATTTCTCAGTGAGCCATGTAATCTGGGCAGTAGGACATGATCCTGGCCAGATCTCTATCTACCACATTTCATCTTCCTTGCCCAATTCCATACAGGTAGACCTCCTTGTAGACCTTGGATTGAGCCCCAACACCTGGGCAATTACAGGTGTAATGCCCTCTGCTAAGAATGTTCTAATTTTTCAATAAATCCCTATGGCTCAATCTCTCACTTCTTTCAGATCTCTACCCAAGTGTCATGTCTTCAGAGATGTCTTCCCTAACAATTCCCTCTTGATCTTAGTCTCTTATTTACTTTAAGCCTTGTCACCTAAAATTTTCTTATGCAGTTTTATTTGTGTTGTCTGTCTCCCCAGCATTAGATTACATGACCCACGAAGGCAGGAGGTTTGTTGGTTTCTTTCACCACTATAACCCACGTTTACAGAACAAATATTGGAACATCATACATGTTTATTCAATATTTTATTTATTGTCAAATCAAAAAATTAATGAAAGAACACATACGAAAAAGAGAGTACATTAAAATGCTAGTGGCATTTTCCCCTGTGTAATTGTATTCCTTTTACCACTTAGAATTGTTTTTACACATTTTTCTGCATTCTATACAGATTCTAGGGTCAGACCACCTCAGGTGAAAATCCCATTAAGATTATTAATTAGTTCTGTGATCAAAAGTATTAGTTAATATCTATGTGTATCAATTTCCTCATCTGTTAATATTGGTAAAAATACATACTGTCAGCTCATTGTCAGAATTACATATTAAGTGAATTATAAGTATTAGCCATTGTTCTTAACATCATCATTAACATTTTAGGTCATGCAGAATTCTATAATTTTACAGCCATATATATGTGTGTGTGTGTATATATATATATATATATAATTCTAATATATGTACATAGTACACATAATGCATATTTATGGCATTCATATATATATGGCATTATATATATATATGTATATATATATATAATATGGCATTCTATAATTTTACCATCATATTTGAGAGAGAGAGAGAGCATGAGATGGGGAGAAAGGGGGGGAGAGAGAGAGAGAGAGAGAGAGAGAATCTTAAGCAGGCTCCACAACATGGGGCATGATCCCATGACCCTGGGATCATGAACTGAGATGAAATCAGGAGTAGGATGAGCCACCCAGGTGCGTGAATTTTACAGCCTTCTAAAAGTGCTATCCTTTATCCTTTTATCTTTCCAATCTGCCGTTTGTAAAATGTTGGTTTTAGTTTTCTCACATTACCAGGCACACTGGGTAGTCAGAAAGACAGATACTACACTTTTCTTTAAAAGTAGTTCTAATAATATGATTTTTGTCTTTCTCTGACTGTCTAATTTCACTTAGCATAATACCCTCCAGTTCCATCCATGTAGTTGCAAATGGAAAGATTTCATTCTTTTTGATTGCTGAGTAATACTCCATTGTGCGTGTGTGTGTGTGTGCGTGCGTGTGTGTGTGTATACATACATATACCACATTTTCTTTATCCATTTATCCATTGATGGACATTTGACTTCACTCATATGAGGACTTTAAGAGACAAAACAGATGAACATAAGGGAAGGGAAAGAAAAATAATATAAAAAACAGGGAGGGGGACAAAACAGAAGTGACTCATAAATATGGAGAACAAACTGAGGGTTGCTGGAGGGGTTGTGGGAGGGGAGGATGTACTAAATGGATAAGGGGCACTAAGGAATCTACTTCTGAAATCATTGTTGTACTATATGCTAACTAATTTGGATGTAAAGTTTAAAAAAAAAAACTGTAAAAAAATAGTTCTAAATCACTACAGCTTTGTAATATAACTTGAAGTCCAGAATTGTGATGCCTCCAGCATTGCTGGTCTCTTCAAGATTGCTTTGGATATTCTTTTGTGGTTCCATACAAATTTTAGGATTGTTTGATCTCTCTGAAAAATTCAGTTGATACATTGATAAGGATTGCATTAAATCTGTAGATTGTTTTGAGCAATATAGATATTTTAATAATATTTTTTTTACAATCCATGAGCATGGAATGTCTTTCTATTTCTTTGTGTTCTCTTCAATTTCAAAATGTATTAAAGGCCTAAATGTGACACATGAAACCATTAAAATCCTAGAGGACAACAAAGACAGTAAACTCTTTGACATCAACCATAGCAACTTCTTTTTAGATATGTCTCCTGAGGCAAGGACAGCAAAAGCAAAAAATAAACAATTGGGGCTTAATTAAAGTAAAAACTTCTGCACAGCAAATGAAACATTTTGAAAAACTAAAAGGCAATTTATGGAATGGGAAAAGATGTTTGCAAATGATATATCTGATCAAGGGTTAGTACCCAAAGTATATAAAGAACTTCTAGGGGCGCCTGGGTGGCGCAGTCGGTTAAGCGTCCGACTTCAGCCAGGTCACGATCTCCCGGTCCGTGAGTTTGAGCCCCGTGTCGGGCTCTGGGCTGATGGCTCAGAGCCTGGATCCTGTTTCCGATTCTGTGTCTCCCTCTCTCTCTGCCCCTCCCCCGTTCATGCTCTGTCTCTCTCTGTCCCAAAAATAAATAAATGTTGGGGAAAAATTAAAAAAAAAATGCTAAAAAAAAAGAACTTCTAAAACTCAACATTTTATTTCTTTATTTTTTAATGTCTATTTATTTTTTGAGAAAGAGAAAAAGAGCATGAGTGGGGGAGGGAGAAAGATGGAGAGAGAGACACAGAATGTGAAACAGGCTCCAGGCTCTGCACTGTCATCGAAGAACCCAACATGGGGCTCAAACTCAGGAACCAAGAATGGTTAGATCATGACCTGAGCTGAAGTCAGATGCTCAACCAACTGAACCACCCAAGCTCCCCTAAAACTCAACAGTTTAAAAAGTAACAATCAATTAAACAAAGATCAGAGGACATGAATAGACTTTTTTTTTACAAAGACATCCAGATGGCCAATAGACACATTAAAAGACGTTCAATATCACTTATAATCAGAGGAATGCAAATTAAAACCACAATAAGATATCACTTCACACTTGTGAGAATGGCTAAAATCAACAACACAAGAAACAATAGATTTGTTGAGGATATGAAGAAAGGGGAACCCTCCTACAGTGTTGGTGAGAACGCAAACTGGTGCAGTAACTCTGGAAAACAGTATGAAGATTCTGCAAAAAGTTAAAAATAGAACTATCTTATAATCCGTCAATTGCACTACTAGGTATTTACCCAAAGAATACAAAAATACTAATTCAAAGTGATGCATGCACTCTAATGTTTATAGTAGCATTATCTAAAGTAGCCAAAGTATGCATATGTGTCGGTATGTGTGTGTGTATGTATATATACTCCTCAGCCATAGAAAAGAGTGAAATCTTGCCATTTGCAATGACATGAATGGAACCAGAGAGTATTATGCTAAGTGAAATAACTAAGTCAAAAAAGACAAATACCATATGATTTCACTCATATGTGGAATTTAAGAAACAAAGCAAAGAAGCACAGAGAAAAAAGAGAGAGGGGCAAACCAAGAAACAGACTCCTAACTATAGAAAACAAACTGTTGGTTACAGAGGGGAGGTAGGTAGGGGGATAGTTTAAACAGGTGATGTGGATTCAGGAGCTCACTTGTTATGAGCACCAGGTGTTGTTTGAAAGTATTGAAACTAAATTATACACATGAAGCTAATATTGCACTGAATGTTAACTCACTGAAATTTAAATAAAAACTTAAAAAAGAAAAAAAATTAAAAATATTTTTAGAAGTCCTATTTCTAGTAGTGCTATTTTTATTTATTTTCTATTTTTTATTTCAAAATAATTTTATACCCTCATAGAAGTTGCAAATATAGTACAAAGATTTCCAATGTATCTGTTATCCATCTTCCCCCAGTAATACCAATTTATATAACCAAAGTACAATGAACAAAACTAGGAAATTGACATTTGTACAATACTATTAAATAAACCATAAGCCTTATTGGATTTCACTGATTTTGAAATGCATTATTTTTTAGGGTGTGTATAGATCTGTGAAATTTATTATAGGCACAGATTTGTGTAATAATCAATATAGTCAGGATACAGAACTGGCCAACACCACCAGGAAATTTTCTCATACTACCCCTTCATAGTCACACTTTCCCACTAACCTTTGTGAATACTTATTTGTTCTCCATTGCTATAATTTTGCCACTTCTAGAATGTTATAAAGCTGGAATAATATAGTATGTAAACTTTCATTTTTTTATGCTTAGTATGATGCCCTTAAGATTCATCCAAGTTACTATCTATAACAATATATAGTTCTCTTTTATTTCTGAGTAATATATTACCATCTATCCATTTACTGGTTGAAGGATATGTGGGTGGTTTCCAGCTATTGCAAAATAAAGCTGCTATAAACATTAGTGTACCCGGTTTTTTTACTCTATACGTACATAGAATAAACTCCTGGGAGTGAAAAAATCAGGTCTTATGTTACCTCTATGTTTAAAGTTATACAAAACTGCCAGACCATGTGGAGTGGTTATACAAACTTACAAAATGTTTGAAAGTTCCAGTTGCTCCACCACACTCTTTTGGATATTGACAGTACAGTTTTCTTTCAGCCATTCTAATATGTGTGTAGTGGTATCTCATTGTAACTATAATTCACATTTTCCTAATGGTTAATGGTATTGACAATATTTCCCTGTGCTAATTTGCATCCATGTATCCAGGTTGGTTAAGTGTCTGTTCCAAGCTTTGACTATGATCTAACTGGGTGGTTTGTTTTCATAATGTTGAATTTAGAAAGTTCTTTAATTGTTTTTGTATACCTGAAACTAATATTAAGCTGTATGTTAACTAACTGGAATTTAAATAAAAACTTAAAAAAATAGAAAGCTCTTTATTCTGAATACAAATTCTATTTTTGGATATATGTTCACAAAGACTTTACTCCAGTCTGTTGCTTGTTTGTTTGTTTGTTTGTTTGTTTTCATTGTCTTAATGGTAACTTTTGAAGAACAATATTTTTTAATTTTGATGATGTCCAGGTTATCCATTTTTCTCTTGTGGATTATGCCTTTGGTGTCTTCATTTAACACTAGACCATGAAGTCCCCCCTCCCATGTTCCTCCCCTCTCAAGTTTTAGAGATTTACATATTACATAGAGTTCTATAATTCATTTTGAGCTAATTTTTGTATGAAATGTGAGATTTATGTTGAAGCTCTTGGGGTTTTGTTTTTTTTTTCCATATAAATGGCTTAATGCCCCAATATCATTTGTTGAACAGAATATCCTTCCACTGAATTGCTCTTGTACCTTTGTCAGAAACCAGTTGGATATACTTGTGGTGAGCCTATTTTTTAGTTCTTTATTATGCTCCAATGGTCTTGTGTCTATCCCCTTGCCAAATACTACACTGGTTGCTGATTTGTATAGTCAGTCTTTTTTTTTAATGTTTACATATTTTTGAGAGAGAGAAAGAGAGAGAGAGAGAGAGAGAGAGAGAGAGAGAGAGAGAATGAGCAGAGGAGGGTCAGAGAGAGAGGGAGACACAGAATCCAAAGCAGGCTCCAAGCTCTGAGCTGTCAGCACAGAGCCTGACTTGGGGCTCGAACCCACAAACTGGAGATAATAACCTGAGTTGAAGTCAGATGCTTAACCGACTCTATCACCCAGGTGCCCCTGTACTAAGTCTTAATACTGAGTAATTTCTTCAACTGTATTCATCCTTTACAAAATCATTTTAGCTATTCTAGTTCCATTGTTTCTCAATATAAGTTTCATGATCAAGCTTGTCTATACCTAAGAGGGCCAAACTTTTATAAAGTCAACCCTTTTAGGGTTTAGGACAGAATCACACCAGGCAAAATAAGTCATACAGCATAGTATTACAATATATAATAAATAATTATACACATGTTATTATTTTAATATAACATGAAAAACAGGAGTTTTCTCGAATACATATTTTTTTAATTTCAGTTTTATGTTACATAAATTATATTAAAAAATAGGACTAGTTAACAGTGGCAAATAATAGTAATTGATAGTTGAATTAGTAAGTAATACGTGTGAGGAAATATAACAATATTTTGAATTCTGTCCTCTGATACATCAATTTATTTTAACTCTTGATTGTATACTTAAATACTATAGGCTGTATTTTAGTTATTATTAAGATCTATAAGTATAAGAATTTCAGGATAGCATAAATTCAAAATGATGTAAGGTATTAAAATATTTAATTTGAAAATAACAATACTGTAATTATTTCTGTTCCATAAACATAGGATAAATATTTTCTATTTCTGTTTCCTTTTACAATAATATTTCCCTACAACACTGTAGCATTCATAATATACTTTATTTCTTTTATGCAGTGATAAAAATGAGTAGAGTCAAACATATATGTCACTTTGACTTGAAGCACTGCTTCCACTGAGTTCCACATCACACTAATTTCTTGTGTAAGTCCAATGTGATGACATCAAGTTAAATGTTTCCTCAGCAAAAGCTTTTGTGCAAAGAATACTTACAATTTTACTTATCATCAACAGTAGAGTTTTAGATTTGCAGGAATTAGCTTCTGGCTTTCAAAAAATATTCACTCTCAAAAAATGTCAAAAAAGTACAATGTACTTTGAATCTATAGCTTTGCTTTCATAGGCTCACTGTTTGTCAATCAGATCCTTTGTGTCTATAAATTCTTCATGCAGACTATCAGCATCTAAAATGTTCATGATTTTTAAACACTCTGAAGTACACTGGATATTACCATAAGTTAACCCTCTTTCTCAGAGAAATTTTTTTCAAGACACAAGAGATAATTTGAATTTGTCAAATCAAATTTCATTTTATTTTATTATGTTTTTGTTACAAGTTTTTTTTTATTTATTCCAGTTAGTTGACATGTAGTATAATATGAGTTTCAGGACTAGAATGTAGTAATTCATCACTTAGAACACACAGTCCTCATCACAACAAGTGCTGCCTTAATATCCATCACCCATTTAATCCATCCCGCCAACTAATTCCCTCCAAGAATCCTGCTTGCTCTCTACAGTTAAGAGTTTATTTTATGGTTTATCTCTCTCTCTTCCTCTCTTTTTTGTTTCCCTTCTCCTATGTTCATTTGTTTTGTTTCTTAATCCACACATGAGTGAAATCATATGGTATTTGTCTTTCTCTGAGTTATTTCACTTAGCATAATATATTCTCTAGCCCCATCCACATCATGGCTGAGTAATATATGTATATATTACATATTACACATATATATGTATATATTACATATTATATTACATATGTATATATTACATCAGTAATATTCCATTGTGTACATATCTTTATATATATATCACATGTTTATCCACTCATCAGTCAATGGACATTTGGGCTCTTTCCATCATTTAGCTATTTTTGATAATGCTGCTATAAACATTTGGGATGCATGTATCCCTTCAAATAGGTATTTTTGTATCCTTTGGGTAAATACTTAGTAGTGCAATTGCTGGGTCATAAGGTAGTTCTATTTTTCACTTTGGTGGAACCCCTGTACTGTTCTCCAGAGTGACTGCACAAGTTTCCATTACAACGAACAGTGTAAGAGCTTCCCCTTTCTCCACATAATCATCAACATCTGTTATTTTCTGTGTTGTTAATTTTAGCCATTCTGACAGGTGTGAGGTGGTATCTCATTGTGGTTTGATATGTATTTCCCTGATAACGAGTGATGCTGAGCATCTTTTCATGTGTCTGTTAGCCATCTGTATGTCTTCTTGGGAAAATGTCTGCTCATGTCTTCTGCCCATTTCTTAAGTTAATTATTGTTTTGTTTTGTTTTGTTTTGTCTTGGTGTTGAGTTTGATAAGTTCTTTACATATTTTGGATACTAACCCTGTATCAGATATGTTATTTACAAATATCGTCTCCCATTCCAGGGGTTGCCTTTTAATATTGTTGATTGTTTCCTTCACTGTGCAGAATTTTTTTTTAACTTGATGAAGTCCCAATAGTTCATTTTTGCTTTTGTTTCCCTTGAAATCAAATTTTAATACTAAATAATTTACAATTAAAAAATAAACTGAGGGGTGCTTGGGTGGTTCAGTCAGTTGAGCCTCCAACTACAGCTCAGGTCATGATCTCACAGTTTGTGAATTCAAGCCCCATGTTGGGTTCTGTGCTGACAGCTCAGTGCCTTGAGCCTGCTTCAGATTCTGTGTCTCCCTCCGCCCCTCCCCCACTCATGCTCTCTCTCCCTCTCTCATTCTCTCTGTCTTAAAAATAATAAACATTAAAAATGTTTAAAAATAAATTTATAAAGTCCTGTTTAACTTGGTTTTCCTTTCTTTTTTGGTGCCAATTTTAAATACAGTTTTATTTAAGACATTTCGTTTTCCATTGTTTATGAAGTGCAATGTTATTTCCTTTTCTTGTGCATATATTTCATACTGAAGTGTGGAACACTTCATGAAATTTCATATTCAAACATTCAAGAATGCCCAGTTTTATAGCAGCTTAACTCTATGACTATCTTCTTTTTTTAAGTTTTATTTATTTATTTTGAGACAGAGACAGGGAGAGAACATGAGTGCTTGCATGAGCAGGGGAGGGGCAGGGAGAGAGGGAATTACAACCAGGCTCCATGCTGTCAGTATGGAGACTGATGTGGGGCTTAATCCCACAACTGTGAGATCATGATCTGAGCCAAAACCAAGAGTTGGACACAACAGACTGAGCAACACAGGTGCCCCTCTATGGCTATCTTCTTTTGATGAACTTTAGAAAAAATTAAGGGGAGCCTGGGTGCTCAGTCAGATAGGTGTCCAATTCTTGATTTTGGCTCAGGCCATGATCTTATGGTTTACGAGTTCAAGCCCCACATTGGGCTCCATGTTGAGTGTGGAGCCTTCTTGGGATTCTTTCTCTCTCTCCCTCTCTCTTTGCCCCTCACCCACTCGTGCTGTCTCTGACTCTCAAAGTAAATGAATAAACATTAAAAAATTAAAAAATAAAATAAAGATAAATAAATAAATAAATAAATAAATAAATAAATAATTTAAGATCTAATACAATCTTATACTCTCCCCCAATATATAAATATTTGTGTTGTAACATTTTTTGTTTCAACCAAAACATACCATCAGATAACGCGTGTGCAGTCAGTTCATCTTTTTCTATGCTCCATCTGGCCTCTTCAAAGATCCACAGTTCTGGGGAGGGGAATGTCTCTACATTTCTAGTTTATTATCCTTTTGTGCATTCTCATCCTCAATATAGACATCCCCAAACTAGACATTCTTCTCCTATACTTTGAAAATATGGTTTAAAAGGCAGGCCAACATTTGGATATATTTTCTATGGCCAGAAACAGTGATATCCAACTTGTAGGCATTTTTCTAATTTTATTTCCTTCCATTTCTATAAAGCCTACAAAATCATTAGTGTTTCTGCATGTTTTTAGAAAACTGAAGTGTCCAAAAACTTTCGTTATGAAAGCCTCAAAATCATAGGTACGCATATCATACCCTATTTTTGCACTGTGTAAAATGTATGTTTTACATTAAGAAAGTAAGATCTTTTCATTTTTTTGGTAAGAAGGTCATAGACTGAATGGAATTTGTCAGTTATACATTTGCACTGTCTGCCAGATATGCAGACGGATGAGCAAAATGTAGTTTGGATCTCAACAAGATTATCAATAATCTCTATGATTTAATCACATATTTCATAAAAACAAAGACAATAATTTGAAGGTCTAATTTACAATTAAAAATGCTTAAGAGATGGGGTGAACTTTGTGTTGTTGTTATCCTGATTCAATGCATTACACGTTATACTCTATAAAGCATGATTGATGGTAAGACCTTGTAGAAACAGCCCTACAAAGTAAGAGGCTGATACATTCCTTATTGGAATTTCCTCTTTTGTTTGCCCATATGACATTTTAGCTGCAACTTACATATCAGAGAATGTAATTTTACTCAGTTTCAGGAGACAATCAAGAAAATGACACAATTATGCATGTTTTTTGTGTGATAAACCCACAGTTATACGGTGGCTGCTATTTTCAATTGAGAATTGAAGTCTTTCTAGGAATTTTTAGAACAAAAAAAAATAGAAGTTTTTAATCCATTTGAAAGTACTGGTTTGCCTCATCCCCAATTTGTAAGATTCAATACAGAGGGAAGGCAATGTGAAAATACAGGGAGAAGACTGCTATCTACATGCCAAAGAAAGATACATGAAACACCTTTTCCTGAAGGACCTCAGAAAGAAGAAACCCTGCTGACAGCTTGATTTCAGATTTTCACCCTTTGGAACTACTGTGAGACAATGCAATGTTGTTTAAGCCACCCAGTCTATAATATTTTGTTATAAAAGCCCCAGCAAACTAATACAGATAACATCATCTTCTCTACCATATCCAGCCCCAAATTATTTTCTGTATATCACACATTATGCTTTCTTTTTTTTTTAATTTTTTTAATTTACCATTCAATCTAGTTGTATGTGTCCTTCATATGTCATTAAATTAACACAATAACTTACCCTTCTCTTCAGTGAAATCTGGGGCATGCTGACTTTGATATTACAATTGTTCTTATTTTCACTATCTGAATTCTTAGAAAATATGACCACAGTGTTCATAAAGTTAAATACTGAACTAGTACAAAATACATACAAAGTAGAGCCCTAAATCAACAAGTAAAGTCAAATACAGACTAGTGCTCATGATTACAAAATGCTTAAGTAGCATATTTAAATCACATCAGTTTAATATTGGTGCAATAATAGATCATCCATTGCTGTGTGCTATAAATCAAGATTGCCGACATCAGTGGTCAGGGGAAAATAAACAATGACAAAAACCATGAAAAGTAGATAATGCATTCTGTACACATTTAAAATGCATTCAGCTCCTATTTGGGGGCTGCTATATGGATTCTATAGGGTTTCCATTCCCCCACCTCCAATCTTTTTTACTCATAGCCCAAAGCTGGGATTTATCTCATCCCGTGAAGGAGCTTCTTGGGAAGTGAAATTTTTAGTGCCAAAACTAAGAAAATCCTAGGCAAACTGCTGGGATTCTGAGTGAAATTGTATTTACTCTATAGAACAATTTTATCTAATTACTATGTGATGTCTTCTGATCTTATGAACATAATGTTCCTCTACATTTACTTAGGTCTTTGATTTTTTTATCAATACCTTTATTTTCTTTTTTAAAAGGTTTTGTTCAAATTCCAGTTTAACGTACAATGTAATATTGGTTTCAGGTGTACAATATAGTGATTAAACACTTATATACATCACCTGGTGCTCATCACAAGTACACTCCTTAATTCCAATCATCTATTTAAACCATCCCTTCACCCATCTCCCCTCTGGTAACCATCAGTTTCTTTCCTATAATTAAGAGTCTGTTTCTTGGGGTGCCTGGGTGGCTCAATAAGTTGAGTGTCCAACTTTGGCTCAGGTCATGATCTCACAGCTTGTGAGTTTGAGCCCCACATTAGGCTCTGTGCTGAGAGCTCAGAGCCTGGAGCCTACTTCAGATTCCATGTTCCTCTCTCATTCTGCCCCTCCCCTGCTCATTCTCTGTCTCTGTCTCTGTTTCTTGTCTCTGTCTCTCTCTCTCAAGAATAAATAAAATATTTAATAGAGTCTGTTTCTTGGTTTGTCACACTCTCTTTCTCTCTTTGGTTTTTGCTCATTCATTTTGTTTCTTAAATCACACATATGAGTGAAATCATATGGTATTTGCCTTTCTCTGACTCACTTGGCGTGGCATAATACTCTCTAGCTTCATCCACGTCATTGCAAATGGCAAGATTTCATTCTTTTTGATGGCTGAGTAATATTCCACTATATATATGGAAATATATATATATATATAGTTTATAGTATATATAGTTATAGTATATACTATATATATATATACTATATATACTATAACTATATACTATGTATATAGTATATACTATATATGGTATATATAGTTATAGTATGTATATATATATATATATATATATACACATATATAGTTTGGCTATGGCGGATGATTCTGCTATAAATATCAGGGTGCCTATATCCATTTGAATTAGTATTTTTGTATTCTTTGGGTAAATACCTAGTACTGCAATTGCTAGATCGTAGGGTAATTCTATTTTTAAGTTTTTGCATAAACTCCATACTGTTATGTTTCAATATACAGACCCTATGCATGTTGTGTTGGATTCACACCTATTTTTGAGCTCTTGTAAACACACTGAGTTCTAAAGTTTGGCTTCTAATTGTTAATAGCTAGTATTTACAAATATAGTTGTGTGTTGACCTTGTGTTTTGTCACCTTGCTAAAATCACCTATTAATTTTGGAATTTTTTTTGGTTTTGGTTTTCATAGATTATTTTATAGATTATGTAGCCAATTATGCACCCTGCAAATAGGAATAGTTTTATATCTTCATTGTCAATTTGTAACTGTTTGCTTTCCTTTCTCATTATATTCAACTGCCCAGGACTTTCACTAGCAACTTGAAAAGGAGTAGGAAGAGTGGACATCCTACCCTTATACCTAAACTTTGAAAGAAGCATTCAGTCTTTTGTCATTGAACATTAAGTAATGTTAACTGTACTTCAGGTGTGTTTTTTTTAGATGCTGTCTATCAAGTTGATTAATTTCTATGCATACTTTGCTGATAATCTTTATCATGAATGGGAGTTGAATTTTGTCAAATGCTTTTTTCTGCATGAGTTAATATCATGTGATTTTTATTCTTAAGACTGCTAATATGGTGAATTATGATGATTCATTTTTAATATTGAATCAACCTCACATTCCTGGAATAAATAAGAAATTTAGCAGTAGTGTATTTTTATTTATTTTTTTAAAAAAATTTTTTTAACGTTTATTTATTTTTGCGACAGAGAGAGACAGAGGATGAACGGGGGAGGGTCAGAGAGAGAGGGAGACACAGAATCTGAAACAGGCTCCAGGCTCTGAGCAGTCAGCACAGAGCCCGACGCGGGGCTCGAACTCACATACCGCGAGATCATGACCTGAGCCGAAGTCGGACGCTTAACCGACTGAGCTACCCAGGCGCCCCGTAGTGTATTTTTAATATATATGTTGGTAAATTAAATTTGCTAATATCTGCAAGAATCTGCCAGGACAGATGCTCCTGGAAATACTTCAGTCTTCCCATTCTCTAGAGAAATTCTGCAAGTTTCTCTCTCTTCACTTACCTTCTCTGTCTCAAAAATGTACTTTCCCTGCCACTCCTCAGAGAAAATAGAGCACCATTAACCTCCTGTCACAAACACAAATGTGCATACATCTAATCAGTTGTTTTATCCTTTTCTCTCATCCCTACAGAGAATATATTCCTAATTCTGTTTAAGGCTAGTAACTCTACTTAAGCTGTAGATCTGATCACTTCCTCAACACTAGCTTCCCACCAGTTGAATATGTTCAAGTTGTTGATACTTTCATGCTGTTCAATTCTTAAATCACTGAAATCTGTCTTCTGTTAACAAGTATTCCATTGAAGTTGTTCTTATCTAGAGGAAAATGACCTATGCATTAGTAACGTCAGTGGGCATCATCAGTTATCATACTATTTTACACTTCAAGTAAGTCCAACACTATTGATCATATCCCCATTACCTTGGTATTTTTAAAACAATATTCTGTAGGTCTTGCTTTATTCCTAATATATCTACTATTCATTTACTTTATTTGAGATGTCTCTCTATTTGTCCATTTCATATTTTCTCTCTTCAATGTTCTACCCTGCATCTCTTCTGTCTCCTCCAAGGTTCCCAAACTTCTATGCCTTTAAAAACTAGCATAGGACATAAACTTGAGGATAGCTATGTTAGTGTCTGGCAGTGAGCTGAATCACTATTCAGCTATTAGGTATCCTGCCTAAAATGCTCAGGCAAGGCACAGCTTACCTTTCAAAGTCCATGCAATCCCTCTAAGCATTTGTGTTCATGGATTTATGAAATTCTAATCTACATTTTCACTTCTTCTCTTGTGAATTTCTCTCCAGTCAAATGGATGTCTCTGCTTAGATACCTCACATTCACCTCAAACTCAACATGTCTAAAACTGAAATTAGCATCTCTCTACACAAACCTGGTTTTAAATAAATGTTTATTTATTTTTGAGAGAGAGAGAACATGTGAGGAGGTAAGGGGCAGAAAGAGAGGGAGACACAGAATCCCATGCAGTCTCCATGCTATTAACACAGAGACCAATGTGGGGCTCAAAATCAGAAACCATGAGATCACGACCTGAGCCAAAATCAAAAGTCATACACTTCACCAAAAGTGCCACCCAACTGCCCCTAAAACTGCTTTTTCTTTGCTCCCAAACTCAATAACAGGCATTACTCAAACTGTTGTGTATGCAAGAAACCTGGCCATACTCCTTGACTCTTCTCTATCCTCAGTTCTAGCATTTAATCTATCACCATTTTTGTTAACTTTATCTCCAAATATTTATCATTTTTTCCATTAATATCCATGCTCACTACTTATTTGTTGGTTAAGATCCCCATTATCTCTCATCCAAGCTGATGCACAACACTCTATATTTCTCTGAACTTAATCCTCTTTATCTCATTTCTAATAGGCAGTGATCCTGCTAATGCAATCTCTCCTTCAAATGCTTATGCTATCTCAACAGCATTTGATGTCATTAACCAATTCCTCCAGCTCATAATACTATTTTAATTTCTATGATCCAACACTATGGTAGTTTATTTTTCTCTCATCTACTCTTTTGTGTCACTTCACCAGATCTTTCTTCAACCATAGACATGGAAAAACTTTAATTTCCTAGAATAAAATCATAAATATACACATTTCTTTACTCTTATACTTACCCTCTGGACAAATGGATTGCTTTAATGTAGTGCTATGATTCATTATTTTAAGTTAAGCATCTTGATTAATTTTTTACCTCATAAATTTCTTAGAATTTTTCATAGAGTCCTAATACATAAACTTTTTATTACTTTTACCCCTGTTCTTTCCCTCCTCTTCCATGTCTAATTAAATAACACTACCATTCACCCGATGTTCAAGCTAGAAACATGAATCAGTACTCAATCTTCTAACTTCCTTACCTACCCATTCTCCATTCCTCAACAAAATCCAAAAGACATATACTCTGTCTTTTTTTACATTATCCCCATCTCTTATCAGCCCACAATCTCGATCTTTTTCCCTCTCAAATCATTATGAATATAATAGAGGAGTAATTTAGGGGAACCTGGGTGGCTCAGTCAGTTAAGTGTCCAACTTCAGCTGAGGTCACCATCTTATGGTTGGTGAGTTCAAACCCCATGTCAGGCTCAGTGCTGATGCTCAGAACCTGGAGCCTGTTTTGGATTTTGTGTCTCCCTCTTTCCGTCCCTCCCCCACTAGCACTCTGTTTCTTTTGTTTTTTAATTTCATTTTTTATTTTTTAAAATTTACATCCAAATTAGTTAGCATATAGTGAAACAATGATTTCAGGAGTAGATTCCTTAGTGCCCCTTACCCATTTAGCCCATACTCCCTCCCAGTAACCCTGTTTGTTCTCCATATTTATGAGTCTCTTCTGTTTTGTTCCCCTCCCTGTTTTTATATTATTTTTGTTTCCCTTCCTTTATGTTCATCTGTTTTGTCTCTTAAAATCCTCACATGAGTGAAGTTATATGAGTTTTGTCTTTCTCTGACTGACTAATTTCACTTAGCATAATACCTTCCAGTTCCATCCACGTAGCTGCAAATGGCAAGATTTCATTCTTTTTGATTGCTGAGTAATACTCCATTGTGTGTGTGTGTGTGTGTGTGTGTGTGTGTGTGTGTGTGTATCACATCTTCTTTATCCACTCATCCATCGATGGACATTTGGGCTCTTTCCATACTTTGGCTATTGTTGATAGTGCTGCTATAAACATGGGGGTGCATGTGTCCCTTCAAAATAGCACACCTGTATCCCTTGGATAAATGCTTAGTAGTGCAATTGCTGGGTCATAGGGTAATTATATTTTTAGTTTTTTGAGGAACCTCCATCCTGTTTTCCAGAGTGGCTGCACCAGCTTGCATTCCCACCAACAATGCAAAAGGGATCCTCTTTCTCTGCATCCTTGCCAACACCTATTGTTGCCTGAGTTGCTATGTTAGCCATTCTGACAGGTTTAAGGTGATATCTTATTGTGGTTTTGATTTGTATTTCACTGAAGATGAGTGACGTTGAACATTTTTTCATGTGTCAGTTGGCCATCTGGATGTCTTCTTTGGAGAAGTGTCTATTCATGCCTTTTGCCCATTTCTTCACTGGATTATTTGTTTTTTGGGTGTTGAGTTTGATAAGTTCTTTGTAGATTTGGATACTAATCCTTTATCTGATATGTCATTTGCAAATATCTTCTCCCATTCTGTCTGTTGCTGTTTAGTCTTGCTGATGGTTTCCTTCACTGTGCAGAAGCTTTTTATTTTGATGAGGTCTCAGTAGTTCATTTTTGCTTTTGTTTCTCTTTCCTCTGGAGATGTGTTGAGTAAGAAGTTGCTGCAGCCAAGATCAAAGTGGTTTTTGCCTGCTTTCTCCTCGAGGATTTTGATGGCTTCCTGTCTTATTGAGGTCTTTCATCCATTTGGAGTTTATTTTTGTGTATGGTGTAAAAAAGTGGTCCAGGTTCATTCTTCTGCATGTCGCTGTCCAGTTTTCCCAGCACCACTTGCTGAAGAGACTGTCTTTATTCCATTGGATATTCATTGCTGCTTTGCCAAAGAATAGTTGGTCATACATTTGTGGGTCCATTTCTGGGTTATCTATTCTGTTCCATTGATATGAGTGTCTGTTCTTGTGCCAGTACCATACTGTCTTGATGATTACAGCTTTGTAGTATAGCTTGAAGTCTGGGATTGTGATGCTTCCTGCTTTGGTTTTCTTTTTCAAGATTGCTTTGTCTATTCGGGGTCTTTCTGGTTCCATACAAATTTTATAATTATTTTTTCTAGCTCTGTGAAGAATGCTGGTGTTACTTTGATAGGTACTGCATTGAATATGTAGATTGCTTTGGATAGTATCGATATGTTAACAATATTTGTTCTTCCTATCCAGGAGCATGGAATCTTTTTCCATTTCTTTGTGTCTTCTTCAATTTCTTTTATAAGCTTTCTATAGTTTTCTGTGTATAGATTTTTCATCTCTTTGGCTAGAATTATTCCTAGGTATTTTATGGTTTTTAGTGCAGCTGTAAATGGGGTCTATTCCTTGATTTCTTATTCTTGGTGTATAGGAATGCAACCGATTTCTGTGCATTGATTTTATATCCTGCAACTTTGATGAATTCATAAATCCATTCTAGTAGTTTTTTTGGTGGACTCTTTAGGGTTTTCCATATATAGTATCATGTCATCTGCAAAGAGTGAAAGTTTGACCTCCTCCTGGCCAATTTGGATTCCTTTTATTTCTTTGTGTTGTCTGATTGCAGAGGCTAAGACTTCCAATACTATGTTGAATAATAGTGGCAAGAGTGGACATACCTGTCTTGTTTCTGATCTTAGGGGAAAAGCTATCAGTTTTTCCCCATTGAGGATGATATTAGAGATGGGTCATTCATATATGGCTTTTATGATCTCGAGGTATGCTCCTTCTATCCCTACTTGAAGGATTTTATCAAGGAAGGATGCTGTATTTTGTCAAGTGCTTTATCTGAATCTATTGAGAGGATCATATGGTTCTTGTCCTTTCTTTTATTGATGTGATGATGAATCACATTAATTGTTTTGTGGATATTGAACCAGCCCTGCATCCCGGGTAGAAATCCCACTTGGTTATGGTGAATAATTTTTATTGTTGGAACTGGTTGGCTAATATCTTGTTGAGTATTTTCACATCCATGTTCATCAGGGAAATTGGTCTATAGTTCTCCTTTTTAGTGGGGTCTCTGTCTGGTTTTGGAATCAAGGTAATGCTGGCTTCATAGAAAGAGTTTGGAAGTTTTCCTTCCATTTCTGTTTTTGGCACAGCTTCAAGAAAATAGGTGTTAACTCTTCCTTAAATGTTTGGTAGAATTCCCCTTGGAAAGCCATCTGGCCCTGTACTCTTGTTTTTTGGCAGATTTTTGATTCCTAATTCGATTTCCTTACTGGTTATGGGTCTGTTCTAATTTTCTATTTCTTCCTGTTTCAGTTTTGGTAGTGTATATGTTTCTAGGAATTTGTCCATTTCTTCAAGATTGCCCATTTTATTGGCATATAATTGCTCAGGATATTCTCTTATTATTGTTTTTATTTCTGTTGTGTTGGTTATGATCTCTCCTCTTTCATTCTTTATTTTATTTATTTGGGTCTTTTCCTTTTTCTTTTTGATCAGACTGGCTAGTGGTTTATCAATTTTGTTAATTCTTTCAAAGAACCATCTTCTGGTTTCATTGATCTGTTCTACTGTTTGTTTGGTTTTTTTTGTTTTTGTTTTTGTTTTTGTTTTGTTTTTTTGGTTTCGATAGCATTTATTTCTGCTCTAATCTTTATTATTTCCTGTCTTCTGCTGGTTTTGGGTGGGACTCTATTTCTGTCTCTCTCTCTTTCATATATAAACATTACAAAAATTAAAAAAAATAATTAAAATAGTATTTTAAAAGTGTAATGTCAATCAAACCAGTCTCAAACTCATTAGTGATTTCTGTTTGCTCTTTAATACAGTTTGTTTGCTTATCATTGCCTACAAAGGCTGGCCTGATGCTCTACTCTCTTCCTAATTACACACCTTTCTTTTTTATCCACTGGAATGAATATGCATTATCATTGTTAGCATGATGTTTCAATTCAATAACAATGTGAACTTAAAAATAATAAGCTGACTTAAATATACTATTTTCTGAGATAACCAAAAACAAACAAACAAAGTAGTTCAAGCTTTGGGACCAAAGTCTCTAGTCCTCTTACCACTGACAGTTGCCAAGATCTAAGTGAAATTCTCATCTCCACGTTCTGATTACCTAGTGCTGAACTAAGTTCCCATGTCTCATTAAATACTATCACAAGGATATAGGATTACTCTGCTTTTCATATATAATAAATTCTCTGTCATGGTCAGTATTACCCAGTATGAGTACCAAACACACAATGGGGCAAGAGGAGAAAAAAAAAAAAACCCTTGGAATTTATACCACTTAGGGATATTTGAGCTGCATGAAGCAAAACAACAACAAACAAAAACCTCAAATCTTCAAGGCTGTAGCTTAAAGAAATAGGTTGTTTTATATACATACATTCCAAGAAATACAGTGGTCTCAAAAAATTAGAAATAGAAGTACCATAGGATCCAGCAATTCCATTTCTGGGTATATATCCAAAGGAAATGAAAGTAAAGCCTCAAAGAAATATCTGCACTCCCATGTTTAGTGTAGCAAAGAAATGGAAACAACCCAAGTATCCATCAATGGGTAAATGGATAAAGAAGACACAGACACACAAACACACGTGCACACACAAATATTATTTAGCAATTTTCATTGGAAATCCTGTCATCTGCAAAACATGAATGAAACTTGAAGGCATTATGCTGAGTGGAGTAAGTCAGACAAAGAAAGACAAATATTCTATGACATGTCTTTTAGGTTGAAAAAACCCACACTCATTGTAATGGAAAGTATAATAGTGGTTACTAGAGGCTGGGGTGGGTATGGGGAGTTATGGAGAGATGTTAGTCAAAACTTCCAGTTATAAGATAAATAAGTTCTGTGATCTAATGTAGTATGGTAATTATAATTAATAATACTTGAAAGTTGCTAAAAGTAGATCTTAAATATTCTCATCACAAAAAAGAAATGGTAATTATGTGATATGATGGAGGTCTTAGTTGGCTAATATTATGGTGATAATCATTTTTCAATATATAATGTATCAAATCAACATATTGTACATCTTTAACTTACACAATGATATGTCAATTATATCTCAGTAAAGGTGAGAAAAAAATTCCGCCTTTTTATAGGCAGCTATCGATATGTTTTTAGTGGTTTGAAGATGTCAGACTCCACATCTCTGTGATTCTTTTAGCTTTTATCATACTTGTCATTACAGAAGCTTTAACAGATCTTCTAAGTTCTTAGAATAGTAAAAGCATGTAGGAAAGGAAAGCACAAATAGGTTTCTCCTTACATATTTTGACTTGAACATAACATATTGTACATCTTTAACTTACACAATGATATGTCAATTATATCTCAGTAAAGGTGAGAAAAAAATTCTGCCTTTTTATAGGCAGCTATCGATATGTTTTTAGTGGTTTGAAGATGTCAGACTCCACATCTCTGTGATTCTTTTAGCTTTTATCATACTTGTCGTTACAGAAGCTTTAACAGATCTTCTAAGTTCTTAGAATAGTAAAAGCATGTAGGAAAGGAAAGCACAAATAGGTTTCTCCTTACATATTTTGACTTGAACATAACTTGAAAGGCTATAAATCAAATAGTTAGCTTGTGCTGCCTCAGTTATCTCAACAGATCAGAAAAGAGTTTTGGATATTGTGTGTTGGTCAGTTCATCATATTAAATGCTATATATGCTGACAGAGGCAACCATAAAATCCACATAAGTAACTATGGGACTTCAAATATGTTATTTTTCTAACTGGGATCATGTTCCTTCTACTCTTTGTAGATATTTCCTAATCCTTCAAGTATCCACTTAAATTTCACCTGGCCAGAAAAGTCTTTACTGACTACTTTATTTTAGACAATCTCCTCCTCCATTCCTTATCACTCTAAACAAGTCATTTGTTTCATTATCTTATCCTAATGTAATTTGTATTTAATGGTTCATTTGTTCGTTTACATTCACATTATACTCTATCAACACTATGAATTTATCATTGAACTCCTCATGCCAGGGCCGTTTTTGTCTAGTTCATTAATATATACCCAGTGTCCAATACAATATGGCTATATAGTAGAAGCTGAGAGTCTCTATTACATAAATATATAAGCAAATGAACTTATACATCAATTAGCAAAAGATATATATATACACACATATATATATATACACACACACACATATGTATGTGTGTGTGTGTGTGTGTGTGTGTGTATACATAATAGGTTGTTACTAAGGAAACACAAGGAACTCTTAAGATATGAGAAAATATGCAACATAGTTAAGGGCTCCAGACTGCTCAGTAGGTGAAAAAATAATAATGAGGCAAATTAAGAGATGCAGAAGGATGTTTCGATTAGCAATCAGAAAAATAAAAGGAGATGCATAATCAAAAGAAGGACATCTTTCAGCATAGTTCCTTCTTCCTTCTCAGTTTGTTGGACCTTTGTATGATGGAAATTAGTCATGTCTTTGATGACATTGACTATCTCAAGTATGGTAATTTTTTTTTTCTCTTTGTCCAATATTCTAGTCTCTAGCTTGTTTTGAAACTTACTTCCCATCTCCTTTTTAGGGAATTTTCAGCAACTTTTTGTAGTCTTCTATGCTTGTGTGTGTGTTCACACAGCAACTCCCTGGTCATAAAGAAACCCCCCTCCAATATCTACCTTTACCACACCACTTTTATGTGGCTAATTCCTTCTTTTCCTATAGATGTAAATTTATGTGTCACTTGTCTGGGAAAATATGCGTTGGGTGCACTTGTTCAGGCCTCTTTAACTTCTGTGCTTCTCCAAAAGTGGCACTCACTGCACGGAAGTGTAATTCTTATTATTCATCTATTCCTTTCAATAGACTGAATGCTACAAGCACAGGACAATGTCTAGTCTGTTCATTATTGCATCCCTAACTCCTTGCACAGCATCTGCAACATATTAGGTGTTCAGTATATATTCCAAATTAATTAATAAAATAAGAAAACATTTAGTTATTTATGCAGCTATAGCAGGTTTTTTTTTTTTTAATTTTTTTTTTTCAGCGTTTATTTATTTTTGGGACAGAGAGAGACAGAGCATGAACGGGGGAGGGGCAGAGAGAGAGGGAGACACAGAATCGGAAACAGGCTCCAGGCTCTGAGCCATCAGCCCAGAGCCCGACGCGGGGCTCGAACTCCCGGACCGCGAGATCGTGACCTGGCTGAAGTCGGACGCTCAACCGACTGCGCCACCCAGGCGCCCCTATAGCAGGGTTTAAAAATGTCAATTTCTACTCACTCTTGCTAGTACAGAATATTGACTTTTATTATATCTGATCAATTAGCATAAAAACAGTATCTTTTTTTAAACTTTAAATCAGTTTATTGAAACAGTAACACAAAACACTTGTCTCCCTGACACCTTCACCTCCTCACCCAATCTGGATCTTTCTCCCTTCTTCCCCTGTTAGAATGAGCTGTTCAGTGAAAACAGAAAAGGGCAGGCCACTTGTACACCCACAGTCCCACCCCTAAAACCTATGGAGCAGGATCTCAGACACTACTCAGAACCAGTTGAGAGAGGAAGGGAAGTCAGCACTATACTCAGGCTGGCAGAGGCATCTAGTTCCCAAGAACAGATTCTCATACAAACCCCTGGCCATGAGTTGCTATTCCTCTTCCTCTCTGCTCTTTATGACCCTAGGAAGGAGACACCTTGGGGCCTGGGCCTGCATCCAGGAATAAGAACTCTTGGTTGTGATTTACAAATTGGAAGTTTGGCTAGTGTTTTAAGGCCAAGGCATCCCAAAGAAAGCCCTGATGGTGGGAGTGAACTTCAAAGCCCCTATTTAAAATGCATTGATAGCATTAAACAGATAAAACCAGTCTAACCAAATGCCAGAATAACACTAAGCTGTAAAAAAGGAAGGGGACAGACTTGGTTTCTCCAGACCAGACACAAATGCACACAGAGGAGCCTAGGCGGAGTATAGAAAAACTCAAGTATAGAAAACATAGCCCAGGGGCTGAAAAGCCTATATTCAGGAGTCCCTGGGTTGACAGGAAGAAAAGAAAATATGCAAGTCTTAAAAACCAAAATAAGGAAGCCCAACAGCAGGGGAATCTGAACTTGACAGTGCTATCCACAAATCCTCCAGTCTTTGCCTCTGGATCCAGACAGTCCCTCCCCCTCTAGGCAATGTACTCCCCTAGGATAGATAGAGCACATCACACAGTGCAGTTTAAAAAGCTTCTAATGCCAGTTCATAAACATTTTAATTTACTATTGGTGATTATATATGAAGAATATATTTATATTGTTCTTTTTGGGAAAACAATTTCAACTAGTCAACTCAGAGAACACAATAGGCAACCCTCACTCTGAGCCCCTCAGTGTCCTTCCCTAGACATCATGAAACCCCCTCCATTGTCCCAGGGCTGCCTAATTTTTTCTCTCCTCCAACTGTGGCTCTTGGGTAAAACATCCCCTATGGCCATTAATCCTCATCAGACAAGTTCTGGTCCAGGGGTAAACCATGAACATCACATATGGCCCAGAGAGAACTCAGGAATGGTCTGGATGCACAATCTCAAAGCCCTGAAGGTCTTCAGGAGTGGACTCTGTCTTCCTGGCCCTTCCTGAAGCACATGAAGACATAGTTCATTTTCACCTTCTCTTCAGAAAACTCTGGCATTGCTAACAATCCTTCTTTGCTCCCATCAGCTGAGACTCTATTTGGGATTTCTACAAACAGGCTCTGGACGGACAGGGCTGCATCTCAGGAAGACTTTCACCTAGGTGACCTCATACTGGAAGTGGACGATGCGAGGCTTTCCATGGGTCACATGGTGCTTCTTGTCCTTATACATTATAGCTCAGAGAGAAGTATCCTTACCTCCCCTTCACCCACTGGGATCTTTGACAGTGGCTGAGGGGCATCAGGAGTACCACAGAGGCCCTGGAACAATGTGCCTGTGGCACTGGAGCTGTGGACAGTTACTCAAAGGCAGAATACTACTGTCCTGGGTGTTTATTATCCTTGGTGGTTCTGCTCAGGGTGGGAGTTGGTGGCTGCATAGAGTGGGTAGGTGGATGAGACGGTGGGTGTAGGTTCACACAGTCTTGGGTTCTGGGCGATCTCTGAACACTAAATCCCTGTCAGGCCCTGGCCCAGAGTCATCCTTCTGCCACAGTGAATACCTTTCTCCAACTCAAACACTATCTTGATTTAAGAAGTGTGGGTAATTTTTGTTTTCTTTTTCATTTTTGCACTTAACTATCTGTTGCCTTTGGAACACTAACTTGTTTGTGTCTTTTGCTCATCTTCCTAGTAAGAAGTTATTTATTTGCTCTGTTTCTCCTAAAGACAAATGAACAAGAACAAAAAAAAACCTGCCTCATATCTGTTAGAATGGCTATTATCAAAAAGACAAGAAATAAGCATTGATGAGGATGTGGAGAAAAGAGAACACTTGTGTACTGTTGGGGGAACTATAAACCAACGCAGTAGTATGAAGGTTCCTCAAAAAATTAAAAATAGAACTATCATGAGATCCAGGAATTCCACTTCTGGGCATTTATCCAAAGGAAACGAAATCATTACCTGAAAATATATTTGAAACCTCATGTTCATTTCAACATTATCTATAATGGCCAAGACATGGAAACAACTTAAATGTCCATCAGTTGAAGAATAAAGAAAATGTAATATATAAATATATATGAATATTCAGCCATAAAAAGGAAGGAAATCCTGCCAGTTTCAACATGGATGAAACTTGAGAGCATTATGTTAAGTGAAGTAAGTCTGACAGATAAATGTCACATGATGTCGCTTAAAACTGAATCTTTTTGGGGCGCCTGGGTGGCGCAGTCGGTTAAGCGTCTGACTTCAGCCAGGTCACGATCTCGCGGTCCGGGAGTTCGAGCCCCGCGTCAGGCTCTGGGCTGATGGCTCAGAGCCTGGAGCCTGTTTCTGATTCTGTGTCTCCCTCTCTCTCTGCCCCTCGCCCGTTCATGCTCTGTCTCTCTCTGTCCCAAAAATAAAAAAATGTTGAAAAAAAATTAAAAAAAAAACTGAATCTTTTTTTAAGATTTAAAAAAATTTTAAGTAATCTCTTCACCCAACGTGGGGCTTGAACTTAGAACCCCAAGATCAAGAGTCTCATGTTCTGATGACTGAGACATCTAGACACCCCATAAGTGGAATCTTAGAAATAAAATGAAACATAGATACAAAGAATTAATGGTTATCAGAGATGGTGATTGAGGGGTGAGATGAGATGAGTAAAGGTGGTCGAAAAGTACATACTTCCAGTTATGAGAACTGGGGATGTAATTTGAAGCCTGGTGACTATAGTTAACAGTACTGTATTGCACATTTGAAAGTTGCTAGGAGAGCGGATTTTTAAAAGTTCTCAACATCATGAGATGTTGTCACCATCTGTCACCATACAATATCATTACAATGTTATTGACTATATTCCCTATGCTGTTCACCTTATCATAGTGAACATTGAGTAATGTATAGAATTGTTGAATCACTGTGTTGTACACCTAAAACTAACATATCACTGCATGTCAACTATAATTCAATAATAAAAATTTACAAAATAAAAACATCCCTAAAAAAGTTCTCATCACAAGAAAAAAAATGTAGCAATGTGCGGTGATGGTTAACTAATTGCAATCATTTCAAAATATATACATATATCAAATCATTATGTTTTTTACCGAAAACTAATAGAATAGTATATGTCAATTGTGTATCAACAAAAAATAAAATTAATAAATAAAACCCTGCTAGATATTGGCCCAATTTCTTAGTTTATTTAAAGAACTGACTCTTTAGGCACCTTGGTGACTTGGTTGCTTCCGACTTCAGCTCAGGTCATGATCTTGCGGTCTGTGAGTTTGAGCCCTGTGTCAGGCTCTGTGTTGACAGTCCACAGCCTTGAGCTGCTTCAGATTCTGTGTTTCCCTCTCTCTCTACCACTCCCCTGCTCATGCTCTGTCTCTCCCTCTCAAAAATAAATATTTAATTTTTTTAACTAAAGAACTGACTCTTTAAAAAATTCTTGTTTACACTATTTTTTTTCTGAAAAAATTTTCTCTAATTTCAACTTGTCCATATTCCATCTACTTTAGAGTAGTTGACCATTATTTTCTGTGTTTGGTTTTGTTTCGCTGTGTGATGGAGTAGGTCTATTATAATGTTTTCAGTTTCTTAAGTCATACAAGTATTTATCAGCACATACATATGCCATGCCAGTCCCTACGTTAAACATCAAGGAATTGATAAAAATGACAGATACAGTTTTTATTTTTAAGTATGTAACAATCCATGAAGAGAGAAAGAAACTAAAAATATTTTTTTTTATTTTTTTTTCAACGTTTATTTATTTTTGGGACAGAGAGAGACAGAGCATGAACGGGGGAGGGGCAGAGAGAGAGGGAAACACAGAATCGGAAGCAGGCTCCAGGCTCTGAGCCATCAGCCCAGAGCCTGACGCGGGGCTCGAACTCCCGGACCGCGAGATCGTGACCTGGCTGAAGTCGGACGCTTAACCGACTGCGCCACCCAGGCACCCCAGAAACTAAAAATATTTATAAACAGCCTGTGTACATTGTGTGAACAGTCTGGGATGCTGCTGTAACACTGGGAGAACATGGCTGTGCTTTTGAAGGCTAGAAAAGCATTTCCACCAGAAGCGGTGTTCATGAGTCAGATGAAGGCTCAAGGTGTAGGGGGACATAGAAAGCTTTTCAAGCAAAGGAAACACTAAACTGTATACCAAGTTTATTTGAAATACATACGTCCAATTTAATAATGATACTACAAAAGTCTTTTTCCTCTCTAGAATAGCTTAGAGCAGGTGGCATTATATTTTATATTAAGTTTTAAAAGGCGCTTTTTCCCTCCATGAATTTAATAAAATGAAGTTCATTACAGTGAAATATGTGTGTGTGGTGTTTGTAAAAAAGTGACATTCCAGGGGCACCTGGGTGGCGCAGTCGGTTAAGCGTCCGACTTCAGCCAGGTCACGATCTCGCGGTCCGGGAGTTCGAGCCCCGCGTCAGGCTCTGGGCTGATGGCTCAGAGCCTGGAGCCTGTTTCCGATTCTGTGTCTCCCTCTCTCTCTGCCCCTCCCCTGTTCATGCTCTGTCTCTCTCTGTCCCAAAAATAAATAAACGTTGAAAAAAAAAAATTAAAAAAAAAAAGTGACATTCCAGTTGACAGAACAGATAAAATGTATCACATTCTGAGAAATTAGGAACTCTTTCCCAGCCACAGCAGTCTAGAGATTCACCACACTGTCATCCAAGATGAATAACAAGGATTTGCAGTCCTTTCTGAATGACCTCTCCCAGCACCTTGTAGGTGAAACTTTTGGAAAATATTTGGCAAACCCTCCAACATTTTATTTATGCCCAGTATGAAAATCTAAGAAAGGTATTGAATGTTCCCACCCCATGCTGGGGCAGATAACTGCTGGACCAAATGTCATAAAATAACACTGATGCATGCTAGAAAGCCTCCTCCTTTAGGTCTGGCTGCCTCTGAGATAGTATAGGAGGTGAGCAGCCCTGCCCATGTGACTTGCTGGGGTCAGCTCCTCATTTATCATTATAAGGTCTTTCTCCTTCTGCAGAGGTTCAGTCCTCTAGGTCATGGGTGATGTGGTCGTGTCTGTGAGCTTGGGCAGCTTTGGAGTGGTTCTCCCTGTCTCTCATAGCAGTGAGCAAGGTGAATACAAACACAGGGGGTTAAGTGGGAGGTGAGGGACTGCCTGCCCAGTGACCTCTGGGTTTGACTGAAAGAAGTGTACAGGAGTTACAGTTGCTGCCAGGAGTCAAACCAGCAGTGAGGAAAGCAATAGGACATTAGACAAAATGACCAGCACCCTACCATGGCAGGAGTGACAGCTGTGGCCCTGCTCCAGAAGTGGAACATCCTGGATATCCCCATTATTTTAAATTTAAATGGGGCAGATTTGTTTTGATTTTGTAGAGAATTTTTGGGTGATGAGAAGTAAAATCTTTAACATTTCTAAAATTTCTAAACAGATACCTTGGCTCTGGGTAAGTTGGTGGCATCAAAGGTCACCCCTGCCTGAGTTACTGCAGAAATGCCTTGCCATGGGAGACTTCACAGTAAGTCTACTAACCTGGAGATGGATTTCATCTGAGCACGTGAGACTTCTTGAGCATTTTTAGCACCTGCATCTACCTATTCAGTTATGCCATTAAGTGTTAAGAATCCTAGCTTTCAATCCAGACTGTAATCCTTCACACAAACACAACTCTATTTACTTCTTTGGGGGGGGGGGATGTCACATATGTGTTCCCTTTGTTAGGTCTTTCTCCAGAAAAGATTCTGGCTTTAAAAAATGATCTTTTCCAATATTCTGAAGTTTGAAGGCTTTATGGCCATTTTAAAGGCCCATTTCTTGCCCCACTCCCTTGCAGGATTGAAAGCTTCATAATGAGATTTATCTCATCATTGCCCCTTACCCCCATCCTCACCCCATTCCACCCTGGGAGGGATTGCCTAGTGGCGATTTAAGAACTGCTGGATCACATATGTCCTAATAGGCAACCTTCCCACCCCAATTCCACCTCCCTCTCCTAGGTAGTCTCCTGTGTGTTCCTCTGACATCACTGTTCAAGAGAAGGCACTTTCACCTCAGTCCTTCAGGGAAGACCATGTTTCAATTCTTGGCTTCACTGCTAAGCAGTAATATGATCTGGTTAAGTCCATTAATCTCTCTGAAACAAAGTTTCTTGATTTATACAATCAGAATAAGATTGCTTCCTCTAAAAAGATTAATGTGAGGATTCATTAGAAAAATTAAATCCCCAGCCTGTGTGTGAATTTGCATTTTGGGGGTAGGGAGCTAAGAGTACATTCTGAAACATGGAATTTTAGGAATGAAATTAAAAAGCAGGAAGTGTGGGGCAGTTGTAGGCAGGGAGAGAAATGTATAGGGCCTGACTTATTCTGTGTGGATTCAAATCCTAGCTCCTCCTCTCACTAAGCTTTATGATCTGGGGAAAGTTAATTACATACTTTGTTCCTGTACTTCCTCCATGGTGCAGATATGGTAAGTGCCTGCTTGAAAGGCTGTTTTAAGTATTAAAGACAAAGAGAAAATATACATAAAGGACTTTAGCACAATGCCCCATTTTTAAGTGCCCACAAAAGTCAGCTAATTTTAATAAAATGTAGAAAATGTAAGAAAGGAACTGTAAATATCAACCCTTGTTTCTATGTGATGTGATTATGAACATTTTTGCTGTTTTTACACTTTTCTGTCTTTGTCAGTTTTGAGATGAACATGTAAGTTACATTTTTAAAAAACTTCACACATTTATGAGTAGCGATAGAGCAGTGCTTTTCCCACCCTATTAGATGAAATTACCATATTTGTACAGTTGGTACAATGTCTCATTCCCAATCCATACTACAGTACTAAAAAGATCGAGTACACTTTTCCAAAAATGATTGTATCACAAGAATCTTTAATGTTTACTTTAAAGTTTACTCATGGTGGGGTTGTATTTGTGTTTAGTAAACTGTGCCAAGTGCCCACATTGAGGTCGTTTCAGTTCACATCACTGCACTCCACATGGATGTTTACTGTGCCCAGCGAGGTCATAAAGAGGGGGGCCTTGACTCTCCTCTTGGTTAGGCCAGCTTTACTGGTGAGTTCTTCCAAACTCTCCAGAAGTAGTCTACCTAATACACATCATCCGTTCCATATAAAAGAATAAGATGGAAAATTTCTCAATGTATTTCATAAGTTTAGCACGTCTCTGGTACAAAAATTCAAGAAAGGTAGCACAAAAGCGAAAGCACCAACCGAGCTTACTTATAAACAAACATGCATAAATCCTGCACACTATCTAATAGTACTGAACTGAATACAACATTGCATTAAAAAGTATAAAAGCACTGTACTGAAAACTTAAAGTTACACGTGAAATACTGCACTGTAAATCCTGAATACTCTATTGTCCCACCCCCACCCCTCCACCGCCCTGGTGAGGGTCAGAAACCATTAATCTGCCTCCAGACCTTGCTAGTCCTCGGAGACACTGCTGCGGGGGCAGTGGGCAGTGGGATCAGCCTCCCGCAGAGCTCTGGCCTCCTCCAGAGCCTCTCTGTATCGGGAAGGCCAGGCCTGGGGGTCTTTCTTAAAGACCCTGGCCAGGAACTCCATGATTTGCATCTTGGTGATTTCACGGCTGGCACGGGAACCCCAGAAGAACTCGTACTCAGGTGGCTCAACGTGGGGTACGCGCTGGTATTTCAGGTAATTCTGTTGGACGAACTCCTCGGTGATGAGCTTTCTCACATCTCCAAAGGTGGAGTGCTTCTTCCAGGGCCGTAGCCCCAGGATGCGCAGCACGTTCCAGACGGCACTCTCTCTTGCACCGCGACCCTTCACATAGATGAGGCTCAGGATCATCAGCAGGAGGCCTGTCATAGGCATACGGTTGCTCAGCGCCACCCTGTCCAGCTCCTCCGGCTCAAGCGCTTTGACAAGCGAAAACTCCATCGTGTGCAGGCTAGTCAGCCTCAGGTGTAGCCCGAACACTCGTGCGAGGATGAGGCTGGTGCGTCTGAGAATGCTTCTGCACCATTTCTTGTAACTGCCGATGACATCCTTCACCATGTCTGGGAACCAGATGATCATTCTCTTCTGATCCTTGACCAACACGTACCACATGAGCTCGTGCGCCTTCTGCACCAGCTGGGCCGGGGCTGGTGGCGCTGGGCCAGGCTGGGCTGCTGGGGCTTGGTGGGCGCGGCCTTCCTCCGCAGCCTGCTGCAGGGCCTTCGGGTCTCCCTCCTCGCTTGGGGCCTGGGGCGGAGGCGAAGGCAGCGGGGCTTCGATCGGGCCTAGAGGAGGGCTCTCTAGCGCTGCGAGGGTCGCGGCCTGAGACGCGGGCTGGGAGGGCCCCCCGGGGACCCCAGGACTGATATGCACCTCGGAGTTGGAAGCCTGGGGTGCCGAGTCAGGGTCACACACATCCTTACTTTGTTCGGACATAACGGCTCCCTCTGACAAGGGCAGGGCCTTTGCGTCCAAGAGCTCTTCGAGACTGCGCTCCCTCCGCGGACTCCTGGAGAGGAAGTGCGCGTTGCTGCGCGCGGCGCCTTCCGCAGCAGCCGGGCGGGGCGGGGCGGCGGCGGGACCCGCCACTGCGCTTGCGCGTCCGCAGGCTGAAGGCTTGACCGCAGCAGGGGGGTGGGGCAGGGCTGGGAGCCCGACGGGGCGGTTGTGACTTGAGGCCCCACAGAAGTAGTGGGGAGCACCCTGAAATGGGGCAGCAGTGACCCGCAGTTGTCCCCTTTGAGCTGAGGAGGTGGTGGGAAGGAGGGGGGGGAGATGCAAGAGCACTGGAGAAGGAGCGCTAGAAAGTTTAAGAGTATAGATGGTAAGTTAAGTTTCTAAGATAAGTTTCTTCAGTTTCTTGGGAAATGTTTAATTGGGTGTATGCAGAATCACGGTAGATATAAAAGTCCCAAAGAAAGTTCTAGGCTGGTGTATAAACTTGAGTTTTGTGACAATGAGTGTGAGACTTTAAACCAAGGGAAAGATCGAGATTGCCCAACAAAAAATGTAAACTGAGAAGAGGTTGGCACAGATTCTAATCCTGAGAAATACCGATAAAAATTGGTGGAGTCTCTGCTACACGGGGAGGTTATAAAATGAGAAATGCAGAATTTAGTCAATCCATGTGCAAACAGAACTTTCTTGGATATGATAAACGAATGACATTGCTAGTGTTTTCATGGTCATTGATTTTGGTTTTCTTTTACTTCCCTCGGTTCACTTTGATTTCCTTTTAATTTTTCCATTAAGAACCCATCACACAAAGATTGTCATATTTATTAGAACAACCTTTTTTCCTTATCTGTCCAGCACCCTTCCTTCCCTAATGACAAAACTTCTTCTTGTCATGGGATCCCACCCCTACCCTCTCTCAGAAACTGGCTGGTCCTATTTGGAAGCCGCACCCAAATCGCTTCCAACTCTTTTTTTTTTTTCACATGGGTCCCCTAAAGTCATAACTGGCAATATCTCTCATGACCAAAGAGATGCTACATATTTATGGTCGTGTGTGTGTGTGTGTGTGTGTTGTTTTGTGCTGGGTTTTTTTTTTTTTTGTTTGTTTGTTTGTTTTTGTTTTTTTTGTTTTTTTAATTTCAGAGAACAGATCCACACTGAGCAAAAATGAAGTTGACACTCCCAGGGAAGCAACTATGAAGAAAGAGGTGGGTGTAAAAGCCTCTGAATCCAGGGTTCCTAAGGCTGATAAGGATCCCTGGTCTGAGCCAATGTGGTCCTTCAGCTCTTCCTGGGTTTCCTCAAGGGAACAGCTTCTTCAATATGTGCTGTCTTGAGTCTGTTATTTAAGCATATTTAAAGTATTGTCTTGACATTTCCAGAGTCCTCTTTGTATTTACTTGTATTAACGTTCTCATTTCACACTTTATTTATTTTTTTTCACAAGAAGATTGGCTTGGAATTGTTTTCATATTATTTTTCTATCTTTGGATTTTCATACTTGCTTCACCTTTGGCAGGACAATGCCTCCAGTAGATCTCCTTAACCTTTCATTTCACAGGGGTAATTCCTACAGATCGTTCAGATATGCCTTAGTTGGACTTTTTCCTATTTATCATTTTCTTTTTATTTAATATATGGATTTCTATTTTTTAATACATCTTACAGAGTTGTGTCAGTTATATTTGTTGTTTTATTATTTAAAAATAGCTATTGAATCAATTTACTGCCCTTATTCATCTTAAAACAATCCTCATTTTATCTCCATTAGTTTTCTTCTTTTTTTTCTTAAATTTGGATTTTTTTGCGGGTTAGCTATTTGGGTTAACTAGTTCATTTAAGGTATTTAAAAAAATTAAGCTTATATATTTATTTTGAGAGAATGAGAGAGAGTGTGAACATGGGAGGGACAGAGAGAGAGAGGGAAAGAGAGTATCCCAAGCAGGCTCCTTGCTGTCAGTGCAAAGCCCAACTAGGGGCTTGAATGCACAAACCATGAGATCATGAACTGACCCAAAATCAAAAGTTGGACGCTTAACTGACTGGGCCACCCAGGCATGCCTAGGGTATTTTTAATAATGAAAATGTTGGAGTCTATTATTTAAATCTCAGCTCAGCTTTGGATATGAGCCATAAGTTTTGCCATTGTGAGGTTATGAAAATTACATCCTCATATTTCATCTTTCTAGATTTAATAGATTCATGAAGTTAAATTGCAAGTTTGGGCACAAAATTATAAATCTATAAAACACTTACATATAAAAAGTATGAAAGCAATTTTAAAAACAATTATAAAAATATATGAGCTCCTGCAGTATATCCTGCTTCAGTGGGATATCAGAGTTCTGACCAAAGAGTTTGCTTGGGTTTCAGTTGCTGCCTGAACTGGAATGGGCCTCATTCTGGTGAAGGTGCCCATGGCGAACAATGGTCACCCACCTCTACCACAGCTCACTTCACACCCTACTTCTGACAGGAGGGTTGTTTAATACTGTACCAGTGCCTGTGTATTATGACCTCTGTGAAGGAGGATGCTCAGAGGGTTTAAAGAATCAAAACTGATCCTCAAGCTTGAAACCATGTACAGGGTAGACCCATAGTGCTGTTCACTCTTAAATCCCAAGTGTTAACATTGTCTTTCCAGAAAATAGTATGCTGAAGAGACTCAATTTCCTATCAAGAAGAAACTTCAATGGGGGAGAGTAAGAAAAAATAAAGCTTGGGGTAGTCTTTAAGTAGAAAAAGTATACCTGCACATGTGTCATGGAAGGAGTCAGTAGCTTGATAGGTACCTAATAAGGTGCCTACCCATAAACCAAACATGCATATCTTCAGAATGATAAGAAAAAGGAACGATGACACAATAGAAAAGATGAGGAAGTGAATATATATGGGACATCCACAATTTCCTTAATTTAAGGGTCAAGATTTGGAGCTGTAACTCCAGTGATGCTCTGAGAACATTGAGGATAACTTAGGCTTGCTAGGTATCTCCAGGGTCAGACCTATTTGATATGGGCAATGAGTTCTTTCAGGCCTACATTTTGGAAGCAAAATCCTGACCTTACAAAATATCTGCTCAAATAAATCAATGAATGGCTACTCTTTAAATCAAGATTCTGTAAGTAGAAGTTCCATGGATGTATGAAGTATATGGAGAAAATTATAACATATTCTGGTACAGATACTTTTGCTGGTGGGATACTTCAGACTCTGTAATGTGGAACACATTACACAGCTGTGGAATAGGCTGTTCTTGGCAGACTCTGGAGTAGGAGGAGAAGCCTGTCCTGGCACTTGTTTCCATAGTGAACAGAGGAAGGGGGGTCATTCCAGAGCTTCCAGTGGACAGCACGCATGCTCACAGTGAAGAGGCCCAGAGGCCCCAAATGAAATGTGAATCCTTCTGGCTCTTTCCTGTCAACATAGGCAGCAACCTCCACCTTGGAGCCCCCATTTGGGCCCCAAATGCCTTGCAGGCCAAGGAATTGAAACAGAGAACTCACATTAATGTGTTCAGCAAATATTGAGCAATGACTATCATGTGCCTGAAAGATTTGCATTTTAGAAAAGTAACTCAGTCTGAGGGGGAAACAATTGGACTATTTGGCAGGTTGGCCCCTTTGTGTTAGAAAATAGTAAGTGAGGACAGGAAGTGCTGCTTTCCACAGTTGGGAAGGGGGAAGGGAACACAACCCTGGTTTCTCATCTTCTCTAGTCTCCCAAGGGTGACACTGCACATGCCTGTCCAACTGAGGCCCAAGAACACTCATTGAACAGGAGACCTTCTAGTCCTTCCCAGACCCACAGTATAGCCTGCCAACTCTCAGGGACTAACCAGGTTAGGATTATCTTTTAGGAAGATCAACTGGAGTCAGAGTTAAGACTTGAGTTGGAGGTAGGTAGACAGGGAGAGACAGACAAACCAATTAGGGGACCTTTTGGGGGACTCCTCTTGACAAAGGATGATGGCTTGAATTTCATCTTCATTCTGCAACTATTAAAGTCTACATTTCAGGCATTGTACCTGGGGTTATAATGAGAAGTAGAGATGTGATCTCTGCGATCTGTACTGAATGGAAATGGTGGAGAAAAAAGATCATAAACAAACAAAAATTGATAAATAAATTATTATTATGCATAATGATATGGCATAACATACTGCGAAGAGCCACAATGTTGTCACAGAGGATAGAACAGAGGAAACTTTTGTTCATTAAGGATGCCAAGGAAGACACAAATAATAAGAAAATGTAAGAGAGACTATGAATATCAGGTATGGTCAGGATTCTGTCTTGGGGGATGTCTGAGATGGAGCACTGCCTTGTGGCTAGGATATGGGGGCACCACCTCCTGAAACTATCTGTAGATAACTACCTGAGGGAAGAAAGTAGACATGACAAGCAGGTATCTGGATATATAGGTCTCATAAAAGAGGCCTGGGCTAAAAAGATAAGTTTGGAAGATAGAGATGGTAATAACATCACCCTGAGAGAATGTCTAGAGCAAGGCTCTTCAAAGAGAACCATCTATCATAAGGACAGGACAATTTTTCATTATGTGAAATTATGTGATAATCTTTCATTATACATACCACAAAGGTTCATACCTCTGTCCCCTTCACACATGTATAAATGACTTCCAGACATGGGAGCAACAAAAATAAAGTGTAAGAAAAGAAAAAAATGCACACCTTCCCTGTACACTGCCAAAAGCCCTTTTATGGGCAGTACAGTTTTCTAGTTGAGAACCGCTGAAAATGACAAGCAGGGAGGAGTGAAGAAAGACAGATCCAACCAGCAGGTCCAGGTCATATAAGCCTCTTTCCAAGCTATCATATGACTTTCCTCACGGGATCTATTTCTAGGACATATTAAAATAGATTACTTCATGTTCAACAATTATCTTGAAGATAAATCCTATTCAGTCAGACCCTGGGTTCAAGTTTGTGGTGTTTAATTCTTTTTACATGTTGCTGAACTTAATCTGCTGATACTTTGTTGAGGATTCTTATGTATGTGTTCATCAGGGATATTTGTCTGTCAGTTTTTTGTACTGTGTTTATCTGGTTTTGATATTGGGACATTAGAGTCTTATAAAATTATTTGGAGACTATTCCTTACTCTTCTATTTTATGAAAGAACATGTGTAGAACTGGTTTTATTTCTTTTTTAAATGTTTGGTAGATTTTTATTATTGTGAAACCATCAGTACCTAGAGATTTCTTTTTCAGATGGTCTGTAACTACACATTCAATTTATTTAATTTGTTGTATGTCTATCAGATTTTTTTTTTCAGTTTGATGAGTTTTGGTACTTTGTAGTTCAAAGTTGGTTCATTTCATCTAAGTTGTCAATTTTATGTGTGTAGTGGTGTTTGTATTATTTCCTGTTACCTTTTTTCATGTTTATTTTTGAGAGAGAGAGTGAGAGAAAGAGAGAGCAGGGAGGGGCAGAGAGAGAGGGAGACAGGATCTGAAGCAGGCTCCACACTGAGAACAGGGAGCCCAGTGCGGGATTCGAATTCACAAACCATGAGATCATGACCTGAGCTGAAGTTGGATGCTTAACTGACTGAGCCACCCAGGTGCCCCCTCCTATTATCCTTTTAATGATCCACTTATCTACTAAGTCCACTGTTGGCTTCCTCACCTATACTGATAACACACACACACACACACACACACACACACACACAGACGCCACAGCTATTCTTCCAGAGACCCTTTGGTCTTCAATGTACACAAGGGACCCTGGGGAAAGCCAATAACTCTCTGTCAGCATCTTGTCAAATGTTTTGAAAATGTCTCTTTCACCAATTGTTGCCTAAAAGTTAAGGTTTCCTGTGGTCCTGCTGGTCATGTTTTATGTTGCTTTCTCTTCTCACCCTATGTCCTCTGTGAAAAAACACCATCTACCAGAGCTTGAAGCTGGCATCTATACACTGATGAGTCCCAAATTTATTCCTTTAGTCTAAAATGTCTCTGCTATGGTCTAGAACTGGATATCCAAATGCTTAAAGGACATTTTAACATTATGACTTTGATCTTTAAATTCAGTTTTCTGCATGTTCAGTTGTCTGTATGTTCTTTATTTCATAGTATGTAAAATAACTGTCTACTCAGGATCCCCAGGGAAAAAAAATAAATGCCATTGATCGGTTCTTCTTTATCTCTTGTATCCAATTAATCACACAGTTCTTGCCTTCTAAATGCCACCATTATACATCTCTCAACATGACACTCTTCTTTTCCACTGTTCTTTCTCACCTGGATTACTACCATGGATTTCTCACTTATGTATTTATTCACTACAGTTTATTCTCCACACTGAAACCAGTACATTTTCTGAAATTAAAATCTTCCCCCATTTCAGTTTCCTTGTGCTACTGAAACAAATTACTACAAACTTGGTGCCTTAAAAGAATAGAAGTTTATTCTTCTGTGGCACCTGAAATCTGAAATCAAGGCATGGCCACACTCCTAGTTACAGCTTTAGGGGAGAAAGCTTCCTTGCCTCTCCCATATTTTGGTGTCTCCTGGCATATTTTGGCTTGTGTCAGAACAATTCCAATCTCCACCTCCATCTTCACACAGATGTTCACATCGCTGCCTCCCCAGTGTGTCTCTGCTGTTCTCCTTTCTCCTATAAATATATCATTCATTACATTGAAGGACTATTCTAAATCCAGGATGATCTCATCTTAAGATATGAACATATTCATATTTGCAAAGTCACTTTTTTTCTATATTAGGTAACATTTACAAGTTTTGGGGATTAGGGAATGGATATCTTTTGGAGGCCTATTTTTTTTCAGTCTAGCACAGGGGTCAATAATATGTTAAGAAAGTTGAGAATCCAAGTATTGTACTAGTTTGAGAAGTAGAGAGATAATATACATACTTGGGAAAAAAATTAATGGAAGAAAGAATGTTTGCAAAACTCTTTTCTTCCAGAAAGATGATTTAAATATTGTATAGAGTGAGTACCTAGGGATTTACAGGAGCCACATTCCAAGACAATAAAAATGGCAAATGCTGCTGGATAAAGTCCAAATCTAGCATTTCTCTTTACTCCTTGGTGTCTACTACTGGAGAGTCATATTGATCCACAATTGGCTGGTCTCGAGATGAAAGGAGTTCACTGTTTTGTTTTGTTTTTTCTTTTAATATTTCTTTGACATCATTTGTTTCCTAAGCTTATTTATTAATTTTTAGAGAGAGAGAGAGAGAGAAAGCATGCACATGTCGGGAAGGGACAGAGGGAGAGGAAGAGAGAGAATCCCAAGCAGGGTCTGCACTGTCAGTACAGAGACCAATGTGGGGCTCACACTCACAAACCATGAGATCATAACCTGAGCCGAAGTTGGACGTTTAACCGACTGAGCCACCCAGGCACCCCAGGAGTTCACTGTCTTAGTATCATTAGGTCACATTGGCTCTCTTGAGGAGTCCCATGGGAAATAGCATCAGCCCTCACTTATCCACTGATAAATTAAGATCTTACATTCAGGTACTAACTCTGGAATAAGGAAAGCTCTTTATTTCATAAAGATGGGACCCAATAATCCTCATTGCCTCAGAATTCTTAGTTGTTAGAATGACTACTTTCACCTACTCACATTAATTGCCTGGAATTAATATACATAATTACATAATTATATAAAATTATGTAATTTTTATAATTATAGCCTTACATTTCCCCTTCTACTAATGTTCCAGTTAAATAAGTAAATAAGCCCCACTTAACTTTAGATTTATTTTTTATCAAGTTTTATTTAAATTCCAGTTAGTTAACATACAGTGTAATATTAGTTTCAGATACAGAATTTAGTGATTCAACACTTGCATACAACAGCCAGTGCTCATCACAACAAATGCACTCCTTAATCCCCATAACCTGTTTAAACCACCCCCCCACCCACCTACCCCCCTGTAAACTTCAGTTTTTTTCTCTATAGTTAAGAGTCAGAGCATGGAATGTTTTCCCATTTCTTTATGTCATCTTCAATCGATTGGAAGCAAATATAGTGTTAAAAAGTTTATAATACCCAATAGAATCTACACATTTAATGCAATCCATACCAAAATACCACCAGCATTTTTTCAGACCTAGAAAGAACAATCATAACATTTGTATGGAACCACAAAAGAACCCAAACAGCCAAATCAGTCTTGAAAAAGAGATGCAAATCTGGAGGCATCCCAATTCCGGACTTCAAGATAGTTTACAAAATTGTAGTTACCAAGACAGTATGGTACTGGAATAAAAACAGGTCAATGGAACAGAATAGAAAATCCAGTAATGGACCCACAGCTATATGGTCAACTAATTTTTGACAAAGCAGGAAAGAATATCCAGTGGGAAAAAGACAGTCTCTTCAACAAAAGGTCTTGGGAATACTGGACATCAGTATGCAAAAGAATGAAACTGGACCACTTTCTTACATCATACAACATAAATGGATTAAATACCTAAATGCGAAACAGGAAACCATTAAAATCCTACAGGATAATACAGGAAGCAACCTCTTTGACCTTGGCCAGAAACTTCTTACCAGATATGTCTCCAGAGGCAAGAAAACAAAAGCAAACATGAACTACTGGGGCATCATCAAGATAAAAATCTGTGCAGTAAAGAAAAGAATCAGCAAAACTAAAAGATAAACTTTGGAATGGGAGAATAAATTTGGGAATATCTGATAAAGTGTTAGTATCCAAAATGTATAAAGAATTTATCCAACTCAGCACCCAAAAAAACCAATAATCCAATTAAAAATGGGCAGAAACCATGAATAAGCCTTATTCCAAAGAAGACAGCCAGGTGGCTAACAGACCCATGAAAAAATGCTCAACAACACTCAGAATCTGGGAAATACAAATCAAAAATACAATGAGATATCACCTCGTACCTGTCCAAATGGCTATAATTAACAACGCAAGAAACAACAGGTGTTGCTGAGGATGCAGAGAATGGGGAACCCTCTAACACTGTTGGTGGGAATGCAAACAGGTACAGCCACTGTGGAAAACAGTATGGAGTTTCCTCAAAAAGTTAAAAATAGACATACCCTATGACCCAGCAATTGCACTACTAGGCATTTATTCAAAGGATAACAAAATACTGATTTGAAGGGGACACTTGCATCCTGATGTTTATAGCAACATTATCAACAAGAGCTAAATGATGGAAAGAGCCCAAAAGTTCATCGACTAATGAATGGATAAAGAATATCTGTGTAGTGCACAGCTCAGAGCCTGGAGCCTGCTTTGGATTCTGTGCCCCCCTCTCTCTCCACCTCACCCCTGCTTATACTCTGTCTCTCTCTTTCAAAAAATGAATAAACATTTAAAAAATTAAATCTTGCAATTTGCAACTATGTGGATGGAGCTAGTGTGTTAAGTGAAATAAATCAGAGAAAGACAAATACCATACAATTTCACTCATATGTGGAATTTAAGACACAAAACAGATGAACATAGAGGGAAGAAAAGAAAGAGAAGCAAATTATAAAACACTGTTAACATAGAGAACAAACTGAGGGTTGCTGGAGGTGAGATGAGTGGGGAGATGGACTAAATGGGTGATGGGTGTTAAGGAGGGCACTTGTTGGGATGAGCACTGGGTGTTATGTGTAAGTGATGAATCACTTGGTTCTAATCCTGAAACAAATATTACACTATTTGTTAACTAACTAGAATTTAAATATAGACTTAAAACAATAAACAAGGAAATAAGTATATAAACAAATAGTCTATTTCTTGGTTTTCCTCTCTTTTTCTCCCCCATGTTCATTTCCAATATAGATTTTACATGCCCTCTCCCCATGGAGTCAGAGCACATAACCCTCTCAGTACATCAATGTATTCATTAACCAGGATTCTCTACTGAGCTTCAGTGTCAAAAGGTTTTTTTGGGGGGTTTCATGGTAGGCATGTATACTTAAATCATTGGCCACATGATTGATCTCAGTCTCCAGCCACCCTTCCCACCCTGGATGTCTGGAAACTGAAAATTCCAATAATCTAATCATGTGATTGATCTTTCTGATAACCAGTCCTTATTTTGAATTTATTTATTAGCCCACCGTACTTCATTAGAATCCTAAACACACTCCATCACTCAGGAAATTACAAGGGTTTTTGAAGTTATGAACCATAAATCTAGAGCAAGGTCTGAATAAATTCTTAATTGTACCATAGTCTCTGACAAGACAATTTGAGCAGTGTATCCTCACTCCCTTCCTGGTACTCTAATTTCCTCTATTTTATGTCTGCTGCAACCCTTTTTGTATCAAACTCTACACTCCAGGAAAAGCTGAAAAGAGGCTTTACTGCTTAGAAGACAGGGGTCCAGAACCATAATTTTCCCTCCAGGGTATTAAGACCCTGACCATTCATTATGTGGGTGAGTAAAGAATGCCTATAGATACCATTTTTTTTCAATTTATTTAAATTCAAATTAGTTAACAGAGGCACCTGCGTGGCTCATTAGGTTCAGTGTCCAACTCTTGACTTCAGTTGAGGTCATGATCTCATGGTTTGTGAGCTCAAGCCCCACATAGGGTTCTACACTGACAGCACAGAGCCTGCTTGTGATTCTCTGTCTCCCTCTTTCTGCCCCTCCTTCTCTTTCTCAAAATTAAATAAGTAAACTTAAAAATAAATAAATAAATAAATAAATTCAAGTTAGTTAGCCTCCAGTGTAGTCTTGGCTTGAGGAGTAGAACCCAATGATTCATCTCTTACATATGACCCTAGTGTTCATTCCAAAAAGTGCCCTCCTTAATGCCCATCACCCATTTAACCTATCCTCCCACCGACCTCCCCTCCAGCAACCTTCAATTTGTTCTCTGTGTTTAAGAGTCTCTTATGGTTTGTCTCCCTCTGTGTTTTTTATCTTATTTTCCCTTCCCTTCCCCTATGTTCATCTGTTGTGTTTCTTAAATTCCACATATGAGTGAAATCATATGATATTTGTCTTTCTCTGACTGACTTATTTCACTGAGCTGAAATCAAGAGTCAGACACTTAACTGACTGAACCACCCAGCCACCCATAAAGATTTTATTTTTAAGTAATCTCTACACCCAACATGAGATTCAAACTCACAATCCCAAGATCAAGATTCACATGCTTTACTGACTGAGCCATCCAGGCATCCCTAGCCTTTTAATTTTTTAATAATATTGTTTGAGAGCAAAATGTTTTTACATTAAGTCCTATTTATCACTTTGTTCTTTAAGAGATTGTGCATTTTGATGCCACAGTTAAGACATGTTTTTAGGGGACACCTGAGTGGCTCAGTCGGTTAAGTGTCTGACTTTTGATTTCAGGTCATGTCATGATCTCACAGTTTGTGAGTTCAAGTCCCGCATTGGGCTTTGCATTGACAGTGTGGAGCCCAGTTGAGATTCTCTCTCTCTCTCTGCCTCTCTCCTCCTTGCATGAGCCCTCTCTCTCTCTCTCTCTCAAAAATAATAATTTTTTAAAAGATAAATGTTTCTTTAGCCTACACTATTTTCCTTGTTTTTTCTTCTAGAAGTATTAAAATATTAGGCTTAATTTGGTTTACATTTACAATGTAAATGCCATAGTTTATAATTATGAATTTAACTCTAATTTTGTATAACCCAGAAGTAATCAATTGCCATAACTTCTGTCATAAGACTCTTTTTTCAAAACTGAATTGCCTTTGCAGCTTTGCCAAAAGTCAGTTATTCATATATGTGTCATTCTATTTCTGGACTTTCTATTTTGTTCCATGATCTATCTACCTATCTTACATTAATACCACATTGTCTCAACTAATATTACATTATCATAATTCTTATAATGAGATACCATTAGGATTCCATCTTTATTCTTCCCTTTCAAGGTTTTTTTTTAACTATCCTAGGTTTTGTTTTTGCATTTTAATGGGAATTTTAGAAACAATTTGTTAATTTCTACCAATATATCTGCTATGATTTTAATTGGGATCATGTAGAATCTATCAATAATTTGGGGATAAATTACAAATAATATTGAATCTTCTGACACACAGAGCTGGTATATCTCTGCATTACTTAAGTTTTCCTTAATTTCTTCCAGCAATACTTTGTAAATTTTAGTATTTAGGTCTCTAAAGATTTTTGTCAAATTTTTCACTATTTACTTCATGATTTTTGATCCTATTACAATTTTTTTCACTTCAATTTTTTCTTTGCTAATCATATATATAAATACAATTGATTTTTTAAATAGTGATCTTGTACCCAGCCATCTTAGGTATAATACATAATAGGACTGTGTGTGTGTGTGTGTGTGTGCGTGCTGCGCGCACACATTTGTACTTCCTCAGCTCTTACCCATTAATGATCCTGTCATTTGAGAATGAGAAAAATATTTTTATGTCTAATCTGGATGTATATTTCTTTTTCTTGCTTTGTTGAACTGGCTAGAATCTCCAGTAGTGATATTAGACATACTTGTGTTGTTCCTAATCCTACAAAAATAATGCAATTTTTCTCTGTTAAGTATCATGCTTTCCTGCACTATTGAGATGATTATTTGGGGTTTTTTGTTTGTTTTTACCTTTGTGTTTTTACGTTATTACCATTGTGAATTATAAATTGATTTTCAGATTTTAGGCAAAACTTACAAAGATATTTCTCTTAGGAATCCTTCAGCTGATTCTAACAGTTTTATTAGTCAGAAGGACTTTGACTCAAAATCCCACTTGTTTAAAATATATACAAATATTCAGATTATATATTTCAGGAGTGAGGTTTGGGATTTTATGCCATTCAAGAGATTTGTCTGTTAGTACTTTGTGAAATTTATTAATATAAAATTGTTCCTCATACTCTATTTTGCCCTTTTACTACTTTATAAAATTGTAGTGTTCCCTCCTTTGTTCTTGATATTAGTACTTTATATTTTCTCTCTTTTGATTCTGAGAAATTTAGTTAGAAAACTTTCAATACTGTTGATCTTTTCAAAGAGTCAAGGGTTTTTTGTTGTTGTTTCATTGATATTCTCAATTTTTTCTCCATTTTCAATGTCTTGATATTTATTATTTCCTTTTTTCTACTTAGATTATAATTTGGTCTTCCTTTTCTGTTCTTTTAAGCTAGAAGATGAGATTAATGATTTGAGACGTTTCTTGTTTATAATATATGCATTTAATCCAATACATTCCCCCCTAAGTACTTGTTCAAAAACATCTCACACATTTTGATGTTTCCTCATTTTGAATTTTTCTTCAACCCTTAGAAGTATGTTATTTAGTTTTTAAGTATCTGGGGATATTGCAGAAATCATTAAGTTGTTGATTCCTAATTTAATTCCTTTGTGGTCAGAGAACAACACATTTTGTGTTTCTTGAATCCTTTTAAATACAATGAGGTGGGTTTTTTTTTGTGTTTTGTTTTTGTTTTTGTTTTTGTTTTTTTTATGGCCCAGGATATGGTCTACCTGCACAGATGTTACATATGTACTCAAAAAGAATGTATATTCTGATGTTATTGGGCTGCATGTCAAATCAGTGTCCATTAGGTCAATTTGGTTTATAGTGTTAAACTGTCTCATACCTTTGCTAATTGTCTGTCTACTTGTTATAGCAATTATTAAGAGAAATATTGAAATTGCCAACTATAATTGTATTTCTATTTATTGCTCCTTGCAGATCTGTTTTAAAGTCATTTATTTTGAACTCTATACTTAGGCATATGCATGTTTAGTACTAGTATGTCTTCTTGATGAATATTTCCTGTTATATTTATGAAATGATATGGAAATGTTCTTTGCTCTAAAATGCACTTTGTCCAATATTGGAATAATCAACACAGTTTTCCTTTACTTAGTGTTATCATAGTATATATTTTCTACCCTTTTACCTTTAACTTATTACTGTCTTTATATTTAAATAGATTGTAGGTAAACTGTAAGACAATCTTGCTGCTATGTCAAACTGACAATTTACACATTTTTGGTTTTAATTTTTTTATTCAAGTATAGTTGAAATACAATGTTACATTAGTGTCAAGTGTACAATAGTGATTCGACAACTCTATATGTTATGCTATGCTCATCACAAGTGTAGCTACCATCTGTCACCATACAACATTATTACAATAGCATTGGTTGTATTCCATATGCTGTGCTTCTCATCCATGTGAGTTATTCATTCCATGACTGGAAAGCTGTACCTCCTAATCCCCTTCACTCATTTTGCCCACTCCCACCCTCCTCTCTAACAACCACCAGTTTGGTTTTTGTACTAATTGTGTTTTTCTGCTTTTATGTATTTGTTTACTCACTTTTTTAAAGATTCTGCATATAAATGAAATCCTATGGTATTTGTCTTTGTCTGACTTATTCACTTAACATAATATCCTCTAGGTCAATCCATGTTGCTGAAAATGGCAAAATCTCATTCTTTTTATGGGAGTATACATTGGAAATATATCTTAAATGTTCTCAAGACAGTCATTTATCAATGGTCACTTAGGTTGCTTTCATATCTTGGCTATTGTAAATAATGCTTCAATAAACATAGGGACACATATATCTTTTTAAATTAGTCAGGGGGATTGAAGGGATTCCTAATCATGGAATTACTGGATTTTATGGTATATCTGTTACTTATTTATTTAGGAAGCTCCATACTGTTTTGCACAATGGCTGCATTGATTTACATTTCCACCAACAACACATGGGGGTTTCTTCACATCCTTGCCAATGCTTCTTGCTTCTTGTCTTTTTGATACTACACATTCAAATATGTAAAGGTGATATCTCATTGTGGTTTTGATTTCCATTTCCCTGATGATTAATGATGTTGAGTATTTTCATATACATGTTGGCCATCTATAGGTCTTCTTTGGAAAATGTCTATTCAGATTATCTGCCCACTTTAATTAGGTTATTTGAGGTTTTTTTTTCATGTATGTGTTGAGTTGTATCAAATCGTTATATACTTGCGATATTAACCCCTTATCAAATATAGCATTTGCAAATATCTCTTCCCATTCAGTAAGCTAACTTTTTAAAAATTTTGGTGTAGTCCCAATAGTTTATTATTACTTCTTTTCCCCTTGCCTCAGAAGACATATCCAGAAAAATATTGCTATGACCAATGTCAAAGAGATAACTGCCTATGTTTTCTTCTAAAAGTTTTATGGTTTTAGGCCTAACATTTAGGTTTTATTATGAAATAATCTACAGAAGAGTAGCAAAGATGGTACAGAACATTTCTGTATACTCTTTCTTCTGTTTCCATTAAAGGTTAACATTCTTATCAAAACTAAGAAATTAACAGTGATGCAGTACTATTAATAAAGCTACAGACTTTATTTTATTTTTATTTCTTCTAATGTATTTTTTCCATTCCAGAATCTAATCCAGAATACCACATTGCATTAGTCATCATATCTACTTAGCCTCATCCAACCTGTGGTGCTTTCTAATATTGTTCCTTATGAATGTGACACTTTGGAAGGGAACTGGTGAGGCATTTTGAAGAATATCCATCCACTTAGATTTACTTATTTGTCTGATGTTTTCTCATGACAATCTTTGGTTGTGAATTTTTGGAAATAACAACATAGAAGTAATGTGTCCTTTTACCACATTATATCAGAGTATATATGATATACATGTTAAGTTACTATTTTTTTCCTTTACATTTATAAGAAGAAAATCACAGCAGTGCCTGGATAGCTCAGTTGGTTAAGCCTCCCACTCCTGATCTCAGCTCAGCTTTTGATCTCGGGGTCATGAGTACATGCCCCACATAAGTAGGCTGTGAAGCCTACTTATAAAAAAAGAAGAAGGAAATCACTAATTTCAGACTGCACTCAAGATGAGAGGAATTAAATTTCCCCACTTACTGGAGGGAGTAACATAAACAAAACAAAACAAAACAAAATGAAAAACAAACACACCCAACATGTGTGAATATATATTAAAATAACCAGTGTTCTAACTAGAGAAATTGGGCAAGAAAAAAGTTAAAACTCATCGAAACAGAAAATAACAAAGTAAAATTCTCTCTTTTTTCAGATAGCATAATCTTACATACATAGATTGTATGGCTCCACCAAGAAATTGTTAGAACAAATGCAGTAAAGTTGTAAGATACAAAATCAACATATAAAAATTTATTGCATTTTTATACACTGACAATAAATGATGAGCTATCTGCAAATGAAATAAGGAAAATAATACTATCAATGATAGTATCAAAAACAATACAATAATTAGGAATTAAAATTAATCAAGGTGAAAGATGCATACACTAAAGGCATTAATGAAAAAAATGAAGACACACATAAGTGGAAATATATTCTATACTTATATTAATGGATTGGAACAATTAATATTGTTAAAATGTCCATATATCCAAACCATTCATAGATTCAGTGTAATCTCTGTCAAAATCTCAATGCCATTTTTCACATAAATAGAAAAAAATAATAGTAAAATTTATATGGCATCACAAAAAATTACAAATAGCTAAAGCAATCTTGAAAAAGAGACACAAAGCTGGACACATCACATTAAATTTAAGACTATAGTATAAAGCTATAGTAATCAAAACTCCATGGTACTGGCATAAAAACAGACAAACAGATCAATTAAACAGAATCAAGAACCCAAAAATAATCCAATGCATATGCAGTCAATTAATATTCGACAGGGAAGCCATAAATACTCAATGGGGATAGAGGTAGTCTTTTCAATTAATGGTGCTGGGAAAACTGGACATTCACATGTGAAGAAGAAGAGGGAGAGGAAGAAGAAGAAGAAGAAGAAGAAGAAGAAGAAGAAGAAGAAGAAGAAGAAGAGGAGGAGGAAGAAGGAGGAGGAGGAGAAGACGAAAGAAGAAAGAAGAAGAAGGAGGAGGAGGAGGAGAAGGTGGCGGAGGCGGGAGGGGGAGGAGCGGGAGGAGGAGGAGGGGGAACTTGCCTCGCATCTTATACCACTAACAAAAATTAACTCTTAATGTATTAAAGACTTAAGTGTAGGGTCCAAGATGGTGAAGCTGTAGAAGAAAACATAAATAAATAAACTCTTTGACATTGGTCTTGAACATTATTCTTTTGGATATTACACCAAAGCATAAGAACAAAAGCAAAAATCAGTAAGTGGGATGAGATCAAACTAAAATATGCACAGCAAAATAAAGAAGGGAATATTATTCAGCCATTAAAAAGAATGAAATTCAGCCATTTGCAATGACATGGATGGAGACAGAGAGTATAATGCTGAGCAAAATAAGTCAGAGAAAGACAAATATTTTATGATTTTACTCATATGTGGAATTTAAGAAACAAAACAATTGCTGCTGGGGGGGGGGGGGAGAGAGAGAGAGAGAGAGAGAGAGAGAGAGAGAGAGAGAGAGAGAAACCAAGAAATAGACTGATGGTTACCAGAGGGGAGTTGGGTGGGAGGGATGGATAAAATAGGTGATGGAAATTAAGGAGTGCACTTGTATGTATGGGATTGTTGAATCACTATATTGTACACCTGAAACTAATATAATACTGTATATTAACTATACTGGAATTTTAAAAAGTTAAAAAAAACAATAAACCAATAAACACATAACTCCCAGAATGAGGGAAAATGCAAACCATTTATCTGATAGGGTGTTAATATTCAAAACATATGTTAGTCTTACAACTCAATAACAAAATATCAAATAGTCTGATTAAAAAATGAGCAAAGGACCCAAATAAACATTTTTCCCAAATAACATATACAGATGGCCAACAGGTACATGTGTATTTAACATCACTAGGCATCAGGAAAATGCAAATAAAAACTTCAATGAAATATCATCACACACGTGTTAGAATGACCATTATCAAGCAGTCAAGAGCTAAGTGTTAGCAAGGGTGTGGAAAAAAAAAAAAAAAACAGTTCTTGTGCACTTTTGGTGGGAATGCAATTTGGAATATCCACAATGGAAAACACTGGATGTTACTCAAAAAACTAAAAATGGAATTAGCAAATAATCTGTTAATCCCACTTCTGGATATGTGTCTGAAGGGAAAGGAATCACTGTCTTGAAAATACATCTGCACCACTGTGTCCATTACAACATTGTTCACAATAGCCAAGACAAGGGCAAAAATCTAAGTTTTCATCAGTATATGAATGGATAAAGAAAATGTGGTATATGAATATGATCAAATATTATTCAGCCATGAAAAATAATGAAATTCTGATATTTATGCCAGCATGGATGAACACTGAGGGCATTATACTAAGTGAAATAACAGAGAAGGATAAGTTCTTCATGAACTCACTTATATGTGGAATGTAAACAAAAAAGCTGAACTCATAGAAACTGAAATTAGAGTGGTGGTTACCAGGGCTGGGGGTAGAGAAAATGAGGGAATGCTGATCAAAGGGTACAAACTTCCCTTTATAAGATAAGTAAATTCTGGGGATCTAGTATATAGCACATGGAAAGTAATTTCTATATACTTGAAAGTTGCTTAGAAAGTAGACCTTAAATGTTCTCACCACAGAAAATGTAGTCATGTGCAGTTAAGGATATGTTGACGTTATTGTATGTATATCATTTTGCAATATGTATGTATATGAAATCATCACATTGTACCCCTTAAACTTACACAATGTTATATGTTAATTATATCTCAATAAAACTGAAAAGATAACCACACTAAGACAGAAGGGTTATTTCAGCCTGTGTTGAATAGCTTGTTATCCTGTTTCTCTTTAAAATTTCACCCAGTGATTTTAGAATTTTTCTTGAATCTTGCCTGCAGAACTATTTATTGTGATGGCCTAATGGTGATTTTTTTGTTGTCCCTGATCCTTCTACATCCACTAATTAGAATTCTTCTGTGAGTTAAGATTTGTCCTTTATTTTTCATTTATTTATTCAATCATGTTTTTATATCAGTATGGACTCATGAACACCTATTTTGTCTCTTGGGTTATAAACTAATACTAGTATAATATATTTTGCTTTTCAAATTATTCCACATTTGGTTCTTGCCAGCTCTTTTAGTTTGCCTTCAATGTTTTGTGTGTGCATGCATGCATATGTGTATGTGTGTGTGTTTATTTTTTTTATTTTTTCATGTTTATTTATTTATTTTAAAAGACAGAGAGCAAGAGGGGGAGGGACAGAGAGGGAGGGAGAGAGAAATTCCAAGCAGGCTCAGTGCTGTCAGCACGGAGCCCCATGCGAGGCTTGATCCCAAGAACCATGAGATCATGACCTGAACCAAAATCAAGAATCTAATGCTTAACCGACTGAGCCACCCAGGCCCCCCTATTTTTAGAAACTTGACACTACTTTTCCTTTTCTATTGAAGAATAATTTACATAAAATATTCCATTAGTCTCAGGTATGCAACATAGTGATTCAGTATTTATGTACATTATGAATAGTCACCACAGTAAATCTATCTACCATTTCTCACCATACAAAGTTGTTATAATATTACTTTCTTTTTTCTTTTTTTCAAGTTTTTATTTAAATTCCAGTTAGTTAACATACAATTAATATTAGTTTCTGGTGTAGAAATTAGTGATTCATCATTTAAAAATATGTCAAAATGCTCTATAACCACAGTTAAGCATTCCATTTCTTCAATAAGTACTCCTTTGATTTCTATAAGTTTTTGGTTAAATTCTAAAATTTTGAAAATGTTGATTCTGTCAGGTTTTTTTTGCCAGTTTTAATGGTTGTTTCAGTGGAAGACATAATACTCCAGCTCCCTACTCTGCAAATTCAATGAAATCACTTCCATCAGTCAGCTTTTGTATGCCTGAAAAAGTCTTTGTTTTACTTATTTTTGAAAGCTTTCCCCCTCCCTGTTTGTATAATACTCTATGTTAATAGGTTTTTTCTTTGTTTAGTACTTTAAAGGTTTTGCTACACTGTTGGAAACAGTGTATATGCTGTCATTCTTATCTTTTTCCTATTTATGTAATGTCTTTTTCTTTGCTATTAAATTTTCTCCTTGTCCATTGGGTTTGGGTGTTTTGATTATGAGGTACATTAATGTAGTATTCTTTTAAGTTTCTTGTCCTTGGGTTTCTTAAGCTTCTTGGGATTGTCACTTTGAAAATTTTTCACCATTACATTTTCAGTTTTTTGGGGAACACAATATGTATTTACAATATATCATTATGCTGCTTGAAATTGTCTCACAGCCCACTGATTTTATTTTATTTTTTGAGAGAGAGAGGGTGTGAGTGGGGGAGAAGGGCAGAGGGAGACAGAGAGAGAATCTTTTCTTTAAAAATTTTTAAATATTTATTTATTTTTGAGAGGCAGAGACAGAGCATGAGCATGAGCATGAGCAGGGGAGGGGTAGAGAGAGAATGAGACAGAATCCAAAGCAAGATCCAGGCTCGGAGCTATTAGCACAGAGCCCAACACAGGCCTCAAAACCTAAACTATGAAATCATTACCTGAGCCAAAGTTGGATGCTTAACCGACTGAGCCACCCAGGTGCCCTGAGAGAAAGAGTCTTAAGCAGACTCCATTCTTAGCATGGAGCCCAACACAGAAATCAATCCCACGAACCTGGGATCATGACTTGAGCTGAAGTAAAGAATCAGGCACTCAAGTGACTGAGCCACGCAGGCTCCCTGCCTACTGATTTTATTTTTTTAATCTCTTTTCTCTATGGTCAATTCTGTTACATTTTCCTCTTTCTTTGCATGTTTGGTATTGAGTGATAGACATTTTGAATGTTATCTTCTCAGAACCACTGTTCAATCTCTATATTCTTGATTAGATATTCTGGAATTTAGTCAAGTTACTTAGATGTTTAAGATTTGTTAGGGTGGGTCAGATCAGTGCTCTTTGAAAGCTAATTATTCTCTGCAACTGAAGAAAACCCTCTTGTGTATTCTGCCAAGTGCTCCATGAATTATCAGTTTTTCCAGTATAATTGGTAAGAAGAAACATTATTCTTGGAGTTGGTGGACAGCATGGTGGGCATCTATAATGGACCTTCAACCAGGTGTAAATCAAGCCTGAAATGATTGGCTACCACCTGGGTGAATTTTCCATCACCTAAGAAACTCCTGAAGCAAGTCACATCCAGCCACCCACTCCTGGTTAATCCCCTTCAGGTAGCCTGAAAGAAATGTTTATAACAAATCACTGTGAAGTATGAGGTTTTCTGAGGGTTTTGGACTCCTGTGATTAGATTGTACTCACTGGATAATTGAGGATAACCTCCCATCTCAAGTTCTCGAGTTAAGATGGAGGAGAAGTAAGGGGACACTGGGCTTTCCTCATCCTTCAAACACAGCTGTATTGAAGTCAGATTACGTAGAACACCCAAGAAATCGATCTATTGAGTGGCAGAAGGATTTCTACAGTTGGAGGGAGACAGCCTAGATGTGAGGTGCCTAGATGTGAATTGGAAGAGAGAAAAACAGCAGTGCAGTGGAAGGGAGGAAACCCTTTTCATGGAGAGACAAAGGGGAGAGAAAGAGAGAGGGGTTGAGCTAGTGTGGCATGGAGCTAGCACAAGAAGAAAACCTCTCTGGACCGTGGGAATTGAGAAGTACTGAGTGTCCCAGTTCTTCTTCTGCAAACAAACTCTGGTGCTCAAGCTCTGAGGTTTTGGAAGTGCATGATTTTTTCCAGGGCTTTTTCAGGGCTGGATAGCTGTGGCAGGCAATCCTGGGGAGAAGGGAGCTGACCCCAGAGCACATAGTGTGGTGTAGAAATTCCCAGGGTGCACTGGGAGAGGACATTCCCCTTTCTGAAGTACTGTTGGAGGAGAGTTTATTGCCTCCCCAAGGTCAAAAGACCCCTGCAGGTGCCAGCCAGTGGCCTTTCATCAAAAGAGGAGAAGCTTTACTCAGGAGGAGAGGAGCAGATCCATGATGTGCCAGGTCTTTTAAGACTTCAGGTTTTGAATCCCAGCTGTGCCTCAAAGAAAAATGCAGGAGCATTGTGTTGCAGGGCAAGCAGACTGTCTTCACTATTCTGTAAAGGCTGCTTGGACAGTAGGGGTTGATATTCACAGAATGGGGAAAAGAGATAGGGATGACACCATTTTTGCCCCAAAAACAACACTTTGGGACTTAAGAGAGCAACACAGATGCCCCCAGTGGAGGCAGGACCCACTTACCCCAATCCCTACATCTCCTTGCCTGGGAACTGCTTATTGCCTGGGGCAAGACTGACTCTGAGCCATTGCACCCAACCTCTTTTTTTTTAATGTTTATTTTTGAGAGAGACAGAGACAGAGACAGACAGAGACAGAGACAGAGCACAAGTAGGGGAGGGGCAGAGAGAGAGGGAAACACAGACTCTAAAGCAGTCTCCAGGCTCTGAACTGTCAACACAGAGCTGATGTGGGGCTTAAACACATGAACTGTGAGATTATGACCTTAGCTGATGTCAGATGCTTAAACTGACTGAGCCACCCAGGTGCTTCAACCCAGCCTCTTCTCCAGACTGGTATAGCCAGGACCCCCAGGCACCAACAGACAACTTTTTTCCTTTTTTTCTCCTTTTTTTCTCCTTTTTTTTTTCTTTTGGAAACAGGCTCATAGCCTTATAGTTTTTGATTCTCTGTTTTTTGTTATTGTTTTGTTATTTGTTATTGTTATTGTTCCCTTTCTTTTTCTCTCTTCTTGGGATATTTCTCCTCACTCACTTTTTTCCCCCAGGGTTACTTCAACAAACAAATTGGGGCACTTGGGTGGCTCAGTTGGTTAAGAGTCTGACTTTGGCTCAGGTCATGATCTCATGGTTTGTGGGTTTGAGCCCCACATCGGGCTCTGTGCTGAAAGCTTGGAGCCTGGAACCTGCTTCAGATTCTGTGTCTCCCTCTCTCTCTCTGTCCCTCTCCTGCTCCTGCTCTCTCTCTCTCTCTCTCTCTCTCTCTCAAAAACAAATAAACATTAAAAATATTAAAAACAAACAAATCAAATCAAAGCACACCTAGCTAAGTGCTCCACCACTGCAAGTGAGGAAGAGCTCTGCAGATGACTGACAAGTGGGAAGGAGAAACCAAAATGCAACAGCAGAATGCACACAGCAAACACAAGAAACACTTCCTGAAGTGCCAGGCCCTGGGCAGTGTATGACCCATTTTTAATATAGCAGTACTCTTAGGTGCACAAAACACAATAAGCTTTTAAAACACAAAAAAAGACAGAAATGTAGTCAAAATGACAAGGTGGATGAATTCTCCCCAAAAGAAAGGACAAGAAGAAATCACATCCAGGGACTTTCTCAAAACAGATATAAGCAATATATCTGAATAAAAATTTAGAATAGGCATAGCACTACTAGCTGGGCTTGAAAAAAGCATATGGGGCACCCGGGTGGCTTAGTCATTTAAGCATTCAACTCTTGGTTTCAGCTCAGGTCATGATCTCATGGTTTCATGAGTTGGAGCACTGTATAAGGCTCTGAACTGACAGTGCAGAGCCTGGTGGGATTCTGTCTCTCCCTCTATCTCTCTCCCTATCCCTCCCCTGCTCATGATGTCTCTGTTTCTCTCAAAAATAAATAAACTTGATGGGGGGGTGGGAGGGAGGGGAGGGTGGGTGATGGGTATTGAGGAGGGCACCTTTTGGGATGAGCACTGGGTGTTGTATGGAAACCAATTTGTCAATAAATTTCATATATATATAAAAAAATGTAGAAGACACCAGAGAAACCCTTGCTACAGAGATCAAAGACCTAAGAAAAAACTAGGATTAATTTTAAAATGTTACAACAGATACAAGATAAACTAGATACAGTGACAGTGAGGACTGAAGAAGCAGAGGAAAGAATAGGTGAAATAAAAGATAAAATTATGAAAAATAATGAAGCCAAAAAACAGGGAAAGGAAATTACTAGATAACAAGAGGAGGCTAAGAGAGCAAACTGATTCTATGAAACAAAACAATATCCATATAATAGGAGTCCCAGAGGATGAAGAGTAAGAAAAAGAGGCAGAATGTTTACTTGATCAAATTGTAGCTGAGAATTTCCCTAGTCTGGGAAAGGAAACAGGCATACAAGTCCAAGAGGCACAGAGAATCCTCTTCAAGATCAATGAAAACAGGTCAACACCATGACATATCATAGTGAAACTTGGAAATTAAAAGCATAAACAGAGAATTCTGAAATCAGCTAGAATTCTGAAAGCAGAATTCTGAAAGGTCCTTAACCTATAAAGTATACACTGAAGGTTAGAAGCAGACCTGACCACAAAAACTTTGCAGGCCAAAAGAGAGTGTCAGGAAATATACAATGTGCTGAATAGGAAAAAAAAAATGCAGCCAAGGATCCTTTATCCAGCAAGACTATCATTCAGAACAGAAGGAGAGATAAAGGCTTTCCCAGACAACAAAAACTAAAAAGAGAAATTTAAAGCAGATTCTCAGTGAAGAGAAGGAAGAAGAAGAAGAAGACCAAAGCAGCAGAATACAAAGGACCAGAAACACCAATTCTACAAACAACTCAATGGCATTAAATCCATACCTTTCAATAATCACTGTGAATATAAATGGTAAATGATCCAATCAAAAGACATAGTGTATCAGAATGGATCAAAAAATAGGATCCATCTACATGCTGCCTACAAGAGACTCATTTTAGACCTGAAGACACCCGCAGACTGAAAATGATGGGATGGAGAACAATCTATCATGCTAATGAACATCAGAAGAAAAGCTGGAGTAGCCATAGTCATATCAGACAAACTAGATTTTAAACCAAAGACTGTAACAAGAGATGAAGGGCATTATATCATAATTAAGGTGTTTATCCATCAAGAAGATATAACAGTTGTAAATATTTATGCCTTCAACTTGGAAACACACAAATATATTAATCAATTAACCACAAATATAAAGAAACTCATGATAATAGTATCATAATAATAGGAAACTTTAATACCACACTTGCAGCAATGGACAGATCATCTAACCAGAAAATCAACAAGGAAACAATGGCTTTGAATGACACAATGGAGCAGATGGACTTGACAGATATATTCAGAATATTTCATTCTAAATGAACAGAATACACATTAGTCTCTAGTGCAAATGGAACAGTCTCCAAATTATATCACCTACTGTGTCACAAATCAGCCCTCAACAGGTGCAAAAAGATGAAAATCATACCATGCATATTTTCAGATCACAGAGCTTTAATACTTGAAATCAACCACAAGATAAAAATTTGAAAAGCCCTCAAATACCTGGAGGTTAAATAACATCCTACGAAAAAAATGAATGGGCTAACCAAGAAGTTAAAGAATTTTTAAATTGAATTTTAAAAGAATTTTAAATTGAATTTTAAAAGAATTTTAAAATTAAAGCAAATGTAAATGAGAACATGACAGTCTAAACCCTTTGGGATATAGCAAAGGAAGTCCTAAAAGGAAAATACATTGTAATCCAGGCCTCTTTCAAGAAGCAAAAAAGTTCCCAAATGCACAAGCAAAACATGCACATAAAGTAGTTAGAAAAGGAGCAGCAAATAAAGGCCAAAGCCAGCAGCAGCAGAAGAAATAATAAAGATTAGAATAGAAATAAAAAATATATAGAAACAAAGAAGAGAAAAAAAAAAACATTGGAACAGATCAACGAAACTAAAGGCTGTTTTTTTGAAAGGATAAACAAAATTGTTAAATCCAGAGCCAGATTTGTCAAAAAGAGAGAGGACCCAAATAGATAAAATCACAAATGAAAGAGGAGAGATCATAACCAACACCATAGAAATACAAACAATAATTAGAGAACACTATGAAAAATTATATGGCAAAAAACCAGACAATCTGAAGGAAAAGGACAAATTCTTAGAAACTCACACAATATCAAAACCTAAACAGGAAGAAATAGAAAATTTGAACAAGCCCATAATCAGCAAAAAAACTAAATCAGTTCCCAAAAATCTCCCAACAAATAATAGTCCTGGGCGAGATGGCTTCCCAGGGAATTCTACAAACACTTAAACAAGAATTAATACCTATTCTTCTCAAAGTGTTAAAAAAAATAGAAATGGAAGGAAAGCTTCCAAACTCATTCTATGAAGCCAGCATTACCTTGATTCCAAAGTCAGATAAAGACCCCACTAAAAAGGATGATTACAGGCCAATATCCCTGATGCACCTGGATGCAAAACTTCTCAACAAGATGCTACAAATCAAATCTAAATTCAAAAAATTATTCACACAATGAAGTGGGATTCATTCCTGGGCTGCAGGCCAGGTTCAATATTTTCAGGTCTATCAATGTAATATACCACATTAATAAAGGAAAGGATATGAGGTATCTGAGTGGCTCAGTTAAGCATCTGACTTTGACTCAGGTTATGATCTCATGGTTCATGAGTTTGATCCCCACATCAGGCTCTGTGCTAACAGAATGGAGCCTCTTCAGATCCTCTGTCTCCTCTCTCTGTCCCTCCCCTGTGCTCCTTTTCTCTCTCTCTCAAAATTAAGTAAACATTTTTTTAATAAATGAAAGAAAAAAGAAACATACAATCCTCTCAATAGATACAAAAAAGCATTTGACAAAATATATCATCCATTCTTGATAAAAACCTTCAACAAAGTAAGGATAGATGGAACATACTTAAAATCATAAAAGGCATATATGAAAGACCCACAGCTAATATCATCCTCAATGGGGAAAAACTGAGAGCTCTCCCCCTAAGGCCAAGAAAATGACAAGTTTGTCCACTCGCATCACTCTTGTTCAACATAGTATTGGAAGTCCAAGCCTCAACAATCAGACAACAAAAAGAAACAAAATCACACAAATTGACAAAAAAGAAGTCAAACTTTCATTCCTTGCAGATGACATACTCCACATGGATAACATGAAAGACTCCACCAAAAAACTGATAGAACTGACACATGAATTCAGCAAAGTCTCAGAATATAAAATCAATGTACAGAATTCGGTTGAATTTCTACACTCCAATAATGAAGCAGCAGAAAGAGAAATCGAGAAATTGATCTTATTAACAATTGCACCAAAAACCATCAGATACCTAGGAATAAACCTAGTCAAAGAGGAAAAAGGTCTGTACACAGAAATTAAAGATACACAAAAAGTTGACAAACATTCCAAGGATTGGAAGAACAAATATTGTTAAATGTCTATACTACCAACAGCAATTTACACATTCAATACGATCCCTATCAAAATAACACCAGCCTCTTTGCAGAGCTGGAACGAACAAACCTAAAATTTATATGGAACCAGAAAAGACCCAGAATAGCCAAGGTAATGTTGAAAACAAAAACAAACACAAACAAACAAACAAACAAAAAAAGCTGGAAGCATCACAATTCCAGACTTTAACCTATATTGCAAAGCTGTAATCATCAGGATAGTATAGCACTAGCACAAAAAAGACACATAGATCAAAGGACACAACAGAGAACCCAGAAATGGACTCACAGATGTATGGCTAACTAATCTTTGGCAATGCAGGAAAGACAATCCAGTGAAAAAAAGACAGTCTGTTTAACAAATGGTTCTGAGACTAAAGGACAACGACCTTCAGAGAAATGAAACTGCATCATTTTCTGACACCATACACAAAAATAAACTCAAAATGAATGAAATACATAATTATGAGACAGGAAACTATTAAGCCCTAGAGGAGAAAACAGGCAACAACCTCTTTGACCTCAGCCACAGCAACTTCTCTTTTGACACGTCTCCGAAGGCAAAGAAAATAACAACAAAAATGAACTATTGGGACCTTGTCAAGATAAAAAGCTTCAGTGAAGGAAACAATCAACAAAACTAAAAGGCAACCAATGAAATTGTAGAAATTATTTGTAAATGACATATCAGATAAAGACTCAGTATCCATAATCTATAAAGAAGTTACCAAACTCAACACCCCCCAAAAAACCCAAATAATCCAGTGAAGAAATGGGCAGAAAACATGAATAGATGCTTTTCCAAAGAAGACATCCAGATGGCAAAACAGACACAGAAAAAGATGCTCAACATCACTCATCATCAAGGAAATACAAATCAAAACCACAATGAGATATCACCTCACACCTCTCAGAATGTCTAAAATGAACAACTCATGAAACAACAGATTTTGGCAAGGATGCTGAGATAGTGGAACCCTCTTGCACTGTTCGTGGGAATGTAAACTGGTGCAGCCACTCTGGAAAACAGAATGGAGGTTCCTAAAAAATAAAAAAATGAAAGTACCCTACAACACTTTAATTTTATTGCTAGGTATTTATACAAAGGATGCAAAAATGTTGATTCAGGGCACATGCACCCCAGTTTTTATATCAGCACTATCAACAATAGCCAAATTATGGAAAAAGCCCAAATGTCCATTGACTGATGAGTGGATAAAGAAAACACTCTGTGTGTGTGTGTATGTGTGTGTTTGTGTGTGTGTGTATACACACACATACACAGTGGAATACTACTTGGCTATCAAAAAGAATGAAATCTTGCTGTTTGCAACAATGTGGATGGAACTAGAGGGTATTCTCCTAAGTGAAATAAGTCAGTCAGAAAAAGACAAATACAAATTTCACTCATATGTGGAATTTAAGAAACAAAATAAATGAACATAGGGGAAAGGAAGGAAAAGTAAAATAAAAACAGAGAGGGTGGGAAACCATAAGAGACTCTTGAACACAGAGAACGCACTGATGGTTGCTGGAGGGGCAATGGGTGGGAGGATGGGCTAAATGGGTGATGTGTATTAAGGAAGGCAATTTTTGGGGCGAGCAATGAGTGTTACATGTAAATGATGAGTCATGGGTTCTACTCCTGAAACTAACACTACACTCTAATTTAACTAACTTGAATTTAAATAACTAAATAATTTTTTTAAAAAAGAAGAGTAAACATTTTTCTTAATATAGGTTAGTTTCATACTCTGTTAATTTTGATCTTTTTCAGAAGATGTCTCTAATAATGAGGAATTTCCTTTAATGGATGTGCTACTTGAGCTATAATACTTCAGCACTTTTGTTTTTCAATTAAATCACCACTGACTAATTTCCAATCCAAAGCCCCTTAGAAAAACCTGGTTTTGTACTTCTACCACAGTATAAAGAAACAAAGTTAATAAACATATGTTGTCAGTTTGAATTCTTAAAACCCTGGGTGCTCCTGAGAAGGTAATTATCCCACTGTTCTTAAGTTAGGTTTTGTTTTCCAGTTTTGGGATGAGCACTGGGTGTTGTATGGAAACCAATTTGTCAATAAATTTCATATATATAAAAAATAAAAAAAAAAATATAAAATAAAATAAATAAAATGAGAAAAAAAAAAGAAATACAAAATCCAGAGTCTTACAACTTATTTTGGAATTGGAAGTCAGTAAAAGAATAGCATCATTCACTAGTCAGTGTTCACTCCCCCTCACCATGTTACCTCTCTTTTTTTTTTTAATTTTGGTATAGTTGATAAACAATGTTGTGCTAGTTTCAGATATACAACATAATGGTTCAAGAATTCTATACATTACCCCATGATGACCACAAGTGTAGTTACCATCAGTCATCATTCTAAGTTACTACAATGTTAATGACTATTTTTCTTATACTGTACTTTGACTTCCCATGACTTATTTATTTTATACCTTAATCCATTTCACCTATATTGTCCATGACTCCATCCACCTCCCCTCTGGCAAACGCCAGTTTGTTCTCTGACCCTATGAATCTAGTTCTGTTTTTGTTTGTTCGTATTTTTCGTTTTTTAGATTCCACATATAAGTGAAATCATTTGGTATTTGTCTTCTATCTCACTTATTTTACTTGGCATAATACCTTGCAGGTCCATCCATTTGTCACAAATGACAAGACCTCATTCTTTTTATGGCTAAGTAAATATATTTCACTGTATATACCACAACTTCTTTATTCAATAATTGATTGATGGACACTTCCACATCATGGCTATTGTTAATAATTCTGCAATAACATAGTGGTTCATATGTCTTTTTGAATTAGTGTTTTCATTTTCTTTGGGTAGACATCCAACAGTAAAATTACTGGATCCTATGATAATTATATTTTTAATTTTTTGAGGAACCTCCAACTATTTTCTATAGTGGCTGCACCAATTTACTTTATCACCCACAGTACACAAGGGTTCCTTTGACATACTTGCCAACACTTTTTTAAAGTTTATTTTTATTTATTTTGAGACAGAAATAGAGAGCAAGCAGGGGAGGGGTAGAGAGAGAGGAGACAGAATCCCAAGCAGGCTCTACACTAACAGATCCCAAAGTGGGGCTTGAAATCATGAACTGTGAGATCATGATTTGAGCCAAAATCAAGAGTCAGATGCTTAAGAGTCACCCAGGTGCCCTGCCAACACTTTTTATACTTTGCCTTTTTGATATTAGCCATTCTGATTGGTGTGAGGTGATATCTTACTGTAGTTTTTCATTTTTTTATGTTTAATTATTTATTTTAAGAGAGAGAAAGGGGGGGGGGCAAGGGAGGGTCAGAGAGAGAGGGAGAGAGAAAATTTCAAGCAGACTCTGCGCTGTCAGCACGGAGCCCCAAATAGAGCTCAGTCACATGAACCTTGAGATCATGACCTGAGCTGAAGTCAAGAGTTTTAGGCTTAACTGACTGAGCCACCCAGGTGCCCCTCATTGTGGTTTTGATTTGCATTTGCCTGATGATTAATGCTGTTGAACATCTTTTCAAGTGTCTGTTGGCTAGCTGTATGTCTTCTTTCAAAAAGCGTCTATTCAGGTTCTCTCCCCGTTTTATAATTGGATTTTTGGTGTTGAGTATTATAAGCTCTTTATATATTTGGAAATGAACCCCTTATAAGCTATAATCATTTGCAAATATCTTCTATTTAGTAAGCTGTCTTTTGTTTTGTAGACGGTTTTCTTCATCATTCAAAAGGGTTTTAATTTGATTTAATCCCAGTGTTATTTTTGCTTTTGTTTTTCTTGTATGAGTAGAAATTTACAGAAAAATGTTTCTAAGGCCAATGTCCAGGACATTGCTGTCCACTTTGTTTTTAAAGGAGTTGTATGTTTTCAGGTATTACATTTAGGTCTGAATCCATTGTGAGTTTATTTTTGTGTATGATGTAATAAAGTGATCCTGTTTCAGTTTTTTGCATGTAGCTGCCCGGTTTTTCCAAAATCATATATTGAAGAGACGGTCTTTTGCCCATTGTGTATTCTGCCTCATTTGTCATAGATTTGACCATATATGGATGGATTTATTTCTGGACTTTATTCTGTTACAACAACACATGTTTCTATTTTTGTCCCAGTACCATACTGTTTTGATTTCTATAGTTTTGTAGTATAGCCTAAAATGTGATATTGTGATACCTTTAGCTTTGTTCTTTTCAAGATTGCTTTGGCTATTTGTTTTCTTTTGTGATTTCATACAATTTTTAGGATTATTTTATCTAGTTCTGTAGAAAATACTGTTGGTATTATCAAAGGGATTGTGTTGCCCTGTAGATTGTTCTGGGTAGTGTGGACATTTTAACAACATTAATTGTCCCAATTCACGAACATGATTGTGTGTGTGTGTGTGTGTGTGTGTGTGTGTGTGTGTGATCGTTAATTACTTTCATCTGTATCCTGCATTTTTGAGAGTACAGGTTTTTCACCTTCTTGGTAAAATGTATTCTGAGGTATTTTATTATTTTTGATGCATTTATTTTTTTTAATATGAAATTTATTGACAAATTGGTTTCCATACAACACCCAGTGCTCATCCCAAGAGGTGCCCTCCTCAATACCCATCACCCACCCTCCCCTCCCTCCCACCCCCCATCAACCCTCAGTTTGTTCTCAGTTTTTAACAGTCTCTTATGCTTTGGCTCTCTCCCACTCTAAGCTTTTTTTTTTTTTTTTTCCTTCCCCTCCCCCATGGGTTCCTGTTAAGTTTCTCAGGATCCACATAAGAGTGAAACCATATGGTATCTGTCTTTCTCTGTATGGCTTATTTCACTTAGCATTACACTCTCCAGTTCCATCCACATTGCTACAAAAGGCCATATTTCATTTTTTCTCATTGCCACGTAGTATTCCATTGTGTATATATACCACAATTTCTTTATCCATTCATCAGTTGATGGACATTTAGGCTCTTTCCATAATTTGGCTATTGTTGAGAGTGCTGCTATGAACATTGGGGTACAAGTGCTCCTATGCATCAGTAGAAAAGAGATTGTTTTCTTAATTTCTCTTTTTGCAACTTTGTAATTCATGTATAGAAATGCAACCAATTTCTGTATGTTAATTTTGTATCTTGTAAATTTGCTAAATTCATTTATTAGTTAGTTCTAATAACTCTTTGGTGGAGTCTAGGATTTTTTATATGTAGTATCACACAATTTGTCTTTTGGAAATAGTAGTATTAATTCTTTCTTAGTCATTTGGATGCCATTTTTTCTTGTCTGGTGAAGTTGGGACATCTAGTACTATGTGTTGTTGTTGTTTGTTGTTGTTTGAAGATTTTATTTAAATTCAAGTTGATCTACATATAGTGTAGTCTTGGTTTCAAGAGTAGAATGTAGTGATTCATCATCTACATACAACACCCAGTGCTCATCACAAGTGCCCTCATTAATGCCCATCACCCATTTAGCCCATCCCCTGCCCACTTCCCCTCCACCAATTCTCAGTTTGTTCTCTACAGCTAAGAGTAACTTATGGTTTGCCACACTCTCTATTTTTTTAATCTTACTTGATTTTTTTCTTTCCTTTCCCTATGTTCATCTGCTTTGTTTCTTAAATTCCACATATGAGTGAAATCATATGGTATTTGTGTTTCTCTGACTGACTTATTTCATTTAGCATAATGCACTGTATCTCCATCGATGTCATTGCAGATGGCAAGTGTTTATGATGGCTGAGTAATATTCTATTTTTATATATACCACATCTTCTTTATCCATTCATCAGTCGATGAACATTTGGCCTCTTTCCATACTTTGGATTCCTATTTATTTATTTATTTATTTATTTATGTGTGTGTGTCTATTATAGGTTTTTGGGTTTTGTTTACTATGAGGGCTTATATAATATTGTAAATATATAGCACTCAATATTAAATTGATGTTTGCTTAAACTCAACACATTATAAAAGAATTTAATTTGTACCATCCCCTCCATGTGTTGTCTATATGATGTCATATTTTACATAATTTATTTTGAGACCCAAATTCAGAGTCACAGAGTAAGGAGATCTTGAGTAAATTGTTTATGTTAATAAAGAACCTTTGCATCCTGTAGACCATAAAGTACAGAAAATAGTGTTGATTCTTCCCTTTTTGACTACTCTCTGCATTCCCAGTAAGTTGTATACGCCATTGTTACATGTTTAATATATTAAATCTTGATGTTGTGTACATTATTAGACCTTGCCAACAAAAAAAACATATAGAAGTATTATTTTTGGTTTTATACAACTCTATTGACTTATTTTATTTATTTTTTACTTCAGGCAGTCCTTAAGCAACATATAATAAGTATCTCTTTTTAAAGAAATTATTGTCTAATCTTTTATTATTTTCTTCATACTGATTTCTGAATGTGCAATTTTTCAGATAAAGAAGGTATGCCATTTTTAATATACTTTTTATGGTTTGCCTAATTGATTCCCAGTGATGCAAAAAATATTATTTTGTCTCAACTTTACAGTGCATATATATTTTTTTACATCCCTGAATTAGATATATGGAAATGGTTTGTCAGCCTAAGACTGAATTTGTTTAATGATTTAGAAGGTCAATTTTTTATTTTTTATTTTTTTATTTTTTTAAATTTTTTTTTCAACGTTTATTTATTTTTGGGACAGAGAGAGACAGAGCATGAACGGGGGAGGGGCAGAGAGAGAGGGAGACACAGAATCGGAAACAGGCTCCAGGCTCTGAACCATCAGCCCAGAGCCTGACGCGGGGCTCGAACTCCCGGACCACGAGATCGTGACCTGGCTGAAGTCGGACGCTTAACCGACTGCGCCACCCAGGCGCCCCTAGAAGGTCAATTTTTTAAATATATTTTTTATATTTCTGTTGTGAATTGTTTCTGTTTTTGCCCATTTTAAAGTTTCTATTATTTTTTTCTCTTTTTCAAAGTAAAATTTTGTGTTATATTTTTAAAATGTTTTCTGTTAATTTGTAAATAATTTAAAAAAGACACATGTACATAAAGAGAAAATACTTCAGTAATTCCATTTCTCTATTTTTTAATTTTTCAAGTTTTTATTTAAATTGCAGTTAGAGTTAGGATGGTGGAGAAGTAGGGGGACTGAGATTTACCTCATCCCTCAAACACAGTTGTACTGAGGTCAGAACACTTGGAACACCCAGGAAACCAATTTGCGGAGTGACAGAAGATTCTCCACAGGTGGAGCGAGACAGTTTGGTGGGACAGAGGCACATGTGTGTGAATTGAGGGAAATAAAACAGAATGGGCAGAGAGGGAGACAAAATGGAGAGAAGGAGAAGCTGTGGATTGCAGTATTGACTTAGGACAAGAAACAAACCTCTTCAGACCATGAATTGGAGAAAGAGAAATACAGAGAGTGCCAGTCTCTACTTTATAAACAGCCTTAGGAGCTAAAGATCAGTGTTTTCAGAAGCACATGACTTTCTCAGACTGAAGCCACTACCATGTGTGTGTGCGCCTGGGTGTGGGGATCCAGTCCCAAGTAGTGGTAATAATCTCAGGGGCCCACTGGGAGAGAACAGTCCCCTCCATTGAGGTCTGTGGGAAGAGTGTATATTGTCCCCTCAAGGATAAAAGAACCTGTAGGTGTCAGGCAAAGGCCTTTTATTTGCAGGGCAGAGTGGCACTACCCCAGAAACTGGTTTGCATGGTGCAGAACCTTTTAAGACACTGGTTTTTAAAAAATTAATTAATTATTTATTTAAAAATTTACATCCAACTTAGCATATAGGGCAACAATGATTTCAGGAGTAGATTCCTTAATGCTCCTTACCCATTTAGCTCATCATCCCTCCCACAACCCCTCCAGCAACCCTCTGTTTGTTTTCTATATTTAAGAGTCTCTTATGTTTTGTCCCCTTCCTTGTTTTTATACTATTTTTACTTCCCTTCCCTTATGTTAATCTGTTTTGTATCTTAAATTCCTCATATGAGTTAAGTCATATGATATTTGTTTTTCTCTGACCAATCTCGTTTGGCATAATACCCTCTATTTCCATCCATATAGTTGCAAATGGCAAGATTTCATTCTTTTTGATTGCTGAGTAATACTCCATATATATGACACATCTTTATCCATTCATCAATCAATGGAGATTTGGGCTTTTTGGCTTTGGCTATTATTAATAGCGCTGCTATAAACATTGGGGTGCATGTGCCCCTTCAAAACAGCACACCTGTATCCCTTGGATAAATACCTAGTAGTGCAATTGCTGGGTAGTAGGGTAGTTCAATTTTTGATTTTTTGAGGAACCTCCATACTGTTTTCCAGAATAGCTTCACCAGTTTGCATTCCCACCAGCAGTGCTAAAGAGATATTCTTTCTCCACATCCTTACCAACATCTCTTGTTGCCTGAGTTATTAATTTTAGACATTTGGACTGGTGTGATATGGTATCTCATTGAGACTTTAATTTGTATTTCCGTGATGATGAGTGATGTTGAGTTTTTCATGTGTCTGTTAACCATCTGGATGTCTTCTTTGGAGAAGTGTCTATTCATGTCTTTTGCCCATTTCTTCACTGGATTATTTGTTTTTTGGGTGCTGAGTTTGATAAGTTCTTTATAGATTGTGGATACTAACCCTTTATCTGGTAAATTATTTGCTAATATCTTCTCCCATTCTGTTGGTTGCCTTTTAGTTTTGCTGATTGTTTCCTTTGCTGTACAGATTTTTATTTGGATGAGCTCCCAATGGTTCATTTGTGCTTTTGTCTCCCTTGCCTCTGGAGACATGTTGGCTAAGAAGTTGCTGCGGCCGAGGTCAAAGAGGTTTTTTCCTGCTGTCTCCTCTAGCATTTTGATGGCTTCCTGTCTTACATTTAGGTCTTTCATCCATTTTGAGTTTCTCTTAGTGTACAGTGTAAGAAAGTGGTCCAGGTTCATTCTTCTGCATGTTGCCGTCCAGTTTTCCAAGCACCACTTGCTGAAGAGACTGTCTTTATTCCATTAGATATTCTTTCCTTCTTGGTTAAAGATTAGTTGGTCATACATTTGTGGGTCCATTTCTGGTTTCTCTCTTCTGTTCCATTGATGTGAGTGTCTGCTTTTGTGCCAGTACCGTACTGTCTTGATGATTACAGCTTTGTAATACATCTTGAATTCAGTCCAGGGTGCCTGGGTGGCTCAGTCAGTTAAGCATCAGACTTTGGCTCAGGTCATGATCTCGCGGTTCATGAGTTCAAGTCCTGCATTGAGGACAGCCTGGAGCCTGCTTCAGATCCGTGTCTCCCCCTATCTCTGTTCTTCCCCTGTTCACACTCAGTCTCTCTCTCTCTTTCTCTCTCTCTCTCTCTCTCTCTCTCTCTCTCTCAAACATAAATAAAGATTTTAAAAATTAAAAAAAAAAGACTTTGGGTTTTGAATTCCACCCATGCATCAAGGAGGTGTGGGAGAACTATGGAGCAGGGAAAGCCTCCCACCTGTGCTACTCTGTGAGAGCTGCCTGAATAGTGCGGTTTGCGACACCTGGTCTGGGGAGGAGAGATTGGGATATTCCATTTTTCTCCCCATCACCAAAATGGTGGGCCTTCAAGAAACAGGACAGTGGTCCCCAGTGAAGGTGGGACATGTTTACACCAAACCCCAGCCATCTGTGCCTGGAAACCACTTATCTACTGGTGTTGGACTGACACTGAGTGAACGGATGGCCTCTTCTCCAGACGAACACAACCACCAGTCCCAGGCACCAACCGACAACTGTCCTGCAGTTTTGTATGTTAGCCTGTTTTTTTCTCTTTTCTTTCCTTTTCTTCTCTTTCCTCTTCTTTTTCTTTCTACATTCTTCTTTCTTTTCCCTTTGAAATCAGGCTCATAGTTTCTGATTTGATTTTTGGTCAATTCTTATTCTCTCTCTATATATATTTTTTCTTTCCTTCTTTGCTTTATTTGTTTGTTTCTCTTTCCTCTTCTTTCTATTTCTACCTTCTTTTTTTCCCTTTGAAATCAGGCTCATAGTTTCTGATTTGATTTTTTTGGTCAATTCTTACTATATATATATTTTTTTCTTTCCTTCTTTGTTTGTTTAGTCAGGCATTTTCACTGCATTCTGTTTACACCTTTGCTATATCTCTTTCTTCTTTATTTTCCTTTCACTCTCTCTGGATTTATCCTTATAGTTTCTTTGATTCACTGCTCAGTCTTTTTTTCCCTCTCCTTTTATTTTTCTCTTTGTATGGAATCAGGTCCCCTGCCCTTTCTTTTTATGCAGAGTTACTTCAGTAAACAAATCAAAGCACACCTGATGGAAGATCTAAACAATCCACCACTAAGAATAAAGAAAAGCTTTGTAGAAGACTTACCAGTGGGATATAGCAACCAAATGTGCAACAATAGAGTGCATGCAACACACTCCAAAAACACTTCCTGAAGTGCCAGGGCGAGTGAATGATCCCTTTTTAAGATAATACTTCTCGCATGTGCAGGACACATAACAAACTGTTAAAATACATAAAAGGTAGAAATGTGACCAAAATGATGAAAAGAAAGAATTCTACTTATAGGAAATTCCAGGAAGAAATGACAACCAGAGAATTTCTCAAAACATATATAAACAATATTATCTGAACAAGAGTATAGAATAACAATAGTAAGACTAATAGCTGGCCTGAAAAAGAAAAAAAAAACATAGAAGACAGCACAGAATCTATTGCTGTGGAAATAAAAGATCTAAGAAATAGTCACAGTGAATTAAGAAATGCTATAAATGAGATGCAAAATAAACTAGATACAGTGACAGCAAGGATGGAAGAAAAGATAAAATTATGGAAAGCGATGAAGCTGCAAAAAAAAAAGGGAAAGGATATAGATCTAGATCACGAGTGGAAAATAAAGGGGAAGTAAACAGACATCCATGTCCAAGAGGCACGGAGAACCCCCTTAAAAATCAACAAAAACAGGTCACCACCACAACATATAATAGTGAAACTGGCAAAATACAAAGATAAAGAGAAATTTCTGACAACAGCTAGGGACAAATGAGCCTTAAACTACAAGGGTAGACACATAAGTGTAGTAGCAGACCTGTCACTGAAACTTGACAGTATAAGGGAGTGGCAGGAAATATTCAATGTGCTGAATAGGGAAAATATACAGCCAAGAATTATTTATCTAGCAAGACTGTCATTCAGAATAGAAGGAGAGATAAAGGTTGTCTGAGACAAACAAACACTAAAGGAATTCATAAACCAGGCCTGCAGGAGATCCCAAGGGGGGACTCTGTTAATGAACAGAAACAAAGACTACAAAGGACCAGAGACATCACCACAAGCACAAAACCTACAGATAACACAATGACACTAAATCCATATCTTTCAACATTAAATCTGAATGTAAATGGACTAAATGTCCCAATCAAAAGACATAGGGTATCAAAATAGATAAAAAAATAAGATCCATCTATGTGCTGCCTACAAGAGATTCATTTTATGTATTTATTTTTTAATGTTTATTTCTGAGAGAGAGAAAGAGAGAGAGAGACAGAGCATGAGCAGGGGAGGGGCAGAGACAGAGGGAGACACAGACTCAGAAGTAGGCTCCAGGTTCTGAGCTGTCAGCACAGAGCCCAACACGGGCTCCAACTCAGAACAACGAGATCATGACCTGAGCTGAAGTCAGATGCTTAACCGACTGAGCCACCCAGGAGCCCCAAAGATTCATTTTAGACCTGAGGACATCTGCAGATTGAAAGTGAAGGGATGGAGAACCATATAGCATGCTGCTGGATGTCAAAATAAAGCCAAAGTAGCCATACCAGACAAACTAGATTTTAGCACAAAGACTGTAATAAGAGATGAAGAAGGGCATTATGTTATAAATAAGGGGCCTATCCATCAAGAATAGCTAACAATTGTAAATGTTTATGCCTCAAACATCAGACACCCAAATATATAAATCAATTAATCACAAACATAAATAAATGTATAGATATAAAACCATGATTATAAGGAATTAATAGTTCACTTAGAGCAACGGACAAATCATCTGTGTAGAAAATCTGGGAAAAAATTGGACAAATTCCTAGACATTCACACCCTACCAAAACTCAAAGCGGGAGAAACAGAAAATTTGAACAGACCCATAACAAGAGAAAAAATTGAATTAGTTACCAAAAATCTCCCAACAAATAAGAGTCCTGGGCCAGATAGCTTCTCAAGGGAATTTAAGCAGAGTAAATACCTATTCTCAAGCTGTTCCAAAAATAGAAATGGAAGGAAAGCTTCCAGACTCATTCTATAAAGTCAGAATTACCTTGATTCCCAAACCAAAGATGCCACTAAAAAGGAAAACTATATACCAATATGCATGATGAACATGGATGAAAAATTCTCAACAAGATCCTAGCAAATGAAATTCAACATTATATTAAAATAATTATTTACCATGATCAAGTGGGATTCATTCCTGGGCTGTAGGGCTGGTTCAATATTCACAAATCAATGAAGGTGATAATTCACATTAATGGAAGTAAGGATAAGAACCATATGATCCTTTCAAGATGTAGAAAAAGCATTTGTCAAAATACAGCAACCTTTCTTAATAAAAACCCTCAAGTTGGGACGGAAGGAATGTACCTTAACATCATAAAAGCCATATATGAAAGGTCCACAGGTAATATCCTCCATGGGGAAAAACTGAGAGATTTCCCCCTTAGATAAAGAACACTACAGGGATGTTCACTCTCACCACTGTTGTTTAACATAATGTTGGAAGTCCTAGCCTCATCAATTAGACAACAAAATAAAACAAAAGCCATCAAAATTGGCAAAGAAGAAGTCAAATTTTCACTCTTTGCAGTTGACATGATACTCTACATGGATAATCCAGAAGACTCCTTCAAAAAACTGCTAGAGCTGATACATGAATTCAGCAAAGTCACAACATATAAAATCAATGTACATAAATAAGTTGCATTTCTATACACCAATAATGAAGCAACAGAAAGAGATATCAAGGAACTGATACAATTTACATTTGCACCAAGAACCATAAAATATTTAGGAATAAACCTAACCAAAGAAATAAAAGATCTGTACCCTGAAAATTATAGAAAACTTATGAAGGAAATTGAAGACGACACAAAGAAATGGAAAAACATTCCATGCTCATGGATTGGAAGGAAAAATATCGTTAAAATATCTATACTACCCAAAGCAATCTACACATTCAATGCAATCCCTATCAAAATAGAACCAGCATTCTTCACAGAAGCATAACAAAAAATTCTAAAATTTGTATGGAACCACAAAAGACCTTGAGTAGCCAAACTAACGTTGAAAAAGAAAACCAAAACTGGACACATCACAATCTTGGACTTTAGCCTCTACTACAAAGCTGTAATCATCAAGACAGTATGGTATTGGCACAAAAACAGACGCATAGTCCAATGGAATAGAATAGAGAACCCAGAAATTGACCCAACTAATTTTTGACAAAGCAGGAAATAATATCCAATGGAAAAACGACAGACTCTTTAGCAAATGGTGCTGGGAAAACCGGACAGCGACGTTTAGAAGAATGAAACTGAGTCACTTTCTTACACCATATATCTATCATCTGTATCTCTATCTCTATCTCTATCTATCTCTATCTCTATCTCTATCTCTATCTCTATCTCTATCTATCTCTAACTGTATCATCATCTCTGTCATCTCTATCTCTATCTCTATCTCTATCATCTCTCTCTCTCTCTTTCTCTCTCTCTCTCTCTCTCTCTCTCTCTATATATATATATATATCCAAAATGGATGCAAGAGCTAAATGTAAGTTGGGAAACCATCAAAATCCTACAGAAGAGAACAGGCAGCAACCTCTTTCACCTCAGCCACAGTAACTTCTTACTTGACATGTCTCTGAAGGCAAAAGAAACAAAAGCAAAAATGAACTATCGGGACCTCATCAAGATAGAAAGTTTCTGTACAGCAAAGGAAATGATCAACAAAACTAAAAGGCAACAGATGGAATGGAAGAGATATTTGCAAATGACATATCGGATAAAGAGTATCTAAAATCTATAAAGACCTTACCAAACTCAACACCTGAAAAACAAATAACCCAGTGAAGAAATGAGAAGACATCGATAGACACTTTTCCAAAGAAGACATCCAGATGGCAAACAGACCCATGAAAATATGCTCAACATAACTCATCATCAGGGAAATACAAATCAAAACCACAATGAGATACCACTCACACCTGTCAGAATGGCTAAAGTGAACAACTTAGGAAACAACAGATGTTGGCGAGGATGTGGAGAAATGGGAACACCCTTGCATGTTGGTGGGAATGCAAACTGGTACAGTCTCTCTGGAAATTAGTGTGTAAAAAAAATTAACGATAAAATTACCCTATGACCCAGAAATAGCACTACCAAGAATTTATACAAAGGATACAGGACACTGATTCAAAGGGGCACATGCACCCCAATTTTTATATTAGCGCTATCAACAATAACCAAATAATGGAAAGAGCCCTAATGTCCATCAACTGATGAATGGATAAAGAAGATGTGGCATATATGCATAGTGAAATACTACTTGTCAATGAAAAAAATGAAATCTTGACATTTGCAACAACTTGGATGGAACGAAAGATATTATGCTAAGCAAAATAAGTCAGTCAGAGAAAGACAGATATATAATTTCACTCATATGTACAATTTGATAAACTTAACAGTGACCATATGGTAAGGGAAGGAAAAATAAGATGCAAACAGAGAGGGAGGCAAACATAAGAGATTCTTAAATACCAATAACAAACAGGGTTGATGAGGATAGGAGGGTCTGATATCTGATCGGAATTGTAGGTCTCACACTCATTGGCTATGTGATGTGCTACAAAGGCACTTAACTGTCCAACTTAGTTGTCTCCTCTTTAAAATGAGGATACGGATGGGAACATCATAGGCTGCCTAAAAAGACAATAAGAGCTAATTGCCTAACACTGATTAGGTAATTAACAAACAATAAATAATATCATTTCAATCTATTCTAATAGTCATAAGGCCCATTTAACATTATTTTTTTTCCTTTTTTTCCCTGAAGAAAAAAATATTCTTTATAATATGGTCTTTCTTTTAAAAATATAGTAACGTCAATATTTCCTTTCCGTTTATCCCCACAGCCTCTGCCTTGGTTTAGAATTTCATCAACTCTCATTTACGCTATTTCAGGAGCCTAGTAACTGGTCTCCCTGGCAACAGTTTCCACTCTACTCATTGCCTAAGGACTGATTTTCTTCCCTTGCTTCTCAACCACTCCTATTATTTTATCTTCCCCATCAAATGAATTTCAATGCCACACTCATAATACATGTTACAGTATTGTTTATGTGCCTGGTTAATCCTTTTTGCATATGAATAAATGTTTCTTCAGTAGTTGAAATTATGGCATTATATAATTTCTATTCCAATTTTCACCTGGCAATAATTTCACGAGCCCTTTCCTGACTGCCAGAGAACACTAATAATTATTTTTCTAGTCAACATGTAGATTCATGAGCGAAAAAAAGCATTATTCAATTAATTATTATTCATTGTTGTTAGAAACATAGCTTATTTCCAATTCTTCGGGTTATTTTAAATTAAGTTACATTGAGAGTCTGGGTATGCATTGTTATTTTCTTTATTTTTGACTGGCTTCATTGTAAGATATATTCCACTGGGGTAGTGTCATTGGGGAAAAGAGAATATTTTACGATGTTTGTGATGTCAGCTGCTTTCCTAATGTAACTGTTTAATTCCACTAAGCCATCTTGTATATTATTAAGTCATTTTGCTACAACACATACAAGGCAAATTATCACTTAAACCAATTTTGTGTTTAAGGAGTGAAAATTTTTCTTAACATAATGATTATAAATTGGAATCTTTGCTTTAGTTTAATTATTAACAAGGTTCAAATTATCTACATTTCACTGTGTATGTATAATTTGGAGCATAACTATTCATATAATTTGATTATTTATTACTTATTTATTGTTATAGTCACTAGGAACACTTGATTAAGGGAGAAAGCAATGTTCCCGTAATACTTCTTGCAATGTTTCTTTTTAGTTTTTGTTGTTTTGTCATTGTTGATGGTGGTTAGCTTAGTTCTTTGTGTTTCCTCATATAGACTTTAGTGCCATTTAATGCTCTGAGATTCATTTTTTTCTTTGTTAAACCTTCCTTACTATCTCTGTTAAGCTTTATTGAGGTATAATTGACATACAAAAAATGCACATATGGAATGTATACATGTTGATGATCTTGGACATATGCATACAACCATAATGACGTCACCACAATCAAGATATTAAACATATCCATTACCTCCAAAATTTTCCATGTGTCCTTTTGTGGTGTGTGTGTGTGTGTGTGTGTGTGTGTGAACATACACATATAGTAAGAACACTTAACATGATATATATCCTCTTAACATATTTAAAATGTTTAACACCATATTGTTAATGATAAGTATTATACATCAGATCTCTAGAACTTCTTGATCTTGCATAACTGAAATTTTATTATCATTGAACAACAACTCAGCTTTTACCTTTTCCCTCATTTTCTGGAAACACCATTCTATTCTTTGCTTCTATGAGTTTGACTATATTCTATACCTTGTAAAATTAGACTCATGTAGTATTTCTCCTTATGTTACTTGCTTATTTCATATAGAATATTGTCTTCTAGATTCATCCATGTTGGTGCAGATAATAGGATTTCCTTTTCTCAAGGATCAGTAATATTCTATTGTATATATATATACCACGTTTTCTATATATATTTGATAATAAAAATTTAGTTCTGTTTTATAATTTTTTAAGTTTGTTTATTATGAGAGAGAGAGAGAGAGAGAGAGAGAGAGAGAGAGAGAGAATGATCAGAGGATCAGAGAAAGAGGGAGAGAGAATCCCAAGCCGGTTCCACACTGTCAGTAGAGAGTCCAACATGGAGTTTGAACTCAGAAACTGTGAGATCATGACCTGAACCAAAATCAGAAGTGTGACACCTAACCAACTGATCCACCCAGTCACCCTGAAAATTTGGTTCATTTTTATGTCTTGGTTATTGTGTACAATGCTGCAATGAATATGGGAGTGCAAATATTTCTTCCAAATCAGGATTTCAATTCTTTGGATATAAATCCAGAGTGGAATTTCTGGATCATATGATAGTTCTACACATTAATAATGAACTATGTTAAAAGACAGTTAAGAAAAACAATGCCATTTAGGAATAAACTTAAGGAAGCAAAAGACTTGTACACTGAAAACTTTAAAAAACTGGTGAAGTAAATCAAAGAGGACACAAATTAGTGGAAATACACTACATGTTTATGGATTGAAAGAATTAATATAGTCAAATGTGTATAATACTCAAATAGATCTACAAATTCAATGCAATTTTTGTCAAAATCCCAATGACAATTTTCACAGAAAAAAAATCCTAATTTCCATATGGAACCACAAATGACCCTGAATAGTCAAAACAATCTTGAGAAAAAAGAGCAATGCTAGAGCCATAACACTTATTAATTTCAAAATATATTACAAAGCTATATTAATTAAAACAGCATATTACCTACATAAAGCAGTAACATTGGCAGAAAGACCAATGGAATGGAATAGAGAAACCAGAAAAAAAAAACACATATGTCGTCAGCTAATTTTCAACAAGAATACCAAAAACACACAGTGGGGAAAAGCTAGCATCTTGAACAAATGGTGCTGGAAAAACTAGATATTCACATGTCACAGAATGAAATTGAACCCTTATCTTACACCATATGCACAAGTCAGATAAAAATGGATTGAATATTAAATGTAAGACCTGTAGCTATAAAACTGTATGAACAAAAAAAGGGCACCTACGTAGCTAAGTCATTTAGGCATCTAACTCAATATTGGAGCAGGTCAACATCCAATCAGATCAGTATCGGATCAGGTCAGTTGTGAGACTGAGCTTGGCAACTAGCTCTGTACTGACAGTGCAGAGCCTGCTTGGGATTCTCTCTCTCTCTCTCTCTCTCTGCCCCTCCTCCACTTACACTTTTTTTCTCCTTCAAAATACATAAACATAATTATCAAACAAACAAACAAAAAAAGAGATGACTCTTTATTTCAGCACAGGTTGTGGGATTGAGCCCTGTGTCGAGCTCCATGCCGAGAATGGAGTCTGCTTAGGATTCTCTCTCTCTCTCTCTCTCTCTCTCTCTCTCTCTCTCTCCCTCCCTGCCCTTCTGCCCTACACATATTCTCCCTCCCTCTCAAAGAAAGAAAGAAAGAAAGAAAAGAAAGAGGAGAAAATTTATTGACATTGGTATTGGCAATGATTTCTTGGATTTGCTAACATATACAAAATAAATCCAAAGATTAAGGGAGACTACATTAAACTAAAAAAAAAAAAAATCTGTGCAAAAAGCAAAAAATCAACTGAATGAAAAAAACAAACTAGGAATGGGAGGAAATATTTACAAACAATTCCCATGGTAAAGTGTGACTATTCAAAATATATAAGACTTTCCTACAACTCAGCACCAAATAAATAAATAAATAGATAAACTTAAGTTTAAAAAAAACTTCAATTGTAAAAATAAACAAGACTTAAAATGAGCATTTTTCCCCCAAAGAAGACATTCAAATGTCCACCAGGTATATGAAAAGGTGTTCAACATAATCATCAGGGAAATGTAGACCAAAACCATAATCTGATGTCACCTTACACTTGTTAGGATTATTATTATAAAAAAAAGATACCAAGTGTTGGTGAGGAATGTGGGAAAATTATAACTCATACAGTGTTGGTGGGGATGTAAAATGGTGCAACCCACTATTGAAAATAATGTGGAGGGTCTTCCCTAATATCTTTTGGCACAATTATAGAAAGAAGGCAGTAAAAGAATAAGAGCAAGATAATGGGTTCTGTGTCAGATATGATTTCTTTGTATTGAATCTATACCTTCTGCAGAGTCAAGTACCCTAAGAGAGACCCTGTCCTTGTATATCACTGAGTTAGACACATTGTTCTGAGATTCCTTGAAGAAACAGTATTGCACAAAGCCTGTAGTCAATAGACACCACTTTTAGGCTTTATTTCCTCTTTCCTGTTTAAGTGCTACATAACATTAAAAACACAGGTATATCAGGCACAGCTCAGGTCATGATCTCACCATTTATGAGTTTGAGCCCCTTGTTGGGCTCTGTGCTAACAGCTCAGAGCCTGGAGCCTGCTTCAGATTCTGTGTCTCCCTCTCTCTCTCTCTCTCTCTCTCTGCCCCTTACCTGCTTGCACTCTGTGACTCCCTCTCTCAAAAATGAATAAAAACATTTAAAAATATGTTGAAAGAAGGTACAGAACATCATGCTCTAGAGTATGGTGATTTACAAAGGTAAATTCCAGTGGGGATATTATTAACAAATACAAGCAGGATTTAGGACTTAGAATGTCTTTGGACATTCTGGAGTGAATAAAAGGAGCCTAGAGATGCATAGGGAATGAAAGAAAATAAGTTAGAAAAAACAAGCTTCATGAAGATAGTCCCACAGAAGCATCATCCTGATCTCAGAAATATCAGCTCTCCTTCTCCTGATCCCAAGAGAAACACATGTATCTAGGGACCTGGGCAGGGACCTGCTGTATGTTTTGCCAAGGAAGAATATGAATGTTTTGTTATGGGCTGAGTGTCGACTTTGCTTATATTTTGTTAAATGTATCCTTAAGTATTTTATATTTGTGGATGCTTTCATAAATGATATTTTTTCATTTAATTTTTAAACTTTTTGTTTCTAGTATATAGATGTACAAATAATTTTATTTAAAATTGAGATGACTGTATATTTACAAAAGTTATAAGAAATAATACATACAGAGATTGTGTATCCTTTACCATTTCTCCTTACAGCATCTTAAATAATTATACTGCGACATCAAAACCAAGGTATTCACACTGACACAATCAAGACACAGAACATGTTTACCACCACAAGGATCTTTCATATTGCTTTTTACAGCTTCCACTTACCTACCTCCCCACACCCCTCTTTAACCACTAGTAACCACTAATCTGTTCTCCATTTCTATACTTTTTCCTATCTCAAAAATTTTATATAAAAATAATTATAGAATATGTAGTCCTTTGAGTGTGAATTTTTTAACCTAGTATAATCCTTTGTAGATACATCCAGTTTACTACATGTATTAATATTTAGCACTTGCTGGAGGGGAGGGAGGTGGCAGCAGAGTAGGAGGGCCCTAAACTCAACTCATCCTACAAACACAAGATAACTAAAAAATAATTCTAAATACCCAAGAAATCAACCTGAAGACCAACAGAACAAACTCCACAACTAAAGGAAGACAAGAGGCCACATCGAAGAAGATAGGAAGTGTGCGTTGTTGGTTTAGAGGAGAAACAGATCACAGGTGCCGTGGATGGGAAGGAGTTATGGTCAGAAGAAGGGTAAGAGAGAAAGGAGCACACAGGAAAACATACAAGGAAAATGTTCCCCCAAATGCACTGGCTTGGAAAACAAGAGGGGTTGAATTTCCTGAGTTCTTACAACCAGTAGAGCTTAAAGCCTGGAGTTTTAAAAGTCAGTGGGGGGGAGGGGGCGCCTGGGTGGCGCAGTCGGTTAAGCGTCCGACTTCAGCCAGGTCACGATCTCGCGGTCCGTGAGTTCGAGCCCCGCGTCAGGCTCTGGGCTGATGGCTCAGAGCCTGGAGCCTGTTTCCGATTCTGTGTCTCCCTCTCTCTCTGCCCCTCCCCCGTTCATGCTCTGTCTCTCTCTGTCCCAAAAATAAATAAAAAATAAAAGTCAGTGGGTTTGGCTGAAACAGAGCCCAGAGGACACTGCATCTTCCTGGAGAGAAGGCAGACAAACAACCCAAGAGCAAGCAATGTGGAAACAGTGATCTGAAAAGCACTGGTGACACACAGTGGGGATATAATTCACTCCTCTTGTAACACACCCGAGAGAGACAGTCACAGAGATACAAAGGAGCTGATTGGCACAATTTCCCTGCTTTGGCCCTCAGCATAAACACAAAATCACCTGAAGGGAGCAGAGTAGCACCAACACAGGATGTCTAACTGGCATACACCAAGCCCCAACCCCTGTGTTCTGGTGGGACAATTCTTCTCAGTCACACTTTCCTTAGTCCCAACATGATGGGCCTCTCCCTCAGAGATCAGCATAAATTCATGCTCATACCACATCTTCCAGCCAGAGTTCTGCAGGTCCTCGGTTCTGATGGAGATGGTGTCAGGACTCATTTCACAAGCAGATCAGGGCACACCTAGTGAAAACTCACCACATTCACTCAAGGGACCAAACACTGCCTACAGCATGCAAGGAGAACCTCTAAGGATGACTGGCCTGAAGAATAGAGCAGCCAAACTACAACAGCACACATACCACAACCTTGAAGAACCAGGCCCTTGACACTACTCTTCGTCATTAGGCCATTACTTTCAGAAGCAGGAGACATAACTGGTTTTTCTAACACAGAGGAGAAGGCACAGATTTAGACAAAATGCCAAGATGGAGGAATTTATCCCGAAGGAAAGAACAAGATAAAGCCATGGCCAAAGATCTAAACAAAACAGATATAAGTAACATGCCTGATGGAGATTTTAAAGCAACAATCCTAAGAATACTCACTGGGCTTGAGAAAATAACACAGAGACATATTAGTTAAAAAAGAATAATAGAGGGGTGTCTGGATGGCTCAGTTGGTTAAGTGTCCAACTTCAGGTCAGGTCATGATCTCATGGTTTTTGAGTTTAAGCCCCTAATCAGGCTTTGCACTAATAGTATAGAGCCTACTTGGGATTCTATCTCTGTCCCTCCCTCACTTGCTCTCTCTCTCTCTCTCTCTCAAAATAAATAAAGTTTTAAAAATGAATCATAGATTTGTGGGTCTAGTTCTGGGGTTTCTATTCTATTCCATTGGTCTATGTGTCTGTTTTTGTGCCAATACCATGCTGTCTTGATGATGACAGCTTTGTAGTAGAGGCTAAAGTCTGGGATTGTGATGCCTCCTGCTTTGGTCTTCTTCTTCAAAATTACCTTGGCTATTCGGGGCCTTTTGTGGTTCCATGTGAATTTTAGGATTGCTTGTTCTAGTTTCAAGAAGAATTCTGGTGCAATTTTGATTGGGATTGCATTGAATGTGTAGATAGCTTTGGGTAGTATTGACATTTTGACAATATTTATTCTTCCAATCCATGAGCAGGGAATGTCTTTCCATTTCTTTATATCTTCTTCAATTACCTTCATAAGCTTTCTATAGTTTTCAGCATACAGATCTTTTACATCTTTGGTTAGATTTATTCCCAGGTATTTTATGCTTCTCGGTGCAATTGTGAATGGGATCAGTTTCTTTATTTGTCTTTCTGTTGCTTCATTGTTAGTGTATAAGAATGCAACTGATTTCTGTATATTGATTTTGTAGCTCCTTATCAGGGAAATAAAAATCAAAACCACACTCAGATATCACCTCACGCCAGTCAGAGTGGCCAAAATGAACAAATCAGGAGACTATAGATGCTGGAGAGGATGTGGAGAAACGGGAACCCTCTTGCACTGTTGGTGGGAATGCAAATTGGTGCAGCCGCTCTGGAAAGCAGTGTGGAGGTTCCTCAGAAAATTAAAAATAGACCTACCCTACCCTACCCTATGACCCAGCAATAGCACTGCTAGGAATTTACCCAAGGGATACAGGAGTACTGACGCATAGGGGCACTTGTACCCCAATGTTTATAGCAGCACACTCAACAAAGCCAAATTGTGGAAAGAGCCTAAATGTCCATCAACTGATGAATGGATAAAGAAATTGTGGTTTATATACACAATGGAATACTACGTGGCAATGAGAAAGAATGAAATATGGCCTTTTGTAGCAACGTGGATGCAACTGGAGAGTGTGATGCTAAGTGAAATAAGCCATACAGAGAAAGACAGATACCATATGGTTTCACTCTTATGTGGATCTTGAGAAACTTAACAGAAACCCATGGGGGAGGGGAAGGAAAAAAAAAGAGGTTAGAGAGGGAGGGAGCCAAAGCATAAGAGACTGTTAAAAACTGAGAACAAACTGAGGGTTGATGGGAGGTGGGAGGAGGGGAGGGTGGGTGATGGGTATTGAGGAGGGCTCATCCTTTTGGGATGAGCACTGGGTGTTGTATGGAAACCAATCTGACAATAAATTTCATATATTGAAAAAAAAAGAATACAAAAAAAATGAATCATAGAGGAAGAGAGCACTAAATTAGATTAGAAACATGCCTCATGCAAAGAACAGCAACCTGGAAGAAGCAGAGAAATGATTTAATGACCTAGAACACAAAGTAATGGAAAGTAATGAAGCAGAACAAAAAAAAAAAAGAGAGAAAGCAGAATTATGAAACCTGAAATCGACAGGGAATTCAGTGACTCCATTAAACATAATAATATTTATAATAGGAGTCTCAGAAGAAGAGAGAGAAAAGGGGACAACATTTATTTGAAGAAATAAGAGCTGAAACTTCTCTAATCTGGAGAAGGAAGAGACATCCAGATGCAAGAAACACAGAGAACTCCCATCAAGATAAAAAATAGCAGTCCAACACCAAAACATATTGTACTCAAATTTGCAAAATATAGTGTTAAGGAAAAGACGATAAATCATCATGATAAAAGAAGTTCATCACTTCAAAGGAAAACCCATCAGCTAGCTGGAGATTTCTCAATTGAAACTTGGTAGGACAGAAGGGAGTGGCATGATATATTCAAGTTGCTGAATGGGAAAAATCTTCAGCCAAGAGTAGTATATCCATCAAAGCCATCATTCAGAATAAAAGATGAGATAAAGAATTTCCCAGACCAAAAACAAAAGCAACAACAACAACAATAACAACTAAAGGAGTTACTGACCACTAAATCAACCCTTCAAGAAGTATTAAAGGGGACTCTTTGACTGGAAAGGAGAGACCAAAAGTGGTAAAGACAAAAAAGAACCAAAGAAAATTTCCAGAAGCAATGACAAAACAGGCACAAATACGTACTTTCAATAATAGTTTGAATATAAATGATCTAAACATGCCAATCAAAAGATATAAGGTGTCAAAGTGGATTAAAAAATATGATCCATCTTTATGCTGCCTACAAGAGACTAATTTTAGACCTAATGACAATGGTAGATTATAAGGGATGGGATGGATAATCATATATAATGAAAAAAATACAAAAGAAAGCGAGAGTAGCAATAGGTATTTAGGACAAAGTAGACTTTAAAATAAAGACTTTAATGAGAGATGAAGAAGCAAACTATAGATTAATAAAAGGGGACAATCCAACAACAATATATAAAAATTGTGAATGTTTATGCATCCAACATTGGAGCACCCAAAATATATAAAACAGTTAATAACAAACATAAAGGAACTAATTGATAATAATATAACATCTCACTTACATCAATGGACAGATTATCTAAACAGAAAATAAACAAGGAAACAATGGCTTTGAATGACACTGGATGAAATGGACTTAACAGATATATTCAGAACATTTCATCCTAAAGCAGCATAATACACATTTTTTTCAAGTGCACATGGGACATTCTGCAGAATAGGTCACATACTAGGTCACAAAACAGGCCTGAACAAATACAAAATGATTGAAGTCATACCACACAACTTTTCTGACTACAACACTGTGAAACTAGAAGCGAAGCACAAGAAAAAATATGTAAAGACCAAAAATACATGTAGGTTAAGCACCATGCTACAAACAATAAATGGGTTAACCAGGAAATCAAATAAGAAATAAAAAAATTCATTCAACAAATGAAAATGAAACCACAACAATCCAAAACCTCTGGGATGCAACAAAGTGGTTCTAACAGAGAAGTATGTACCAATACAGAACTACCCTAAGAAGCAAGAAAAATCCCAAATGAACAACCTAAGCTTACACCTAAAGAAGTTAGAAAAGGAAAACAAATGAAGCCTAAAGCAATCAGAAAAGAGGAAAGGTAAATATTAGAAAATAAACAAATGATATAAAAACTAAATATATATATATATATATATATATATATATATATATATATAACAGATCAATGAAACCAGAAGATGGTTCTTTGAAAAAAATAATAAAATTGATAAACCTCTACCCAGGTAGAAATAAAAATCAAAACCAAAGAAATACAATTATAAGAAAATATTATGAAAAAATGTCAACAAGTTGGACAATCTGGAAAAAATGGATAAGTTTCTAGAAGCACATAAACTACCAAAACTGAAAGAGGAAGAAATAGAAAACTTGAACAGATTGATAACCAGGGCACAAAATGAATCAGTAATCAAAAATCTCCCAACAAACAAAAGTCCAGAGCCAGATGGCTTCACAGGAAAATTCTACCAAACATTAAAAAAAGAGTTGAAACATATTTTTCTCCAATTATTCTAAAAAATAGAAAAGAAAACCTCCAAATTTATTCCATGAAACTAGCATTAGCCTTATACCAAAACTACATAAAGTTTCCACTAATAGAACTAGAAGAAATATCCCTGATGAACATAGATGTAAAAATGCTCAATAAAATACTAGCAAACTGAATCCAACAATATATTAAAAAATATTCACCACAATCAAGTGGGATTTAGCTCTGAGTTTCAAGGGTGGTTCAATATTCACAAATCAATCCACATAATACAGCATATTAATAAAATAAATAATTAAGAATCATTTGCTCCTCTCTATATAATCAGAAAAAGCATTTTATAAAGTAAAATGACCATTCATGATAAAAACCCTCAACAAAATAGGTTTAGAGGGTACATACTACAACATAATAAAGGCCGTATACAAAACACCAATAGCTAATATCATCCTCAATAGGGAAAAAAAGCTGAGACATTTTCTTCTCCTTTCAGAAACAAGACAGTATTATACAACATAGTGCTGAAAGTCCTAGGCACAGCAATAGCTGAGACATTTTCTTCTCCTTTCAGAAACAAGACAGTATTATACAACATAGTGCTGAAAGTCCTAGGCACAGCAATAAGACAACAAAAAGAAATAAAAGACATCTAAATCAGCTAGGAAGAAGTAAAAATTACACTATTTGAAGATGACATGATACTATGTATAGAAAACCCTAAGGACTCCACCACAAAACATCTAGAACTGGTTAACAAAGCCAGTAAAGTATCAGGATAGAAAATCAATGTGCAGAAATGTGTTGCATTTCTATACAGCAATAATGAAGCAGCAAAAAGAGAAACTGAGGAATCTATCCCATTTACAGTTGCACCAAAACCCACAATATACCTAGGAGTAAACCTAACCAAAGGGATAAAAGACCTGTATCCTAAAAATTATAAAACACTGTTGAAAGTAGTTGAATGAGACACAAAGAAATGGAAAGACATTCCATGCTGATGGATCAGAAGAAAAATATTATTAAAATGTGTATACACCCAAAGCGATCTACACATTTAATGCAATTCCTATCAAAATATCCAGCATCATTGTTTTCCACAGAGCTAGAACAAACAATCCAAAAATTTGTATGGAATCACAAAAGACCCTGAATAGCCAAAACAACCTTGCAAAAGAAAAGCAAAGATGGAGGCATCACAATTCCAGACTTCAAGTTTTATTACAAAGGGGTAGCAATCAAGAGTATGGTACTAGCAGAGAAATAGACACATGTATCAATAGAACAGAATATAAATGCCAGAAATGAGCTATATAATCAATTAATCTTCAACAAAGCAGGAAAGCCTAGTCAATGGGAAAAAGACAGTGTCTTCAAAAAATGGTTTGGGAACACTTGGACAGCAACATGCAAAATAATTAAACAGGACCACTTTATTACATTTACACAAAAACAAATTCAAAATGGATTAAAGACCTAAATGGGAGACAGGAAACCATCAAATCCTAGAGGAAAATACAGGCAGTGACCTCTTTGACATGGGCCATAGCAACTTCTTTCTAGGTATATCTCCTGAGGCAAGGCAAAGCAAAGCAAAAATAAACAGGTGGGATTTCATCAAAATTAAAAGCTTCTGCACAAAGAAACAATTAATAAAACCAAAAGGCAACCTACGAAATGGGAGAAGATATTTGCAAATAACATATCTGATAAAGGGTTAGGGTTAGTATCCAAAATATATAAAGCACTTATAAAACTAACACCCCAAAATCAAATAATCCAGTGAAAAAATTTACTACAGTTATTTTCATAGAGTTATGACTTAATACTTCATCTTTACATTTGTTTACATTTCTCTCAACTATGAATGGTGCTATGTATGGTCTGTAAGTTTTTGTGTATTTGTGTTTTGATAATTTTTAACATTTTATGATTGATTTGTATATATTTTATGGTAGTGAGTGATAAACTAGTATCTACATAAATTTTGTCTTCATGACATACCTTTTCCTCATTTTTTTTATGTTTCTAGGCTACACAATTTGCTAGGTTTTTTAAATATTTTTTACATATTTCTAAAAGTTTTTCCAATATATTTATTGAAGAAAATCCATGTATAAGTGGATTCATGCAATTCAAATCTGTGTTGTTCAAGTGTCAACTCTCTTTGTAAACGCTTGTTATTGTCTTTTTTATTATAGCCATTCTAGTGGGCACGAAGTGGTATTTCATCATGGTTTTTATATGTGTTCTTGATGACTAATAATATTGAGTATGTTTTCATATGCTTGTTGACCTTTTGTATATTTTCTTTGGAAAAATGTCTATTCAAATCCTTTGATCATTTTCAACTGAGTTGTCTTTTTATTTTTGATTTGTAAGAATTCTTTGTATTTTTGTTAATAGATTCTTAACTGATATATTATTTGAAAATATTTATTTCCATTGTTTGGATTGTCGTTTTACTTTTTGATAGTGTACTTTGAATAACAGAGGGTTTTAATTTTGATGAAGTTCAATTTATGCTTTTTTTGTAATATGTTGCTTGTGCATGTACTGTCATATTTATGACCTATGACCACATATGACCTGGCCTAATGTAAGATTTTGAAGATTGACATCTGTGTCTTTTTCCTTATGGCTTTCTCTATTGTTGTTTTAGCTTTCACATTCAATCTTTCATAAATTTCAGTTTATTTATTTACTTACTTTTATGGTATAAGATATGGGTCCAACTTCATTCTCTTGCATCTGGATATCCAATTGACCTCAGGCAAATTGTTGAAAAAACTATCTTTTTCCCATTGAGTTGTTTTAAAATTATTATTGAAAATAAAGTGAAGACAGGATATTATAAAAATTAAACTGGAAATAAACATAAAATAGAAAAGCAATAGGTAAAATTAAGCAAAAAAAAGGTATTAATTTGAGATCTTTTTCCATTTTTAAATAGTCATTTAAAGGTACGTATTAGGGGTGCCTGGGTGGTTCAGTCGGTTAACATCCAATTCAATTTCGGCTCAGGTCATGATCTCACAGCTTCATGGGCTTGAGTCCTGTTTTGGGCTCTGTGCTGACAACGTGAAGCCCACTTGGGATTCTCTCTTTCACCCATTCTCTCTGTCCTTTCCTCTCTCTCCTTATCTCTCTCAAAGTAAATAAATAGACTTTAAAAAATAAATATATAAAAGTACATATTGGTATATATTTTCTCCTAAACGCTATTTTATTGCATCCCTAAGTTTTGGTATGATGTGTTTTCATTTTAATTTATCTCTAAGTATTTTGTGATTTTCATTTTATTTTCTTCCATTACACATACATTATTTAGGAAAGTGTTGCTTAACCGTAAAATGTTTGTGACTTTCAAAATTCCCTTATGTAACTGACTTCTAATTTCATTCCATTTTGGTTGCATACTTTGTATGATTTCAATCATTTGGAATTCAATAAATATATTAAAATTGTTTTGTGAACTAACACATAGTCTTTTCTGGATTTCTAACTTGATTCCATTTTGATCTGAGTAAATATCCTTATAATTTCTTTCTTTTAAATTTATTAAGTTGTGTTTCATCATCCCAAAGGTGGTCTACATTGGTGAATGTTTCGTGTGTCCTTGAGAAGAGTGCATATTCTTCCATTACTGGGTGGGGTGCTCTGTGTATCTGTTATGTCTGATTTGTTTGTAGTGTTTTCCAAGTGTTCTATCTCCATATTGTCTCTCATTTATTTTTCTTTCCATTACTGAAAGTGAGATATTGGTATCTCCAATTACTATTATTGGATCATCTAATCCTCCCTTTAATTCTCAGATCTTTTTTGTTGTTGTTGTCTGTTTTGTTTTTTGCTTCATGTATTTTGGGGCTCTGTTGTTATATGAATATATATTTTTTGTTATTATGATGAATTAACTATTTATTATTAATAGCCTTATTTTTCTCTAGTACAAGTTTCATCTTAAAGACTGTTTCCTCAAATATTAGTCATATATTAGAACTTTAGCTCTGTTGTTGGATACATTTTCATTGGTATATCTTTTTCCACCTTTTGACTTTCAACCCAATTCATTTATGTCTTTGAATCTAAACTATGTCTCTTATAGAGAGCATATACTTATTTTGTATTCATTCCTCCACTACCTACCCCTTATTTTGAGTTTCTAATTAATTTATATTTCATGATATTACTGGTCATGTAGGATTTACAATTGCTAATATATTGTTTTCTTTATGTCTTATTTCTGTTTTTCTTCCTTTATTCCTCCTTAAAGTTGTAAAATTTATTTTGTATTAAGTAGATATTTTCTAGCGTATCATTTTAATTACCTTGCCATTTTTATTATACATTTTAAGTTATGTTCTTAGTGGTTGCCTTGAGGATTACAACTAACAGCTTAATTTATGACAATATAGCATAGGTTAATACAACTTAATTTCAATGGTATATAAGCATTTTGCTCCTTTATAGCTCTGTTACCTTCCCATATTTCATGCTGTTATTAACTTACAAATTACACCTTTATACTTTTTAATTCCATCAATACATATTTATAATTTTATTAGGTTGCCTTTTTAGTTAGGAGAAAAAAATATTTACAGACAACAAATACATTTATTTGTCTTCTATTCTCAAGGTAGTAACTTTATTGGAGCTCTTTATTTTGTCGTATGGATTTGAATTACTGTCTAATGTCCTCTTAGTTTGACTTCCTGGAAACCATTTAGTATTTATGGTAGATCAGGTTTATTTTTATTTTTTTTCAACGTTTATTTATTTTTTTTTGGGGGGGGGACAGAGAGAGACAGAGCATGAACGGGGGAGGGGCAGAGAGAGAGGGAGACACAGCATCGGAAACAGGCTCCAGGCTCCGAGCCATCAGCCCAGAGCCTGACGCGGGGCTCGAACTCACAGACCGCGAGATCGTGACCTGGCTGAAGTCGGACGCTTAACCGACTGCGCCACCCAGGCGCCCCGTGATCAGGTTTATTAATAATAACTCTTCTTAATTTTTGTTGTCGGTGGTGGTGGTGGTGTTTGTTTGATCTAGGAAGGTCTTAATTTCTTTACCATTTTAAAGAATAATTATGTTGAATATAGAACTCTTGGTTGACAGTCTTTTATCCATTAGATACTCTTTGCTGCTTTGTCAAAGATTAATTGACCATATAGTTGTGATTTTATTTTTGGGTTTTCTATGATCCATGTGTCCATTTTTGTGCCAGTACTATACTGTCTTGACCACCACAGCTCTGTGATTTTAAAGAAATAAGACGGTGTTGGAGAACAAATGAGATTTTTCTTTTCTTCTTTTGTTCAAGTAATCTTGGTTCAAGCATAAAGTTGAGGAGAAAGTGACCTAAATGACTCGTTATATTTCAGGGAACAAATAGCATTATGTTCCCCAGTGAACTGAGAGATATTTTTCTACCACTCCAATATGCCCACTCACCATTCAGTATGAGGGTCAGACAGGGAGAGAGAAAGAATTGCCCCTTTTGAGGAAGTGGGTGTATGAATACTGTGTATCATCATTTCTCTACAAGAAAGATAAGGGAGTCACCTCTTACCTTAAAGAATACCCAGAGAAAAAGCAGTAGTGAAGTTAGATGGTGCCTACACAAAGGAATTTTGGCATTTTCCCTGATTAGATAGTTGATAAGCCACTGGACATGTTAGCTGCACTATTTTCCTATTGATGCTAATACAACAGGGACTTTGTACATTTCATCTAAGTTCCTGAATTTATCTAACATGTAATTTCAAAATATTAATGTACTATCCTTTTTTTATTTGCAGGGCGTTTGATAATACACTAACTTTTACTTTCTGAAATTAGTAATTTGTGTCTTCTTTTTATGATTTTCTTATTGGTAAACTTCTCAATTTTATAGATCTTTCTAAAAGATTTGTAATTGAAAACCTTGCCACTAAGAAAAAAATTCCCCAGCCAGATAACTTCACTGATGAAATTTATAAAGTTTGAGAAAAGTATTATATTGGGGCGCCTGGGTGGTTCAGTTGGTTAAGCATCCTACTCTTGGTTTCAGCTCAGATCGTGATCTTGCAGTTTGTGAGTTTGAGCCCCACGTTGATCTCTGCACTGACAGTGTGGAGTCTGCTTGGGATTCTCTCTCTGTCTTACCCCCCCCTCTCAAAATAAACAAATAAACTTTAAAAAAAAAGAAAAATATTATATCAATTCTACCAAAACTTTAATTGAAAACTAAATAGAAAACTTTTTTTCAGTGTATCTTTTCATACTAGGATTTCCTTGGTAACATAATCAAAGAGGGATATTACAAGCAAAGACTAATTTCCTCATGAATGTAGATATAAAAATTCTTAATAAGGGGTGCCTGGGTGGCTCAGTCAGTTGAGTGTCCGACTTCAGCTCAGGATATGATCTTATGGTCCAGCCCATGAGTTTGAACCCTGCATTAGGCTCTGTGCTGGCAGCTCAGACCCTGGAGCCTGCTTCAGATTCTGTGTTTCCCGCTCTCTCTGCCCCTCTCCACTCTCTCTCTCTCTCTCTCTCTCTCTCTGAAAAATAAGTAAACAGTAAAAAAATATTTTCTTTAATTTTTTTTTAAATCTTTATTTATTTTTGAGAGAGAGAAACAGAGCTTGAGCAAGGGAGGAACAGAGAGAGAAGGAGACACAGAATCTGAAGCAGGCTCCAGGCTCCAAGCTGTCAGCAAAGAGCTCGACCTGGGGCTCGAGCCCACGAACTTCGAGATCATGACCTGAGCCGAAGTCAGACACTTAACCTACTGAGCCATCCAGGCGCCCCCACATTAAAAAATGCTTAAGGGGCGCCTGGGTGGTGCAGTCGGTTAAGCGTCCGACTTCAGCCAGGTCACGATCTCGCGGTCTGTGAGTTCGAGCCCCGCGTCAGGCTCTGGGCTGATGGCTCAGAGCCTGGAGCCTGTTTCCAATTCTGTGTCTCCCTCTCTCTCTGCCCCTCCCCCGTTCATGCTCTGTCTCTCTCTGTCCCAAAAATAAATAAACGTTGAAAAAAAAATGCTTAATAAAATATTATCATATTAAATCTGGCAATGAGTGCAGAATGTAAAACAAAAAAAAAATGACCTGGTAAAAATTTTGCAAGTTAGTTTTAATGTTAAACAGGCAATCAGTATAAAGACATGTTAATCAATATAATTTGCCATATTTATAGAATAAAGGAGAACCATTATATAACAATCTCAAGAGATATGAAAAGATCATTTGGCAAAATTTTAAATCCATGCATGATAAAACTCTCATCAAATAAGGAGTAGAAAATAACTTACTAAAACTGATAAAAGTCATGTAAGACAAACCTATATCTTAAATTATACCTAATGATAAAAGACTGAATGCTTTCTTCCTAGTTTTAGTAATATGACAAGGATTTCCACTTTGACCTTTTCTACTTAACATTATACTGGAGGTTCTAGATAGTGCAACAAGGTCAGAATAATATATATATTATATATATATATTCTTAAGAATAAATATATATAATTAATTTAGAATATATATAATATTATATTTATTATATTTATATTATATATACATATATAATATCAATATATATTAAAAATAAAAAATAATAATATATAGTATAAATATATAAATATATTATATTTAACTATAATAATTTATATTATATATTATAAATTATATATAAATTATATATAAATTCAATTATAATAAATTATAATTAATTTATATATAAATATAGAAATATATATAATATTAATATATTCTAATATATAATATATATTCTAAAGAATATATATTCTATATATAATATAGAATATATATTTTAAATAATATATATTCTATATTATATATTATAAAGAAAGATAATTGTCTTTATTTACAGATATGATCATGTACATAGAAAATCTTATGGAAACTACTTAGAACTTAGCAAAGTGAACTTAGCAAATAATAATAAATGAACTTAGAAAAATTGTAAAACACAGCAAGGACAAGATGAGTTCAACAGATGAATTGAGGAAATAGAAAAATCAGTGAAGTTGATGACAGAGTAATAGAAATTACCTAATCAGAACAATAGGGAGCAAATAGACTAAAAAATAAATAATATAATATAATATAATATAATATAATATAACGGAATGGAATAAAATCAAATAAACTGAGCCTCAGGGACCTGTGGAAGTATAATAAAAGACCTATATTTTATATTTTAGGATTCCAAAAGGAGAGGAGAAAGAGAGTAGGACTGAAGAAAGAAATAATAACAGAAAACTCCCTAAATTTGGCAAAAGACATAAACATAAATATTCAAGAAGCTGAATGAACTCCAGGATGAAGAAGGAAATGAACACTAAGTTACATCACAGAACAACTGCAGAAAACTAAATACAAAGAAAACATGAAAGCAGACAGTGAGAAAGCTATCTTAGCTATAGAAGAGAAAGAGTTTGAGTAAGAGTCGAAATCTCAACCGAAACTGTGGGGAACTGAAGGAAGTGCCATAGCATTTGTCAAATTCTGAAAGAAAAAGACTGCCAACCTAGAACTTTATATGTCCTAAAAATATATTTCATCAATGAAGGGGAAATCAAGACATTTAAGATGAAGGAAAAATAAGATAATTCATCACCATTAGATGTACAGTAAATGAATGGCTGAATAAAGTTTTATAAACAGAAAATAAAAAATGAGGGAAGGAATGTGGAGCATCATGAAGGAAGAAATAACAGTAAGAAAAACATGAGTAAATAAAATAGACTTTCTTTCTATTGAATCTCTTAAGTTGTGTGTGATGGTTGAAGTAAAAATTATAACATTTTCTGATAGAGTTCTAAATGTAGATAAAGGAATACTTAATTTAATTATATTATAAATGATGGAGTTCAGAGGGATGTAAAAAGAAGGAAAGTTTATACACTTCATTTAAGTTGGTAAAATAATAATACCACCAGATTGTGGTAAAAACAGTATTCAAAGAGGTATACTCAAAGCACTGTAGATAATTTAAAATTAAATTATAAATTATGTTCAAGTAGCACTCAGGGAAACAGGTGAAAAAAAAAGGAAACTGTGCAAATTTTAGAATTGTTTGTTCTCACCCTGTGAAAAATGCTGGCAGTATTTTGATAGGGATTACATTTAATGTGTAGATTGCTTTGGGTAGTGTAGACATTTAAATAATATTTGTTCTTCCAATCCATGAGCATGGCATGTCTTTCCATTTCTTTATGTTGTCTTTAGTTTCTTCCATCAGGGTTTTATAGTTTTAGGAGTATAGGTGTTTTACCTCTTTGGTTATGTTTATTCCTGGGTATCTTGTGGTTTCTGGTGCAACTGTAAGTGGGATTGATTCTTTATCTTTCTGCTGCTTTATCATAGGTATACAAAATGCAACAGATTTCTGTACACTGATTTTGTATCCTGCAACTTTACTGGATTATGTTTCAGTTCTAACAATTTTTTGGTGGTCTTTAGGATTTCCTATATAGACTATCGTGTCATCTACAAATAGTAAAATTTTTACTTCTTCTTGGATTATTTGAATGCCTTTTATTTCTTTTTGTTGTCTGATTGCTGAAGCTAGGGCTTCCAGTACTATGTTAAATTACAGTGGTGAGAGAGGATATCCCTCCCTTATTTATGACCGCAGAGGAAAAGCTCTCACTTTTTCCCCATTGAGGGTGATATTAGCTGTGGGTTTTTCATATATGGCCTTTATTATGTTCAAGTGTGTTCCCTCAAAACCTACTTTGTTGAGGGTTTTTATAATGGATAGATGTTGTACTTTGTCAAATGCTTTTTCTGCATTTATTGAAATGACCATAAGGGAAAACTGGGCAGCAACATACAAAGAATGGAACTGGACCACTTTCTTACACAATACACAAAAATATATTCAAAATGGATTGAAGGCTGAAAGTTGAGACAGGAAGCCATTAAAATCCTAGAGAAGAACACAGACAGTAACCTCTTTGAGATCAGTCATAACAAATTCTTACTGGATATGTCTCCTGGACAAGGGGAACAAAAGCAAAAATAAATTATTGAGACTTCATCAAAATAATAAGCCTTTGCACAGCAAAGAAAACAATCAAGAAAACTAAAAGTCAACTGTAGAATAGGGGAAAATATTTCCAAATGACATCTGATAAAGGGTTAGTATCCAAAATATGTATAAAGAACTTATCAAATCTAACATCAAACACGATCTTATTAAACATGGGTTGAGACATATAATGGAAAAGAGGTTGGAATTTGACAATGCTAAGAACTCTTTATAAGGTTAGGAGTTTTCAGGAAATCCATATAATAAATTTATTGGGCATATTAATTTTTAGGATTGCTATAGAAAATTACAACAAACTTTGCAAAAAGAACAGAAATTTATCTTCTCATGTTTCTGTAGATCAAAAGCCCAAATCAAGATGTAAGCAGGGTGGTTTCCTTCCAGAAATTCTGTGGTAAAATCCTCTCTTGCCACTCTCTGAAATTTTAGTTTGTTGCCAGCAGTCCTTGCTTTCCTTGGTTTTTAACTCCAGCCCTCCAATCTCTGCTTCCATCTTCACGTTGCCTTCTCTGTGTGTTCTGTGTCTTAAATATCATTTCACCTTTCTCATGTAAGTATGCCAGTAATTGCATTTAGGCACCACCCTAAATCCAGGATTATTTTACACCAAATCTTTATTTTTTATTTTTTTTTAATTTTTTTTAACGTTTATTTATTTTTGAGACAGAGCATGAACGGGGGAGGGTCAGAGAGAGGGAGACAGAATCCGAAACAGGCTCCAGGCTCCGAGCTGTCAGCACAGAGCCCGAGGCGGGGCTCAAACTCATGGGCCTCGAGATCGTGACCTGAGCCAAAGTCGGCCGCTCAACCGACTGAGCCACCCAGGCGCCCCTTCACCAAATCTTTAACTCAATTACATCTGCAAAAACCCTGTTTCCAAATAAGGTCACATTCACAGGTGACCTTGGACATATCTTTTGGGGTAGACACTATTCATTTAAAACTGACTGAGAACAAACTGAGGGTTGATGGGGGGTGGTAGGGAGCGGAGGGTGGATGATGGGTATTGAGGAGGGCACCTGGTGGAATGAGCACTGGGTGTTTAATGGAAACCAATTTGACAATAAATTTCATATATTAAAAAAAAGAGGTTATCTCAAAAAGATTTGTGGGTTTGATCTCTGTCTAATGAGATCGATAATAAATTGATACACAGAAAGCCCCCCCCAAAAAAAATAAAGAAAAATAAAAATAAATAAATAAAACTGAGCATCTCCCAAGAAATCCGTTATCAAAGTCCATTTGTGAAAATTTCATTTCTAGGTTAAAGTGGGCCCAAGCTGATGGAATGTGAGAAAGAGCAGCACTGTGCAGTAAAGGTCTGCCAGGAATCTGAGAGCTCTAGGCATGTATGGGCTTCAAGCTGTGGGGCTCCTTCTGGGTTTGATTTACTGGTGGACATTGAGGGTGAGGTAATGTTACAAAGTATTTTTTTTTCCTGTTTATTTATTTCTCTGACTTCTCCAAATTTTATAGTTTTATTTCTTACCTTTAGGACTAGGATTTATTTTATGTCCCTTGTGTATGGTGGAAGAAAACATTTGAGGTTTATCTGTTGCTGTTTTTATAGAACAACTTGTTTGAAGGATTATTTTTACCCTATTGAGTTAACTTGGCACTTTTGTCAAAAATTAGTTGACCATATGTGTATGGCTCTATTGCTGGATGTATTCTTCTGATCTATTAAAATCTATATATTCCTTAGGCAAATAAAAAACTCAATTATTGTGGCTTTATAGTTTATCTTTTTCAAATATGTTTAGCTATTTCATGTAAATTAGTACTTTCCTGTAGACTTTTAGAAATAGCTTAAAAATATCCTTCCCCAAAAAGAAACTACGAGGATTTATTTTGGACTATGCTGAAACTATAGATCTATTTCAGACACTTGATATCTTAGTAAAATTGGGTCTTCAAATTCATTAACTTATTTATCTTGAATATATCCTAGCAATTTATAGTAGATTTCAATGTAGAATTCTTGCACATATTTTGTTAAATTTATTATTAAATTTTTAAAAGATACATTAATGTCATTCTATATGCTATTTTAAATTATACTTTTCAATTTTTCAATTGTTGTATAGAAATAAAATTAATATTTGTATATTTTTTGATCATGCAACCTTGCTAAACTATTTCTAGTAGTTTTTGCAGATTCCTTAAAAGGTCATCCACAGAGATAAACATTTCATCTACATAAAAAAGGAAGCTTTGCCTATTAAATTATAATCTATACAGATTTTATTTATTTTCCCTGCTTGATTTCAGTGAGTAGGGCCAAGAATGTAATGTTAACTAGTGGTAAGAGAGGACCTCCTTGCTATATTTCTCATCTTAAGCAGAAAACACATAATTTGTCTCTATTAAGTATGATGCTTATCTGTAAGTTTTTCAAACATGTTTTTTATCAGGTTGAAGAAATTCTCTTCTATTCCTAGATTGTTTACAAGTTTAATCATAAATGAGTCTTATTAGTCATATGAATTCCCTGTATCTACCGAGATAATTATATAATTTTTCTCATTTATTGTATTTACATGGTAAATTACATTGATTGGTATGTGTGCAATCAAGGTTACATTTCAGGATAAATTCTACTTAGTCCTTATGTATTAGACATTTTAAATATTTCTAGGTTCAATTTGTTATATATATTTTTCAAGTTTTTATTTAAATTCCAGTTAATTAACATCCAGTGTAATATTAGTTTCAGGTGTACAATATAGTGATTCAACACTTTCATACATCACCCAGGGCTCATCACAAATGCACTCCTTGGGCGCCTGGGTGGCGCAGTCGGTTAAGCGTCCGACTTCAGCCAGGTCATGATCTCGCGGTCCGTGAGTTCGAGCCCCGCGTCAGGCTCTGGGCTGATGGCTCAGAGCCTGGAGCCTGTTTCTGACTCTGTGTCTCCCTCTCTCTCTGCCCCTCCCCCGTTCATGCTCTGTCTCTCTCTGTCCCAAAAATAAATAAAAACGTTGAAAAAAAAATAACAAATGCACTCCTTAATTCCCACCACCTATTTAACGTATTCCCCCACCCACCTCCATTTCTAATATTTTGTTGTATATTTTTGCATCTATGTTCATGAGGAAAATTGAAATGCAATGTTCTTTGCTTTTATATTTCTGTAAATTTTGGTTTTTGTATCAAGGTAATAAGATTTTCACAAAATCATTTAAAGAGTATAAGCAAGATAAGGTTAACCCAGTAGTCCTGGGCTGTTCAGAACTAGATATTTTCAATACTTCTCTTCAGGACTGGCCCCTGGCCTGGTTCTGGAAGATGATCTCTTTAAGCCCTTGGGATACTCTGCCTGATAAGAGTGGTTTTGTTTGTTTGTTTGTTTGTTTGTTTTTATGGAGGCCCTGGCTCCCATAGAACCAGTTTAATTAGACAGTTTACATTAAAAAATGTGTTTTATGGTGACTACCTTATTTTACTCTGGGGGGCTGGAGTTTGAGTAGTCGTGGTTAGTCATGCAGGAGCTGCATGCGTATGTGAGTGACCTTCAAGAGAAACTCTGGACACCAAGGTTCAGTTGAACTTTTCATGTTGACAACATTTTACACATATTATTACACATTGTTGCTAGGAGAATTAAGTATATCATGTGACTCCACTGGGAGAGGACAACTGAAAGCTTGAATCTGGTTTCTTTTGGACTTCACCCCTTTTTCTGATTTTAATGTTTCCTTTCACTCTAATCAACCATACTGTAAGTATAATAGCTTTTCTGAGTCCTGTGAGTCTTCATACATCATTGGGCCTGAAAGTTGTATTAGGAACCCAGTTCTCAAGTTTGTGCTAAAGAGGGATTCACAAGAATGGCTCTGACTCACTGAAATGGTGGAAGCATTATTTGGAAAAATGATATGCAAATAAGCAAAGGATAGAAAACCTTAGATGCATGGGTGGCTACCAAATCACTCATAGTATGTGACAGCATATGTGTTGTGATCAGTTACTAGAGGGAAAATGTTACTAATGGATTTAGAAATGATAGAATTGACTCCTTAAAAGTTGGCTCGTTGTATACCTAAAGAAATGCAAAGTAATTTTAAAAATATAAATATATAAAATTTTGGAAAATTTTATTTGCTATCACTAAAATTAAGTAGAGGAGATTGTTGACCAGAACCTGGACCTGTACTAAGCTTGAACTTTGGCCAGTCTTAGCTATAGCCATTAGCCTCAGGGTAGTCAACAAAAGGAAAATTATTCTAGAATAACCTCTGCTCACCAAGAAGGTAATCCAAGTGGCTGTAGGGAGCTCAAAACCAAGAAAGTACTGAAATTAAGTGGGGGTGGGAGGCAGTGTGAAGCAGTTGTCTCATTTGATTGATGAAAGAAAGAAGAAAGAAAGAAAGAAAGAAAGAAAGAAAGAAAGAAAGAAAGAAAGAGAAAGAAAGAAAGAAAGAAAGAAAGAAAGAAAGAAAGAAAGAGACTCAGAAGCTGTCTACTTGATTTTTTTCTTAAAAATGTTTATTTTTGAGAGAGACAGAGAGAGAGAGAGAGAGGAGAGAGCTGTCGATGCAGAGCCAGATTCAGGGCTTGAACTCACAGATTGTGAGACCATGACCTAAGCAAAAGTTGGATGCTTAATCAACCAAGCCACCCAGGTGCTCCTGTATCCAGATTTTTAATGCTGCACTATGGAGGAGCATATTGGGGTTGATGTAAAACCCACAGCTTACTATTGGACAATCACAAATGGCTGTGTATTAAATAAACAAAAAATAAGTGAATTCTGAAGGAACAGCTAGTCTGATATACTAATAAAAGTCACTTTAAGGTTTGTTTACCCTGTGAAAGGAAATTTTACTTTCTCTCCAAGGAAAATTTCCCAGAGTAAGTGGCTGATGTGTTGTGTACGCAAGCCATGCTGAATTGGCTTTATGATGATGGGTATGTCTATGCATTTAATAATATCCTTACGCAGGTCATGGTGGATGCCATGATCAAGGAGACTTCTTTCACAAGAGCACCCCATATAAGCTTACTGCTGAGAAATCAGGCAATAGTCTGAGATGCTGTATCAATTTTCTTTGTCTCTTTATGGGTCTTATAGAAGCTAAGAAAATTATCCACAAGAAAATGGAGGTAGACAAAGGGACATGTAACCAAAGGATGGAAACCTTGAAATGATTGTTAATGAATCAGTGAATAAAACAGACTCTGAGGGGGTCATCTCAAAGGTCTTAGTGCAGTACTATCAAGGTTAGGTAGACAAATGGGATGCTCCACTGGACCACAACATTGAAGAGCTCTAAACAAATCCACTCTGTTTACTTTGGAGGGATTTGATTTATTTTATTTTTAAATTTATTGTCAAATTGGTTTACATACAACACCCAGTACTCATATCAACAAGTGCCCTCATCAATGCCTATTTCCCCCTCTCCCCCACCCCCCCATCCACCCTCAGTTTATTCTCTGTATTTAAGAGTCTCTTGTGGCTTGCCTACTTCCCTCTGTGTTTGTAACTATTTTTTCCCCTTCCCTTCCCCCATGGTCTTCTGTTAAATTTCTCAAGATCCACATATGAGTGAAAACATATGATATCTGTCCTTCTCTGACTTGTTTATTTCACTCAGCATAAACCTTCCAGTTCCATCCATGTTGATGCAAATGACATGACTTCATTCTTTCTCATCGCCAAGTAGTATTCCATTGAATATATAAACCACATCTTTTTATCCATTCATCAATTGATGGACACTTAGACCTCTTTCCATAATTTGGCTATTGTTGAAAGTGCTGCTATAAACATTGGGTTACATGTGCCCCTATGCATTAGCACTCCTGTATCCCTTAGGTAAATTCCTAGTAGTGCTATCGTTGGTCATAAGGTAGTTCTATTTTTATTTTTTTGAGGAACCTCCACACTGTTTTCCAGAGCGGCTGCACCAGTTTGTATCCCCACCAAAAGTTCAAGAGTGTTCCCATTTCTCCACATCCTCACCAGCATCTGTAATTTCCTGATTTGTTCATTTTAGCCACTCTGACCATTGAGAGGTAATATCTCAGTGTGGTTTTAATTTGTACTTCCCTGATGATGTTGAGCATCTTTTCATGTCTTTGCCATCTGGATGTCTTGTTTGGAAAAGTGTCTATTCATGTCTTCTGCCAATTTCTTCACTGGATTATTAATCAAAAAACAAATAATCCAGTGGAGGGATTTTTAAAGCTAGAAGGTAAAGCTAAGGAGAAATGTGATTTCAAATCTCCAAAGATATTAATTTGTTAAGCAAATTAATCAGGATTTTGGATGGCACATATTCTAATCTGAGAATATTGCTAACTCCTATCCATAAAACTACCCAAAAGAACATATTTAAATGGGAGCCTGAAAAATGGTAGGTTATGTTCAAATTTCAAAAAGTGGTGATGTAAGCAATACTTTGGAACCATTATGATCTGCACTCAGATATAATTTGAAAGTATCTTTAAATTCACATTTATGCAGACTAAAATTTATGGTAAAATCTAGCCGTTTCACCCAGAAGTGATTATTGGATTTTGAACCAGAAAATTTTCAGAGACAGTGGTACATTGAAACCATTTGAGAAACAATTATTGGCTTGCTATCTATCCCTATTACTGAAGGGAATAAAAATCTTGAAACCGGACATAATATCTTGGACAATGGAAACCAAACTGTTCTCTGTTCCTATGAGTTTGTTTTGTGTTTTTTGGGTGGGGTTGTTTGTTGTTAGTTTGTTTTTAGATTTCACATATAAGTGAGATCACACAGTATTTACCTTTCTCTGTCTTACTTATTTCACTTAGTATAATGCCCTCAGGATCCATCCGTGTTATCACAAATGGCAGGTTTTCCTACTCCATTCCCCTCTTTCTCCTTCTCCTTCTCCTTTCCCATTCTTCTTCTTCGTCATCGTCGTCTTCTTCTTCTTCATCTTCTTCTTCTTTTATTTATTTATTTATTTTGAGAAAGAGAGAGAGAGAGCATCACTTGGAGAGGGGCAGAGAGAATGGGTAAGAGAGAATTTAAAGCAGACTCTGCCCTACTGGGGGCTCAGTGTCATGAACAGTGAAATCATGACCCGAGCCAAAATCGATAGCCAAAAGCTTAACCGACTGAGCCACCCAGGTACCCCAGTTTTCTTCTTTTTGTGGATGAATAATATTCCATTATGTATATACTCATTCATTGATAGACACATAGGTTGTTTACATGTCTTGATTATTACAAATAATGCTTCAGTAAACATAAGGGTGCAGATATCTCTTCAAGATAGTGATTCCATTTTCTATGGATATATATATACCCAGAAGAAGAATTGATGAATCATATGGCAGTTCTATTTTTAATTTTTGAGGACATCCATGTTATTTTCCATGGTGGCTGTGCTAATTTATATTCCCATCAACAGTGTACGAGAGTTCCCCTTCTCTACATGATTGACAACATTTTTATCTGTTGCCTTTTTGATAATAGCCATCATAGCAGGTATGAGGTGATATTTCATTATGGTGTTAATTTGCTTTTCAAATTAAATGATCAGTAATGTTGGGCACATTCTCATGTACATGTTAGTGCTTTGGATAGGATATCTGCTTTCAAAAATGTCTGTTCAGATCTTTGCCCATTCTTAAAATTAGATGATGATGATGATGATGATGATGATGATTTACTATCGAGTTGTAGGACTTCTTTATATATTTTGCATATTGACCCCTTATCAGATGGATAGTTTGTAAAAAACTTTCTTCTGCTCTGTATGTTGCCTTTTCACTTATAGGTCCATATATCTCTGTTCTTTTTTTCTTTAAATCTCTATTCCTGTGTTTGGATAGTTTTTTATTGTAGTATCTTTAATTTCTTTTGTAATTTTAATCAGTATTTAATCTTAATCCTGTACAGTGAAATTGTCACTTCAGTTGTACTTTCCAGCTCTAAAAGTTCCATTTTTTTTCTTTTATGTTCAAGTTTTGACATATGATTAAAATGTGGCTTGTTATTTCATTGTTTGCTAGTTCCATCACCCCTTTAATTTTTTTTCTATTTATTTTTACTGACTTTTCTCCTGATTATGAGCCTTATATTCCTGCTTCTTTGCTTATCTGGAGTATTGTGGGGGTGATCGTTTGGTTGGTTGGTTTTGGACATTGTGATTTTACACTGTTGATCACCTGGATATTTTAAACCTTCCTTAAAAAAGTTTGAAGTTTGGACAGGCAATTAAAATATGTTTTTAGGGGTGCCTGGGTGGCTCAGTCAGTTGAGTATCTAACTTTGGTTCAGATCATGATCTCATGGTTTGTGAGTTCAAGCCCCACATTGGGCTCTCTGTTGTCAGTGAAGAGCCTGCTTCAGATCCTCTGTCCCCGTCTCTCTCTCTGCACCTTCCCTGCTCACATTCTATCTCTCAGTAATAAAAGTAAACATTAAAAAATTAATAATAAAATGATAAAATAGAATAACATAAAATTAAATTAAATTAAATTAAATTAAATTAAATTAAATTAAATATGTATTGAATCATGTGGCACCTAGGTGGCTCAGTCTTTTAAGCATCCAAATCTTGATTTAAGCTCAGGCCATGATTGGGCTCCTCACTGAGCATAGAGTCTACTTGGGATTCTCTCTCTCTCCCTCCCTATCTACCCCTTCCCCACTCACATGTATGTGTTCTCCCTCTCTCCCCCAAAATAAAAATGAAAATAATAAAAAGATAAAAAATAAAATAAAATATACATTGAACCAGTTGATTTTTTTTAGTTTATTTAAGCCTTGTATGTCAGATCTCTGGTAGCTTTATTCTAGGGATAGTTTATCACAATAATTAAGGTGTGCCCCTTCTGGTGTCTTCACTTAATGTCCCAGGTGCCCAACAAAGACTACTTTGCCTGGTTATAAATCAATATCTCACATTACTTTCCAAATTCTGGAAAACGTTCAGGATACAGCTCTCCATCATCTCTTTGTACCTCCTTATAGAGTCTCACCCTACAAAGTGCATCTTAGTATTCAGCAACAGTATCAGCAGTGGCAATTGATGGTTCTTGCCCTTTTCTATATGACTGCCACTCCCTTTCTCTGAGCTTCTTGTATCTGATGAGCCAATTTTTGGTGTCTTTTTTTTGCTGAGTTATTTCTTTTTTATTATTTTTTAATATGAAATTTATTGCCAAATTGGTTTCCATACAATACCCAGGGCTCATCCCAACAGGTGGGATGCCCATCATCCACCCTCTTTTCCCTCCTATCCCCCATCAACCCTCAGTTTATTCTCAGGTTTTAAGAGTCTCTTATGGTTTGGGTCTCTTCCTCTCTAACTTTTTTTTCTTTCCCATCCTCCATGGTCTTCTGTTAATTTTCTCAGGATCCACATAAGAGTGAAAACATATGGTATCTGTCTTTCTCTGTATGAATTATTTCACTTAGCATTACAAAAGGCCATATTTCATTCTTTCTCATTGCCACGTAGTATTCCATTGTGTATATAAACCACAATTGCTTTATCTATTCATCAGTTGATGCACATTTAAGCTCTTTCCATAATTTGGCTATTGTTGAAAGTGCTGCTATAAACATTGGCATACAAGTGCCCCTATGCCTCAGCACTCCTGTATCCCTTGGGTAAATTCCCAGCAGTGCTATTACTGGGTCATAGGGTATCTATTTTTAATTTTTGAGGAACCTCCACACTGTTTTCCAGAGTGGCAGCACCAGTTTGCATTCCCACCAACAGTGCAAAAGGGTTCCTGTTTCTCCACCTCCTATCCAGCATCTATAGTCTCCTGATTTGTTCATTTTAGCCACTCTGACTGGCATGAGGTGGTATCTCAGTGTGGTTTTGATTTGTATTTCCGTGATGAGGAGTGACGTTGAGCATCTTTTCATGTGTCTGTCAGCTGGATGTCTTCTTTAGAGAAGTGTCTATTCATGGTTTCTGCCCATTTCTTCAGTGGATTATTTGTTTTTCAGTTGTGGAGTTTGGTGAGTTCTTTATACATTTTGGATACTAGCCCTTTGTCTGATATGTCATTTGCAAATCAATCAATGTGATACATCACATTAATAAAAGGAAAGATAAGAACCATATGATCCTGTCAATCGATGCAGAAAAAGCATTTGACAAAATTCAGCATCCTTTCTTAATAAAAAGCCTCGAGAAAGTCAGGATAGAAGGAAATACTTCAACATCACAAAAGCCATTTATGAAAAGCCCACAGCTAATATCATCCTCAATGGGGAAAAACTGAGAGATTTCCCCCTGAGATCAGGGACACGACAGGGATGTCCACTCTCACCGCTGTTGTTTAACATAGTGTTGGAAGTTCTAGCATCAGCAATCAAACAACAAAAGGAAATCAAAGGCATCAAAATTGGCAAAGGTGAAGTCAAGCTTTCACTTTTTGCAGATGACATGATATTATACATGGAAAACCTGATGACTCCACCACAAGTCTCCTAAAACTGATACATGAATTCAGCAAAGTCACAGGATACAAAATTAATGTACAGAAATCAGTTGCATTCTTATACACTAATAATGAAGCAACAGAAAGACAAATAAAGAAACGGATCCCATTCATGACTGCACCAAGAAGCCTAAAATACCTAGGAATAAACCTAACCAAAGAGGTAAAAGATCTGTATGCTGAAAACTATAGAAATCTTATGAAGGAAATTGAAGAAGATACAAAGAAATGGAAAAACATTCTGTGCTCATGGATTGGAAGAATAAATATTGTTAAAATGTCAATACTACTCAAAGCAATGTACACATTCAATTCAATCCCAATTAAAATTGTACCAGCATTCTTCTCAAAGCTAGAACAAGCAATCCTAAAATTTGTATGGAACCACAAAAGACCCTGAATAGCCAAATATTGAAGAAGAAGACCAAAGTGGGAGGCATCACAATCTCAGACTTTAGCCTCTACTACAAAGCTGTAATCATGAAGACAGCATGGTATTTGCCCAAAAACAGACACATAGACCAATGGAATAGAATAGAGACTCCAGAATTGGAGCCACAAAGTATGGGCAACTAATTTTTGACAAAGAAAGGATATACAATGGAAAAAAAAAGACAGTCTCTTTAACAAATGGTGCTGGGAGAACTGGATAGCAACATGCAGAAGAATGAAACTAGACCACTTTCACAAAAATACCATTCACAAAAATAAACTCAAAATGGATAAAGGACCTGAACGTGAGACAGGAAACTATCAAAACCCTACAGGAGAAAGCAGGAAAAAACCTCTCTGACCTGAGCTGCAGCAATTTATTATTTGACACATATCCAAAGGCAAGGGAATTAAAAGCAAAAATGAACTACTGGGACCTCATGAAGATAAAAATTTCTGCACTGCAAAGGAAACAATCAACAAAACTAAAAGGCAACCAACGGAATAGGAAAAGATATTTTATGTCTTACTAAAGAGCCCAGCCTCAGCTTTACTCCTCAAAAATTACCTCATTCTGCCATCCCACTAATCTTCCTACATGTAACTGCAGGTCCCTCAGATTTTAAATAGATAACTAAGATCCATGAATTATGTATATAGGGAAAGATCAAGCCCTCATATTCTACATATGTGTGTCTTTATGTGTGCATGAGTGGGTGGGTGGATGTTTAACACAGAATGAAAAGGCTGTAGGGTTTTGACAAGGAGTGGGTTAAGAGCTTGACAGCCTAAGAAGGCATCATAAAGACTAAACGGAATAACAGATATCAATGCCTTACTGTCATAAATTTGTGCTTTGTGCTCTTGGTTGCATTCCTTATTGCTCGGGTACAGAGAATGGATGCAGGACTAATGTTCAATCATGTGGCCAGATACAAGGGAAAATGATTAAAATTAGGGCTATCAAAGGGAAATATGGTATAATGGCATATTCTGTACAGGCATTATTTCTGAAGACAAAGCCACCAGTATCAGAGTGGTGAGAAGGAGAGTGTTGGGGAGGAGAGGGACAGAATGGGGTCCTCTGACCTCAAGAGAGCCTTCTAGGAGCACTGGCTTCTCCATTGTCTCAGTTCCCTGTAGAAATGGGGGTGGGTCAGAGAGGTATGGGAATGTGGGTTTGTTTTTTGTTCTCCCTCCATCATCTACCCCCTCTCCTTCCTTCTAATTTTGAGGTTTTTGACAGACAAATTGCACAGTGTGTCTCTTATACAGCAGCATGAACTTAGCTTCAAATTATCGACCCTCTTGGTTTCTCTGGTTAATATCTTCAAACATTTGTGGTTACTGAGTTCCAATATTGGTTAATTGGGCCCCTAGAGCATATATGTTACAGATCATGTAAAACTGGAAATGTAAAGGAGATTTTATTTTTTTTAATGTTTTTACCTTTTAAAATTTTTTTGAAAGAGGAGAGAGAGAGAGATTGAGAATATTAGCAGGGGAGGGTAAGAGAGAGGGAGACAGAGAATCGCAAGCAGGCTCTACACTGTCAGTGCAGAGTCTGACTCTGGGCTTGAACACACTAACTACAAAACCATGAGTTGAGCTGAAATGGAGAGTCGGACATAACAGACTAAGCACCCACACATCCCAGAAAGGAGATTTCAATTAAACAAACTGAATGGTGATACTGGCTTAGAGGGCAGAAACAGTATCAGAAATAGAACAAAATAGTAGTAGGTTTGGAAAGTTGCTTCCACTTCAGAAATGTCCACTACTTCCCTATTAGCTTCACTTCACACTCCAATCCTATATAAAATTTTTGCATAGGATTTAGAAGACAGCAGATATGAATAAATCCACTGCAGAATGCTTGAAATTGTGGCACTTCAGAGAATGTGGTGTCCAGACTGTGTGTCTGGAGAGATTGTGCATGAGAACCAGCTGCTGGCAGGCATGGGGTATGGTGTGGGGGAAGAAGACAAGGGGAAGTCTTCTTTGTGCATTAGGGGTCTCCCTGCTGGGCTTTGTACACCAAGGGATCCTCTTTGTGCATGTTCTCTTTTCTTCTTTCACAGGGGCAAACTGATGGGGTGAGGGAGATGCTGGCTGTGCTGTTTCTCCATTCTACCCCTCCCCATCTATTCTTCTTCCTAGGCTTAAGAGCCCTAATCATCTATTTTATATTCTACAACTGTTCCGACTTAAATTGCCTCCACTTAAGTTGCCTTAATTTGATGATTGGCTACAGAAAGGTCTGAAGGGATCTCTGGTTCCTATGTAGAATAAAAGGTTAATAAAAACCTTGAGAGTCTCTGGATTCAGACAGCAAATCGCTTAAAGCTGGGGCTGGACAATACGAATTAATGTAAGGAGAGAGGAGTCTCAGTGAAGGCTGAATGAATAAATCATTAAAGCTTCAGGTAGCTCCATCAAGATTTCTGAAATAGTGACATCCACGTTCATTATTTGACATCCCCCAAACCCAACATTCTGTTGCTGCCAACAGGCAGGGATGTACTTCATATGTGATATCTCTACTGTTTGACAAGACTGTAAGCACAATGTTAAGATTGGGGGTATTCTTGGGAAATCTGGAGTGCGGGTCTGTGTCTGTGAGAGCTTTGTTTCTGAGAACAAATGTGTGGACAGACAGCTGGGAGGGAGCGGTGCTGGAGGGAGGGGCAAGCGGTGAGCCCTCCCGTTGAGAGGAGGGGGCTTCCGGCCTTGCACTCTCTTTGATGCCTGGCAAGTTCTTCATTGTGCTTGTGTCTCCTTTAGGGTCACAGCAGAAGCAAGGGTGGGAATCGTAGGGAGATACAGAGGGCTAATGCTCTGCCTACCCTTCTAACCCGCCATTCTTTCCTTTAGGCTGACAGCCGTTCATCAGCCATTTTCTATTCTATTACTATGAAGACAGCCTTCAGTGGCTCCAAATAAATTGCTTTTCTTCCCATCTGCTCCCCATCCAAATACAACTGTGAGTGTGGACATTTGGGATGGAATATTTGGGGTCTTCGATTCAGGTGTGGATGAATGGAGAAGTCCTGATCATCTATGGTTTAAGATGTGGAATTAAAAGGCAGATGGAATTCGACAAGAGGTGAGTTAAGAACTTCATAGAGCCAAGGGTGACTTCAAGAACAACTCAAAAGAAAAAAAGAAAAAGGAAAAAAAAAAAAACCTATAGCCTTAGGAGACTCTACTATCAGAAATGCAAATTGTGTTCAATGAAAGCCTTTCCCCCACTTTACCTCTCCATTCCCAGAAGCATGCCTAGTTCAGGACTGGTACAGGGTACTAATGATATTCTACATAATTATCCAAGAAGAGGCCACAGTAGGTATAGTTTGGCTCAGCCCAGTGTCATATCCGTGCAGGTGGTTTTTTTTTTTTTTCTTTGTTTTGTTTTGTCCTTTTGAAGACAAAGGTGATTAGTTTGCTGGAAGGGACTTTTTTTTTTAAACATTTTCTATGTTCATTATTGTAGTAAAGCTTAAATGTTTTAAATTGGAACTCGAGTAAAAGCTGATTTCAGGCACACGAGTAAAACTGTGTTTCTGAAAACAAAGCTCCTGACTGAGGAACCACTTGTGTTTGCAGCAGCAGAGGGGGAAGGGCGGGGGGGCCTGTGTCTCTCAGTGCTGGGAGGGGTCTTCTGGGAGCATGCTTGCACACTTCTCTCCCTACATTGCAGTGTCTGGTAGCGTCTTGCACTGGCCCTGGGCTCTTCTTTGGGGATGTTTGTGCAAAAGAGGAGAGGAGGCTGTGCATTTGTCGTCATCTCCCTGTTTTCTCTCTCTTCTCCTTCCCTCTTAGTGGCATCACGATTATTAACAAATCATTTCTCACTTATCACTCCAGATGTAAACACTTAACCAGAATTACAAGTCTCTTGCATAGGCTGTTGTATTAACTTCACCAGTGGTCTAAGCTTTGGAATGGCTTTGCATGTTTAGACGTAAAGTTAGTTCAAAATTTTACAGACCTCATCATCTTGGAATTATGATACAGAGTAAAATAATAACTTATATTTCACAAAACATAATTAAAAGCATGAGGGGATGAGGACAAATTTGAGCACTGCTTCCTGGTGACCTCCCTTCTCAGTTAACCCTCTTATTCCCAGTAGCTCTTTCAGCCTTAAGGCAGGAAGAATGGGGTGCTGAGCACTTACAGATACATGAATGGTTACATTGGGCCTCTTTAAGGGGATTCTGTGCAAGTTTCTATTTAAGAGAAAGATGATGTCAACCCCATGGAATAATAGAGAGTGTGCGGGCTTAAGAGTATGAATTGTCTAGTCTGGGGAGTAATTTTCCTCAAATCAAAAAATAATCATAGGGACAGGTTCTTTCCTTCACTTACTGCTTTCAACTATGAATGTGGAGTGTTGAGAAGGTTGTGTGGTACAATTCTATGGGTTTTGGTGAATTCATCGTGTAATATATACACAATTACAATGTCATACAGAATAGTTTCACTGCCCTAAGAAAAATCTCCTGGGCCTCAGCTATGCAATGGTGCATCTCTATGAACCCATGACACAGCTGATAGAAGCACCCTCTCCACAGTTTTGCCTTTTGCAAAATGTTATATAAATTATTTTTACATTTATTTATTTTTGAGAGAGAGAGAGACGGTGTGAGTAGGGGAGGGGCAGAGAGAGAGGGAGACACAGAATCCGAAGCATGCTTCAGGCTCTGAGCTGTCAGCACAGAGCCTGACAGGGAGCTCGAACCCATGAGCAGTGAGATCATGATCTAAGCTGAAGTCAAAAGCTTAACAAACTGAGCCACCCCGGCAGTAGGTAGGTAGCATTTCCAGATTGGATTCTTTCATCTGGTAATACACATTTAAGGTTTCTCCATGTTTTTGCAGAGCTTGATAGCCCATTTCTTTTTATTACTGAATAGTATTCCAATATAAGGATATACCGCAACTTATTTATTCATTGAGGGACATCTTGATTGTTTCAGTTTTTACTGATTATGAGAAAAGTTTATGTAAAGCTTTATGTAAAAAAGCACAGGATTTCTATGGATGTCAGTTTTCAAATCAACTGGTCAAATACCTAGGTATGTTAATTGTATGGTAATATTATGGCTAGCTTTGTGAGATATTGACAAACTATCTTTCACAGTGGCTGTGCCATTTTGGTTTTGTGCCAGCAAAGACTGAGTGCTCCTGGGCTCTGAGTCTTCACCCACAAATGGTTTTGTCAGTTGTTTGGAATTTAGCCATTCTAATAGATGTAATAGTATCTCATTGCTATTTTAATTTGCATTTCTCAAATGACAACTAATGCTAAGCATTTTTATATGCTTATATTTTATCTGCACATCTTTTTTATCAGATGCCTGTTTAATCTTTTGCCTATTTTTGATGCGGTTATTAGATTTATTCTTGTTGAATTTAAGTGATATCTGCATATTGTGGGTATAATATGCAGATGTCACTTAATGATATGTGTTATCACTTATCTGATATGTATTTTACAGATTTGCTATCAGTATGAGGACTGACTTGTCATTCTCTTAACAAATGTTTTTTTGCAAAGTGGTTCTAAATTTTAATAAAGTCCAATTCAGCAATTTTTTATTTCATGAGTCAGGCTTTTGATGTCATATTTAAAAATGCATCACCAAATTCTAAGTCAAATACATAGTTTTTCAATAAGTCTATGATCCATTTAGAAAATATTTTTGTGTGGCGTAAGACTTCAGTCTAGGTTTATCTTTTAGCATATGGATGTCCAATTGTCCAGTGCTATTTGTTGAAAACTATTTTTTGTCCATTGGATCGTTTTTTTGCCAAAACTCAGTTAACTATATTTGCATGGGTCTTTTTCTGGGTTCTATGTTCTGTTCCATTAATCTATGGTTTTTTGGGGTGTCTTCTTTTTTATTCTTTTTGTTTGTTTTTTGTTTTGTTTTGTTTTGTTTTGTGTGTGTGTGTATTTTGTGGGATGTTTTTGCCACTACCATACTGTCTTGATTACTGCATCTTTATATTAAGTTTTGAATCTGGTAGTGTGAGTCCTCCAACTTTGTTCTTCAGTTTTATGTTGACTATTCTAGTTCCTATGTGTTTTCATAGATGTTTTGTGATCACTTGATATCTACAAAATGGCTTCCTGGGATTTTGATTGGGATTTTACTGTCTATAGATTAAGTTGGAAAGAATTGACATTTTAGCAATGTGAGTCTCTCAATAGTGAATACCCCTATATTTAGTTAGATTTTACTTGATTTATTTAATTACTCTTATGCATAGAAATCCTGCACATATTTATACCTAAGCATTTCATTTCTTGGTATTATTGTAAATATCATTTTTAAATTTCAATTCCAATAGTTAATTTCTGATTTATAAGAAGCAGTGTATCCTGCAAACTTGTTATTTTACTTATTAGTACCAGAAGCTTTCTTGTAAATTCTGTGAGACTTTCTACATAGAGAATTATTTCGTCTGTAAATAAAAATATCTTTACTTATTCTTTTTCAATTTGTATGCCTTTTATTTCTTTTTGTCTTATTGCACTAGTGAGGAAAGCCAGTATAATGTTGGATAAGAGTGGTAAGAGAGACATATTTGCCTTGTTCCCGATTATAAGGGGAAAGAATTGTCTTTCACCATTATGATGTTATATTTAGATTTAGATTTTAGATGTAGATATCTTCATGTATACCCTTTATTAGGTTAAGAAAATTCCTTCTATTCCTATTGTTCTCTTTAGATTTTTTATTATGAATAGGTACTTGAATTTTGTTAAATGTTTTTATGCTTTATTGATAGGATTGTATTTTTTCCTTTTTCAAACTGTTAATGTGATGAATTATATTGACTGATTTATAAATGTTGAACCAGTCTTTCCTTTAATTAATATCTTCTGGTCATCCTATATAATCTTTTTTATACATTGCTAAATAACATTTTATTAAAGATATTTGAATCTATGTTCTTGAGAGATACTGGTATTTAGTTTTGTATTATTACAATGTAATTTCCTGGTTTTGGTATTAGTAAAATGCTGGTCTCATAAAATGAGTTGGGAAGTGCTCCCACTAGTTCTATTTTGGGGAAGATATTGCAAAACGTTTGTATTATTTCTTCCCTAAATGTTTATTAGAAGTCATCACTAAAACCATCTGGTCCTAATGCTTTATTTTTTTGAATATTTTAATTATCAAATCAATCTACTTAATGGGTATAAGACTATTCAAGTTATCTATTTCTCCTTGATTGAGTATTGGTACTTGTGCCTTTCAAGTAATTAATCCATTACATCTAAGTTATCAAACATATGTACATTGAATTCTTTACTGTATGACTTTATTGTCTTTTTAATAGCTATAGAATCAGTAGTGGTTTCTTCTCTCATTTGTAATATTGGTTATTTGTATATTCTCTCTTTTTTATTAGCTACCCTAGCCAGAGGTTATCAAACAAACAATCATATTGATTTTTTCCACTGTAATTTCTATCCTTATTCTTTAGTAGGTAAGATTTTTTTTACTGCAAATATTTATTCTTCTCTATTCTCTCTTTCTTAATCATTCTGATATTCCAGTTATGAGTAGGTTATACCTTTTCATATTGTCACATAATTTTTTAATTTATTTTTTTATTTTTACTTTAACTTTCTTAAAAATTGAAGTAGAGTTGATACACAATGTTGTATTAGTTTCAGATGTTCAACATAGTGATTCTGCAAGTCTGTACTTTATGCCATGATCACCACAAGTGTAACTACCTTCTGTCACCATAAAATGTTGTGCTGTACTTTTTTTTTATCCCAGTGACATTCTTTCCATAACCAAAAGCCTAAATCTCAATTTTTTCATTTTTTTTAAATTGAAGTATAGTTCACATATAGTATTATGTTAGTTTCAGGTGTAAAATGTAGCAAATCAACTATTATAAACATTACAAAATGCCCATCACAGTAAGTGTAGTTACCCCCTGTCACCATACTTTTATTACAATATTATTGAATATATGCACTATGGTATACTTTTCATCCCTATAAGTTATTTATTTTATAACTGCAAGTTAGTACCTCTTAATACCCTTCACCTAGTACATCTATCCCTGCATCCTCTTCCCTCTGGCATGTGCAACTGTTCTTGATATTTAGAAGTCTCTTTGTCCTTTTGTTTTGTTTTGTTTTGTTTTTTAGATTCCACATGTAAGTGAAATCAAATAGTATTTGTCTTTCTCAGGCCAAGTTATTTCACTTAGCAAAGTAATCTGTAGGCTCATCCATGTTGTTATAAATGACATTTCATTTTTTATGGCTGAGTAATATTTCATTGTACATGTATGCCACATCTTCCTTATCTATTTACTATAAATGGGCACTTAGGTTGATTCATACCTTGGATATTGTAAATAATGCTGCAATAAACATAGGGGTACATATATCATTTCAAATTGGTTTCATTTTATTTGGATAACTACCCATAAGTGGAACTACTGAGTAGTATGGCATTTATATTTTTTAACTTTTTGAGGTACTTACATATTCTTTCCATAGTGGCTGCACCAATTTATATTTTCAATAACAATGCACAAGGGTGTTTTTTTTTCCTCCACGTCCTTACCAACACTTATTCAATCTTTCTTTCTTTTTCTTTCTTTCTTTCTTTCTTTCTTTCTTTCTTTCTTTCTTTCTTTCTTTCTTTCTTGTTTTGTACCCATTCTGACTGGTATGAAGTTATATATCATTATGTTTTGCTTTGTTTTCTTCTTTATGTTGATTTATATATTTTGAGAGAGAAAGTGAGGGAGGGGCAGAGAGAGAGGGAGAGAGAGAATACCAAGTAGACTCCCTGCTGTCAGCACAGAGCCTGGCATGGGGCTCAATCTCATGAACTGTGAGATCATGAACTGATCACAACTGTGAGATCAGGTCTTTTTATTTCAAATTTTTATTTAAGTCCTAGTTAGTTAACATACAGTGCAATATTGGTTTCAGGAGTAGAAATCAGTGATTCGTCACGTACATACAACACCCACTGCTCATCATAACAAGTGTCCTCCTTAATACCCATACCCATCTATCCCACTATCCACCAACCTCCCTCCATCAATCCTCAGTTTGTTCTCTATCTTTAAGAGGCTCTTACAATTTATTTCTCTCTCTCTCATTTTTTTCTGCCTGCCATATGTTTATCTGTTTTGTTTCTTAAGTTCCACGTGTAAGTTAAATCATATGATATTTGTCTTTGACGGACTTATTTTGCTTAACATAATGCCCTCTAATTCTATCCTTGTTGTTGCAGATGGCAAAATTTCATTATTTTTGATGGCTGAATAATATTCCATTCCATATACATACCACATCTTCTTTTTTTTTTTTTTTATGAAATTTATTGACAAATTGGTTTCCATACAACACCCAGTGCTCATCCCAAAAGGTGCCCTCCTCAATACCCATCACCCACCCTCCCCTCCCTCCCACCCCCCATCAACCCTCAGTTTGTTCTCAGTTTTTAACAGTCTCTTATGCTTTGGCTCTCTCCCACTCTAACCTCTTTTTTTTTTTTTTCCTTCCCCTCCCCCATGGGTTCCTGTTAAGTTTCTCAGGATCCACATAAGAGTGAAACCATATGGTATCTGTCTTTCTCTGTATGGCTTATTTCACTTAGCATTACACTCTCCAGTTCCATCCACGTTGCTACAAAGGGCCATATTTCATTTTTTCTCATTGCCACATAGTACTCCATTGTGTATATATACCACAATTTCTTTATCCATTCCTCAGTTGATGGACATTTAGGCTCTTTCCATAATTTGGCTATTGTTGAGAGTGCTGCTATGAACATTGGGGTACAAGTGTATGAGGGGAAAATTAGAGAACTAAGTGATACACTAAAAAGAAATAATATACGCATAATTGGTATTCCAGAGGAGGAAGAGAGAGGGAAAGGTGCTGAAGGGGTACTTGAAGAAATAATAGCTGAGAACTTCCCTGAACTGGGGAAGGAAAAAGGCATTGAAATCCAAGAGGCACAGAGAACTCCCTTCAGACGTAACTTGAATCGATCTTCTGCACGACATATCATAGTGAAACTGGCAAAATACAAGGATAAAGAGAAAATTCTGAAAGCAGCAAGGGGTAAACGTGCCCTCACATATAAAGGGAGACCTATAAGACTCACGCCAGTCAGAGTTACCACATCTTCTTTATCCATTCATCAATTCCATATAAATTCCTTATACATACCATTCCATATACATACCACATTCTCTTTATCTGTTCATCAGTTGATGGACATTTGGTCTTTCTCCATAATTTGGCTATTGTTGATAATGCTGCTATTAACATCAGGGTGCCCCTGATGTACCCCTTCAAATCTGTATTTTTGTATCCTTTGGGTAAATACCTAGTATTGCAATTGTTGGATCATAGGGTGATTCTATTATTAAGTTTTGGAGAACTCTCCATACTTCTCCAGAGTGGCTACACCAGTTATCATTCCAAACAACAGTGCAAGAATGTTTCCCTTTATCCCCATCCTCAGCAAAATCTGTTGTTTCTTGTGGTGTTGATTTAAACATTCTTACAGGTGTGAGGTGGTATCTCATTGTGGGTTTTGATTTGTATCTACCTGACTGTGAATGATGTTGAGCATCTTTTCATGTGTCTACTAGCCAGCTGGATGTCTTCTTTGGGAAAGTGTCTATTCATGTCTTCTTCCCATTTCTTAACTGGATTATTTATTTTTGGGGTGTTGAGTTTGATGATTTCTTTATAGATTTTGGATACTAATCCTTTATCACCTATATTACTTGAAAACCTCTTCTCCCAACCCTTAGGCTAAATTTTAGTTTTGTTGATTGTTTCCTTTGTGCAGAAGCTTTTTATTTTGATGATGTCCTGAGAGTTCACGTTTGCCTCTGGAGACATGTCTAGTAATAAGTTGCTACAGTTGAGGTCAAATGGTTGCTATGTTATCTTCTAGGATTTTGATGTTTTCCTGTCTCACATGTAGGTATTTCATTCATTTTGAATTTGTTTTTGTGTGTGGTGTAAGAATGTGGGACAGTTTCATTCTTCTGCATGTTGCTGTCTAGATTTTCCAACACCATTTGTTGAAGAAACTGTCTTTTTTCCACTGGATATTCTTTCCTGCTTTTGTCAAATATTAGTTGACCATATAGTTGTGAGTCCATCTCTGGGTTTTCTATTCTCTTCCATTGATCTAGTTGTCTGTTCTTTTGCCAGTACCATATTGTCTCGATGACTACAGCTTTATAATGTAGCTTGAAATCCAAAATCATGATGCCTCCAGTTTTTTTTTCTCTTTTGCCATTGCTTTGGCTATTCAGGCTCTTTTGTGGTTCCATACAAATTTTGGATTGTTTTCTCTAGGTCTGTGAAAAATGGTGGTGGTTCTTTGATAAGTATTGCATTAAATGTGTAGATTGCTTTGAGTAGTATAAACATTTTTAACAAAACCACTGATGGGGAATAAGGAGAGGGTTTAATTGAGGTTTTAATTTGCATTTCCCTGATAATTAATAATGTTGATCATCTTTTCATGTGTCTTTTCACTATACATTTGTCTTCTTTTATTTTTTTTTTTAAATTCAAGTTTTTTAACATACAGTGTAGTGTTGGTTTTAGGAGTAGAACCCAGTGATTCATCACTTCCATATATGAGCACCCAGTGCTCATCCCAACAAGTGCCCTCCTTAATACCCATCACCTGTTTAGCCTATCCCTCCACTCACCTCCCTCCCAGCAACCCTCAGTTTGTTCTCTGTATTTAAAAGTCTCTTCTGGCTTGCCTTGCTCTCTGTTTTTATCTTATTTTTCTTTCCCTTCCCCTATGTTAATATGTTTCTAAGTTCCACATATGAGTGAAATCATGATTTTGTATTTCTCTGACTGACTTATTTCACTTAGCATACTACACTCTAGCTCCATCCACGTTGCTGCAAATGACAAGATTTCATTCTTTTTGATCGCCACATAAATTTACATTGTGTGTGTGTGTGTGTGTGTGTGTGTGTGTGTGTACATATACACGACATCTTCTTTATCCACTCATAAGTCAATGGATAGTTGGGCTTTTTCCATAATTTGGCTATTGTTAATAGCACTGCTATAAACATTTGGGTGTATGTGTCCCTTTAAATCCACATTTTTTTGTATCCTTTGGATAAAAACTTAGTAGTATCTAATTTCTGGGTTGTAGTTCTATTTTTAATTTTTATGAACCTTCATTCTATTTTCTAGAGTGGGCGCACCAGTTTGCTTTCCTACCTACAATGCAAAATTGTTCCCCTTTCTCTGCATCCTCACCAACATCTGTTTCCTGGGTTGTTAATTTTAGCCATTCTCACAGGTATGAGGTGGTACACCATCCATTTTTCTTCATTGGAAAAAAAATGTCTAGTCAGGTCCTCTGTCCATTTTTCAAATTGATTATTTATTTTTAAATGTATATCTATATTAATTCTGTATATATTTTGAATATGAACCCCTTATTGGATGTATCATTTGCAAATGATGTATCATTCCCCATTTAATAGATTCTGTTTTTTTGTTGTTGTTTTATTGATGGTTTTCCTTAGTGTGTAAAGTCTTTTTATTTTGATGTAGTTTTAATTGTTATTTTGTTTTTGTTTCCCTGGACCAGATATACACATCCAGAAAAATATTGCTAAGGCTGATATCCAAGACGTACTGCCTATATTTTCTTTTAGGAGTTTTATAGTTTCAAGTCTGACATTTAGGTCTTTAACCTATCAAGTTTATTTTGTATATGGTGTGAGAGAGTGGTCCAGTTTCATTCTTTGGCTGTCCAGTTTTCTCAACAACTCTCTATTGAAGAATATGTTTTATCCCCATTGTATATTATTGTTTTAAGTTTATTTATTTTGAAAGAGAGTGTGAGGGGGGAAGGGGCAGAGAGAGAGAGGAAGAGAATCCCAAGGAGGCTCTGCATTGTCAATACGGAGCCCTATGTGGGGCTTGATCCCATAAATTGTGAGATCATGACTTGATCCAAAATCAACCTACTGGTTCAACCTACTAAGCCACCCAGTCGTCCCCCTATGTTGCCTCCCTTTTTTATATCCTGTAACTTTACTGAATTCATTTATTTTTTCTAATAGTATTTTGGTGGGGTCTTTAATTTTTTTCTGTATACGTTATTATGCCATCTGTTACTGTCACACAGTTCTTGAATGATCTATTTTGTTTTCTTTTATGTTGTTGTTCATTCTTTTTTATTTACATTTCAGTTGGAAGGCTTTTATTAACTTAAATTTGAGTTCAATAAGTCTTTCCTCAGCCATGTAAAAAGACTGTCAAAGACATTCTTCCTATCTGTTACTGTGTTTGTCATATCTAGTATTTTTTTGATTCCTTTCTTAGAATTTTCATGTCTCTGCTTACATTGATTATCTATCTCTTCTTGAATGTTGTCTATTTTTCCATCAGAACCCTTACTATATTAAGTATAGCTATTTTAAATTCCTTGTCTGATAATTCCAACATATGGGTTATAACTGAGTCTGGTTCTGATAATTGAGTTATTTATGCCGTCTGTGTGTTTTCTTCTTAAAGCTTGGGTTTTTTTGTTTTGAAATCTAGATATATTGCATCACCTATTAGGAACTGAGGTAACCAGGACTTTTGTGTGAGTATTTGTGCTAATTTGGTCAGAAGTTGTGTTTTGTTTAATTTTTTTTTTTTTTTTTTGTAGCTATAGGTACCAGAGGGTTAAAATTCCTTTATGACTTTGTGTTTGTCTCCTGTTTTAGCTTTGGGAATTCCCTGTGTCTTACTACTTAGAGCATTTGTATCTTGCAGCTGTTTCAGCTGTAATCCACTTCATTATATTGGGACTGTCTTGCTGTGGTCATAAGTTCTGAAAGAGGGGAGCATTCTATAATCTTGAGTAAATATCAAACTTTTGGTTTGCATGTGTCTGAGAGATGTGGCTTTCACAACGTGTCTATATCCTTCTTCTAGTTTTAAGGCTTCCCTCAACCCTATGGGCTAATTTTTACTCCCTTTATTGGTTATGACATTTTAAATCTATTTCTGTGAATCCTGTATTGACTATCGTTTTCATTTTGTTTCATTGTTCTCTTAGATGAGACAGAAAGGCTGGAGGGAGCTGGAGAGGAGAGTAGTTCCCTGTCCCTGGCTTGGATAAGGTTTTAGAATTGTGCTCTTATTGTCCTTCTCTCTGAAGAGTGGCTACACTACAGAGAGGGATTTGAGTGTCTTTCACGACGGTTGCATTATTCCCTTCCACTTCCATCAGGGCTGAGTTTGGGTCTTTCAGAAATACTCACTTTGAGACTCTAATGGAGTTCCTGGAAGAAAGGATTTGGGTTTATTTTAACCCTTATTTCTGCTTCTAATTTTAAGAAATTTTGTCTGGCAAGAGAACAGAAATGAAGTATTAAAGTCTATCAATATATATCAACCCATAACAGGTAAGAAAAAATATGTATCTGTCCCCTCCAGTTCACACCATATGTAATAAATCCAAATGTGTTAGGGTACTAGATGTGAAAAAAATCTAGAAATAATGAAGACTTAGAAAACATTTCTATGATGTTGAGGTAGGGAAATATTTATTAAACAATATTTTTGCTGATGAGATTGTCTTTTTTTTTCTATTGGATACTCTTTCTTGCTTTGTTGAATATTAGTTAGCCATACAATTGTGGGTCAATTTCTGAGTTCTCTATTCTCTTCCATTGATCTATGTGTCTGATTTTGTGCCAGTACCATACTGTCTTGATTACAGCTTTGTAATACAGGCTAAAGTCAGGGATTGTGATGCCTTCAGCTTTGGTTTTCTTTTTCAACATTACTTTGGCTATTTGGAGTCTTTTCGGGTTCCATACAAATTTTAGAATTGTTTATTCTACAACAGCTCTGTGAAGAATGCTGGTGTTATTTTGATAGGGATTGCCTTGAATATGTACAGTGCTTTGGGTAGTATAGACATTTTAACAATATTTCTTTATCCAGTCCATGAGTATGGAATATTTTTCCATTTCTTTGTTTCTTCTTTATTTTCTTTCATAAACTTTCTATAGTTTTCAGTGTACAGACCTCTTACCTCTTTAGGTCCATTTCTGAGTTCTGATTTATTCCCAGGTATCCTATGATTTTTGGTACACTTGTAAATGGGATCAATTCCTTTATTTCTCTTTCTGTTGATTTATTATTAGTGTATATAAATACAACCTATTTTTGTATATTGGTTTTATATCCTGCAACTTTGCTGAATTCATGTATCAGTTCTATCAGTTTTTTTGGTGCAGTCTTGCAGGTTTTCCATGTAGAGTATCATGTCATCTTGAAGAGTGAAAGTTTGACTTCTCTGCCAATTTGTATGCCTTTTATTTTGTTGTCTGATTACTGAGGCTACGACTTCCAGTACTATGTTGAACACTGGTGAGAATGTTCATCCCTGTTATGTTCCTTACCTTTCGGGGGAAGGCTCTTAGTTTTTCCCCATTGAGGATGGATTTTTCCTGATTATCTATGGATCTTTCATATATGGCCCTTATGACATTGAGGTATGTTCTTTGTATCCCTAATTTCTTGAGGGTTATTATTCAGAAAAGATTCTGTATTTTGTCAAATGCTTTTTCGGCATCTATTGAGAGGATCATATGGTTCTTATCATTTCTCTTGAATAGCCAAATTATGGAAAGAGCCCAAATGTCCAACGACTGATGAATCAACAAAGAACTTGTGGTATTTGTGTACTATGGAATATGACTCAGTGATAAAAAACAACAAAATACTGGCATTAGCAATAATGTGGATGGAACAAGAATATATTATGCTAAGTGACATAGGCCAGAGAAAGACAAATAGCATATGATTTCACATATATGTGGAATTTAATAAGCACAACAGATGAATATAGGAGAAAGGAAGGAACAATAAGATAAAAACAGAGAGGGAGGCAAACCAGAAGAGACTCTTAAATGTAGAGAACAAACAGGATTTCAGGAGAGGTGGTGGGTAGGGAGATGGGCTAAATGGGTGATGGCCATTAAGGAGGACACTTGTTGGAATGAGCACTGGGTGTTGTATGGAAGTGATGAATCACTAGGTTCTACTCCTGAAACCAGTACTATACTGTATGTTAACTAACTTGAATTTAAATAAATACATTTTTAAAAATAAAATAAAAATAAAAAAATAATACAATAAAGCAATTTTTTAAGGTTGGCAATTTGGATATCATCAAAATTAAGAACTTTGTATTCCCAAAGAACTTATAAACAGAATTTATTTTTTAAAGTTTATTCATTTATTTTGAGAGAGAGACAGGAAGAGACAGAGAGAGAGAGAGAGAGAGAGAGAGAGAGAGAGAGGAGGTGCAGAAAGTGAGGGAGAAATAGACTCCCAAATAGGGAGTGTAGGGCCAGTTTGCTTGCCAATTCCTGCCTTCCCTCCCTGTCTCTGAGCTCATGGGTGTTAATGCAACTTGTTGGAGGTGTCACCAAAGAGATGAACATAAATGGGAATTCCCATAAACAGCCCTCTCATGTCAGGAAAAGGGGAAAAAAAGTTAACTGTGGGATAGTATGGTTTGGTATAGACCATGAGGGCTCTAACTTTTTGATAGAATAAACATATTGAAACTCAGGTATTTTTGAACTTGATTTAGAATGAATAACAGTTATTTCCCTGAAGCATAGTGGCACATGTACCCCAATGTTTATAGCAGCACTTTCAACAATAGCCAAATTGGGGTAAGAGCCTAAATGTCTATCAACTGACAAATGGATAAAGAAGATGTCATTTATATATACAATGGGATACTAATTGTCAATGAGAAAGAATGAAATTCCGCCATTTGCAGCAACGTGGATGGAACTGGAGGGTATTATGTTAAGGGAAGTAAGTCAGAGAAATATAGATACCATATGTTTTCACTCATATGTGGATCTTGAGAAACATAACAGAAGACCATGAGGGAGGGGAAGGGAAAAAAAGTTACAGGGAGGGAGAGAGGTAAACCATGAGAGATTCTTGGATACTGAGAACAAAATGAGGGTTTATGGGGGCTGGGGAAGTGGGAAAGTGGGTGATGGGCATTGAAGAGGGCACTTGTTGAGATGAGCACTGGGCATTGTATGGAAACCAATTTGACAACAAATTATATTGTAAAAAAGAAGAAATAAATAAAATGCATTGTGTCTAGTAATAAAAAAAGAATGAATGACAGTTATTGCAGTTTAATATATGGGACCTTAAGATCTGTTGGTTGAGGAAATTGATTAAAGAGAAAAACAGATAGGAATGACAACCAACGTCAGAATCTAAGCTCTTCTTACTGTCAGCCTGTTTCTCATTTTCATCTTGCTGTGCCCTTTTCTGAATGTGGTGCTCAGGACATTGAAAATTATGAACTCATTGAAAACATACCAAAATATTTGCATTGAGATTATCTTAGGGATGAGTCATGCTCTTCCGTGGGATGTGGCAGCTCTGGGCTGAGATGTGTCCTTCTGAAGTGTGAAGATTATTTATGTGCTGCAGGGCTTTCTTGGTACTGTATTCACTTCAACTCAGCACAGAGGTCTGGAGAAAGATGTGAAGAGGAGGGTTGAAGGAGAAATAGGAAAATTATGGCACAGAGTGGACAGAGGGATGCTGGCATTGCTTTCTCCTCTTGCATGGCCCTTGCTCCTGATAAGCTGTAACTATAAATATAGACCAAGCAAGTATACCCATATATATCCATAATCTGCCTACCAACTGCCTATTTCATAGGTGAATCATGGGAACACCTCACAAAATGTATCAATACAGTGAATGAGCAAACCCAGATAATATAATGGAATGAAGTGGAAAAGAAATAAACTTGAGGAGATGCAACTGAAGAACAATATTGATCCCCAAATGGGTGGGGCGCCCACATTGGCCACATTCTCCATTGAACATGGCTAGGTCTCAGATGGTTTCAATGTGTACAGGGCAGGGACCTCATATGGAGAGAGTAAATATGAGATCTCTAATATTCAAAGATGTTTTAATTGGATTAAGCAAGTAATGAGCAAAGGTTGGCATCAGACCCATCAGGAAACCAGTTGTATTTCTGTGGTGAGTGCTGGAGAAAGTTTGTTGAGGGTTTTAGGGAATTCAAGGAGAGAGAAGGAGGAGGGTTTTGTGTGGGCATGTGTGGTCTCTGTGCTGCATCTGTACCTACCTTTGACTCATAGAAAACAAGGACAAAAGGGAAATGGCTGTTCATTTGTCACCTTTGACTGACTCCTCTTCTTTTTGGGATCATGTTTATTAGTGGGATAGTTTTTAAAATAAGTCTTAGTACACAGAATCCTAAGTGTGACTTCAGATTATTTCCTTCAGCTGTCCCTATATTTCCATTTACACATGAAGCATAACTACAGGTGTTGGAGTGTGTGTGTGTGTGTGTGTGTGTGTGTGTGTGTGTGTGAAGGATATAGCTTAGATATAGGATACAATAACTCACCTTGACAATCTATGAAAAATGATGTGGGATGATAAGACAGCTGCACTTTCACAAAGATTGATTTCAGGTCTTTGAAGATAAAATTTCAGGGGGACTGAATGGAGAAAGCCATTCAGGATTAAAATCCATCTACAAAATCTGTGCTCCGCTCCCTAATGGCCCTGTTTCTTATCTCAGCCTGCTGTTGCCCAAGTATTTTTTTCTCTAAGAAGAGGCAGAAATGAGGGGCCAAGGGGATGTATTAGCCCAAGGCAGTATGCCTGAAATTAGATCCACAATTTCCTTAAATTGTTTTTGAGATACCTGGTCTCCACAGCCATCCCTGTAAGGTAAATGCATGGGGTGTGTGTGTGTGTGTGTGTGTGTGTGTGTGTGTGTGTGTGAGAGAGAGAGAGACCTGGAGGCCATCCTGCATCCTAGGCACTTGTTTGCTGCCCTGAAAGATTTGCAATCAAGTCAGGCCTAAGGAAGTCTAGCTATCACACTGGGAGTAAAGATTTTTTTTAATTGGAATTTTGTATAACTTTTTTTAAATTTTAATATAGTTGACGCACAGTGTTACATTAGTTTCAGGTGTACATCGTATTGATTCCACTTTTCTATATCTTATGCCATGCTCACAAGTGTTGCTACCATCTGTCACCATACATTGCTGTTACAGTGTCATTCACTATATTCCCTATGCTGTGTATTTTATTCCCATGGCTTACTCATTCCATAACTGGAAGCCTGTATCTCAGTCCCCTTCACCCATTTTGCTCTTCTCCCATCCCCTTCTCTCTGGTAACCATCAGTTTATTCTCTGTATTTATAGTTCTGATTCTGATATTTGTTTGTTTGTTCATTTGTTTGGTTTTTTAGATTCCACATGTTATTGAGATCATGTGGTATTTGTCTATTTCAGTCTCTTTTACTTCACTTACCATTACACCCTCTAGGTACATTCATGTTGCTGTGAATAGCAGTATTTCATTACTTTTTATGACTGAGTAATATTCCATTGTATGTGTGTGTGTGTGTGTATGTCACATCTTTTTAAAAAATGTTTATTTATTTACTTAGAGAGAGAGAGAGAAAGAGAGTACGAACAAGCAGAGAGAGAAGGAGAAGTAAAGCATCCCAAGCAGCCTCTGCACTGACAGAGCATTTCACCTGAGCTGAAGTCAAGAGTTGGTTGCTTAATTGACTGAGCCACTCAGGCACCCCATATCACATCTTCTTTATCCATTTGTCTATTGATGGACTTTAGGTTGCTTCAATATCTTGGCTATTGTACATAATTCTGTAATAAACATGGGGGTACATATATCTTTTTGAATTAGTGTTTTAATTCCCTTTGAGTAAATTCCCAGTAGTGGAATTATTGGATCATATGGTATTTATATTTTTAATTTTTTGAAGGACCTTCATACTGTTTTCTACAGTGGCTGTACCAATTTGTGTTCCCACCACAAGTACACAAGCATTCCTTTTTCTCCACATCCTTGGCAAAACTTGTCCTTTCTTTTTGTTTTGTTATGTTGTTTGTTTGTGTTTGTTTCTTTGTTTTTTTTGTTTTTGTTTTGTTTTGTTTTTATATTAGCCAACCTGACAGATGTAAGGTGATATTTCATTGTGGTTTTGATTTGCATTTCCCTGAGAATTAGTGATGGTAAGCATCTTTTCATGTGTCTGTTGTCCATCTGTATGTCTTCTTTCAGAAAATGTGTATTTAGGTTATCTGCCCATTTTTAAATCAAATTATTTATTTTTTTGGTGTTGAGTTGCATAAGTCTCATATATATTTTGGATATTACCCCTTATATTTTGGATATTAACTCCTTATTAGATATTTAATCCATTTTGAGTTTATCAGTATGTATAATATAAGAAAGTGGTTCAGTTTTATTCTTTTGAATGGAGCTGTCCAGTTTTTCCAGCACCATTTACTGAAAAGACTGTTTTTCCCCACTGTGTATTCTTGCCTCCTATGTCAAATTAATTAACCATTTAATAATGGGTTTATCTCTGGGCTCACTTTTCTCTTCTGTTGATCATGTGTCTATTTTTGTGTGAGTACAACACCTTTTTTATTACTACAGCTTTGTAGTAAACCTTGAAATCTAGGATTGTGATACATCCAGTTTTATTCTTCTTTCTCAAGATTGATTTGGCTTTGGGGGGGTCTTTTCTAGTTGCATACATATTTTATCATTATTTGTTTTAGTTCCATGAAAAAGTGTTGCTGGTATTTTTACTGGGATTACACTGAATCTGGAAATTGCCTTGGGTAGTATGGACACTTAATAAATATTAATTCTTCCAATTCATGAGCATGGAATATCTTTCCAATTGGATGATGTTCAACTTCTCTCATCAGTGTTTTATAGTTTTCAGAGTACAAGTCATTCACTTACTTGGTTAAGTTTATTTCTAGTTATGTTACTCTTTTTGGTGTAATTGTAAATGGAATTGTTTTCTTAATTTTTCTCTCTGCTAACTCATTATTAGTATAGAGAAATGCTGCTGATTCTGAGTATTAATTTTGTATCCTGAATCTTTATTGAATTAATCACTTTAAATAGTTTTTTATTGTAGTCTTTAAGATTTTCTATGTACAGTATTATGTCATTGCATTTAGTGACAGATTAATTTCTTCCTTACCAATATAGATGCCTCTTATTTATTTTCTTGTCTAATTGTTATAGGTAGGGCTTCCAGTACTATGTTGAATAAAAATGGTCAGAATAGGTATCCCCTTGTCCTGTTCCTGAAATTAGAGGGAAAGCTATCAGTTTGTCTCTATTGAATATGATGCCAGCTGTGGGTTTTTCATAAATGGCCTTTATTATGCTGAGGTATGTTTTCTCAAAAACTACTTTGTTAAGAGTTGTTATTATAAATGGATGCTGAATTTTGTCAGATGCTTTTTATTTCTCTATTGAGATGACCATATAATTTTTATCCTCTGTTTTGTTGATATGGTATGTCACATTGATTGATTTGTGAATATTTAAGCATCCTTGGATCCCTAGAATAAATGTCACTTAATTGTGGTGAATGATCCTTTTATAATGTATTGTCGAATGTGATTTGCCAATATTTTACTGAGAAGTTTTGTTTGTATGTTAACCACAGATATTGGCCTGTAGCTTCCTTCCTTCCTTCTTTCCTTCCTTCTCTTTCTTTCTTTCTTTCTTTCTTTCTTTCTTTCTTTCTCTTCCTTCCTTCTTCCTTCCTTCCTTCCTTCTTCCTTCCTTCTTTTCTTTCTTCTTTCTTTCTTTCTTTCTTTCTTCTTTCTTTCTTCTTTTTCTTCCTTCCTTCCTTTCCTTCCTTCCTTCCTTCCTTCCTTATAGTGTACTCTTCTAGTTTTGGTGTCAGGGTAATGCTGGCTTCACAGAACATATTTGGAAGCTTTCCTTCCTCTTCTACTTTTTGGAATAGTTTGAGGATAATAGGTATTAATTCTTGTTTAAAGTTTGGTAGAGTTTGCCTATTAATGCATGTGGCCCTGGACTTTTGTTAATTTTTTGATAGTTTTATATTGCTGATTCAATTTCGTTACTAGTAATTGGTATGTTCAAATTTTCTATTTCTTCCTGGATTCAGTTTTTGTTCATATGAGTCCTTTTTCTTCTTTTCTTGATGAATCTGGCTGTGGGTTATCAATATTGTTTATCTTTTCAAAGAACAGCTCTTTGTTTCATTGATTTTTTTCTTTCTTAATTTCTTTCGTCTCTATGCCATGTATTTCTGCTGTTATCTTTATTATTTCCTTTCTTCTATTTACTTTGGTCTCTATTTGTTCATCTTTTTTTTAGTTCCTTTAGGTGTACAAACTGTGACTCAAGTCTTGACATGACTAATCGTTCCTACTGTCAATTTTCAGAATCACTGCCTGGCAGAGGGGAAGGAATAAAGTGCTCACAACTGGCTGTACAGGAACAACGGGCTTCTTGATGTTTGCTTACTCTTTTTGATGGACTGTAGCATCTTCTTCATGTCTTTGTCTCTTTTACAGTTGGATAGGGTGAACAGGGGTGCCTCTCCATGCTGGAGGGTTTTTCAGGAGCACATCTCCATGCTGTGCTTTACCTGCCCTGATTCATTGAAAGGAAGATGAGGGAAGGTGACTGTTTGCTTTAGATTTAAAGAAAAGTTGCAAAGATTGTACAGAGTTCCCTTATACCACATACCCAATTTTCCCTATTATTGACATCTTCAGTTAGTAAGTTACGTTTGTCATAAATAATGAACCAATACTGATATGTTATTACCTTATTTTATACCTTATACCTTTTTGTTGTTGTTGTTGTTGTTGTTGTTGTTGTTCCAAGATCCCATCCAGGACACCACATCACAGTTAGTCATCATGTTTCCTAAGTCTCCTTTTGGCTGTGATAGATTTTCTGTTGTTTATGCCCTTGACCATTTTGAAGAGTACTGGTCAAGTAATTTGTAAATTTTCCCTCTATCAGAATTTACCTAATGTTTTCCTCATGATTAAATGGGGGTTATGGATAATGTTCCATTTCATCACATCATATCAAGGTCATATGTCATCAGTGTAATTTATCACTGTTGATGTTGACCTTGAAACCTGGTAATGTTTGTCAGATTTCTCCACAACAGTTACTCTTTTAATCCCCTTTCCATACTGTAATAATTGGAAGGAAATCACTTTGGACAGCCTACACTTGAGTAGGGAGTTATGCTCCTCTCCTTCAGGGTAGAGTATCTACATAAATTATTTGGAATTCTTCTGCATGCAATTCTTGTTTCAAACTTCTGATCTCTAAACTCCCTGAGAGATATGAGCTACTCAAGTGTAAACTAATAAAAATCAAGATATTTAACTGGAAATTTCTTTTTTTATTTTTTTAATATTTATTTATTGAGAGAGAGAGAAACAGAATCCAAAGCAGATTCCAGGCTCTGAGCTGTCAGCACAGAGTACAACATGGGGCTCAAACCCACGAACAGTGAGATCATGACCTGAGCTGAAGTCGGACACTTAACCAACTGAGCCACCCATGGGCCCCTAATTTGAAATTTCTTATATAAGCTGGTATCCAGGCTTAACTTTGTTAAAATGTCGTTTTTAACCCCATGAGTGAATAAAATTGGTAGTAGGTATCTGGGAGAGTGCTTAGAGAGCTAGGGTGGAGCACAGTTCTTTACAGAACTCACACACTAACTGTGGGCATGAGTGTATTATCCCAAGTACCTTCATGCATAGAAATGGGTAAGGAAGGTTGTGAAAGGGAAGGCATACTGCATATGGGTCTGGGGGAAGGCGACTTCAGAGGTAGTTGTGATGGCCCAGCACAGCATGTGGGAGCCCCAATAAAGTGAGAAAAATATCAAAGGACAGTATCCAGCACAAGATTTGGAATGTGTGAAAGTCCATTCTCCAAGAGTGAAATCCTGTTTTCCAATATCCTTAAAAATGTTCTTACTTAGTGTGTCTATAATATGTAACCATTCTCCCATGGCAGCTACATTTTTTTTTTTCTCTGTGCCTTCTCACCTGTCTCAGAACCCATATCCTGCCAGGCCGCAACACACATATTCCTTCTTCAGGCCCCTCTAGTTCAGATACCCTACGCAGGGCTGCCCCTCACGTAGGGCAAATCACACAGGATTTCTCACCACCTTTTTTTCCCTAATATTAAAAAAAAAACACAAAAAAAACCTATGTGATTTACAGGCAGATTTGTACAGAGAAAGGTCAGCATGTCTGAAAATTGAGCTGTATGTCAAAATGAGTTGCGAAAGCCCTTTTTTTCTGAGATTTTGTTGCTGAAAACATCTCTTAAAAAATGAAGTATGTGCGCTTTTATTATTTGGATTTAATTATGTTATACTGTAATATCAAAGACCCCTCCCCCAAATTTTATTGAACTTGAAATCGCAAACATTTATATCTTACTCATGTATATATCAATAGTTGTCAATTACAGCTTTCCTTTATGTATCTTCTGGGATCCAGACCAAATAATACATTACATTTTTATGGTAAAAATAAAGGTAAAAACACATGCTTGGATGGGTGAAGTATCTGGTTGGATGTGATATTCACCACCTCAACTCACATTCCAAAGACAGTCCTATGTCCAAGCCCAATTTATATGGAACATAGAGTATATTCTTTTTGCAGGGAAATGGGGAAGGAACAATTGAGCACAACAATAGAATATACCATAACCCAACCCTTGTTACAAATATTACTTCATTCCCTCAAGTGTATAGAATTCACTCCCTCCTGTAAGTGAAATCTCTGTGTCATCTAACCACGCCATCATAGCTAAACTTCTGTATCTCATGATAACATTCTAGTCTATATTGTTGTTTTATTATCCAGATTTATATATATATATATAAAAGCTTTGTAACCAGCATACAATCAGCATAAAATATCAGAGCAGGGCTATTTCAATAAATACCCTCCTTCTAAAAGGGAAAGATTCAAAGATTGGCAGTGGGGGGGACTCAGCTTTCATTGTAAGATTTCTGAAATCCTTCTGGACAAACATTGTGTCCGTACTAGCTAATTGGTAGACGGTTTTCTTTTATTAGGTCCCAGTGTCTACTCTCTTGGAGCAGGATTCCATTCTCTTTGATTCTTGGCTCTACCTTCTGAAAGTAGAGGGTTATTCATCACTCTCCTTGGCCACATTGGCATAAGGCATTAAACAGTATTTCTTCTTTGGGGACAAGCAGATTATTGGGGGTCCAAAAATCATTTTAAGTCTCAAAGAGCCACAGCATATTTTAATACAGGCTGCTGGCTCTTTGACAGTATAGCTCTCTCTAAACAAATTTAGCTTTTATTCTGTAAAATTCCAATGTAACAGTAACCACACCCACAGTTCTTTCCAAGACATCCTCCACTTGTGGCTTAAGGTAATCTGAAGTAAATTGATGTAACTTAAATCAATCACGCCTCCAAAAAAGAATCATATTCTTAGTCTCCTTTGTCTCCTGAGACATTTTGTGAAGCTAAATTTGTTGACTGAATGCTCCCTTTAATCAATTCATAGGTTGTAACAAAGGGTATGAGGCCACACCCTTGAGGCCACACTCTTGGTTTGGTCTTTGCTTTAACACTGAGTTTTGATCTTTGTTTCTGTTTTACCTTTCATTATTTAGAGAGAATAAACAATTCCATATTTCAATTTTGCTATCAAATTCACAGGTTATTTTCTGAAATTTTCTCTTTCACATAATACCTTTTACTGTAACTAATAACAGCTCAGTCATACGATTAGCTTCACATTCCCAATATCTTTGCCTAAACCCATAAGCTTATAACAACTTATCATACAGAAAAGTTTTAGAAAATGTTTTATCGATAAAAAACATGGCTCACTTCATTTTCTAGGCATCAATAACGACTTTGTAACAGCCTATTGTTTGGATCTGCTAAGAATGTATTAGTTTTTCTTTTTCTGGTGGCACCTCATAACTGGTGCCAATTTCTTTGTTCATTAGTTTAACTAAGTTAATGTATAGTAAGAAAGGACTTCAAAGTCTCTGGTATTCATAATTACAAGCATTATTTCTTTTTCACAAAAAAATAGTGGCTGTGTATCTGATGGGGATCATGTGCAATTCATCACATGTCTTCTTTATTCTAGGATTCAGGTTGAAGGACATGCGATTTGTGTGACAGGAGGAACAAAAGCAACCACAGAAGCGAGTAAGGACTCTTAAGCTTATGCCCGAGCGCAGCATTCATAATTTCTGCTCACATTCCAAAAGCAAGTCAAGTGTCTATGCACTTGATGGAGCAACAAAACTCTAATAAAAAAGTGAGAATTAATAATTGGTACCAATAATACAATCTGCTGCCATATGAGAGGGAGACAAGAAAGGACCTACTCTTGAGATATCTTTACAGACCCTACATAGCATTATTTGTGTAATAAATAGATTTCTTTATACCTATGTTCCCCTCCCCCTTTTTTTTTCCTAGAGGAAAAGGATAGAAATGAGACTTGGGGAATAAATGAAAAGAAGAAAGGAACATCTCATTTTCTTCCTCGCTGAAAATGATGTATCCTAATTGAAGTTTTTCTATCTTGTTGCTATGGAGATAGAATGAAATATAGCTCAACATTTACTCACTGTTACCACCTGTTTCCCTGTCGACAAGCACTGTAGTCACTGGGCTTTGAAAAGATTAACCCAATCCCTGATTAAGGTGCCTTTAGTGTACATAAAAATACTCTGATAATCTGCAAATTTTAAAAATTCATGTAATATGGAATTGTATAAAGAATAAGCTAAGGCCTGAGAAAAATAAGAACTATTAGAAAATTCTCATAAACAAAAAGGATATGCCTTATGAAGAGTGCTGGTCCCACAGTATAAGCTGTGTCCTATTAGTCTTTCTCCTCATCCCATGTGCTCATTCCTAGAAGCATTTTCTGGCTTTAGGATGGGGCAGCTGCTGAGGACATGCTATATGATTCACACTTTTACAAGCCAAAACATATAATACTAGGGCCAGAGTTTTAAAAAGTGTTTAAAGTGAAGCAATGTTGAGGTCTATTTGTCTATGCATTACCAATAAGAAAAAAGTTTGGAAACAGACACATGAGAGGGCATTTATGGGTAAGGGCAAAGGGAGAGCTTGTGGTTCTGATTGGAGTCCACACAGCATTGTGTCTGCAACATGAACATTCTTTCTGCCCATAGTCAGTCTTGCCTCTTTCCGGAAAGACAAAGGGAACTGTCTCCAGGAAGGTGCTAGCTGATCATTTTTTCTCTAACTTTGATCATTGTCTCATAAAAGTTATTTTAACCTGCAAATTTGGAGAAACATTGATATCTTGAATTAACCCATTCTGCTGTCTTTTTCAGTGGGTTTTCTGAACACTGAAAACATGACATAAGCACATTACTATTGATACACACCCATATACTATAGTCTATTTCTTAGCAATATCTATTTAAAATGCTATTCATTAGTATTTTGAAATTTTTGTACTTTCATGGTTAAAAATTTTTATATTAAATATAATTTATTGTCAAATTGGTTTCCATACAACACCCAGTTCTCATCCCAACAGGTGCCCTCCTCAATGCCCATCAATCACTTTCCCCTCTCCCCCACACCCCACCAACCCTCAGTTTGTCCTCAGTCCTGAAGAGTCTCTTGTGGTTTGCCTCCCTCCTTCTCTGTAACTTTTTCCCCCTTCGACTCCCCCATGGTCTTCTGTTAAGTTTCTCAGGATCCGCATATGAGTGAAAACATATGGTATCTGTCTTTCTCTGCCTGAGTTATTTCATTTAGCAATACCCTCCAGTTCCATCCACATTGCTACAAATGGCCAGATTTCATTCTTTCTCATTGCCAAGTAGTATTCCATTGTTGTTGATACTTCTACACACTTTTCTATAAGGCATAATATTTTAAATTTTTTTTTCAACATTTATTTTTATTTTTGGGACAGAGAGAGACAGAGCATGAACGGGGGAGGGGCAGAGAGAGAGGGAGACACAGAATCGGAAACAGGCTCCAGGCTCTGAGCCATCAGCCCAGAGCCCGACGCGGGGCTCGAACTCACGGACCGCGAGATCGTGACCTGGCTGAAGTCGGACGCTTAACCGACTGCGCCACCCAGGCGCCCCAAGGCATAATATTTTAAACTGGCAATTTCTTTCTACAGTTGTTGAGGAAGTTGGTGAGTTAACATTCTTCATTCTAATTTTGCTTAATATGTCTATTGAAATAGAGAAAAATACAGAAAGATAAAAATATAAGGCATTTTCAATGGTGAAGAATGCATAAAATACTCAAAAACTACAAAAATAAAAGACGCTATAGCTAAAATTAATAACTCCATATATCATTTGAAAGATCAAGTACAAAGTAAAGAAGATGAACCAAGAGCAAATATATGAAAATAAGTACTAAAGTAAAATAATTGAATATTTATATTTGAAATCTCTAGAGCACAGTGAAAATACCTAACACATTTGGAATTAGACTAAAGTAAAACAAAGAGAAATGGGGATCAAAGAAATATTGAAAAAATAATGCCTAAGAATTTTCCAAAATTGTTGAAAACATCAATAAATAGATTATAAACGTCCAGTGAAAATCAAGCAGGATAAATACAAAGAAATTGGCATTATGGTATATATATATACATATATATATGTATATATGTATACATGTATATATATGTTTAAATAAATATATATGGGTGAATATATATGTAATATATTACTGAGTATATATTACATATATATTACTGATATATACTTTACATATATACATTATATATACATACATTACACATTAATATATATACACATATATATAATATATATATTATTGAATGCCAATTCAGTGAGGAAAATCTTGAAAGAAGACAGAAAAAAACAGACATATTATGTTTAAGGAAGCAACAATAAAACAAACAGATTTAAACAGAAATAGTTTAAGCCAGAAATCAATAGAATGCCTTCTCATAACCAAAAGTAAATAAATAAATAAAATACCAGATGACCAAGAATCCTATGTTCAATGGAAACATTATTTAAAATTCAGATACTGTGAGAAAGTTTTAGAGATATTTTACCAAAATATCATCCCAAACGAAAAATAAACAAGATTTATTCAAGCAGGATAATCTCTAAAAGAAACTCATATGAAGGACAAATAAAGTTGAATATGCATTTAAATATGAATATATATTGGTGTATAAAACAATGATCCTAAGAGTTTATAGGATTCACAATATAAGTAGAATCAAAATACAAGATAAAAATAATTGTCAAAAAATGGGAGAAGGGAGTTGACGTGTTCCATGTTTCTGTCATTACTGAGAAAATGAGAAAAGTAAAAATTCATATTAGGATTTGTAAAATTGAGCATGTTGTAATTAATTGGATAGTCAACAATAATAAGATAACAAATAAATAATAATTTTAGAGGGTAAAATAATGCATGACTAAATATTTGATTTTAAAGTAGTTAAAAACAGAAGCAAACTACTATAGTTTTTAAACTATAACAGAAGTTATATAAAACGAGTTAAACCCAAATAGAACAGTGATTACATTAAGTTGACTATTCAAATTAAAATACACAGAGTGAAAAATCAACTTTCTACTCAAAATGCACAAAGTTCACATATCTCCCACTCCTAAAATAATAAATAAATAAATAAATAAATAAATAAATAAATAAATAAGCAAACAGTGGAACACAGTAGAGACTACAGGCACAGATCCACACATATATAACTATGTTATAAGTGAGTTCTAACATAACTATACTGTAAAGCAATGGTAAAATAGTCATTTCAAAAATGTCCTTAGATCAATATGGAAGTATATGGTCCCTACCTTGTATCATATAACATAACAACTATTGAGAGCTTTCCAATATAAACATGAATGGTAAAGTATGGGAAACTTTTCTAAAATAAAACATGAGAATAACTTCTGCCTTTGTAGTCAACATATATTTCTTAAACAGAGTATCTGCCATGCATTTTGTTCCCATGCATTATGGGTGCCACAAGATTTTTTATTGGGAACAAATTTTGACAAAAATGATTTTGGTAGGGGGGGGTTGCCTGGGTGGCTCACTTGGTTAAGCATCCAACTCTTGATTATGGCCCAGGTTATGATCTCATGTTCATGAGATAGAATCCCACATTGGGCTCTGCACTATAGTGTAGAGACTACTTGGGATTCTCTCTCTCTCCCTCTCTCTGCCCCTCTCCTGCTTGCTTTCACTCTCTCAAAATACAAATAAACATTTTTTTAATGTTTACAGCAGCACTTTCAACAATAGCCAAATCATGGAAAGAGCCTAAATGTCCATCAACTGATGAATGGATAAAGACGATGTGGTTTATACATACAATGGAATACTACTTGGCAATGAGAAAGAATGAAATCTGTCCATTTGCAGCAAGTTGGATGGAACTGGAGGGTATTATGCTAAGTGAAATAAGTCAGTCAGAGAAAGACAGATACCATATGTTTTCACTCGTATGTGGATCTTGAGAAACTTAACAGAAGACTGTGGGGGAGGACAAGGGATAAAAAACAGTTAGAGGGAGGGAGGTAAACCATAAGGAGGGTTGATGGGGGTGGGAGAGTGGGGAAAGTGAGTGATGGGCATTGAGGAGGGCACTTGTTAGGATGAGCACTGGGTGTTGTATGGAAACCTATTTGACAATAAATTATATTATTAAAAAATAATTTTTTTGACACACACAAAAAAAGATTCTTAGCACTTAATTTCCACAAAACCCAACTTTTAGATATCCTGGTCTCTTTCTGTCCAAATTACAGAGGGTTTTCTCACCACCTAATTTATCAAAATCCACTAAAATTAGAGATGTAAGAATGAGGAATTTTGATGACGAAATACTACAATTCTTTCTGATTCACATCTTTGACTCTTCAGATGGGGCTTGTCTTTTGATCCATGTTTCTTATACACAAAAGTAAACACCTGGAAACAGCCACTGTGCCAAACTTTGGCATGCAACTCATCAACAAAAAGGAAAGAACTGCTGATATATGCTGCAGCATGTATACTTCAGAAACATTATGCTGATGAATAGTAATCTAACACAAAATAGTCCATACAATTTTATTTTGTTTATATGATTTTCAAGAACAGGCAAAATAATCTATTGTTAAGAGAAATCAGGCCAGCGGTTGCTGTGAATTGAATGGAAAGAAGCATGAGGGAACTTTCTGCATTGATGGTAATTTTCTATATCTTGATAGGGTTTTGAAGTCCATCAGTTCATCCATTTGTCAAAACTCATCACTTAAGTTTTATACATTTCACTATATTTAGATTTTCTTTTAGTAAGAAAATACTTTCATCTCATTAGTGATATTTATAGGGGTGATGTGTACTGATATCTGCAATCTACTTTAAAGTGCATAAAAGTAAAATGGATTAAATATAGGAATGGATAAATAGATAGATATTTGCTAAAGCAAATATAATAAAATATTGATTTTAGAATCTAGGTGGTGGGTACACAATTCTTTCAACATTTTGGTTTGAAATTTTTCATGATTGAATAGAGAAAAAAGAAAGAAAGGACTAAACCAATTAAATATTTAGGGCTCAAGCAGTGTTCACAATTTAAATATTAAATCCTTAACTTGCTCATCACAACATGTGAAAGTCATCTCTTTTTGCTTGTTTATTCTTCTTAGCTGGATATGTTTATATTCTGTACTGCCAGGGAATAAAATTGAGAAAATTTATTATTTTGCCACACCTATATTTGGTAACACAGTCAAAACAATCATGAATAAAGACAACTTATTTGCTAAGGTTTTTCCCTTAAAAGTATTTGTATGTGTATTTGAAAGTTACTGTGAGGGTAAAAAAAGGTATATGTATATACCTTTGAAAATATTGAGGCCAAAATATTTACCAGTTCAGTATAAGAAATATATTTGAGAATATGCCTATATATTTGGCTCATTTTGTTTGTTTGGTTTGTTGTTGAAGACAAAAATGAGAGACAACTACAAGGAGCAGGGTAGGGGTTGGAGTGAGGAGAAAGACAGTAGACAATGCTCTGAGACCTGAAGGTTCTTCCTGGGGACAGAAGAACATTCATGGATCAGCACAGCATTCCTTACTCTATCTGTGAACTTAGCTGTACTCATTGCCATATGGAAGTTTTGGAGGCAAAGGGATTACGGAACTATGAATAGGAAACTGAAAGTGCTCCCTGTCAGCTTCATTCTCAAATATAATTACCTCCATATTTCACTTCCTACCTCCACCTCCTTCTGGGCATGTTATCTGCAACTTAAGATGTTTTGGAGAGCTGGAATTTGAAACTGACTTTGGGGTTGTTAAGTGAAGAAGTTACAAATCATGCCCTAACAATTCACAACTTAGGTATTGGATATGTTTCCTGCGGTTTCAAATGATTATTTGTGAGATCTTATAGGAGAGGAAGGGTCTTCAAAATATGTATTTGCCCCCAAAGAGTACATGCCTGGGAAAACATTCCTTCCCTTTGGATGACATTTTCTGGTCTTTGGTATTTGTTATTAGACTCTTCAAGGCCTGAACACGTTAACCTGCAGTATCAGACCTCCTTCCTATCCTATACCTGGGCCACCCTGGGATTTTGGAGAGAATTGTGAGCAATGACAGCCTTTAGTATGTGCCCAACACCTCCATAACAGTTCTGAGGTGCATGGTGCTCTTCTTAGGACTTTGTATACTAACTCATGTAAACATCATTAGAACCCTATGGTAACAGAGCTATTATTATTTTCCCCACTTTACAGTTGAAATAACAGCACAGAGAGGTTAAATGATTTACACAGAGTCACATAGCTATGAGAGTCACATTCAGGGTTTGAGCCCAGATGATTGCAAAGCTGATTCTCTCTTCCTACCCAGCACACTCTGCCTTTTCTCAGAGTGTCTAAAGTAATGACAAAAATGAGGCTTGGCAAAGGGTTAAGAACCATAGAGCATAAAATGACAAGAACAGCTGTCCATGATCTATTTAAGACAAGGAATGGAAAATCCTGTGAAAGTTGACCAGGGATGAGGTAAGAGCTCAGAGAGCCAGAGGGGTTCCTGGTGGCCAAATGGCCTGAATAACAGCACCTAAGGAAATGTCTTCCTGAAATCAGAAACATGAGCTACACCTTAGCCAGCTGCTCTCTTCACCCCAGGTCCAGCCCCGGTTTGGATTGAAGTGAGGAGAGGCCATGATGCCCAATGTGGTTGGACTCAAGCCACAGTTCGTAACTGTGTCTGAGAAGATGTCTGGGGAAATGTGGTGTCCAAGTGAAAATCTAAGCAGGTTGTGCCACTCAGGGAGGAGAGGTATGTGGGCACACAGTGGGGGAAAGCAGGCAGCAGTGATCCATTATGGCAGGTGAGAGCATCTTCCATCAGCAGGTTCTTTTCTATCCCTCTAGCCTCTTCAACCTGTGCTGTTCTCATAGATCGAATTATGGGGATGGAACAGTAGGATATGTGTCTGTTGTCTTCCACACCTCAGTTGGCTCTTTCCCCCCATGCACACCTAAAATTGTATTTTCTGGGGAATTTTTCTATTGTGTGTATGTGTTATTGAAGTTGATACACTTATCCAAAATAACCGTCTTGCTCAGCTCACTTTCTTTCCTATCAACATAGAACTCTTTGGTCTAGGACTTTGGGTGGGGCTCTGAAATTTCCAGATGTAAGTGTAAATCTCAAACTACTTCATATTCCAGGATGTGATCTCTGGAACAGTTAAAAACTGCAGTTTCAGGGTGGCACATTGAAAGTCTTAGATTTGCACATCAAAACAACTGAGTGAAGAAAATAGTATTGCCTAATAAATCCTAGGAAGTACCCTGTCTTCTCTACTATCAGCATTTCTTCCTTTTGGACTGAAAGCCCCACAAATCTTGGGGACCAAAAATCATGGATAAAATGGTGAGGATACAGTACATGTCATGTATATGGAAAGGCCCAAATATTCCAAATATTTTCTATCTATAGACATTCATGATTCACATCCCCAATTTTTCACATTTTGTTCCTGAGAAAAATAGAGGAGGTAATCACAGAGCTCTTCTGGGAGTATGAAGTAAGAGGAGAAATATGACAAGCCAGAAGAGTTTCCTGGAGCCTCCACACTATACTCCATGCACCGTGCAATGGATTTCCATTATAGCCATGCTCTTTTCATAGCTCACAGCATATGTGAGTGTGGTGGAGTAGGGGTGGGGCCAGACTGGGGGACCTGCCCAGATCATTCATCCCTCTTGGGTTGGCAACATTGTATATTTTCTTTTCACAACCCAGACTCTCATTTGGCTTACAAATGTTGTCCAATTCCATTTATTTCTTATCCTATCTGTATGTAATCATGAGGATTTCATTTTGAGATAGAATGTTACATAAGGTAAGGGAAACAAAAATAATATAAAAACAGGGAGGGGTACAAAACAGAAGAGACCCATAAATATTGAGAACAAACAGGATTATGGGAGGGGATGTGGGAGGGGGGATGGGTTAAATGGGTAAGAGGCACTGAGGAATATACTCCTGAACTCATTGTTGCACTATATGCTAATTTGGATTTAAATTTTTTAAAAAATGAAACAAAAAATAAAAAACAAAAAAAAAGAAAAGGAGAAAAGAAAGAAAGAAAGAAAGAAAGAAAGAAAGAAAGAAAGAAAGAAAGAAAGAAAGAAAGAACTTCCAATGCTATGTTGAATAACAGTGGCAAGAGTGGACATTTCTGTCTTGTTCCTGTCCTTAGGGGGAAAGCTTTCAGTTTTTCCCCACTAAGATGATATTAGCATTGGGTTGTTCATATATGGCTTTTATGATCTCGAGGTATGCTCCTTCTATCCCTACTTTCTTGACTGTTTTTATCAAGAAAGGATGCTGTGTTTTGTCAAATGCTTTCTCTGCATATTGAGAGGGTCATACGGTTCTTGTCCTTTCTTTTATTGATGTGATGAATCACATTAATTGTTTTGCGGATATTGAACCAGCCCTGTATCCCAGATATAAATCCTGCTTGGTCGTGGTGTATAATTTTTTAAATGTATTGTTGGACCCAGTTGGCTAATATCTTGTTGAGTATTTTCACATCCATGTTCATCAGGGAAATTGGTCTGTAGTTCTCCTTTTTAGTGGGGTCTCTGTCTGGTTTTGGAATCAAGGTAATACTTGCTTCATAGAAAGAGTTTGGAAGGTTTCCTTCCATTTCTATTTTTTGGAACAGTTTCAAGATAATAGGTGTTAACTCTTCCTTAAATGTTTGGTAGAATTCCCCTGGGAAGCCATCTGGCCCTGGACTCTTGTTTCTTGGCAGATTTTTGATTCTTAATTCGATTTCCTTACTGGTTATGGGTGTGTTCAAATTTTGTATTTCTTCCTGTTTCAGTTTTGATAGTGTATATGTTTCTAGGAATTTGTCCATTTCTTCCAGGTTACCCATTTTTTTGGCATATAATGGCTCATAATATTCTCTTATTATTGTTTTTATTTCTGTTGTGTTGGTTGTGATCTCTCCTCTTTCATTCTTTATTTTATTTATTTGGGTCCTTTCCTTTTTCTTTTTGATCAAACTGGTTAGTGGTTTATCAGTTTTGTTAATTCTTTCAAAGAACCAACTTTTGGTTTCATTGATCTGTTCTACTGTTGGTTTGTTTGTTTGTTTGTTTGTTTCGATAGCATTAATTTCTGCTCTAATCTTTTTTTTCTTTTATACATTTATTTATTTTTGATAGAGAGAGACAGAGCACGAGTGGGGGAGGGGCAGAGAGTGAAGGAGACAGAGAATCCTAAACAAGCTCCAGGCTTTGAGCTGTCAGCACAGAGCCTGACGCGGGGCTTGAACCCACAAACCACAAGATCATGACCTGAGCTGAATTTGGATGCTTAACCAAATGAGCCACCCAGGCGCCCCTTTTCTGCTATAAGTTTTATTATTCCCTGTCTTCTGCTGGTTTTGGGTTTTATTTGTTGTTCTTTTTCCAGCTCCTTAAGGCATAAGATTAGTATTGGAAGTCTTAGCCTCTGCAATCAGACAACACAAAGAAATAAAAGGCATCCAAATCGGCCAGGAGGAGGTCAAACTTTCACTCTTTGCAGATGACATGATGCTCTAAATGGAAAACCCAAAAGATTCCACCAAAAACCTTTTAGAATTGATTCATGAATTCAGCAAAGTTTCAGGATATAAAATCAATGCACAGAAATCAGTAGCTTTCCTATACACTAATGATTACGCGACAGAAAGAGAAATCAAGGAATCTATCCCATTTACAGGTGCACAAAAAGAAACATAAAATACCTAGGAATAAATCTAACCAAAGACATGAAAAATCTATACACTGAAAACTATAGAAAGCTTGTGAAAGAAATTGAAGAAGTCACAAAAAAATGGAAAAAAATTCCATGCTCCTGGATAGGAGGAACAAATATTGTTAAAATATCAATACTACCTAAAGCAATCTCCATATTCAATGCAGTCCCTATCAAAGTAACACCAGCATTCTTCACAGAGCTAGAAAAAATAATCCTGAAATTTGTATGGAACTAGAAAAGACCCCGAATAGCCAAAACAATCTTGAGGGGAAAAAACAAAACAAAACAAAAACAAAACAAAACAAAACAAAAAAAACAAAACAGGAGGCATCAAAATCACAGACTTCAAGCTATACTACAAAGCTGTAATCATCAAGACAGTATGGTTCTGGCACAAGAACAGACACTCAGAACAATGAAACAGAATAGAGAACCCAGAAATGGACCCACAAACGTATGGCCAACTAATCTTTGACAAAGCAGGAAAGAATATCCAATGGAATAAAGAAGGTCTCTTCAGCAAGTGGTGCTGGGAAAACTGGACAATGACATGCAGAAGAATGAACCTGGACCACTTTCTTATGCCATACACAAAAATAAACTCAAAATGGATGAAAGGCCTAAATGTAAGACAGGAAGCCATCAAAATCCTTGAGGAGAAAGCAGGCAAAAACCACTTTGATCTTGGCTGCAGCAACTTGTTACTCAACACGTCTCCGGAGGCAAGGGAAACAAAAGCAAAAATGAACTACTGGGACCTCATCAAAATAAAAAGCTTCTGAACAGTGAAGGAAACAATCCGAAAAACTAAAAGTCAACTGACAGAATGGGAGAAGATATTTGCAAATGACATATCAGATAAAGGGTTAGTATCCAAAATCTATAAAGAACTTATCAAACTCAACACCCAAAAAACAAATAATCCAGTGAAGAAATGGGCAAAAGACATGAATAGACACTTCTCCAAGGAAGACATCCAGATGGGCAACCGACACATGAAAAAATGCTCAACATCACTCATTATCAGGAAAATACAAATCAAACCCACAATGAGATATCAACTGACACCTGTCAGAATGGCTAACATTAACAACTCAGGCAACAACAGATGATGGCGAGGATGCAGAGAAAGAGGATCTCGTTTGCATTGTTGGTGGGAATGCAAGCTGGTGCAGCCACTCTGGAAAACAGTATGGAGGTTTCTCAAAAAACTAAAAATATAATTACCCTATGACCCAGCAATTGCACTACTAGGTATTTATCCAAGGGATACAGGTGTGCTTTTTCGAAGGAACACATGCACCCCCATGTTTATAGCAGCACTATCAACAATAGCCAAAGTATGGAAAGAGCCCAAATGTCCACTGATGGATGAATGTATAAAGAAGATGTGGTATATATCTACAACGGAGTATTACTTGGTAATCAAAAAGAATGAAATCTTGCCAATTGCAACTGCGTGGATGGAACTGGAGGGTATTATGCTATGTGAAATTAGAGAAAGATAAAAACCCTATGAGTTCACTCATGTAAGGACTTTAAGAGACAAAACAGATGAACATAAGGGAGGGGGAACAAAAATAATATAAAAACAAGGAGGGGGACATAACAGAAGAGACTCATAAATATGGAGAACAAACTCCATATTGCTGGCGAGGTTGTGGGAGGGAGGTTGCTGGAAGGGTTGTGGGAGGGAGTATGGGCTAAATGGGTAAAGGGCACCAAGGAATCTACTCCTGAAACAATTTTTGCACTATATGCTAACTAATTTGGGTGTGAATTAAAAAAAATTTAAAAGAAAATTAAAAAGAAAGAAAACGAAATAAAGAAAGGAAGAAAGAAAGAATGTTACTATCTCTGGTTAAGAGTAAAGAGTAAATTTAGCTTTGCTAATTTCTAGTTTAAGATATGGAATAAACGAATGAATGGGGTTTCGTGAAGGAAAGCTAAGAGCTTGGTAGAACTAGCATTTTCACAAAACTGAGTGAAAATAGGCATACGTTATGTTTTCTGATTCTGTTCACCGACAGGGCCTAGAGGCAGCAAAACTCCAGTAACAATGAGGAGCACGTTCAATGCCTAGATTGTACTTTCTAAATTCTATTATCCAATAAAGAATCAGGGATTCAGCATATTCTAGGGCTGGGACAGGAAAAATACAGGGTGAACCTGAAGCATCCTATAGGCCAGAAAGGAAGGACATGAAAAAAGAAGAGAAAATAGGACTTATCACAGGCCCATAGAAGTAGATCAAAGAGCTCCCAGTGACCAGACAAAGCTGAAACAAATTTAGCAACAAAATAATTAAGGATGGTTTGGGTTATAATTAAAATAATAAAATAAATGCTCATGAATCCATAATGATATTTCAAAATAAATTATTACACACACAAATAAATAGTAAATAAGGGATAAATATTTACAGAAGAATCCCAAACTATAAACATAGATATTCACTTCTCCAGAGGTAGAGATTAATTCTCTTCCCTTGAGTTAAGGCTTAGTAATTTGCTTCTAACAAGTATGTAAAATGAAAAATAGTAACTGTACAGTGGAGTAAACTGGGAGAAATCATCTTAACCAAGTTATCAAAGTTAACATTACCTTGTCACTATAATATCATGTGCCCCCTGATGTGATGTGATAAGAGGGGCACCTCAATTAAGTGGTATCCATCTCCAAAACCCATAACCATGGCCTGATAGTAAGAAAGCATTAGATATTCAAATTGAAGGACGTTCTATAAAATATCTGATCAGGCTCTTTAAATGGCAAGGTCATGAAAAAAAACTGAGAAACTGTCAATGTCTGAATAAAAATTATTTAATACTTTGTACCAATGCTAATGTATTATTTTTTCCAGATTTATTGATGTTTATTTGACAAATGAAAATTGTATATATTTAAAATATACACTATGGGGTGCTTGGGTGGCTCAGTGGGTTAAGTGTCCAACTTTGGCTCAGTCATGATCTCGCAGTTCATGAGTTTGAGCCCCATGTTGGACTCTGTGCTGACAGTTCGGAGCCTGGAGCCTGTTTCAGATTCTCTGTCTCCCTCTCTCCCTGCTCGTCCCCCACTCGTGTTCTCTCTCTCTCTCTCTCTCTCTCTCTCTCTCTCAAAAATAAATAAACATTAAAAAAATAAAGTAAAATGTATGTCATGATGCATTTAATATAATATACATTGTGAAATGATGAACAAAATCAAGCTAATTAACATATTGCTAACCTCACATAGCTACTATTCTTTTCTGTGTGTTGAGAACATGTAAGACTTACTGTCTTAGCAAACTTCAATTATGTAATACAGTTTTTTTTTTATTTAAATTCAAGTTAGTTAACATACACTGTAGTCTTGGCTTCAGGAGTAGAATCCAGTGATTCATCTCTTGCATATGACACCAAATGCTCATCCCAAATAGTGCCCTCCTTAATGCCCATCACCCATTTAACTCATCTCCTGCCAACCTCCCTTCCAGCAACCCTAAGTTGTTCTCTATATTTTAGTGTCTTTTGGTTTGCCTCCTTCCCAAATGGGCAAAAGACATGAATAGACACTTTTCCAAAGAAGACATCATGAAAAGAGGCTGAACATCACTCATAATCAGAGAAATACAAATCGAAACCACAATGAGATACCGCCTCACACTTGTCAGAATGGCTAATATTAACAACTCAGGAAACAACAGATGTTGGTGCTGATGTGGAGAAAGGGGAAAACTTTTGCACTGTTTGTGGGAATGCCACTGGTGCAGGCATTCTAGAAAACAGTATGGAGGTTCCTCAAAAAATTAAAAATAGAACTACCCTGCAACCCAGCAATTGCACTCTTAGGTAATTTATCCAAAGGGTACAAAAATGCTGATTTGAAGGGACACATGCTCCCAATATTTATAACAGCGCTATAAACAATAACTACATTATGGAAAGGGCTTAAATGTCCATCATCTGATGAATGCATAAAGAAAATGTGATCTATATAATATATATGTATATATAGGCATATATTATATATATGCATACATATTATATATAATATATGTATATATTATATATAATATTATGCATAATGGAATATTACTTGGTGAGCAAGAATGGAATCTTGCCATTTGCAACAACATGGATGGAACTGGAGGGTATTATGCTAAGCAAAATAAGTTAGCCAGAGAAAGACAGATACCATATGATTTCACTCATATGTGGAATTTGAGAAACTCAACAGATGAACATAGGGGAAGAGAAGGAAAAGTGATAAAAACAGAGAGGGTTGCAGTACAGTATTATTAACTATGGTTGCCATGCTCTTCAATAGGCCTGAAGAACTTATCCTTCATAACTGATACTATGTGGTCTTTGAACCAACATCTTCCATTTTCCCCAAACCCATGCAACCACCATTCTACTCTCTCCTTTAATACATTTAATGTTTTTAGGTTTCCATATGTAAGTGAAATGCTATGGTATATGTAATTTTATGTCTGGAATATTTTGTTTAGTTTAATGTCTTCCAGATTAATCCATGTTGTCCCACATGGCAGGATGTCATTTTTTAAGGCCGAATAGTATTCCATTGTGTGTTTATTCGTGTGTGTACACATTATACATATGAATGGAATAATAGTCCATTGTGTGTTTATGTGTGCATATGTAAACACACAAATAAATAAATACACATACAATGGAATACAATGGAATGCTATTCAGCCTTAAAAAAAGAAGGAAATCCTGCCATTTGTGACAATATAGATGACTCAATCAAAGTGTCTGCCAATCAAGCTGAATGTATAAAATAATTTCCATATTTTGACTATTGTGACTGATATCACAATGAACATGGGAGTGCAGACATATCTTCAAGGTACTTATTTCTTTGGCATATATCCAGAGGTGGGATTGTGGAATCATACAGGTGTTCCATTTTTAATTTTTTGAGGAACTAATATACTGTTTTCCATAATGGCTGTACCACATTCCCAGCAACAGTGCACTAGGATTCTGTATTCTTTACATTCTTACCAGCACTTGTTACCTCTTGATTTTTTTTTTAATCTTTTTAAAAAGTTTGTTTGTTTTGGGGCGCCTGGGTGGCGCAGTCGGTTAAGCGTCCGACTTCAACCAGGTCACGATCTCGCGGTCCGTGAGTTCGAGCCCCGCGTCGGGCTCTGGGCTGATGGCTCAGAGCCTGGAGCCTGTTTCCGACTCTGTGACTCCCTCTCTCTCTGCCCCTCCCCCGTTCATGCTCTGTCTCTCTCTGTCCCAAAAATAAATAAACGTTGAAAAAAAAAATTAAAAAAAAACATTAAAAAAAAAAGCTTGTTTGTTTATTTATTTATTTAATATAATGTATTGTCAAATTGGCTAATGTACAGTGTGTGCAGTGTGTTCTTGGTTTTGGGGGTAGATTCCGGTGATTCATTGTTTACATACAATGCCCAGTGCTCATCCCAGCAAGTGCCCTCCTCAATGCCCATCACCCATTTTCCCTGTCCCCCACCCCTCCCATCAACTCTCAGTTTGTCCTCTGTATTTAAGAGTCTCTTACAGTTTGCCTCTGTCCCTCTCTGTAACTATTTTTCCCCTTCCTTTCCCCCATGGTCTTCTGTTAAGTTTCTCAAGTTCCACATATGAGTGAAAACATATGATATCTGTCTTTCTCTGTATGACTTATTTCACTTAGCATAATACTCTCCAGCTCTGTCCATGTTGCTGGAAATGGCATGATTTCATTCTTTCTCATTGCCAAGTAGTATTCCATTGTATAGATAAACCACATTTTCTTTATCCATTCATCAGTTGATGGACATATAGGCTCTTTCCATAATTTGGCTATTGTTGAAAGCACTGCTATAAACATTGGGGTACATGTGCCCCTATGAGTCAGCGCTCCTGTATCCTTTGGATAAATTCCTAGTAATGCTATTGCTGGGTTGTAGTGTAGTTCTATTTTTAGGATTCTGAGGAACCTCCACACTGTTTTCCAGAGGAGCTGTACCAGTTTGTATTTCCACCAACAGTGCAAGAGCTTCCCATTTCTCCACATCCACTCTAGCATCTGTTGTTTCCTGAGTTGTTAATTTTAGCCACTCTGACCAATGTGAGGTGGTATCTCAATATGGTTTTGATTTGTATTTCCCTAATGATGAGTGACCTTCTGCAACTTTTCATGTGTCTGTTGGCCATATGGATGCCTTCTTTGAAAAAGTATCTATTCATGTCTTCTGCCCATTTTTTCACTGTATTATTTGTTTTTTGGGTGTTGAGTTTGATAAGTTCTTTATACATTTTGGATACTAACCCTTTATCCAACATGTATTTTAAATGTTTATTTTTGTGAGAGGGAGAGGGAGCCTAAGTGGGGGAGAGGCAGAGAGAGAGGGTGACAGAAGATCTGAAGTGTGCTCTGTGCTGACAGCAGACATTCCCATGTGGGGCTTGAACTCATGAACCATGAGATCATGACCTGAGCTGAAGTCAGACGCCAAACTGACTGAGCCATTCAGGTGCCCCACTTGTTTTTTGATAACAGACATCCTAAAAGCTGTGGGGTTATATCTCATTGTGGTTTTAATCTGCATTTTTTTGATGATTAGTGATGGTAAAAACTTTGACACATGTATTGTTCTGTGTATCTTTCTTTGAAGAAAAATAGAACAGTGAATAAGTAACCTAAGGAATGGGAAAAATATTTTCAAACCATATATCTGAAAGGAGGTTAATATCCAAAACATATAAAAAACTTAAACAACTCAATATAAATAAATTAATTAACTAATTAATTAAAAGGACTTAAAGGCTTAGATTTTTTGCTGAATTATTGTATTATTTTATATATATTTTTAAGTATATTTGGCATGCACTATCACATTAGTTTCATGTGTACAGCATAGCAATATAACAAGTTTATACATTATGCCATGGGCAACACAAGTGTAACTATCATTTGTCTTCATACATCACTGATATAATATCGTTGGCTATATTCCTTATGCTGTATCTTTTTTTCCTGTGACATTCCATAACTGTAAGCCTGTATTTCTGATCCCCTTCACCCACTTTGCACATTCCCAAACTCCTGATGGCAACCATCAGTTTGTTCTCTGTATTTATAGGTATGATTCTGCTTTTTGTTTCTTAATTTTTATTTTTTTGTATTTCACTTATGGATGAAATCATATGGTATTTGCGTTTCTCAGTCTAACTTATTTCACTTAACATAATACCCTCTAGGTCCATCTATGTTGTTTCAAATGACACAATCTTATCCCTTTTTATGGCTGTGAAATATTCCATTGTGTGTATATATGTATATATCACATCTTCCTTATGCATTTATATATTGATGGACAGTTAGGTTGCTTTCATACCTGGACAATTGTAAATAATGTTGCAATAAACATAGTGGTGCATATATCTTTTCAAATTAGTGTTTTCATTCTTTTCATAAATACCCATAGTGAAATTATTGGAAAATATGATATTACTAATTTTATTTTATTTTCTGTGGAACCTCCATACTGTTTTATACAGTGGCTATGCTGATTTACATTTCCACCAACAGTGTAAGAGGGTTCTTTTTTCTCCACATCCTTGACAACATTTGTTATTTCTTGTCATTTTGATACTAGCTATTCTGACAAATGTAAGGTTATATTTCATTGTGTTTTTTATTTATATTTCCCTGATGATTAGTGATGTGGAGTGTTGATTTTCTGTTCATGAATCTGTTAGCCATTTGTATGTCTTATTTAGAGAAGATTTATTCAGATTCGATGCCCATTTTTAACTGGATTATTTGGGTGTTTTGGGTGTTGAGTTGTATAAGTGATATGTATTGGACGTTAACATTTTTTTCATTTTTTAATATGAAATTTACTGTCAAATTGGTTTCCATACAAAACCCGGTGTTCATCCCAAAAGGTGCCCTCCTCAATACCCATCTCCCAACCTCCCTTCCCTCCCACCCCCATCAACCCTCAGTTTGTTCTCAGTTTTTAACAGTCTCTTATGCTTTGGCTCTCTCCCACTCTAACCTCTTTTTTTTTTTTCCTTCCCCTCCCCCATAGACTTCTGTTAAGTTTCTCAGGATCCACATAAGAGTGAAAACATATGGTATCTGTCTTTCTCTGTATGACTTATTTCACTTAGCATAACACTCTCCAGTTCCATCCACGTTGCTACAAAGGGCCATATTTCATTCTTTCTCATTGCCACGTAGTATTCCATTGTGTATATAAACCACAATTTCTTTATCCATTGGTCAGTTGATGGACATTTAGGCTCTTTCCATAATTTGGCTATTGTTGAGAGTGCTGCTATGAACATTGGGGTACAAGTGCCCCTATGCATCAGCACTCCTGTATCCCTTGGGTAAATTCCTAGAAGTGCTATTGCTGGGTCATAGGGTAGATCTATTTTTAATTTTTTGAGGAACCTCCACACTGTTTTCCAGAGTGGCTGCACCAGTTTGCATTCCCACCAACAGTGCAAGAGGGTTCCCATTTCTCCACATCCTCTCCAGCATCTATAGTCTCCTGATTTGTTCATTTTGGCCACTCTAACTGGCGTGAGGTGATACCTGAGTGTGGTTTTGATTTGTATTTACCTGATGAGGAGCAATGTTGAGCATGTTTCCATGTGCCTGTTGGCCATCTGGGTGTCTTCTTTAGAGAAGTGTCTATTCATGTCTTCTGCCCATTTCTTCACTGGATTATTTGTTTTTCGGGTATGGAATTTGGTGAGCTCTTTATAGATTTTGGATACTAGCCCTTTGTCCGATATGTCATTTGCAAATGAAACTAGACCACTTTCTTACACCATTCACAAAAACAAACTCAAAATGGATAAAGTACCTGAATGTGAGACAGGAAACCATCAAAACCCTAGAGGAGAAAGCAGGGAAAAACCTCTCTGACCTCAGCCACAGCAATTTCTTACTTGACACATCCCCAAAGCCAAGGGAATTAAAAGCAAAAATGAACTATTGGGACCTCATGAAGATAAAAAGCTTCTGCACAGCAAAGGAAACCATCAACAAAACTAAAAGGCAACCAACAGAATGGGAAAATATATTTGGATATTAACATTTTATTGAAAATATGATTTGCAAATATTCCCCTCATTGAGTAGGCTTTTGGTTTTGTTGATGGTTTCCTTTGCTATGCAAAATCTTTTTATTCTGATGTAGTCCAAATAGTTTACTTTTGCTTCTGTTTCCCTTGCCTGAAGAGACATATCTAGAGAAATGTTGCTATGGCTGATGTAAGAGAGATTACTACCTGTTTCCTTCTAGGAATTTTATAGTTTCAGGTATCACATTTAGGTTTTTATTCTATTTTGAGTTTATTTTTGTGTATGGTATTAGAATGTGGTCCTGTTGTTGCTGCTGTTGTTGTAGTTTCAGAGAGAAAGCACAAGCAGGGGAGGGGTAGAGGGAGAGGGAGAGAGAGAGAAAGAATTTTAACCAGACTCCACACAGAGCCCAAAGTGGGGCTTGATCTCAGAACCATTAGATCATGAACTGCACTGAAATCAAGAGTTGGCTGCTCAACCAACTGAGCCACAAAGGCACCCTAGTCCAACTTTACTTTGAATGTAGCTGTGTGGTTTTCACAGGGCCATTTATTAAAGAGACTGTCTTTTCTCCATTGTATATTCTTGCCTTCTTTGTCAATAATTGACCATATAATTGTGGGTTTATTTGGGGGGTCTTTATTCTGTTCCATTGACCTATGTGTCTATTTTTGTGCCAGTCTCATACATACTGTTTTGATTACTACAGATTTGTAGTATATCTTAAAATCTGGAATTGTGATACCTCCTGCTTTGTTCTTGTTTCTCAATATTGTTTTGGCTACCTGGGATCTTTTGTAGTTCCATACAGATTTTAAGATTGTTTGTTCTAGTTTTTAGAAAAAATGCTGTTGGTATTTTGATAGGGATTACATTGAAACTGTAGATTGCTTTGGGTAATATAGATATTTTAACATTTTTTCTTCCAATCCATGAGCATGCAATATTTTTCCATTTGCTTATATCATCTTCATTTTGTTTTGTCAATTTTTTATGGTTTATGGTGTACACTTCTTTACATTCTTGGCTAAGTTTATTCCTAGGTATTTTATTACTTTTTGTACAATTGTAAAAGATTTTTTTTAATTTTTCTGCTACTCTGTTATTAGGTATACAAATGCTACTGAAATATGGGTATTTATTTTGTATCCTATAGTTCACTTGTGATGAACACCAACTGATGTCTTAATGTGTTGAATCAATATATTGCATACCTAAAACTAATACTATACTCTATGTTAACTAAATGGAATTTAAATAAAAACTAAAAAAAAAAAAACTTTTGTATCTGTAACTTTCCTGAATTCATTTATTACTTCTCATAGTTTTTTAGTGTAGTCTCTAGTATTTCCCATGTATAGTATCAGGTTATCTGCAAATGGTCTTATTTTTGCTAAGCATTCCGTAGTACATAATATGTTAACATTAGGGAAAGCTGAGAGAAGTGTATACAGGGATTCTTTGTACTGTCTTTGCAATTGTTTTATAAGTCTGAAATTATTTTAAATTATAAAAATTTTTAAAGTCAGTGAATACTATACAGCAGTAAAAAATAAAAAAGGAACAACAGGAACAACCTATTGATGCACACATTATAACTGAATCTCAAAATCATTATGCTGACCAAAGAAGCCAGGCATAAAGGAATACATGCTGCATTGTTTTATGTATATAAAATTCAAATAAAAACTAATCTACAGTGAAAGAAATCATATCAGTGGTAGCCTATTGAGATTGTAGGGAGGAGGGTGAGATTACAAAGTGTCACCAGAATTTTTAGGGATAATGATATTATCTTGACTATAGTGATGGTTTCATGGGTATACACACACATGTAAATGCTCATCAAACTGTACAATTTAAATATATGCTGATTTTAGATGTTTAGAGTTTATCTCAATAAAGATATAAAGCAATGGAGAAATAGACATAAAGGAAAGATATATGATAGATTACAGAAGATAGGTAGGTAGGCAGGCAGATATGATTGATAGATAATGGATAGATAGAAGATAGATACATAGATAGATAGTAGGTAGGTAGGTAGGTAGGTAGGTAGATAATACAAGTTATTAGGGAAGATCTCTTCTTTTGATAGATAATAACCACAGGAGTGACAGAAATAGAAAATTAACATTTTGCAACTCTCACCAGATGTAATAATTCAGGCAGAACCCTTGTCAAGGCTACAATCACCGGATGAAAGGCTCTTATGTTTCAGGATAGTTTTGTTGTCTCAAACCATCATTCCCCAAGGAATTTTCCCTTTGAAAAAAAAAATGTGCCTGTACAGTAGGGTAGTGATCAAATCCAGCATCTCTGATGGTGTGGCAACCTAACCTGAATCTAATCCTTAGCGGGGGGGAAAACAAAGAAATCCAGAATGTAGAATTATCTACAAGAACTTTGTCCTGTAGTTTTGAAAAAACAATTTCATTAAAAAAAACTAAAACCAAACGCAGGTGTTGGTGGAGGGCACATGATCATGATACATTAAAGGAGACAAGACACCAAATGCACTGCATGTGGTTTGCTTGCATTTTGGGTCCAAAAATAAATAAAAATAAAAAGCTATAAAAGATATTTTGGAGACAAAATGAAAATTTAAACATGTACTACATATTAAATATTACATAATTAATCTTAATTTTCTTAGATGTGATATTATCATAGTTATGTAATAAACGACTATGATAAGTACACAGACACATAAACAGATGTATAGATAGAATATTAAAAAGCTGAATTGTTAGCAACTGGTGAATTTAGATGAGGATATTAAAGTGGTTTACTTTTCTATGCTTTCAACTTTCCTGTGGCTTTGAAATATTTCAAAATAAATAATTGGAGAAAAGAAGAGAAGAAAGAACAGCATTGTTCTGTGTGTAGCTGTCTAGCCTCTGCTCTGTCTTTGCTACATTCCTCACTGTCCAGGTCGCTGACCCTCAGAAGCCCCTTCTGGTCATGCTCAGGGATTGGGTGTTGTGAAGTGGCCATATTGTCACCAGATTGTTTGAGATGGAGGCGTTTTGCAGAAAGGTGGTGTATCCAAGCTAGCGGGGGAAGACAGGATGAAGGGAGGGCAGTTGTCATGGAGCCCTGAAGAGCCCTCTTTACTGGGTCTTGACGTTTGTTTATATTCCAGAGAGATGGTGGGGGTGGAAAAGAGAGAAAAGGAAGGATGGGGGCTTAACTTGCTCTCACAGGTTCGCCCGCCCACGGGGCTTATTATCCTTGATTGCCTGTTTTCTACTTTCTGTTGCTATGGGGACGGGCTAAAACGTGACTCTGCTCAGATTTACGCACTTTGCTCCCTGATGCCTTGTCCCCATACCTGCTGGGTCTCTGCCTACTGAGTGCGTATGTGCGAAGGCGTGTGATTAACTAGGTGGCTGTCGTGAGCTTGTGGTGGGGGCGTTGAAGCGTCTTTGGGGAGTTTATGAGAACAGAGTTGTTGTCAGCCTCATTACCCAGGCCAGGCTGCTAAATCTTGGAAATGATTTCAAGGCGGGGGGTTGAAAGCAACATGCTATGCTAGTTAGGACATGCTGTGTGATGTTGTAGCCTCATCTGAAAGAGCATGGTCAGAAATTTATAACTGGGACCCTTGGGTGGAAATATTTTGAGATTTGTAGATGCAGATTTGGTCCCTAAAAACAGATCATTGTAACAACCCCTTCAGAAAGAGTAGAGCAGACAAGTCTGTACTCAGGAGGAGCTTCCTTAAGAACACTATAGTTTTCTTTAAGATGAGGAGGGCCTCTGAGAATATGCACTTTTTTAAATGATGAAGAATAAACAATAAAGCTATTGTCAAACATCCTCAAGGGGGTTTGGAAAGAGGATAAGAAAGGCACATAGGGCATCATGGAAGGCAATCCATGGTACTGGGAGGAATTTCCTGGGAGTCTGCAGCATATGAAAAGCATGTAGGCTCTTCCTGGTGTCAATGCCCACTTCCTAGTGCAAAGAATGCATGGAGGAGTTGCAGGTGTGGGAGAGCAGGAGAGAAATGCTTCTTTGCCATTCTTTTTTCTGTCTATTTCTGTAAATGGCCCCATGCTGGCTTCTCTGCTATTTGGTGGCCTGAACAAAATCCCTACTGAGACATAAGGACAGGTCTCTGATATTTTTAAAGTGTGAGGGGCTCCCTCTTTTAGATGCTGGACCTACCCTAAGAGTTGATGGCTAAAGAATTGGAATGAATTGAGCTTTGAGGTGAGTGCTAGCTTCCTAGGCATTTCTAGCTTCTAAAGGAAGTTGAGCCAGGGCGCCTGGGTGGCTCAGTTGGTTGAGCGTCTGACCTGGGCTCAGGTCATGATCTCAGGGCTTGTGAGTTCGAGGCCATGTTGGGCTCTGTGCTGACAGCTCAGAGCCTGGAACCTTCTTCTGATTCTGTGTCTCCCTCTCTTTCTGCCCCTAATCCACTCGCATTATGTCTCTGTCTCTCTCAAAAATAAACAAACATTAAAAAAAATCTAAAGGAAGCTGAGCTTTAGGAACTTGTGCCAAGATCTCAGAAATAGGAACAGTATTTTATCTCAGATGCATTTTCCCCAGCTTTACTGAGATACAATTGACAAATAACATTGTGTTAGTTTAAGGTGTACAACGTGATGATTTGAGGCATGTATGTGTGTGTGTGTGTGTGTGTATATATATATATACACATATATATATATATATACATATATATATATAATTCAGTTAACATTTCCATTACCACATATGATTATGCGTGTGTGTGTGTGTGTGTGTGTGTGTGTGTTAAGATCAATTCTCTTAACAACTTTCCAGTATACAGTACAGTATTGTTAACTATAGTCACCATGCTCTACATTTCATCTATGAATTTTGTTCATCTTAAAACTGGATGTTTGTATTCTTTGACCAGCATCTCTTCATTCCCCCAAATTGCCCCCGGCAATCACCATTCTACACTCTGTTTCTGAGTTTGGCTTTTTAAGATTCCATATACAAGTGGGAACAGACAGTATTTGTCTTTATCTGTCTGAATCATTTTACTTAGCATAGTCTCCTCAACTTTCATCCATGTTGTTTCAAATGACAAGATTTCCTTCTTACTTATGGATGAATAATATTCAGTTGTATATATACCACATTTTCTTTACCCATTTATCTGTTGATGGACACTTAGGTTGTTTCCATGTTTTTGTGATCATGAATAATGCTGCAGTAAACATTAGGGTGAAGATATCTCTTTGAGATACCAATTTAATTTCCTTCAGATATATACCCAGGAGCTGAATTGCTTGATCATATAGAGGTTATATTTTCAATTTTTACAAGAACTTCTCTACTGTTTTCTGTAATGGCTGTCCCAATTTACATTCCCACCAAGACTGTAGTAGAGTTCTCTTTTCTCCACATCTTCTACACCATTTGTTTCTTGTATTTTTCATAATAGCCATTCTAAAAGGTATGCAGGGATATTTTACTGTTGTTTTTTTCTGCATTTCCCAGGTGATTAATGATATTGAGCACATTTTCATATACCCGGTGGTCATTGCATACCTACCTTGGAAAAATGCCTATTCAGGTCCTTGTCCATTTTTAATTGGATTATATGAGTTATAGTATTGCTATTGAGTTGGATCAGTTTCTTATATATTTTGGATATTAATGTCTTATCAAATATATCATTTTCAAATATCTTTTTCCATTCATTTGGTCGCTGTTTTGTTTTGCTGATGATGCACATATTTTCTCTCATTCTGTATGTTTTCATTTTATTTTTTATTTCTGTGCAGACACTTTTTAGTTTGATATAGTCCCACTTGCTTATTTTTGCTTTTGTTTCTTGTGCTTTAGATAACATATCCAACAAAATTATTGAAAAGACTGATGTCAAGGGGCTCTTCTGTATGTTTTCTTCCAGTAGTTTTATGGTTTCACATCTTGTCTTTAAGTTTTTCATCCATTTTAAGTTGATTTTTGTGAGGGGCATAAGATAAGGGTCCAGTTTCACTATTTTGCATATGAGTATGCACTTTCCCCAACATGATTTTCATTATTGAAGAGATTGTCCTTTACTCATAATCCCTTGACAAAGATCAGAGATTAGTTGACCTTATATGTGTGGATTTCTTTCTGGGCTCTCAATTATATTCTATTGATGTGTATATCTATCTCTAAGTCAGTACCATGCCATTCTGATTACTATAGCTTTGTAACATAGTTCAAAATCAGGAAGTGGGATGTCTCTGACTTGGCTCATTCTCATGATTGCTTTGGCTATCAGGGATCTTCTGTGGTTTAGAATTATTTTTTTTCCTCTTTCTGCTAAAAATGCCTTTGAAATTTTGATATGGATCCACGGGCTCAGGGCATCTTTTTTCTACTTTTTAATAAATGTTTATTTTATTTATTTTGAGGGGCAGGGAGAACTCACTTGTGCAGAGAAGGGGCAGAGAGAGAGAGGCAGAGAGAGAATCCCAAACAGGCTCCACACTGTCAGTGCAGAGCCCGATGCAGGGCTTGAACTCACCAACTGTAAGATCATGACCTGAGCCAAAACCAAGAGTCAGACGCTTAACCAACTGAGCCACCCAGGTGCCCCTTAGAATATGTTTCCATTTATTTGTGTCTTCTTTGGTTTCTCTCATAAATGTGTTATAATTATCAGTGAAAAACTATTTTTACCCCCTTGGTTAAATTTATTCTGGAATATTTTATTTTTTGATACTGTTATAAATAGAACTATTTTATTTCTTTTTCAGATAGTTAATTGTTAGTGTATGGACACATAATTGATATTTGCAAGTTTATTTTGTATTCTGAGACTATTAAATTTAAATTTATTAGTTCTAAGAATTTTTTGGTGAAGTCTTTAGGAATTTCTATACACAATAGTATGTCATCTGCAAACAAAGATGATTTTCCTTACTCTTTTCTTATTTGAATTGTTTTTATTTATTTTTGTTTCCTAATTGCTAGGATTGCCTAATGGCTAGGATTTAGAGTACTATGTTGAATAGGAGTGGTGAGAGTAAATACTCTGGTCTTGTTCCTCATCTTATAGGAAAAGCTTTCAGTCTTTCACCATTGAGCATGATGTTAGCTGTGGCTTGTCATATGTGACCTTTATTATGTTGAAATACGTTCATTGTGTACCACCTTTTTGGGGTTTTTATCATGAAAAGATGTTGAACTTTGTCAAATTATTTTTCTGCACCTACTGAAATGATCATACGATTTTTATCTCTCATTCTATTAAGGTGGTGTATCACATTTACTGACTTGCGTATGTTGAACCAACTTTGCATCCAAGGGGTAAATCCCATTTGATCATGACGTATGATCCTTTTAATGTGATGTTGAATTCAGTTTGCTAGTGTTTTGTTGAGAATTTTTATACTTACATTCATGAGGAATATTTGCCTGTAGTTTTCTTTCCTTGTAGTGTCCTTATCTGACTTTGGTATCAGAATCATGCTGGCCTTGTAAAATTAGTTTGGGAGTATTCTTTCCTCTTCAATTTTTTGAAAGAATTGGAGGATTGATGTGAATTCTTCTCTAAATGTTTGGTAGAATTTACCCATGGAGTCATCTGGTTCTGAGCTTTTCTTTCTTAGGAAGTTTTAGTTACTTATTCAATTTTCTAACTTATTACTGGTTTGTCAAGATTTTCTATTTCTCAGTGCTTAAATTTGGGTAGCTTGTATGACTCTAGGAATTTATTGATGCATTTCTTATCCCCTGATTTCCATCCACATAAGTGTTTTGTCTGTATATCCCTGCAGCATATTCCTCTGCATCCACTGGATTGGGAGCAGCAATGTAATGATATGTCACTCCAGCAATACTCTTGTTTAGCATTAAATGTGCTGCTTTGCTTTCAACACCTCTGGCTACATCTAACACTGGGGTCCACATTATAAATGTTGAGGAAAGAAAAATCCTGGAGTTATTTGAATGATTACTATTTAATATTTTGGGTGAACCTGTGCCAGGAATCTCACATGAGACTGTCCAGCATGGAAAAGGCTTCATAAAGTCTGAGTAGAGAGAACTAAAAATCCCAGATGCAGAAATATGAGCTGTGTGCCCTGTCAGCTACATTCCTCCTTCCAGGCTTCTAATCCCCAGAATCCTTTCTTTGCTACAGGGTAGGAATGTGACCTTGAGATCTGGCTTCAAATGTTGATCTAATGCATGTGTGCATGTTTTAAATGGTTATCTTCTGAGAATTGTATTGTCCAGGCCAATATTGCTATACATTGACAATTGGGTTAGGGAAATAAGGAGTAATTGGGAATTTCTCCTTCCTATCTATAATTCTAACCTTTAACTCTGGAGCTTGGTGCACAGTTAAGCCTGTGTCTTTTGTCCTTGTATTGACATACCACTCAGAGAACCTCCTTCTCTTTTTTAAACAGCCCCCTGATCTCACTCTATGCTATTTTGTGATTCTGTATAGAGTCATCCCTTGCCCATATTTCACCATGGTTCCACCATCTATCCTCTCTTCCTCTAACTCCAACCTCTCCCATTGTGACTACACTGCAGGGAGGCTTTGTGGAGGCCTAGGAGGGATGTCATGAACAGTTTGATAACTGAAAAACTAATTAGAAACTAAAGGGAAAAAATGGGAATAGTATTTGGCCAGTAGCTATCCCTGGAATTAAAACAGGTTATTGGAACCCATTCCAGACCTACTGAATTGGAAACTGGATGAGGGACTCAGCAATCTATGTTTCCCCAAGTTCACCAGATGGTCTGTCTCATTCACTGAGGTAGACTATAGATTGATCAAGCCTTGATTAAGAAGTAAATGAAAAGCACAGCTCTCTAAGTCTTAGTCAAGATGTAGCCTTACTTAATAGTGACAAATGCTCTTCCTGCTCTCTGTTTTCAGGACAAGGCTGGATATTACCCCTATCTGGTCTCTGTAGTGACTGTACCTGTGCTCAGAACATATATGGGGAAATTTAGGAAGATAGAGAGAAGCTAGTTTATTTCTGTTTACTTCTTTGTAGGTTTTTTTTGTGGGGGGGAGAGGTTTTTTTTCTACCTGACCATTCATCTCTCTCAGTGAATATAAATGATCTGCCATTTTATATATTCATTTATATAAAAAGGGAATTTTGTCCCTTTTAGGTCCACAAGCCCCACTGAACTCTTAAACCATTTTATTACTGAACATAGAATAGGCTTCACTGTGGTAACAAATAAGTCCCCATTATCAGAGGGGCTTATGAAAATGTATTAATAAAATATCTAATAGTAATTCAAGACATAGATTGAAAAGTAAAGGGTGTTTAAGTTAAAAATCCGGTGTAGCCAACATGTTTCTTAAGCAATGAATGAGAAATAAGGATGCTTGCTGGTACACCTCCCTTCATGGCTATTAGGAGTTCCCTAGCTTTGTGCATTTCTCATTCTGGACCTCTGACACCTAGAAAATTCTTCCATGAGGTGGTTGAAAATGGCATATTTGTGATTTGGTTTCTGAGTGTTCAGGCCTTTCAATTGGATTCATTTATAGACACATTATGTAGACTTATAATTCTATAGATTCATTTTCTGAGAACAGAGGAAGTTTGCAGAAAGTTAGAAAGGGAAAGGAGAGGAAAACACTTTGAGGCTTCTTTGCTGTCAAAGGTTTTGTTCCAGAGTCTTACTGGAGGTCCTACATTGCTTCTGTGCTTTCTGTTTGTATTCTCGAGGGCTTACTTGAAGAACAGAGATGTAGAGAGGCTGCCTCCTGCTTTCCTCTCCTCCCTATGCTCATCTATTCAGTTGTTTTTTGTTTTGTTTTGTTTTGTTTTTGTCTTGTTGACTTGTAGAGAAAACAAGTAGGGTCATCCAGGGTTCTAAATTCAGATCAATTGTCCCAGTCCACATGTACTTGTCAAACATTGTTTTGTTTAGGTCTGTGAGAATCCACACTGAAAGAATGTAGAGAGTTAAAAACTAAATTCTGATAGGTGTGTATTGAAATTAGAGGCTGTAAGGGAACAAATATCTGTGAGTGGTGAGGGATTTCCCAGAAGGCTGTGTAGATAGTTTATCTCTTTGGGAGCTTTTCTAATCACAAATATGAGCTGATGTTCCATCCATCCTCATTCTTTATGCCAGGCTGCTTTTTCCTTAAAGTACATTTTTTCTAGAGGGGTGTGGACAAAATACTCCACATGTTAATCTTAGTATGGAAAAGAATGTTTAAACCAGAGATAGGATTTTATTTTTACTTAAACTTCCCAGTGTTTAATTTCTTTAAGTTTGTTTTTAATTTAATTTTTAATTTTTTTTAAATTTACTTCTAAATTAGTTAGCATATAGTGCAACAATGATTTCATATTCAAAGTATGGAAAGAGCCCAAATGTCCATCAATGGATGAATGGATAAAGAAGATGTGGTATCTATATACAATGGAGTATTACTCAGCAATCAAAAAGAATGAAAACTTGCCATTTGCAATTACATGGATGGAACTGGAGAATATTATGCTAAGTGTAATTTCTTTAAGTTTTTATTTAAATTACAGTTAGTTAATACATGGTATAATATTATAATCACATGAATATTAGTGATTTAGCACTTCCATACAGCAACCTGTGCTTATCACAAGTGTACTCCTTAATGCCCATCACCTATTTAACCCATCCCCCACCCACCACCCCTCTGATAACTATCTGTTTGTTCTCTATAGTTGAGTCTGTTTCTTGGGTTTCCTCTCTCTCTTTTTTATCCCCTTTGCTCATTTGTTTTGTGTCTTCAATTCCACATATGAGTGAAATTGTATGGTATTTGTCTTTCTTTTACTGATTTATTTCACTTAGGATAATACTCTGTAAGTCCATCCATGTTATTGCAAATGGAAATATTCCATTCTTTTTTTTTATGGCTGAGTTACATATATGTGCGCGCGTGTGTGTGTGTGTGTGTATAGATCATGCTGCTATAAACTTTAGGATCCAGGTATCCCTTTGAATTAGTATTTTTGTATTCTTCAGGTAAATGCCTAGGAATGCAATAGCTGTATCATAGGGTAGTTCTAATGTTTAATTTTTTGAGGAACCTCCATACTGTTTTTCAGAGTGGCTACATCAATTTACATTCCTACCAACAGAGCAAAAGCGTTCTCCTTTTTAACATCTTCAAAAACCAGACAGCATGATGCAAAAGAATGAAACTGTACCACTTTCTTACACTTACACAAAAATAAATTCAAAAAGAATTGTAGAGTTAAATGTGAGACATAAAACCATTAGATTCCTGGAGGAGAACATAGACACTAACCTCTTTGACATTTGTCGTAGCAACTTCTTAACAGATACGTCTCCTGAGGCAAGGGAAACAAAAGCAAAAATAAACTATTAGGACTTCATCAAAATAAAAACTTCTGCACAGCGAAGAAAACAATCAACAAAACTAAAAGGCAACCTATGGAATGGGAGAAGACATTTGCAAATGACATGTCTGATAAAGGGTTAGTATCCAAAATCTATAAAGAACTTATCAAACTTATCTAAAAAATGAATAATCCACTTAAAAAATTGGCAGAAGATATGAATAGACATGTTTTCAAAGAAGACATCTACATGGCCAACAAACATATGAAAAGATGCTCAATATCACTGATTATCAGGTAAATACAAATCAAAACCACAAATCTCACACCTGTCAGAATGGTTAAAATCAACAACATAAGAAATAACAGGTGTTGACAGGATTTTTGTAATTGAAGCCTTTAGGTATGGCTAGTGTTCAGGTGTCTACGCAAACTATGTCTCCATGAAACTCATTCAACTCTCTGAGCTGAAAAAGACCATATGGAGACTTTGTTCCTCATTCTCTGTGACACATTTTTGGTACCTGCTCCCTGACTGGATCCCTGTACATCCCTGGTTGTAGATGTTAGGTGTGGTAGGATTGATTTTCCCATCTACTTGCCCCTCCCTTTATCTGAATCCAGGGTTTCTCAAGATCTGTGTTTTGACCTTTTACTGTGAAACAATTGTCAGGATAAACTTCTCAGAAGTTTGCCTTTTCTGCCCATCTTTTACCCTTCAACATGTAACTTGGAGTTCTAGGAAAGGGCACTGGAGGGGCTTCAAAGATGTGGAGTTAAAAAAGAAACCCTAATAACTTATGACTATATGAATGAAACAGAAACACAATCATAAGTTTAACAGGTGTGTGGTAAAGGCTTCAGAAGACAGAGAGGAGACTAGAGGATTTCTAAAAAGAACAACTGTGCCTGAGGAAACCTGATCTCCAAAAGCTGAGACCTTCTCCTGCCAGCTCAGCTCTTCACAACCAGTCTCTGATTTCCATAATCCCTCTCATCTAGGAGGCTGCTGTAGCTGCCAAAGTCATGCTGTGAAATGGGTTATACCAGGGAAATCTATTATAGACTGATAATCATGTTATTATATTTTCCCATGGGGGCAAAAGAGCTGTGTCTTTTGCAAGTGGAAAGGAGGCAAGTGGAAAGGAGGTGGAAAGGACATGGAGAACATCTGTAATCCTTTCTAATGAGAGAACTCTGCCTGGTGTCTGCTTGGTGTTCATGTGCCTCCTATGATTCTCCATGGCACCTACACTCACACAGTTTCTTAAAAAAAAAAAAGATGAAGCTTGTGGCTCAGAAGCTTAGGATAAGTGGCCATGTCAATCCTCCCTTTAGTGGCATGTAGTCCATATTATACTCTTATACAGTCCCTTCTTCATTGTGTACTTACTGGTTTCTTATCTAGAATTGAAAAACAACTCTCTGCCCACTCCTGACCTGACCCTGTCTCATTCTTGGCTAGGAGGAATGTGCATGGAGCCTGCACACTCTTCTTGGTAAACCAAGGATTTCCAGGGTCATAGCGAAGGCTGAATGGGTTTTGGGAAAATGATTTGCCCCTTTTTCCTCATATATTTATCTATCTCATGTGGTTTCTGATAAACAATGTTAATTACTTTATCAACATTACTCATATAAATATATTTCCAATTTTTTGCCTCACTTCACCAAATCCTGACTTTATTCACAAATAATTATTTTTTATTATGCACAATTTTACATTTAATATCTTTAAATTAGTGAGACTTGAAGTTGGGTCATTATTTACTTGTTCTTTTTTTTTCTCAATGCTACATAAAGTAATGGTGTACTTGAAGTCAGTGACCTCTTAGACTTAATGAAACACATATTTTTGATGATTTGGGACATTGGGTAAAATATAAGGATCCCTGCTTGTGATGTGGAGGTAAAAGACAAATTCTTAATATTGGTATTTTAAGATACAGAATTACAAAGCAAGTTTGAGGAAAGATGAGGCAAAAGCTGGTGGTCCTGTGTCATTATTTAGAAAACATGACACTGATAACACTGAAAGACAGCCAACTGTGCTTATGGCATAACTGGAGGGGGCCATCTCTAGGAACCAAAATCCTCACTCCACACCTCTTATCACCAGAGGTCCCATCAGAAACATTCAGTATCAAACACTTGCATAGGCATGAGATTGTCCAAGGCATGTGAGATTGAATTTTCCAAGAGTATGAGATATATGGGTTATTAACTCTGTACATTATTTTTATGAGACTTCATAAAGTGATCTGTAGGCCAACTGGGAAGTGGGAAAGATGACACACTTCTGACGTTAGTACTTGGGGCTTTGTGGAGCATGAGTACTTGTATTAGCATGTGGTAGGGAGGTTTGCATCTGAATCCTAACTTGTATTCTGCAGGGGGAAGGCTAGGTAAAGGAGTGTTGAGGGGTAACTTCTAATTGCTTTGTCCTTGCTGGCTCCTTCCTCCTCCACTAAGCTCAGGTGTCGTTCAAGGCTATTTGCTATCTTTCCTCTCTGAAATCAGAACAAAATATGGCCTAACAGAAATGTGTGTGTGCTCAGGTACTAACTTCTCCCTCTATTTGTATGTCACAGCACTGAGATTTGGGACCCTCATAAAGGGTCCCAAATTTACCCTTACCAGGGTAACTTTTTCCTTAACAGGAAATTTACCATGAAATAAAGAATAACTTTTTTAAGTTTACTTATTTATTTTGAGAGAGAAAGAGAGAGCAGGGAAGGGACAGAGAGAGAGGGAGAGAGAGAGAGAATCCGAAGCAGGGCTTGAACTCACAAACTGCAAGATCATGACCTGAACCAAAACCAAGAGTTGGTCATTTAACTGACTGAGCCACCTACGTGCCCCCAAAATAACTTTTGTATAAGGTGTGAATTAAGGGTCCAGAAGCATAAGAGGATTTCTAGAAGACCCCTAAGCAGACTGGCTGCAGCTATAAACAGATTTTCAGATTTCAAAGATGTTAGTCACATTCCTTGTTAATGCAATTCCTCATTCTTGGCTGCATTTTTCTAGAAGTTTTTCTAGTGATGGAAAGGGGACACACTGCTGAAGGAACATGTATGATTTATGTGGTACAAACTAAAGTTTTCAAATACAGATCAGGATTTATAAAATCAGTGCTTCTGATTAAAACTGATTTTCAAATCTATATATAAAATCTTTGTTGCTGAGGACAGAGCTCAGTAGCAAGCAGAAAGGGAGGTAACAGAAGGGGGATCCTGGGAGCACTGTGGACCTTTCCTCATTCTAAAAGGAATCTTTGGTGCCACACCCTGGCTAGTACCCCTCCACAGAGAGGAATAGATAAGAATTTGATTATAGCCTGGATTTCTCAGTGGGTATTTGCACATAGATAGAGAAATAAATCAATGAATCAAAGACAAGAGAGCTCAAAGCAGATACATGCATATAAAACAAATAATTTATAAGAAAGATCAATGGGGGGAAAATATTTTCCCATAAATGTTTGAACAGATTGAATAGCCATAGGGGGAAATATAATCTAATCTTTGATCTTACATTATACACAAAATGAATTCCATATGGGTTATACACCTAAAATTTATAAACAATTTAATACAGTATCTAAAACCTAATTTAGGAAAATAATATTATGACATTATGGTGGCTAAAATTCCTTAAACTAAATGTAGAAGAGTATTTTCCATAAAAGAGAAAAGGTATTCTAACACAGTTGATGGAAAGACTTGAGACAGAATGAGTCATGCTTAAGATTATTCCAATTTTTCACTTGTAGGAATTTAGCTCAGATACAGAAATGGAACGTGGGACTCTTAGTGCCTGTCTCTTTAGATGTGAGGATTGAGTAAATTAATAATACATAAAGTATGTAGACTAAAACCAATTCTATAATCATGACCAAGTCAGTACTTGCTAATAATGACAGCCTTTTCTAAGTAATTACAAAATTCATTTGTATCAAATGTAAGGTGCATCATTATTGTGTATATCATGAGTAAAGAATAAAGCCTGTGACAAACTGTACTACAAATATTTCTTGTCACTTAGAATTTTTATCATATAATTATTGAAAAATCTCTCCAACTTATATAAAAGTGGATATTTATCTTCTGTCACTTTTATCATTACAAGAGATGAAAAATGTAAGCAAATAGCACTGACAAAAGTATTCCTAAAATTTCTCCCATTCAGTCAGACTCCTCTGAATCACTTTTCAGCTCATCATATCTATGATTTTCCTCATATTATCATCATATGTGCTAATCAGAAGCTTTACAGATGCCACATTTCTTGAACAAGTCTTATACTTCTCTCTGTGAGATTATCTTCCAACTTACTGAAACCAAGCCTGCAAGTTTTGATAATGTTAACATTCCCAGAGAAGTAATGGAAAGTTTTTAGAACAAGTTTCATGCATGTGCAGCAATGATAGCATCACTGTGATCAATAGTGTTTGTACACTATTGGTTTTAAGATACATCTCTATTGGAAAGATGTGAAATGTGTGCTCTATCATCAATGGAGTATACTATTTTTCTCTGTAACTTCCTATTTCCCAATGTTAAATAATGGCGGCTTATCTGTTGCATTATGGTCTATTACTGATGAAACATACTGAAATTTAGTTTTATATAAGTTGACAACTCCATATGCCTCCTACCTGATTATTAGAGATATTTGAATTTTGGGTGGAACTACTGATATTCCTAGATTATATATGGAGATGTCATTTTATAAATTATGGCTCAAGAAATCCACTGAGGGGCGCCTGGGTGGCTCAGTTGGTAAAGCGTCAGACTTCTGCTCAGTCCATGATCTCATGGTTCATGAGTTCTAGCCCCACACTGGGCTCTGTGCTGACAGCTCAGAGCCTGAAGCCTGCTTCAGATTCTGTCTCCCTCTATCTCTTACCCTCCCCCACTCGTGCTGTCTCTCTCTCTGTCCATCAAAAATAAATAAAAACGGGGCGCCTGGGTGGCGCAGTCGGTTACGCGTCCGACTTCAGCCAGGTCACGATCTCGCGATCCGTGAGTTCGAGCCCCGCGTCGGGCTCTGGGCTGATGGCTCAGAGCCTGGAGCCTGTTTCCGATTCTGTGTCTCGTTCTCTCTCTGCCCCTCCCCCGTTCATGCTCTGTCTCTCTCTGTCCCAAAAATAAATAAAAAACGTTGAAAAAAAAATTAAAAAAAAATAAATAAAAACATTAATTTTTTTTTTTTAAAGAAAGAAATCCACTGAGAAGGAAGGTAGAAGTGACTAAGATTAGTTGAAAGTTTATACTGGAACAATAGCTTCCTAAAAACTTAGAAGAGACTTTATCTCGAGAATTTCTGTCCTAATCTTAGAAACATGAGCAATGATCTGTGTAAGTGGCATTCCAAATTCAATTCTTCAATCCATAACAATTGTATATCTATATTTTCCTTCTTTCATTCCTTCTGATAAGATGGATGGTGATCATACAAAACACTTTATGATTTATCAGAGACTAAGCATATGTACTATGGTCTCCATAAAATGTTTTTTTTTTTTTTTTCTTATCCTGCTTGCTACTCTGATCAATGCTACTTTTGGAATTGAAATAAGCTTTGGTGTCCCCTGATGAACTTATTAAGTGAAGAAGTTCACCTAATTCATAATTTAGGATGTTGATGGAAATTGTAGGCAAAAGTTCCAGGCAGAATGAATTAAGTGTGCATCCAGTCCTGATCTCAAATATATGAGTCATGCATCCACTAGACTCCACAATTTATTCAAGCTAGAGTATGAAGACAGGGTAATGGGTTCTTGCATTGTGATGTGTTCTGAGACTTAGGGATGTTTTCAGTGGCATTTTCCTGAGAATTCTGGTAGCCAGATGAGACTTTGTTAAGTCTGGTCACAGGTGGCTTAATAGATTGTGATAGATATTAGACATGGTATCAGAGAGTAGTTTTTGAGTACTGGGTACTCATTTGTGCCTGTTGACATCATGTCACTACAATTCTATTTATGTCTATCACCTATCTTCTCTGAATCCTAAGCACTTAGGGCTCATTGTTTCGTTCTTCTATTTGACAGTATTTAAAATTTATTTATTTAAATTAAAGTTAGTTAACATACAATGTAGTACTGGTTTCAGGAGTAGAATTCAGTGATTCATCACTTCTATACAACACCCAGTGCTCATCCCAACAAGTGCCCCCCTTAATTCCCATCACCCATTTAGCCCATTTCCTCACCCACCTCCTCTCCAGCAATCCTCAGTTTGTTCTCTGTATTTAAGAGTCTCTTATGATTTGACTCCTGTTCTGATTTATCTTAATTTTCCTTCCCCTCTCCTACATTCATCTGTTGTGTTTCTTAAATTCCACATATAAGTGAAATCATATGATATCTGTCTTTCTCTGACTGACTTATTTTGCTTAGCATAACACACTCTAATTCCATCCACGTTGTTGCAAGTGGCAAGGTTTCATTTTTTATTGCTGAGTAGTATTCCATTGTGTGTGAATACACACACACTACAACTTCTTTATCCATTCATCAGTTGATTGACATTTAGGATTTTTCCATAATTTGGTTATTGTTGATAGCATTGCTACAAAATTGGGGTGAGTGTGCCTCTTTCAATCAACATTTTTGTATCTTTTGGATAAATAGTTAGTACTACACTTGATGGGTCATAGGCTAGTTCAATTTTTAATTTTTTGAGGGAGCTCCATACTATTTTGCAGAGTGGCTTCACCAGTTTGCATTCCCACCAACAATGCAAAAGGGTTGCCCTTTCTACAAATCCTCATGTACATCTATTATTTTCTTGAGTTGTTAATTTTAGTCATTCTGACAGGTGTGTGGTGGTATCTCATTGTGGTTTTGATATGTATTTCTCTGATGATGAGTGATTTTGAGCATCATTTCATGTGTCTGTTTGCCATCTGGATGTCTTCTTTGGAAAAATGTCTATTCACGTCTTCTGCCCATTTCTTCATTGGATTATTTGCTTTTTGGGTATTGAGTTTGGTAAGTTCTTTATAGATTTTGGATACTAAGCCTTTATCTGATATGTCATTTGCAAATATATTCTCCAATTCCATTGGTTGCCTTTTAGTTTTGTTGAGTGTTCCCTTTGCTGTGCAGAAGATTTTTCTCTTGATGAGATCTCAATAGCTCATTTTTTGTTTTGTTTCCCTTGCCTTCAGAGACATGTCAAGTAAGAAGTTGCTGCATCCAAGGCCAAAGAAATTGCTGCCTGTTCTCTCATGTAGTTTGTTGATAGTTTCCTGTCTCACATTTAGGTTTTTCATCCATTTTGAGTTTATTTTTGTTTATGGTGTAAGAAAGTGGCCCAGTTTCATTCTTCTGCATGTAGCTGTCCAGTTTTCCCAGCAGCATTTGCTAAAGAGACTGTGTCCTCCACCCCATTGGAAATTCTTGCCTGCTTTGTTGAAATTAGTTGGTCATATATTTGTGGGTCCATTTCTGGGTTCTCTATTTTATTCCATTGTTCTATGTGTCTGTTTTTGTGACAATACCATTGTATCTTGATGATTACAGCTTTGAATAAAGGTTAAAATCTGGGATTTTGATGTCTCCAACTTTTTTTTCTTTTTCAACATTACTTTGGCTACTCGGGGTCTTTTGTGGTTCCATGCAAATTTTAGGATTATTTATTCTAGCTCTGTGAAGAATGCTGGTGATATTTTGATTGGGATTACATTGAATGTGTAGATTGCTTTGGGTAGTATTGACATTTTAACAATATATGTATTTCAATCCATAAGCATGGAATGTTTTTCATTTCTTTTTTGTCTTCTTCAATTTCTTTCATAAGCTATAGACTATAGTCTTTAGCATACAGATTTTTTACCTTTTTGGTTAGGTATTTTATTCATAGGTATTTTATGTTTTTTGATTCAATTGTAAATGGAATTGAGTCCCTGATATCTCTGTTGCTTCATTATTGGTGTATAGAAATGCAACCGATTTCTGTATATTGATTTTATATCCTGCAAATTTGCTGAATTCCTGTATCACCTCTAGCAGATTTTTGGTGCAGTCTTTGGGTTTTCTATGTAGAGTATCACGTCATCTGAGAATATTGGAAGTTTGACTTCTTCTTTGCCAATTTAGATGCAGTTTATTTCATGTTGTTATCTGGTTGCTGAGGCTAGGACTTCCAACACTATGTTAAACAACAGTGGTGAGAGTGGAGTGCAGATTCAAAGGGACACATGCACCCCAAAGTTTCTAGCAACACTATCAATAATAGCCAAATTATGGAAAGGGCCCAAATTTCATATATATATATATATATATATATATATATATATATATATACATATATTCCAATATATGTTTGTATATATATTCCAATTCCATATATTCCAATATATGTTTGTATATATATATGTATATATATACAATATATGTGTATATATACAATATATGTGTGTGTATATATATATATATATACACACACAATATGTGTGTGTATACACACACACACTGGAATACTACGTGGCAATGAAATATATATACTATATATATATATATATATATATATATATACCCATACATACATACACAGACAATGGAATACTACTGGGCAATGAAAAAGAATGAAATCTTGCCATTTGCAACAACATGAATAGAACTGGAATGATATGCTGAGTGAAATAAGTCAGAGAGAGACAGATATCCCATGATTTTACTCATATGTGGAATTTGAGACACTTAACAGATGATCATAGGGGAAGGGAAGGAAAAGTAAAATGAAAACCGAGAGGGAAACAAACCATAAGAGACTCTTAAATACAGAGAACAAACTGAGAGTTGAATGGGATGGGGAAAATGGGTGTTGGGCATTAAGGAAGTCACTTGCTGGGATGAGCACTGGGTTTTTTATGTAAGTGATGAATCACTGAATTCTCCTGAAGCCAAGACTACACTGTATGATAACTAAATTGAAAATAAAATAAATAAATAAATAAATAAATAAATAAATAAATATATTGTTAAAGAAAAAATATCAAGAGAATTTTTTGTAGGGCTAAAACAAAAAATCCCGAAATTTGTATGAAACCAAAAAAGACCATGAATAACCAAAATAACCTTGAAAAAGCAAGCAAAGCTGTAGGCATCACAATCTGCACTTCAAGTTATTTTACAAAGTTGTAGTAATCAAAACAATGTGGTTCTGGCACAAACACAGACACATGAATCAATAGAACTTAATAGAAAATCTAGAAATGAACCCACAACTATATAGCCAATTAATCTCCAACAAAGAAGAAAAGAATTTAGAATGGGAAAAAGACAATCACAAGAAATGGTGTTGGGAAAATTGGATAGCAACATGCAAAAGAATGAACCTAGACCAGAAGGTAGATGTTTGCAAATGACATATCTGATAGAGGGTTAGTATCTAAGACATATAAACAACTTATAAAACTCAACACCCAGAAAACAATCCAATTAAAATTTAGACAGAAGATATGAATAGACATTATTCCAAGGAAGACATCCAGATGGCCAACAGACACATGAAAAGATGCTCAACATCACTCATCATGAGGGAAATACAAATCAGCACTACAATGAGATATCACTTCACGTCTGTCAGAATGGCTGAAATCCACAACGCAAGAAACAAAGGTGTTGGTGAGGATGGGGAGAAAAGGGACCTCTCTCAGACTGTCGGCAAGTATGCAAACTGGTGCAGACACTCTGCAAAACAGTATGGAGGTTCTTCAAAAAAGTTAAAAATAGAACTACCCTATAATCCAGTAATTGCACTAGTAAATATTTACCCAAAGAATACAAAAGCACTATTTCAAAGGGATGCATGCACTCTGATGTTTATAGAAGTATTATCTACAGTAGCCAAATTATGGAAGCAACTCAAATGTTCATCTACTGATGAATGGATAAAGATATATACGCAATGAATATTACTCAGCTATAAATAATAATGAAATCTTGCCATTTGCAATGAAATGAATGGAACTAGAGAGTATTATGCTAAGTGAAATATGTCTGTCAGAGAAAGACAAATACCATATGGTTTTTCTCAAATGTGTATGAAACAAAACAGATGAATATAGGGGGGAAGAAAGAGAGAGGCAAAGCATGAAACAGACTTTTAACTATAGAGAACAAACAGTGTCACTGGTGGGAATGTGGGCAGGGGCATGGGTTAAATTTGTGATGAGTATTAAGGAGGGCACTTGTGATGAATCCTGGATGTTGTATGTAAGTGATAAATCAGTAAAGTCTACACCAGAAACTAATATTACACTGGATGTTAACTAACTGGAATTTAAATAAAAACCTGAAAATCAAATTCACATTAAATTTCCTTGGATAAATAGTCTTGGCAAATTTAGAAAAGCAATTGACCAAAATGTGAGGGTTTATTTTTGGACACTTAATTCTATTCCACTGATCAATATATCTATACTTATGCCAGTACCACAATTTATTATTATTATTATTATTATAGCTTTTTATGTGAGTTTTCAAATCAGAAAGTTTGAAATGAGTACTCAAAATTTTGTTCTTTTTTGAGATTGTTTTTGCTATTCTGGATTCCTTGTATTTTCATCTGATTTCTATTTTTTTTTATTTTTATATGATTTTTAGAATCAGCCTGCCAATTACTAAAAAAAAAAAAAAAAAGGCAACTGGGATTTTGATAGGAGTTGTACTGATATGAATAGATAGAATTGTTCATCATTATTTACCATGAATGTAATTACTGTTAATGGAGGATTTATGTCTTCCATTTTACTATTTCCTTTTGATATGTCTTAACTCATTTTTGTTCCATACTTAACTACCATAGACTGTTTTTGTATTTTATAGTGTACTTTTTAATCACCTTGCTGTTTCCTTAGCTAAGCTTTTGGAATTATTTTCTTATTGGTTGTCCTGGTGGTCACAATTATTATCTGAACTTTAACCAATCTAATTCACATTAATACCAACTTAAATTTATTCCTGTGTGGACTCTCTTGTGTGTTAGTCTGTCTCTCAACCTTCTATGTGACAATGGCTCGCTCCCCTCTGTGACAGCCTTTACCTGTTTCTCTCCCAAAATTCATTTCTGCACTTGCTACCTTCTTTGATTTGGCCTTTTCTCTTTCTTTAGTTGTGGAGTTTGTTTTACCAGTCCTCAGGTTGATTTCTGGAGTATTTATGATCGTCTGATAGTCATATAGTTGTATATGTGGGGGAAGGTAAGCCTAGGGTCCTCCTCACTCCACCACAGTCTTCCCTTTCTCCATAATTTCCATTTTTAAAACAATTACTTTTACTGATATTATCTAGTTGATGAGATACATATATCTCATACTTTGGTTTAACATGTTTTCCTTTAAGTCTTTGGAATAATTGTAACAGCTGATTTTATACTTTCGTCTAGCAAGTTTAATATCTAGGGTTGCTCTGGGAGAGACAGTCTTCATTGACTGTTTTTGTTCTATGCACAGGACATACTTTCTTTTTATTCATTTGTATTATTTTTTGTTATTTAAAACTAAACTTTTGTTATTGAAAACTATAATATGTGACAACTCTGGAAATTATAACCCTTCCTAGTGTTTATTGTTGTTAATATTCATTGTTGTGCGGTAATTTAGTGACTTTCCTGAACTGGTTCTATAGAATATGTATTATTTGTCATCTGTAGCTGCTGCAGTCTTTATCATTTAACTAAGTGGTTAGCTAATGATTGGGCAGAGACTTTCTTACATGACACGACCAATAAATTTTCCAGCTTTTGCTAATGGGCTCTGTACAGGTATTGGGACACACATTCATTCCCTGACTTTTTACCCTTTCACTTTCTGCTCATGTAGAGTCTCAAGGTTAGTCACAAATGATAAATTAAGACTTTTTTCAAGGTTTTTCTGAGCTTTTCATATAGCCCTCTGAGCTTTCAAATGTACATGTCATTCTAGATCACTAAGAATATGTCTAAACTTTCCAAATTATCCTATCTCATTTCCTAGATTTTAGTTTTAAGTTTTTGTCATACCTTAGTTACTCCAATGGGTATTGCCATCTCAGGTACTTGCAATGTTAAACAAAGAACATTTATTGTTTTTAACATAACCCCTTGGAATAGGGTATTCTCTCTAGCTCTTGGTCACATCAAATGAAGACAATCTCTGTGGATGGGTATTTTTCAGAGGCTGTCTGATAAAATAGTGACAGTTTTCTAGGAATGTAGTGTTGGGTGAAGTTCAACACTTATTCTAACCTTCCAGTGGCTTCTAGAATGCTGGTTTTCACAAGCTACACTTGTTGCAGAGCTGCTAGATGTCAAGGCTACTGAGGAGTTCAGGAGAGAGGAATGGGGATAGGGCAGGTTAGATTGACACAAATTTACTGTTAATTTATTTTTAACTCATTTTTTTAAATAAATGATTTTTTTCTTTGTTACAAGTCTTTGGTCAATTTCCAGAGTTCTGAAAAGGTTTATTTTGATAAGTTTTGCCACATTCCCATTGCTGTTATGAAGGAACAGATTTTCAGAGATCCTTAGTTGGTAATTCCAGGATGCTTCTTTTCTACTTCACTTTTGATGGATTAGTTAGCGCGCTCTCTCTCTCTCTCTCTCTCTCTCTCCATATATATATATATATATATATATATATATATATATACATATATATATATTTCTAGTTTTTTTCTCTTAACACTTTAAAGAGTTTATTTCATTCATTCCTTGCTTGAATTGCTTGTGAATAAAGCCCACTGTAAATCTTATCCTTATCCCTCTATAGGTAAGGTTTTTGTTTTCTCTGGCATCCATTAAGGGACCTCTGTCTGATTTTATCTAGTTAGAATGTAATAAACATAGGTGGTTTTTTTCTTTTGTTTTACTATTTGTATAGTTTAGTGTTTTCTTTGTTTCCTGGATATTGGTTTGGCATTTGTCAATAATTTTGGACGTTCTTGGCAATTATTACCTCAAATGTTTATTCTGATCAATTCCTTCTTTCTTTTCCTCTGCTATTCTATATTATATATCTTGATATGGACACAGAGTTCTTGTATGCTCTGTTCTTAATTTTTAAATTTTTGTTTGTTTCTTTCATTTCAGTTGAGAACTTTCTATTTACCTATCTTCAAACTCATTGGTTCTTTCCTCAACCATAATAAGTCAATTGATTAACATAAGAGTCTTCATTTCTGTACCTTTGTTATGTACCAAATGTTTCTATATATTTGCATAACAGATTCATATATATGCATATATTTATATATGTAATTATATATATATATATATGCATATATATGTACCCAACATCCACCAAAGATTAGTTGGTCATACATTTGTGGGTCAATTTCTGGGTTCTTTATTTTGTTCCATTGATCTATGTGTCTGTTTTTGTGCAAGTACCATACTGTCTTGATGACTAAATATTTGTAATAGTTTGAAGTTCTGAATTGTGATGCCTCATGCTTTTCTTTTTCAGGTTTGCTTTGGCTATTCAGGGTCTTCTGTAGTTCCATACACATTTTATGATTGTTCTAGCTCTCTAAAAAAATGCTGGTGGCACTTTGATAAGGATTGCATTATATGTGTAGATTGCTTTGGGTAGCATAGACATTTTAACAATATTTATCCTTCCTAACTATGAGCATGGTATGCTCTTTACATTTCTTCTTTAATTTCCTGGTTAACACATTCATTCTTTAGTAGGATGTTCTTTAACCTCCAAGTATTTGTGGTCTTTCCAATTTTTTTTTCTTATGGTTGATGTCAAGTTTCATAGTGCTGTGGTCTGAAAATTTGCGTGGTATAATCTCAATGTTTCTGTACTTATTCGTGGCTAATTTGTGACCCACCAAGTATGTAATCTATTCTGGAGAATATTCCACGTGCACTCAAAAAGGTATGTGTATTCTGATACTATCGGATGAAATGTTCTGTATATATACGTTAAGTCTGGTCCAAAGCCATTGTTTCCTTGTTGATTTTCTGCTTAGGTGATATGTTTATTGCTTTAAATTGGGTGTTGAAGTCCTCTACTATTGTTTTATTATTATCAGTGGGCTTCTTTATGTTTGTTATTTTCATATATATATATATATATATATATATATATATATATATAATTTATTATCAAATTGGTTTCCATACAATACCCAGTGCTCATCCTAACAGATGCCCTCCTCAATGTCCATCAACCACTTTCCCCTCTCCCCCACCCCCCATCAACCCTCAGTTTGTTCTCAGTACTTAAGAGTCTCTTATGGTTTGCCTCCTTCCCTCTCTGTAACTTTTTTCCCCCTTCCCCTCCCCCCCCCGGTCTTCTGTTAAGTTTCTCAGAATCCACGTATGAGTGGAAACATATGGTATCTGTCTTTCTCTGCCTGACTTATTTCACTTAGTATAACAGTCTCCAGTTCCATCCACATTGCTACAAATGGTCAGATTTCATTCTTTCTCATTGCCAAGTAGTATTCTAATGTATATATAAACCACATCTTCTTTATCCATTCATCTAATGTATATATAAACCACATAATCTTTATGTTTGTTATTAATTGGTGTATATATCTGGGTGTTTCTAAGTTGGGGCCATTTATATTTACTACAGCTGTATCTTCCTGATAGGCCCTGTAATTATGATGTAATACCCTTCTTCATCTCTTGTCACAGTTTTCATTTTAAAATCTATTTTGTCTGATATAAGTATGACTACTCTGGCTTTCTCTTGATGTCCATTAGCATGATAGATGGCCCTTCTACCTTCACTTTTAATCTGCTGGTATCTTTAAGTCTAAAATGATTCTCATGGGGCGCCTGGGTGGCTCAGTCAGTTAAGCATTCAACTTCGGCTCAGGTCATGATCTCGCAGTCTGTGAGTTCAAGCCCTATATCGGGCTCTGTGCTGACAGCTCTGCTCCTGGAGCCTTCTTCTGATTCTGTGTCTGCCTCTGTCTCTCTGCCCCTCCCCTGCTAGTGCTCTGTCTCTCTCTCGCTCTCTCTCAAAAAAAAATAATAAACATTAAAAAAATTAAAATGATTCTCTTGTAGGCAGCATATAGTTGAGTCTTGTTTTGTTTTGTTTTGTTTAAATCCATTCTGACATATGCCTTTTGATTGGAGCTCTTAGTCCATTTACATTCATGGTGATATGATAGATATGAAATTAGTGCCTTTGTGTTACCTGTAAAGTTGGTGTTTCTGGTGATGTTTTCTGTTCTTTTCTAGTATTTGTTGCTTTGGTCCTTTCTCCCTCATTCAAAGAGCCCTCTTTACTATTTCTTGCAGGGCTGGTTTAGTGGTCACATTTTTTTTTCTGGGAAACTTGGCTGAATATTTTTCCCATTTAACACTTAATATATCATGCTACTCCCTGTCAAGTTTCTATCTACAGATATGCTGTGAACTTTATCTGGCTTCTTTTGTGACTTAAGAACCTTAAGGACCTTTTTTCCCTTTGCTGCTTTCAAGATTCTTCCTAGTCTGTATATTTTGTGAATTTGTCTATGGTATATCTTGGTGATATCCAGGTTTTGTTGAGTTTAATGGAGGTTCTATGTGCTTCCTTTTCAATGTTTTATTTTATTGTTGAGAGAGAGAGAGAGAGAGAGAGAGAGAGAGAGAGAGAGAGAGACCAAGCAGGGGAGGGAGAGACAGAGACAGAGACAGAGACAGAATATAAAGCAGGCTCCATGCTGTCAGTTCAAAGCCTAACGTGAGGCTTGAACCCATGAACTGTGAAATCATGACCTAAGTTGAAGCTGGAAACTCAACCAAATGAGCTACCCAGGCACCCCTGTGCTTCTTGGATTTCAATGTCTGTTTCATTCCCCAGGTTAGGCAAATTTTCAGCTATAATTTTCTCAGAGAAACCTTCTGCCCCTTTTTCTCTTTCTTCATCTGCTGGGACTACCATGATACGAATGTTATTATGTTTAAGGAGTTTCTGAGTTTCCTAAGCCAACATTTGTGATCTAATACCTTTCTGTCCCTCTTCTTTTCATCTTCATTATTTTCCATAATTCTATCTTCTATTTCACTGATTCATTCCTTTGAGTCATCCATCCTCATTGTCATGACATTCTTTCAGGCTTCCATCTTGGTTATAGCATTTTTAATTTTGTCCTGACTAGTCTTTAGTTTTTTTATCTCAAGAGTAAGGTATTCTCTAGTGTTTTCTACTCTTTTTTTCAAGCCCAGCTAGTGTCCTTATAGGTGTTGTTTTAAATTCTAGTTAGATATCTTGCTTATATCCATATAGATTAAATCTCTGGCCATTACTTTTCCTGTTCTTTCTTTTGGGGAATCCCCTTGTCTTGTCATTTTGTCAAGGTCAAAAAAAAGAAAAATAAACTAATCCTTCATGTATTTTGGTCTGTTTGTTAAAAGAAGGCATACCCAAATATATAATGCATACATATGCATATATGTAATTTATAATATAATATAAAAATAAATAAAAATTGCTTTTTCTGTATCACATAGGGGAGGGGAAAAAGGGGAAGTTAGAACCTATTTACCTAGAGCTGAAGCTTTGCATGTAGCATTCCATGATCAATAGACTTGGTACCTTCAAGGGGTTTGTTCTGGTCTTCTGGGGTGTGTGCCTGCTGTGTTGATTCTCAGGCAGACTTGCCCTAGTAGAGATGGATCTGCAGAACACAGGGGGGCAGGGTGTGGTGTAAGTGGCTGTCACCTCCATTTGGTATATGTTTTGCCCACTGAAGTAGATCAGTGCTGATGGACGGGGTGAAAATGGTGTAGCCTGGCTCTCTTGTTTCTGGAGCAGGGAGATCCCACCCACCACTCTTCAGGAAGCCCTCACAAAAAAGCAAACAATCACCTCTTCTGCATCCCTGGTTTCTTCCAGATCTCTACCATCACCCTGCTTACATCTGAGCTATTTGCCTGACAGGTGGCACAGCACTCCTGTATTTTATCTCAGTTGCATGGCTGGGTTTCAAAACTCCAAACTTTAGAGATCCCTGCAGCATGGTATCATACTGATCCTCTGGATCCCATTGTGCTTTGGCCCATGCTGGTTTGTCCCAGAAATCAGTTGTGTGACTGCAAAGTGATTGGAGTTTATGGGTAAAGCACAGAAGAAAGCCTGCACCAAGGCTCACTGCCCTCAGCCAGCATCCTCATACCTATGTTAGTTAATGGAGCAGCTCAATAGCATCCACCATGTCTTGTGTCCCTAGAGAGGCCATGTCACCTGCCAAATGAAGTCCAAGCAGGGGAACTTCGTCTTCCCGTGTGATGCTGGGTATCTTCAGACCAGCTGTGTGACTTTTGTTATTATACCCACTTGTCATCACTTTTTTGGGACAACTCCCTTTCTGTTAACATGAAAGCTGAATTCATTGACTTCATTGTGTAATTTTTTATTGCTTTAAAATACATGCCCATTCATTTTTACTGCTAACCAGTTCCCATGGCTTGAAATGATTTTTGGACTCATTCTGATTTAAAAAAAAATTCTTGACCAGAATTTCAAGGAGAATGATTTGAGGTAGGAAAATAAAATCTTCCCATGTCAGACTCCATATAGGCAATGTATGAAATAAGAGTCTAAAGCAGCAACAATAAAAAAAAAAAAAAAACTGCATAAAGGTCATAGTTCTAGCAGCCTTGGGCCTTGAAAGACTATGTTGGGGAGAAGCACCTCCCAACCTATGTGGTATATGTAGCATGGATAAGTAACAAACTTGTGTTATGCCATAGATACTTTGGGTTTAGTTTTTTTTTTTTTTTTTTTTTTATTTATTTTTGAGATAGAGAGAGACAGAGCATGAACGGGGGAGGGGCAGAGAGAGAAGGAGACACAGAATCGGAAACAGGCTCCAGGCTCTGAGCCATCAGCCCAGAGCCTGACGCGGCGCTCGAACTCACCGACCGTGAGATCGTGACCTGGCTGAAGTCGGACGCTTAACCGACTGCGCCACCCAGGCGCCCCTGGGTTTAGTTTTTTTAACACAATATAATATAGCCTAACCTAATGTAGAAATCAGAGAATCAGAATACTACAATAACATTAAAACTAAAACATGTGGTATTAGCTTAGCAGTTCATAGTAAGCAATATAGAAACTGATATTTGAGCCCAGAAGATGATCATCTATCTTTGGTGGTGACAAAATATAGAGTTACTCAGCTGTCCTCACTAAGTTGTGAGGTGAACCACATGCTTCCTGAGCCAGCAGCTTGAAGGAAAGACTGGGAAATAGAATCTTAGTTCTGAAGTTGGCAGCTATTGCTTACAGTTAGTAAAATATCATAAGAAAGCAGTTAAGAGCAGACCATTTTTAAAGAAGGAAAAATTGTCGGGACAGAAATGATATTTTAAATTATTTTTTAGAGAATATGGCCAATAAAATCCATTGATTGGTTAACATAACTCACCAAAAGTATCAAAAAATTATAGTGTTCCTCCTTTGTGTTCCTGATAAACATACCCCTTCTTTATAATTTATGTTGGAAGGGAAAGCCATGGGGATGAGAACAGGAAGAAACAGTTAATTGGCAAATTCTCCAAGTAATTGCGGGATTGGATACTGGTAAAAGGACCTGATTAGAAGCACATAAATGAAAAGTTTACTGAGTTTAAAAACTTAAAAATGCTTAAGGTAGTTAAACATTGTCTCTTCAAGAGTTAAATTGTTTTCGGGGCGCCTGGGTGGCGCAGTCGGTTAAGCGTCCGACTTCAGCCAGGTCACGATCTCGCGGTGCGTGAGTTCGAGCCCCGCGTCAGGCTCTGGGCTGATGGCTCAGAGCCTGGAGCCTGCTTCTGATTCTGTGTCTCCCTCTCTCTCTCTGCCCCTCCCCCGTTCATGCTCTGTCTCTCTCTGTCTCAAAAATAAATAAACGTTGAAAAAATAAACGTTAAAAAAATTTTAAAAAGAAGTACAATTTTATATTTTTTTTTTCACGCACCGCGAGATCGTGACCTGGCTGAAGTCGGTCGCTTAACCGACTGCGCCACCCAGGCGCCCCAAGAAGTACAATTTTAAAAAGAAGTACAAATTTTCAAGAAGTACAATTATTTTCAAAAATGATTTGTCAGCTTCTTATGAGGTAAGTTAGACATACACTTATAATAGGAATTGGCAAACCAATACCTAGTTATTTATTTAACAGAAATGAAAATATATCTGCAGAAAGACCTGTTCACAAATATTCATGGCATTTTTCTTTAAATTAGCCACAATCCAGGTAAAAACTGAATGTACTTCAACAGGTAAATAGACAAATACATAGTGATGTTTTTATAAAACAGGGTACTACTCCACAATATAGGGAAAATGCCACATCACAGATGTCTATTAAAGACATATGCTAAAAAAAAAAAAAAAGGTTAGAATGGAAGATAACATATTGTGATTCTACTTCTTTAAAACTGTAGAAAGAAAAAACTCAAACTAGTGAAATAAAGACTGTTCATGAAGTCATAGAGCCCAGTGAAATACCTAAGGTCTCACTTTTATATAAAGTTTTATATAAGCTAGGAAAGAGAAAAGGTGGTAGTGAATATAACAAGGAGCACCCCCACCCTCAGAAAGACATTTCCTCATGATTCTATCCAGGATCTTTATTCAGCTTTTATCCTTTTCTGAGATCACTGCATGGGAAGATATATTTTTATTTTTCTACCAGCTCTTCTATATCACCAATTGCCACATTTGCCTCATATATATTTGTCTTATTACACACACACACAGAAAGAAACACTGAATATATATATATATATATATATATATATATATATATTCATTACATATGTATGTATTACATATTATATATTCATATATTATTTAGTGTGCAATCACTCAGATTAGAGGAGGCAGAGGTCAGCACTCATAGGGGTGGGATGGCTGGGACTTATGAAATATAGTAATAAAAGAAAGAAAAATATGCAGGAAAAAACCTCCAGAAATCTGCATAATTGTCCCATTAAGTCTGTTGCTAATCTATGAATATGTGGACAAAGAACAACCATACAGCTGTAACCTGAATAAATCCTAAACATGCAGAGCTGGAGAACATTCCAGTGCAGACCAGGCAGATTGGAATGACTTTAATGAAAAGACGTTCAGCGGAAAACCCAAAAAGACTGCTTATTAGACATAGGACCAAACTCCCTCTAGAGTGAAAGCAACTCAAGACCTGCCCTGAAAATGTCTGAAAACAAGCTTCAAAATTATTGAAATGATTTACAAATTACTCAGTTGCCTATCAGAACAAAGCCCAGCAGAATCCAGATAATCAACACTGAAATATTCAAAATCACTAAATATGACAAGTAGCAAGAAAATGTGACCCATAACTAGAGTAAAAAAAATGTCAGTCAAAGCAGACTGAGAAACGATGGGACTAGCAGACAAGAATTTTAAAATATATAATAAATGCTGTTAATAACTCTTTTTATTCACAGATGGTATAGTAGTGTATATATAAAATCCTAAGGAATCTATAAATATCCACTAGAATTAAGCAGTGATTTTAGCACGATGTTGGGCAAAAGTTCAAAATAGAAAAATTAATTGTATCTTTTATTTACTACCAGCCATCCATTTGAAAGTAAAACTTAGAAACAATACCATTTATAACACCAAAAAACTTAAATCAGGATATTTTTTTTAATTTTTTTTCAACGTTTATTTTATTTTTGGGACAGAGAGAGACAGAGCATGAACGGGGGAGGGGCACAGAGAGAGGGAGACACAGAATCGGAAGCAGGCTCCAGGCTCCGAGCCATCAGCCCAGAGCCTGACGCGGGGCTCGAACTCACGGACCGCAAGATCGTGACCTGGCTGAAGTCGGACGCTTAACCGACTGTGCCACCCAGGCGCCCCAAATCAGGATATATTTTAACAAAATATTTGCAAGACTTTTACAGTGAAAACTATAAAACATTGACTTGAAAATCTAAAGAATCTAAATAAATGGAAACATATAGCATATTCATGAACAGAAGGTCAATATTGTTAAAATATAAAGTTGTCTTCAAGAGTATATGTATATAAAACACAAATCAAATCAAAATCACACCAGGCTTTTTTAAAAGTTTTTATTTAAATTCCATTTAGTTAACATACAGTGTAATACTAGTTTCAGGTGTACAATATAGTAATTCAACACTTCCATACATCTCCTGGTACTTATAACAAGTGCACTCCTTTATCCTCATCACCTATTTAACCCATCCCCCACCCCCCTCCAAACTGGTAACTATCAGTTTGTTCATTATAGTTAACAGTCTGTTTCTTGGTTTGCCTTTCATTCTCCTTTCTTTTCCCCTTTTCTTCTATGAGATATCACCTCACACCTGCCAGAATGGCTAAAATCAACAACACAAGAAATAACAGGTGTTGGTGAGGATATGAGGAAAGGGGAATCCTCTTACATTATTGCTAGGAATGCAAACTGGTGCAGCCACTCTGGAAAATAGTATGGAGATTCCTGAAAATGTTAAAAATAGAAATACCCTAAAATCCAGCAATCGCACTACCAGGTATTTGCCTGAAGAATACAAAAATACTAATTCAAAGGGATACATGCACCCTGATTTTTATATCAGCATTATCTACAAGTAGCCAAATTATGGAAAGAGCCCAAGTGTCCATCGACTAATGAATGGATAAAGATGTGGTATGTATGTATATCTATGTGTAGATGTATGTGTGTATCTATATATATCACCTATCTATTATGGAATATTACCCATATTATTTTTATAAAAGAATAAAATCTTTCCATTTGCAATGATATGGAGCTAAAGAGAGTATTATGTTAAGTGAAATAAGACAGAGAATGACAATTTCACTAATATGTGGAATTTAAGAAACAAAAAAAAATGAACAGGCTTTTTGTAGAACATAACAGTCTGATTTTGTTTGGATATGCAAAGGACCTACATTAGCCAAAAAAGTTTTGAAAAAAAAAATAATCAAAGTTGGAGTATTCTCACTGATTTCAAGTTACCATACAGCTAGCTTTCATTGGTCTAAGGATAAACATATAACTTGATGGAATTGTTTGGAGAGTTGAAATTTAATTCAACTATGGAGTCCTGAGAGTGCTGGGTACAACAATACAAGAGACCACATAATGTATAGCAGTTTTTATATTGGGCCTTTCAACAGAAATATGTTGCCCAGGCCTGCAAATATGAGCTTTTTTCTTGGGAATAAAGTATTTATCATGTACCTAGAGAGGGGGGCAAAATGAGAGACAACAGACAAGATGGGAAGGATATTTAAGGATCAAGTGCATCTTTACAGAGTAGTATGGGCACCTTCTTAGCACTTGTATTTCTCTATTGATAGAAGCCACACTAAACAGGAGAGAGATTAATGAGAGGTAAAGAGAAGTTCCACTACTGGTTCATCATTCCTGCCTATTCTTCCATCCGTATTGATTCTACTGATTTGTATTTTTCTTATCTAAAAGGTCAAGCTTAGGGGCACCTGGGTGGCACAGTTGGTTAAGGGTATGACTCTTGATTCTGGCCCAGGTCATGATCTCACGATCATGAGACTGAGCACCGCATAGGGCTCTACAATGACAGGTGGAGCCTGCTTGAGATTCTCTCTCTCTCTCTCTCTCTCTCTCTGTTTCTCTCTCTCTCTCTTGCTCTTGCTCCCTCTCTCTACCTCTGCTCCTCCCCCACTCACACTCTCTCAAAATAAATAAATCAACTTTAATAAATAAATAAACAAATAAATAAAAGCACAAGCTTAGATTGATTATCATTTCATTTATGTGGCCCACTTTGAACACTATCTGTACAGATTTAAATATGTAGTATTTTTTTATTGGGTTACTGGGTACTGTTATTTTATTGGGGTGCAGACTTTCCTTTCCCTATAATTAACTTCAGTATTTTTGTGGCTTAATGAGTGGAGAAAAAAAAGAGCCCGGAATTTGGCAAGGAGTAACCTTGGAAGTGAGTAATGGCTTCATAAAGATGTAATTAAGAAAGCAGATGTGTCTTAGGAAGCTTTGCCCAGATCTGAGAAATGTGAGCAGTGCTCCCAGTCAGCTGCTTGTCAGCTGGTTTATGTTCTGACACTGTAGGGACTGAGTTAGGATGTAGGGACTGACAGGATTCTATGAAAACTTTCTTGCTCAATGATCAGCAACTCTGGCTACATGAAACTCTGAGCTGTTAGGGTTGGACATAGATATTGGGAGATCCTAAAGTAGATATTTAGTGATTAACTCATGATATAAGACATTAAACCTGGAGATTCACATGATTTTTAGGATGATTCTGGTGGCAGAAAAATATAATTACATTTCTTTGAGCTGTGGGCTCTTCCGGCTATATTTCACTGTTCAGACTTCTAGACCTAGATACTGTTGATTAATAAGAATATACTCCAGATCCTCAAATCTTAATTCATGATTTGTTATAAGAAATTATATTTGAAGTTTGATTTTGGGGAAATGATTAAAATATGGCTTAAAGAGATATCAGGCTTGAAGTTTCCTTTATGTACCAGGAAATTTCTGGAGTCTACACAAAAGGCCAGTTATTCTAAGACGTTCATGGCAACCACTATGGGAGCACTACTGTCTCCTCATAACATAGAACCCACTTGGCTCACTGATCCTCAGTCTCTACCTGTCTAGTCACTCTGTGATCAAATATGAGCATGGTTTTACATCAAGCTTCTGCCCTCTTACCTGTCCTTACATGTGAATTGGACATAGAGAGCACCCATGCTGGATGACATCCTTAGGGAATGTGACAGTTGAATGGGAAACACATTGCACATTATGATGAAAGGTGTTTAATTAAAGTGGAATGAGACAAAGAAAGAACATGAAGTATTATGGAAACAAAATTCTTACTAAATAAAATGGGAAAAAAGTTTTCCATGATTTAAGCCTTGAATAGAATTGATGCTGCATTTTCCTGAGGAGTGAGGTCAGCACATGGAGACTGTAGATGCTTTATGAATGATAAATGGAAAGAACAGCAATCTCTAAGGGAAAAACAAAAACAAAAACTGTGTTTTCTGTCTGTTGCTTTCCTTTTTCCAGGTCCCCAGCTCCCTGAAGAATGTTCTGCTTAAATCTGGGAATATGGTTTAGAGATATAGTTTAGATAGTTTAGAGGTATCTGTTTATTAATGCAAAGAACAATATTTTATGTTCTTCACAAGGGTGGTCAGTCATGTGACCCCGAGGTTTTATTTCTCAGACCACAGGGGTTCTGAAAGAGAAGGTATGAGTGGAGAGATGAGCAAGCAGCACTCCATGTAGGAGCATTGTCTTTTGATCCCACACCTTTTTCCTGGCCCTCTCCAGATTATGAATAATTCTCCTATGTCCTTCTTTTATTTTTTAAATTTTTTTAACGTTTATTAATTTTTGAGAGACACAGAGACATGGAGCATGAATGGGGGAAGGAAAGAGAGAGGGAGACACAGAATCCAAAGCAGGATCCAGGCTCTGAGCTGTCAGCACAGAGCCTGACGCAGGGCTCAAACTCAAGAACCATGAGATCATGACTTGAGCTGAAGCTGGACGCTTAACTGACTGAGCCACCCAAGTGTCCCAACTATGTCCTTCTTTTAGATGGATGCGTGGAGAGGTAGTTTCTCTCTCTTCTCCCCATACACCACCCCAAAACTCATGACATCTTTAATGCAATTTTCTGGTAGCTCTATGTAGTGGGATGTCCTGACATGTATTCAGAGAAATGTTCCTGTTTGGTCTTTCCTGAATACTCCGAACTCTGTTTAGAGCTTCGGACCAGTCCGTGTGCTTCTCCTAGTGTTTTAAGAAAACCAACTTGGGGCGCCTGGGTGGCGCAGTCGGTTAAGCGTCCGACTTCAGCCCAGGTCACGATCTCGCGGTCCGTGAGTTCGAGCCCCGTGTCGGGCTCTGGGCTGATGGCTCAGAGCCTGGAGACTGTTTCCGACTCTGTGTCTCCCTCTCTCTCTGCCCCTCCCCCATCCATGCTCTGTCTCTCTCTGTCCCAAAAATAAATAAACGTTGAAAAAAAAAAAAAAAAAAAAAAAAAGAAAACCAACTTGAGGTTATGCTTCAGGCCATAGCCAAATATCTCTTATTGGAAGAAACCTCCTGCAGATAACAAAAAACTGAATAAATGTATTTGGTTTCAAGTATGTAAATATAAACATCTATATGTTTTTAATTATTTCATATGAATTGTGTATTGATGCAGTGATGTAAATATCATTAATATTTTAATAATAATATATTGTTCTAATATTGCAATATATTGTTAAAATACTTTAAAATATATTCTTTTTTAAGTTTATTTATTTATTTTGAGAAAGAGAGAGAGAGTACAGCTTGGGAGGAAAAGTGAGAGAGGGAGAATCCGAAGAAGTATCCACACTCTCATGCAGAGCCTGATACAGGGCTTGAACTCACAACCGTGAGATCACGACCTGAGCCAAAATCAAGAATCCAATGCTTAATCAACTGAACCACACAGGTGTCCCTAAAATATATTCTTTAAAATGTATAATATAAATAATTTTAAATAGAAGAAAATGTAAAAACAACTCTGAAATCACTGGAGAGCAATAAAAAGTGGGCAGATACTGGAGGGGAGTTGACAGTTGGTTACGGGGGTATGGTGGTAGATGAGTTTCCCATTGTTTTATGGTTTTTAGCCCAAGGGAATTTCCAAGTCCCTTCCCATGAAGGGAAGCTAAAATTCCAAAGGAAAAACCAAGACAGAAGTTTTACTGGTATGAAAAATCAGAGGATAGAGTTTAGGGCAATCATATAAGCTAGAAAATAAGGACAAGGTCTCAGAAAGGGGAGAGTCAGAGAGAGGGCTAAATCCTGTTTGTACACTCTTCTAACTCTCTGGATGACCCCTGAAATAGGCACACAGTTGAGACTCTAAGCAATCTAGCTAAGACCTGAACTGAAACCACAGTTCCCACCAGCAGCAGGGGAGATGGAGTTTGTCACTATTGGTCCACCAAATGAACAGCCTGCTTTAAAAAAAATACATATGTAGATTAACTGTTCACAAAAACATCACAATCAAGACTGTTTATAATGTATCATTCAAAATGTCTAGGACGCAACCCACAATTATTCAACATCTGAAGGAATAGGAAAATGTGATGCACACTCAAGAGCAAAGACAATAAACAGAGACCCAATAAACTCTGAGGATATGTCAAATCCCCTTTGGAATGGCTAGGATGCTGATTGTGACAATAATAAAGAAAAGGCCTAACAATTTACTTCAGGCACCCTGAAAAATAAGCATTACATCAGGTATGAAGGTTTTGGGTACAGAAGTGTGAGCTTTGATCTGTCAGCCCCATTGCTCATTCAAAGCTCTTCATCTCCAGAAGCCTTGACTAACTGGAGTCTATGCCATAAGACTTAGTACTGCATGAAGTGGCCAGGTGGAAACCAGAATGTTTTAAATGGAGGATGTCTGAAAGAATTAATGCTCTTTCCTGCACCTGGTTACAAAGAGGATTGAGGGTGTATGGTTGGTCAGTCGTAGGCAAGTTGAAGGAAAGAAGGAAGGGGGATCTTTATGCTTGGAGGGATCTTTGTCAAGCATGTGTTTTCTTGATGCAGCATTCAAGATATTACCAGCACGCTTGCCTGGGCACCCTACTGATGTCTGGGAGAGAGGTAGTAGAGGGTGCTGGAGCAGATGACTCTGTGTGTGTGTGTGTGTGTGTGTGTGTGTGTCTGTATGTTTTTTGCTTGTGGTGTGGTGTGTGTTTCCTGGCTTATCCATTTGCCTGAGCTTATGGCCCCTAAGTTTTTTGATTGTTTGTTTCTTGCTTTGTTTTTGCTGGTGCATTTGCATTTGGTTTTATTTTAAGAAAAGTACGGAAAATGCACACTGTAAGTGTAACTTTAATATTTTTTCACAAGGAGAACACACCTCTGTATATATAGCACCCAGATCTAGATAAATAACATTACCAGCATCTCAGAAGCTCCTGTGATCTTGATTATCCCTACCTCCATCCTGTCATTGTCTTTCCATAAATTGTTTTTAATGTGCCCCCAGCACAGAAAGAGGGGATTCCCCCCCACCCCCGGTCATTGAATGGGTACCCTGACCATGCAAATCTGGAAGGGATACTGTAGTCAGTAGTCACAGAGGGTAAAAAATGCACCCTGATAAACATGGAAAATAAGAACAGCTGTCTCTTTCATTAGAGTACTCAAAAGATGGGTGATGAGATGATTCTGAAAGGCTGAATTAACTGAACAACAGCAAAACAAACAAAAATCCCATATCTGCACCTGAGCACCTCCATTCCTCTCTAACAAGAGGCCTAAATTAGAGGAGCATGGACTGGGATGGGGTTGGGAGGGACTGCAGATGGGTGTCAAACTCTGGTATAATCCAGGAGGTTCTAGTTGCATCTGTCTGAGGAAATCTGGCGTTGAAAGCCATTTTCCTACAGTCTCCCCACCCTTTCAATAAAGCTAACGTCAGGCTTCAAAAAAAAAAAAAAGGGGTTGCCAAGGGGAGCAGAAGGTACCCAGCCCCCACCCTCAGTACAGGGAGTGGTCCTTCTGGAGCCTGCGCAGTTGCCTTGGTGCAGTGCAGGGGTGTCTTCTGCACCTGCGCCAGTTCTTGTAGGGAGGGAGCAGAAGGGGGCTCCAGAGGTGGAGTGTTGGTGTTTTCTCCCCCGCTTAACTCCTACCTCTCCCTTGAGCTCATGGTAGCTAATGCATTTTCTATTATTACTATCAAAGACAAAGTGTGGCTCCTGCTAATTACTCTCAATATGCCCCCTGAGATGTCTGCCTGAATATAACTGAATTTGGGTTTTCACATGCACTAAGTGGGGCCCTGGTGTGGAGCTTTGAGGGGAAGTCAGCAGAAGGTTTCCCAGTAAGAAAATAAAAAGAAGCTGGGGTATGACAAAGGGTGAATGATGAGCTGGGGGGGGGGGGCAGGGTATGACTTTATACAGCTCAGATTTTGTTGTTGTTGTTGTTGTTAATCAGAGCCATGAAAAATGCAGGGAAAAAAGACTGAAGGAAACCTGTCTGAAAAGGTCTGGAAGACTAGGAGTATATTGGGGTGTGGGTGAAGATAAAGATTCTGGGTGGGCAGGGTCTGCTGCATTTCAAGTCTCTGGGGCAGTGACACATGTTCTTTAGATTTAACAACATGAACATTAGCAGAGACTTAGCATGAGTCTTTTGGTGGAGAGATAAGAACAGAAACCTCTTAAAAGCAAACTGGAAAGTGAATGTTCCAAGACCCCTTCTCTCCCTATCCTATCTCTCTTCTGAAAGGCTCCAGAACATCATTTCCAAAACAGACTCCTAGAAGAAACTTACTAACCTTAAGTGAACATTCTCCTGCTAACTCCCAGTGATCCTGAGGGAGTAGATTGGAAATCTCTGACATTTTTCGGTGACTTTAAAGACATACCATACAAGCTCTATTCTTGACATGGCAAAGGGCCCAGGGTAGGCTTCATGGATGGATAGGTCCAGCTGGAGGCCTAAATAGCCCCAAGTCCCTATGGTAGATATTTCTGTGTTTGGGTGGCACTGGAGAGGTGGGAGAACCATTGGAAGCTAATGATACAGTGACCCTCAAACTCATATTTTAAAAATATTTGGTCAAGGTTTATTTTGGTGAGGGTGAGCAAAAACCATTCTAGATTAGAAAAAAATGCAACTACATGTCCATTGTTTAATACAAGGAATGTATTATATGTTCCAAAAATTCTGTGACACTTCAATTGTTTAGAAATACTTATTTCACAAATGTTCTCTTTTAAAAATACTTTTTAATGATTTTTAATTCATTTTTAGAAAGAGAGAGAAAGCAAGTGAGCAGGGAAGGGCAGAGAGAGGGAGAGAGAGAATTCCAAGCAGGTTCCACACTGTCAGCACAGAGTCCGACGTGGGGCTCAAACTTAAGAACCATAAGATCATGACCTGAGCTGAAATCAAGAGTGGTATGCTTAACTGACTGAACCACCCAGGCACCCCTATTTTACAAATGTTTATAACTTTTTAAACTTGCTTGTGACCAACTTAAAATTCCTGCAGATAAATGTAACAAAATGTTTTTTTATCTCGTTCTTCATCTCCTCCTTTCTCAATCTCTAATTTTATTTCTTAAAGAATTTTTAAAAATAAAATTTCCTTACAATCACATAAGATAATAAAATGTTTGGTAAATAAAATGATTTGTTTATTCTCAGTTGACATTATTTGCTTCCAGAATTTCAGTTCCCTTGTACCCTGAGCTCTGACAAATGTCCGCTGGTGACTGCAGGTTAATAGTATATGTTTGGTTACATTGTTGTAGAATAGCATCATGGGCATATAAATTGCCCATACACATGTTTAATTCACATGTGGCTATGGTTTGAATTTTCATATAATTTGCAGGTTTTCACATTGCCTTTTGAATATTTCTGTGTACACTTAAACACAAATTTAAACTGTTTTCTAACTCATCACTCATTTTGTAGTTTCTTCAGAAATAATCAATTATAAAAACTCTAAATTGAGACCTGCAGGTACCAGCAGTCAGAAGTTCTACAACAACAGCAACAACAAAACGCTTACAACAGATTTTTCACATTGAGTAAAAACAGCTAAATTTAGGATAATTTGAGGGAATATTTTTGAATTGATCATTATTGTCATATAAAAAAATAGTGTTTATTTTTGTAGAGAGACACACACACAGAGCATGAGCGGGTGAGGGGCGGAGACACTGGGAGAAACAAAATCTGAAGCAAGCTCCAGGCTCCGAGCTGTCAGCGTCTAGCTTGACACAAGACTCAAATTCACGAACCACGAGATCATGACCTGAGATGAAGTTGAATGCTTAACCCACTGAGCCACTCAGGCTCCCCCACTCTGGTCATTTTAAAGTCTATTATTTTCAAAGTCTATCATATCAAGAGTCTTTTTTGTTTGTTTAGTTTTTTGTCTGTTTGTTTGTTTGTTTGTTTGTTTTGGGGGATGGACATTTTTTGAATGCAAAATGTGTCAGCACATCCCACATGAATTTCCTCTTTTGGCTCACTTCTGTAGATTCTAACCGAACAGGTCCTGAGGAGTGAATCCCAAACACATCCAAATCTGCTGCTTTAATATGATCTTCATTCACTCTTGAGGGATCTGTTGGGATAGTCTTTACCAATCAGGTTACAGCGCCACCTGGCATTCAAAACAGGGAACCCTGGGCAAGAAGCGAACTGCTTCAAAAATCCCGAAGAATTGCAGGGGGGAAAGGTACTGAATTGATGGGAGGGGGTAAAAAAAGACTCAGAAAAAGTGCAGAGGAGATAAGAACATAGTGATGAAGGAGGTGAGTGGAGCAGGAATTTGTAAATAACAAAACTAATTCATAGTTACTGCAAACATTCAAACATTGTAAGGCGTATAAACAAACATATTAATGAGTCCTATGCCAAATTTCTGTTTCATTTAACTTAATAGATGCAATCACTGTTAAAAATTGACCAGTAACTATAAGGGATTTATGCCTATACCACTATACTGAAAAATGTCTGCATAAATACACATGTTGCTTTTAATTACTTTTGGAATTGTTATTTCACAAATATCAGATGATTTTTCCATATAACCATATATAGATCTTTCATTTTTCTGTCAGATGTTTGATTTCCAATAACATATGCACCTTTTTTGTGAGTCATCTATTTATACATAATAAAAACATCTCTAATTTTTCCACCATCACAAACAATGCTGTGGTGGACTTACTTACTCTTCTTCTTCTTCTTCTTCTTCTTCTTCTTCTTCTTCTTCTTCATCTGTTTTTAAATAGTTTTTAGTGTAAACACATTTCACATTTTTCAAGACATTAAAAAATATATGCCCTAGAAGAGGCTTTTCTGAGGTCACATGAACAGAGCAAAGGCTCCAGAGTAGTCGTGTCCTGATCTCAAAAAGGGAATGCTGACTCCTGCCAATCTCCTTGCTCATTCTAGGCAACTAATCCCTCGAAGCCCTCCTTGGCTATGGGACAGGGGTGGACTTCTGAGGACAGACTATGTGATTCTGATGAGTAGAGACCAAAATATTCAAACTGAGGCAACTAATTGTAAAGTTGAAGCCTTCCAGGGAAAACAAATTTCATGTCCAAATGTGTACGCATTTTGTTCTAGGGAAGCAAGTTTGGCAAGCATCGTTTGGATCGGTTTATTGAGGCAGGAGGAAGACAGCAGCAAGCAGTAAGAGCAAATCTCTCTATTCTGGGGCTTTCTAGTGCCTGTACACGTTTCTTGCTTCTTTACAACATCTTATTGTGCTCACACTATCCTTTTTGCTCACAACTCAAAACAGGGCTTGGGAAGACTATTTGTGAGCCTCCTAATTTTGCTATGCCCCTTTTTTCTCTTGTTATTTACTTCTCCCACTAACTTCGTGGTTCCTAAACTGTCTTTTCATTTTATGTCTTACTCCTGAGACCTAAATATTCATCCATTTATTCATTCATTTAATTAATATTTGTTGAACACCTACTATATATTGAGTACTTTCCAGGGGCTTGAGATACATCAGTGTAAAAAACCAAAGCTCCCTGCTTTAGTGAAGCTTACAATTATAATTTATATTATACATTTATATAGTATGTATAATTATATAGGGGTAAAAAGGTGATGAGTACATTGGGGGAAAAACACACATGTATCAAAGTAAGATGAATTGATAGGCTTTGCTGAGAAGTGCAAGTTTCAAAAGTAAATAAGGTGGTTGGGAAAAGACTCAAAAAAGTGAATTTGGATCAGAGATTTGAAGGAAGTGAAAGAGTTAATCAAGCAGGAGCAGAGTGGGGGTTGTTCTAAGCATAGAGCAAAAGACCTCTAAGAGAGCTCATTTGTCAGGGGAATGGCAAGGGGGGCCCTGTGGCTGGAGTGCAGCTGAAGTCAGAAGGGTCATTCATAGCCATTCATAGTGTTTAGGAGACTGTGGCTTCCACTGAGTGCAGTAAGCAGCCATTGCAGGGGCTTGAACAGAGGTTGTACAGAGTCTGAGTCATCCTGCTTTATTGATGATTATGGGCTGGAGGAGAGGAAAAGGAAGAAGCAGGAAGACATGCACGGAGACTACTACAGTACCCAAATGAGAGATGTTAAGGATCTAACCAGGTTTCACCTACATGTTATGTTATGTCTATCTCCTATTCAGTCTGATGAAACTACGAAGTTATGTGGGTCCCTGATAGAAGACGAAAGGGGTAATGTGTTCAGGTTGTCTGTAATGTTTGAGTATGAAAAAATGCTGTACCTTAGGAAGTGTTGAACTAATATTAGAACTAAAAGCTTTGTTGCTGTGCTGTCTCAGATCTCTGCCGCCCAAGGAAGTCTTGCCTATATGGGGCTCTATCTTGGGGCAGGATGCTAATGGTTTCTCAGTCTATTAAAGAAATGTGGTTCTTAGACTGAGAACAAAGGCATAGTGAAGGGCAGGGTGCGACTTTGAGGGCAGATGTGGGGGAGGGGCCAGTAGGGAGGCATGCTTCCCCCACCTCTCCTTTTCCTGCTTTAGATCTCTGGTTCCAAATGGACTCTTCTCCCCTTAACAGAACTGCAGAGTCACTAGGCCCTCTTCTCTCCTACTATCCTGATTTCCTGTACTTGTGACATAGAGCTTTCAGAAGAAGCTCTGAGCCTCATTGATATAGGTGTATAGATTTTTTAACAACTGATAACAACATTCTATAATTTAAGAGGCAGAAAAAATGTAAAGGTCAGTTGTGGGCTTCCTAACATGCCATCTGCCATCTGAAGGCTGCAACAGTGACGAGTTTTAAAGAATAAGAGTGAATTGAGAATCTCAGTGTAAGACAGCCCTGATTTCAGAAATCTGAGCTTATCTGACCCCGGGCCACTGTTAGATCACTGCCCTATTCTGAACTCTATGGGACTGGGGACAGGGACTGGTATCTAGGTTATGTCGCAGTACAAGAATGTTTATGTCGCATCTGTATTTGACAACACTTCTCCTAGGACCACCATTCTGCAGCCCTTCATCCCTTAGGCCAAGTCTAGTGTCAATCACCTAGAAGAGGAGGTGGGAGGAGATGGGTGGAGACCAGCTCACAGCCCTGAAAAGGAGGGGGGCTCCTGGCGCTTGCGCACTTTTTTTTCACTGCACTGCAGGGGTCCCTTCACACAGGAAGGGGGTTTTTGGCACATGCGCACTCTTGATCCACTGCAGGGCCAGCTTCACGCGGGGAGGGGGCTTCGTAGAGCATGCGCACTCTTTTTACAGCACTGCGGGGCCAGCTTTGCGGCTGCGCAAGTTTGGCACCTTCCAGAAAGCTCGAGGGCTGGGCGGGGGAGATAGCGAAGGATGTTGGCTTGGCATTCTCTCCTGCTCCTCCCTCTGCTGGAGCTTACAGCCCCCAAGTGTTCATTTTGTGACATGTTACTGAATCAACAGACCACAACAGATTTACATAGGGATTGCCCCTTTCTGTTCTCTGACAGCATCTAAGTGGGATATTGTAAATTGGAAATGAACTATGAGAGTCACTGAGTAGGATTAGAGTCAAGTAACAAACCCTAATTTTGGAAAGAGAGCAGCTGCGTGAAAGCAATTTGTGCAGTTTGGCAGGCTGGAGGTGAGTGGGCCCAAAGAAGTCTCACCTCAGCAACTGAATCCCCTGTTTATCAGCCTCTCTCTCCCTGGGACTGTATTCCCAGAAGCCACGGATGATTGAACAAAGAGTGCTTTCCATACCAGCAGCAGCAGCACTGTGAACTTGTTAAAAATGCAGATTCTCAGCTGCAGATCCCCAGTCCCTTCAAGCCGAAAATGGAGTATTTAAACATTGGCCAGCCAGAGTGCTGAGAGACTGTGGTGGAAACAGCCCAAGGAAAACTAGGGATTTTACCCCCATCCCCGCCACCCCCAAACCCTGGCCTGCTAGAACTAAGTTGTATCTGCCGCTTTGGGGAAGGAATGGGGCGAGAGAGGAGGCACAGGCTGACAACTTCTGAACTTCAGTGGGTCTTCCTGATGGATGTGTTTCATTCGTGCAATATGGCACCCACACTGGGTCCCATGTACCTCATGGCTGTGTCCTGAGAATTTGGGGGGGGCGGAATCTTTTAAGAAGAGATGCTAATTTTTTTAAGGCTTCTTACTGCCTATTCGTCCTTCTAGGATACTAATGATTAATCACCTATTTTCTGGTCATTTAGCTGAGGAAAAGACTTAAATATGGCACTTTACATTTTGTCCCAAATTGTCCACTAAATACCTTTCCAAATTTCATGGAAGGGTGAAGGGTATCCAGTGGTTGAATCTGTAATGGGACATAAACAGTAATGTAACAAGGGGTGAGTTATGAGTTTGCAAGGGCTTAAGGATGTCTTATACACTACATTTGAATGAAAGCAATGACTTAGAAAATCATAAACATTTCTCATATTAATATTCAAATCTTTTAATCCTCTTATTATATGTAGGCAATAATGAAAGCTAGAGATTGTTTCTCCCATAGTGTGTGTAACAGTTACTTCTGCTGTCCTAGGAACTTTCTTGCCCATATCCATGCCTATACAACCTGGCACTAATGGACACATATAAGTGAAAAGAAATGCAACATTCCTCTGTGTTCAGAGGAGTCTTCTCAGCATGGGAATTATCTTCCATTGTTGTGCTGCTTTGTTTTGTTTCAACTGGACATCTATGCCCGAGCCCTCACGTTAGTGTGATTTGGGGACAGACTCTTATGTGCTCATTAGGACACATGCAAACACAAAGGATCATCATATAATTAAGACATTCTCCTGGTTTGTATGGACCTTATATCTTCCTGAACTTCCTTAAAGTTCTCACCTCCATTCACCACAGAGTCTTTCTCACCATAAGATGTTGTCCTGTCTCTGGTGAACAGAAAAGACAGTGAGCCCAAGTCCCTTATGCTTTCCAGGTCCAATTGTGTTTTTCTCTTCCACGGATCCTTACATATTCCCTCAGCCCACAAAACTCTCTTTCAAGTCTGGGGGATGAAGTAGCTTAGCTTTCCTCCCTGCTTTTGACTGAGGTGTTTTTGCTTTATCATTAAATCCTCTCTCTCATATAGGGTGTAGGTTTTTGGAAACAGAAGCTGGGAAGACTTGAAAAATATTACAGATTTGATCCCTGCTGCATTCCACATTAATTTAACATGCAGAGATATGGCTACCTCCTTGAATTGAGGAAATGAAGGGAAAACTATGAGGAAGAATAAAATAGATTAGTATCCCAAAATATTTTCTGCTATTGATAGGTTTTTGCAGTAATCCAAGAAGGAGATAAAGTTGCTTGAATTATCTTGGTGATGAAAAAGTACATAGACTTGAGTTATATATTTCCACATAGATAGGTGGAATTTGGCAGAGGTGAATGGGTGGAGGGATTGGAGGGATTTAATCATCAAGAAATAGGAAGGATAATCTAGGTGTTTGGTCTAAGTAGCAGCTAATAATAAGGATAATACCACTTATTGAGATATAGAACAATGGAATAGGAGTCTGTTTTGGGAGGAAAAAAGTGGAGCTCAATTTCTGATTTTTTATGTATAATAAAAAATCTGTGAAAATTCAAGGAGATTTAAATTTAGCTGTAGATCATTGTATGTGGAGTTTAAATGGAGTCTGAGGTGGAGATAAAAGCATGGACTCATACCTACAGTGAAAGCCAATTGATAGCAAAAATCTATCAGTTTTTGTTGTGCCCATACTTAGTGTCTTAGAGGAGCAGTCATTCATTATTTAAATTATCTTCGTTTGCTTGAGATTGTGAGAAATAGTTTTATTTTTCAATTCAGCATATTCTCATCCATTTTGTGTTTCTCCTAAATTTTGCTTATGTACTGAACAATTCATTTTTTTAAGATCAGCTGTCTCTTTTGTTGCACCTTATCATACTTAACTAAAAGGTGTCAATTGGCAATTTAACCATACTACCTGGAAACCATCTTTTTCAAGGTAGGTAAAAATCATTCAATTTACCACTGGCCATAGGTTTACCACTTTTTCTACCATTATATAACATGAATCACCATTTTTTGAACCTGTGACAATTGTTTCCCTGCCATTTTTTTCAGCCTCAAAGCACAAGAGGTTTGCTCTCCCTTTTCCAGCTTTTCCTAACATTTTCTTCACTGTGTTTTCAGTTTGTACCTTCTGCTCGCTACAAAGCTGGTGCTTCATATTTTTGTTACCACCACACTTCTAAGTGCCTATGTATTAATTAGGTTTGGTGCATATCAATCTATCCCCCAAAATATGTGGCTTTAAACAACAGTATTGGACATTTCTAGTTAGTTTCGTGGTTCCTCTGATCTGGGCTAGACCTGGATGGTCTATCATGGCATCCTCTATATGTGCAAAGTTTGGCTTGGTGGCAGGTTCAGTGACAGGGATGATTTGCAATAGGTATCTCATCATAAAGCAGACTAGACTAGCCTTCTTAATATAATTATGGCATTTTTAAGAGCATCAAGAGAAGACAAGCCTCAATGTGCAAGTACTTTTTCTGCATGTCTGGTTGTGTCACATTTGAGATGTGTCCATGGCCCAGAGTTAGTGTGGCTAGGGACTACCCATTAAATTGGATGCAAGGAATGAAATTGTAACAATTTTCTCACACGTAGAAATGGATAATATGGAGGACCTTCCACCGTAGCTTAAGGATTCCAACATTTTAAGGTTATGAACAATGGAGAGGGAACCAATAAATGAGACTGAATTAGACTAGTCAGTTCACTGGGCAATAAGGAGAATGGAGGCTCAGAAACAGAGGGTACATAGAAAAGAGGCTCATAAACACTTGAATATAGATGAATGATCAAAGAAAATGGTGGGAAGTGCCTGCCAGTTTTAACAGCACGAAGATCCACAGTAATGTTTGAAAGATTTGTTTTGATGGAGAGGGAAAACCCATCCAGAATAGGACAGAGACTTGGATGCGAATAGTGTCTGTACAATGACCCATTGTTGTTTACTATGTTATAGTTTTCCCTGTATAGGATAGGCTTTTTTAATTGTAACTGAAAAATCACTCTAAATATTACCAACCACATGAAAAACAATCACAGCATCTATTCATGATTCATAGCAGTCACAGGGCACATGGTAATCTCCAATGCATTTCTATGGCTTTAAAAGACATGCCAGGCTCTATTCCTGTCCTGGCCAGAATCCTGGTGATGCAGTTGGTAGATGGATGGGTCCAGCTGGGAGCTCCAACATCAAGCACCTGAGGTAGATATCTATGTTTAGAGTGGGAAAACCATGAATAACATGATGACCCTTCAAAGCATTTTCTTCAAATTTTGTTCAAGATTGAGATATTGAAGACACAGAGAAAGTTAAAACTAAAAAAATGTTCATTTCTTCCTTTCAGTTGAAAACCAAGGATTTATTGTATTCTGGGGACACTCTATAACATTCTAACTATTCGGAGTTATCTTTCATTTCACAAATATTTCTTCAGCCATAGTGGGAATTAGTCAGCCATAGTAGTTAATGACAGCAATAACTTAACCTATCATTCATTATTTCTTCCAGAATCTTGGCTAGTCGTTCTCTGGGTAGTTAGCATAGACATGATGCACAATACTAATACCTAATACATTTGCACTCCTATAACCAATACAGAGAATACTTGTTTCCCCAATCCTTTGACCACACTGTATAAATTAACTTTTTAAAATTGCCATTTCAATAGGTTAAAAATAGTGTATTTTTATTTTCCTGATTCCTACATAAGACTAAGTATCTCTTCTTATGTTTCTTGGTAATTTGTATTTTCTGTGAATTTCCTGTTGGATATTAACTGTTATTTTCCCCCATTTGGTGGTTTATTTGTTATTCTTAAAAAATGTGAAAGTTGCTTATATATTCTAGAGGTGAAATCTGTGCCAATTATAAGTGCTACAAATATTTCTTCCAAATAGTATGATTTCCTCACTGTTTTATAGACAGTTGCTTTAATTTAAACTCACTTTTGTAAATATTGTGATAGAGGGATTTCACCTTTTTTCCTAGGTAGTTTAAACAGTCACTTGTGCCAAAATTATTTGTTGTAACTTTTTTTACTATGATGAAATTTTAAACTTAAAGAAATGTTGCAAGATTACAACAGGGATTCTTGTATTCTTTTTACCTTTTATAAACATTCATCAAATGTTTATATTTTGCACACACACACCCCACTTGACTTATCATTCTTATCATTCTCTCTACACATATACATGGGTAGATATAGAATTATATGTGCATATGTATACACACACAATAAATTTCCAAAACATTTGAAAAATAGATAAAGTATGTTCTTTCAAACCTAAATAGTTTAGAATACATTTCCAATAACACTGACATTCTCTTACATAACCATAGTTAGGAAATTTAGGATTGATTAAATGTTACTATCTACTCCACAATCCATACCCAAATTTTGTCAATTGTCTCAATTATGTCCTTTACAACAGTTACTTTGGGATTCAGGATTGCATGGTGTGTTTCATTTTCATATATTTTTAGTCTCCTTTTACCTTGAGTAATTCCTCAGTGTTTCTTTGTGATTATTGACTTTTATGTGTTTGAAGCATCCAAGTCATTTTGCAATATACCTCTTAGTTTGTGTTTGTCTGATGTTGACCCATGGTTAGAATTATGTTATACATTTTTATCAACAATGATGTTGAAATGATAGTCCTTCTCAAAGCATCATTTCAGGAGACATATAATGTTGATTTGTACTGATATTGGTGATGCTAACTTTGATTATTTGGTTAAGGTAAAAAGTTAAGATTCTCCATGATTAACATTTTCTATTTGTAATTAATAAAAGTAATTTATAGGAGACATTTTGAGACTGTGTAAATAATGTGTTGCTGATCATACTTCCACTCACTATTTTAACACAAATTGATGACTTTCTAATTCTTACTTTATCATTCATTCTTCAGTTGTAAGCTTGTATCCTTATATCTGGAAGAATTTTCACTTCGCCTTCGTTCATTCATTCATTCATTCATTGTTTACATCAGTATGGATTCATGATTCTCATTTTACTCATTGGGTTCAAATCCATAAATACCTATATTTTTTAATTATTTCAAATTTACAGAAAAATGTATAAAACTTTATATAAAAGATAGTACAGAGATTTCCTATATCCTTATTCAAAGTTTCTACTGAAGTCCAACACCCAGTTCCCCTATTAATAACATTTCACAAAAGTATTGTATATTTCTTAAAATTAGTGAACCAATATTGATATGTTATTAACTGTAAGTTATACATTACTCAAGTTTCCTTAGTGTTAACCTAATGTGATTTATCTGTTCCAGGATTTCAGCCAGGATACCACATTATATATACTTGTCAGGTCTCCTTACTTGTCGGTCTTTTGTCTGAGACTGTGACCATTTCTCAGAATTTCTTTGTTATTGATGACTTTAACACTTTTGAGGACAACTGGGCAAGTATTTTGTAGAATGTCCCTCAACTGGGATTTATTTCATGCTCTTCTCATGATTATACTGGATCTATGTATTTTGAAGAGGAGGATCACAAAGTAAAAGTACCATTTTAAAATTTTTTTTTAACGTTTATTTATTTTTGGGACAGAGAGAGACAGAGCATGAACGGGGGAGGGGCAGAGAGAGAGAGGGAGACACAGAATCGGAAACAGGCTCCAGGCTCTGAGCCATCAGCCCAGAGCCTGACGCGGGGCTCGAACTCAAGGACCGCGAGATCGTTCGTGACCTGGCTGAAGTCGGACGCTTAACCGACTGCGCCACCCAGGCACCCCTAAAAGTACCATTTTAATCACATCATATCAATGGTACATACTATCAAAATGACTTATCACTGTGGATATTGACCTTGAATACCAATACTTGCTGAGGTAGTATTTGTCAGTTTTCTCAAAAGTTACTTTTTTTCCCCCTTTGGAGCAAGTAAGTATAGGCAGCCAGCACTTAAAGAATGGGGGTTAATGCTGTACCAGCTAGAGGGGACCATCTACATAAATTATTCAGGGTTATTATGCATGGGATATTTGTCTTATTTCCTTATTTGTTTATCAAATTATTTATATAAATGTGGACTCATAACGTGAATTTTAACTAAAAAAAATAGTTATTCTCAGGGTTCACACATGTCTTCTGAGGACAGGATATTGACATAAATAAGTAGAAGTAAACATTCATGGATGTTTATGTTATGTTTTAGGATATAATACAACACTACTTTATTTATTTTGAGGCACATATTTTCCCAAATCTGCTTCCTTCAGTCTGGCTTCCATACTTTTTGGCATGTTTCCATGTATTTTCAAGAACTTCCTGATTCCACCATTATTTTCCTCAAAGATTAACTCTTTAATGCTTGCTTTTCTGATTTGAAATATTTATATGACTTTTTCATACATACATGGTTTATATTCAATGTTATAATATTTTTTCCAATATCCTTTCTTCACCAGCACTTGTAGGCTACCAAAAGGGTATAAATTTATTAGCAAAATCATGAGGCGAGGGCTTCTGTAAGCCCATAAACTCTTGGAAACATCCTAAAATGAAATGGCTTATGCAAGATTTTTTTCACATCTTTAAAATTGCTAGGCTTAGGCTTAAAACATTTGCTTGGGCTTCAAACATTTTTTTTTTTCATTAGTAACTGACCTTCCCATTCAAGTCTTTCATTTTAAATGTATTTTTTTTCCTTTTAATTTTATGGTTTTATGAAACTCACAGTTTTCTAGTACCTCTTCCACTGCTTTGTCTGCCCTTTTTCTACATATTCCAACCAACATGTGCCACATAAAACTTTTTCCTCCCAGAATGACTGTTTAGTAATGGTTCTTGGTCTTTGAAGTTTGGGAGAGATCTTGAGCCCAGAAAAAATGCTAGATTATAAGAGAAACCACCTTCAAACTCTTCCAGTTAGTAGTTACAGGACAGTTTATTTTGTAGCCTTTTCTCAGCACATGTAGAGTGTGCTGTTGTTACAGTGCTTAAAATTTCCCTAAAAATTTACATCAATGCACCACTGTAAAAAAAAATGTGTAAACCTTAGAACTCCATTTTCCTAGTTAAAATTCACCTTATTCATGTGAGGTGTCAGTGTTAGAACTGTATGCAGCTATCAAAGACCCATGTTGCAGCGCCATCTGTCATCCAGAAATGGAATTATGGGAGCAAGAAAAAAATTAAATTGATGAGAATCCAGGCTCCCCGCTGCTGCTGTATATGTTGGTGTTATTGTGACGAGAGCCATCAGAGTCCTAAAAAGAGCACGGTCCAAGAAACCACTGATGATGGACTTCAACAGAGAGAAGATTAGAATACTTTTAAATTTAAAAAATCAGTATATTACTGCAAGTATTTAAGAATTACAGAAGCTTACAAATTAAAAGTTAAAAGGTTTATACAAAGTATTCTTTTATCCCATTTCATTACATACAATCTATTAAGTGTGGTTATGCATTCAAACTTTTAGTATGTTTACAAATATATTAAATACAATATATATATCTACTTATATAGAGTTGGATATATAGACACAAATATAGACATCAGATTTTTATAACATTTACAAATATATCAGCTGGAGATCTCTGTATATATCTACCTACATATACATATTTCTATATGTTTACTATGCATAAATATATGTATCTAATAAAACTAGATACATGATATTCACATTTTTTGTCCAAAATATCTTTGTAATATATCATGTTTTTGTTTTTGTGTCACTAGATATCACTACCTTATTTTCATTAACATTTTGTATTAGAAATTATGTATGACAATTAGTTTGTCTATGCCCCACTGATAAACATTTTATTTCTTATGTTTCACTTTTTTGGAAAATGCTGCAGAGAGCATTTTCATAAATGTCATACTTGAGTGAAAATAGAATTGATGTGTCAAAAAAAGGCTACAGCAATATATACCTTACCTTAAAATGTGTAAGTACCAAATATACAGTTCTCAAACCTGAATATTAGCAACAATTCGTTTGTTCCCCAGTCAAGCTACCATGGCTTATTATTTTATTTTAGTGTGTTTTTTGGTGGGCAGATATAGTGTTCATTATTTTTATGTATTTTGTTTCCTCTTCTGAAAAAAAAAATGTTCTTATGACATCATTTAATCTGGGATTTATGTATATTTATGGAAAATATGGAGAATCTAGGTTTATTTAACGAATGAATGGCGGATAATGTCAGAATATTTTAATTATCCATCCTCTACATTGTGGATTTTAATTAAAAGTTCCTTTTTATTAAGTCGTTATGCATTTAACAGAAAATATATTCAGTGAAAGACAAGTACTATAATACTCTGAAAGGTGTTGGACAGTGCTATTTTTTACCATTTTGGAGCATTTGCTTCTTACTATGCTTTTGTTGATTCTGACACATTACCTAAACATTTATCTTAAAGCAGGTGCTACTCTGTAACTTGTCCTTTTAACGTTTCAAATTCAGCATTTCAGAAGAATGTAAGAAATGCAGCTGTAAGAATGCAGCTACAGAATCTCTAAACTGTAGTTTCTGACAAAGCGATCTGAAACTTTTTAACAATGTTAAAAAAAAAAAAGTTTACACTCTTTACACTTATCATACATTATGGTGAAAAACAGCAAGGAAGTGGAAATGAACTGTGGAGACTTCTGGAACTGTGTTTTGTTTTGTTCTTTTTGACTTATGAATAGCCCAGAGTGAACACTACGTGAGCCTCAGGTTTCCTGACAGCGACCCCGTCAGTACCGAGACCGCTGCCACCACCTCAACCTAGAAAGAGAGCCGCTAGGAAAAGCTTCCCGGTCCGCCGAGCGCGCTCACTGGCTAAGCACTGTGGGAAGGTCACGTGACTGGCAGAGACGACGGCAGCCTGAAAGCGCCAATCTCATGAGCGTCTGAGCGGTATTGGTGGGTGAGACGAGGTGTAGAATATCTGTCCCTGTGGGCCTCCGTCTCTTGGACCTCTGCCGATCCGTTCAGGTTTAAAGCTCTAAACTGGGACTTTTTCTATCGGTGATTTGCGCCTGGGAGACACTGGCGCTAGATGTCGCTGGCTGTCCCATGGCTGATTCGCTTTGAGCCCTTTGTTTCCCTAGATTTTGATGTTTGATTTTCAGCCTATAAAGAGGTTGACTTTTTTTTGAAAATGTGAAAATGTGTTTTTAATATCATCCGCTTTGTATATTTATATAAAAACACGTAAATAAAGTTGTTTACAGTATTCCTTTTTAAAAAGTGCTGTTTATTTACTTTAAATTAACTCCATTGGTCATTTTTCAAATGGTTAATTTAGATTGATGTGGAGCTTTTTATGTTTTGTTTTGTTTAATGGAAAGCTAACAGCACTTAAGGTCATTGTAGACCTGGGTACTGATTACTTTAGTGTTTTGCAGACCTATTTATCCACGCCAGTGGTTCCAAGAACTAGAATTCAACACAGTGCCTCAAAAATCCTGTGATTGTTGCCAGTGTGCAATTGATCTTTTAAGGTCAATTTTATTTTAATTTAAAATAGCTTAAAATTGTTTGATTAATTAATTTCAAAATAACTGTTGGACTTTTCTTTTAAACTTCCCCTAATACACAACTCCCTCTCCTCTTAACCACTATTTCATCTTAGAACTACTGGACCTCAGAATTTTGTTTCAGGTTTACCCACCTTTGTTTCTCAGTGCTATACCCTAGCTCAGTCTTCTGCGTTTGTTGTAGAAACCTCTTTAGTAGAACATCACACAAAATGGGTCTCGGTCTGTTTTCCATGTATTATAAATTATTTGGAATTTACTTATTTGGTCTTCTTCTTCATTCCAAAAATTATTCTAGAAAAGTATTAAAAATATAATGGAGAAACAGAAGCAGGGAAAATCCAAAAACATGAAATTCCTGATATGTTATTCAGTATTGACTTTCAACTCTTGTTTTTATAGCCCTATAATTTTCCTTCATAGAATATTTAGAAGTATATAATTTGCTGTATTAATTTTCTAACGTTTGAAGTAATAAATTTATGTTGATAAAACATCAAATTATACCTAGACAAAAGTTACATAATTAATGACTGTCATCTACCTTCTGACTCCTGCAGTTTGTAACCACCAATATCCATACTTTGATGGCTCTTTTTTCAGACTATGCTTGTAAGACTCATGTATGTGTATCTCTCTGTTTTCACATGTACAACTATATAGAGACCATATAATATATTATAATTTTCAGCTACATATACTGAGTCATAGTATTGTCACACATTATTATTAGTGTTGGTTTTTTTATTTTGTTAGAATGTTATTACTCAGATAAAAAGTACATGTATATATTACCATTATACCCACTGCACAGCTCAGGACACCAACGATGAGGTAGGTAGTGTAACTGGTGAAAGGTTACATAAGTATTAAGTGATGTAATCAGAACACTGTCACCTTTGTTCTCTCTACACCATTATCCTCACCACTGTATAAGCATAAACATTCCATTGTCCTATTGTCATGTACTGTGGATGTGTTAACTCTAGACTTGTTACTTATCTCAAGTATTTATTGTATTCCATTGCCATATGTTGCTTACCCAATCATCCATTACTATTTGATAGGTATATACAGTATTTACTTTGTTTCTATTTTGGGTTTTTGTTTGTTTTTGTTTTATTTTATTTGTTTGCTTTTTTTGTCGAAAGAAAAAGTATTGGAGTACACATAACCTTTACATTTATCTACATTACAGGTCCACTATGTATGGAATTATATATGGAATTATATATGATGTATTTGTGGATATATTTGTATGTTTGTATATATTTGTAGACTTTTAACTGCTAGGCCAAAGTGTGTGCATCTCTTCAATCTTACTACATAATGACAAATCACTATCCAAATTATATTATTTCCTATTATAATATGCATATTTCTGTAGAGTTATGCTATATGTTACATGAGAAATATTTTGCATCTTATTTACAAATTAGAGTATGTAATTCTTTATTTTGCTTTAACAGCTATTTCAATACTGCCTATTGCCTTTATCTAAACCCTTTGAACTGCTTCAATAAAGTTTGGGAGTGACATGATTTGTTAACTGATCAAAAAGTGACAATAAACCAGAAAAGAACAAAGAGAAGGCGGAGCACAAGGTGCTACGAGAACCACTACGAGACTTTCCAGAAGGCTTTTGTGTAGGAGTTTGGTGTAAGTGCTACCCAGTTGTAATACAAACTAACTGACCATATTTTAAGAATTCTAGTATTAAAGAAAAAACCCTACTTTAGTTTCTTATAAATGTAATGAAGACATTATTTTATTTTATTTTATTTTAATCTATTCTAGAGAGAGAGAGAGAGAGAGAGAGAGAGAGTGAACATTCAAGCAGGGGAAAGGGGCAGAGGGAGAGAGAGAATCTCAAGCAGGCTCCACACTCAGCGTGTGAAATCAAGAGTCAGTTGCTTAACCAATTGACCCACCACGTGCTCTCAGAATTTATTTTTATAACATCAAAAAGTCCAATCATTGTAAGCAAACAAAGACTATTATAGAAACTCAAGAATGTCCTTAGTCCCAGCCTCCTTCTAGTTTTCTTTTCCACCATCCTCAATATCTAGGCCTTCATATTATTACAATTATGCAAAAAGAGATAAAGAAGGCAATAAGGATTACTGTTGCATCTCTTCAGATGGCATGTATGTGGATCACGTGTCCAGTGTAAAAGATGCTTGTTCCACTTACATACCTGCCAGTCGAGTTGTGGGTTTAGCACAAGGGCTTAATGTTTTCTTGTGGAAAGTATCTATGTTGAATTAGAGTTGTAAAAATTACTAGATGTGGCATGACATATTTCATGAAAAAGGCTTTGAGTCACTTTTGAAGTACAGATGTAATTTAACAGTTATTTAGCCATTATCTTAAGAGCTACATGCACTTAAAAATAAAATATCATATATCAAATAAAATCACATACCTTAAAAATAAAAACAAGAAATATATAAGCATTCAAGAAAAGCAATTTGGAGAAGCAATACTGACTGAGAGCTAATTACTTAAGGTCACACTTTTTTGCCAGAGAACTATATTAGCCCAAACAATAAGTGCAACCAAACTCAATTTTACATGTTTAATAGTGATATCTTCAAGAATTTTACATAAATTGTTCCTGTGCCTTATTATTCTCTATTTCTTATTGCATCATCGCCCTTCTTATAATGATGCATTTTTGGGGTACTATACTGAAGTATTGCCTTATCTCTAACTTGGCCTTGGTCATGCGTGAACAGACACATCTCAATAGTTCCTGTATGGAAAAATCCTTAAACATGTTCATAAATGGGAAGTGGCAGCCTACAAAATTAGTTAATTCCCAATGTCATGTTCACTGGTATGCAAAATTGTCAAGAGTAAAATAAGAAGCTTCTGTTTTGCCAAACTAAAGATGTAAACTTTGGTATCAAAGGCTCTGTTGCCAATTGATAACTTTAAGTGAAAAGTTTGTTCAAAGTATATATTTAATTCACATAAGAGTAGGTATTAGAGAATTAAACAGCACACAGAACATGTTGGCTCTTGCTGGGAACCTGATAAGCAAAACAGAACTGTAAGCCATGTTTAAGCATGATAACTTGATAGAGTATAAGAACAGAGTTTCCATGTACCCTTCATGCAGGTCTACCAATGAAAACATTGTATAGTTATAGTTCAATTATCAAAGCCAAGAATTGACCTTGGTATTACCTAAACTACACAACTTATATGGATTTCACTTATTATTATTTTTTTTTATTTCATACATGTTTTTAAGATTTTATTTTTAAGTAATCTCCACACCAAACATGGGGCTCGAACTTACAACCGTGAGATCAAGAGTCACATGCTCTACTGAGACAGCCAGGCGTCCTAGATTACACCCATTTTTATATGCACTCTTTTGTATATAAGTCTATGAAATTTTATCACCTGAATAAGTTTGTGTAACAGCCATCACATTCAGACTGTATACCTTTTCCATCACCCTAAATTACTTTCATATACTATTCTGTGATAGTTGCACGCTTTCTCAACACTAATCTCTTTCCTCCTCTGATCTCTTCCCCATACCTACAATTTTATAATTTCAATAATGTTATATAAATTAAATCCTATGGAAAGTAGCCTTTTGAGATTGACATTTTTTTTTCACTCAGCCAATTGATTTGAAATTCAGCCAAGTTTTACATGTATAAATAGTTTATTCCTTTATATTTCTGAGTAGTATTCCATTGTATGGGTATACTTTTGTTGTTTTTTCCCTTCATCTTTGGAAGAATATTTGGTTTATTTCCTGCTTTTGGATATTACGAGGAAGCTGCTATGAACATTCATATACATGGTTTTGTACGAACATAAGTTTTCATTTCTACAAGGTATATTCCTATTAGTAACATTGCTGGAGAACATGATAAGTACATTTTTGTACTGTTTACCAGAATGAAACTGTTTACCAGAGTAGCTGTAAAATTATATATTCCTAATACCACCTGATACCATAATTTTTTTAATTTTTAATTTTTTTATCTGAGTATACTTCACACGCAATGTTAATTAGTTTCAGGTGTACAACATAGTGATTCAACTTCTCTATATATTATGCTATGCTCACCACAAGTGTAGCTACCATCTGTCACCACACAATGCTATTACAATATTATTGACTGTATTTCTTATGCTGTGTCTTTTAGTCCCATGACTTACTGATTCTATAACTGGAAGCTTGTATCTCCCACTAGCTTCACCCATTTTGCTCATTCTCCACCTCCTCCCTCTGGCAAACACCAGTTTATTTTCTGTATTTAGGGTCAGAATCTGCTTTTTGTTTGTTTATTTATTTATTTTGCTTTGTAGATTCCACAGGAGTGAAATGACATGGTATTTGTCTTTGTCTGACTTATTTCACTTAGCATAATACACTTAAGGTCCATCCATGTGTCACAATGGCAAGATCTCATTCTTTTTTCGGCTGATTAATACTCCGTTATTTCTATATTTATATCTATATCATCTGTATCTATATCATCTATATTTATATCTATATCTATTATATGTATCTAATCTATCATTATCCATTTGTCTATTGATGGATACTTAGGTTGTTTCCACACCTTGGCTATTGTAAATAGTGCTGCAGTAAACTTAGAGGTACATATGTTTTTTGAATTCATTTTTTAAAAAGTTCTTTGAGGGGCGCCTGGGTGGCTCTGTCGGTTAAGTGTCCGACTTCGGCTCAGGTCATGATCTCACGGTCTGTGAGTTCGAGCCCCGCATCAGGCTCTGTGCTGACAGCTCAGAGCCTGAAGCCTGTTTCAGGTTCTGTGTCTCCCTCTCTCTCTGCCCCTCCCCTGTTCACGCTCTGTCTCTCTCTGTCTCAAAAATAAATAAACGTTAAAACATTTTTAAAAAAAGTTATTTGGATAAATCCCTCTGGTGGAATTAATACATCATATAGTATTTATGTTTTTAATTTTTTGAGGAACCTCCATAGTGTTTTCCACAGTGGCTGCACCAATTTGTATTCCCATCAATAGTGCACAAGTGTTCCTTTTACTATACATCCTTGCCAACATTTTTTGTTGTTGTTGTTTCTTTTATTTTTTATCCTAGCCATTCTGATAGTTGTAAGATAATATCTCATTGTGTTTTTTATTTAAATTTCTCTGATGATTTAAATTTATCTGATAATTCTCTGATGATTAGTGATATTGAGCATCTTCTGATGTGTCTGTTGGCCATCTTTCTGTCTTCTTTGGAAAAATGTCTACTCAGGTCTTCTGCCCATAGATTTGGTGTTTAAGTATAATTAAAAATAAGTTTTATTTTAGTTTCAGGTGTACAATACAGTGATTCAACAATTCTGTATCACTCTGCCCATTTTTAATTAGATTGTTTGGGGTATTTTGGTGTTGAATTTTTTAAGTTATTTATATAATTTTGGAAATTAACCTCTTATCACATATATTATCTGCAAATATACAATCCCATTCAGTAGTTTACATTTTGCTTTGTTGATAGAGTCCTTTGCTGTGCAAAAGCTTTTTATTTTTATGTAGTCCCAATAAGTTATATTTGTTTTTTTTCTCTTGCCTGAGGAGACATATTTTGAAAAATATTGCTACAGCTAATGTCAAAGAAATTACTGTCTCTTTTCTTCCAGGATTTTTATGTTTTAGGTCACACATTTAGATCTATTTTGGGTTAATTTTTATGTATTGTGTTGGTACTGTCATGTTTTAAAAATATATTTTATCAATTTTAGTAGTATCTTATCGTGGTTTTAATTTGAATTTCCCTAATAGCCAAGAATGTTGAATATTTTTCATGTGCTTATCTTATATTTGGTATACTGTCAGTTCATGACTTTCTCATGATTTAGTTATAGACAGATAGATAGATGATAGATTTCTTAATTTTCTTACTATTTAGTGTAGAGAGTTCTTTGGGTTTTTTTCTGGATGTGAGTCCTTTACCACACATATGATTGTAAATGTTTTCACCCATTCTGCACCTTGACTTTTCAGTCTCTTATCGATGTCTTTCACAGAGCAAAAGTTACTAATTTTGAAGAAGTCCAATTCATGTATTTTTTCTTTTATAGATTGTCCTTTTGGTGTCATATCTAATTTCTCTTCTTCTAAAGAAAAGTCAACAAATGTGCTCCTTTTTGGAGAATTTTACAGTTTTACATTTTAAACTTAGATATTGAATCCATTTTGCATAAAGCATGAGGTGTGACTTGAGGATATGTGTGTGTGTGTGTGTGTGCATGTGTGTGTTGAATATACAACTAATACCATATATTTTAAAATTAGATCTCCACTGAATTCCTTTTGTTTAATATTTATTTATTTTTGAAAGAGGAAGGGGCATAGTTAATGGGAGACACATAATCTAAAGCAGGCTCCAGGCCCTGAGTCATCAGCACAGAGCCTGATGTGGGGCTTGAACTCATGAACCCCAAGAACATGACCTGAGCCAAAGTTGGACACTTAACCTACTTAGCCACCCTGGCGCTCCCACTGAATTTCTTTTGTAAGCTTATCAGAAAACGTTTTGTTTAAAAAAATGTTTTGGTTATTATTGCCTGAGTCTATTTATAAATTCTATTCTGTTCCATTGATATATGTCTTTATTCTTTCACCTGTATCACAGACTCTTGATTACAGTACCTATACACTAAGTGAAAATCAAATTGTGTGAAAAAGAATTTCAAAAATGCATTAAATACCTAAATATGAGACATGAAACCATTAAAATCCTAGAGAAGAAAACAGGCAATAACCTCTTTGACATCGGCCATAGCAACTTCTTTCTAGATATGTCTCCTGAAGCAAGGGAAACAAAACCAAAAACAAACTATTGGGATTTCTATAAAGGTAAAAAAGCTTCTGCACAGCAAAGGAAACAGAAAAACTAAAAGGCAACCTACAGAATGGAGAAGACACTTGGAAATGATATATCTGATAAAGGGTTAGTATCCAAAATACATAAAGAATTATCAAACTCAACACCCAAAAATGAATAATCTGGTTAAAAAATCGGCAGAGGACATGAATAGACATTTTACAAAGAAGACATCCAGATTGCCGACAGACTCATGAAAAGATGTTCAACCATCACTCATTATCAGGGAAATATAAAGCAAAACTACGATGAGATACCACCTCACACCAGTCAGAATGACTAAAATCAACAACTCAGGAAACAGCAAATGTTTGCAAGGGTGTAGGGAAAGGGGAACTCTCTTGAACTATTGGTGGGGATGCAAAGCGGTGCAGCCACCCTGGAAAACAGTATGGAGGTTCCTCAAAAAGTTGAAAATGGAACTACCCTATTATCCAGCAATTGCACTACTAAGTATTTACTCAAAGAAACAAAAATACTAATTCAAAGGGATACATACACCCCGATGTTTATAGCAGCATTATCTACAATAGTTAAATTATGGAAACAGAAAAAGTGTCCATGGACTAAGGAATGGATTAAGAAGAAATGGTATACATATATGATAGAATATTCCTCAGCCATAAAAAGATTGAAATCTTGCCATTTGCAGCAACATGGATGGAGCTAGAGAGTAAGCAAAATAAGTTAATCAGAGAAAGACAAATGCCATATGATTTCACTCATATGTGGAATTTAAGAAATAAAATAAATGAGCACAGGGAAAATAGAGGCAAACCAAGAAACAGACTCTTAACCATACAGAACAAATTGATGGTTACTAGAGGGGAGGGGGGATGAGTTAAATAGGTGGTGGGGATTAAAGAGTGTACTTGTTATAAGCACCAGCTGTTGTATGGAACTGTTGATCACTATATTATACACCTGAAACTAATATTACACTGTATGTTAACTAACTGGAATTTACTTTTTAAGTTTATTTTTATTTTGAGACAGAGAGAGAGAGAGAGAGAGAGAACGGGTGGCGAAGAGACAGAGAGAGAGGGAGACAGAATCCCAAGCAGGCTCCATGCTGTCAGCGCAAAGCCTGATATGGGGCTTAAACTCATGAACCATTAGATCATGACCTAAGCTGAAGTCAATAGTTGGGCCCTTAACTGACTGAGCCACCCAAGCACTCTTTAACTGGAATTTAAACAAAAACTAAAAAATCAGTTTGTCTGATTCCTCCTTTGTTATTGTTCTATTTCAAAATTATTTTATCTATTTTAGTTACTTTGCCTTTTCACATAAAATTTAGATTATGCTTGCTGATGTCCACAAAAACTCTTGGAATTTATTTACACCTATAGATCAATTTGGGAAGAATTGGCATCTTTGCTATGTTGAGTCTTTCATTATATGAACAAGGTATATCTTAGTGTTCTGTAATTTTCATAATAAATATCCCACATATGTTGTATTAGATTTATACCTAAGGTGGATTTTTTTTGGTTATTATTTATGGTATTGCATTTTCAGTTTGAATTCCCAATGTTCTGTTCACTGTGTTGACATCCTATTTGCAAACTAGCTAAATTCACTTATTAGTTCTAGGAGTTACTTGGTGGATGTTTTGAGACTGTCTACGTAGATATCATATCATCTGCAAAATACTTTTACATCTTTATTTCCTACCTCTATGACTTTTATATCTTTTTGCCTGATTTCATTAGCTAAAATATGTATTACTTTGCTGAAAAAGCAGTTAGAGTGGGGTATCTTTACCTCATCTCAATCTTAAAGATAATGCATCTCTCTTCACCATTATATTTGATACTGTTTTTTATATTTGTTTTGTTTTTTCCAGGCTGGGTTTTGTAAATTTTTTTTTATCAAGTTGAGCAAACTCCTTTCTTTTGGTTTTGAGCTATATCAACTTTTATGATAGATTTCATCCAGAATAAATGTTACAGTTTGTATGCCTTGATCCCTGTAAATTTATTTAGACTTTTTGACACAGAATATGTGCTATCATGGTAAATGTCCCATGTTCACGTCAAAGGAGTGTGCTTTGTTGCTGTTTTAGTAAAGCATATAAATATATATGTCAATAAGGTCAAGTTAGTTGATAATGTTTAAATATTCTATATCCTTCCTGGTACCTTTTTCTATATGTTCTACTAAATATTGGGGGTAGGAGGGAGGGGAGGGTGGGTGATGGGTATTGAGGAGGGCACCTTTTGGGATGAGCACTGGGTGTTGTATGGAAACCAATTTGACAATAAATTTCATATATATAAAAAAAAATTTAAAAAAAAATTAAAAAAAAATATTGGGAGGCAGATTGGAATTTCCAAATATAGTTTTGGATTTGTCTATATTTCTTCTTGAGGCACTATCAAATTTTTTTTTAGTTGGCATACATTTTGAAAATCTGTTATTTTGTGCATGAAGGATTAGGATTGTTAAGTCCCACATTGTGTATGGAGCCTATTTAAAAAGAAAAAAAAATAATTTGTGAAATAATCTTCTTTAATACTGGTAGTATTCTTTTAGTATAACATTTACTTTAAGGGGTGCCTGGGTGGCTCAGTCGGTTGAGTGTCTGACTTTGGCTCAGGTCATGATCTCGCGGTCTGTGAGTTTGAGCCCCGCGTCAGGCTCTGGGCTGACAGCTCAGAGCCTGGAGCCTGCTTCATATTCTGGGTCTCTCTCTCTCTCTCTGCCCTCTCCCGCTCATGCTCTCTCTCTTTGTCTCTCAAAAATAAATAAACACAAAACAAAACAAAACATTTACTTTAAATGATACTAATATTGCCACTAAAGGTATCTTGTTTTTTGTTGGAATGATATATATTTGTCTATCCTTTTACCTTCTCCCTATTTATACCTTTATATTTAAAGTATATTCTGCAGGCAACTTATGGTTGGCTCTTGTGTTTATGTCCAATCTGACAATGTGTCTTTGAGTTTGTGGATTTAGACCCTTTACATTTAAAATTATCGTTAATATAGTTACATTAAAATGTATCATTTTTCTATTTGTCACATATATTACTTTATCCCTTTTTCTTATTTCTCTGCCTTATTTGCAATAATATTGTATGTCTAATGACTCCACTTTGTCTTCTTTATTGGCTATTTTATATCTATAACTCTTTTTTACTAGTATTGTTGATTTAGGATTTATTGTATGCAGGTTTAGCTTATAAGATTTTATCTTGCAGTGATATTATACCACTTCATGTAATGCATAAAGCCTAAAAATACTATAGTTTCACTTCTCATTTTCCAACTATTATGAATAAAGGTTGTAATAAATTCTACCTTTACACAAGTAACCCCATACTACATTATAATTATTTTTTCTAAACTGTAAATTATATGCTGTTATTCACTAATAAGAAAGTATATATGTTTACTCATACAGTTACAAATTCCTGTGCTCTTCATTACTTGGTGTAGATTCACATTTCCATCTGGTGTTTTGTTCTGTCTGCCTGAAATTTAACAATTCCTGTAATGAGGGTCTATTAGTGATGAATTCTTTCAGCTTATACACATTAAAAAGTCTTTATTTTATTTTGTTTTGGAAAGATTTTTTTGCTTTGTACAGAATACAAGATTGACATTTTTTTCTTTTTAGTATTTTAACAATATCACTGCACTCTCATATTTTTTTGTGTTGCTTCCAACAAGAAATATGCTGGCATTCTTACCTCTATTTAAAGGACCTCTTCAGAAAGAACATGCGAGGATTGGTCCTGTCCACTTAGCAGATCCCTGTACATTGCCAAGAGGGTACTGGGTTTGGGAAACAACAAGGGTGGAAGGGATTTCACAGACTTGCATACTGACCTTGAGTGATCCTGTTCATCTTTCTATTTCCATTCCTTTTACCCCACACCCCACCTGAGGGCAAGCTCCTTTCCCCTCACTCATTTTGCCAGTGTATATGGAATTCATGGATTTAAACATTCTGAGCTGCCAGCTCACCGCGCCATCTGGCGTCCACATCCTGGAAGCCAAGACCAATCTTAAAATGCTGAAAATAAACCTGGTCTGCAGCTCCACAGGCTGTTTCAAAATAACTTGATTTTATAGAAACTTGGAAGATATTTAAGAGCATTAGATTGTTATTGCAATTTGTGGCATTCTAGTACTCTTATAATTTCAGTTCTAGTACCTTTATCATTTTTGTATATAATTTGGCACATCGTTCTTGAATTTAAAATGTTTAAATGTATAATAAAAATTGATACTTTTAGAAAAGCAAAAGGAATAGTAAAATTAACACCTATCCACCTCAATCCAAAATCGTTAACATATTTCTGTAATAAGCTCATTGTATACCTAAGTCCGAAGTAGACAATTTTAAGGCATGGCATTTCTGCCTGCATTTTGACAAAATTAAGGATATTCTTCTGTAACCACAATACCTAGATCACTTCTATCAAAAAGGAAGGGGATAGCTCCCTAAGGCCATGATTTTGTTCCATATGAAAATTTCTCCAACTATCCCCCAAGAGCTTCACTGATGATTTTTTCCCCGAGACAGGAAACGATGGAAGATTCTGTATTTCCACGGACTTCAATGTCTCTAAAACCACTGTGAATCCTAGGCAACCTCCCCAACACCATTCCCGCTTTAATTTTTTAGTACATTCTCAGTGAATTTTGTTCAACGGCACGCCTCTTTTATCCCCGCCTTCGCCCCCCCCCCCCCCCCCCCCCCTTTCTGCAGCCTAAGGGACTTTCCGCTCTTTGCTCCAGTAACAGCCAGCTGTGGCGGGAGCCCCAGGGGAGGAGTCCCAGAGAGGCTACTGAGCAAGCGCAGATGACCTAGTAGGTGTGGACCTTCTCCGAACCCCGCCCAACAAGGGCAGGGCCCTAGCTAGCGAGGCTGATACGAGTACTTCGCCGCGGGGTCGACTATGCAGGCGAAGCTAGCTGCTCCTTGCTTTTCCCTCAGGATTCGGTCGGAGAATTTGTATAAAGAACGTTTGTTCAGAAATCATACCGCTTGCTGTGCGTTATTGCTTCAGGCCTTGCCTTGTAATATTTGTTCTTGCATTTTGTTTGGCATGTAAATGTCTTTAACACATGCGTATAAATCCTTACCGTAAAAAAATTACATAGGCATCATCTACAAACAGACTCATATTTTTTGTATTGTGTATGCCTTTCTTGCTTTTTAAATGCATGAATAATCATTTTTCAAAGAATTTTGAAATCATTTTTATTTAATGTTTTGAAGCATTGCTCTTTACTAAATTGAATTTTTAAGGAAGACAGATGTAACATTTTCACTGTTTTAGTGTTTTCCAGATTTTTTCTCAGAGTCTTATGCTTTGAAACGTGCTGTGAATATTTTATTATATGACTTAATTTGTTCTAATTGTGAAAGATTCAGAAAGGCATTAATTTGTGTAAACAGAATACTAAGATTCCCTCTCTGAATATGGAGACCAGATACTTACTTGCTGTGCAAGTATGAATTTAGTAACATTGTTTTTTTCCTTATCTAAAAGCTGTAAACCTTAGTTGGAGCCTGTAGTTATTTCCACATCATTTTTTTAACGTTTGCATGATTTTTTTAAATATACATGGCCCATAATATAGATATATATTCTTTTCTTACTCTTTAGTAAGAGGATACTAAATGCCACTCAAAATATGTGTATACACATCTGTTACAGGTAGCACATACTTTTGTAATATGGTCTTTTAGAGAAGAAATTGTAATATTTTACCAATTACCATAATATTAAAGTATGTGTGACTGTGACTTTTTAAATTATCATTGTATTGACTTAGTCAATTATTTATCCACCTTTCTATGACTTAGCTGATTCATTGATGTTCATTGTTTCAACTTGAATCTTTGACACCTCTGAGACATAGTTTGTTTGTGAATAGGCTGATGAGTATCCTAGAGAGTGCAGATGGGATTCCTTGACTGGGTTAAATAGATATTTCCTCACCCCAAACCACCAAGAGACACAAAAGCATGAAGAGGTAGAAACAATTCAGGCCTCCAACAAGCAGACTTAAGATTTATTTGAGGCCTGAAATGTGGAGAGCACAAATGTGTTTAAAGGAACACATTCTGTGAAGGAAGCATCCTCACAGGTTGCATCTCTGAGACTCAATGGCTATATTTGCTATGCAAGCAAATGAAATTCTTGATCTAATGGCCTAAAAACTGTTCTGGGGTGGGGAGCATCATTTGTTCTAGGTTTGTAAGATATGAGCAAAACAGAGCAAAATCATGATGTTTTTATGGATATCTTTACTCCAAATTGTATGGCTGCAGTCAAGATATCAATACTGGAAATTAGTACTCTATACAGAGAATTTAAAGGCCAAATCTCGTTAAAAAATTTGTGCCTCATCTTCACCTCATTTGATTATTTCACCATTAATTTTAATTTTCCTGCATGTGAAGAACAATCCACTGTTTCAGTGCAAACTACATAGAATACAGCATTTATATAGCAAAGGAAAAAGACAATTCCCAAGTTTAAAGGAAACTAGAGGATTTGGGAAGAAATAAATAGAAATGATAAACCTTACTGGTTGCTCTGTATTTTGATGATAGTTATGTTTTGCTCTTATAAATAAAAAACTCTAATTGAATTATTTAATAAAATTATTGTAAGTTTGTTGACCTCAAATATGAAATCACAAGAAAAGCAGATTAGGGTCCCTATGAGTGGTTCAACCTACTAATAGACATCATTTCCTTTGTCTCTAATATGTAACTCTTCACCATTGGGCTTGCTGAAAGATAACAATGACATGTAAAGACCTCTATCTTTTTGTAGTCAGGAGGATTAAAAGGTTGAGAGCCAAGTTCAAATGACATTTCCTAGTGTCTTTGCTTTTTTTTTTTTCCTGCACAGTTCCCATAGTTCTGTGACCCATATCTCAGTGGATAATGATTCACATAGCAACCCTATCTGCAAGGTAACTGGCATGATTATCATCTCTTCTTATTGCTAGATGTGGATAATGGTTTGGTAAAATGTACTAAGCTAGATATTGAGTGAACCAATATGTAGTGTCTTGTCATATTTTCCTCTTCTGCATCTGAGGAATGTTCTAGGCCACTATAGGCAGAAGGTAGTGCCACAAACCAAGTATTATTTTCAGTTTTATATAATTCTAAAATTTGCCTAGTTGTAAAAAGCTGGTAACAGAAATATGGGGAATTGACTGAGGCATTTCTGTTTCTACTACTTATTAGATCAAAGACTGCCAGTCAGTCGTTCAATATCTGATTTTGTTATATGTTCTATGGCAATAACAACAATTACCTCCTAGAGATATGTGAGAGTTAAGTACATTAATAACTGTAACTAGTACGTAACTGTGCTCAATAACTGCACCTGAGTCAGTGAAGGAGTGGCTCAGTCACTCCTAGTTTTGACTCAGGTCATGATCTCATGATTCATGAGTTTCAAGTGCCGCATACCCTATGCACTGGTGGCTTGGAGCCTGCTTGAGTTTCTCTCTCTCTTTCTACCCCTCCCCTGTTCTCTCTCTCTCTCTCTCTCTCTCTCTCTCTTCCGCTCTGTTTCAAAATAAATAAGCTTTTAAAAAAGAACAAAGGATGTACCTTCTTGGGACTCCTGCGTGGCTCAGTCAGTTAAGAGTCTGACTCTTAGTTTTGACTCAGGTCTTGATCTCATGATTCATGAGTTTATGCCTCGTCAGGCTCTGCACCGATGGCTCGGAGCCTGCTTGAGTTTCTCTCTCTCTTTCTGCCCCTCCCATCGTCTCTCTCTTTCTCTCTCTCTCTCTTTCAAAATAAATAAGCTTTAAAAAAAAAAAGAACAAAGGACGTACCTCCTTTACCAATCTCCAAATTGGCTAGAACTTACTGCTTGATTCTGGATGTAGAGTCAATGGGAATGTGGACAGATGGGGAATTTGGTTTGTGACTTCTCACATAGAAAGTTGACTGCCAAAGTGTGATTTGCAGTTACTTCCAGGAGATAGAACCTGTTTTAATACCTAGTATTCGTACCCAACATCCCCACAGTGAGAACATTCTTGGAGAGTTCTCAGAATTGTGTTTGACAATACAGATACCAGTATATATTAACCACAGTGTTAATATCCAAATGTATTATCACCTTTCAATTTCAAAATGTCTTATCAGGACTCTCATTGCTATTTTACAGATGAGAAATATGAGGCACATCCAGGTTAAGAAACTTAACTAAGTCACACAGAAAATGGCAGAATTGGGAAATCAGCACAGGCAGCCAGATTCCACAAATATTACCTCTCAATATGAAAACCCACTTCCAACAGCACGTAAGTAGCAAAAATCTGGAATTTTAAATGTCTTGTCTGCCTCCCTCTGAGGTTATTACTCTAAAGCTATTAACTTGATTCTCCTGTCCTCTAGCAGCACTTTATTTGAACACTATGCTGAAAAACTGCCTTGGTAACTCCTCTTTGGACTGATGGCAATACTACTCTCAAAATAACCTCTATATGGGGAATGGCCTCAAGCTATGGCCCATAAGAGCAAATGTCAGCTTCCAAAATCAAAGAACCTATCATATGGTGTTTACTGAAATGCCAAGATTTTTAAAGTAAAATATGAGATCCAAGTGTTCCTTTGCACCAACCCCCCCTCCCCAAATACAATGTAGTAGTATTTAAATTATCAAATTTAAACAAAGCTGGACACCACTTCATGGTAAGGAGAGATTTCAATCAATAGTATACTACTGCAATAGAAATTATGGTCTAACATCTGTTTGTACAGAGAAGACTGGGCATTTTAAAGAAAGAATAAGGGAAAAAGAGAGAAGTGAACAGGGGCTTGGTAGAGTCTGGGAAGTGAAAAATGATGTAGTTGGTCAGTATAAATGTGATTAGGACAGCTGTGTCTGTTAGCTGACAATTATTAAAGTTAAGATTCTATACCCCAACAGAGGCCCTATCCTTCCTAATTTCATTTCAAACTAATGATTTTCAGGTACTTGAGAAAGAAACCTCTGAGTTGAAAGATATACATATATATGTCAGTTATTTATAACTCAAAATAACTCAAAATTTTAAGTATTTTTTGTAAGTGTCTAATAAGAAGATCAGGTATCTATCATCAGGTGTTGATTAGAACAAATGGTAAATTATTTTGGCAGCAAAAGTCATCCTAGGGATTGAGCTGTTAGAAACTTTTATGATCTTTAAAAATTTTAATGTATGTGTAGGAAGATGAACAAAATCATTTATACTGAGAGTCTATAGTTTTTATAGGCCAAGATGTGGGCTTAGAGAAACCTGACTAGAGATTAGAAAAAAGGATGATTTTTACCAGTATCAAAAAGAACCATGCATCCCAAAATACATATAGAGTCTCAAAAGACGCTATTAAATGGTAAATACAAAATAATAATAATAATAATATAATAGTAAAATAATAATAGTAAATAAAATAATAAGTAATAATAAGTAAATGAAATAGTAAAAATAAATAAATATTAAAAAAATAAAATAGGAAAAAATAGTAAAAAAAAATTCTGAAAAAGGACAAAGTTGAAGGTTTCATAGCTCCTGATTTCAAAAGTGATTGCAAAGCTACAATAATTAAAATAGTGTGGTACTAGCATACAGACAGACATATAGAACAATGGAACAGAATAGGGAGGTCTAAATTAAACCCTTTTATGCATGGTCAAATTATTTTGACAAAGGTTCCGTGATCATTCAAGGAGTGAAGGACAGTCTTTTCAACAAATGGTATTGGAAAAACTGGATGCAAAAAATATATGAAAAAGTATAAAGTATAAAAAACTCAAAATGGGTCAAAAACCTAAATATAAGGTCTAGAAACTGTAAATGTCTTTGGAAAAAAAAACACATAGAGGGACAGCTTGATGACATTAAATTTGGCAGTGATTTCTTAGATATAAATTAAAAGCACAGGCAACAAAAGTAAATATAGATACATTGGAGTACACTAAAATTAACAAATTTTGTGCATTCAAAGATACAATCCATTGACTGATAAGGCAATCTATGGAATGGAATGGGGGTAAATACTTTCAATAGATATTACTCCAAAAATTATATGCAAATGACCAGCGAATACATGGAAAGTTACTCAGTATCAACAATCATTAGGGAAATGCAAATCAAAACTATGATGAAATACCCCCTTACACCCATTAGGATGGCTTCTAAAAAAACATAGACATCAAAACAGAAAAACAAACAAACAAACAAGTGTTTGTGAGGATGTGGAAGATTAGAATCATTGTTCACTGTTGATGGAAATGTAAAATGGTACAGCTACTACGAAAAAGAGTATGGTGGTTCCTTAAAAAATTAAAAGTAGAATTATCATATCATCCCACAATTACATTTTAGGTATGTTTCTAAAAAATTTGAAAGCAGGTCTTGAAGAAATATTTGTACACCCATTTTCATTGCAGAATTATTCACAATAGCCTAAAGTTGGGAGCAACCAAAGTGTCTATCAATAGATGAACAGATTGTGGTGCCTGGGTCACCCATTAGGCTCGAGGTCCAACTTTTGATCTCAGCTCAGGTCTTGATCTCAGGGTCGTGATTTCAAGCCTTCCATTGGGCTCTGCACTGGGCTCTGCGCTGGGTGTGGAACCTATTTACAAAACACATACACTCACAAATGAATGGATAAACAAATAGATAAATAAAATATATAAAGCAAACAAATAGATAAACAAAATGTATATATATGGCAGTTATGTGAAAAACAACAACCATAACAGCAACAGAACATGGGGATTTTTGTTATAGATGAGTAATGAGACAAATTCAAAAGTTAATGAAAGTAAAAACAGATAAAATGGGGATGGTTTCTGATTATTGACTACACTGTGAGGTCACAAGGAAGCTTCTTGAAAGCTTATTTCGATTTATCCTATTAGTAATAGATGTGACCATCATGTTTATGACTTTTATAGTTAGCCCCTGGAAAACAAGAATTAGACTGTAAGCCCTTTGGAGATGAATTATTCTATTTTACCATTCAATTACATATCCCCTGGAACTAGGATATTTTCTCTGACCTCACTGGTGAAAACATCTAGATATTGAATTAATATATAGATGAAATACATAGATTTATGTATGAAGACTTGGGTTTATAGCTCAGACAGAAAATGCATCTTTAATAACTCAGTTTTCAAAATCATCTAGTCAGGGAGTCAGTTTCTAAAATGATATATAATGACTGAGTTAGTTATTAGAGCATTGCGTTAGTTTGCTAGAACTTCCACAATACATTACCACATACTGGGTGTCTTAAACAAAACTAGTTTATTTTCTCACAGCTGTAGAGACTATAAATACAATATCAAGGTATTGGAAGTTTTGGTTGTTTTTGTTTTTGTTTTTTGTTTTTTGTTTTTCTGTGGACTCTCCTTTGGCTTGCAGATGACTGCCTTCTCAGTGTATCCTTATGTGTTCTTTCAGTGTTAGCATCCCTGATATTTCTTTGTGTGTTCAGTTATTTTCTTCTTGTAAGGATACCAGCTGGAGTGGGTTAGGATCCACCCTAATGGCCTCATTTTAACTTAATCATCTATTTAAGGGCCTTATCTCCAAATACATTCACATTCTGAGGTATGGGGGATGGGATTTCCAGAATATGAATTTGGGGAAGATATAATTCAGCCAGTAGCAAGCACAGAGATTTCAAGGCTACAGAAATAAGGGAATGATACCCAGATGTAAAGATGTCCAAATTTAATAAGGCAAAAATAATTACCTAGTCATAAAATTGTGAATGGCATTGGGACAAGAGATGAGTCTGAACATATAGGTAGGACTGTTACTATTTTATCTCTACACGGAAATGTAAGTTGAACATTTCTACTATGAAAAATGTGTAATATATGTTTTTTTTAAATGTATAAGGCTACTAATTTAAATAAGCAAGGACTAAAAGTAAGGAGATTGATAAATAATCCACTTATTCTTAAGTTGGGTTTATTAAGATGAAATTCATCTTTTTTCAGTATATAGTTCAATGTATTTTAACAAATACATACAGTCATGCAACCACCACCATAATTAAGATACAGAACATTTTTCTTCACCCTTAAAACTTCTGTTGTGTCTCTTTATTGCAATTCTCTCCCTTCACAGCCTTAGCAATTATTTTTCATATTTCTCTTGATTGTTTTGTCTTTTTCAGAATGTTATATAAATGAAATTATTCTGTATGCAAGCTTCCTGTCCAGTTTTTCTCACTTAGAATAATGTTTTTGAGATTCATTCATACTGCTGCATGTATATGTAGTTTGTTCCTTTTCAACATTGATTTGTAATCTACTGAAAAAGTGTACTAGAATGTATTCATCTCTTTTACAACTTGTTGGATATTTGGGTTGTTTCCAGGTTTGGATTATTATAAATACATTTTCTATAATAATTTAGATACAGCAGGGGTGCCTGGGTGGCTCAGTCAGTTAAGACTCCAACTTCAGTTCAGGTCATGATCTCATGGTCGGTGAGATTGAACCCCATGTTGGGATCTGTGCTGACAGCTCAGAGCCTAGAGCCTGCTTTGGATTCTGTGTCTCTTTCTCTCTCTGCCCCTCCACCACTCTCACTCTGTCTCTCTCGTTCTCTCAAAAAAAATAAATAAACATTAAAAATATTAAAAAAAAGAATTTAGATACAGCATTTTATGAACATATAGTTTTACTTATCTTAGGAAAATTCCTAATATTAAGGTTGCTGGATCATATAATTGATTTTTATTCACTTTACATAAACTGCCAAATTGATTCAGAAAGCTGCTATACCATTTTACATTCCCAACAGCAAAATAGGAGAGTTGAAGTTGCTTCACATATTTCCTAGCATTTGCTATTGGCAGTATATTTTGAATTTTTTAAAGTTCATCTAATGGATGGGTAGTGGTATCTCATTGTGGTTTTAATTCTCATCTTTCTGATGACAGTGGTGTTAAGCATATTTTCATACACTTGTTTGCCAACTCTTTTTTGCTTAAGTATCAATTTTCCTGCTTTAAAATTTTGTTTCTTGTTTGTTATTAAAATTATATATATAATATATATATTATATTTATATAAATTCTTGATATAAGATTTGTATCAGTTAGATATTGAAAATATTTTCTCTAAGTCTATCGTATCTCTTGTTATTTTGTTAACAGAGTCTTTCATAGAATATAACTTATTTTTAATATTAAGTACAATTTATCCATTTTTTCTTTTGTGACTTATGTTTATTTCCTACCCATGAAATTTTTGCTCATCCCAAGACCACAAAGGTTACCTGCTATGTTTTCTTTTAGACATATATTAAGGTTTTATATTTATATCTATGAAACATTTTGAGTTAATTTTTAATATAGTGAAAAATGCAATTGGATGGTTTTATTTTGTTGCTGTTGTTGTCAGCATACAGATGCTCAAATGTGCTAGCACCATTTGTTGCAAATACTATTATTTCTCTCCGTTGACTTCCTTTAGCTCACTTATCAAGACCTACTGACCATATGCCTGTAGGTTTTTTTTCTGGATGCTATGATATTTCATTTATTTAAATGTCTATCATCACCTCAACTTTCCTTTATATTAAGTCTTGAAATAAATCATGTGAATCCTCTAACATTGCTTTTCATTTTCTGAATTGATTTGGCTTTCTAAGTCTTTTACTTTCCTATGTAAATTTTAATGTTTTTTAAACTTATTTTTAAGACAGAGAGAGACAGAGCATGAGTGGGGATGGGGCAGAGAGAGAGGGAGACACAGAATCCGAAGCAGGCTCCAGACTCTGAGCTGTCAGCACAGAGCCCCAAGTGAGGGCTCGAACTCAGGAACCATGATATCATAACCCCAGCCAAGTCGGAAGCTCAACCCACTGAGCCCCCCAGGCGCCCCCCTATATAAATTTTAGAATGCACTTGTCAGTTTTTACAAAAATTCATAATGAGATGTTTATTGTTGATTGTGTGGAAATATTTAGATAAATATGAAATAATTGATGTCTTAAAATATTGACCCTTCCAATACATGAGATTGGGGTATTTCTACATTTACTTCAATATTTTTTATTAATCTTATCTAATATTCATAGTACAAATTTTGCACACATTTTGTCAGATTTATCCCTAAGTTCTAATTTATTATATTTTTATACTACTGTAAAATATAATTTTAACTTCAATATCCATTTAGGGAGCCCCCAAATATCCATTTATTCATTGTTGGAAAACATGAAGACAACTGATTTTGAGCCATTCAATTTTGAAAACCAAGGAAATTAAGTGATAACCATGTAACATGTATTTTGCTATATATTAAGAATGGAGAAATGAAACATTAATGTAATGTTTCCCTTTTTACTTGAGACATAAGGCAAGTGGAGATTCAAATAGGCAATGGAAATAAGATTAAATATGCTGGAGGAGGGAATGTGCATTACTCTGCTGCAATCCACAATATGTACTGGAATGAAACCTGAATTTAAATGGTCATTGAAGATTTGTTGGAGAAAACATTCTATGATTGAATACATAAAGCATTAGAAGCCCATGTAAATTAGAGCTAGAGAAGCCAATAAAGAAATTGTATTCAGGTATAAAGGACAAAAGATGTGAGAAATAACATGGAAAGTAGCATTTTCAGGAAATTTGAAGAAAGCTGGAAACATATGCCTGTGGTAGATTTTTGAAGGAATGTATTCTCTATTACTGAACTTGGATTTATAGTTTTTAACATTTTATCAGACTACTATGGGGTCTACTTACTAGAAACACAGCTGGTGTAACTGTAAAATGAGAATTTGGGAGACTTGTAAATTTGAATAACAAAATTTATGGGGTTTAGAGACAGACTAGGCAACGGAAAAGCATGGGGTGAAAAAAAAAAAAATGAGAGCCTAAGGTCTTGGAAAAATAGCCACAGAAAAATGTAGTATTTGCAGGGTACAGCCTTCTCTTGATTGAGTTAGACCTCCATGTGAAAGATGCCAAGTCAGACCATGAACGCCCCTCCTGTAAGGAGGCAATTCAGCTCCAAACACAGGTTACTTTCAAGCCTTAAACTAAACTTCTCATGTTTCAGAAGTACGTGCTACACTGATTTTGGAATCGGGACCCCTGGGCTCATAGCGCCATCTAGCATCAACAGAAATGGGAGGCCAACAGCAAACTAATTAAGTTTAAAAAAATAGGTGGCTGCGGAGGGGAGTGGGCGGGGGGGGGGGGGGGGGGGGGGGTGACCCAGGAACCAGAAATGCCTGTGTTCATTTGAGCAGGATTTTTAAATATTTATTTGAAAAGTGAAACAACGAATAATTGTTGCAGGGGGAAAATAATGTGATTTTATGATTATTCTCGATAAAGATACAGAGAAGACTGGCCCATATCCACTTTACATTTTACAAGTAACATAAGGGTTAAAAAACTGATGTGAATTCTATTAGATTGATTTCATTTACAAACATGGATTAAAGGAGTGGATTACCATGGAGATATATATATATATATATATTTCATGTTTGATATAAAACTAATTCAGTTGACTTCTCACGGTGTCACACTAATCCTTGGAAATATGTGTGTTTACAAACACCATTTTCCTCTTTAGTTACGTTATAGTTCATGAGAATAATTTTAAGCTGAGGCCTTTATACGTTATTATTCTTTAAACCATTTTTCCAATCTGATAGGCCTGGTGTGTTTGTTTGAGGCTCCCCGGGCGGAGCCTTGTACTCTTAACACCCCAGGGTTCCGACTCCTACAGCACAGGCAGCCTTCGCCGCCTCCTAGCAGGACTTCAGCCGGCAGGAAACGCGCCATTGTACAGTGCGGCCGGCTGGCTCTCGCAGTGCACTGTGGGAAGGTCACGTGCTTTTCCGGCGACTGCAAAGGCCGATCCTGTAAGTTCCGCGGGGCATAGGCGGGGCGTTATCAGGTGCGTCACTCCTTACCGTCCGGTTTTCATTTCCGTGCTCTGGGCTATGTGCGTTCCTCTTTCTGTCACCCTTCGCGAATTTCCTGTCATCTGCACTGTAAAGACTTTAACAAATTATTTAAGTATTCCCCCCCCCCCCCCCCCCCCAAAAAAAATTCTCCCAGACTTCTTATCATGGTTTCGGGTCTTGATCTTTAACTTTATGTTAACTTCGGGTTATTTGTTCCCGCCCCTGAGAAAAGTACAAACTGATGTGTCCACAGCATTCTCTTCCTTTTTTTTTTTTTTGTACCGTTAGATAAGCATTACCAAAGCCATAATTTTGTACCCTTTCTTTACATTTCATTTATTGCATCCATCTGCAAAGTCTAAATATTTTTTAATACTGATCTTGAGTATTTTTATGGTATACTATTTTAATCATTTCTATGTTTTCCTTTAGATTCTGTATTGCTTCTCTAATTGTTTTTTTCTTTCTACACCAATAAAATATCTTTAATATACGAAGACTTTAGGGGCTTCAAAGTTAAACTTTCGCAAAGTCTCAATATTCACATTTTATTTTTTTTAAGATTCTTAAACAATTATGGCACAAAGTTGAAAAAAAGTTTTACGACTTTTAAAATACCTACTGAATCTTGGTTTTCTATATGTCCTGACTTATCTTACTCCACTGTCCTAGCTGACATCTTAAAACTGATCATTCAATTCCAAAATTGTTCTGATACGGCCTCTGCTTCCCCTATACTATCCTCCCAGTTCTGGTTCAGTTTTCTTCCCTCCCTCCCTCCCTTCTTTCCTTCCTCCCTTCTTTCCTTCCTGCCTTCTTTCCTTCCTTCCTTCCTTCCTTCCTTCCTTCCTTCCTTCCTTCCTTCTTCCTTCCTCTTTCTCTCTCTCCCTTTCTTTCATTCTTTCTTTTTCATAGAAAATATTCCCCAAACTCTAATTCAGAGGTCAGCATTGTTTTTGTTTTCTGTAAAGGGCCAGATATTAAGCATTTTAAGCTTGGAAGGTCCACTATGGTCTCTGTGACAGTTATTTATATCTGCGATGTAACATGAAAGCAACAATAGACCATATATAAATGAATGGACATGACTCCATTCCAGCAAAGATTTATTTACAAATGTATGAACTGACCAATGAAGGTGGTTTCTGACTGTAGCTTAATCAGCACCTTGCTTATGGTAAACGACATTGTAGTTTATACAACTCAAAAGTCATGTTTTATTTTTGTTGTAAATTATTTTGATTTTACCTGTATTTTTTGCATTAAGTTGAAATATTTAAGCAATATTAGAGAAGGTAAGGGAAATGGAGGGAATCCCAACATAAAGGCACTATGGTCTGCTATAATTCATTAGTTGATTCTATTATTGTTCTATAGTCTTGTATACTTATTTTGTCATATTGACTACCCTATTTTTTTTTGAAGTGGGAATACATGCTGATTATAATATTAAAGAAAAATATTCAATGAAACTAGTTAAAAGTGATGTTAGGTTTTATTTGGGGCCATTATGACAGGTACGGGGATCACTGCAATGGGATTTTATAGTAGGAGAAAGAAGTTAGGCTCAACTATTGAATATAGGATAGGCAAGTGGGAATATACAGACAAAAACTAGGGTAGGAGTCAGGTAAAATTTCAGAGTTCTGGGTCAATCAGCCTAACAGAATCCTTGCTGAAGAAAGGCCAGGTTCAAGAGATATGAACTGGGGATAGTGGAGGATAAGGAAACTGATTAAGGATATTCAAGATGTTCAAATATTTAGGGTGGGAGTTTCTGGTTAAAGTATCTTAGTGGAGTACTTGCTAAAACTAGCTTTTACAAGGAAGAGCATAGATAGGACCAGGAGAAGGTTCAGGACACTTACTGAAGTTTGGCCAAGCAAAGAATCCTTGTCAGTAACAAAGAAGAAACAAAATGGAAAAAGAAAACATTGTAATTTTTTACAGTTAAGGAATTTCCGCCTTATACCACTGATCCAAAAATTAATCATTGCAGTACATTGCCACCATTAATACTTTGGTGCCTTTTTAAACTTATATTTATAAAATACATTAATGTGTCTCACAACATTTGCTTCTTTGTATGTGTTTAAATAGATTATACACAATATATAAAGATAATATTGATTTAACCAAATACTTATTGAAAAGTTATTTGGTACTGTGCATTTTTTCTGAAATTAAAGCTCATAAAAGGTACATGGAGTTTGTTCTATGAATTTAACCATTATATAGATGAGAAAACAAAGGTAAAATGCATTCACAACATTGAAGCAGCAATTGTTGGAGTAACAACACAAGATTATTATTTTACATGCTGAGACCATATTATTCACTCCTGTAAATCACAGTATCACATATTTCTGTTGACTTATAGCCTGAAAGGTTAATTCTGCCTCAAACCTGTTTTTGTAAATAGAATTTTAATGTAAGAGGCATGCAAATTTAATTGTGTATAGCTGTTTTCATGCTGCAATGGCAAAATTCAGTAGTTTTGAGAGAAACAATATGACTCATGAAGCCAAAATATACACTATCTAGTCTTTACCCCACCCAGAGTTCAGTTTAGAGCCTAGGCTGTTCAGTCTTTGGTATGTTAATTAGGAAGAAATCCACACTAAGACAGAGGAGGCTGGTGAGCCTGTGAATTCTTATACTACTTCAAAGAATCCCCTTCTCAAGCTCCTTTCTCTCCACAAACTCCCAATACTTTCTGCTTCCATTGGTCCTTTTCAGTTCTCAGGCCATGATTTTGACCATGTTTGGGATGAAGTAGTCAGAAGACATAGAAAGAAAACATAAAAATAATATGTGTTGGCTTTTAGAACTACAACTTCTAGCAGCAAAGAAAGTTCCCTTACTCTTACTTTTTTCTTCTTGTGAGCTCCCTTAGCTGCCACTGTCACCATGACAACAGAGTGACCTCAGGGCTTGGGAAGGAGAGATTGGAGAAAAGAAAGGGGGGAAGGGAAGACAAATTCTGCACTTTCTTAGCATTAGCAGTTCCCTTTGCAATTCTCAAATTAGAATAAGAGGGCTCTGAAGCATTCTGTCTTCACCACAGTGCTCATTTCTGGGTTTCTGTATGTGTTAAATACAAGCTGGGAGATACATGTGTATCTCAGGCCAGGAAATACACAGTGGGAAAAAAAGAAAGAAAAAGAGAAAGAAAGGAAAGAAAGAAAGAAAGAAAGAAAGAAAGAAAGAAAGAAAGAAAGAAAAGAGAAAAAGGAAAGGAAAGAGTAAAAAAACACCAGTTTAGTAGTACTTCGCAATCCATTGTCCTTCCTTGATTCCTGCTAATGTTTATTTTCAGTATTTAAATAGCTGTTCCATATATTTTATTCAACATTTATAGTTATATTCAGTGGAAGAAACAGAGTGGAGTGTGCTTGCTCCCTCTTAACTTGGAAAAGGAACCTTGAATGCAGTCTATTCCACCTTTGTTTTTAAATTTTGACCAAAAAAAAGTTTAATTTATGTTCACAAATTCATATTTATACTTATAAAATATCATGTTAAAACCAAGTTCTTCATTTTAGTATCTATGTCTTTCAATTCTGTTTTGATATATTTGTATTCTTAGAAAATTTTCAATTATCAATTATAATGATATAGGCTATCACTTTTTTATATGAATGAGAATGCTACTTCTAGTATGAAATACAGATTTTAGTAATGTTTGTTGTGTTAATATTTTAAAATTTTTCCACAGCAATATATCTAGAGGATATCAAGATGAGTGGGAAACTTTGCTCTGAGTCTCATATTATATTTTAAATTTCCATGAATTTTACATGTTATGATGTTATTTATTCTAATTTTAAAATGTGTTGTTTGATCTACCAACAGCTACAAAATGGGCCCTTTACACTTTAAAATTTTTTTTTTCAACATTTATTTATTTTTTTGGGACAGAGAGAGACAGAGCATGAACGGGGGAGGGGCAGAGAGAGAGGGAGACACAGAATCGGAAGCAGGCTCCAGGCTCTGAGCCATCAGCCCAGAGCCTGACGCGGGGCTCGAACTCACGGACCGCGAGATCGTGACCTGGCTGAAGTCGGACGCTTAACCGACTGCGCCACCCAGGCGCCCCATACACTTTAAAGTCAACTTTCATGGAGCTAAATATAAAATTCAGAACTTGGGTCACCTGGCTGGCTCAGTCAGTAGAACATGTGACACTTGATCTCATGGCAGTGAATTTGAGCCCACATTGGAGGTAGAGTTTACTTAAAAAAAATAAAAAGAATAAAATAAAATTCAGAACTTCCTGAACATATATTTGTGCCAGAATAGGCTATGTTTACACTATTCAGCCAATTGCCAAACATATTCTCGTTGTACCCCTTTATATATGCCCCTTGCCCTTTATTTCTCTCCCCTCACCCCAAATTGACAGTAACAATTATGTTCTAACCTTCCATTTGCCTTTAGAGTTGTCTCTACTCCAGGATCCCCATACTGTTAAGCTAATAGTCTCCTCACTAAGGTGTTCCTGAAGCTTTTTCATTGACACCCTATGAATTTGACTATTATTGTGATTATAATTACTATTTTGTCTTCAAAAACTTAATTTTTCTTCTCTCTAATCAGTTCTCCAAAGTTTATAAAAAACAGAATAAGCAAGCAGAATATAATCAGAAAAAACATAGAATAACAATTATAATTTTTAGATATCTTTTCTAATACTTACAACTTATGCATATATATATCTTTCACTTCATTGATTTTTTTTTTATTTTATCTTAAGTGTAGAAGTCTCAAGTGTAGACATTAGCAATCTGCATATATCCTAGATATCTTCTGATATCACCTTTCACTGGTGACCACTATCAAAATCTTCATGTATTTCTTTCTTAAGGATGTACTCTGCTTATAATATTTTTTTAATTTTATTATTTTTTTTAATTTACATCCAAATTAGTGTATACTGCAACAATGATTTCAGGGGTAGATTCCTTAATGCCCCTTACCCATTTAGCCCATACCCCCTCCCACACCCCCTCCAGCAACGCTGTTTGTTCTCCATATTTATGAGTCTCTTATGTTTTGTCCCCCAACCTATTTTTATATTGTTTTTGTTTCCCTTCCCTTATGTTCATCTGTTTTGTCTCTTAAAGTCCTCATATGAGTGAAGTCATATGATATTTGTCTTTCTCTGACTGACTAATTTCACTTAGCATAATACCCTCCAATTCCATCCATGTAGTTGCAAATGACAAGATTTTATTCTTTTTCGTTGCTGAGTAATACTCCATTGTATATATACATCATATCTTTTTTTTTTAATTTGTTTAATGTTTATTTATTTTTGAGACAGAGAGAGACAGAGCATGAATGGGGGAGGGTCAGAGAGAGAGGGAAACACAGAATCCAAAGCAGGCTCCAGGCTCTGAGCTGTCAGCACAGAGCCTGACGCAGGGCTCAAACTCACAGACCATGAGATCATGACCTGAGCCAAAGTCGGAGGCTCAACCGACTGAGCCACCCAGCCACCCCACACCATATCTTCTTTATCCATTCATCCATCGATGGACATTTGGGCTCTTTCCATACTTTGGCTATTGTTGATAGTGCTGCTATAAACATGGGGGTGCGTGTGTCCCTTCGAAACAGCACACCTGTATACCTTGGATAAATACCTAGTAGTGCAATTGCTGGGTCATAGGGTAGTTCTATTTTTATTTTTTTTTTTTTTGAGGAACCTTCATACTGTTTTCCAGAGTGGCTGCACCAGCTTGCATTGCCACCAACAATGCAAAAGAGATCCTCTTTCTCCGCATCCTCGCCAACATCTGTTGTTAATGGTAAACCATTCTGACAGGTGTGAGGTGGTATCTCATTGTGATTTTGATTTGTATTTCCCTGATGATGAGTGATGTGGAGCATTTTTTCATGTGTCAGTTGGCCATCTGGATGTCTTCTTTGGAGAAATGTCTATTCACGTCTTTTGCCCATTTCTTCACTGGATTATTTGTTTTTTGGGTGTTGAGTTTGATAAGTTCTTTATAGATTTTGGATACTAACCCTTTATCTGATATGCCATTTGCAAATATGTTCTCCTGTTCTGTCAGTTGGGAGAATGCAAATATCTTCACCCATTCTGTCAGTCTTTTAGTTTTGCTGATTGCTTCCTTCACTGTGCAGAAGCTTTTTATTTTGATGAGGTCCCAGTAGTTCAGTTTTGCTTTTGTTTCCCTTGCCTCTGGAGACGTGTTGAGTAAGAAGTTGCTGTGGCCAAGATCGAAGAGGTTTTTGCCTGCTTTCTCCTCAAGGATTTTGATGGCTTCCTGTCTTACATTGATGTCTTTCATCTGTTTTGAGTGTATTTTTGTGTATGGTGTAAGAAAGTGGTCCTGACTCATTCTTCTGCATGTCGCTGTCCAGTTTTCCCAGCACCACTTACTTAAGAGACTGTCTTTATTCCATTGGGTATTCTTTCCTGCTTCGTCAAAGATTAGTTGGCCATATGTTTGTGGGTCCATTTCTGGGTTCTCTATTCTGTTTCATTGTTCCGAGTGTCTGTTCTTCTGCCAGTACCATACTGTCTTGATGATTACAGCTTTGTAGTGTAGCTTGAAGTCTGAGATTGTGATGCCTCCTGCTTTGGTTTTCTTTTTCAAGATTGCTTTGGCTATTCGGGGTCTTTTCTGGTTCCATACAAATTTTAGGATTGTTTGTTCTAGCTCTGTGAAGAAAGCTGGTATTATTTTGGTAGGGATTGCATTGAATATGGAGATTGCTTTGGGTAGTATTGACATTTTAACAATATTTGTTCTTCCTATCCAGGAACATGGAATATTTTTCCATTTCTTTGTGTCTTCTTCAATTTCCTTCATAAGCTTTCCATAGTTTTCAGCATACAGATATTTTACATCTTTGGTTGGGTTTATTCCTAGGTATTTTATGGATTTTGGTGCCACTGAAAATGGGATCAATTCCTTGATTTCTCTTTCTGTTTCTTCATTGTTGGTGTATAGGAATGCAACCGATTTCTGTGCATTGATTTTATATCCTGCAACTTTGCTGAATTCATGAATCAGTTCTTCTACTTATAATACTTATGTGGATTATTTGAGGGTGGATTTATGAGTGTGTGTGTGTGTGTGTGCATGTGTACTTGTGTGTGTTTGCCTGTATGTGAGTGCACATATGATCATAATAATTGTTAGACACAATCATAATAGATAAAAGTCCAATGGTATAGTATTGGACTCTATTTTAGGTCTTTCCTTTGACCACACACGCACACACACACACACACACACAATTTCATCATGAACTATTATTTTACCCATTAAAGTATTATTTTACCCTTTACCCATTAATGTGAAGACATTAAGGATATAATTCAAAACCTATCTTTCTAAATGCAAAGACAACCCTCTTTATCATGGTGATGGATAAACTCTTCATATCTGTTCAGTTTCTTCAGACCCATTAGTATGATGGGTCTATTGTATTTCTAGGAGTCACAAAGCTGTCCTCGTTGAAGATTTTATCACTGAATCAACCAATTGAAGAAAAATCAGTGGATAAATATGTAAATGTATATTAAAAAAATAATGTAGTAATGTATGGTTATACACACACATGTCTGTGTGTGTGTGTGTGTGTGTGTGTTACTAAGTGACAAAGTATATATAGTTACTAAGCATTATCTAGAGATCAGGGCTTAGACATGAGGTCTTCTTTACAACTACAATACAGAGTCCTTACTCACAAGGAAGAACTGGATTTCCTAGGATTCACCTGGTATGTATTACTGTGCTGGATTCTGGCTATTGCATACATTTGTGGTTAGTTCAAGTCATGCTTTGTAATTGTCTTTACTTCATGTTAAAACAAAACAAAACACTATAAACCTCTGAACTTCAAAAATCTCTGAGTCCTAAAATAATTCACCAACAATGTAAGCAGGAAAAGACAGTTGGAGAGAAAGTATTTAATTTCTTCTTCATGTTAAGTCCAATAACTAGGAGGCCCAAGAAAACTCTAAATAAGTAACCATGATTAGAATGAAAATACAAGATCCATAAATATTAGTTGTTTATTTTACCCTGACCTGGTATTTTTCTATCTACAGTGATGAGTGATCTAAGAAAGAAACACACACACACACACACACACACACACACACACACACACCCTGGACAATGTGATAAAACTAGTTATCACTAAATACTTAATTTGTATTAAGCAAAATACAAGCAAAATAATTGTGATTTCCTCAAAATTCCTTGATCACCCACATAGAGGTTCATGTAACTAATGTAACAATGCAGTATATGTTTAGTAAATTGCAAAGAAATCATGTGCCATATTCATGGATTTATGAGTAGAATGAGCAGAGATGGGGATAAATCAGTAGACAGGACTCATGTCAACTTTATGTCTATGTATCAGAATGCTACTAAAGAATTTTGAAATAAAAAAGACCAAATTATAATTTATGTACTTGTGTGGGTTATTTAAATAAGCATAGGGAGATTGATGCAGCATTTCAGTCACTTTTACAAAATGGAATATTGAGCCACCCACATGGCATCCACTCCACTGTGCACGGAGGATACACAAATGTTCTGAACAGATGAAGATCCTGTTGCTTCAGATACAGCAACCAGTGGTCATTCTGATGGATAGAGAAGTGATTTCCATTGCCATAGATATTATGCAGTATAAAAAGTAACAGTAAATAATGTTATGGACTGAATGTTTGTGCCCCCCCACCCCCCTCATATGTTGAAGACTTACTCCTCAATGAAATGGTACTTTTGGAGATAATTGGGTTTAGAGTAGATCTTGAGGATGAGACCCCCCCCTCACCGATAGGATTAACATATGTATATTCAATATGGGCACACAATTAGAAGGCAGCTGTCTACAAGTCAGTAGGCTGTATACAACTCACTGTTGGTGCCTTGATCTTGGGCATACCAGCCTCCAAAAGCATGAGAAAAAAAAGTCTGTTGTTTAAATAATCCAGTCTGTGCATTTTGATATACTAGCCTGAGCTAAGACACAGGTCTAGTAGAAGGAGGCAAAAACAAAACAAAACAAAAAACAAACAACAAAACAAAACAAAAGTCGTAGTGCCACAACATAAGCCTCAACATGAAAACATTTGAAGCATTGTGGAAATATTAACTATTACATAAATTACATCTAGTTTCTGAGATCACTGTATGCCATATTCATGAGTGCTGAATTTATTAACTATTCATCAACTTTATTGGGAGTATCAGTCTTAGGAATGCTGTATATACAATTGTCAAGACTTAGGTCTGAAAAGGTGCTGAAATAAAGCCTGGAGTTCAAGGACAGAGGCCATGTAAGCAAAGGAAAATTAGAAAGCAAGCCAACACTTCCTTCCCATCAAAAGTGGCCACAGGTTTTCAGTTGACAACCTTCTCTTCACCCACTTAAGCCTCCCTGGAAAGCTCTGAGAGTTAGACCATAAAGGTACCCCTGAATTCATATTCTAATTGTCTCTTCATAGACTTTGTGTATTATTTCTCCAGTTTTTTGGGGTCCTGGTAACTGAATTTGATTTTTTTATGTTCTTCTGTGTAATGAATGCTTAAATGTTAAATATAAAAGTTTATTGTTTTTTCCAGAACCATTATTTCTGACTTTTTATTTTGTAAAACAAGTCTTTTTTTATCAGCCACATTATATTGAGATTTTAACTAAATATTATTATTATTATTATTATTATTATTATTATTAATTTTAAGTAAGCTCTACACCCAGTGTGGGACTTGAATTCATGACCCTGACATCAAGAGTTGCATGTGCTAACGACTGAGCCAGCTGCATGCCCCAAGTAAGTATTTTGAATGTAAACATATTACATTAAATTTGAGTAAAAGTGAGAGAAATTATCACCAAAAGTTCTTATCGTTGTCTACTCTTAATGTTTTACCAAGCATGCATTTTTTAATAATTCAAAATTTTCTAGTTTTATTGAATAATTGGCATATAACATTATATAAGTTTAAGGTATAAACATGTTTATTTGATACACTTAAATATTTCAAAATGATTATTATCATAACATTAGCTAATAATCAGTCATATCACATAATTACCATTTTTTTGAGGTTGAGAACAAAAGATCTTAAGCAACTTACAAGTAAGAACCATTCTACTCTCTGTTTCTATGAGTTCACCTTTTGGAATCTATATACAAGGGATATCATACAATGTTTGTCTTTTTCTGACTTATTTCACTTAGCATAATGATCTCACATTTTATCCAAATTGTTGCAAATGGCAAAATTTCCTTCTTTTTGTCACTAAGTAATATTCCATTGTACACATTTATACCATGTTTGCTTTACCCATACATACATTGACAGATGTACACTATACAACTGTAATAAAAGTTTTTATAGTATTTCATTGTATTGATGAGCCACAGTGATTTTCCAGTTTACCATTCTTTCTTGATATTTCAATATTTAGGGAATTTTTGTCTGTTATTATTATCATTGTTTGATACAAGAAACAATGTTGAAACAAACATACTCAAACATAAAATAAACATATATGTTAATATGTATACATTTTTGTAGCAGATTCTTAGGGCCAGAAGGTGTTCATTTAAAATATTGCTGGATATTGCCAAAATTGCTTTTAAAATCTTCTCATGTCATAAGATACCATGATTGTTTTACTCATTTTTCTATATGGGCTCAGAAACATTTTGATATTTATAAGATATAACCCCATTTATAACTTTGAATAATTTAACTATTTTGACCATTTCATTACTCTGTTTTTACCTAAATCTTTCTCATCTGCAAAATTATGCTAGTCCCCACCTAAACCACAGGAGAACAGAGGAACAGAGCTGAGCAGAGAAGACAATGTTGGGGAAAATACTCTGATGTTGCTTCTTGTAGATTTTGTTTTTAGAATGCTGCCCAGGTGTTACACAGCTATATTTTAGTATGAAGGTATAAAACAATACATTATTACAGTTACATACAGAAGCAATTAGTTTATTTTTCATGCGCATGGCAAAATCCTAGAACATGTGAGCCAGGTCTCTTGTAAAGTTTAAGAATATCCTGAGGCGCCTGGGTGGTTCAGTTGGTTAAGTGTCCGACTTCGGCTCAGGTCATGATCTCACGGTCCGTGAGTTTAAGCCCCGCCTCGGGCTCTCTGCTGACAGTGCAGAGCCTGGAGCCTGTTTCAGATTCTGTGTCTCCCTCCCTCTCTCTGACCCTCCCCCACTCATGCTCTCTCTCTGTCTCAAAAATAAATAAATGTTAAAAAAATAAAAAAAAAAAAAAGAATATCCTCATGGACCCAGCATCCATCTGATTTCTATATTTACATTCTTAATTGGTAACTTTCTACTGTTTCCTCCAATCCTCAAGTATGCTTTGAGGAAGGACATCAGGATTCTGCTCAAATATCCAGACAGAAGGCAAATTTTCATCACAAACCACTTGACATGGTTACTAATTCTTTAAAAGTCCTTTACCTGTCTTGCTTTCTCCTTTGTTCCCTGTATGTTCTTCCCATCCTACAGCAATGCATTACATGAGCACAACTGAGGTCTTATGTTGATTCTAACTTTGGTTCTGTCCCTGAGTGTCAGTCCACATGTTATAATAGATTCTGTCTGGGCTATCATTAAGCCATCAGCAAAAATGTCCTTTTGTAGATCTAAAATTAGAAAAGAATGCCCCATATAGTAATTGCTGGAAGGACAGAATCCTCTAAGAAAAAAAAAATGTGATATCTGGGCTTTGCAAGGACAAAGATTCAACATGTTGGTAGCTAGAACAATATTGTCACCCATGACCTTGAATTGAAAAAAAACAAAAGTGTATCTGTGTTAAAAGTCCATGCTCCATTCCATTGGGAAGAGGATTGTAATAGGTAGGTTAAAATAGGCCACAGAACTCTGAGTTTATCCTTAGGTAAATTGGAAGAGGACAAACACAAAAAATTATGAAAACTCCTGCAGGTCAGTTTAGCATCCTGGTAGGTGCCAGGAACCATGAAGGATATGCCTGAAGCTTGGTGTCTGATCTCACTGTACTGTTAAGAGGCACAAGGGCATTCTTGCAAGCTTATATCCAAATGTTTTTTTTAAGGAGGTTCAAAATAAATCTTAATTTTTTGAGATATAACATTGGATAATTTTAAGGTATACACATGTTAATTTGATACAAGTATTATTGTAATAGGATATTACCATAACATCAGGTAACACTTCCATCACATAACATAATTATCATTTATTTTATGCAATAAGATTTAAGATCTAGTTGCAAAGAAACTAGATCTTTAATGTTCTCATTACATAATAAATTATATATAGATATATATGGTACTTAATATTGTAAGTATATAATACAATATGATTAACTGTAATTATTATGTTGTACCTTGTATCCTCAGAACTCATTCATCTTCTTACTGCAAATTTGTACCCTTTGGCCAGCATCTCCTTATTTCCCCTACACCGCAGCCCCTCATTACCACCATTGTACTCACTGGTTTTTTTACTTCAATATTTGAAGTTTATTGTCAAATTGGTTTCCATACAACACCCAGTGGTCATCCCAAAAGGTGCCCTCCTCAATACCCATCATCCACCCTCCCCTCCCTCCCACCCCCATCAACCCTCAGTTTGTTCTCAGTTTTTAAGAGTCTCTTATGCTTTGGCTCTCTTCCACTCTAACCTCTTTTTTTTTCCTTCCCCTCCCCCATGGGTTTCTATTAAGTTTCTCAGGATCCACATAAGAGTGAAACCATATGTACTCACTGTTTCTATGAGTTTGACTTTTTAAAGTTCCATATAAAAGAGATATCATGCAGTATTTTTCCTTCTCTGACTTATCTCTGAATAGATGCCTTTTTTGGGGACACCATAAAACCAAAGAGAGGAAGATTTCATAATATACACAAGTATCTAGAAAAAACAGTAGACACTGAATATGTATTATAATAGAGTACAGTGCAGGTAATTCTTCTCTTTTGATCACAGTTTTATCACCATTCCTACAAAGAATCTGGAATACTTTTGGCATCAAATATGTATATGTATATATAGGTATGATTAGATTATGCAACAAAATTTTGTTAAAATGTGATAGAGCTGATTATGTTGCTCAAACTCAATAATCTGTCAATTCAAGCTTTATGATAATCTTTATCACCACATTTATGGTGCAAGAACAGATTATATTTGAAGAATTACTTAAATAATTACCTATTTCACTTCTTCATAAAAAGCTAAAAGAACAATTATAGGATTAAAATTATATTCTTATCTTTGTATAATTTATTTGTGTAAGTTATGAGAAGTAGCGTTGTTATCACCAGGAATGATGTGTTCCCACTTTACTCAATCTAGTCAAAATGGGTACTTATATGTTAAACAATTTTCCTTGGGAATTAATTTTTTTTCAGTTCTTATAATTTTTAGGAGCCTACCCTTTGCATCTCAAATTTTATTTCAGAGAGCACTTCAGTGGCCATGTTCTTTCTATTAGGTTGAATACTGAGTTGCCCAAACCATGCTAATATATTCCAAATTTTCAGGTGGAATCCCCTTAGAATCTTTCATCTTTTAAAAATTTATTTCCCAACAATTTTCTGATTCATTTCTTCTGCAAACCTATATTAAAGACTTCTGTACACCAAGTTTTAGGCTTTCATTAATAGTATTTACTTGAAGGAATAATTCAAATAAAATCCACAAAATGAGACAGATTAAAAACCTGGCAGTTGTAATACAAATAGGAGTATAAGAGTTAGATATTGCAAGATTTCCCTTTGAGTGCAAGTGAGTGGGACTCAGAATATGTCATCCTCTCAACAAATCATTAAAGATGTATATTAAGGAAAAAAATGCTCAGTGTATTATATCATAATGGTCATAATCCTTATTTTGTACATATAAAAAATCTCTTTGAAAACTATATAGATATAGCCCTCATATACATTAAAAAAGAAACAAATTAACTAGATTCTCAAAAGTATATGAATAGTCTGCATCCAATTCTTCAGAATCAGGTTTAGACTTAGAGTCATCAATGTTCATAATGTTTAATGTAATATCTCTCGAAGTGTTGTTAATATAGATTGTGATGTAATGCTTCTTAATAGAATACACTTTTTTGTCCCTGAGACTTTCCTCCAAGACACTGGCACCAGTTCTGCAGAACTTCATGCTGGTGATCTAACTAGAAAATATCAATGTAAGGATTTTCAGACTAAGTTTGTGTGTGTATATGCAATGACGATGTGCTCTCTATGATGTTATATTAATTATAAGAAGTTTTCTTTCTCTATCCAGGATGAAAAATGTAATAAAATGTGCATGTTAAAATTGATGAAACTGAAAATTGATGTTTTAATTAGTTTATAAAAGGAGCACTAATTACCAAGATGATTCTTGGTGAATGCATAGTTAACTCAGATCCAGCAAAGTGAGATTCCCTAACCATAAAGAAAGAATGGTTGCAAAAGAGGTGAGAAGGACAAATGCATATCATGGTGATTTATTAATAGAGTGGTGATTTGTGAAGAAGCAATCTCAGCCAAAAAGCAAGGCTCATCCTGTGGTGCTATCTACCTGATGAAACATCTTCAGATTCAAATCCTGTCTATAGTTGCAAAATTCTATAGTCTAGAAACACTAGAGGTCAAGGATGTGGAGGATTGAAATAGCCTTATTTGATTTTAAACTACAATTAAAGGAAATCTTCTCTGTTACTCTGTGTCCAATACATGTGAGGGGCCTCATGGGGGATTAACATAGATGAAGTTTCCATATTCTCTGAGATTTTGGTACAGTGGGAATTCCCAAAACTTAACAGGAAACTAAACTGTGGGTGGAGAGCTGCACTTGGGAACTCAGATGTGAGGAATCAGACTTACAATGGGATGCACAAGGAAGACCACTTGGAGGACCATATCTGAGGAAGTGTTGAAGTATGGGGAACAGCCGGTTATGCAAAATGGGGAGGGCAAAGAGAAGTAAAAGCATGTCCTCATCACAGGCAAGGACATATGAAGAGGCCAGTGGTTTCAAAGGACCTTTGGGAACAGTAATTTGTAAGGATATCAGAAGCATTAAGGGAAGAGCATGGTGGGACTAGCCAGTGGGAGATGAAAGTCAGGAAGTATTGCGGGGGCAGCCCACAGAGGAATTCATGTGGTGTCTGAGAATTTCTAACTCCTGGGTCTTTTTCCTTGAGACGTTACTCCCTGCCCATGAGGTCTGTCAGGAAGACAGGAAGACAGTGAAAACAAGTGAGGATGGCTCCAGTCCACTGGACAGGTCCCTGGACACTACCAGGAGTGGTTCTGCACCAGAGGAGGAGCCAGGCTGGAGGGGGCAAAGGGAATTTCCAGGCTAGTGGACGGCAGGGGTCCTGAATGTCCCTGTTTGCATCCCTTTCTCCATGCCTCGCAACTCTCCCCCATCTGAGTGCAGGCTCCTGTTTCTTCGCCATTTTGCATGTGTGCATAGGGTGGATATTGAATGTTGAGTAGAACATTCAAAGGGACTGGGTCACAGCGCCCTCTGGCGTCCACAGATGGGAGGCCAAGAGTGGACTTAACAGAATGCTATGGGAAAGGGTCCTCGGTCGCTGAGCACAGAAGAAACCCGACGGGAGCGGCACAATTGACGCCGGCAGGGGGCGCTGAGGTACCACAGCTCGGCAGTGGGGGCGCCTCTTTCAGGCCATTTCTCACTGGAGCATATATCCTCCGTGCATCTTTTCTCTTAGAAGCTCTTTGATTTTCCAACACAAACCTCGTGATTTTTTCCATTGTCTCACAGAACAGAATTTTCTTGCTGCATTATCTTCATCTGCTCCTTGTGGGGCTGAAGTAGTAATAGTTAGCCAAACCTAAATATTGGTATATTATTAATACTTCATATGTCAAGGATAAATTGTATGTAGATGAGCATAACAAACTTGGCCTACAGACTTGGACGAAAGCTGATATAGCTTCTGAAACCTCAAGCTGCATCTCGAGGATGACCCTAGACTCCCTCTTCCTTCCCCACACTTGACCCCACCCCCACACTGTCATTAAAGTGCCTGAGAAAACTCAGCCAAAAGCATTTTCTGTTTGTTGCAGCCAACTCCTGATGATAAGGGTCCTGGTTTTCCAGTCTATGTGGGAAGGTAGGAGCCTAAGTTTGATAAGTGCTTGTTAACAAACCCAGATGGGTTCCATATGGACCGAAACATCCTCCCACTGTTTGTAATTTTTCACTTCCATGACTCTACTGAGACCCTGCTCAAACCCTCCCTTCTCCCTCATTCTCCTTTTAAAAGACCATTCACTTCTGAGTAAATACAAGTTGAACTCAAATCACACTGGACTCTTCTCACTATTGCTGTGGTATATTTCTAATTAAAATCAGTCCTTGCCACTTTAACTAGTGCCCAACTTTGTTTGCCTTTGACAGTTTTGGCCTCCACAACTTGGATCTGTATTGTAACCACCATTAGACCCTCCTCAGACACGACAACTGGACTTCTCAGCTGCATAGAGACCTTTGTATCATCTTCAAACTTCTTGTTCCTATGGTGGTAAGTCCAAGCCCTGATCTAATGCTCTGGACAAATGTCTGTTGAAGCATGATGAGGAACAATTTTGTTTCTTACAATTTTGAGTACATACTGGAACTAAGTTAGACAACCTCCCCACTCGCCCCAGACTTCTAATGAAAGGTATCTGCTTGAATGGATGTCCCTGATGGCTTCTTGTTTTGAGTAGGGCTCATACCCTGACTCCTGAGCTAGAACAAAGTTGTTTTTTTTTTCTTCCTGCCTCTTTTTTCTAACTGGCATATAACATTATATTAATTTTAGGTGTACAACATAATGATTTGATATGTATTTTTTATTGTGAAAAGATTACTATAATACATTTAGTTAACATCCATCATACAAAGGTTTTTCTTGTGATGAGAATTTTTAAGATTTACTGTTTTAACAACTTTCAGATATACAGTACAGTACTGTTAACTGTAGTCACCATGCTGTATGTTATACCCTCACAACTTATTTATCTTATACCTGGAATTTTCTACCTTTTGATTATCCTCACCCATTTCACCTATCCCCAAACCTCCACCTCTGGCAACCACCAATTTATTCTGTCTATTGGTTTATTTATTTGTTTGTTTGTTTGTTTTAGATTTCACTTATAAATTAAATCATACAGTATTTGTCTTTCTCTGTTTGACTTATTCCACTTAGCTTCATGCCCTCAAAGCCCATCCATGTTGTCACAAATAGCAGGATCTCCTTTTTATGACCAAATACTATTTCACTGTGTGTATGAGTCTGTGTGTGTGTGTGTGTGTGTGTGTGTGTGTGTGTGTATTTTACCCATTTATGTGCCATTAGACACTTAGGTGGTTTCAATGTCTTGGCTATTGTATATAATACTGCAATAAACATGGGGGTACAGATACCTTTTCAAGATAGTAACTGCATTACTATTTCTTGTAAATACCCAGAAGTGGAATGCTGGATTATATGGCAGTTACATTTTTAATTTTTTGAGGGACCTCCGTACTGTTTTCCATAGTGGTTGCATCAAATTACATTCCCACCAAGTGCACATGGGTTTCTTCTCTTCCACATCCTTGGCAATACTAGTTAGTTCTTGCCTTTTTGATAATTGCTATTTGCTATTTGATTCTGGTTCTTTTGATGTCTCTTTGTTCTCTATACTTAATCCTGCTTCTCCAATGGGAACTTCTCAGTTGTCCAAATACCCCCTACCTTAAACTCCAAGTGACAAAAATGCCACTACATCGCTAACTTTCTACTTCTTCTCTTGGTGTCAGTAACTGACTAAAAATAATGTGGAACTTCAGTGACTTCTTTGGGAAAGTTAAGATCCCCTCACACTAGCCCCTCTAAGGACTCTGTCTTTCCATTACCTCCACTCCTCCTTTTACCACTGTTTATCTTTTCTTCAGATCCTTTGTATCCTTTTGTATGTCTTCTTTCAAGTCTTACCTCCTCCACCCCTCTCTTTACTCCTGCCAGACATTTCCTTTCTGACTCCAGCTCCCAAAGGCCCTATATTCACTGGAACTTTAGGTGTTTTGCCCTATCAGGGGCTCTCAAAAATGTGCAGACTCCAAAAAGCAAAACTATCTGAGGCTGAAAAGAAAAAAAAAAAAAACGAAATGGAAACAGAATGGATATTTTATTCACTCAGATAGGCTTTAGAGATGTCCAAAGAGCTGCTTCATGTCACCTTAGTCCCTCACCTAAAATGTATTCCACAGTCCTATAAGATAACATATAAGAGCACAGGAAACTTAAAAGTCTTTTCCATAAATATTGGTAAATAGTTTTACCCGCATATTGAACAGATGACATTTAACATTTCCCATTTGCCCTAAACACATTTCCAATAAAAAATATAAAATGGAGCAAAAATAAAGAGAACCAACTCAGATATAAATTAGTGAGTTTTGTATTACTGCATTTATGCCTGACTCATGGCTAAAATTTTTGAAATGAAAATCATAAAGTCTCTATTTACATTTGTATGTATTTTTGTGTATGTGTGTGTGCAAGTGTATATTTTCTCTATCTTCTGACATTACTAATTAATTTATAAAATCCCTTAAGGGAGTCCTATCATAATTAGCTTAGGGAGAAATCAACACTTGTATAAATTAAATATTTCTAAATTCCAAAAATATAAGAACCAACTCAAATGTTTTACACATTTACATGGGTTGGGCAAATATTTGGTAAATAGGACTACTTTTTTAAAGTTTTTATTTTAATTCCAGTTAGTCAATATACAGTGTTATATTAGTTTCAGGTGTACAATATAGTGATTTAACAATTCCATATATTAATAAGAATACTTTGATATTGTTGATTTAATAATACAGGCATGTCCTCAGAGTTGTAAGCATTAAATATAATGCAAGCATACATTCTACTTTCATTTACTAGTCAAATAAATTAATATTATATACACTAGTGTTTAAGATTATACAAATGATGAAATTAATTTTAATAAAAGTGTATCATTATTCTGACAAACTTCATTTAAACAATAATTGCATTTTTATTTTTTATTATTTTTTTTATTTTAGAGGGAGAGAATGCATGAGTGGAAAATAGGGATAGACAGAGAGACAGAGAGAGACAATCTTAAGCAGACTCCACACTCAGTGCAAGCCTGACATGGGCTCAATCCCATGACCCTGAGATCATGACCTGAGCTGAAATCAAGAGTCAAACGCTCAACCGACTGAACCATCCAGATACCCCAACAATAATTGTGTTTTTAATATGTTTGCCTAAAAATATTTTCCAAAATATTTTGGTAACCTCCAAAATTAAGTAATTAGATATCCATTGAATAGCTAAATAATTTCCAGATAAGCTAGCATGCTGGAACTTTTATTATTAAGCATAAGTTTAGGTTTATATACCATTAGCTTCCTATTTTTATGTGGTACAAAGAAGATAAATATATTACGTTTTGTTGATAAACATGTTCTTGCTACATTAATGAATTTTAATACAAAACATATACCTCTAGAGACTGTGAGATAGTATATTCATAAAATTTGTTAATCTATTACAGTGTATTGATATATGACAATTTACAATTGTTTACTTTGTAGTTTTCCCTGTAAAATAAAGGATGCTAATTGTTATTATTTATAATCAATACATTAAAATAAAACTATTAGAAACAGTGAAAGAAAAACTTCATTACACAGAGTATGAAAGGCAACTTGGATGTGTTTTTACATGAAAAAAATATTAGGAATATAAGGTATGCATTTTTTGTTTGTTTAGGAAAAAATAAGAGTAATTTTGTCCTTAAGTAAAATGTGAAAAAAAAAAAGAGATAGAACCTGAGTGGGTACAGAAGATTTCAGGTTTATGGGAGAAGAATTTTGTGCTGTGAGGTCAAAGCTGGATAAGATTTTTTTTTTTCTTTTGCTTCAGATTTTTTTTTTTTATGAAATTTATTGACAAATTGGTTTCCATACAACACCCAGTGCTCATCCCAAAAGGTGCCCTCCTCAATACCCATCACCCACCCTCCCCTCCCTCCCACCCCCCATCAACCCTCAGTTTGTTCTCAGTTTTTAACAGTCTCTTCTGCTTTGGCTCTCTCCCACTCTAACATCTTTTTTTTTTTTTTTCCTTCCCCTCCCCCATGGGTTCCTGTTAAGTTTCTCAGGATCCACATAAGAGTGAAACCATATGGTATCTGTCTTTCTCTGTATGGCTTATTTCACTTAGCATTACACTCTCCAGTTGCATCCACGTTGCTACAAAGGGCCATATTTCATTTTTTCTCATTGCCACATAGTATTCCATTGTGTATATATACCACAATTTCTTTATCCATTCATCAGTTGATGGACATTTAGGCTCTTTCCATAATTTGGCTATTGTTGAGAGTGCTGCTATGAACATTGGGGTACAAGTGCCCCTATGCATCAGTACTCCTGTATCCCTTGGATAAATTCCTAGCAGTGCTATTGCTGGGTCATAGGGTAGGTCTATTTTTAATTTTCTGAGGAACCTCCACACTGCTTTCCAGAGCGGCTGCACCAATTTGCATTCCCACCAACAGTGCAAGAGGGTTCCCATTTCTCCACATCCTCTCCAGCATCTATAGTCTCCTGATTTGTTCATTTTGGCCACTCTGACTGGCGTGAGGTGATACCTGAGTGTGGTTTTGATTTGTATTTCCCTGATAAGGAGCGACGCTGAACATCTTTTCATGTGCCTGTTGGCCATCTGGATGTCTTCTTTAGAGAAGTGTCTATTCATGTTTTCTGCCCATTTCTTCACTGGGTTATTTGTTTTTCGGGTGTGGAGTTTGGTGAGCTCTTTATAGATTTTAGATACTAGCCCTTTGTCCGATATGTCATTTGCAAATATCTTTTCCCATTCCGTTGGTTGCCTTTTAGTTTTGTTGGTTGTTTCCTTTGCTGTGCAGAAGCTTTTTATCTTCATAAGGTCCCAGTAATTCACTTTTGCTTTTAATTCCCTTGCCTTTGGGGATGTGTCGAGTAAGAGATTGCTACGGCTGAGGTCAGAGAGGTCTTTTCCTGCTTTCTCCTCTAAGGTTTTGATGGTTTCCTGTCTCACATTTAGGTCCTTTATCCATTTTGAGTTTATTTTTGTAAATGGTGTGAGAAAGTGGTCTAGTTTCAACCTTCTGCATGTTGCTGTCCAGTTCTCCCAGCACCATTTGTTAAAGAGGCTGTCTTTTTTCCATTGGATGTTCTTTCCTGCTTTGTCAAAGATGAGTTGGCCGTACGTTTGTGGGTCTAGTTCTGGGGTTTCTATTCTATTCCATTGGTCTGTGTGTCTGTTTTTGTGCCAATACCATGCTGTCTTGATGATTACAGCTTTGTAGTAGAGGCTAAAAACTGGCATTGTGATGCCTCCTGCTTTGGTGTTCTGCTTCAAAATTACTTGGGCTATTCGGGGCCTTTTGTGGTTCCATATGAATTTTAGGATTGCTTGTTCTAGTTTCGAGAAGAATGCTGGTGCAATTTTGATTGGGATTGCATTGAATGTGTAGATAGCTTTGGGTAGTATTGACATTTTGACAATATTTATTTTTCCAATCCATGAGCAGGGAATGTCTTTCCATTTCTTTAAATCTTCTTCAATTACCTTCATAAGCTTTCTATAGTTTTCAGCATACAGATCCTTTACATCTTTGGTTAGATTTATTCCTAGGTATTTTACGCTTCTTGGTGCAATTGTGAATGGGATCAGTTTCTTTATTTGTCTTTCTGTTGCTTCATTGTTAGTGTATAAGAATGCAACTGATTTCTGGACATTGATTTTGTATCCTGCAACTTTGCTGAATTCATGTATCAGTTCTAGCAGACTTTTGGTGGAGTCTATCGGATTTTCCATGTATAATATCATGTCGTCTGCAAAAAGCGAAAGCTTGACTTCATCTTTGCCAATTTTGATGCCTTTGATTTCCTTTTGTTGTCTGATTGCTGATGCTAGAACTTCCAGCACTATGTTAAACAACAGCGGTGAGAGTGGGCATCCCTGTCGTGTTCCTGATCTCAGGGAAAAAGCTCTCAGTTTTTCCCCGTTGAGGATGATGTTAGCTGTGGGCTTTTCATAAATGGCTTTTATGATCTTTAAGTATGTTCCTTCTATCCCGACTTTCTCAAGGGTTTTTATTAAGAAAGGGTGCTGGATTTTGTCAAAGGCCTTTTCTGCATCGATTGACAGGATCATATGGTTCTTCTCTTTTTTTTTGTTAATGTGATGGATCACGTTGATTGATTTGCGAATGTTGAACCAGCCCTGCATCCCAGGAATGAATCCCACTTGATCATGGTGAATAATTCTTTTTATATGCTGTTGAATTCGATTTGCTAGTATCTTATTGAGAATTTTTGCATCCATATTCATCAGGGATATTGGCCTGTAGTTCTCTTTTTTTCCTGGGTCTCTGTCTGGTTTAGGAATCAAAGTAATACTGGCTTCATAGAATGAGTCTGGAAGTTTTCCTTCCCTTTCTATTTCTTGGAATAGCTTGAGAAGGATAGGTATTATCTCTGCTTTAAACGTCTGGTAGAACTCCCCTGGGAAGCCATCTGGTCCTGGACTCTTATTTGTTGGGAGATTTTTGATAACCGATTCAATTTCTTCGCTGGTTATGGGTCTGTTCAAGCTTTCTATTTCCTCCTGATTGAGTTTTGGAAGAGTGTGGGTGTTCAGGAATGTGTCCATTTCTTCCAGGTTGTCCAATTTGTTGGCATATAATTTTTCATAGTATTCCCTGATAATTGTTTGTATCTCTGAGGGATTGGTTGTAATCATTCCATTTTCATTCATGATTTTATCTATTTGGGTCATCTCCCTTTTCTTTTTGAGAAGCCTTGCTAGAGGTTTGTCAATTTTGTTTATTTTTTCAAAAAACCAACTCTTGGTTTCGTTGATCTGCTCTACAGTTTTTTTAGATTCTATATTGTTTATTTCTGCTCTGATCTTTATTATTTCTCTTCTTCTGCTGGGTTTAGGCTGCCTTTGCTGTTCTGCTTCTATTTCCTTTAGGTGTGCTGTTAGATTTTGTATTTGGGATTTTTCTTGTTTCTTGAGATAGGCCTGGATTGCAATGTATTTTCCTCTCAGGACTGCCTTCGCTGCGTCCCAAAGCGTTTGGATTGTTGTATTTTCATTTTCGTTTGTTTCCATATATTTTTTGATTTCTTCTCTAATTGCCTGGTTGACCCACTCATTCGTTAGTAGGGTGTTCTTTAACCTCCACGCTTTTGGAGGTTTTCCAGACTTTTTCCTGTGGTTGATTTCAAGCTTCCTACCATTGTGGTCTGAAAGTATGCATGGTATAATTTCAATTCTTGTAAACTTATGAAGGGCTGTTTTGTGACCCAGTATATGATCTATCTTGGAGAATGTTCCATGTGCCCTCGAGAAGAAAGTATATTCTGTTGCTTGGGGATGCAGAGTTCTAAATATATCTGTCAAGTCCATCTGATCCAATGTCTCATTCAGGGCCCTTGTTTCTTTATTGACCGTGTGTCTAGATGATCTATCCATTTCTGTAAGTGGAGTGTTAAAGTCCCCTGCAATTACCATATTCTTATCAATAAGGTTGCTTATGTTTATGAGTAATTGTTTTATATACTTGGGGGCTCCGGTATTCGGCGCATAGACGTTTATAATTGTTAGCTCTTCCTGATGGATAGACCCTGTAACTATTATATAATGTCCTTCTTCATCTCTTGTTACAGCCTTTAATTTAAAGTCTAGTTTGTCTGGGGCACCTGGGTGGCGCAGTCGGTTAAGCGTCCGACTTCAGCCAGGTCACGATCTCGCGGTCCGGGAGTTCGAGCCCCGCGTCGGGCTCTGGGCTGATGGCTCGGAGCCTGGAACCTGTTTCCGATTCTGTGTCTCCCTCTCTCTCTGCCCCTCCCCCGTTCATGCTCTGTCTCTCTCTGTCCCAAAAAATAAATAAACGTTGAAAAAAAAATTTTTTTAAAAATAAAAAAAAATAATAAAAAAAATAAAAAAAAAAAATAAAGTCTAGTTTGTCTGATATAAGTATGGCTACTCCAGCTTTCTTTTGGCTTCCAGTAGCATGATAAATAGTTCTCCATCCCCTCACTCTGAATCTAAAGGTGTCCTCAGGTCTAAAATGAGTCTCTTGTAGACAGCAAATAGATGGGTCTTGTTTTTTTATCCATTCTGATACCCTATGTCTTTTGGTTGGCGCATTTAATCCGTTTACATTCAGTGTTATTATAGAAAGATACGGGTTTAGAGTCACTGTGATGTCTGTATGTTTTATGCTTGTAGTGATGTCTCTGGTACTTTGTCTCACAGGGTCCCCCTTAGGATCTCTTGTAGGGCTGGTTTAGTGGTGACAAATTCCTTCAGTTTTTGTTTGTTTGGGAAGACCTTTATCTCTCCTTCTATTCTAAATGACAGACTTGCTGGATAAAGGATTCTCGGCTGCATATTTTTGCTGTCTAGCACCCTGAAAATCTCGTGCCAATTCTTTCTGGCCTGCCAAGTTTCAAAAGAGAGATCAGTCACGAGTCTTATAGGTCTCCCTTTATATGTGAGGGCACGTTTACCCCTTGCTGCTTTCAGAATTTTCTCTTTATCCTTGTATTTTGCCAGTTTCACTACGATATGTTGTGCAGAAGATCGATTCAAGTTACGTCTGAAGGGAGTTCTCTGTGCCTCTTGGATTTCAATGCCTTTTTCCTTCCCCAGTTCAGGGAAGTTCTCAGCTATTATTTCTTCAAGTACCCCTTCAGCACCTTTCCCTCTCTCTTCCTCCTCTGGAATACCAATTATGCGTATATTATTTCTTTTTAGTGTATCACTTAGTTCTCTAATTTTCCCCTCATACTCCTGGATTTTTTTATCTCTCTTTTTCTCAGCTTCCTCTTTTTCCATAACTTTATCTTCTAGTTCACCTATTCTCTCCTCTGCCTCTTCCATCCGAGCTGTGGTGGTTTGCATTTTGTTTTGCATTTCCTTTAAAGCGTTTTTCAGCTCCTCGTGACTGTTCCTTAGTCCCTTGATCTCTGTAGCAAGAGATTCTCTGCTGTCCTGTATACTGTTTTCCAGCCCAGCGATTAATTTTATGACTATTATTCTAAATTCACTTTCTGTTATATTATTTAAGTCCTTTTTGATCAGCTCATTAGCTGTTGTTATTTCCTGGAGATTCTTCTGAGGGGAATTCTTCCGCTTGGTCATTTTGGATAGTCCCTGGTGTGGTGAGGACCTGCAGGGCACTTCCCCTGTGCTGTGGTGTATAACTGGAGTTGGTGGGCGGGGCCACAGTCAGTCCTGATGTCTGCCCCCAGCCCACCGCTGGGGCCACAGTCAGACTGGTGTGTGCCTTCTCTTCCCCTCTCCTAGGGGCGGGATTCACTGTGGGGTGGCGTGGCCCGTCTGGGCTACTTGCACACTGCCAGGCTTGTGATGCTGGGGATCTGGCGTATTAGCTGGGGTGGGAAGGCAAGGTGCATGGCGGGAGGGGGGGCAGGCTTAGCTCGCTTCTCCTTAGGTGATCCACTTCAGGAGGGGCCCTGTGGCAGCCAGAGGGAGTCAGATCCGCTGCCGGAGGTTTGGCTCCGCAGAAGCACAGAGTTGGGTGTTTGCGCGGAGCGAGCAATTTCCCTGGCCGGAACCGGTTCCCTTTGGGATTTTGGCTGGGGGATGGGCGGGGGAGATGGCGCTGGCGAGCGCCTTTGTTCCCCGCCAAACTGAGCTCTGTCGTCCGGGGGCTCCGCAGCTCACCCTCCCTTTGTCCTCCAGCCTTCCCGCTTTCCGAGCAGAGCTGTTAACTTGTGACCTCCCAGACGCTAAGTCGCGCTTGCTGTCGGAACACAGTCCGTCAGGCCCCTCCGCTTTTGCAAGCCGGACTCGGGGGCTCTGCTTGGCTGGCGAGCTGCCCCTCCGCCCCGGCTCCCTCCCGCCAGTCCGTGGAGCGCGCACCGCCTCGCCGCCCTTCCTACCCTCTTCCGTGGGCCTCTCGTCTGCACTTGGGTCCGGTGACTCCGTTCTGATAATCCTCTGGCAGTTTTCTGGGTTATTTAGGCAGGTGTAGGTGGAATCTAAGTGATCAGCAGGACGCGCGGTGAGCCCAGCGTCCTCCTACACTGCCATCTTCCTGCGCCTCAAAGCTGGATAAGATTAAATGGATATATTTATAAGATTCATTTTATTTATTTATTTATTTATTTATTTATTTATTTATTTATTTATTTATTTTAGAGAAAGGGAGCGTGTGGGCTGGGGAGAGGGGCAGAGGAAGAGAGAGCAGGCTTAACATAGAGCCCAACACAGGGCTCAGTACCATGACTCTGGGATCATGACCTGAGCCAAAAATCAAGAGTCAGATGCTCAATCAACTGAGCCACCCAGGAACCCCTCAAGCGTTTTATTTAAATTCCCATTAATATACAGCGTAGTATTAGTCAGGTGTAGGATCTAGTGATTTAATCATTCCACACATCAGCCATTGCTCATTACAAGTGCCCCTCTTAATCCCCATCACCTGTTTCAGTGATTCCCCCATGTACCACCCCTCCAGTAACTCTTAGTGTGATCTGTATAGTTAAGAGTCTCTTTCCTGGTTTGTCTCTCCTTTTCCTCCCCAAAGTTCATCTGTTCCATTTCTTAAATTGCACATGTGAGTAAAATCATATGGCATTTATCTTTCTCTGACTGACTTGTTTCACTTATCATAAGCCTCTCCAGTTCCATCCACATAATTGCCAATGACAAGGTTCCATTCTTTTTAATAGCTGAATAATAATCGTGTGTGTGTGTGTGTGTGTGTGTGTGTACCACACCATCTTTGTTCATTTATCAGTAGATGGACATCTGGGCTCTTTCATCATTTGTTATTGTTGATAATGCTGCTACAAGCACACAGGTGCAGGTACCTCTTCAAATCAGTATTTTTGTATCCTTTGGGTAAATACCTAGAAGTACAATTGGTGGATTTCAGGGTAGTCCTATTTTTCACTTTTTGAGGAACCTCCTTAGTATTTTCCAGAGTGGTTGCACCAGTTTGCATTCACACCAACAGTACAAGAGGGTTCCCCTTTCTCTGCATCCTCACTAACATCTCTTCTTCCCTGGGTTGCTAATTTTAACCATTCTGACTTGTGTGAGGTTATATCTCATAGTTTTGCTTTGTATTTTCCTGATGATGAGTGATGTTGGGCATCTTTTCATGTGTCTGTTGGCCTTCTGTATGTATTTTTTGGAAAAATTTCTATTCATGACTTCTGCTCATTTTTTATTTGTGTTTTGGGTTTTAGTTTTATAAGTGCTTCATATATTTTAGATCCTAACCCTTTACCAGATATGTCATTTGCAAAAATCTCCTCCCATTTTGAAGGTTGCCTTTTAGTTTTGTTGATCATTTCCTTCACTCTGCAGAAGCTTTTTATTTTGATGAAGTCCCAATAGTTCACTTTTATTTTGTTTACCTTGCCTAAGGAGACATATCTAGTAAGAAGTTGCTACAGCCAATGTCAAAGAGGTTATTGCCTTTGTTCTTCTCTAGGATTTTGATGATTTCCTGGATCATTTAGGTCTTTCATCCATTTTGAATCTATTTTTTGTATGTGTAAAAGTGGACCAGTTTCTTTCTTTTGAATTTTGTTTTCCATTTCCCCCCAAACCATTTATTGAAAATATTGTCTTTTTTTTCATTGAATATTCTTTACTGCTTTAGCAAAGATGAGTTGACGATGTAGTTGTGGGTTCATTTCTGGTTTTTTTATTGTGTTCCATTGATTGATGTGTGTGTGTGTGTGTGTGTGTGTGTGCGTGCCAATACAAGACTGCATTGATCAGCATAGGTTTGTAATGTAAATTGAAGTCCAGAATTGTAATGCATCCAGTCTTACTTTTCTTTTTCAAGAATGTCTTGGCTATTCAGGGTCTTTCATGGTTGCATACAAATTTTAGGATAGTTTGTTCCAGTTCTGTAAAAAATGCTGGTCATACTTTGATAAGGATTGCATTGTATCTATAGATTGTTTTGGGTAGTGTAGACACTTTAACCATAATGGTTCTTCCAATATATGAACATGGAATGTTTTCCCATTTCTTTATGTCATCTTCAGTTCCTTTAATCAGTGTTTTATAGTTTTCAAAATACAAATCTTTTTCTGCTTTGGTTGGGTTTTCCTAGGTATCTTATGGGTTTTTTTGTGCAATTGTAAATGGGATTGATTCTTTGATTCCCCTTTCTGCTGCTTCATTATTGTATGGAAATACAACAGATTTCTGTATCTTGATTTTGTATCCTTCAACTTTACTGCATTCATGTATCAGTTCTGGCAAATTTTTGGAGCAGTCTTTTGGGTTTTCTGTATAGAATATCATTTCATCTGCAAAATGGTGAAAGTTTGATTTCTTCCTTGCCCATGTGGATACCGTTCTTTTTGTTGTCTGATTGCTGTGGCTAGAACTTCCACTACTATATTAAATAACAGTAGTGAAGGTGGTCATCCATGTTTTGTTCCTGACCACAGATAAAAAGCTCTTAGTATTTTTTTCCTGTTGAGGGTAATATTAGCTGTAGGTTTTTCATATATTGTCTTTAGGATGTTGAGATATGTTCTCTCTATCCCCACTTTGTTGAGAGTTTTTATTATGAATTGATCTTATACTTTGTGAAATAATTTTTCTGTATATATTAGAGGATCATATTATACTTTTCCTTTCTTTTATTAATGTGTTGTATATCATGTTGATTGATTTGTGGATATTGAACCCACTTAATCATGCTGAATGATTCTTTTAATGTGCTGTTAAATTTGATTTGCTAGTATTTTATTGGGAATTTCTCCATTCATGTTCATCCAGGCATTGGCCAATAGTTACTTTTTTTTAAGTGGAGTCTTTGTCTGGTTTTGAAATCATGGTACCGCTAGCCTCATATAATATTTTAGAAGTTTCTTCCATTTATATTTTTGGGGATACTTTGAGAAGTACAGACATTACTTCATCTTTAAGTGTTTCGTATAATTTGTCTACGAAGCCATTTGCCCTGCACTTTTGTTTTTTGGGAGATTTTTGATTACTGATTTGGTTTCTATGCTGATTATCAGTCTGTTCAAGTTTTCTATTTCTTCTTGTTACAGTTATGTTTCTACAAATTGACCCATTTCTTCCAGAATGTGGAATTTGTTGGCATACAGTTTTTCATAATATACTCATAATTTTTTTGTACTTCTGGGGCATTGTTATTTCTCCTGTCTCATTTGTGATTTCATTTATTTTGGTCCTTTCTCTGTTCTCTGATAAGTCTGGCTAAAGGTTTATCAATTTTATTTTATTATAAATTTTATATATTTTATTATAGGACCAGCTGCTGGTTTCTTTGATCTCTTATATTTTTTAATTCTATATATTTTATTTCTGCTATAATCTTTATTATGTCCCTTCTTCTGCTGGCTTTGTTGTTCTTTTTCTAGCTACTATATGTATAACATTAAGTTGTTTATTTGAGTTTTTTTTTTTTACTTTTTTTTTTTTAATTTAGGTTTAAGCTAGTTCACATATAGTATTGTATTGTTTTCAGGACTAGAATTTAGTGATTCATCACTTACATATAACACCCAGTACTCATCCCAACAAGTGCTCTCTTAATGCTCATCATCCATTTAGCCCATCTTCCCACACACCTCCCCTCCAGCACTCCCTCTTATGGTTTGCCTCCCTCTCTGTTTTTTTTTTCTTTCCCTTCCCTTGTTTATCTATTTTGTTTCTTAAATTCCACATATTTGTGAAATCATATGATATTTGCCTTTCTCTGACTGACTTATTTCGTTTTGCATAATACACTCTAGTCCCATCTATGTTGTTGCAAATGGCAAGATTTCATTCTTTTTATTGCTGAGTAATATTACATTGTGTGTGTGTGTGTGTGTGTGTGTGTGTGTGTGTGTGTGTCTTATCAATTCATCAGTCGATGGACATTTGGGCTCTTCCCATAACTTGGCTATTGTTGATAGTACAACAAATCAGTGATATAGAAGATAAAATTATGGAAAATAATGAAGCTGAAAAAAGAGGGAAACAAAGGCAAAGTGTCATGATACAAAACTTAGAGAACTTGATGACTTATTAAAGAGGAATAACATTCATATTATAAGAGTCACATAAGATTAAGAGAGAAAATAGGGGCAGGTTTATGTGAACAAATTATAGCTGAAAACTTCACTACCCAAGGAAGGTTGCAGACATCAGAATCCAAGAAGCACAGAGAACTCCCATTAAATTCAGCAAAAATCAACCATCATCAAGGCATAGCATAGTCAAATTCACAAAATACACAGAGAAGGTAAGAATCATGAAAGCAGCAAGGGAAAAAAAAGTCATTAACCTACAAGGAAAGATAGAACAGGTTAACAGAAGATTTGTCCACAGAAACTTGGAAGGCCAGAAAAGAGTAGCAGGATATATTCAACCTGCTGAGTGGGAAAAATATGCAGCCAAGAATTTTTTATCCAGCAAAGCTGTCATTCAGAATAAAAGGAGAGATAGTTTTTCAGACAAACAAAAACTAAAGGAGCACATGACCACTAAGCCAGCCCTGTAAGAAATTTTAAGGGGGACTGTTTGAGTGGAAAAACCAAACCAAACCAAACCAAAGCAAAACAAAACAAAGAGACCACAAGTGACAAAGACTAGAAAGGACCAGAGAACATAACCAGAACAACAACTATGGCACTAAATTAATATCTTTCAATAAAAACTCTGAATGTAAATGGATTTGTATACTAAATCAAAGGACATAGGGTATCAGAAATGGTGAAAGAAATAAGATCCATCTCTATACTGCCTACAAGAGACTCATTTTAGACCTAAAGACACCTGCAGATTGAAAGTGAGGGGATGGAGAGCAATCTGCCATGTTAATGGGTGTTAAAAGAAGTCCAGAGCAGCTGTACTTACATAAGACAAACTAGATTTTAAACCAAAGACTATAATAAGAGATTAAGAAGGGCATTATATCATCATTAAGGGGTCTGTCCACCTAGAAGTTCTAACAACTATAAATATTTATGTCCCCAACTTGGAAAAACCCAAATATGCAAGTCAATTAATTAAAAACATAAAGAAACTGGGGCACCTGAGTGGCTCAGTTGGTTGAGCATCATAATCTTTGGCTCAGGTCATAATCTTGCAGCTTGTGGGCTCAAGTCCCACGTCAGGCTCTGTGCTGAAAGCTCAGAGTCTGGAGCCTGCTTCAGATTCTGTGTCTCCCTGCCTCTCTGCCCCTCACCTGCTCAGGCTCTGTCTCTCTCTCAAATATAAAATAAAACATAAAAACTTAAAAAAAATAAAGAAACTAATTGATAATAATACCATAATAGTAGGGAACTTTAACACCCCACTTACAACAATAGATAGAGCATCTAGGCAGAAAATCAACAAGGAAATAATGGGTTTGACTGTCACACTGGACCAGATGGACTTAACAGATATATTCAGAACATACCATCCTAAAGAAACATTTCTTCTTGAGCACACATGGAAAATTCTCCAGAATAGATCACATACTGGGTAACAAATCAGAAGTACAAAAAATCAAGATCATACCATGTGTATTTTCAGGCAGCACTATGAAAGTTGAATTTTTAATGTCTTATCTACTTTTGAGACAAAGAGAGATAGAGCATGAGTGGGGGAGGGGCAGAGAGAGAGGAGACACAGAATCCTTAGCAGGCTCCAGGCTCTGAGCTGCAGCACAGAGCCTGATGTGGGGCTCAAATCCATGAACCGTGAGATCAAGACCTGAGCCGAAGTTGGACGCTTAACTGACTGAACCACCCAGGCACCCCAACACTATGAAATTTGAAATCAACCACAAGAATAAAATTGGAAATACCACCAATACTTGCAGACTAAAGAACATCCTACTAAGGAATTTTTGGGTTAAAGAAGAAATTGAAGAGGAAATTAAAAATTACATGGAAGCCAATGAAAATGAAAACATATATTCAAAATCTTTGGGATGCAGCATAGGCAGTCATAAGAGGAAAGTATAACACAATCCAGTCCTTCCTAAATCCTTCCTAAAGAAGGAAAAAATGTCACAAATATTTGAGATTTCTCTTGCTTCCTAGGTAGCCCTGTATTCCTATATACTTTATCTTCTTAAGACCAATTTTGCTGGATCTCAAAGGTTTGATTGCCGTGTTTTTATTTTTATTTTTCCATGTATTTTTGTATTTCTTCTTTAATTTCTTGGTCAACCCATTGATTCTTTAGTAGAATATTATTTAACATCCATATGTTTGTGGTCTTTCCAAATTTTTTCTTGTGGTTGACCTCAAATTTCATAGGGTTGTGGTCACAAAATATGCATTGTATGATCTCATTTTTTTGTACTAATTGAGGTCTGATTTTTGACCTATTCTGTGATATATTTTGAAGAATGTCCCATGTGCAGTTGAAAGGAATTTGTATTCTGCTGCTTTAGGGTGAAATGTTTTGAACATATCTTTTGAGTTCACCTGATCCAGTGTGTCATTCAAAGGCATTGTTTCTTTGCTGATTTTTTGCTTAGATGAGCTGTCCATTGTTGTAAATGGGGTGTTAAATTCCCTACTGAAAGAGCGGACCTATGCCGGCTGATTCCATCTTGTTCTGTGTCCTCCACCTTGAGTGACTATGTCCCCAACATGCCCCCTTTCCAGGAAAATCACAGAAACCTCAAACCATGCCTCCTCCCCTTGAGTAACCTCCCGCTCACCCATTGAAACTTCCCAATCAAAACACACCCAGCAACCTGCGTAACAGGACTCCAAACCTTCCCCAGCCAATTGGCCGAGGCCACGACCCTTCCCCAGCCAATCAGCTGAGGCCACAGCCATTACCTCACCAACTGCCCCTAGACCCCTATAAAACCTTTGTGCTTTTGAAACTTGCTCTCTCTCCCTGGCATCTCACTGATGCGTCCGTGCAGGTAGGGGATTGAGCTCGAGTTAGCTTGAATAAAGGCTCTTTGCTTTTGCATCGGACTCGGCTCCCTGGTGGTCTTTGGGGATCACAAATTCTGGGCATAACACCTACTATTATTGTATTATTATTGATGAGTTTCTTTATGTTTTTGATTAATTATTTTATACATTTGTGAGTTTCAAGTTGGAGGCATAAATATTTACAATTGTTAGACTTTCTTGTTGGGTAATCCCCTTATTATGATACAGTGTCCTTCTTCATCTCTTGTTACAGTCTTTGGTTTATAATCTAGTTTGTCTGATATAAATTTTGCTACTCTGGCTTTATTTTTGACATCCATTTGCATGATATATGTTTTTCCATCACCTTTTATTTATTTATTTATTTATTTATTTATTTATTTATATGGAATTTATTGTCATATTGGTTTCCATACAACACCCAGTGCTCATCCCAACAGGTGAGCTCCTCAATGCCCATCACCCACTTTCTCCTCCCTCCCACCCTCCATCAATCTTCAGTTTATTCTCAGTCTTTAAGAGTCTTATAGTTTTCCTCCTCCCTCTCTAACTTTTTTTTCCCCTTCCCCTCCCCCATGGTCTTCTATCAAGTTTCTCAAGATCCACATAAGAGTGAAAACATATAGTATCTGTCTTTCTCTGTATGACTTATTTCATTTAGCATAACACTCTCCAGTAATCATCACCTCACTTTTAATATGCAGGTGTCTTTAGCTCTAAAATGAGTCTTTTGTAGGCATGATAGAGATGGATCTTGTTTTTTCTTTCCTTAATCCATTCTGACACCTTATGTCTTTTTATTGGAGCATTTAGTACATTTAAATTCAGAATAATTATTGATAGATGTGTATTTAGTGCTATTTTATTATTTTTGTTGTTGTTCTTTTCTTGGAGACTTTTTCTGCTCCTTTCTAGCCTTTGTTACTTTTATTTTTCCTTCCTACTCAAAGAGTCCCCTTTAGTATTTCCTGTAAGTCTTGTTTAGTGATCACAAATTCCCTTATTTTTTGTTTAGGAAACTCTTTATCTCTCCTTCTATTCTGATTGATAGCCTTGATGGATAGAGTATTCTTAGCTGCATGTTTTTCCCATTCAGCATGTTAAATATATTATGCCACTCCCTTCTGGCTTGCTAAGATTCTGTGGAGATATCTTCAGCTAGTCTTATGGGTCTTCCCTTGTAAGTTAATGACTTCTTTTGTTTTGTTGCCTTTAGGATTTTTTTTTTTCTATTTTGCAAATTTAAATACAATACGTTTTGGTGTTACCCTGCTTTTGTTGATTTTGATGGGAGTTCTCAGTGTCTCCTGGGTTTGGATGTCTGTTTCTTTCCCCAAATTAAGCAAGTATTCAGCTATTATTTCTTCAAATATGCCTTCTGTCCACTTTTTTTTTTCTTTTTCTTCTGGGACTCCTATTATATGAATGTTAATTACATTTGATGGAGTCACTGAGTTCCCTAAGTCTACTTTCATGATCCATAATTCTTCTTTCTCTTTTGTTCAGCTTTATTATTTTCGATAATTTTCTCTTCTATATGACTTATTTGTTTCTGTTTCTTCTATTCCTGTGGCCATTAACTCCATTGTTTTTGAATTTCAGTTATTGCATTGCTCATTTCTGCCTGATGATTTTTTTAACTCTTTATTCTCTGTGGTAGGGTCTCTCTGATGTCTTCCATGATTTTCTCAAGCCCAGCGAGTATCCTTATTATTTCTGTTTCAATTCTCAGGCATATTACTTATATCTGTTTTGATTAGATCTCTGGCTGTGACCTTTTCTTCTTTCTTTGGGGGTGAATTCCTTCACCTTTGCATTTTGTCTAGGTCTCTCTTTCTTCTATTTGTTAGAAAAGCCTGTTATATTTCCTACTGCTGAGAGTAATAGCCTTATGAATAGGTTGTATACCGTCCATGGCCTTGTGCTTCAGGGAGTGTCTGTGTTGTGTGATGCATGCACTCTGTTGCTGTTTTGGCCACTCTGTCCCTCGGGTCTGTCATATGTGCAGGCTCTTCTTGCTTGCACTGTGCAGTGTTTGGACTTTGGCAAGAATGTGGTAAGTCTTAACTAGGAGAACTCTGATCTGCTTGTTAAATGAAATATCATGGTATTTTCTCTAGAACTGAAGCCTTGAAGAACTCAATGGTCAGTAGATGTGCGTGTGGAGTTTCTGCTGGCCTTCAGAAGAAGGGGCCCACTGGTCTGGCCCTTAGGCACACCTGCCCATGAAAAACAGTACCAGCAGAGTACAGGGGGGCAGGACTTGGTGTAAACAGATTAGGCAGCCAGTTTTGATGCCATGCTGCTTACTGAATTTGGTTTAAGCAGAGCGGCAAGGGAGGGAAATGGGATGCAGCAAATGCAATCCTAAGGGGAAAATACACTAAAATCCAGGCCTATCTAAAGAAACAGAAAAATCCCACTTCTCCAAAGAAGACATCCAGATGGCCAACTGACACATGAAAAAAGGCTCAACATCACTCATCATCAGGGAAATACAAATCAAAACCACAATGAGATACCACCTGACACCTGTCAGAATGGCTAACATTAACAACTCATGCAACAACAGATGTTGGTGAGGATGTGGAGACAGAGGATCTCTTTTGCATCGTTGGTGGCAATGCAAGCTGGTGCAGCCACTCTGGAAAATAGTATGGAGGTTTCTCAAAGAACTAAAAATAGAACTACCCTATGACCCAGCAATTGCACTACTAGGCATTTATCCAAGGGATACAGGTGTGCTGTTTCGAAGGGACATATGCACTTCCATGTTTATAGCAGCACTATCAACAATAGCCAAAATATGGAAAGAACCCAAAAGTCCATTGATGGATGAATGGATAAAGAAAATGTGGTATATATATATATATATATATATATATATATATATATACATATACACAATGGATTATTACTCAGCAATCAAAAAGAATGAAATCTTGCCATTTATGACTACGTGGATGGAACTGGAGGGTATTATGCTAAGTGAAATTAGTCAGAGAAAGACAAATATCATATGACTTCACTCATATGAAGACTTTAAGAGACAAAACAGATGAACATAAGTGGAGGTTTCGGAAACAAAAATAAATAAAAACAGGGAGGGGGACAAAACAAAAGAGACTCATAAATATGGAGAACAAACTGAGGGTTGCTGGAGGGGTTGTGGGAGGGGGTATAGGCTAAATGGGTAAGGGGCATTAAGGAATCTACTGAAATCATTGCTTCGCTATATACTAATTTGGATATAAATTTTAAAAAATAAAAAATAAAGTTAAATTATTAAAGAAAAAGCTAGACCGAGAAAAAAAAGAAAGAACCAAAGAAAGAAAGAAAGAAAGAAAGAAAGAAAGAGAAAAATCCCAAACACAAAACCTAACCTCACACCTAAATGAACTAGAAGCAGAACAGAAAATAAACCCCCAGGCTAGCAGAAGAAGAGAAATAAAGATTAGAGCAGTTATAAACAATATAGAATTTTAAAAAAAGAACAGATCAATGAATCTAAGAGCTCATTTTTTTAATAAAAAATAAACAAATTTGATAAACCCCTAGTCAGACTTCTCAGAGAGAGAGAGAGAGAGACAGAGAGACAGAGAGAGGACCCAAATATACAAAATCATGAATGAAAAAGGACAGATCACAACCAACACCACAGAAATACAAAGAATTATTAGAGAATGCTATCATAAATTGTATGCCAACAAACTGGAAAACCCGGAAGAAATGAACAAATTCCTCGACATCCACACACTACCAAAACTCACATGGGAAAAAATTGAAAATTTGAATAGACCCATTACCACCTAAGAAATTGAATCAGTTACCAAAAATCTCCAAACAAATAAGAGTCCTGAGTCAGATGACTTCCCAGGGGAACTCTACCAGTCATTTAAAGCAGAGTTAATACCTATCTTTCTCAAGCTGTTGCAAAAAATAGAAATGGAAGGAAGGCTTTTAGACTCATTCCTTGATTCCCAAAACAGACAGCAATCCCACAGAAGAGGACAATTATAGGCCAATACCCCTGATGAACATGGATGCAAAAATTCTCAACTAGATACTAACAAATCGAATTCAATGGTATATTGAAAGAATTTTTCACCATGATCAAGTGGGATTCATTCCTGAGGTACAGGTTCAATATTTACAAATCAATCAATGTGATATATCACATTAATTGAAGAAAGGATAAGAACCATATGATCCTGTCAATAAACGCAGAAAAAACATTTAACAAAATTCAGCACCCATTCTTAATAAAAACCATGAAGAAAGTCGGGATAGAATGAACATACCTTAACATCATAAAAGCCATATATGAAAAGCCCACAGTTAACATCATCCTCAATGAGGAAAGACTGAGATCTTTCCTCCTGAGATCAGAAACATGATGGGGACGTCCACTCTCACCACTGTTTAACATAGTGTTGGAAGTCCTAGCCTCAGAAATCAGACAACAAAATGAAATGAAAGCATCCAAATTGGAAAGAAGTCAAACTTTCCCTTTTTGCAATTACATGATTCTCTACATGAAAACCCAAATGGCTACACCAAAAAGCTGCTAGAACTGACACGTGAAATCAGCAAAGTTGCAGGATACAAAATCAATGCACAGAAATAAGTTGCATTTCTATACACCAATAATGAAGAAACAAAAAGAGAAATCAAGAAATTGATCCCATTGACAATTGCACCAAGAACCATAAAATACATATGAGTAAACCTAACCAAAGATGTAAATGTCTGTATACTAAAAACTATAGAAAAATTATAAAAGGAATTGAAGTAGACACATAGAAATGGGAAAAAATTCCACACTCATGGATTGGAAGAATGAAAATTGTTAAAATTTCAATGCTACCCAAAGCACATTCAATTCAATCACAATCAAAATTGCACTGACATTCTTCTCAAAGCTAGAATAATCTTAAAATTTGTATGAAACCACCAAAGACCCTGAATAGCCAAAGTAATTTGAGAAAGAAAAAACAAAGCAGATCACAATCCTGGACTTTTGCCTCTACTACAAAGCTGTAATCATCAAGACAGTATGTTATTGGCACAAAAACAGACACATAGACCAATGGAATAGAATAGAGAACCAGAATTGGACCCACAGTTGTATGGTCAACTAATCTTTGACAAAGCAAGAAAGAGTATCCAATGGAAAAAAAGACAGCCTCTTTAGCAAATGGTGTTGGGAGAACTGGAAAGCAACATGCAGAAGAATGAAACTGGACCACATTATTACCCCACACACAAAAATAAACTCAAAATTAAAGAAAGACCTAATTGTGAGACAGGAAACCATTAAAATCCTGGAGGAGAAAACATGCAACAACCTCTTTGACATTAGATGCAGTCATTTCTTGCTCAACACATCTCTGAAGGCAAGGTAATTAAAAGAAAAAATGAACTATTGGGACCTCATCAAGATAAAAACCTTCGCACTGCAAAGGAAACAATCAATAAAACTAAAAGGCAACTGAAAGAATAGAAGAAGATATTTGCAAGTGACATATCAGATAAAGGGTTAGTATCCAAAATCTATAAAACACTTACCAAATTCAACACCTGAAAAACAAATATTCCAGTGAATAAATGAGCAGAAGACATGAATAGACACTTTTCCAAAGAATACATTATGAAGACCAACAGACACATGAAAATGTGCTCAACATCACTCACCATCAGGAAAATACAAATCAAAACTACATTGAGATACCACCTCACACCAATCAGAGTGGCTAAAATTAAAAACTCAGGCAACAACAGATGCTGGAGAGGATGTGGATAAATGGGAACCCTCTTGCACTGTTGTTGGGAATGCAAACTTGTGCAGCTGCTCTTTAAAACACTGTGGAGGTTTCTCAGGATCCACATAAGAGTGAAACCATATGGTATCTGTCTTTCTCTGTATGGCTTATTTCACTTAGCATTACACTCTCCAGTTCCATCCACGTTGCTACCATGGGGGAGGGGAAGGAAAAAAAAAAAAAAAGAGGTTAGAGTGGGAGAGAGCCAAAGCATAAGAGACTGTTAAAAACTGAGAACAAACTGAGGGTTGATGGGGGGTGGGAGGGAGGGGAGGGTGGGTGATGGGTATTGAGGAGGGCACCTTTTGGGATGAGCACTGGGTGTTGTATGGAAACCAATTTGTCAATAAATTTCATAAAAAACAAACAAACAAACAAACAAACAAAAAATAAAATGAGCTAATGCTTCTAAAAAAAAAATAAATAAAACACTGTGGAGGTTCCTCAAAAAATTAAAAATAGAATTACCCTATGACCCAGCAATAGCCCTACTAGGCTTTTATCCAATTTATCCAAGGAATACAGGAGTGCTGAATCATAGGGACACATGTACCCCAATGTTTATAGCTGCACTTTCAACAATAGCCAAATTATGGAAAGAGCCTAAATGTCCATCAACTGATGAATGGTAAAGAAGATGTGGTTTATAAATACAATGGATTACTACTTGGCAATGAGAAATAATGAAATCCTGCCATTTGTAACAATGTGGATTGAACTGGAGGGTATTATGCTAAGTGAAATAAGTTAGTCAAAGAAAGACAGATATCGTATTTTTTCACTCTATGTGAAATGTGAGAAACTTAACAGAAGACCATGGGGGAAGAGAAGGGGAAAAATAGTTTCAAACAGAGAGGAAGACAAACAATAAGAGACTCTTAACTGCAGAGAACAGACTGAGGGTTGATGAGGATGGGACAGGGGCGAGGGGATAATAAGTGAAGGACATTGTTGGGATGAGCACTGGGTGTAGTATGTAAATGATTAATCATGGGAACCTACCCCCAAAACCAAGAGCACACTGTAAACACTGTATGTTAGCCAAATTGACAATACATTATATTTTTTAAAAAGAAAAAAATTGTGTGTCTTCATTATGTGTGATGATGGCAACTCTAAAGATATGCAATTTTATTTAAAATGTTGTCCAAAATTAGAAACAGCCCAGATACCCATTGATAGAAGAATGGATAAACCAACTGTAGTATATTTAGACAGTGGAAACTTGATTAGCATTAGAAACGGACAAAGTACTTATACATAACACAACATGGCTGCATATTGAAAGCCTCATTCTTACTAAAAGAATCTAGACATACAAGAGCACAGATTATATGGTTCCCATTTATATGAAGTTCTAAAACAGGCAAAACCAATCTATGGCCAAAGACCACCAGAACAGTGGTTGCCTCTGGAATGGATTTGGGGCAGGGGCCAACAAGGAAATGATATCAGAGAACTTTTTGGGTAATTGTAATGTTCTGTATCATTTTGTTAAATTAATTAATTTATTTACTTATTAATTTACATCCTAGTTAGTTAGGATATAGTGCAACGATTTCAGGAGTAGATTCCTTAATGCCCTTATCAATTTAGCCCATCCCCCTTCCCACAACCCCTCCAGCAACCCTCTGTTCTCTATATTTAAGAGTTTGCCCCAGTCCCTGTTTTCATATTATTTTTGTTTCCCTTCCATTATGTTAATCGGTTTTCTATCTTAAATTCCTCATATGAGTGAAGTCATATGATATTTGTCTTTCTCTGACTAATTTCGCTTAGCATAATACCCTCTAGTTCCATCCACATGGTTACAAATCGCAAGATTTAATTTTTTTTGTTTGCTGAGTAATCCTCCATTGTGTGTGTGTGTGTGTGTGTGTGTGTGTGTGTGTGTGTATCACACCTTTATCCATTCATCTGTTGATGGACATCCAGGATCTTTCCATACTTTGGCTATTTTTGATAGTGCAGCTGTAAACATTGGGGTGCATGTACCCCTTTGAAATAGCACAGCTGTATACCTTGGATAACTACTTAGTAGTGCAATTTCTGGGTCGAGGGGAGTTCTGTTTTTAATTTTTTGAGGAACCTCCAAACTGTTTTCCAGAGCAGCTGCACCAGTTCACATTCCCACAAGCAGTGCAAAAGAGATCCTCTTCTCTGCCTCCTCACCAACATCTGTTGTTGCCTGAGTTGTTAATGTTAGCCATTCTGATGGGTGTGAGGTGGTTAAAGATATTCCTTCTTATATTTGATGACGACAACTCTAAAGGTATGCCTTATTTATTTTGCCAACAATTTTTAAATCTAGTTTTATTTACCAAAGATTATGCCAGGTCATAGGAACTTAAGAAAAATTGGATTTGTGTTAAAATTTCATATATATTTAGGATACTTACTTAATTTTTTTGATATTAAATTTATTGTCAAGTTGGTTTCCATACAACACCCAGTGCTCATCCCAACAGGTGCCCTCCTCAATACCCATCACCGACCCTCCCCTCCCTCTCACCCTCCATCAACCCTCAGATTGTTCTCAGTTTTTAAGAGTGTCTTATAGTTTGGCTCCCTCCCTCTCTAACTTTTTTTTTCCTTCCCTTGCCCCATGGTCTTCTGATAAGTTTCTCAGGATCCACATAAGAGTGAAAACATATGGTATCTGTCTTTCTCTGTATGACTTATTTAACTTAGTATAACACTCTCCAGTTCCATCCACTTTGCTACAAAAGGCCATATTTCATTCTTTCTCATTGCCACATAGTATTCCACTGTATATATAAACCACAATTTCTTTATCCATTCATCAGTTGATGAACATTTAGGCTGTTTTCATAATTTGGCTCTTGTTGAAAGTGCTGCTATAAACATTGGGGTACAAATGCCCCCATGCACCAGCACTCCTGTATCCCTTGGGTAAATTCCTAGCAGTGCTATTGCTGGGTAATAGGGTATATCTCTTTTTAATTTTTTGAGGAACCTCCACAGTGTTTTCCAGAGTGGCTGCACCAGCAAAAATGAACTATCAGGACCTCATGAAGATAAAAAGCTTCTGCACTGAAAAGGAAACAATCAACAAAACTAAAAGGCAACCAATGGAATGGGAAAAGATATTTACAAATGACATATAGGACAAAGGACTAGCATCCAAAATCTATAAAGAGCTCACCAAACTCCACACCTGAAAAACAAATAATCCAGTGAAGAAATGGGCAGAAAACATGAATAGACACTTCTCTAAAGAAGACATCCAGATGGCCAACAGGCACATGAAAAGATGCTCAACGTCGCTCCTCATCAGGGAAATACAAATCAAAACCACACTCAGATACCACCTTATGCCAGTCAGGGTGGCTAAAATGAACAAATCAGGAGACTATAGATGCTGGAGAGGATGTGGAGAAACAGGAACCCTCTTGCACTGTTGGAGTGATACTTAATTTAAAGAAATAATTTATCTCTAAGTTTATGTGAATAGAACTTCTTTATAGGGTTTATAAATTAATTTGGTAATATCATCCATAGGTAGGAATATGTCACCTAGGCATAAACATATGCACTCATGTGTACATAAATGTATATAAACATACAGACATTCCAACAGAGATCTTACGGCTTTTATTTTAAAATATGAGGTGAGGGGTGTCCGGATGGTTCAGTGAGTTAAGCATCAAACTTTTGATTTTGGCTCAGGTCATGATATCACACTTGGTTAGTTCACGCCCCTCATAGGGGTCTACTCTGGAAGCATGGAGCCTGCTTGGAATTCTCTTTCCCCCTCACCCTGGCCTTCCCCCATTCATATGCTCATGCACGTTTTCTCTCTCTCAAAATAAAAAAAAATTAAAAAAAAAGACTAAAAATAAATAAATAAATAAATAAATAAAATGTGGGATCAGCAAAACATAGTAATACAGTTGACCCAGTTTGTCTGCACTTTATATTTTTATCTAAATTGTTCTGACATGACACAAAGTATGGTTACCTGTTTATCAATATTTGTGGAGAAGCCCTTTAAAATGTTCTTTTGCCCTGACAAAAAATCCTGTGCAGTTTCTGGATTCAACTTAATCAGTGCCTGAAAGGATATTTAGCTGCTCTCTGGGTGTCTCCAAAGCGTATCATAGACAAAACATCCAGTTCTCTTCCAAATAGCATTTTGTTCTTTTTTTCAGCCTCAGATGATTGCTTTTGTGGATCCATAACCCCTTGAGAGCCCTCAAGGAATGGCAGTAGGCTTAAAGCTCAAGTGAATAGGGGCTAACATGAGAAGGGAAAACTCTGGCAAGCTGAACAGAGAGAGGTGTTGTGGTAAGGGTTATAAAGAGGACATATCAAAGGATTCAAGAACAATTGGAGTAAGATTCAAAGCAGTAAAAGGAGAAAGCAGAAAAAAACTGATGTGAAGGGAGAAGTTTTAGAAAAGCTAGTTTGAATAGACATTAAATTTTCCCTACGGTTGATTAAAGTTCCAAATTATCCTTAGTAAAATCATAATAACAGCATGGAATCAGAATTAGGAATATTTTCAGTGAGAGTTCAAGAAAGAGGCTTTCAATACACTGACAAGCTACCAGGTTCTTAACTATGAATATCTTTACATGTAAGGAAAGAGAAATTTGGGACTTTTAACTTAGTTTCCTTTAGCCTGGCACTTAAACCTGTTTCTTACACAGGTGCTTGCTGTGTACTCTTATTCAGAGTTTAACAAACAAAGAAACCTAGCATTCTGTACTGCCTCTCTTTGGGACCCTAACATATCTTCTAATTAGAACCCAAATTTTTAGAAGCAAACTTTATCCATACCAGCTTTAAGGATATTTCTGAAGCAATTGTTTAGGAGTCAGTCACTAATGGATCCTTGATCAAATAGGAGTGAAGATAAATGTTTCAAAAGTGCACACTCAGGGTCCTGGGGGATGGTCTGGAGGTCTAAAAATGTACCTGACCTTATCTGAGTCTCATAACATCATCATCATCATCATCATCATCATCATCATCATCAAAACAGATCCAGACATTAGTTAAAGTAATAAAAACATACATTATCCAGGACTATGACAATAGAGGGAGAGAAACCTCTTTACAGAATTGGGTTCAATTATAAATACATCAGGAGCAAGTGGTAGTTTTTATCCAGGAAGCCTGGTGGGTGACTGTAAATGAAAAATTACTAAAAGAAAACATCAAGGCTAAAGGAGTTGTTGACTAATCTACCCACAGGAGTCTTGGTGAATACAGGGAAGGCTTATTTTACACATCCTTATAGATGGTGGAGGATAAGGAACTTGTTCAGACAATGACAATGCTCAGATATGGAGGAAGAAAGACTTTTGCTAAACTGACATAGCTAAGGATTTTACAGTGGATAGGTGGGCCTATGGGAAGGCTTAGGAGCCTAATGTCTGGTGAATAAAAGAATCTGCGTTATTAGCAAATCAAAATAAAACAACTGATCCACAGTGGAAGTGAGAAAGAATATGTCTAGAATACAGAACATCACTTAGACATTCTCTTAGTATTAACATGTTCTAAGATTAAGGGCAACGTAAAATTGATAACATAATCCAAGCAGGACAAGTATACTATAGTCCAGATGCTTCAGAAATAAAAATTCAGGTTAACCCATCAGGTAAAGGACCATCCTGAATCATTCCTTCCAGTTCAAGAATGCATAATTAGAGTAGCATACTTAATAGCTGTAAGAATTAATATTTATTTCCTGACCTGCAGAATGAGGCTATTATGGGAAAGGCCACATGGAAGCCATAATTATTACCTTTACCTAGGAAGATAGTAAATCAAAAGCAATACCTAACATTCCTTTAGGGATTGCAGAGATACTTGCCAACATCAAAGATGCAAGATGCAAGAGTGGTGATTTCCATCACATCCACATTCAATATTTCTATTTGGCTTTGAGGTACAGAGGTTGATCTGTGTAAGAAAAAGAATGGATTATTACTAGCTTAACCAAGTAGTGATCCTATGGTAGCTGCTATGCCAGTTGTAATTTCATTTCTTGAGCAAATTCACATACCTTCTCGTACCCAGTATGAAGCTATATCTTTTTATCTATCTTTCCATAAAGCCCACCAGTAACAATTTCTTTAATTATTCAAGGACAAAAAATATATTCATGGTCATACTTTAGAGGTATATTAACTCTCCAGCCTAATCACAGTTTAGTTCTTCAGGGATCTTGGTTTCCTCTTCCTTACAAAGATACTACATTGATATATTGCACTGATGACTTTATATTGATTGGACCTACTGAGCAAGCAGGAATATAAACTTCTTGATAAAACATTTGAATTTTAGCTGGTATAGAATATAGCAAATAAAATGCAAGCCTGTACTAACTCAGTGATATTTTTAGGAGTCCTGTGGTATAGGGATTGCCCAGATCTCCTATGTAAAGTGAAGGGTAAGTTCTTTCAATGTGTGTGTGTGTGTGTGTGTGTGTGTGTGTGTGTGTGTATGTGTGTATATGTATTTAAATTCCAGTGTAGTTAACACACAGTGTTGTATTAGTTTCAAGTCTACAATATAATGACTCAACAATTCCATATATTACTAAATGGTCACCAAGAGAAGTGTTCTCTTATTCCCCTTCACCTATTTTGCACATTCTCCTACTCACTTCCCCCACAGTAACCACTGTTTGTTGTTTACAGTTAACAGTCTGCTTTTTTTTCATTTTTCCCCTTTGTTCGTGTTTTTTTTTCCACGTATGAATGAAATTATATGGTACTTGTGTCTCAGACTACTTCATTTTGCTTAGAACTATACTCTCAAACTAAGAACAAACTGAGTGTTGATGGGGGTGGGAGGGAGAGGAGGGTGGCGGATGGGTATTGAGGAGGGCACCTTTTGGGATGGGCACTGGGTGTTGTATGGAAACCAATTTGACAATAAACTTCATATTAAGAAAAAAAAGAACTATACTGTCTTTTGTCTTTCACCTATTTTGTTTCAAATGGTAAGATTTAATTCTTTTTTATGGAGAAACAATACTCTCCTGTGTGTGTGTGTGTGTGTGTGTGTGTGTGTGGTGTAACATCTTCCTTATACATTCATCTATTGATGGACATTTGGGCTTCTTCTAAAATTTAGCTATTGTAAGCAATGCCACAGTAGTCAGGGTTGTGGATATTCCCTCAACTTAGTGTTTTTATATACTTTGGGTAAAAAACCAGGAGTGCAATTACAGGATCATATGTAGTTCTACTTTTAATTTTCATTTTCTTCCTTTTTATATTGTTATTTAATTACACTATAGTTGACATACAGTGTTATATTAGATTCAGGTATACAATAAAGAAATTCAACAATTCCATACATCACCCAACAGGTATTGTCCTTAATAGCTGTCACATATTTAATACATATGCCCACCCCACCCCCCTAGAAACCATCAGTTTTCTTTTTTTTAAATTTTTTTTTCAACGTTTATTTATTTTGGGGACAGAGAGAGACAGAGCATGAACGGGGAAGGGGAGGGGCAGAGAGAGAGGGAGACACAGAATCGGAAACAGGCTCCAGGCTCTGAGCCATCAGCCCAGAGCCCGACGCGGGGCTCGAACTCATGGACCGCGAGATCGTGACCTGGCTGAAGTCGGACGCTTAACCGACTGCGCCACCCAGGCGCCCTGAAACCATCAGTTTTCTATAGTAAAGGTCTGTTTCCTAGTTTCTGTCTCTGTCTTTCTCTCTCTCTTTTTCTTTTTTTTTCTTTTGTATTTTTTAAATTCTAAATATGAGTGAAATCATATGGTATTTGTCTTTCTCTGCCTTATTGCACTTAGCATTATATTCTATAGTTCCATCCATGTGGTTGCAAATGGCAATATTTCATTCCTTTTAAATAACTGAATAATATTTCATTATAGCTGCATCCAAGAGGCTAATTTTAGACCTAAAGACACCTGCAGATTGAAAGTAAGGGTATGGAGATCCACTATCATGCTAATGGATATCAAAAGAAAGCAAGAATAGCCACAGTTATATCAGACAAACTAGATTTTAAAACAAAGAGTGAAAAAAGAGATTAAGAAAAGCATTATATCATAATTAATGGGTCTATCCACCAAGAAGACCTAGCAATTGTAAATATTTATGCCTCCGACTTTGAAGCACGCAGATATATAAATCAATTAATCACAGACTTAAAGAAAGTCATTGATAATAATACAATAATGCCATGGGACTTTAGCACCCCACTTACAGCAATGGACAGATCATCTAAGCAGAAAATCAGCAAGGACACAATCGCTATGAATGACACAATGGACCAGATGGACTTAATAGATATATTCAGAACATTTCATCCTAAAGCAGCAGGATACACATTCTTCTTGAGTGCACAAGAAACATTCTCCAGAATAGATCACAAATCAGCCATAAGAAGTACAAAAAAATTAAGATTACACCATGCATATTTTCACACCACAATGCTATGAAACTTGAAGTCAACTACAAGAAAAAAAAATTGGAAAGACCACAAATACTTGGAGATTAAAGAACATCCTACTAAGAATGAATGGGTTAATGAAGAAATTAAATAGTAAATAAAGAAGTACATGGAAGCCAACAAAAATGACAAAGTGGCAGTCCAAAACCTTTGATGCTAGGTGGTCATAAAGAGAGAAGTACATAGAAATCCAGGTCTTTCTCAAGAAAGAGGAAAGGTCTCAAATATACAACCTAACCTTACACCCAAAGGAGCTGGGAAAAGAACAGCAAATAAGGACAAAAGCATCAGAAGAAGGGAAATAATAAAGATTAGAGCAGAAGTCAATGGTACCAAAACCAACAACAACACCAACACCAACAAAAAACAACAAACAAAAACAGTAGAACAGATCAATGAAGCTAGTAGTTGGTTCATTGAAAGAATTAACAAAATTGATAAATCCCTACCAAGATTTATCAAAAAGATAAAGGAAAGGACCCAAATAAACACAGTCACGAATGAAGGAGAAGAGATCACAACCAACACCACAGAAATAGAAACAATAATAAGACAATATATGAGCAACTATATGCCAACAATATGGGCAAACTGCAAGAAATTGGTAAATTCCTAGAAACATATAAACTATAAAAACTGAAGCAAGAAGAAATATAAAATTGGAACAGACCCATAACCAGGAAAGAAATGGAATCAGTAATCAAAAATCTCCCAACAAACAAGAATCCAAGGCTGGATGGCTTTCCTAGGGAATTCTACCAAACCTTTAAAGAAGAAGTAATACCTATTCTTTTGAAGTTGTTACAAAAAATAAAAAGAAAAGGCAAACTTTAAACTCATTCTATGAGGCCAGTATTACCTTGATTCTAAAACCAGACAAAGACCCCACTAATAAAGATAATTACAGACCAATTTCCCTCATGAATACGGTTCAAAACTTATCAATAAGATACTAGCAAACCAGATCCAACAATACATTAAAATAATTATTCACCATGATCAAGTGGGATTTATTCTTGGGCTGCAGGAGTGGTTCAATATCTACAAATTAATCTCACATGATACACCACCTTAATAAAAGAAAGGATAAGAAGAACATGATCTGCTCAATAGATGCAGAAAAAGCTTTTGACAAAGTACAGAAATTTATTGATAAAAGCCCTCAAGAAAGTGAGGGTAGAAGGAACATACCTGAACATCATAAAGGCCATGTATAGAAAGACCCACAGCTAATATATCCTCAATGGGGAAAAATTGAGAGGTTTCCCCCTAAGGTCACAAACATGAAAGGGATGTCTCCACTGTCACCACTGTTTTTCAACATATTTATGTTGAAAGACCTGGCTTTCAGCTATCAGACAACAAGAAATAAAAGGCATCCAAGCTGAGAAGGAAGAAGTCAAACTTTTACTCTTCACAGATGACATAATACTCTATGTGGAAAACCCAAAAGACCACAAAAAAACTGCTAGAGCTGATACATGAATTCATCAAAGTCATAGGATATAAAATCAACTTACAGAAATCAGTTGTATTTCTATCCACCAGTAATGAAGCAGCAGAAAGAGAAATAAAAATTGATCCCATTTACAATTGCACAAAAAAAGATGAGATACCTAGGAATAAACCTAACCAAAAAGGGAAAACATCTGTTTTTTGGAAACTATAGAAAGCTTGTGAAAGAAATTGAAGGCACACAAAAAATGGGAAAACATTCCATACTCATGGATTGGATGAACAAATATTGTTAATATGTCTATATTACACAAAGCAATCTACACATTCAGTGCAATCCCTTTCAAAATAATATCATTATCCTTCCCAGAGCTAGAACAAACAATTCTCAAATTTGTATGGAATCAGAAAAGACCCTGAATAGCCAAAGTAATGTTGAAAAAGAAAATCAAAGCTGGAGGCATCACAATTCCACACTTCAAGCTGTATTAAAAAGCTGTAATCATCAAGACAGTATGGTACTGGCACAAAAACAGACACATAGATCAATGGAATGGAATAAAGAACCCAGAAATGGACCCATAAAGTATGGCCAACAATCTTCAACTAAGCAGAAAAGGGTATCTAATGAAAAAGTGAGTCTCTTCAGCAAATGGTGCTGGGAAAACTGGACATGAAAAATGAAACTAAACCACTTTCTTACATCATACACAAAAAGAAATTCAAAATGGATACTGTATGTGTGTACACACACACACACATACACACACATACACATTCATACACTGGAATATTACTCGGTGGTCAAAAAGAATGAAATTTTGCCATTTGCGACAATGTGAATGGGACATGAATGTATTATGCTAAGTGGAACAAGTCAGTCAGATAAAGACACATATCATATGATTTCACTCATATGTATAATTTAAGAAACAAAACTGGTGAACAGAAGGGAATCAAAAATAAAATAAAAACAAAGAGGAAGGCAAACCATAAGATATTCTTAAATACAGAGAACAAACTGAGGGTTGCTGGAAGGAGGTGGATGGGAGGATGGGCTAAAAGGGTGATGGGGATTAAGGAGGGCTCTTCCTGATGAGCACTGGGTGTTATATGTAAATAATGGGTCACTAAATTCTACTCCTGATACCATTATTACACTATATGTTAACTAACTTGGATTTAAATTTTAATTTTTTTCTATTTTATATATATACATATATACCACCTCCTCTTTATCTCTTAATCTATCAATGGACACTTGGGCTGCTTCCATAATATGGCTGTTGTAAATAATGCTTCTATAACAATGCAAGAGCCTGTATCCTTTTGAATTTGTTTTTTTTCCTATTTTTTGGATAAATACCCACTATTGGCAATTACTAGATCATATGGTAGTTCTATTTTTAATTCTTCTAGTAACATTCATACTGTTTTCCACAGTGGCTGCACATATTTGAATTTACACAAGAGTGAAAGAGGGTTCCTTTTTCTTCACATCCTCACCAACATTTGGTGTTTCATGGGATTTTGATTTTAGCGATTCTAGCAGGTGTGAGGTGAAAATGCATTGCAGTTTTGATTTGTATTTTCATAATGAGTGACGTTAAGAATCTTTTCAAGTGTCTGTTGACCATCTGTAGGTCTTATTTAGATAAATGTCTGTGCCTGTCTTCTGCTCATTTTTAAATTGTATTATTTGATTTTTGGGTGTTGAGTTATATTAATTCTTTATGAATTTTGGATAATAAGATTTTATCATATATTTATCAGATATCAGAAACTCATACACAATATACTATTTTTCAAGTTTTTATTTAAATTCCAATTAGTTAACATATAATATAATAATAGTTTCAGGTATAGAATTTGGTGGTTCATCACTGAAATGGTTCATCACAGCACCCAGTGCTCAACTCAACAGGTGAACTCCTTAATCCTAATCACCCATTTAACCCACCCCTGACCACTTCCCTTCCAGTAACCCTCACTTTATTTTGTGTAGTTAAGAGTCTGTTTTCTGGTTTTCCTTTGTTTTATGTTGCCCCTATGTTCTTCTGTTTTATTTTGTTTTGTTTTTTAATTTAACATATAAGTGAAATAATATGTTATTTGTCTTTCTGTGACTTATTGCACTTAACATAATACTCTCTGGTCCCTTCCATATTGTTGCAAAGGCAAGATTTCATTATTTTTATGGCTAAGAAATATTCTATCTGTATTTATATCTATATCATCTATATCCATATATCTATATCTATTCATCAGTCAATGGACACGTGGGCTGTTTGCATCATTTGGCTATAGTTGGTAATGCTGCTATAAACATTGAGGTGCATGTATCTCACTGAATCGTTTTTTTTTTTTTCTATCCTTGGGGTAAATACCTACTAGTGCAATTGCTGGGCAGTAGGGTACTAGGTTTTCTATTTATAACTTTTTGAGAAACCTCCACACTGTTCAGAGTGGCTGCATCAGTTTGCATTCCCATCAAGAGTGTAAGAGGGTTTCCTTTTCCACTTTCTTGACAACACCTGTTGCTTCCTGTTTTGTTAATTTTAGTCATTCTGACTGATGTGAGGTGGTATCTCATTTAGTTTTGATTTGTATTTCTCTGATGACGAATGATGTTGAGAATCTTTTCATGTCTCTCTTAGCCATTTGTATGCTTTCTTTGGAAAAATGTCCATTCATATCTTCTGCACACTTTTTAACTGGATTATTAATTTTTGTGGGTGTTAAGCCTTATACATTCTTTATATATTTTGGATAGTAACCTTTTATCAGATATGTCATTTGCAGATATATTTTCCCATTCCGTTGATTGTCTTTTAGTTATGTTGACTGTTTCCTTCACTGTGCAGAAGTTTTTATCTTGATGAAGTCTCTATACTTTATGTGTGCTCTTTCTCCTCTCTCATTTATGATTTTATCTGAGTATTTTTTTTGTGTAACAAGCCAGGCTAGAGATTTATCAATTTTATTTTCAAAGAACCAGCTCCTGTTTTCATTGATGTAATATATTGGGGGTTTTTTGTTTGTTTGTTTGTTTCTGTATTATTTATTTTTGCTCTAATCTGTACTATTTCCTTCCTTCTCATGTTTTTAAGTTCTGTATGTTGTTGATTTTCTAAGTGGTGTATGTCTAATGTTAGGTTATTTGATATTTTTCTCGCTTCTTGATCTAGGTCTGTAATGTTATAAACATTCCTTTTAGGAACACTTTTGCTGCATCCCAAAGGCTTTGGAACATTGTGTTTTCATTTTCTTTTGTTTCCATGTAATTTTTCTTTCTTTTATTTACTGGGTGACCCACTCATTGCTAAGTAGCATGTTATGTGATATCCATGTTTCTGTGTCATTCCGGTTTTTTTTTTTCTTTTACTTGTGGTTGATTTTTGGTTTCATAGTGTTGTGGTCAGAAAATATGTGTGGTATGATTTCAAAATTTCTGTACTTGTCTGAGGCCTGTTTTGAGACATAGTAGTGATCTATTCTGGAGAATGTTCCATGTGCACTTGAATGGAATCCGTATTCTGCTGTTTTAGGGTAGAATATTCTGAATGTATCTGTTCAACCCATCTGTTCCACTATGTCACTCAAAGCCATTGTTTCCTTGTTGATTTTATGTTTAATCTTTTCATTGATGTATATGGGATATTAAAGTCTGTCACTATTATTGTATTGTGCTCCATCATTTCCTTTATGTTATGAACTGTTTATGTATTTTGGGTTCTTCTATGTTGAGTGCATAAATATTTACAATTGTTATATCTTCTTGTTAGAATGTCTCATTATTGTATAACATTCTTCCTTATTGTTACAATTTTTGTTTTAAAGTAAATTTTGTCTGATATTACTATTGCTACTCCATCGTTCTTTTCACATCCATTTGTATGATAGATGTTTTTCCATCCCCTCACTTTCAATCTGCAGATGTTTTAGGTCTGAGATGAGTCTCTCATAGGCTTCATATATGGGTATCTTCATATATGAGTATCTATATATGGGTTTGTTTGTTTATTTGTTTGTTTTAACCAATTATGTCACCCTATTCTTTTGATTGGAGCATTTAGTCCATTCACATTCAAAGTAATTATTGATAGATAGTAATTATTTATTGTCATTTTATTATTTGTTTTATGGTTGTTTCTGAAGATATTCTGTCACTCTCTTTTGCCTTTATGTCTTTCATATTTTTCTGATTTTCTTTAGTGATATATTTGAATTCCTTTCTCTTTATTCTTTGCATATTTTTAGTGTTTTTTATATATATGGTTACCAACTGGTTTGTATAAAACCTCTTCTGCCTGTATCTGTCTATATTAATTTGATGATTATTTAAGTTTGAACCCATTCTTTACTGCTCTCCTCCCCATGTTTCGGGTATATGTTGTTATATTTTACCACCTTTTATTTTGTGAGTTCCTTGTTTTGTTTTTTTTTTTACAGAAATATTTATTTTTTACTGTTTTTACTGTAACAGTCTCTGTATACTGTTACTTCTGGTCTCTCTTTTCCACTCAAAGCTTCCCCTTTAATATTTCTTGCAGGGCTGGTATACTGGTCGTGAACTTCTTTAGTTTTTGTTTGTCTGGGAAACTCTTTACCTCTCTATTCTGAATTATAGCCTTGTAAGAGAGAATTCTTTGTTGCAGGCTTTTCCCAATCAGTACTTTGAATATATCAAGCCACTCTCTCTGGCTTGAAAAGTTTTTGACAAAAAGTCTGATATCTATATGGGTTTTCTTTTATAATTTTCTTCTCCTTTTATCTTGTTGCTCTTAATTTTTTTCCTATATATACATTTTTCAATTTTAATTATTTTTTTTTTCAACGTTTATTTATTTTTGGGACAGAGAGAGACAGAGCATGAACGGGAGAGGGGCAGAGAGAGAGGGAGACACAGAATCGGAAACAGGCTCCAGGCTCCGAGCCATCAGGCCAGAGCCTGACGCGGGGCTCGAACTCACGGACCGCGAGATCGTGACCTGGCTGAAGTCGGACGCTTAACCGACTGCGCCACCCAGGCGCCCCACATTTTTCAATTTTAATTACAATATGTCTCAGTGTGGGTGTGCTTTTGTTGATTTTGATGAGAGTTATCTGTGCCTCTTAGATATAGATATTTGTTTCCTTCCCCAGATTAGGGAAGTTTTCAGGTATTATATCTTCAAATAATGTTCTGCCCCCTTTTCTTTGTTCTTTTTCTTCTGGGACCCCTATAATTTGAATGCTATTATGTTTTATGGAACCACTGAGCTCCCTAAGACTATTCTTTTGTTCCATAATCCTTCTCTCTTTTTCTCAGCTTGATTATTTTCCATCACTGTCTTCTTGGTCATTATTTGTTCCTGTGCTTTTTCCACTCTGCTGATCATTTCAGTCAGTGTGTTTCTCATTTTGTTTATTGAGCCCTTTATCTCTGCTGTGTTATTCCTTATCTCTGTGTTAAGGGCTTCACTTATGTCTTGACTCTTCTCAAGTCCAGTGAATACACTTATGATCTGGACTCTGAAAACTATAAAATAATGGTGAAAAAAAATTAAAGATTGCATAAACAAACAGAAAGTTAATCCATAGAAATCCACAGATTCAATGCAATCTTTATCAAAATATAAACAGTATCTTTCACAAAAGTAGAACAAATAATACTAAATTTGTATGGAACCATGAAAGAACATGAAAAGCCAATGCAATCTTGAAAAAGAACAAAACTGGAAGTAAAACAATCCCAGATTTCAAGATATACAACAAAGTTGTAATAATCAAAACAGTGTGGTACTGTCATGGAAATAGATACTTAGATCAATGGAACATATTAATGAACCCAGAAATAAACCCATGCTTGTGTGGTCAGAAATCTATGACAAAGGAGGGAAGAATATACAATCGAGAAAAAGTCTCTTCAATAAATGATTCTGGAAAAACTGGACAACTACAAGTAAAAGAAAGAAACTGGACCATTTTTAACTCCATACACAAAAATAAACTCAAAGGGATTAAATACCTAAAGTTGAGACCTGAAACCTTAAAAATCCTAGAAGAGAGTAGAAGCAGAAATTTCTCTATCAGCCATAGAAAAATTTTCCTAGATATGTCTTCTAAGGTAAGAGAAACAAAAGCAAAAATAAACTGTTGGGACTACATTAAAAAAAGAAAGAACAGATTCTCACTGAATTTGTACAATAACCATATTACCATAAAAATAAAAATACTTGCCGAGTTTTCAAATTCTGGGGGGATCTTCTATGGAGAGAAAGTAATTGTTTCATCTTAGGTCACAAAGATAAATCTTACAAATTTCTACAAGGTATACATAGCTTAAGAGAGAAGTTTTTATTTAATTCTGGAAGGCAAAACATTTTTTAAAAGACAAAGCTTCAAACAGAAAGTCATTAACAAGCATAATCATTCTTATTAGTTCATTCATCCCCATGGATTTAATTATTGTTCTGTTATCTTAGATTAGCAGTTTTATAAATCAATCAGCTTCTTCAGTAATTTTTTTTAACATTTAGGACACAAAGTTTTATAAAGGAAGCAAAGACCTGATAAAGACAATCTGAAGCATAATAAATTATTTTTAGACAAAAATCTTGGTTTCACAGGCATAAAAGAAAAATTAAAGAAAATTTTGATACTTTCCACTAAAAAATATCAATAATCTAAGAAAACTATGTTATTTTTGTTGAGATAACCAAATTGTGATTTTGTGTCAAAGCATAATATTGAACCTAAATCAATAAATCCAATCATTTTTAGTTTTGACTGCACGAGACAAGATAGCTTTTCAAAGATTTCTTTCCTACAAGCATTCGACAACTTTTTGTTTGTTTGTTTGTTTTTAATGTTCATTTGGTTTTTATATTACTCTTTTCATCTCTCTTATTCTGGAATAACCAATTATTCTGCCTTAGGACAAAGTTATTCTCTTTTGTCTTAAAAAAAAAAAAACACCCTCCATGTGTTTCATTATCAACAAGAAATCTTATATTCCTTGCATACAGACTTTTTCTTTACTATTGTTAGTCCTAGCAATGCCATTTACAAATATTGATTCAATTTTTAAATTACTAGTCACCTTTTACATAGCATCCCCAAAAGTAACAGTTTGAAACTGTCTGCCATATACTATCATTTTGTAGCAAATTTATGAACATATCATTTCATTATTTCCTAGAGACATATGCCTTTTTCCTTGTACAAATTACACGCTTATTAACAGACACGAATACATTTAGCTTCTCTGTATTGTATAACATAAGATGCCAAAAGTAGAGAAACTTATATTCAATTAGTAATGTTTATTTTTTTTTATTTTTTTTTTTATTTTTTTTCAACGTTTTTTATTTATTTTTGGGACAGAGAGAGACAGAGCATGAACAGGGGAGGGGCAGAGAGAGAGGGAGACACAGAATCGGAAACAGGCTCCAGGCTCTGAGCCATCAGCCCAGAGCCTGACGCGGGGCTCGAACTCACGGACCGCGAGATCATGACCTGGCTGAAGTCGGACGCTTAGCCGACTGCGCCACCCAGGCGCCCCTCAATTAGTAATGTTTAAATAGTTTAGGGGCACCTGGGTGTCTCAGTCAGTTAAATGTCTGACTCTTGGTTTTAGATCAGGTCATTATCTCATGGTTCATGTGATTGAGCCCCACATTGGGCTCTGCACTGACAACTCAGAGCCTACCTGGGATTCTTTCTCTTCCTCTCTCTCTGCCCCTCTCCTGTTCTCTCTATCTCTCTCTCTAAAAAAACTAAAATAAACATTAAATATTTTATCTTATTTGGAAATCATCTAGACATTTATTAGTACCCATCATTTACCTTAAATTAATATGATTTCAGGTTTTAAGTCACCAAATTGTGCTGTGAAAATACTGTAAACATATTTTGAAACATAGTAATTGCAGAAACGTTCATTTATAAGCTTTTGTCCCATTTGCATCTATTTAATCCACTTGTTTTTGACAATTATTTTCAAATAGTGATGAAAATTTCATGAGCTAAAAAAATGAATGTAGCTGTTATCTTGAGTTATTGTTCATGTTGACAAATTATGAAGTATTAAAAGAAAACACAAAATAAAGACCCTAAAAAGTTAAACATGATGCTCTTTTCTTTATAATTTATTACTACATTTGACATGCATCAAGCACCTTATTTAATGTACATTTTTTCTTATGTTAGATTTATATTTTTATAATATTAAAACATCTAGTAGAGATAACATAAGCTTGTTTGATTACTAAACATAGAAAGAAATTTTTATGTGCATTATATTTAATGCTGACAACTCTAAGGCGTATTTATTTTTATTTTACCAACAAATTTGAAACTTACCTTTTATTAGCAATGTTTATCCCAGGTAAAGTTTACTTAAATATATTTAATTTTTTGTATATTTCTGCAATCATTACAGCAATCATTACCCTAAGCCAATTTGAATGGAAACACTTTAAGAGATTTTATAAATTAATTTAGTAATATTATTAAGAAATAGAAAGTGTAACATATATGCAGCAACATACTTAAACTTAGAGACAGATGAAGAGATCTTATAGCTTTCATTATAAAAATATATCCTGACTCATATAAAATATAATAATACAATCTCACTGGTGTATCAACACTTTCTATTTTTATCTGAATAGTGTTTCTGGAAAGTGCCAATTTAAGGTTACCTGTTTGCCAATTTTTGTGGGAGAGATTGTTACAATTTTCTTTTGCCCTGAAATATAACCTGATAATGCTATGGACTAAATTCTAGGCCAATTACTGAAAAGACATCTAGCAGCCCTCTGGATGTTTCCAAAAACCGTCTGCATGGACAAAATATGCAGTTCTGATTTCAAATAGCTTTTTGCTCTTTTTTTTATCATCAGGTGGTAACTTTGTTTGGGGGAGTGTGTCCCATAGTCTGTTAAGAGCCATTACTAGAGGATATGGGACCTAAAGTTCACATGACTCTAGTGAATGTAGGGGCTGAAGTGGGAATGGAAGAGTGACCAGAGTGGACAGAGAGATAGAGAAGATAAGGTTTTGAAGGTGGATATATCAAAGGACTCATGGGAACTGAAGTAAAGTTCCAAAGCAGTGAAGGAAGGAAGCAGGAGCACCTGTGATGAGACGGGAGCAGCTAAGGAAGAAGTTTAGGAAGATTTTAAGTTTAGTGAAGAGTTCCTTGAAGTTCCCAATTACCTTTAGTAAAATCTTGGCAGCAGAAGGTAAGCAAACTGAGCTGGCAGTGCATGTAATAAACAGTGATTCAAGAATGGGTTTTTAATCCACTAAGAAGCTCCCACATTCTTAGCTAATGATAATTTTATACTTAGTAAGAGAAACTTGGGACTCTAACATAGGTTGTGCTTGCCTGGGACTATTTTGTGCTGGTCTCAGCCTATTGAGAGTGATGTGGCCAACTCAAAATGCCTGGGGGTGCTCACTTGGACCCAGATTCCTCTTTCAGAACCAGTGCTGTAGCTGGACTTGCCCCTATGATTCTTGTTATGATTGCAAGATGACTCCAGCAATGACCATCAGGGAACTTTTAAAGAAACAAGATTACTCACAAGTCCTGGATGGTACACGGTATGCTTGGGGCCACACAATGAAGTTGCAGGTAGAAAGATAGAGACACAGAGAGGTGTTCTCCTTTTATTTGGGTTAGGGAGGGAGCCTAGAGTTGCATGGATTTACTCGTTATTGGTGAATTTAAAACTTGGTGGTTCTTTTAAAAAAATAAAGTTTACTTATTTTTGAGAGAGAGAGAGAGAGACAGAGCATAAACAGGGGAGAGGCTCAGAGGGATGGGGACACAGAATCTGAAGCAGGATCCAGGATCAGAGCTATCAGCACAGAGCCCAACATGGGGCTTTAATTCATGAACCATGAGATCATGACCTGAGTTTAATTTGGATGCTTAACTGACTGAACCACCTAGGCACCCCAAAACATGGTGGTTCCTAAAGCATGGGAAGAAGAGTAAAGGAAAATAAAACAAAACTCAAACAAGCAGATAGATATATAAGCCAAGTTAACATCTCTAAACAAAGGAACCTCATATGGGGCATTCTACCTCTTTGTCTATTCCTATGCCTGGCAATGTGGTTAATGGAGATAGCTGCCTTTGAAGTGGATTCCTTAAAATACAAAGCTTAAGTGAGGCACTTGCATTAAATGAGTTTTAAAAATTGGCAAGTTCTTACATGATATGGACTCTTAACCAGCTTCTTACAGAAAAATCTAGTACTCTAATCTACCTCTGTTTTTCTGTGACTCTAGAGCATATTCACAATCTCATGAATCAAAATATATCCTTAATATTACAAGCAATTTTTGCATGGAACAATTATACAGGGACTGGACTCACTCATTGGTAATTAGGTGATCCCTAATCAGACAGTCAGAAGTGAAGACAAATACTTCAAAGGTGAATATGTAGGGTTCTGGGTGAAGTTTCTGCAGCTCCATGATGAATTGGCACTATCTGACTTGTGGCATTATAACTGTCAAAGAAAAACTAGATGTATAAAAGGGTAAAAATAGATTTAATTCAGGGCTTTTGCAATAGAGGAAAAGAGATCTCTGCATAGAAACAAGATTAAATTCAAATACAGCATGGGCAAGTGGAGACTGATGTGGGTCTGTGGGTAGAAAATTAACAACAGCAAAATTAATAACAGTAAGGAAGATTCTGTCTAAACTGACCTAACAGGATTCTTGCTGAAGACAGGGCAGGTTGATCAGTCATCACCTGGTGGATGGTAGAGGATGAAAAAGCTGATTAGATTTTGATGATAATCATACATGGAGGATGAGAGCCTATGACAACTGAGTTAGCGGGGTTCACACTATAGATTTTACAAGAAAGTGCACAGGGGGTTCTAGAAGTTTCATGAGCTTGACTGACCAATGTTTGGCAAGCAAAAAATGTATGTTATGACCAAAAAGAATTGAACAACTATTCCACATAGTTGTATTCTGTCTGGAATACAGAATAGCCCTTAGGGTTTCTTATAGTATTAATGTGCAAGTGATTAAGGCAAAGGGAAATTGTAAACAATCAATCCAAGCAGGACTAGTAATGATCCAGATCTTTCTGGAATAAAGGTTTGGGTCACTCCACCAGGTTAAAAGCCGCCACTGGCTGATGTGCTTGCTAATGGAAAGGGGATACAAAAAAGGTATTAGAAGAAGGTAGCTTTATTTTTTTTATTTTTATTTTTTCAATATATGAAGTTTATTGTCAAATTGGTTTCCATACAACACCCAGTGCTCATCCCAAAAGGTGCCCTCCTCAATACCCATCTCCCACCCTCCCCTCCCTCCCACCCCCCATCAACCCTCAGTTTGTTCTCAGTTTTTAACACTCTCTTATGCTTTGCCTCTCTCCCACTCTAACCTCTTTTTTTTTCCTTCCCCTCCCCCATGGGTTTCTGTTAAGTCTCTCAGGATCCACATAAGAGTGAAAACATATGGTATCTGTCTTTCTCTGTATGGCTTATTTCACTTAGCATCACACTCTCCAGTTCCATCCACGTTGCTACAAAAGGCCATATTTCATTTTTTCTCATTGCCACGTAGTATTCCATTGTGTATATAAACCACAATTTCTTTATCCATTCATCAGTTGATGGACATTTAGGCTCTTTCCATAATTTGGCTATTGTTGAGAGTGCTGCTATGAACATTGGGGTACAAGTGCCCCTATGCATCAGTACTCCTGTATCCCTTGGGTAGATTCCTAGCAGTGCTATTGCTGGGTCATAGGGTAGGTCTATTTTTAATTTTCTGAGGAACCTCCACACTGCTTTCCAGAGCGGCTGCACCAATTTGCATTCCCACCAACAGTGCAAGAGGGTTCCCGTTTCTCCACATCCTCTCCAGCATCTATAGTCTCCTGATTTGTTCATTTTGGCCACTCTGACTGGCGTGAGGTGATACCTGAGTGTGGTTTTGATTTGTATTTCCCTGATAAGGAGCGACGCTGAACATCTTTTCATGTGCCTGTTGGCCATCTGGATGTCTTCTTTAGAGAAGTGTCTATTCATGTTTTCTGCCCATTTCTTCACTGGGTTATTTGTTTTTCGGGTGTGGAGTTTGGTGAGCTCTTTATAGATTTTGGATACTAGCCCTTTGTCCGATATGTCATTTGCAAATATCTTTTCCCATTCCGTTGGTTGCCTTTTAGTTTTGTTGGTTATTTCCTTTGCTGTGCAGAAGCTTTTTATCTTCATAAGGTCCCAGTAGTTCATTTTTGCTTTTAATTCCCTTGCCTTTGGGGATGTGTCGAGTAAGAGATTGCTATGGCTGAGGTCAGAGAGGTCTTTTCCTGCTTTCTCCTCTAAGGTTTTGATGGTTTCCTGTCTCACATTTAGGTCCTTTATCCATTTTGAGTTTATTCTTGTTAATGGTGTGAGAAAGTGGTCTAGTTTCAACCTTCTGCATGTTGCTGTCCAGTTCTCCCAGTACCATTTGTTAAAGAGGCTGTCTTTTTTCCATTGGATGTTCTTTCCTGCTTTGTCAAAGATGAGTTGGCCATACGTTTGTGGGTCTAGTTCTGGGGTTTCTATTCTATTCCATTGGTCTATGTGTCTGTTTTTGTGCCAATACCATGCTGTCTTGATGATTACAGCTTTGTAGTAGAGGCTAAAAACTGGCATTGTGATGCCTCCTGCTTTGGTCTTCTGCTTCAAAATTACTTTGGCTATTCAGGGCCTTTTGTGGTCCCATATGAATTTCAGAATTGCTTGTTCTAGTTTTGAGAAGAATGCTGGTGCAATTTTGATTGGGATTGCATTGAATGTGTAGATAGCTTTGGGTAGTATTGACATTTTGACAATATTTATTCTTCCAATCCATGAGCAGGGAATGTCTTTCCATTTCTTTATATCTTCTTCAATTACCTTCATAAGCTTTCTATAGTTTTCAGCATACAGATCTTTTACATCTTTGGTTAGATTTATTCCTAGGTATTTTATGCTTTTTGGTGCCATTGTGAATGGGATCAGTTTCTTTATTTGTCTTTCTGTTGCTTCATTGTTAGTGTATAAGAATGCAACTGATTTCTGGACATTGATTTTGTATCCTGCAACTTTGCTGAATTCATGTATCAGTTTTAGGAGACTTGTGGTGGAGTCATCAGGTTTTCCATGTATAATATCATGTCATCTGCCAAAAGCGAAAGCTTGACTTCATCTTTGCCTATTTTGATGCCTTTGATTTCCTTTTGTTGTCTGATTGCTGATGCTAGAACTTCCAACACTATGTTAAACAACAGCAGTGAGAGTGGGCATCCCTGTCATGTTCCTGATCTCAGGGATAAAGCTCTCAGTGTTTCCCCATTGAGGATGATGTTAGCTGTGGGCTTTGCATAAATGGCTTTTATGATCTTTAAGTATGTTCCTTCTATCCCGACTTCCTCGAGAGTTTTTATTAAGAAAGTGTGCTGGATTTTGTCAAAGGCCTATTCTGCATCTATTGACAGGATCATATGGTTCTTATCTTTTCTTTTATTAATGTGATGTATCACGTTGATTGATTTGTGAATGTTGAACCAGCCCTGCATCCCAGGAATGAATCCCATTTGATCATGGTGAATAATTCTTTTTATATGCTGTTGAATTCGATTTGCTAGTATCTTATTGAGAATTTTTGCATCCATATTCATCAGGGATATTGGCCTGTAGTTCTCTTTTTTTACTGGGTCTCTGTCGGGTTTAGGAATCAAAGTAATACTGGCTTCCTAGAATGAGTATGGAGTTTTCCTTCCCTTTCTATTTCTTGGAATAGCTTGAGAAGGATAGGTATTATCTCTGCTTTAAACGTCTGATAGAACTCCCCTGGGAAGCCATCTGGTCCTGGACTCTTATTTGTTGGGAGATTTTTGATAACCGATTCAATTTCTTCGCTGGTTATGGGTCTGTTCAAGCTTTCTATTTCCTCCTGATTGAGTTTTGGAAGAGTGTGGGTGTTTAGGAATTTGTCCATTTCTTCCAGGTTGTCCAATTTGTTGGCATATAATTTTTCATAGTGTTCCCTGATAATTGCTTGTATTTCTGAGGGATTGGTTATAATAATTCCATTTTCATTCATGATTTTATCTATTTGGGTCATCTCCCTTTTCTTTCTGAGAAGCCTGGTTAGAGGTTTATCAGTTTTGTTTATTTTTTCAAAAAAACAACTCTTGGTTTCGTTGATCTGCTCTACAGTTTTTTTAGATTCTATATCATTTATTTGTGCTCTGGTCTTTATTATTTCTCTTCTTCTGCTGGGTTTAGGCTGCCTGTTCTGTTCTGCTTCTATTTCCTTTAGGTGTGCTGTTAGATTTTGTATTTGGGATTTTTCTTGTTTCTTGAGATAGGCCTGGATTGCAATGTATTTTCCTCTCAGGACTGCCTTCACTGCGTCCCAAAGCGTTTGGATTGTTGTACTTTCATTTTCGTTTGTTTCCATATATTTTTTAATTTCTTCTCTAATTGCCTGAGTGACCCACTCATTCTTTAGTAGGGTGTTCTTTAACCTCCATGCTTTTGGAGGTTTTCCAGACTTTTTCCTGTGGTTGATTTCAAGCTTCATGGCATTGTGGTCTGAAAGTATGCATGGTATAATTTCAATTCTTGTATACTTATGAAGGGCTGTTTTGTGACCCAGTATATGATCTATCTTGGAGAATGTTCCATGTGCACTCGAGAAGAAAGTATATTCTGTTGCTTTGGGATGCAGAGTTCTAAATATATCTGTCAAGTCCATCTGATCCAATGTGTCATTCAGGGCCCTTGTTTCTTTATTGACCGTGTGTCTACATGATCTATCCATTTCTGTAAGTGGAGTATTAAACTCCCCTGCAATTACCACATTCTTCTCAATAAGGTTGCTTATGTTTATGAGTAATTGTTTTATATATTTGGGGGCTCCGGTATTCGGCGCATAGACATTTTTAATTGTTAGCTCTTCCTGATGGATAAACCCTGTAATATTATATAATGCCTTTCTTCATCTCTTGTTACAGCCTTTAATTTAAAGTCTAGTTTGTCTGATATAAGTATGGCTACTCCAGCTTTCTTTTGGCTTCCAGTAGCATGATAAATAATTCTCCATCCCCTCACTCTCAGTCTGAAGGTGTCCTCAGATCTAAAATGAGTCTCTTGTAGACAGCAAATAGATGGATCTTGTTTTTTTATCCATTCTGATACCCTATGTCTTTTGGTTGGCGCATTTAATCCATTTACATTCAGTGTTATTATAGAAAGATACAGGTTTAGAGTCACTGTGATGTCTGTAGGTTTCATGCTTGTAGCGATGTCTCTGGTACTTTGTCTTACAGGGTCCCCCTTAGGATCTCTTGTAGGGCTGGTTTAGTGGTGACAAATTCCTTCAGTTTTTGTTTATTTGGGAAGACCTTTATCTCTCCTTCTATTCTAAATGACAGACTTGCTGGATAAAGGATTCTCGGCTGCATATTTTTTTTCTGTTCGTCACATTGTAGATCTCGTGCCAATCCTTTCTGGCCTGCCAAGTTTCAAAAGAGAGATCAGTCACGAGTTTTATAGGTCTCCCTTTATATGTAAGGGCCCGTTTATCCCTTGCTGCATTCATAATTTTCTCTTTATCCTTGTATTTTGCCAGTTTCACTACGATATGTCGTGCAGAAGATCGATTCAAGTTACGTCTGAAGGGAGTTCTCTGTGCCTCTTGGATTTCAATGCCTTTTTCCTTCCCCAGTTCAGGGAAGTTCTCAGCTATTATTTCTTCAAGTACCCCTTCAGCACCTTTCCCTCTCTCTTCCTCCTCTGGGATACCAATAATGTGTATATTATTTCTTTTTAGTGTATCACTTAGTTCTCTAATATTCCCCTCATACTCCTGGATTTTTTTATCTCTCTTTTTCTCAGCTTCCTCTTTTTCCATAACCTTATCTTCTATTTCACCTATTCTCTCCTCTGCCTCTTCAATCCGAGCCGTCGTCATTTCCATTTTATTTTGCATTTCATTTAAACTGTTTTTCAGCTCCTCCTGGCTGTTCCTGAGTCCCTTGGTCTCTGTAGCAAGAGATTCTCTGCTGTCCTGTATACTGTTTTCAAGCCCAGCGATTAATTTTATGACTATTATTCTAAATTCACTTTCTGTTATATTATTTAAATCCTTTTTGATCAGTTCATTGGCTGTTGTTATTTCCTGGAGATTCTTTTGAGTGGAACTCTTCCGTTTGGTCATTTTGGATACTCCCTGAAGCGGTGGGGACCTGCAGGGCACTTCCCCTGTGCTGTGGTGTATAACTGGAGTTGGTGGGCGGACCTGCAGTCAGACCTGATGTCTGCCCCCAGCCCACTGCTGGGGCCACAGTCAGACTGGTGTGTGCCTTATCTTCCCCTCTCCTAGGGGCGGGATTCACTGTGGGGTGGTGTGGCCCGTCTGGGCTACTTGCACACTGCCAGGCTTGTGGTGTTGGGGATCTGGCTTATTTGCTGGGGTGGGTAGGCAAGGTGCATGGGGGCAGGAGGGGCAGGCTTATCTCGCTTCTCCTTAGGTGATCCACTTCAGGAGGGGCCCTGTGGCAGCTTAGCTTACTTCTCCTTAGGTGATCCACTTCAGGAGGGGCCCCTCTTCCGTGGGCCTCTCGTCTTCCCTTGGCTCTGAAGACTCCGTTCTGCTAGTCTTCTGGTGGTTTTTTGGGTTTGTTAGGCAGGTGTAGGTGGAATCTAAGTGATCAGCAGGACGCGCGGTGAGCCCAGTGTCCTCCTACGCCGCCATCTTCCCTTGGTCTCTTGAAGAATGTAGCTTTAAATAACACGTACCACTACATGACTGGATATGTAAATGAGAGATGTAATTATCATGAATATTTTCTTCTTTTTTTGATGTTGATATGTGACACTTATTGATATATTTGTTGTGTGTGCTAATATCTTTTTCTTCTATGCTTTCTTATTCCCCTATAATGAGACATATGACATATAATATGAGATATAATGGCTTTGTAACATAATTTTTGAGTATTGTTAGTTTTGCATCATACTATTTTTATGAGTTATCTGGGAGAAGAGTAAACATTCAAGGAATTTACCTTCTTTTCTGGGGAAAATGTTAGTGTATTTTCAGTATTATACAGGATACCTCTATCATATTAAGGTTTGCAATCTTGTCATTGTCTTTATTTGAAGTTTGAGTATGGTTGAAGGCATTGGGTACAGGTGTCACATTGAAAAGGGTGGGTTTGCGATGTTATGTGTTAACTTGTTGGGATATGGGAAGTCAGTTAAATGGTAAAACATTGTTTCTTAGTGTATCTGTGAGAATGTTTCTGGAAGGAACTAGAGTAAAGATTTTGAGTAGAGAGATCTTCCCTCACCAATGTGGGAAAGCAACATGTAATCTGAGTAGATAGTCACAATAGAACAAAAAGACAAAGAAACAGTGAATTCCTTCTCCTCTCCTTGAGCTGGGATGTCTGTCACTTCCTACCCTAAGAGAAATGAGATCCTGATTATTAGGCCTTTGGCCTCTAGGACATTACACCAAGGGCCCCTTCATTCTCAGGGCTTTTCCTTGGGACTAGTAGTTTTGCCATATGCTCCCAATGTTTCTCAGAATGTCAGACTGAGAATTATATCACTGGCTTTGTTCTCCACTTAGCAGATGGCCTATTATAGGACTTCTATTCTCCATAACTGTCTGAAACAATTCCTGTAATTAATTAATCTCATGTTATAGCTATCTATCTATCATCATCATCATCTATCATCTATCATCTATCATCATCTATTCTATAAGTTCAGTTATTGTTGTTCTTTTTGGAGAAACATGAAAATTTTAGATTGGGTGAGAGTAGTTCTAAAGAATATTAATTTTAAAATCAGTTTTCTGGATTGGTTCTAGGGTCATTGAAATTGCTCTCTAATTTTACTGGATTTGATGATGTTAATGATTATTTTCATTAATAAAGACAGCACTATTTGGGGCGCCTGGGTGGCGCAGTCGGTTAAGCGTCCGACTTCAGCCAGGTCACGATCTCACGGTCCGGGAGTTCGAGCCCCGCGTCAGGCTCTGGGCTGATGGCTCAGAGCCTGGAGCCTGTTTCCGATTCTGTGTCTCCCTCTCTCTCTGCCCCTCCCCCGTTCATGCTCTGTCTCTCTCTGTCCCAAAAATAAATAAACGTTGAAAAAAAAAAAAATTAAAAAACAAAGAAAACAACTTAAAAAAAAAAAAGATAGCACAATTTGTGTAAAGTGTGAACTGTATATTAAAATATGCAGAATATCTGGGTTAGCTATATGTTCTATATTAAAAATGTATTTAATTTATTTCCTTTTTTTAGTTTTTTTTTTATTTAAAAAAAATTTTTTTTTCAACGTTTATTTATTTTTGGGACAGAGAGAGACAGAGCATGACGGGGGAGGGGCAGAGAGAGAGGGAGACACAGAATCGGAAGCAGGCTCCAGGGTCTGAGCCATCAGCCCAGAGCCTGACGCGGGGCTCGAACTCACGGAGCGCGAGATCGTGACCTGGCTGAAGTCGGACGCTTAACCGACTGCGCCACCCAGGTGCCCCTCCTGTTTTTAGTTTTTAAGTAATAGTTAACATACAGTAAAATATTAGTTTCAGGTGTACAATTTAGTGATTCAGCATTTTCATACAGCAATAGTTGCTCATCATAACAACTTCACTTCCTAATCCATATCATCTATTTAACCCACCCCCCCAACCATCAGTTTGTTCTCTGCACTTAAGAGTCTGTATCAGGCTGGATAGCTCAGTTGATTAACCATCTCACATTTGATTTCAGCTTAGATCATGATCTCATAGTTCATGGGATTGTGCCCCACTTTAGACTCTGCACTGACAGTGTGGAGACTGGTTAGGATTCTCTTTCTCCCTCTCTCTCTCTACTCCTCCCCAGCTCATGCATGTGCACACACACACACACTCTCTCTCACATTAAGTAAATATATATTTTTAAAAAGAGTCTACTTCATGGTATGCATATTTTTCCCACTATGTTTGCTTTCTTTCCAAATCCCACATATGAGTGAAATCATATGGTATTTGTCATTCTCTGGCTTATTTCACTTAGAATTATACTCTCTATCTCTATTCACATTGTTGCAAATAGGAAGATTTCATTGTTTTTTATTTACACACACCGTATTTATGGCTGAGTAATGTTCCATGGTGTGTGTGTGTGTGTATATATATATATATATATATATACCGTATTTTCTTTATCCATTCATCAGTGGATGGACATTTGGGCTATTTACATATTTTAGCTATTGATAATACCGCTATAAACACTGGTGTGCATGTACCCCTTTGAATATGTATTTTTGTATTCTTTGGGTAAATAGTAGTGCAATTGCTGGATCATAGGGTAATTCTATTTTTAAATTTTCAACTTTTTGAGGAACTTCCATAATGTTCTCCAGAGTGGCTGCACAAGTTTGCATTTCTACCAATGAAAGGGCAGGCCTACGCTGGGCCAACTCCATCTTGTTCTGTGTCCTTCACCTTGACCACGCCTCCTCCCCTTGAATAACAACCCCGCTCACCTGCCTAACAGGACTCGGACCCTTCTCCAGCCAATCGGCTGAGGCCACAGCCATTACCTTACCAACAGCCCCTAGGCCCCAATAAAACCTTTGTCCTTTTGAAAGTCGCTCTCTCTCCCCGGTATCTCACCACTGCGTCAGTGTAGGTAGGGGACTGATTCGAGCTAGCTCGAATAAAGGCTCTTTTGCTTTTACATCAGACTTGGCTCCCTGGTGGTCTTTGGAGATCACGAATTCCGGCATAACATTTGGGGACTTGGCCCGGGATCCCCAAGACCCCCAAGGGACCCCCGATCTGGAGAGCCTGACTGGCCATGGTTAGTGTCTGTTCCATCTTTTCTGTGTGAGCTCATTTCTGAAATTCTGGTAGTGCCCAACGCAGTCTAAGTGGACGCACTGGAGGACCACGGGCCGGAGGTTTCAGAAGATGTTCCGATCCTCCCTTTTAGAGGGACGTGGAATTGCCTCATCAGTTTTGGAGGGACATGGAATCCCCTCAAAGGTCTAAGCTAGCTTTCAGTTTTGCTTCCATGGAGTTGTAAAACTTTCTAGGGGCCCTCTGTTTGTCTGTTTTTGTGTTTCTCTGTTTTGTTCTGTGGACTTACTGGACTTACTGGACGGATGTTATGGGACAGACTCAGACTATTCCTCTAAGTATTATGATTGATCACTTTAAGGATGTCAGGGGAAGAGCTAACAACCTCAGTGTGGACGTCCGAAAGGGTCGGTAGCAGTTTTTTTGTTCTAGCGAGTGGCCAACTTTCAATGTTGGATGGCCACCAGAGGGGACCTTCAACCTCCTTACCATCCACCGAGTCAGGAGTATCATCTCTTGCCCTAAGATGGGCCATCTTGATCAGCTCCCTTACAGTATCACTTGGCAGGACCTTGTAGAAGACCCACCCTCTTGGCTTAAGCCCTTCCTAGCCCCGCTTCCTCTGGAGCCAAAACCCATTCTTGCTTTGCAGGGGACAAAGAAGAAGAAAAGTCTTACCTAGCCTTCAGCACCCCTCTACCCTGTCCTACAAGGGGGGACTGAAGAAGAATTAATTTTTCCTCCCCATATAACCCCTCTAGGATGCCGGAAGAACACCATCCGCCCCCTCTGGGGAGGCAGACCCTGTTCCGAGATCAAGAGGTGGAAACGCTCCATTGTGAAGACCACCTTTTACCAGACAGAGGGCTCAAAGGGAGCAATCCACCTCTGCCGCCAACTCCACTATTCTGCCCCTGCGAGCCACTGGACCCCCAGATGTGGAGGGGAATCAGCCCCATCACTATTGGCCTTTTGCCACTAGTGACCTCTACAATTGGAAAGCTCAGAATCCTGTTTTCCGAGAAACCAGCAGGGCTTATTGATTTATTAGACTCTGTTCTTTTTACCCATCAGCCCATGTGGGGCAATTGCCAGCAGCTTTTGCAGGTCCTGTACATGACTGAAGAAAGAGAAAGAATCCTCAATGGGACCCTAAAACTAGTTCTGGGCGCAGACAGGAATCCCACCACCAACCAGGCTCAGATAGATGTCTCCTTCCCCTTAACTCGGTCCCAGTGGGATTTCAACACAGCAGAAGGTAAGGAGAGGCTCCGGGTCTATAGCCAGACTCTAATGGGGGGGCTCTCCGAGTGGCTGCTAGAAAGCCAACCAATTTGGCCAAGGTAGGAAATGTACAACAGGGAAAAGATGAATCTCTGGCTGCCTTTTTAGAATGGATCATGGAGGCATTCCGTACCCATACCCCCATGGATCCAGAGGCTCCGGAAAGGAAGGCAGCTGTTATCATGGCCTTTGTAAACCAATCAGCCATAGACATTAGGAGAAAATTACAGAAAATAGATAGACTAGGAGAAAAAAGTCTGCAGGAGTTACTGGTGGTAGCCGAAAAGGTATATAATAACCGGGAGCCTCCTGAGGACAAGCAGACTCGCGCCATGGTGGCTGCCAGCAGTAAGCAGACTTGAGACCTGGCCAGAATACTACTAGCTACCACTGCTGACTTCCCCGAGGAATGAGACCACCATCTCCGGCAGCTGGCAGATGGTGCAAGAAAAGGTAAAGGAACCACCAAGGGGGGGGGGTGGGAAGCAGAGGCTGCAGAAAGATCAGTGCGCATACTGCAAGGAGATAGGGCATTGGGCCCGAGATTGTCCGAAAAGGGCCAGCGCGAAGGGAAGCAAGACTGATCGAGTAAAAGTCCTAGAGCTAGATGAACTAAGTGATTAGGGGAGTCGGGGTTTGGACCCTCTCCCCGAACGCAGGGTAACTCTTAAAGTGGACGGGATCCCTGTTGACTTCCTTGTCGACACCGGAGCACAATATTCGGTCCTCCGCACCCCACAAGGAAAACTAGCCAGCAAGAAGTCCTGGGTACAAGGGGCAACTGGTATGAGCCAGTATTCATGGACTACCTGAAGAACGGTAGATTTGGGGCTGGGCCAGGTATCCGACTCCTTTATGGTAATACCAGAATGCCCCTACCCGCTGTTAGGACGGGACTTACTGACCAAGATTAGAGCTCAGATAACTTTCAGACAAGGGGGGCCTCAGGTCACCGATGGCAAGGGCCACCTCATCCAGGTCCTGACCATGAAACTGGAGGATGAATACCTCTTCCACCAGGAGGCGCTCCCGAGAGAGGATAATATAGACAGATGCCTACAAGAATTCCCCTCGGTTTGGGCAGAGATGGGGGGGATAGGACTAGCTGCTCACAGAACCCTGGTCCTGGTAGAGCTCAAGCCAGGAGAGAGTCCGATAAGGATCAAACAATACCCCATGTCTCAGGAGGCCCGGAAGGGGATCCAGCCACACATCCAGAGACTACGAAGCCTAGGGGTACTAGCTCTTTGCCAGTCTTCCTGGAACACCCCCCTATTGCCGGTCAAAAAGCCTCACACAAATGACTACCGACCAGTACAAGACCTCCAGGAAGTAAATAAGAGGGTCACGGACATACACCCAACTGTTCCCAACCCATATACTCTCTTGAGCTCCTTGGCGCCCTCCAGGGTCTGGTATACTGTACTACATTTAAAGGACGCCTTCTTCAGTCTGCTGCTGGCACCCCAGAGCCAACCCTTGTTCGCCTTTGAGTGGCATGATCCGGAGGAGGGCTATAGTGGGCAACTCACCTGGACACGGCTACCTCAGGGATTCAAAAATTCACCCACCATCTTCGATGAGGCACTACACGAGGACCTGGGTGAGTACAGAAGGGAGCACCCTGGCCTCACCCTCCTACAGTACGTTGATGACATCCTGATTGCTGCCGACATGGCCAAAGACTGTGAGCGAGGGACCCAGGACCTGCTGGCTACCCTGGGGGCCTTAGGGTACCGGGCATCCACGAAGAAGGCTTAGATATGCAGGGAGAGGGTAAGTTACCTGGGATATATCCTGGAGGACAGACAGCGGTGGTTATCAGATGCCAGAAAAAAAAAAACTGTCCTAAAGATCCCTACTCCCATCCCCAAAGAGAATTAAGGGAATTCCTAGGATCAGCCGACTACTGCCGCCTCTGGGTTCCAGGTTTTGCTGAGATCGCCAGGCCCCTATATGAAGCTACCAAAGAGGGGAAAACATTTAAATGGGCTGAAGAAGAAGAAACTGCCTTTAATCAGTTAAAAAAGGCCCTCCTAAGTGCCCCAGCCCTGGGCCTGCCAGACATTATGAAGCCCTTCCACCTTTTTGTAGACGAACATGAGGGAATAGCAAAAGGGGTTCTAACTCAAGCCTTAGGCCCCTGGAACCACCCAGTGGCTTACCTGTCCAAGAAACTAGACCCAGTGGCTGCTGGCTGGCTGCCATGCCTAAGAATTATTGCGGTGACAGCACTCCTAGTCAAGGACACAGACAAATTGACCCTAGGACAGGAGATCTGGATCACGACCCCATACGCCATTGAAGGGGTCCTGAAACAGCCTCCTGATAGATGGATGAGCAATACATGTATGACTCATTACCAGAGCCTCCTACTCAACCCTCCACGAGTGCGGTTCCACCCCAGTGCAGCCCTCAATCCTGCAACCCTGCTGCCCGACCCTGACCTAGGTGCTCCACTACATGACTGTGTGGGAATCCTGGAACAAGTACATGGGTCCAGACAGACCTGACCGACCGGCCCCTCCCCGATGCCGAGGCTACTTGGTTCACTGATGGCAGCAGTTTGTGCGAGACGGACACAGGTATGTGGGTGCAGCGGTGGTCACCGAAACGAAAACCACATGGGCAGAGGCTCTACCCTCCAGAACGTCAGCCCAGCGAGCAGAGCTCATAGCCCTCACCAAGGCGCTGATGCTTGGAGCTGGAAAATGGCTTAACAGGGGGAAGATGGCGGCGTAGGAGGACGCTGGGCTCACCGCGCGTCCTGCTGATCACTTAGATTCCACCTACACCTGCCTAAATAACCCAGAAAACCGCCAGAGGATTAGCAGAACGGAGTCACCGGACCCAAGTGCAGACGAGAGGCCCACGGAAGAGGGTAGGAAGGGCGGCGAGGCGGTGCGCGCTCCACGGACTGGCGGGAGGGAGCCGGGGCGGAGGGGCAGCTCGCCAGCCAAGCAGAGCCCCCGAGTCCGGCTTGCAAAAGCGGAGGGGCCTGACGGACTGTGTTCCGACAGCAAGCGCGACTTAGCTTCTGGGAGGTCATAAGTTAACAGCTCTGCTCGGAAAGCGGGAAGGCTGGAGGACAAAGGAAGGGAGAGCTGCTGAGCCCCCGGACGACAAAGCTCAGTTTGGTGGGGAACAAAGGCGCTCACCAGCGCCATCTCCCCCGCCCATCCCCCAGCCAAAATCCCAAAGGGAACCGGTTCCGGCCAGGGAAATTGCTCGCTCCGCGCAAACACCCAACTCTGTGCTTCTGCGGAGCCAAACCTCCGGCAGCGGATCTGACTCCCTCTGGCTGCCACAGGGCCCCTCCTGAAGTGGATCACCTAAGGAGAAGCGAGCTAAGCCTGCCCCCCCTCCCGCCATGCACCTTGCCTTCCCACCCCAGCTAATACGCCAGATCCCCAGCATCACAAGCCTGGCAGTGTGCAAGTAGCCCAGACGGGCCACGCCACCCCACAGTGAATCCCGCCCCTAGGAGAGGGGAAGAGAAGGCACACACCAGTCTGACTGTGGCCCCAGCGGTGGGCTGGGGGCAGACATCAGGACTGACTGCGGCCCCGCCCACCAACTCCAGTTATACACCACAGCACAAGGGAAGTGCCCTGCAGGTCCTCACCACACCAGGGAGTATCCAAAATGACCAAGCGAAAGAATTCCCCTCAGAAGAATCTCTAGGAAATAACAACAGCTAATGAGCTGATCAAAAAGGATTTAAATAATATAACAGAAAGTGAATTTAGAATAATAGTCATAAAATTAATCGCTGGGCTTGAAAACAGTATACAGGACAGCAGAGAATCTCTTGCTACAGAGATCAAGGGACTCAGGAACAGTCACGAGGAGCTGAAAAACGCTTTAAATGAAATGCAAAACAAAATGCAAACCACCACGGCTCGGATGGAAGAGGCAGAGGAGAGAATAGGTGAACTAGAAGATAAAGTTATGGAAAAAGAGGAAGCTGAGAAAAAGAGAGATAAAAAAATCCAGGAGTATGAGGGGAAAATTAGAGAACTAACTGATACACTAAAAAGAAATAATATACGCATAATTGGTATCCCAGAGGAGGAAGAGAGAGGGAAAGGTGCTGAAGGGGTACTTGAAGAAATAATAGCTGAGAACTTCCCTGAACTGGGGAAGGAAAAAGGCATTGAAATCCAAGAGGCACAGAGAACTCCCTTCAGACGTAACTTGAATCGATCTTCTGCACGACATATCGTAGTGAAACTGGCAAAATACAAGGATAAAGAGAAAATTCTGAAAGCAGCAAGGGGTAAACCTGCCCTCACATATAAAGGGAGACCTATAAGACTCGTGACTGATCTCTCTTTTGAAACTTGGCAGGCCAGAAAGAATTGGCACGAGATTTTCAGGGTGCTAGACAGCAAAAATATGCAGCCGAGAATCCTTTATCCAGCAAGTCTGTCATTTAGAATAGAAGGAGAGATAAAGGTCTTCCCAAACAAACAAAAACTGAAGGAATTTGTCACCACTAAACCAGCCCTACAAGAGATCCTAAGGGGGACCCTGTGAGACAAAGTACCAGAGATATCACTAGAGCATAAAACATACAGACATCACAATGACTCTAAACCCGTATCTTTCTATAATAACACTGAATGTAAATGGATTAAATGCGCCAACCAAAAGACATAGGGTATCAGAATGGATAAAAAAACAAGACCCATCTATTTGCTGTCTACAAGAGACTCATTTTAGACCTGAGGACACCTTTAGATTGAGAGTGAGGGGATGGAGAACTATTTATCATGCTACTGGAAGCCAAAAGAAAGCTGGAGTAGCCATACTTTTATCAGACAAACTAGACTTTAAATTAAAGGCTGTAACAAGAGATGAAGAAGGACATTATATAATAGTTACAGGGTCTATCCATCAGGAAGAGCTAACAATTATAAATGTCTATGCACCGAATACCGGAGCCCCCAAATATATAAAACAATTACTCATAAACATAAGCAACCTTATTGATAAGAATGTGGTAATTGCTGGGGACTTTAACACCCCACTTACAGAAATGGATAGATCATCTAGACACACGGTCAATAAAGAAACAAGGGCCCTGAATGAGACATTGGATCAGATGGACTTGACAGATATATTTAGAACTCTGCATCCCAAAGCAACAGAATATACTTTCTTCTCGAGTGCACATGGAACATTCTCCAAGATAGATCATATACTGGGTCACAAAACAGCCCTTCATAAGTTTACAAGAATTGAAATTATACCATGCATACTTTCAGACCACAATGGTAGGAAGCTTGAAATCAACCACAGGAAAAAGTCTGGAAAACCTCCAAAAGCGTGGAGGTTAAAGAACACCCTACTAACGAATGAGTGGGTCAACCAGGCAATTAGAGAAGAAATCAAAAAATATATGGAAACAAACGAAAATGAAAATACAACAATCCAAACGCTTTGGGACGCAGCGAAGGCAGTCCTGAGAGGAAAATACATTGCAATCCAGGCCTATCTCAAGAAACAAGAAAAATCCCAAATACAAAATCTAACAGCACACCTAAAGGAAATAGAAGCAGAACAGCAAAGGCAGCCTAAACCCAGCAGAAGAAGAGAAATAATAAAGATCAGAGCAGAAATAAACAATATAGAATCTAAAAAAACTGTAGAGCAGATCAACGAAACCAAGAGTTGGTTTTTGAAAAAATAAACAAAATTGACAAACCTCTAGCCAGGCTTCTCAAAAAGAAAAGGGAGATGACCCAAATAGATAAAATCATGAATGAAAATGGAATGATTACAACCAATCCCTCAGAGATACAAACAATTATCAGGGAATACTATGAAAAATTATATGCCAACAAATTGGACAACCTGGAAGAAATGGACACATTCCTGAACACCCACACTCTTCCAAAACTCAATCAGGAGGAAATAGAAAGCTTGAACAGACCTATAACCAGCGAAGAAATTGAATCGGTTATCAAAAATCTCCCAACAAATAAGAGTCCAGGACCAGATGGCTTCCCAGGGGAGTTCTACCAGACGTTTAAAGCAGAGATAATACCTATCCTTCTCAAGCTATTCCAAGAAATAGAAAGGGAAGGAAAATTTCCAGACTCATTCTATGAAGCCAGTATTACTTTGATTCCTAAACCAGACAGAGACCCAGCAAAAAAAGAGAACTACAGGCCAATATCCCTGATGAATATGGATGCAAAAATTCTCAATAAGATACTAGCAAATCGAATTCAACAGCATATAAAAAGAATTATTCACCATGATCAAGTGGGATTCATTCCTGGGATGCAGGGCTGGTTCAACATTCGCAAATCAATCGACGTGATACATCACATTAACAAAAAAAAAGAGAAGAACCATATGATCCTGTCAATCGATGCAGAAAAGGCCTTTGACAAAATCCAGCACCCTTTCTTAATAAAAACTCTTGAGAAAGTCGGGATAGAAGGAACATACTTAAAGATCATAAAAGCCATTTATGAAGAGCCCACAGCTAACATCATCCTCAACGGGGAAAAACTGAGAGCTTTTTCCCTGAGATCAGGAACACGACAGGGATGCCCACTCTCACCGCTGTTGTTCAACATAGTGCTGGAAGTTCTAGCATCAGCAATCAGACAACAAAAGGAAATCAAAGGCATCAAAATTGGCAAAGATGAAGTCAAGCTTTCGCTTTTTGCAGATGACATGATATTATACATGGAAAATCCGATAGACTCCACCAAAAGTCTGCTAGAACTGATACATGAATTCAGCAAAGTCACAGGATACAAAATCAATGTACACAAATCAGTTGCATTCTTATACACTAACAATGAAGCAACAGAAAGACAAATAAAGAAACTGATCCCATTCACAATTGCACCAAGAAGCATAAAATACCTAGGAATAAATCTAACCAAAGATGTAAAGGATCTGTATGCTGAAAACTATAGAAAGCTTATGAAGGTAATTGAAGAAGACTTAAAGAAATGGAAAGACATTCCCTGCTCATGGATTGGAAAAATAAATATTGTCAAAATGTCAATACTACCCAAAGCTATCTACACATTCAATGCAATCCCAATCAAAATTGCACCAGCATTCTTCTCGAAATTAGAACAAGCAATCCTAAAATTCATATGGAACCACAAAAGGCCCCGAATAGCCAAAGGAATTTTGAAGAAGAAGACCAAAGCAGGAGGCATCACAATCCCAGACTTTAGCCTCTACTACAAAGCTGTAATCATCAAGACAGCATGGTATTGGCACAAAAACAGACACACAGACCAATGGTATAGAATAGAAACCCCAGGACTAGACCCACAAACGTATGGCCAACTCATCTTTGACAAAGCAGGAAAGAACATCCAATGGAAAAAAGACAGCCTCTTTAACAAATGGTGCTGGGAGAACTGGACAGCAACATGCAGAAGGTTGAAACTAGACCACTTTCTCACACCATTTACAAAAATAAACTCAAAATGGATAAAGGACCTAAATGTGAGACAGGAAACCATCAAAACCTTAGAGGAGAGAGCAGGAAAAGACCTCTCTGACCTCAGCCGTAGCAATCTCTTACTCGACACATCCCCAAAGGCAAGGGAATTAAAAGCAAAAGTGAATTACTGGGACCTTATGAAGAATAAAAGCTTCTGCACAGCAAAGGAAACAACCAACAAAACTAAAAGGCAACCAACGGAATGGGAAAAGATATTTGCAAATGACATATCGGACAAAGGGCTAGTATCTAAAATCTATAAAGAGCTCACCAAACTCCACACCCGAAAAACAAATAACCCAGTGAAGAAATGGGCAGAAAACATGAATAGACACTTCTCTAAAGAAGACATCCAGATGGCCAACAGGCACATGAAAAGATGTTCAGCGTCGCTCCTTATCAGGGAAATACAAATCAAAACCACACTCAGGTATCACCTCACGCCAGTCAGAGTGGCCAAAATGAACAAATCAGGAGACTATAGATGCTGGAGAGGATGTGGAGAAACGGGAACCCTCTTGCACTGTTGGTGGGAATGCAAATTGGTGCAGCCGCTCTGGAAAGCAGTGTGGAGGTTCCTCAGAAAATTAAAAATAGACCTACCCTATGACCCAGCAATAGCACTGCTAGGAATTTATCCAAGGGATACAGGAGTACTGATGCATAGGGGCACTTGTACCCCAATGTTCATAGCAGCACTCTCAACAATAGCCAAATTATGGAAAGAGCCTAAATGTCCATCAACTGATGAATGGATAAAGAAATTGTGGTATATATACACAATGGAATACTACGTGCCAATGAGAAAAAATGAAATATGGCCTTTTGTAGCAACGTGGATGGAACTGGAGAGTGTAATGCTAAGTGAAATAAGGCATACAGAGAAAGACAGATACCATATGGTTTCACTCTTATGTGGATCCTGAGAAACTTAACAGGAACCCATGGGGGAGGGCAAGGAAGGAAAAAAAAAAAAAAGATGTTAGAGTGGGAGAGAGCCAAAGCATAAGAGACTGTTAAAAACTGAGAGCAAACTGAGGGTTGATGGGCGGTGGGAGGGAGGGGAGGGTGGGTGATGGGTATTGAGGAGGGCACCTTTTGGGATGAGCACTGGGTGTTGTATGGAAACCAATTTGTCAATAAATTTCATAAAAAAAAAAAGCTGTATAACCATTTAACAATAAATTCTTATCATTCCTTCTCCTCCAAAAAAAAAAAAAAAAAAAAAAGAAAACAATATACTAAATAAATGACTATGCTAATAAAAAAAAAATTCTTTTTCTTTGGAATCAGGCCTATAGTTTATTTTTTTCATTCCTTTTCCTTTACTCTTGTTTTGGGTCAGACTTTTTTGTTCTTTTCTTCCCTCTGGACTTAGTTTTAACAGACAAATCATAGCACAACTAGTTAAAGGTTCAAACGATCCCCACTGTATACACCAGAAACACTTCCTGAAATGCTGTACCTTTGGCAGTGTATGACCCCTTTTCAGTACAGCATTGCTTTCAGGTGCAGAAAACATAAAAATATTTCAAAGATGCAAAAGACATAAACAGCCAAAATGACAAGATGGAGGAATTTTCCTCAAAAGAAAGGTGAAGAAAAAATCACAGCCAGGGACTTGCTCAAAACAGATGTAAACAATATATCTGAAAAATAATTTAGAACAATAATAATAAGACTACTATCTGAGCTTGAAAAAATCATAGAAGACACCAGAGAAAGCATTGCTATGAGGCGTAAAAATTAGTCAGGCTTAAATAAGAAGTACTATAACTGAGATGCAACATCAACTGGATATAGTCACTATAAGAATTGAAGAAATAGAGGAGAGAATAGGAGATAGGAGATATAGGAGATAAAATTGTGGAAAATAATGAAGCTGAAAAGAGAATGGAAAGAAGATCACTAAGAAAGACAGAGGGAACTCAGTGATTCCAAAAAGCAAAACAATATCCATATCACAGGAGTCCCAAAAGAAGAAGAGTGGGAAAAGGGTAAAGAAAGTTTATTTGAACATATTTTTGATGAGAACTTCCCTAGTCTGAAGAAAGAAATGGGCATCCAAGTCCAAGAGGCACAGAGAACTCTCCTAAGAATCAATGAAAACAGGTAAACACCATGACATATCATAATGAACTTGAAAAATACAAAGTTAAAGAGGTAATTTTGAAAGCAACTAGGGACAAAGGTTTTTAAATTACAAGGGTAGACACAAAAGGTTAGCAGAAGACCAGTCCACTGAAACTTGGCAGATTAGAAGGGAATGGCAGGAAATATTTAATATGCTGATTGGTAAAAAAAAAAAAATATGCAGCCAAGAATTCTTTATCCAGCAGGACTGTCATTCAGAATAGAAGGAGAGATAAAGAATTTCCCAGACAGAATGCAAACTGGTGCAGCCACTCTAGAAAACAGACACTCTGGGAAACACTCTGGATTTTTTTTTTTAAATAGAAGTACCCTATGACTCAGCAATTGTAATACTAGGTATTTATCCAAAGGATACACGAATGCTGTTTTGAAGGGGCATATGCACTCCAATGTTTATAGCAGCACTATCTACAATGGCCAGATTACAGAAAGAGGCCAAATTTCCATCAACTGATGAATGGATAGAGAAGATGGAAAGGAATATTATTTTGTGATCAAAATGAATGAATCTTGCCATCTGTAACAATGTGGATTGAATTAGAGTGTATTAGGCTAAGTGAAATAAATCAGTCAGAGAAAGACAAATATGTGCCTTCACTGATATGTAGACTTTAATATACAAAACAGATGAGCATAAGAGAAGGGAAGCAAAAGTAATATAAAAACAGACTGGGAGATAAACCATAAGAAACTCTTAAATACAGAGAAAAACTGAGGGTTGCTGGAGGGGTGTTGGGTGAGGGGATGTAATAAATAGGCAAGGGGCATTAATGAGGACACTTGTTGAGATAAGCAATGGGTTTTATATGTAAGTGATGAATCACTAAATTCTATTCCTGAAATCAGTATTATGTTAACTCACTTGGATTTAAATTTTTAAAGAGTTAAAAATTAAAAAAAGTATTTCCCAGACCAAAAAAAAAAAAGGACTTTTTAACCACTAAACAAGCCCTGCAAGAAATTTTAAGAGACTTTTTGAGTGGAGAACAACAAAAACAAACACAAAGCAACAAAGACTAGAAAGGACCAGATGTATCACCATAAACACCAACACTATATGTAACACAAAGACACTAAATTCATATCTTTCAATAATCACTCTGAATGCAAATGGACTAAATCCTCCAGTTGAAAGACAAAGGGTGCCAGAATGGATAAAAAACAAGGTCAATCTATATGCTGCCTACAGGAAACTTATTTTAGATCTAAAAACATCTGTTGATTGCATGTGAAAGGATGGAGGGGTGTCTGGTGGCTCAAAGGGCCAACTCTTGATTTTGGTTCATGCCCAAATCTCATGGTTGTGGAATTGAGCCCCACATGGGGGTCCATGTTGATCATGTAACCTGCTTGGATTCTCCCTCTCTCTCTCTCTGTCTCTCCCCCACTGGTGTACACACTCTCTTTCTCAAAGCAAATAAATAAACTTAAAAAAAGAGAAATAAGGGAATGTAGAAACATCTATCAGCGTAATGGATGTCAAAGGAAAGTGAGAGAAGCCATACTTACATCAGACAAAATGAATTTTGAAACAAAGACAGTAACAAGAAATGAAGAAAAGCATTACACCATAATTAAGGAGTCTATCTATAAAGAAGATCTAACAATTATAAACATTTATGCCCCCAAATTGGAGAACCCAAATATATAAACAAATTAACAACATACATAATAAACTCATTGATAATAATTTAGTAATAGTATGGGACTTTAACACCCTACTTACAACTATGGTAGAGTATTTAAGCAGAAAATCAGCAAGTAAACCATGGTTTTAATTGATACACTGGACCGAGTAAACTTAACAAATATATTCAGAAAATTTCATCCTAAAGCATCAGAATACACATTTTTTCTCTAGTGCACATGGAGCACTCTCCATTCTAGATACATACTGGATCACAAATCAGTCCTCAACAGGTACAAAAAGATCAAGATCTTATTTTCATGTTACAACATTATGAAACTTGAAGGGAATCACAAGAAAAAAAATTGGAAACACCACAAATACATAGAGGTTAAAGAATATCCTATTAAAGAAGGAATGGGTTAATCAGGTAATTAACTGAGAAACAAAAAATATATGAAACCAAATGAAAACAAAAACAGTCCTAACACTCAGTCCTAACATTCTGGGATGCAGCAAAGACAGTCCTATAGGAAAGTATATTGCAATTCAGGTCTACCTCAAGCATCAAGAAATTTCCCAAATGCACAATCTAATCTTATACCTAAAGGAGCTATAAAAGAAACAGCAAATAAAGCCTAAAGCCAGCAGAAGAAGGGAAATAATAAAGATAAGAGCAGAAATAACTGATACCAAAACAAAAAGAAAACAGTGGAACAGATCAACAAAATTCATAGCTGGTTCTTTGAAAGAATTAACAAAATTGATAAACCCCTAACCAGACTTATCAAAAAGAAAAGAAAAAAACTCAAATTTACAGAATTATGAATGAAAGAATAGAGATCACAACCAACACCACGAAAATGCAAACAATTATGAGAATACTAGGAGAAAATACATACCACAAATTGGGTAATCTGGAGGAAATGGACAAATTCCTAGAAACTGACAAACTACAAAACGAAAATGGGAAGAAATAGAAAATTTGAACAGACCCATAACCACCAAAGAAATTGAATCAATAATAGAAAATCTCCTAGCAAACAAGAGTCCTGGGCCAGATAGTTTCCCAGGGAATTCTACCAAACATATTAAAGAGTTAATACCCATTCTTTTCAAACTGTCCCCCACACACACACAAAAAAAGGAAGGATAATTTCCAAACTCATTCTACTAGGCCAGAATTACCTTGATTTGAAAACACGACAAATATCCCACTAAAAAGGAGAATTACAGGCCAATTTCCCTGATGAAGATGGATGCAAAATTTCTCAACAATATACTAGCAAAGTGAATTCTACTGTACACTAAAATAATTTTTCATCATTATCAAGTGGAATTTATTCCTGGGCTGCAGGGCTGGTTTAATATCTGTCCATTCATCAATGTAATACACAATATTAAAACAGAAAGTATAAGAATCATATAATATTCACAATAGATACGGAAACAACATTTGAAAAAAATATAGCATCCATTCTTGATTAAAAAAAAAAAAACCTCAACAAAGTATGGATAGAGGGAACATGCCTCAAGATCATTAAGGCCATATATGAAAGACCCAAAGCTAACATCATCTTCAAATACATATATATATATATATATATATATATATATATGTGTGTGTGTGTGTGTGTGTGTGTGTGTGAAGTTTATTCAGTCATCAAAAAAATGAAATTTTGCTATTTGCAATGATGTGCATGGAGCTAGCATGTACTATGCTAAATAAAATAAGTCAACCAGAGAATGACAACCATATGATTTCACTCATGTGGAATTTAAGAAACAAAACAGATGAACATATGGAAGCAGATGGAAGAGAACAGAGGCAATCAAACCACAAGAGACTTAGTGATAAAGAAGAAACTGAGGATTAATGGAGACAGGCAGGTGGGAGCTGGGCTAGATAGATGATGAGTATTAATGAGGGCACTTGTGGTGAGCACTGGGTGTTGTATGTAAGTGATGAATCACTGATTTCTACTCCTCAAACCAATAGTGCACTGTATGTTAATTAACTAAAATTTAAATAAATAAAAAAATTTTGAAGTATATAACAATATAGGCCTACCTCAAGAAGCAAGAAATATTTTTTTTAATTTTTTAAAATGTTTTAATTTATGTTTGAGACAGAGAGACAGAGCATGAGCAGGGGAGTGGAAGAGAGAGAGGGAGACACAGAATCTGAAGCAGGATCCAGGCTCTGATCTGTCAGCACAGAGCCCAATGCAGGGCTTGAACTCACAGACTGTGAGATCATGACCCAAGCTGAAGTCACACACGCAACCTACTGAGCCACCCAGGCACCCCTAAGAAAATTCTTAAATAAACAACCCAACCTTATACCTAAAGAAGCTAGAAAAAGAACAACTAATGAAACCTAAAGCCAGTAGAAGGAAGTAAACAATAAAGATTAGACTAGAAATAAGTGATAAAGAAACTAATAAAACAATAGAAGAGATCAATGAATCCAGGAGATGGTTCTTTAAAAAAAAAATGAAATTGATAAATCCCTAGGCATAATTATCAAAAAGGACAGAGAAAGTACTCAAATAAATGAAATCACAAATGAGAGAGAAGAAATAACCAACACCACAGAAATACAAACAATTAGAGAAAAGTATGAAAAACTATATGCCAATAAATTGGACAACCTGGAAGAAATGACACATTCCTAGAAACATACAAACCACTAAAACTGAAGCAGGAAGAAACATAAAACACTAACTGATAACCAGCAATGAAATTGTATCAGTAATAAAAAATCTCCCAACAAACAAAAGTGCGAGGCCAAATAGATTCACAGACTAATTCTACCAAACATTTGAAGAAGAATTAATACGTATTTTTTCTCAAACTACTCCAAAAAATAAAAATTGAAGTAAAATTTCCAAATTCATTCTACAAGGCCACCATTACCCTCATACCAAAGTCAAAGACTCCACTGAAAAAGAGAACTTAATGCCAGTATCCCTGATGAACATGGATGCAAAGTTCTCAATAAAATACTAGCAAAGTGGTTCCAAGAGTACATTAAAAGAATCATTCTCCACAATCAAGTTGGATTTATTCTTGGCTTGCAAGTGTGATTCAATATTTGGAAATCAAACAGTGTGATACATCACATTAATAAAATAAAGAATGAGAACAATATGAGCCTTTAAATAGATACAGAAAAAAAGTTCTGACAAAATATCCACTCATGATAAAGACTCTCAACAAATTATGGTAACACACCTCAACATCATAAAGGCCATATATGAAAAACCCACAGCTGATATCATCCTCAATGGGGAAAAAGTGAGAGCATTTTCTCTGTGGTCAGGAACAAGACAGGGATGTCCAGCCTCACCATTGTGATTTAACATAGTACTGGAAGTCATGGCCTCAGAAATTAGACAACAAAATGAATAAAAGGATCTAAATTAGCAAGGAAGAAATCAAACTTTCACTAGTTGCAGATTACATGGTATCATATACATAATCCCTGAAAGACTCTATGAAAAATTTGCTAAAAGTGATGCACAAATTCAGGAAAGTCACAGGATACAAAATCAATGTACAGGGATTTATTGCATTTTTATACTCCAGCAACGAAGCAGCAGAAAAAAAAATCAAGGAATCAACTCCATTTACAATTGCACCAAAAATCATAAGATATCTAGAAATAAACCTAACCAAAGAGGTAAAAGGTCTAAGGTCTGGAAACCATAAAACCCTGATATAGGAAATTGAAGATGACAAAAAGAAATGGAAAAACATTCCATTCTTATGTACTGGAAGAAAAATAATATTGTTAAACTGTCAATACTATCTAAAGCAATCTACACACTTAATGCAATCCCTATCAAAATAACAAGAACATTTTTCACAGAGCTAGGACAAACAATCCTAAAATTTGAACAGACACAACAAAAGAACCACAAAAGACCCCAAATACCCAAAGAAAATTTGAAAAAGAAAAGCAAAGCTGGAGACATCACCATTCCTTACTTGAAAATATATTACTAAGTGATATAAAACTTTGGGTGACCAAAACAGTATAGTACAAAAATAAACACATAGATTAATAATAGAACAGAATAGAAAGCCCAGAACTGAACCCACAACTATATGGCCAATTAATCTTCGATAAAGCAGGAAATAATATCCAATGGAGAATAGACAGTCTATTCAACAAATAGCATTGGGAAAACTGGACAGCAACATGCAAAGAATGAAACTGGTCCACTTTCTTATACCACACAGAAAAATAAACTATAAATGGATTAAAGATATAAAGGTGAGACAGGATACCATTAAAATCCTGGAAGAGAACACAGGCAGTAACTTCTTTTACATCAGCTATAGCAACTTCTTACTATGCATGACTTCTGAGGCAAGGGAAACAAAAGCAAACATAAAGTATTGAGACTTCATCAAGATAAAATACAAAACAAAACAAAAAAATTCTAAACAGTGAAGGAAGTCCTCAACAAAACTAAAAGGAAAGTTTTGGAATAGGAAAGGTTTTTGGAAACGACATATCCAACAAAGTGTTAGTATCCAAAATAAAGAAGTAACTTATAAAACTCAACACCCAAAAAACAAATAATCCAGTTAAAAAATGGAAACCATGAATAGACAATACATATGGTTAACAGACACATGAGCAGATTCTCAATATCACTCATCATCAATGTAATGCAAATTAAAACTACAATGAAATATCACGTTATGTTGCAAGGAATATGGTCTGAGTCACAAAAGATGAGTCTGCAAAGTAAAGTGAAAGTCCTCCTACTCAAGTTGGAATGAGGCCCCAACTCCAGAATGAAGCTTCTTTTTATTAGGATAATTGCTAAAGGCTATGTGTATAAAGTCAGCTAAGTAAGTGTGTTAATCAATCTAATGGTTTAGCTTTTCAAGGTTGAATTTCGAGTTAATTGGTTTCTATAACACTAGGAAGGGTCAGGTGTGAAGGAGGATCTGGCCCTGGACAATGTTAATGGCTCTAGCAATTTCTTAGGAGCCCAGCTGCGTTCAGCTGTGTAAACATGTCCTAAGGCCTTGCACCTTCTCCAGCCCTTCCCTTTTGAAGTCTTTTTTCTTTGATGCTTCACTCCTGAATCTCCTAAATCTCCCCCCTTTTCTTTCATTTGGCAAAGCTGGAGGGCAAAGACAGAGACTCATGAGGCATATTCTCGTATTCTCAGATTCATTGCTGTCTTCTTCTCCAGACTAGGTATATGCAAAGTAATAAGACAAAGATTAATATAAAAATGCCAATCACAGAAAAGCTTAAGTGTTTTATATAATTCATTGGATTCAATTCCAAGATTCGATTAGTTATCTCAGTTAGAAAAAGAGCACCAGAAATCATCTCAAGTTTATTTTTGAACGTTTCATAAATGTCCTTTTGCAATTGAGCTGTATCAGCAGAGGTATCACCTTGATTAAGAAGGTGTCAATGCACCAGGTCCCATGATATCTTAGATTGATTATATACCTGGTGGGTGACACAAAAGGTGGTTATGTTCCAATCACATTGAAGCTTTATCTGTTGTTGTAAACTAATCAATTGATCTAGAAAAAGAACAGCTTGTTGCAAGTCAGATAATTGGCTCTCTATTCAGCTATCAATCAGCCATTGGCTGTTCCACAGCCTTTCTGAACCTTGATGCCGGTTTTGTACAAAGTGGGGTGGTTTGCACAGTCTGATGCAGTGCAAAACCAGCTGTTGCTGCTGTAGCTGTAATAGCTATAATCCCAAGTACAGCAGCTACCAGTAAAGCTAAAAACTGTCAGGTGCAGTGTAAGACACATTTCAATATTTCATCTATGAGAAACATTTCAGGGGAGTGTAGCCAAGACCGATTCCATGATTACAGGCATCCAAACCCCATTACATGCATTAAGGATATATAAGCTTGGTTTTTCCTAGTTAAAAGAAATAGAATCAAGACAATTATAAAAGGAACAATTATGGCAAGTAAGAAGATTGTTATCAGGATCCCAATGAGGCATGCATAACATAAACAGAAAAGGAAGTCTGACACATGATTGAATTTTATGAGTATCATTTAATCTAAAAGAGATGGAGAATTTATTTGAAACATTCATTAAATGGCCTTTCAAGTGGCATGCCTAATAATCCAGTGCCAATTTTCCGAAGTTCTAAATGAATTGGCCCATCAGGTAAATGTGGGCTGGGGAGAGTCATCTCTCCCTCATTCCACACAATGGGTTCAGATGTTACATCTGAAATGATGTCGTCTTGATATTGATGCCATCAGAGCTCTTTTTTTGGAGTATTTGCTCCGAGCAGAGCCTGCAGAGGCACAATTAATGATGCTTCCTTTGGAAGTATTAAGAACTCTACCAGCCTCTCCTCTATAGCTCTATAGAGCTCCCAATTTACCCATTCCTCAGGATTTATGATCTTTCTTAATTGACATTGAGAAAATTTATGAAGGTGATCATATGTAATTCTTTGACTTCTCATGGAGACTCCCTGTAGTAAGTACAATATAGAGACATTAGTCCCATTGGGTATTTTTGCTCTCCATGCCTGTGAACGAAATGGAACATAGTATCCGCCTATTCCAAAGCATATAGGTGGCCCATCTGCACCTACAAAAAATTCAGGGATTACTTTTACTTCTTATTCTGGTTTACATGGGCCTCTATTATCATAAGGTCCAGGCAACCAGACTGAATTATTTACATAAACCAGGAAAGAGAGATCAGCCCATGTAATTAACCTATTTAAGAGGTGGATTTGGAATATAAGCCCAATATGTGTGATTCTCTTTATTTTTTTAATATGAAATTTATTGTCAAATTGGTTACCATACAACACCCAGGGCTCCTCCCAATAGGTTCCCTCCTCAATGCACATCATGCACTTTCCCCTCCCTCCCACCCCCATCAAACCTCAGTTTATTCTCAGTTTTTAAGAGTCTCTTATGGTTTGGCTTCTTCTGTCTCCTACTTTTTTTTTCATTCCCCTCCCCCATGGTCTTCTGTTAAGTTTCTCAGGATTACCATAAGAATGAAAACATATGGTATCTGTCTTTCTCTGTATGACTTATTTCACTTAGCATAAAAGTCTCCAGTTCCATCCACGTTGCTACAAAACACCATATTTCATTCTTTCTCATGGCCAATTAATATTCCATTGTGTATATAAACCAAAATTTCTTTATCCATTCATCAGTTGATGGACATATAGGCTCTTTCCATAGTTTGGATATTGTTGAAAGTGCTGCTATAAACATTGGCGTACAAGTGCCCATATGCATCAGCACTCCTGAATCTGTTAGGTAAATCCCTAGCTGTGCTATTTCTGGGTCATAGGGTAGATCTATTTTTAATTTTTTGAGGAACCTCCACACTGTTTTCTAGAGTGGCTGCACCAGTTGCATTCCCAACAATTCCCATTTCTTCTCTGGATTATTTATTTTTAAGGTGTAGACTTTGGTGAGTTAAATTTATAATTTTGGATAGTAGCCCTTTGTCTGATATGTCTTTTGCAAATATCTTTTTCCATTCTGTCGGTTGCCTTTTAGTTTTGTTGATTGTTTCCTTTGCAGTGCAGAAGCTTTTTTACCTTCAAGAGGTCCCAATAGTTCATTTTTGCTTTTAATTCCCTTGCCTTTGGGGATGTGTCAAGTAAGAAATGGATGCGGGTGAGGTCAGAGAGGTTTTTTTCCTGCTTTCTCCTCTAGGTTTTTGATGGTTTCCTGTCTCACATTCAGGTCCTTTATCCATTTCGAGTTTATTTTTGTGAATGGTGTAAGAAAATGGTCTATTTCATTCTTCTTGATGTTGCTGCCCAGTCTCCCAGCACCATTTGTAAAAGAGACTGTCTTTTTTCCATAGGATATTCTTTTCTGCTTTGTCAAAGATTAGTTAGCCATACTTTTGTGTGTCCAATTCTGGAGTCTCTATTCCATTCCATTGGTCTACGTGTCTGGTTTTGTGCCAATACCATGCTGTCTTGATGATTGCAGCTCTGTAGTAGAGGCTAAAGACGGGGATTGTGATGCCTCCTGCTTTGGTCTTCTTGTTCAATATTACTTTGGCTATTCGGGGTCTTTTATGGTTCCATACAAATTTTAGGATTGCTTGTTCTAGTTTTGAGAAGAATGCTGGTGCAATTTTGATTGGGATTGCATTGAATGTGTAGATAGCTTTGGGTAGTATTGACATTTTAACAATATTTATTCTTCCAATACATGAGCATGAATGTTTTACAATTTCTTTATATCTTCTTCAATTTCCTTCATAAGCTTTCTATAGTTTTCAGCATCCAGATGTTTTACATCCTGGGTTAGGTTTATTCCGAGGTATTTTATGATTCTTGGTGCAGTTGTGAATGGGATCAGTTTATGTGTCTTTCTGTTGCTTCATTGTTAGTGTATAAGAATGCAACTGACTTCTTTACATTGATTTTGTATCCTGCGACTTTGCTGAATTCATGTATCAGTTCTAGAAGATTTTTGGTAGGGTCTATTGGGTTTTCCATGTATAATATCATGTCATCTGCAAAAACTGAAAGCTTGACTTCATCATTGCCAATTTTGATGCCTTTGATTTCCTTTTGTTGTCTGATTGCTAATGCTAGAACTTCCAACACTATGTTAAACAACAACATTGAGAGTGGACATCCCTGTCGTGTCCCTGATCTCAGGGGGAAAACTCTCAGTTTTTCCCCATGGAGGATGATATTAGCTGTGGGCTTTTCATAAATGGCTTTTATGATGTTTAAGTATGTTCCTTCTATCCCGACTTTCTCGAGGGGTTTTACAAGAAAGGATGCTGAATTTTGTCAAATGCTTTTTCTGCATTGATTGGCAGGATCATATGGTTCTTATCTTTTCTTTTATTAATGTGAGCTATCACATTGAGTGATTTGTGAATGTTGAACCAGCCCTGTAACCCAGAAATGAATCCCACTTGATCATGGTGAATAATTCTTTTTATATGCTGTTGAATTTGATTTGCTAGTATCTTATTGAAAAATTTTGCATCCACATTCATCAGGGATATTGGCCTGTAGTTCTCTTTTTTTTGCTGGGTCTCTGTGTGGTTTGGGAATCAAAGCAATACTGGCTTCATAGAATGAGTCTAGAAGTTTTCTCTCCCTTTCTATTTTTTGGAACAGCTTGAGAAGGGTAGGTATTATCTCTGCTTTAAATGTCTGGTAGAGTTCCTCAGGGAAGCCATCTGGTCCTGGACTCTCATTTATTGGGAGATTTTTGATAACTGATTCAATTTCTTTGCTGGCTATGGGTCTGTTGAAGTTTTCTATTTCTTCCTGTTTTAGTTATGAAAGTATGTGGGTGCTTAGGAATTTGTCCATTTCTTCTAGGTTGTCCAGTTTGTTGTCATATAAGTTTTCATAATATTCCCTGATAATTGCCTGTATTTCTGAGGGATTGTTTCTAATAATTCTGTTTTAATTCATGATTTTATCTATGTGGGTCATCTCCCTTTTCTTTTTGAGAAGCTTGGCTAGAGCTTTATCAATTTTGTTTATTTTTTCAAAAAAATGACTCTTGATTTCATTGATCTGCTCTACAGTTTTGTTTTTTTTTTTAAGATTCTATATTGTTTATTTCTGTTCTGGTCTTTATTATTTCTCTTCTTCTGAGTGGTTTGGGGTGTCTTTTCTGTTCTCCTTCTATTTCCTTTAGGTGTGCTGTTAGATGTTGTATTTGGGATTTTTCTTGTTTCTTGAGATAGGCCTGGATTGCAATGTAGTTTCCTCTCAGGACTGCCTTCGCTGCATCCCAAAGCGTTTGGATTGTTGTATTTTCATTTTTGTTTGTTTCCATATATTTTTTAATTTCTTCTCTAATATATATATATTTTTTAATTTCTTGTCTAATTGCCTGGTTGACCCATTCATTCTTTAGTAGGGTGTTCTTTAACCTCCATGCTTTTGGAGGTTTTTCAGACTTTTTCCTGTGGTTGATTTCAAGTTTCATTGCATTGTGGTCTGAAAGTGTGCATGGTATGATCTCAATTCTTTTATACTTATGAAGGGCTGTTTTGTGATCCAATATGTGATCTATCTTGGAGGATGCTCCATGTGCACTCGAGAAGAAAGTATATTCTGTTGCTTTGGGATGTAGGGCTCTAAATATATCTGTCAAGTCCATCTAGTCCATTGTATTATTCAGGGTCCTTGTTTATTTATTGATCCTGTGTCTAAATTATCTATCCATTGTTGTAAGTGGGGTATTAAAGTCCCCTGCAATTACCACATTCTTATCAAGAAGGTTGCTTATGTTATGATTGTTTTATCTATTTGGGGGCTTCCGTATTTGGTGCATAGACATTTATAATTGTTAGCTCTTCCTGATGGATAGACCCTGTAATTATTATATAATGCCCTTCTTCATCTCTTCTTACAGACTTCAATTTAAAGTCTAGTTTGTCTGATATAAGTATGTCTACTCCAGCTTTCTTTTGACTTCCAGTAGCATGATAGATAGCTCTCCATCCCCTCACTTTCAATCTCAAGGTGTCCTCAGGTCTAAAATGAGTCTCTTGTAGACAGAAAATAGATGGGTCTTGTTGTTTTTTTTATTGATTCTGTTACCATATGTCTTTTGGTTGGAGCATTTAGTACATTTACATTCAGTGTTATTATCGAAAGATATGGGTTCAGAGTCATTGTGATGTCTGTAGGTTTCATGCTTGTAGTGATGTCTCTGGTACTTTGTGTTCCTTGCAACATTTCACTCACAAAATCCCCATTAGGATCTCTTGTAGGGCTGTTTTAGTGGTGATGAATTCCTTCAGTTTTTGTTTGGGAAGACCTTTATCTCTCCTTCTATTCTGAATGACAGCCTTGCTGGATAAAGAATTCTCAGCTGCATATTTTTTCTGTTCATCACATCAAAGATTTCCTGCCATTCCTTTCTGGCCTGCCAAGTTTCAGTAGATAGGTTTGCCACTAGCATTCTGGTCTCCTTTTATATGGTAGAGCATGTTTATCTCTAGTTGCTTTCAGAATTTTCTCTTTATCCTTGTATTTTGGCAGTTTCACTATGATATGTCATGCAGAAGATTGATTCAAGTTACATTTGAAGGGAGTTCTCTGTGCCTCCTGGATTTCAATACCTTTTTCCTTCCCCAGATCAGGGAAGTTCTCAGCTATGATTTATTCAAGTACACCTTCAGCCCCTTTCTCCCTCTCTTCCCTTCTGGGATTCCTATTACATGGATATTGTTCCGTTTGATTGCATCACTTAGTTCTCTAATTCTCCCCTCATACTCCTGGATTTTTTGTATCTCTCTTTTTGTCAGCTTCCTCTTTTTCCATAATTTTATCTCTAATTCACCTATTCTCTCCTCTGCCTCTTTAATCCATGCTATGGCCATCTCCATTTTATTTTGCACCTAATTTATTTCATTTTTTAACTCCTCATGACTATTTCTTAGTCCCTTGATCTCTTTAGCAATAGATTCTCTGTTGTCCTGTATGCTTTTTTTCAATCCCAGCCATTAATTTTATGACTATTACTCTAAATTCTTGTTCCATCATATTGCTAATTTTTTTTTTTAATTCGTTAGCTTTCACTACTTCCTGGAGTTTCTTTTGAGGAGAATTCTTCCATTTTGTCATTTTGGGTAGTCCCTGATGTGCCTCCAAACTGCAGGGCATTTCCCCTTTGCTGTTGGGAGTAACTTGTGTTGGTGGGCTGGGCCACAGTCAGACATGATGTCTGCCCCAGCCCACTTCTGGGGCCCCAGTCAGACTGTTGTGTACCTTTTCTTTCCCTTTCCCAGGGGCAGGACTCACTGTGGATTGGTGTGGCTCCTGTATGGGCTACTTGAGCACTGCCAGGCTTGTGGGCTGCTTTGATGGGATCTGGCCAAGGGGGTGTTAGCCGCTGGGGTGGATCTGCAAGGTGCACAGGGGTGGGAGGGGCAGGCTTAGCTCACTTTGCTCTCGGTGGTCCCCTGCAGGAGGGGCCCTGTGCTACTGGGAGGGAGGCAAACCCATTGGAGGGATAGATCCACAGAAGCACAGCATTGGGCATTTGCATGGTGCAAGCAAGTCCAGTGATTGGAACTGGTTCCCTTTGGAATTTCAGCTGGGGGATGGGAGAGGGAGATGGCGCTTGCCAGCACCTTTGTTCCCCTTTTGAGCTGAGCTCTGTCTTCTGGGGCTCAACAAGCCTTCCTCCCAGCGACCTCTCACCCTCCCTGCTCTCCGAGAGCAGAGCTGTTGACTTTTAACATTACAGATATTAAGTCCTGCTGGGTGTCAGAACTCACAGAGTCTGGCCCTTCCACTTTTATAAGCCAGACATTGGGTGCTCTGTCTTGCTGGGTAGGCTGCCCCTCCACCTCCCTGGCTCCCTCCCGCCAGTCTGTGTAGCACTCACTGCCTCTCCACCCTTCCTACCCTCCTCTGCAGGCTTTTTGTCTACACTTGGCTCTGGAGAGTCCATTCTGCTAGTCTTCTGGTGGTTTTCTGGGTTATTTAGGCAGATCTGGGTGGAACCTACGGGATCAGCAGGATGAGGTGAGCCCAGCATCCTCCTACACCACCATCTTCCTGGCTGTGTGGTTCTTTTTAGTACTCACAGTTAAAGTAAGAACCAACATCATGGCAGTAAACAGAGTAGTAGAAGTCTTAGGTGTTCCTGTTTTTTGGAGGATCTGTTCTGCTTCTAGAGTCATCTTCATCTGTTCCATGTCATAGGTTTGGCTTTCATTGTTTTTTCTGTTCTTCTTTTTATCTCCCATTCCAGGTTTAATTCTTCCATATCTTTTTCCAGTGGTCAAAAATGGTCAAATCTTTTCCTCTTTGACCAACTTTTCATATCATGGTTTTAGTCGCTGGGTTAGGAGCCAGATATCCCCTTTATCTGTGGATACAAGAGCAAATCCTTGACCCCACAATTTAACATACCCAGGACACCATTGGTTATTATCATTTTTCCAAATATTCATTGTGAAAGGGGTCTTGTATTACAGACTGTGTGATGTTTTTCAGCTGTGGTGAGTTCTTGTTCACCTCTTAAATCCAGAAAATTTAGTGTAAATAATGCTTTCATTAATTGATTCTTTGGATTCAAGACCATACCCCTTGTTTTTAATGTACGATTAGCACATTCAATAATAGCTTGACTTTGTTGATTATAAGATGACTGTAGTATGATGAATGCCCCATTTTTGGCAAAATATAAGAAAAGTGTGAGAAGTATAAGTCGGGCCACTGTCAGTTTTAAGATTCTGGGGGAGTCCCATCATGGCAAATGCTTCTAAAAGATGTTGAATAACATGGGCCATTTTTTTTTCCCTGATGAAAGTATAGCCCATATAAAACCAGACTGTGTATCTATTTATATATGCACATATGCAAAGTGACCAAATTGCAGAACATGAATAACATCCATTTACTATAAATCATTAGGTTGTTGACCTTTAGGATTAATCCCCTGAGAATATCGAGGAATGACAATAACCCACAAGTGGAGCAGTGTGTGATAATTTCTCTAGCTTGTTAAGGGAAATAGAAAAGCATTTATTTAAGCTTTCAGCATTAAGATGAGTCAGATTGTGAAAATCTTGTGTTGTAATAACAGGAGTTCAATAAGAAATCTGCTGTAGTGTTTCTTTCTGGCAAGGGGCTGGGGAGGCCAGGATGAGATCATATGTGAGTAATGTCTATAGGATGGAGTTGGTGTTGGAGACAATGTTGGATCTGAAAAAATAAGTCAGACAGTCCTGACAAATATGAATACTAATGGTTTCCAAATTTTCAATCACTTGTTTAGAATAGGCTGAATCTGTTAAGATATTGATGGAGGAGGGAACATCCTTAAGCAATAGAAATAGGGCAAGGAGTTCAGCTTTTTGTATTGAGGCATATGGGGATTTTACATATTTAGAAGTAGTACCATAATATGCAGAATAACTAGGTTTGTTAGTATCTGTGAAATAATTAGGCCCATTTACAGGTATCAATTGTACAATTCAAGGCACGATGAAGGAGATGGTTTTGATAAATTAATTTTTTTTTGGATTTAGGGTAATGGTTGTCTATGTGACCTATATAATCTGCAACTCCAAGTTACTATGAAATGAATTGCCAATATGCCATGGATATTTGTGCATGAGACAGAGGTACTATAATTGTCTCAGGGTCTTGGGCTGTCATTTCTTTAGGTCTTTCCCGACCCTTAGAAATTAACATTCCTATTTTGTCTAAATATGTAGATAATTTTTTAAAGGCTTTGTTGGAAAGAAATATCCATTCTATTATTCCACTAGCCTGCCAAAGTACTCCTGTAGGAGAATGAGGTGACAGAAAAATTAGCAAGGAAACAGGTAGCAAGGGGGTAATTCGAGTAAGCTGACTGGAAGCATTTTTTTTTTCAATCCATTATCATTTTTGAGATGCTTCCAGAGTTACTTTTCTTTTTTTTTTTTTTTTGAATTTTTTTTAACATTTATTTATTTTTGAGACAGAGAGAGACAGAGCATGAACAGGGGAAGGTCAGAGAGAGGGAGACACAGAATTTGAAACAGGTTCCAGGATCTGAGCTGTCAGCACAGAGCCCGACGTGGAGCTGGAACTCACGGACCACGAGATCATGACCTGAGGTGAAGTCGGCCGCTTAACCGACTGAGCCACCCAGGCGCCCCCAGAGTTACTTTTCTAGGGCTATTTAAATTGGAATCCTCTTTAAGTATATCAAAAAGATGAGTCAGTTGATAAGCAGGTATACCTAGAGTAGAATGTAGCCAGTTAATGTCTCCTAATAACTTCTGGAAATTATTTAAAGTATTCAAGGTATCCTTATGAATTTGAACATTTTGAGGCATTATTGAGTTTTGTATTAATTTTTGACCTAAATAGAATACGAGATCTTCAAGTTGAATTTTGTCTTCTGCTATAATAAGGCCATATTCTGAGATGGTTGCCTGAGCTGCTGAAAAGAATGCATGTAAATCATGTCATTCGGGTAAAGCTAATAGTATGCCATCCATGTAATTAGCATGAGGAAACTGAGATCCTAAATATCGGAGAGGTTCTGTAACAGTTGACAAAGGGTGGGACTATTTAAAATTCCTTGGTATAAAACTTCCCATTGAACTCTGCTTATGGACTCCTCATGATTAATTACAGGAAGAGAGAACACAAATCTCTCCGAATCTTTAGGGTTTAAGGGAATGGAGAAAAAACAATCCTTAAGATTAATAATTTTCCAAACTTGAGGGACAGCGGTAGGTGTTGGAAGGCCAGGCTGTAGAGCCCCCATAGATTGTATGATTTTATTTATAGCTCAGGGATCAGTTAGCATTCTCCATTTTGCAGATTTCTTTTTTTCTGAAAAAAAAAAACAAAAAACTGGAGAATTCCAGGGACTAGTTGAGGGTTCAATATATCCCAATTCTATTTGTTCAGAGACTAAAGATTTTAAAGCTGCCACTTTTTTCTTGAGAAAACGGCCATTGCTCTATCCATATGGGCTCATCAATAAGCCATTTTTAAAGGCAGCACATATTTTTGTTCTCTGGCAGTGACCGCTAGGATAAATTTGGATATCCTAGCCCTGTGGCTTTATGTTTGTGGAAAATATCAAGGGGTGTTTTAATGCCTTGTTGATTTTTATCTAATCCCTTCAGTGGGTCATATCCCATGGCATACATTATATTTTTACTTTGAGTGGATGCAGATGGCATGTTAGTATATGCACCCCATTATTGAAGTAAATCCCTACCCCATAGGTTATTGGCAATAACCTTGGGTTTTTCACATCTCATAATCTGTTGAGTTCTTTTTATTCCCCCTAAAGAGCCAAGTCTTGTAAAAATTACAGGTATGTTCTCAACAGGTCAAGATGAAGGCTGAAACTTTTCAGATATGATGGTAACATCAGGTCCAGTGTCTACTAATCCTATAAAAGATTTATTATTAATTTTAAGATGTATTTCAGGGTGAGGATCTTTCAAAAACGTTTGCCAATATAATTGTTTTCCAGTACTGCCAAAACCTTCAGTTCTGATAACAGAATTGCTTTGGCCTTCTATATAATGAAAAATAAGTTATTGAGCAATTTTATTTCCTGGTTGAATAGTATACGGGTTATTGGCCGATATCATAACTTGAATTTTATTTTCATAATCACAATCAGTAACACCAGGATGCATATGAATACTTTTTTTTTTTTAATTTTTTTTTCAACGTTTATTTATTTTTGGGACAGAGAGAGACAGAGCATGAACAGGCGAGGGGCAGAGAGAGAGGGAGACACAGAATCGGAAACAGGCTCCAGGCTCTGAGCCATCAGCCCAGAGCCCGACGCGGGGCTCGAACTCACGGACCGCGAGATCGTGACCTGGCTGAAGTCGGACGCTTAACCGACTGCGCCACCCAGGCGCCCCACATATGAATACTTTTAAGTGTAAGACTACTCCGCTTAAAAATAAGGCCTATTGTGCCTTTTTTCCATATTTAGTAATTAGTGTTTTAGCTTTTCATCTCATTAGACATCCAATGAATTTATCTCAATTTATCATGCAAACAAAACTTAAATGTTTTAGGTTACCAAAGACTTTGAAAGTTATCTTAACAATTACTCATGAAAATTATGAGGCAAATAAAATTAACCATTACTTTAAGTCATCCTTTTGTTTACAGATTAGAACAGAGATAATGTGAGTTTATTTGACTTCTAATAAACCTTAGTGGAATAAAGTTTAAAATTTTTTTTCAACATTTTTATTTATTTTTGGGACAGATAGAGACAGAGCATGAACGGGGGAGGGGCAGAGAGAGGGAGACACAGAATCGGAAACAGGCTCCAGGCTCCGGGCCATCAGCCCAGAGCCTGACGCGGGGCTCGAACTCACAGACCGCGAGATCGTGACCTGGCTGAAGTCGGACGCTTAATCGACTGCGCCACCCAGGCGCCCCAAGTTTTATATTTAATGCTGATAACTTTAAAGACAAATCCAACAAATTTAAATTATTTTAATATTTAGCATGTTTTATTTACCATTTAAATCCTGGGAAGTTTCTTAAAACCTTAAGAAGTTATCATAAAGCATATCCTAAATAGGATTATACATTTTTATAAATCTTAAAATTGTATTTATTGAACCAATATGGCAATAAAAGATCCTAAAGGTGAATGTATAGCATTATATAGTTGTTAGCAAAACTTAGCTCCTTTAACATTGAGAAGTTTTACCTAAGCAATCAAAGACCTGATAAAGATGAAACGTAAAGCTTTGGGTTTTTTTTGGCAAAGAGAAAAGAAAAAACCTTTGCTTACACTGTCTTATCAAGAGCAGAGCAGTCCAAGAAAGCTTTGTTTTTCGAACAGAGAGAAAGTGGAATTTTAACTTTATATCAGTATATTTTAAAATTCCATTTACCTCAATCTTAGTAAAGTCTTATAATTTAGAAGACATATCTATCCTTAGAAGACATTTCTCTGTGTTTTCTTAAAGTTTACCATTGTTAATTTTCCCGTGGAACCAATGAGGAAATTTAAAGTTTAAGAAAGTGTTTTCTTTGCCTTTTGACAGTGTACATCCTCACCTCTCAGAAGAGGGGAGTTGTTGCTGCCAAGAGGCCTGAAGGCAGACAGAGGCGCAGAGGGCAAAGGAAAAAGTTCACATGGTTCTAAAGTCTGTCAGCTCAGAAAGATGAGCAGATACAGATTTTTGTTTTGTTTTGTATTATTTGCTTTCTTTTTTTTCAATATATGAAGTTTATTGTCAAATTGGTTTCCATACAACACCCAGTGCTCATCCCAAAAGGTGCCCTCCTCAATGCCCATCACCCACCCTCCCCTCCTCCCACCCTCCATCAACCCTCAGTTTGTTCTCAGTTTTTAACAGTCTCTTATGCTTTAGCTCTCTCTCCCACTCTAACCTCTTTTTTGTTCCTTCCCCTCCCTCATGGGTTTCTGTTAAGTTTCTCAGGATCCACATAAGAGTGAAAACATATGGTATCTGTCTTTCTCTGTATGGCTTATTTCACTTAGCATCACACTCTCCAGTTCCCTCCACGTTGCTACAAAGGGCCAAATTTCATTCTTTCTCATTGCCACGTAGTATTCCATTGGGTATATATACCACAATTTATTTATCCATTCATCAGTTGATGGACATTTAGGCTCTTTCCATAATTTGGCTATTGTTGAAAGTGCTGCTATAAACATTGGGGTACAAGTGCCCCTATGCATCAGTACTCCTGTATCCCTTGGATAAATTCCTAGCAGTGCTATTGCTGGGTCATAGGGTAGGCTTATTTTTAATTTTCTGAGGAACCTCCACACTGTTTTCCAGAGTGGCTGCACCAGTTTGCCTTCCCACCAACAGTGCAAGAGGGTTCCCATTTCTCCACATCCTCTCCAGCATCTATACTCTCCTGATTTGTTCATTTTGGCCACTCTGGTGTGAGGTGGTATCTGAGTGTGGTTTTGATTTGTATTTCCCTGATGAGGAGCGATGCTGAGCATCTTTTCATGTGCCTGTTGGCCATTCGGATGTCTTCTTTTTATTTATTTATTTATTTATTTATTTTTTTATATATGAAATTTATTGACAAATTGGTTTCCATACAACACCCAGTGCTCATCCCAAAAGGTGCCCTCCTCAATACCCATCACCCACCCTCCCCTCCCTCCCACCCCCCATCAACCCTCAGTTTGTTCTCAGTTTTTTTGTTTTTTTTTTTTTTATTTTTTTTTTCAACGTTTATTTATTTTTGGGACAGAGAGAGACAGAGCATGAACGGGGGAGGGGCAGAGAGAGAGGGAGACACAGAATCGGAAACAGGCTCCAGGCTCTGAGCAGTCAGCCCAGAGCCCGACGCGGGGCTCGAACTCACAGACCGCGAGATCGTGACCTGGCTGAAGTCGGACGCTTAACCGACTGCGCCACCCAGGCGCCCCTATTCTCAGTTTTTAACAGTCTCTTATGCTTTGGCTCTCTCCCACTCTAACCTGTTTGTTTTTTTTTTTTCTTTAGAGAGGTGTCTATTCATGTTTTCTGCCCATTTCTTCACTGGGTTATTTGTTTTTTGGTTATGGAGTTTGGTGAGCTCTTTATAGATTTTGGATAATAGCCCTTTGTCTGATATGACATTTGCAAGTATCTTTTCCCATTCCGTTGGTTGCCTTTTAGTTTTGTTGGTTGTTTCCTTTGCTGTGCAGAAGCTTTTTATCTTCATAAGGTCCCAGTAATTCACTTTTGCTTTTAATTCCCTTGCCTTTGGGGATGTGTCAAGTAAGAAATTGCTGTGGCTGAGGTCAGAGAGGTTTTTTCCTCCTTTCTCCTCTAGGGTTTTGATGGTTTCCTGTCTCACATTCAGGTCCTTTATCCATTTTGAGTTTATTTTTGTGAATGGTGTGAGAAAGGGGTCTAGTTTCAATCATCTGCATGTTGCTGTCCAGTTCTCCCAGCATCATTTGTTAAAGAGACTGTCTTTTTTCCATAGGATATTCTTTCCTGCTTTGTCAAAGATTAGTTGGCCATATGTTTGTGGGTCTAGTTCTGGGGTTTCTATTCTATTCCATTGGTCTATGTTTTTTTTTTTTTTTTTTTAATTTTTTTTTTTTCAACGTTTATTTATTTTTGGGACAGAGAGAGACAGAGCATGAACGGGGGAGGGGCAGAGAGAGAGGGAGACAGAGAATCGGAAACAGGCTCCAGGCTCTGAGCCGTCAGCCCAGAGCCCGACGCGGGGCTCGAACTCACGGACCGCGAGATCGTGACCTGGCTGAAGTCGGACGCTTAACCGACTGCGCCACCCAGGCGCCCCCATGGTCTATGTGTTTTTGTGCCAATACCATGCTGTCTTGATGATGACAGCTTTGTAGTAGAGGATAACGACTGGCATTGTGATGCCTCCTGCTTTGGTCGTCTGCTTCAAAATTACTTTGGCTATTCAGAGCCTTTTGTGGTTCCATATAAATTTCAGAATTGCTTGTTCTAGTTTCGAGAAGAATGCTGGTGCAATTTTGATTGGGATTGCATTGAATGTGTAGATAGCTTTGGGTAGTATTGACATTTTGACAATATTTATTCTTCCAATGCATGAGCATGGAATGTTTTTCCATTTCTTTATATCTTCTTCAATTACCTTCATAAGCTTTCTATAGTTTTCAGCATACAGATCTTTTACATCTTTGGTTAGGTTTATTCCTAGGTATTTTATGCTTCTTGGTGCAATTGTGAATGGGATCAGTTTCTTTATTTGTCTTTCTGTTGCTTCATTGTTAGTGTATACGAATGCAACTGATTTCTGTACATTGATCTTGTATCCTGCAAGTTTACTGAATTCATGTATCAGTTCTAGCAGACTTTTGGTGGAGTCTATCGGATTTTCCATGTATATATCATGTTATCTACAAAAAGTGAAAGCTTAACTTCATCTTTGCCAATTTTGATGCCTTTAATTTCCTTTTGTTGTCTGATTGCTGATGCTAGAACGTCCAACACTATGTTAAATAACAGCGGTGAGAGTGGACATCCCTGTCGTGTTCCTGATCTCACGGAAAAAGCTCTGTTTTTCCCCATTGAGGATGATATTAGCTGTGGGCTTTTCATAAATGGCTTTTATGGACTTTAAGTATGTTCCTTTTAACCCGCCTTCTCGAGGGTTTTTATTAAGGAAGGATGCTGAGTTCTGTCAAATGTCTTTTCTGAATCGATTGACAGGATCATATGGTTCTTATGTTTTCTTTTATTAATGTGAAGTACCATGTTGATTGATTTGCAAATGTTGAACGAGTCCTGAATCCTGGGAATGAATCCCACTTGATCATAGTGAATAATTCTTTTTATATGCTGTTGAATTCGATTTGCTAGTATCTTATTGAGAATTTTTGCATCCATATTCATCAGGGATATTGGCCTGTAGTTCTCTTTTTTTACTGGGTCTCTGTCTGGTTTAGGAATCAAAGTAATACTGGTTTCATGGAATGAATCTGGAAGTTTTTCTTCCCTTTCTATTTCTTGGAATAGGTTGAGAAGGATAGGTATTATCTCTGCTTTAAACGTCTGATAGAACTCCCCTGGGAAGCCATCTGGTCCTGGACTCTTATTTATTGGGAGATTTTTGATAACTGATTCAATTTCTTTGCTGGTTATGGGTCTGTTCAAGCTTTCTATTTCATCCTCTTTGAGTTTTGGAAGTGTGTGGGTGTTTACGAATTTCTCCATTTCTTCCAGGTTGTCCAGTTTGTTGGCATATAATTTTTCATAGTATTCCCTGATAATTGCTTGTATTTCGGTGGGATTGGTTGTAATAATTCCATTTTCATTCATGATTTTATCTATTTGGGTCATCTCCCTTTTCTTTCTGAGAAGCCTGGCTAGAGCTTTATCAATTTGTTTTATTTTTTCAAAAAAACAACTCTTGGTTTCATTGATCTGCTCTACAGATTTTTTAGATTCTATATTGTTTGTTTCTGCTCTGATCTTTATTATTTCTCTTCTTCTGCCGGGTTTGGAGTGTCTTTCTGTTCTGCTTCTATTTCCTTTAGGTGTGTTGTTAGATTTTGTATTTGGGATTTTTCTTGTTTCTTGAGATAGGCCTGGATTGCAATGTATTTTCTTCTCAGGACTCCCTTTGTTGCATCCCAAAGCCTTTTGATTGTTGTATTTTCATTTTCGTTTGTTTCCATATATTTTTTAATTTCTTCTCTAATTGCCTGGTTGACCCATTCATTCTTTAGTAGGGTGTTCTTTAACCTCCATGCTTTTGGAGGTTTTTCCAGACTTTTTCCTGTGGTTGATTTCAAGCTTCATAGCATTGTGGTCTGAAAGTATGCATGGTATGATCTCAATTCTTGTATACTTATGACGGGCAGTTTTGTGACCCAGTATGTGATCTATCTTGGAGAATGTTCCATGTGCCCTCGATAAGAAATTATATTCTGTTGCTTTGGGATGCAGAGTTCTAAATATATCTGTCAAGTCCATCTGATCCAATGTATCATTCAGGGTCCTTGTTTCTTTATTGACCATGTGTCTAGATGATCTATCCATTGCTGTGAGTGGGGTATTATATTCCCCTGCAATTACCACATTCTTATCAATAAGGTTGCTTATGTTTGTGAGTAATCGTTTTATATATTTGGGGGCTCCCATATTTGGCACATAGACATTTGTAATTGTTAGCTCTTCCTGATGGATAGACCCTGTGATTATTATATAATGCCCTTCTTCATTTCTTGTCACAGCCTTTAATTTAAAGTCTAGTTTGTCTGATATAAGTATGGCTACTTCAGCTTTCTTTTGACTTCCAATAGCATGATAAATAGTTCTCCATCCCCTCACTTTCAATCTGAAGGTGTCCTCAGATCTAAAATGAGTCTCTTGTAGACAGCAAATAGATGGGTCTTGTTTTTTATCCATTCTGATACCCTATGATTTTTGGTTGGCACATTTAGTCCATTTACATTCAGTGTTAATATAGAAAGATATGGGTTGAGAGTCATTGTGACGTCTGTAGGTTTCATGCTTGTAACGATGTTTCTGGTACTTTGCCTCACAGGATCCCCCTTAGGATCTCTTGTAGGGCTGGTTTAGTGGTGATGAATGCTTTCAGTTTTTGTTTGTTTGGGAAGACCTTTATCTCTCCTTCTATTCTAAATGACAGACTTGCTGGATAAAGAATTCTCGGCTGCATATTTTTTCTGTTCATCACATTGAAGATTTCCTGCCATTCCTTTCTGGCCTGCCAAGTTTCAGTAGAGAGGTCCGTCACGAGTCTTATTGGTCTCCCTTTATATGTTAGAGCATGTTTATCCCAGGCTGCTTTCATAATTTTCTCTTTATCCTTGTATTTTGCCAGTTTCACTATGATGTGTCATGCAGAAGATCGATTCAAGTTCTGTCTGAAGGGAGCTCTCTGTGCCTCTTGGACTTCAATGCCTTTTTCCTTCCCCAGATCAGGGAAATTCTCAGCTATGATTTCTTCAAATACACCTTCAGCACCTTTCCCTCTCTCTTCCTCCTCTGGAATACCAATTATGCATAGATTATTTCTCCTTAGTGCATCACTTAGTTCTCTAATTTTCCCCTCATACTCCTGGATTTTTTTATCTCTCTTTTTCTCAGCTTCTTCTTTTTCCATAATTTTATCTTCAAGTTCACCTATTCTCTCCTCTGCCTCTTCAATCTGAGCTGTGGTCATCTCCATTTTATTTTGCAGCTCGTTAATAGCCTTTTTTTAGCTCCTCCTGGCTCTTCCTTTGTCCCCTGATCTCCATAACAATAGATTCTCTGCTGTCCTTTATACTGTTTTCAAGCCCAGCGATTAATTTTATGACTATTATTCTAAATTCACTTTCTGTTATATTGTTTAAATCAGTTTTGATCACTTCGTTAGCTGTCATTTTTTCCTGGAGGTTTTCTTGAGGGGAATTCTTCCATTTTGTCATTTTGGGTAGTCCCTGCAGTGGTGTGGAACTGTGGGGCCCTTCCTCTGTGCTGTCTTGAAGAACTTGTGTTGGTGGGCGGGCCACAGTCAGACCTGATGTCTGCCCCCAGCCCACCGCTGGGGCCACAGTCAGACTGGTGTGTACTTTCTCTTCCCCTCTCCTAGGGGTGGGATTCACTTTGGGGTGGGGTGGCCCATCTGGGCTACTTGCACATTGCCAGGCTTGTGGTGCTTGGGATCTGGCATATTAGCTGGGGTGGATCAGCAAGGTGTAAGGGGGCAGGAGGGGCAGGTTCAGCTCGCTTATCCTTTGGTGATCTGCTTCGGGAGGGGCCCTGCTGCACCTGGAGGGAGTCAGACCCACCAGAGGGATGGATCCGCAGAAGCACAGCGTTGGGTGTTTGTGCGGTGCAAACCAGTTCCCTGGAAGGAACCAGTTCCCTTGGGATTTTGGCTAGGGGATGTGTGAGGGAGATGGTGCTGGCGAGCGCCTTTTTTCCCCACCAAGCTGTGCTCTGTCCTCCGGGGATCAACAACTCTCCCTCCCGTTGTCCTCCAGCCCCCCCGCTCTCTGAGCAGAGCTGTTAACTTATAACCTTCCAGGTGTTAAGTCCTGCTTGCTGTCTGAACACACTCTGTCCAGCCCTTCCGCTTTTGCAAGCCAGACTCAGGGGCTCTGCTTGGCCGGCAGGTACCCCTCTGCCCCGGCTCCCTCCCGCCAGTCTGTGTAGTGTACACCACCTCTCTGCCCTTCCTACCCTCTTTCATGGACCTCTTGTCTATGCTTGGCTCTGGAGAATCTGTTCTGCCAGTGTTCTGGCGATTTTCTGGGTTATTTAGGCAGGTGTGGGTGGAATCTAAGTGATTCGCAGGACACGGTGAGCTCAGCATCCTCCTACACGGCCATCTTCCCAGAAGTCTCCAACACCATACTTTTAAAGAAATGATATCTCCATTTTGATGAGCATGTCTAAGCATTTTCATAATTAATCTCCATTGTTTAAGGTTTAAAAGATAATTTTCCTGGAATGGTTAAACCAATAGCAATATTTTTAAATTAAATACCAGAGCTCATCAAAAGTTCCCCTTTTCACTTTTACTCCTGAACTTCCAATAAATTGTGAAGTAATTTAGAGTAAGCTTCATGATCATGAGACTGGGAATTTCCCATACTTCACTATCCCAAAGCCGGGACTTACCTGTCCTACCACTCTGCTTTGGTCCTATGTGTTTCGAAACCGAAGTAGTCTCGAAGACTGTTTGCCATGCCATATCCTGCCAACTAGGCCAAATGTTGCAGATATTATGGCCAGAGTCACAAAAGATGAGTCTGCAAACGAAGTGCAGTTAAGTGAAGGTCCTCATACTCAAGTCGAACTAGGCCCCAACTCCAGAATGAAGCTTCTTTTTATTAGGATAATTGCTAAAGATTATGTGCATAAAGTCAGCTAAGCAAATGTGTTAATCAATCTAATGGTTAACTTTTCAAGTTTGAATTTTGAGTTAATTGGTTTCTATAACACTAGGAAGGGTCAGGTGTGAAGGAGGATCTGGCCATGTACAATGTTAATGGCTCTAGCCATTCCTTAGGAGTCCAGCTGCGTTCAGCAGTTTAAACATGTCCTCCTTGCACCTTCTCCAGCCCTTCCCTTTTGAAGTCTTTTCCTTTGATGCTTATCTCCTGCATCTCCCATAACACTCAGTACCTCTAGCTTCCCATTCCTTGGTCCAGAGAGGTTTTCCTCTTGTGCAATCCAGACTCTGTGGTCTCTAAACCCATGTTTCTTTCTCTCCTTTTTGTCTCTCCACAGAAAGGGTTCCCTCACCTCTGTAACACTGCTGTTTTTCTCTCCCCAAATTCACTTCCATGCACCTTGAACACACTGTCTCCAACCATGGAGATTATTCTGCCAGTCCACAGATTGATTTCCTATGTGTTCCAAGTGATCTTATCTCAATACAGGTGTGTTTGAAGGAAAAGGAAAGCCCAGAGTCCCCCCACTTCTCTGCCATCTTAATTACTTATCCTATATTTCACTATTATTACTGTTTTTGTTGTATCTGAAAAGTTTTGGACAATTGTGTTTTCATTTTCATTTTGTACAAGATTTTTTTGTGTCTTCTTTATTTTTTGAAGTTAATTATTTATTTTGAGGGGGATAGAGAGAGAGGGAGAGAGGGAAAGAGAGAAAATCCCAAGCAGGCTCTGCACCAACAGCATGGAGCCCAATGCAGGGCTCAATCCAACAGCCCTGGGATGATGACCTGAGCTGAAATCAAGAGTCACACCTCAACTGACTGAGCCACCCAATAGCCCCTGGTTACTTCATTCCTTATTTACTAGCATGTTGTTTAACCTCCCATATTTTTGGTCTTTAATTTTTTTCTTGTGGTTGATTTCAAGTTTCATTATATTGTGCTCAGAAAATATGCATGGTATGATCTGAATCATTTTGTGCTTGTTGAGACCTGATTTATGACCTAGTATGTGATCTATTCTTGTGAATGTCTCATGTGCACTTGAAAAGAATGAGTATTCTGCTGCTTTAGCATGAGATGTTCTGAATTTATCTGTTAAGGCCATCTGGCCTAGTGTGTCATTCAAAACCATTGTTTCCTTTTTGATTTTCTGTTTAGATGATCTTCCCATGGCTGTAAGATGGGTGGTAAAGCCCCTAGTATTATTGTACTATTATCAATGAGTTTCTTTATGTTTGTTATCATTTTATATATTTGTGTGCCTCCATGTTGGGTAAATAAAAATTTACAATTGTTAGATCTTCCTGTTGGAAAGTCACCCTTTTAATGATATTGTGTCCCCCTTCATCTCTTCTTCATTCTTTGGCTTAAAATCTAGTTTGTGTGATGTAAGTATTGCTACTCCAGCTTTATTTTGATGTCCATTTGCATAATAAATATTTATCCAGCCTCTTACTTTCAATCTTCAGGTATCTTTAGGTCTAAAATAAGTCTCTTGTAAGCAGCATTGACATTATTTCTGGAAATATCTCCCCCCAGAGAGTCCCCTTTAATATTTCTTTCAGGGTTGGTTTAGGGTCACAAACTCTTTTAGTGTTTTGTTTTGTTTTGTTGTTTTTTTTTTTTTTTTTTGTCTGGCAATTCTTTATCTCACCTTCAATTCTGAATGATAGCCTTGCTGGATACAGTATTAATGACTGCAGATTTTTTCCATTCAGTACATTGAATATATCATGTCACTCTCTTCTGACTTGCCACATTTCTGTTGAGAGATCTGCAGCTAGCCTTATGGTTCTTCCCTTATAAGTTAATGACTGCTTTTTTCTTGCTTCCTTTAGAATTTTTTGTTTATCTCTGTATTTTGAAAATTCAATTACAGTATGCTTGGATGTTGGCATGCTTTTATTGGTTTTGATGGGAATTCTCTGTGCCTCCTGGATCTGGATGTCTGTTTCCTTCTCCAGATTAGGGAAATTTTCAGTTATTATTTTCTCAAAATATTTTGTGCCCCTTTTCTCTCTCTTCTTCTCAGACTCCTATAATACAAATATTATTACATTTGATGGAGACACTTAGTTTCCTAATTCTATTCTTGTGTTCTATAATCCTTCTTTCTTTCTTTTGTTCAGGTTCATTATTTTCCATTATGTTAGCTTGTATATCACTTACTCATTCCTCTGCTTCTTTCATCCTTCATTCAGTTTAGAATCTCAATTATTGCATTTTTCATTTCTGACTGTTTTGTAACTCTTTTATCTCTGTGGAAAGGGACTCTCTGAAGCCTTCCTTTCTTTTCTGAATCCCAGCAAGTATCCTTATGATTACTCCTTTAAATTCTCCAGCAGGCATATTACTTATGTTTGTTTTATTTAGATTTCTGGTCATGGTATTATATTTTCTTTCATTTGGGATGAATTTCTCTTTCTTGTCTCTGTCGTCTTGTTTGTGTTAAAAGCCTGTCATGTTTCTGGCTTCTGAGAGTGATGACATTAGGTAGAAGAGTTCATATAGGGTCCAGGACCTGGTGCTTCTTGGAGTGTCTCTGTTTGTTTTGTGTGTGCTCTGCTGTGTTTTGCCTGCTCTGTCCTTCAGGCCAGTTGTCTTCAGAGGCTCTCCTTGCCTGCAGTGTTTGGTTCTTGGCCAGAGTGTGGTGAATTTTAACTAGATGTGCTCTGGTCTGCTTATTAAATGAGACCTGATACTATTTCCCCTGCAGTACTCTCTGGTTAGGAGACATGGGCAGGGGTTTCTGCTTCTACAGAAGGTGCCTGCTCTGCGGGGACTGATGCAAGCTTGACCAGAAATGACAGTATTGCCGGTGCACAGGGATGTGAAACATGGTGTAAGCAGTGTCAGAACTGTGCTACTTACTGCAGGTGGCTCTGTGTTTATATTAGGGGGTAGGAGGGAAATGACATCAACAAACTTCTTTGTCCTAAGAGAGGAGTGAGTCTCTGTGCACGCTGCTTCTCAGGAAAACAGTTCAGAAAGAGCAAATAATCTCCCCACCATGTGTCCCAGGAATTTTTCAGATAACTGTTTCCACAATGTCTGCCTCCAAGTTGTTTGACTCCTTCCTTCCAGTAGCTGTGCAGTGCCCTTGGGTATCTATCCCAACCAAGGCTTCTGACTTTTAAAACTACTGGATTTAGGAATGTGGTGTTTTCAGAGTCCTTCTCTGGTCTTCTGGGGAAGGGTATTGCCATGCTAGGACTATGGCTGACTTGACAGATCAGATAACTTGTGCCAGAGCACAGCAGTGTGGGGTTTTGTATAAATGGGTTAAGTGGCCAATGTTGGGGCTGACCCACTTCTCATATTTGGTCTGTGATTATGCTGAGGGGAAGAGGAGGGAAATGGCACCATTTCCTTTGTCCCCTGAGAGGCATCTCCATGAACACTACCTCTCTGGGACAAGCTACAAGAAGATAAGTATTTAATAATTAATAAAATAATAATATTAATTAACAATAATTATTTAACAATTATTTAAACAATTATTTAATAAATATTTAATTAACATATGATATAATTACATCATATTATATAACAAAAATTATATATATATTTTTCTTTATTAGTTAACTCTTGATGGACACATAGGTTGTTTCTATGTCTTGCTATTATAAATAATGCTGCAGTAAAAATGAGGTTGCAGATAACTGTTTGAGATACAATTTTGTTTCATTGGTATATACACAGAAGTGGAATTACTGGGTTATATACTATTTCTAATTTTTTGAAGAGCCTTAATACAGTTTTCCATAGTGACTGCACAAAGTTACATCCCTCTGCCAACAGTGCACAAGGTTTTCTTTTACTCCACATCCTTACTAGCATTTTTTATCTTTTACTTTTTGATACTAGCCATTCTAACAGATTTTAGGTCACATCTCACTGTTTTCTTTTCTTTTTAGAAAAAATAATACTAGTATAGTAAATAAACAGTGTAATGTTAGTATAGGGTACAACATAGTCATTCAAAAATTTCACAGATTAGTCATTGCTCATCATGTTAAGTGTACTCTTAACCTTCTTCACCTATTTCACCCATCCCCCACACCCACCTCCTCTCCGGTAACCGTCAGTTTCTTCTTTATAGCTAAGAGTCTTTTTCTTGGTTTCTCTCTTTTTTCTTTGTTTTCTTTCTTAAATTCCACATATGAGTGAAATTGTATGATATTTGTCTTTCTCTGACTGACATATCACTTAACATTATACTGTGGACCTGTTCATGTTGTTGACAATGGCAAGATGCCATTCTTTTTTATGGTTAAATAATATTCTGTTGTATATGTATAGCACATCTTCTTTACTCATTCATCAATCAGTTGATGGACACTTGGGCTGTTTCCTAATGTAGTTATTATAAATAATGTTTATATAAACATTGGGGTGCACCTTCAAATTTTTGTGTTCTTTAGGTAAATACCCAGTAGTGCAATCCCTAGATCATAAGGTAGTTTTAATTTTATTTTATTTGAAGAACTTCCATACTGTCTTCCAAAGTGGTTTCACCAGTTTGCATTCCCACCAACAGTGAATGAGAGTTCCTTTTTCTCCACATCCTCACCAACATTTGTTGGTTCTTGAGGTTTTGATTTTAGCCATTATCTGTATGTCTTCTTTAATGAAATGTCTTCTCTTCTGCCCATTTTTTAACTGGATTATTTGTTTTTTGGGTGTAGAGTTTTATCAGCTCTTTATATATTTTGGATACTAATGCTTTATCAGATATGTCATTTTCAAATATCTTCTCTCATTCAGTGTATTGTCTTTTAGCTTTGTTGAAAGTTTTCTTTCCTGTACTGAAGCTTTTCATTTTGATATAGTCTCAATTGTTTATTTTTGCTTTAGGTTCACTTGCCTCAGGAGACATATCTAGAAAGATCTTGCTAAGGTTGATGTCAGAGAAATTACTGCCTTTGCTCTCTACTAGGATTTTCATGGTTTCAGGTTTCACATTTAGGTACTTAATTCATTTTAAGTTTATTTTTGTTTATGGTGAAAGGAAGTGGTTCAGTTTCATAATTTTGCATGTTGCTGTCCAGTTTTCTCAGCACCATCTGTTGAAGAGACTGTCTTTTTCCCATTGTATATTCTTGCCCTATAATATATCATTATAGATAAATTGACCATAAAATTGTGGATTTATTTTGGGGTTCTCTGTTATGTTCTATTGATCTATATATCTGTTTTGTGCCCAAACCATATGCTTTTGATTACTACAGCTTTGTAGTATATCCTGAAATCTTGATTTTGATACCTCCAGTTTTGTTCTACATTTTCAAGATTGCTTTGGCTTTATGAGGACTTGTACGGCTCCATACAAATTTTAGAATTATTAGTTGTTCTAGTTCTGTGAAAAAGGCTGTTTTGATAGGGATTGAATTAAATCTGTAGATTGCTTTAGGTAGTAAAGGCATTTTAACAACATTTTTTCGTCCAATCAATGAGCATGGAATATCTTTCCATTAGTTTGTGCTCTCTACAAGGTTTTCCATCAATATTTTATAGTTTTGGAGTACAGGCCTTTCATCTCCTTGGCTAAGTTTATTCCTAGATTTTGGTGTAAATGTAAATGAGATTATTTTCTTAATTTCTCTTTCTGCTACTTTATTATTAGTGTATAAAAATACACCTGACTTCTGTATATGGCTTTGTATCCTGCATCCCTACTGAATTCATTTTTCAGTTGTGGTAGTTTTATGATTGAGTTTTAAGTCTTTCTATACATATAGTATAATGCCACTACAAATACTCAAATAGTGAAAATTGTACTTCTTCATTACCAGTGTGGATGCTTTTTTGTTTCTTTTCTGCTTGCTGTGTCTAGGACTTACAGTAGTGTGTTGATTAGATGTGGTGAGGGCAAACATCTGTGTCTCATTCTTAATCTTAGAGGAAAAGCTTTTTATTTTTAAAAATTTGGTATGATATTAGCTGTGGGTTTTTCATATATGGCTTTTACTATGTCAATGTATGTTCCCTTTAACCCTAGTTTGTTAAGAGTTTTTATCATGAATTGATGCTGTAGTTTGTCAAAAACTTTTTTCTGCATCCTATGGTTTTTATACTTTCTCTTGTTAATGTTATATATCACATTGACTGATTTGTAAGTATTGAACCACTCTTGCATCCCAGGAATAAATCCCACTTCATCATGTTGAATGCTTTTTAGTACATAGTTGGATTTGGTTTGCTAAAATTTTGTTCAAGATTTTTCATTTATTTTCATCAGAGATATTACCTTGGAGTTTATTTCTGTTGTTGTTTCTTTGTTTTGTAGTTTCTTTATCTGGTTTAATGTCAGGGTAATGCTAGCACCATAGAATTAATTTGGAAACTACACTCTTCTATTTTTTAATAGTTTAAGAAGAATACATATTAACTCTTCTTTAAATATTTGATAGAATTTACCTGTGAAGCCATCTGGTCCTGGACTTTTTTTTGGGGGGGGGGTTTGACTATTAATTAAATCTCATTGCTGGTAATCTGTTGGTTCAAATTCTTTGTTTCTTCCTTTCTTCAGTTTTGGTAAGTTATATGTTTCTAGGAATTTATCCATTTCTTCCAGGTTGTACAGTTCATTGGCGTGTAGTTTTTCATGATATTCTCTTATATTCTTTTGTATTTCTATTCTGTTGGTTATTATTTCTCCTCTTTCATTTCTGATTTGTTTATTTGACTTCTGTCTCTCTCTCTGTCTCTCTGTCTCTGTCTCTTTTTTTTTCTGATGAGTCTGGCTGCATCCCAAGTATTTTGGACTATTGTGTTTTCATTTCAATTTGTCTCAATGCATTTTTTTCTATGGTTTCTTGGTTGATCCATTCGTTGTTTAGCAGAATATTATTTATCCTTCATGCATTTGTAGACTTTCCTTTTTTTTCTTGTGGTTGATTTCTAATTTCATAATGTTGTGATTGGAAAAAGATGGATGATACGACTTCATTTTTTTTTTTAATTTGTTAAGACTTATCCTGCAGCCTAATATGTGATGTATTCTGGAGAATGTTCCCTGTACACTTGGAAAGAATGTGTACTCTGCTGTTTTAGGATGGAATGTTCTGAATATGTCTATTAGGTCATGTGGTCCAATGTGTCATTCAAAGCCACTGTTTCCTTGTGTATTTTGTGTTTGGGTAATCTATCCATTGATGTAAATGGGTTTTATATTATAGTCCCCTACTATTATTTCTTTTTCTTTTCTATTATCTTTTTGTCTTTTTTTCTTTTTCTTTTTCTTTTTTTTCTTTTATTTATTTATTTGTTTTGTTATTAGCTCTTTTATGTATTTTGCTGTTCCATGTTGGGTGCCTAAATATTAAAGATTATTATATCTATTGTTGGATTGTTTCCTTTATGATTATATAGTGTCCATCTTTGTCTCTTGTTATAAGCTGTGTTTTAAAGTCTATTTTATCCAATATAAGTGTTACTACCTTGGTTTTCTTTTCACATCCATTTGCATGATACATAGCTTTTCATCCCTTCATTTTCATTCTGCACGTGTCTTTAGGTCTGAAATGAGTATTTTAAAGGAAGCATATAGATTGATCTTGCTCTTTTGTCCATTCTGTCACCTTGCGTCTTTTGATTGGAGTGTTTAGTCCATTTACATTCAAAGTAATTTTTGGTAAGTATGTACTTATTGCCATTTAGTTACTTGTTTTATGGTTATTTTCTTAGTTTACCATTGATCCTTTCTTCTTTTGCTCTTCTTTCAAAGTTTGCTGTCTTTCTTTAGTGATACACCTGGATTTCCTTCTCTTTATTTTTTTGCAAATCTATTACCAGTTTTGATTTGTGGTTACCATTCAATTTATATACAAAATCTTATGCACATATCTGTCTTTATTAAGTGGGTTATGGCTTACATTTGAACACGCTCTTACTGTTCTCCCCACCACTACCACATTTTGGGTATATGACGCCATACTTTACATTCTTTTATTTTGTTAATCCCTTCACTGAGTTTTATAGTTATATTTGTTTTTACTTCTTTTGAGCTTTCTACTTTTCCTTCCTACTTATGGTCTTTCCTTTACACTCAAATAGTTCCTTTGAACATTTCTTGTAGGGCTGATCTAATGATCATAAATTCCTTTAACTTCTGTTTGTCTAGGAAACTCTTTATCTTGCATTCTATTCTGAATGATAGCATTGCTAGATAGAGTATTCTTGCAGGTTTTTTTTTCCATCACTCTGAATATATCATATTACTTCCCTCTGACCTGCAAAATGTCTGTGATAGATTCACTGATAGCCTTATGGGGTTTCCCTTGTATGTAATTGTTTTCTTTCATCTTGCTGCTTTTAAAATTCTCTTTTTATCACTGCTTTTTGTCATTTTAATTACCATGTATTTTAACGTGGATGTCCTTGTGTTGATTTTGTGGGAGTTCTCTGCGCCTCCTAGATCTGGATTCCTATTTCCTTCCCCAAATTCAGGAAGTTTTCAGCTATTATTTCTTCAAATAAATTTTCTCTCCCCCTTTCTCTCTCTTCTGCTTCTGGGATCCCTATTATGTGAATGTATTACACTTGATGGTGACACTGAGTTCCCCAAGTTTATTTTAATTTAATAGTATTTTTTTCCTCTTCTGTTCAGCTTGATTGATTTCTGTTACTCTGTCACCCAGGTCACTGATCAATTCTGCTTCCTTTAGTCTATTATTTATCTATCTAGTGTATTTTAACTTCAATTGTTGAGTTTTTCACATCCAATTTGTTCTTTTTTATGTTTTATATCTCTTTGTTGAGGATCTTACTGATGTTCTCCACTACTTTCTCAACTCCAGTGAGTATCTTTATGATCAGTACTTTAAGGTATCTATCAGGCATATTACTTATTTCTATTTTGTTTCACGCTCTTGCTGTGATTTTCTCCTGTTCTTTGATTTGAGACATTTCCCTCTGTCTCTTCATTTTGTCAATCTCTCAGTGTCTGTTTCTACATGTTAGGAAAGTCATTATGTCTCCTGCTTTTGACAGTAGTGACCTTATGAAGAAGAGGTCTTACAGTGCCTTGGAGTAAATGTCCCCTGTTTACCAGAACTTGGTGCTTCAGGGGTGTCTACTATGTGTGATTGATGTGTCCTACTGTTGTAGCTAAGCTGTGTTTTTCTTGAGTCCCATTATCTACAATGGCTCTCTTTGCCTGTTGTGGCCAGAGTTTGGTCCCTGTGTTGTTAATGGGCCAGTCTAGAACTTCCTTGTGCTTGAGTTAAGTCAGACCAGGAGTTTGCCAGAGATATAGTAGCATCGAACTGCTGGGAATTTTCCTTCTATTGCCCTCTGAGAAGCTTTCATTGGTGGGTGAGGCTTGAAGTCAAACCAGCTATCTCCAGCCCAATGCTGGGACTACAGTCCGACTGGTGTGTGGATATCTTCCCCTTTCCCTGAGGTAGGAGTCACCTTGGAGTGATAGTGTTGGCCCCTGTTGAGGCTGCTTGCACACTGCCAGACTTGTGGCATATCTCTGAATGGGTTCCAGCCAAGACCATATCAGAGGGGGCAGGACCAAAGAATGCAGGGGTGGGGCTCATGGTATTAGCAAGTTTGGACAGATCTCTTGTGGAGGAGAAGTGTAGCCAATTTAGAAAACAGCCACCTGACTGGAGAGGAGAATTCCCAGGAAAGTTACAGGGGCAGAGTATGTGGTGTTAGCAAGGTTTGCATGGGTCTGTTGTAGGTGGAGACCTGGAGCAGCCTCGGACTGAAATCCACAGAAGACCATGGGGTTGGGCACATGGTGTTAGCAAGGTTTGTTTGGGTATGCTTGGGAGGATACTTGGAGTGGAGATGGGCTTAAGGGGTAATATACTCAGGAAAACATGCATGGTTGAATTATTAGAAAATAGGTAGAGAGTTTGGTACTGTGCTGTTTCCCACAGGTGTCCATGTGCTTAGGCTGAGGGGCAGGGGATGGAAATGGTGCTCCTTAGCTCCTTTGTTCCTGGGGAAGTCTCCCAAAGATCCTTGCCTCTCCAGTACACTCACTGAGATGAATAAATAAATCTCCTACTTGTATACCCCAGGCCTTTTTCAAACTGCTGTTTCCACACTGTAATTCAGTGGGGCTGTTTGTTGTGCTGTCTCTTTAAGGGCAGGAACTCAGTTTCCTGTGGCCCTCCAGGCTCTCCCAAAACAGAGCCCACTGATTTTTAAAGCCCCAGGTGTTAAGGTCTGCTGATTGTAAAAACGCAAAAAAATTGACCCCTCTGGTTTTCAAAGCCAAATGTTATAAGGATTTGTCTTCCCCGTGAGGGTTTCCAATACCTAGAGTGCTTGGTGTGAGGGTCGGTTTCTCTTTATATGCCCTCATCATCACTCCTTACTGCAGACAGATTCATGGGTCTATTTAGCTTCTGTCCCTGTATCCACCCTTCCTACCCTCTTTGATGTGGCCTTTTCTCTACATTTAGCTGTGACCAGTCTGTTTTGCCAGGCTTTGGGTCACTTTCTAGGTTATTTACACTGATGTGGGTATTATCTAGTTGTATCTGTGGGTCAAGGTGATCTTATGATCTTCCTACACCACCATCTTCCCCAGAAGTCCATCTCAGTGTTTTTGATCTGCATTTTGCAATCATTAATTATGCTGAACATTTTTATGTACTTGTTATCTATTTGAATATTTTCTTTGGAAAATTGCCTTTTCATGTCCATTGCTCATTTTTATTTTTCTGAAATTGAGTTGTAGGAGTTCTTTACATATTTTATATATTAATCCCTTTCAGATATATGATTTGCAAATATTTCTTCCATTCTGTAGGTTGCCTTTTCATTTTATTGATTGCTAAATTTATTTATATAAGTAAATTAGGCAAAAATTGCATATTTAGTGTTGCAACGTAGGAAGTTAGAAAGGGCTCTAACAGTTTGTTGGAATGAATGACAAGAGCCGGGATCAAAAGATGGCCTAACTTGAGCAAAATGGAAATGATTGATCACCCTTGGCTTAGTGTAGTGGAAGGGATTCAAAAGCTGAGAGGCACTAAAGTGTTAGAGTAGATTTATTATATAAGACCTCCTTACTCACACTGGGAATGTCCAAAAGGCATACCTTTCACCAGTACAGTGGGAAATAAATTGAGAAGAGAGCACCAGCATTGGTGATGAGATTTGTGATTTCTCTCCTTTTTGGACAGACAGGGTGAAAACCACTGACAAACAATTGTAATATAAATCCTTTGGGGTAATTGGATTCTGGGATGCCAGTAGCCAAGTGGCATCACTAAATTTCCATGCGTAAAGTAGGTGTAGCTACTCTAATGGACAGCAGAGTCAGTCTTCAGAATAGTCTGATTTGCACAGACCTATGGTGTTGGCTAGTTAGTCATAGTGTTTTTAGAAGGGGATGATATGGAAAACCTACTTACTCAACTTGTATAAGTGGAAAAGACCTAAATCATATTTAAAAAATCTAACTTCAACAATAAAAAATAGAAAGTGTCAGTCCATTCATCAACTGCAGGCTTGAGCCTGTCTACAGAACCAAAACCACTTGAATGAAGGGACAGCCAGATGCCCTGAATGAAAGGTCAACCAGTTCCCTGAGACACTATGAAACATTTATATACTTTATTTTTTCCAGTCTTCCTCAAAAAGGACACTGCATTTTACCAGGGTAACTACAAAATTGTAGGAAAGAAAATAATTATACAATTCTGGAACAACTGTGCCCTGAACTTACATTGTTTCCAGGATTGGAAACATCACTGTGGGCCTCCAATCAGAAATGGGGCTTATTAAGGGTTAGGCGATAGACCTTAAACTAAGGTCCATCTCATAGTGGGACCAGAGTTTTCCTGAACCTATCCTGTGGTTATGTCCCAGATCAAAAATACCTAATTGAAATAGTGATAATAAGCAGCTGACAGGAACTTCCTTTAGTTCCCTAACTTGGAGGGTGATGCCTATTGTCACAAGTTAGTTTGAAGGATATTGATCACCTGTTGAATGGACTTAGTGGGAAGAACAGCTAATTTGCATTGATTGGTAAGTCATTTATGTGTCAAAGTGTGGGGAATAAACCAGATTAAAATTCAACAAAATTCCATCAGAAATTACTAGGACTCCAGTAATGTGGATTATGTTGAGATATTCTTAACATTCAGAATAGGTTAATTTGCATTGGCCCCTCCTACAACTGAGAAATTTCCACAGCACTTTAGTTGGCCTCTTTGGATTTATGAAGAAACATATATGCATCTGGGTGTATTATTCCATACAATTAATGAAGTGACTCAAAAATCTACTTGTTTTCAGTGGGACAAAGAACAAGAGAAGGCCCTGCAATAGTTCCATACTGTCAGTCCAGATGCTCTTTTAGGGTCATATATTCTAGCCAACACAATGGTTCTCAAAAGTTTCACTCAATGCTGTTTGAAGCCTCAGAAGCCCTTATAGATTAATCATATCTTAGCCATTTATTATTTTAGAGCAAGGCCCTGCCATAATTCTCAGATAATTGCTCTCCTTTTGAGAACAAATCTTTGACTGCTACTGAACCTGAGCAGAGACTCAATCCTTGACCATGGGCCACCAAGTTACCATGAGACCTGAACTGCCCATCATAAAATGGATGATACCTGAACATACTGAGCTATAAAAATTTGTGTGCACAGCAATACACCATAAGTAATTTAAATTGATATATACATGACTGGATGCAGGCATAATGCGACAAGTAAGTTATATGAAGAATCAGCCAAAATGTACATATACCTTTGCTACTCTGTCTTCTCTCTCTCAGTCCATAATTATAGTCTTATGAATAACTTCCTAATGTCATTGACATAAAAAAGAAAAATGACTTTATGTGATATGCAGACACCATCCAAAAGCTCTGCAGCATTCTAACCCCTCTCTGGGATATCCCTGTAGGATAGTGATGCTGGTAAATCCTTCCAGTGGGCAGAACTCCATGCAGTGCACCCAGACATTCAAATTGTTTGGAAGGAGAAATTGTTTGTAAAGACATGGAATCATATACTACTCATGAGTTATGGCCAATGTCCAGGTTTAATGGTCAAAGACTTAAAGATGAATGGAAATAGGTGACAATGTAATTTGTGTTTAGGACATGTGGATACATCTATCTCAAGTAGCAGAAAACCATTAACATATTTGTGTTTCGTGTTAATGCTCACCAAGGTTGACTTCAGGAGCATAGGACTTCAAAAGTCAAGTGAATAGGATGATACTCTGTATAAATACAAGTGAGACTCTGTAATGAGAGGTTCTGGTCATTGCCCAGTGACCTCATGAACAAAGTCACCATTTAAGCAGGGAGAATTTATGTGTGGGATTAGAAACATGATTTTCATTCTTCATTTCACTCATCATTTGTTCCTAATCTGCCAGCAGTGGAGAACAACACTGAGTCCCTGATATGGCACCATTACCTAGGTCATTCAGCTGTCTATCTAGTTGCAGGTGGATAAATTGTACTACTTCCATCATGGAAGGGACAGTATTTTGTCCTTACTAGAATTCATACTTTTTTTTTTTTTTTGGTCTGGATAGATATTTACTTTACTTGTTGCAACATTCCTGCCAAAACTACTAACCATGGAATTTCAGAATGCCTTATTCATTGTCATGGTATTACAGACAGTAATAGGCCCATGTTCATGGACTTAATTTTTCTCATTATGTCCCACACCATCCTGAAGAGGCTAGCTTGATAAAATAGTGGAAGGACCTTTAGAAGAAGACTCGGTAACAGGGCCAGCTAGGTGGTAATATTATGTATGCTCTATAATCAGCATCCAATATGTGTAGTCATTTCTCTGATTTCCTTGAGTCACAGGAGTGGAAGCAAAGGGTGGAAATGGGAAAGGTACCATTCACTATTAATCCTTGTGACCTGCTAACATTTTTGCTTCTTGTTCCTGTGAGTTAACACTCTGCTGACTTAGAGGTTATATTCCACGTGAAGGGACATTTCCACCAATTGATAAAACAATTCCACTGTTTAGTTATAGAGAATAAACTATGGTTACTAGAGAGGAGGTCGATGGGGATGGGTGAAATAGGTGATGGGGATTAAGGAGTGCGCTTATTGAGATGAGGACTGGGTGATGTAGAGAATTACTGAATCACTATATTGTACATCTGAAACTAATATAACACTGTATGTTAACTATACTGGAATGTAAAATACATACATACATACATACATACATACATACATACATACATAAAAACAATTGGAAAAAAAATTCTCCGAACTGCAAGTAAAGACTGCCACCTGGTCATATTAGTCTCCTCATGGCTCTGAATAAACATACAAATGGGTCTGTGCTGGCTGAGATGTTTGTTTTTTTTTTTTCTTTCTTCTAATTAATAAATTTCCAAGAAAAAACATAGCTAGAAAGTACTTAAAACCAAAAATATCTTATTTATTCAGGACTATGTTAATAACGAGAGATTTCAGTGTAGAACCTTGAACAATTCTGAATATAGTATTGAAAAGTAGGAAATTATAAGCAAAGAGCCTCATGGCATCAGTGGGTGTAATAATACTAAGTGAAACATCAAGGGTAATGAGAATTCAGGCAAGTTTTGTTGAAGATAGACCAGGCTGACAAGACATCACCTGGTAAATGGCTGAGGATGAGAAACCTGATTAGATACAGAGGGTGATCATATAAGCACAATAAGAGCCTCTTGCTAAACTTATTTAGCAGAACTATTGCAAAGGAATTTACAAAGTGCACAAGTACGGCTAGGAGAAGACTCACGAGTCTGACTCAAGTTTGGTTAAGTAAATAATCTTTGTCAGCCCCCTCTTGTTTAATAAAAGAAAATACAGTCTTCTTTCATTTGAACAATATGTGTCCACTTCTTCTTCAGTTAATTTTTGTTCATTAAAGACAAGCTGAATCACAATATGTGTCCACTTCTTCTTCAGTTAATTTTTGTTCATTAAAGACAAGCTGAATCATATGTTGAGATGAGGGAGTAGATGGGGTTTGCTGGAAAGTACTCAGGTATTTAATACAAGGGAAAACAAAGACTAATATTTAAAACAGTTTCAGATTATAGGGGAGCTTGGGTGGCTCAGTTGGTTAAGCATCCAACTTCTGCGCAGGTCATGATCTCACAGTTCATGAGTTTGAGCCCCGCATCGGGCTCTGTGCTGACAGCTCAGAGCCTGGAGCCTGCTTCAGATTCTCTCTCTGTCTCTCTCTGACTCTCTCTCTCTCTCTGCCCCACCCCTGATTGTGCTCTGTCTGTTTCTGTCTTAAAAGTAAATAAAACATTAAAAAAAACTAGTTTCAGATTACAGAGGATAACCAGTTAAGATTTCTAGGTGTTTATCACAAAGCTTTTTAGGTAGTAGGATAAGGACAGAAGTGGTAATCCAGAGGACTTTCTGGTTTTGAGTTTAAATAAACATGGTTATGGTAAAAGGTGTGCTGGTGAACTTTTGGAGTGGGTCACATAGCAGCAGACACACAGATTGTTCATACATGATCTGTTGTTATTTCTTTGAAGTTTATATCATGTCATCCAACTTCATCTTGTAGGGCTTTGGCAAAAAGCTGTTATCAATACTTTTAAGTAGATTGGAGAAAAATTTTAAATGTTAATTTGGAGACATCGGATCTTGGAAGAAGCTAGAAGACTTAAGGATTTATCAAAAATGTTAAAATGTGCAAGACGGAACCCACAGTATACACTGTAGTTTTATTGGAATATACTTTTTCTCTCTAAAGTCCTAACCATTTCTATCATAGTTAATTAAATAAGACTGGTTTGTTTGAAAAATACGTCTAGTTTCATGAAACTTGCCTTATTATTTACCTAAGAATAGTCATTGACCACATAGGTCTGAGTTTGTGTGCCTGGAGCTTTCTTTAAGGAATCTCAGGTGGATTTTTAAAAGCCTCTAAAAGTTAGGAAGACAATCCAATAAATTGACCCCAGATTTTGCATATATACTTATAGATTTCAGTTAATTCCACTTTTCAAGGTCCCCAAAATCCTTATCCTCCTGAGAACTCCAGAAAGTAACTTTTATAACCATGTGTAATGCAGGAAACTATATAAGTCACTAGTAGGCTGATTTTCCAGAGCAGTTTTACAAGCATTGGATCCCTTGAGACAACTTTAGTTTCTTAAAATATGTCATATATGATTCATTACATATCACTCTCAAATATGAATTCCAGCAAAAGTCTTGATACTATAACCAATATTTCAAAATATTCTCTGTTACATGGAAGACATTCTTATTGTGCATATGCAAATAAGTATGTTGCCATAAATATAAGAATAATAAATAAGAGTTTCAAATTCTGGAAAGACCAGGTTGGGAAAAAAGTAATTATGCATCTTTTCTTTAACAGGTGTAGTTTACCAAAATAGCTTGAACTTACACCTAGCTATAAGATAAAATATCTCCATACATATGGAAAATAAAATGTTAAAAAAAACAGCAATATTTCAAACCACAATTTATTTATTTATTTTATTTTTAAGGCTTTAAAATTCCAGTTGGTTAACATGGTGTTATATCAATTTCATGTGTAAAATATAGTGATTCAACAGTTTCTTACATCTCCCGGTGCTCATCATGACAAGCCCACATGCTGAATCCCCATCACCTAATTAACCCATTTTCCACCCTTCTTCACATTGGTAATCATTAGTTTGTTCTTTATTAGATTCTTTCCTTATGTGTCTCTCTTTACTTTATTTTCCCAATTTACTCATTTGTTTTGTTTCTTAAATTCCACGTATGAGGTAAACTATATGAAATTTGTCTTTCTCTGCCTGAATTATTTCACTTACCGTTATATTCTCTAGCTCCATCCATGCCATTGTAAATATTAATATTTCATTCTTTTTCCCATTCGATACTCTTTCCTTCTTTGTTAAAGATTGACCATATAGTTGTGGATCCATTTCTGGGATTCTATGCTATTCTACTGCTCTATGTGTTTATTTTTGTGCCAGGTCATAGTGTTTTCATTACTACAGCTTTGACATGTGATGGCTCCAGGTTTTGTTTTCTTTTTCAAGATTGCTTTTGAGTATTCTGGGTCTTTTGTAGTTCCATATAAATTTGAGAATTGTCTGTTCTATCTGTGAAAAATGCTACTGGTATTTTGATAGGGATTGCATTAAATGTGTAGGTTGCTGGGTGCCTGGGTGGCTTAGTCAGTTAAGTGACTGAATTCAACTCAGGTCATGATCTTACACCTCGTGAGTTTGAGTCCCGCCATCGGGCTCTGTGCTGACAGCTCAGAGCCTGGAGCCTGCTTCAGATTCTGTGTCCCTCTCTCGCTCTGCCACGCCTCTGAGCATGCTCTGTCTCTCTCTCTCTCTCCAGAATAAACAAACATTAAAAAATTAAATGTGTAGATTGCTTTGCGTGGTATAGACATTGTAACAATATTTGTTCTTCCATTCCATGAGGTGGAACGTCTTCCCATTTGTTTGTGTCATCTTCAATGTTTTCATCAGTGTTTTATAGTTTTCAGAGTAAAGTCTTTACACCTTTGGTTAGGTTTATTCCTAGACATCTTGTTATTTTGGTGCATTTGTAAATGGGATATTTTTCCTAATTTATGTTTCTGCTGTTTTATTCTTATCAGAGCATAGAACTCCAACAGATTTGTGTGCATTGATTTTTGTACCCTGAGATTTTACATAATTTGTCAGTTCTACAAGTTTTTGTGGTGTAGTCTGTGGGTTTTCTATATAAAGTATCATGTCATCTGCAAATAGGGAAAATTTGACTTTTTCCTGGCTGATTTGGATGCCTTTTATTTCATTTCGCTGTCTGATTGCTGAGGCCAGGACTTCCAATACTATGTTAAATTACAGTGGTGTGAGTATGCATCCAGAAAATCTCTGTTTTTCTCCACTGAGGATGATGTTAGCTGTGGATTTTTCATAGATGGCATTTATTATGTTGAGGCATATTCCCTCCAAACCTACTTTGTTGAGGATTTTTATCTTGAATGGACATTGTACTCTCTCAAATGCTTTTTCTGCATCAATTGAAATGATCAAGTGGTTATTGTCTTTTCTCGTACTGATGTGATGTATCAAACTGATTGTTTTACAAATATTGAAACACACAACCCATTTTTTAAAAATATTTTTATTTTGATTCGGTTTGTTTGTATTGAGGATATTTGTGTCTATGTTCATCATTGATATTAGCCTGTAGTTTTCTTTTTTAGTTGTGTCTTTGACTATTTTTGTTATCTGGGTGATGCTGGCCTGATAGAATGAGTTTGGAAGTTTTCCTTCCTGTTGTATTTTTTGGAATAGTTTAAGAATTTTTTTTTCTGTTTTTAAAAACATTTTTAATCTTTATTTATTTTTGAGAAAGGCAGAGCACAAGCAGGGCAGGGCAGAGAGAGGGGTACAGAGGATCCAAATCAGGCTCTGCACTGACAGCTGTGAGTCTGATGTGGGACTTGAACTCACAAAATGCGAGATCATGACCTGAGGCCAAGTGAGATGCTCAATCAACTGAGCCACCCAGGTGCCCCGAGAAGAGGAGATACTAAATCTTAAATGTTTGGTATAATTCACTTATGAAGCCATTTGGCCCTGGACTTTTGTTTTGGTTAGGTTTTTGATTACTGATTCAATTTATTTCCTGGTTATCTGTTCAAATTTTCTATTTCTTTTTGTTTCAGTTTTGGTGGTATATATGTTTCTATAAATTTATCCATTTCTTCTAGTTTGTCCGATTTGTTGGCATATATTTTTTTCATAATATTGTCTTATAATTGTATATCTGTGGTGTTGGGTGCTATTTCTCCTGTCTTGTTTGTGATTTTATTTATTTCTTTATCTCTTCTTTTTGATAAGTCAGCCTTGAGGTTTACCAATTTTATTTTATCTGATATATTATATATGCTATATATATAATATTATATAATATACATATAATATATATGTACATATAATTATGTGTATATATATGTCTACATATACATATGTATATACATATATATTATATATACATATATATTATATATACATATATATTATATATATAATATATATAATATATATACATATATATTATATATATATAATGTATATATACATATATACATTATATATATAATATACATTATATATAATATAATATATTATACAGCAAAACTAGTTTTAACAGGGAAGTTCATAATTTATATCTATAATATATAATTTATATATAAATTTTATATATTAATATGTAAATATTTATAAATTAATTTTTATAAATTAATGTATAAAATATAAATTAATATTTATAAACATATTAATATACATTAATATATAAATATATTAATATAACATTTATAAATATTGAAATATAAATTATATATTAATATATAAATTATACACTTCCCTCTTAAAACTAGTTTTGCTGTATCCCAGGGGTTTTGGACCATTGTGTTTTCATTTCCATTTGTTTCCATGCATTTTTTTCTTTCTTCTTTATTTCTTGGTTGACCCATTCATGGTTTAGTAGCATGTTATTAAACCTCTGTGTATTCATTGTTTTTCCTGATTTTTTCCTGTGGTTAATTTCTGGTTTCATAGCAAGCACTGTGTTAAGAAAAGATGCATTGTATGGCTTGATTTTCTTGCATTTGTTGAGTCTTGTGTTGCCTAAAATGTGATCTATACTAGAGAATGTCCCAAGTGATCTTGAAAGGAATGTGTATTCTGCTCTGTTAGGATAGAATGTTTTAAATATATCTGTTAAGTCCATCTGTTCAAGTGTATTACTCTTAGCCATTGTTTCCTTGTCAATTTCTGTTTACATGATGTGTTCATTGGTAGAAGTGGGGAGTTAACATCCCCTACTATTATTGTATTACTATCAATTAGTTATTTATGTTTGTTATTAACTCCTTTATATATTAATGTATTCCTATATTAGTTTCTTAAATACTTACAATTGTTATATATTCTTGTTGGAAGTTCCCCTATATATTATGTAGTGTCCTTTGTCTCTTGTTACAGTGTTTGTTTTAAAGTCTATTTTTTTCCAATATAAGTATTGCTACCCTGGCTTTCTTTTGACACCCATTAGCATGATAGGTGTTTCTCTACTCCCTCACTTTTAAATCTTCAGGTTTCTTGAGGTGTAAAAGAGTTTCTTGTAAACATCACATAGATGGTTCATGTTTTTTTAATCCATTCTAACACCCTATGTATTTGGATTGTAGCATTTAGTCCATTTGCATTCAGCATGATTATTGATAGATTTATATATATGGGCATTTTCTTACTTGTTTTGTCATTGTTTCTGGGAATTTTTCTTTTTCTGTCTAGTCTTTGTCACTTCTGGTGTTTCCTTTCCACTCAAAGAATCTTCTTTTTTATTTCTTCCAGAGCTGGTTTGGTGGCCACAATTCCTTTATTTTTGGGGGGAAATATTATATCCTTCTATTCTGAATGATAGCCTTACAGAATAGAGTATTCTTGGCTGCAGATTTTTCACATTTAGAAATTAGAATGTATCATGCCACTTTTTTCTGGCTTGCCAAGTTTCTGTTGATAAATATCCAACTATCTTTGTGTATCTTCTGCTGTAAGTTAAGGACTTCTTTCGTCTTGCTGCTTTTAAGATCTTTTCTTTATCACCATATTTTTCAAATTTAATTATAATATGTCTTGGTGTTGGACTGCTTTTGTTGATTTTGATGAAAATTCTCTGTACCTACTGCCTCTGTATATCTGTGTTCTTCACCAGATTAACGATCTTTTTTAGCTATTATTTCCTCAAATAAATTTTATGCCAACTTTTCTCTCTCTTTTTCTGGTATTCCTCTAATATGAATGTTGTTACATTTGATGGAGTCACAATGCTACATCTATGCTCTTGAATAATTCTTCTTTCTCTATTTTCATAAGCTTCATTATTTTCCACTTTTGTTGTCCTGTCAGTCACTAATTTGTTCCTCTGCTTTTTTTTTTTTTTTTTTTTTTTAAATTTTTTTTTTCAACGTTTATTTATTTTTGGGACAGAGAGAGACAGAGCATGAACGGGCGAGGGGCAGAGAGAGAGGGAGACACAGAATGGGAAACAGGCTCCAGGCTCTGAGCCATCAGCCCAGAGCCCGACGCGGGGCTCGAACTCACGGACCGGGAGATCGTGACCTGGCTGAAGTCGGACGCTTAACCGACTGCGCCACCCAGGCGCCCCTGTTCCTCTGCTTTTTATAGCCTGGTGTTCTTTACATCAAGCCTGTTCCCAGCCTTGTTTATTGCATTCTTCATCTCTGATTGATACTTTTTTTAATTTTTTTATCTCTTTGGTAAGAGTCTCACTGATGTCTTTTCTTCTTTTCTCAAGATGAATGAGTATTCTTATAACTATTGCTTTAAATTCTTCATCAGGTTAGGGTGCCTGGGTGGCGCAGTCGGTTAAGCGTCCGACTTCAGCCAGGTCACGATCTCGCGGTCCGGGAGTTCGAGCCCCGCGTCAGGCTCTGGGCTGATGGCTCAGAGCCTGGAGCCTGTTTCCGATTCTGTGTCCCTCTCTCTCTGCCCCTCCCCCGTTCATGCTCTGTCTCTCTCTGTCCCAAAAATGAAATAAACGTTGAAAAAAAAATTCTTCATCAGGCATATTATTTATTTCTGTTTCACTTAGATCTCTGGTAATGGTCTTATCTTGTTCTTTAGTTTGGGATAAATTTATCCATCTTGGCATTTTGTTTAGGTCTTGGTTTATTTTGTATGTCAGAAAAAGCCAATTATTTCTCCTGCTCCTTAAAATAATGTCCTTATTAAGAAGAGGTCCTGTAGTGCCCAGGGCCTGGTACTTCAGGATGTGTCTGTTGTGTGTACTTGATGTGCTCTGCTGTTGTGTTTTGGCTGCTCTGTTCTTCAGGCCAGTTGTCTGCAGAGACCCTTCTTGCCTGCTGTGTACAATGTTTGGTCCCTGGACTGAAAGTGATGAGTTTTAACTAGATGTACTCTGGTCTTCTAATTAAATAAGACTTGACACCACTTCCACTAGAACTGAGGCCCTGCAGAACACTCTGGTTTGGAGATATGGTGTGAGCAGGATTTGTGTTGGTCTTCTGGAGTAGGGGTCCATCATACTGGGACTGATGCAAGCTTTACTGAGAAGGGCAGTCCAATCAGAGCACTGGGGGATGAGGTTTGGAGTAAACATGTTAGGAAGCCAGTGTTGGCACTGGACTGCTTCTCACAGTTGGCTCTGCATTTGCACTGATGTGCAGGAGAGGGAAATGGTGCCACCCAGCTCCTTTGTTCCTAGAGAGGCATATCCATGAATGCTGCTTCTCAGAGAAGTGCTCCAAGAACAGATAGTCTCCCCATGATGTGTCCCAGGTGTTATTCTGATCAATGTTTCCACACTTTTTGTCCTGGGGTTGTTTAACTGCCTTATGTGAAGGAGCAGCACAGTCCCTCCAGGCTCTATCCCAGTTAAGCCTGCTGATCTTTAAACCTTCAGGATTTAAGTCCTACTGTTCACAGGAACTCATGGAATTCAGCCCCTGGATTTGAGGAAACATTCTCTTTGTGTGTTTTTCTTTGTGCTTCTCTCTCTCTCATTCTTTTCTGCAACCATGGTTCCCTCTTTTCCTCAGTACCTGTGATCCATTTCTCCCTTGAACCACATCTCCATACTTCCTTCCTTCTTCAATGTGGTCTCTTTTCTCCCTTTAGTTCAGAGTTTGTTCTGTCATTCTTCACACCAATCTCTGGATTGTAAAGTTTCTGCTGATATATCCCCTGCTAGCCTTTTGGGGTTTTCCAATTATGTTACTGTCTTCTTTTGTCTTGCATCTTTCAAATATCTTTCTTTACCACTATATTTTTCTAACTTAATTAAAAGATATCTTGGTGTAGAAGAGTTAAAATAGTGGCATAGTAGGAGGACCCTGTTATTGTCATTCCAACACAGCTAGACAAATATCATATCTTTCTGAACACCCGCAAAAAATTGATCTGAGGATTGACAGAACAATTTCACAACTAAAGGAGGAGAAGAGGGCATGGGCACGTTATGGAAGGTAGAAGGTGTGGAGACATGATTTTGGGGAGAAAAGGATCATGGGTGCTGCAGAAGGGAGGCAGCCCTGATCACAGAGAGATGTGTGAAAGAGAAAAAGAGATTCACACACACACACACACACACACACACACACACACACAGAGAAAGAGAGAAAGAGAGAGGGGAGGCGTGTGGGGTGGGCAGAGAGACTGCAGTGCATAGGGAATCACATGAGGAAAACACTTCTCCAAGGCCATTGACTGGGAAAATGAGAGGGGCTGATTTTTTTGAGTTTTTATACAAGTTGAGCCCAAGAACTGGATTTTTAGAAGTCAGTGCCATGGCTGGTGTTAAGCTTAGCAGGCATTGCAGTGATCCTGTGAAGAAGGAAGACAGAGGCTGTGGAGGGAGATTGTCCAATATGAGGATACCTTTGGATGCACTGGGAAAGATTGTTTCCTCCTCTTGGAATGCATCTGGGGAAGGTGGAATTGCCTCTCAGTTGAAAGAGAGCCAGTGGCACCATTGTGCTGCACTATCCCTTTATTATAGGGGCAGAGACACTTGCTGCGGGTGGCTAAGATACATTCAGGTTTTTTGATGCACTTCATTCTAAACTCCATGCTGGTGTACATTGGTACAGCTACCTTTGTGTAATAAAACAACACCAATGCCAACCCAGTGAGACACTCCCCCTAAGGACCATAGTAGGTCCATGCCATGCTGGGTACCTAAGATTTGGATTTTTAAAACTCAGCCAGTGTGTCTGAGATAACACACAGGTGCATTGCACTATCAGGCAGGTAGACAGCCAAGACACAGATATGGTGAAGGCAAAGATCTAAAGGATGCCTGGGATGCAAAAGGGGAGAGTATTCATTCTTCTGTGAGGGCTTTCTGGAAAGCAGCAACCATGAAGTCCCATCTATGGGGATGATGGAGAGGCAATCAACATTTTTCTCCCTCAACCATCAGCAGGGACTGTCTTCAGTGAGCAGCAGAGCACGAACAGTATAGGCCTGAGCACCTATGCTCTGCAGGTGCTTCTTTACAAGGCCAAGTGTGCCTGAGAACCAAAAAAGCAAGGCCATACACCAGAAGACCAGCACAAACCCCTACAAGTGCAAAGCCTACTGGCCATGGAGTACTGCAAAGCTTCAACTTTAATGGAAATTGGATCAGGCCTGTTTTAATAAGCAGACCTTAGCACACCTCACTAAAACTGGCCACCCTATGGCAAAGGTCCAAATACTCCCAACTGTAGGGAGGAAAAAACTCTGCAGAGGTCTGACCTGAGGTAAAAAGCAGTGAAACCACAGTAGCAGAGTGCACACAGCATACAGCAGAGACACCTCCTGAAACACCAGGCCCTAGACAGTATATGACCTTCTCTACATAAAGCCATTACTCTCAGGAGCAGGAAACATAACAGGCTTTTGTAACACACCGAATACAGAGACTTTGATAAAATTCCGAAATAGAGGAATTACTCCCAAAGGAAAGAACAAGAAAAGGTCATGGCCAAGGATCTTATATGTAGATGTAAGATCTATTACATAGATATATGTAATATGCCTGATACAGAAAATAAAACAACGGTCATAAGGATACTAGCTGGAATTAGGAAAATCATAGAAGATACCAGGGAGTCCCTTAGCAAGGGATAAAAGACCTAAAAACTAGTCATGCTGAAATAAAAAATGCCATAACTCAGGTTCAATACTGAGTGAATGTAGTTATCATAAGGAAGGAAGAAGCAGAGGAATAGATAAGTGATATAGAAGATAAAATTATGGAAAATAATGAAGCTGAAAAGAACAGAGAAGAACAAAATTGTATCATGAATGTTGACTAAGGGAAATCTGTGACTCCATAAAGCATAATAACATTTGGATCATATGATACCCAGCAGAAGAAAAGAGGAAAAAGGGGGCAGAAGGTGGAGTTTTTAAAATATAAATTTCAGATAAAATAAAAATACTTATTTTTTGCAAGTATACTTTTTTACCTTTTTAAAATTTTTTCCTTCTAAAGGTCTCAAAATTTTGTTTAAATTTATTTATTTAAATTCAAGTTAGTAAACACACAGTGTAGTATTGGTTTCAGGGGTAGAACACAGTGATTCATCATTTCATATAATACCCAGTGCTCATCCCAACAAGTGCCCTACCTGATGTCCATCACCAATTTAGCCTATCCTCCCACTCACCTCCCCTCCAACAACACTTATTTTTTCTCTGTCTGTAAGAGTCTCTTTTAGTTTGCCTCCCTCTCTGTTTTTATCTTATTTTTCCTTCCCTTCCCCTATGTTCATCTGTTCATCTGTGTGTTTCTTAAATTCCACATATGAGTGATATCAGATAATGTTTGTCTTTTCTGACTGACTTATTTTGCTTAGCATAATACCCTCCAGTTCCATTCACGTTGTTGCAAATGGCAAGATTTCACTTTTTTCATTGCTGATGAAATCTTCTTTATCCACTCATCAGACAATGGGCATTTGGGTTCTTTCCATATGTTGGCTATTGTCAATAGTGCTGCTATAAATATTGGGGTACATGTGCCCTTTTGAATCAGCATTTTTGTATCCTTAAGATAAACACCTAGTAGTGCAATTCCTTGCTCATAGGATAATTCTATTTTTAATTTTTTGAGGAACTTCCATACTGTTCTCCAGAGTGGCTGTACCATTTTGCATTCTGACCAACAGTGCAAATGGGTTCCCCTTTCTCCACATCCTCATCAACATCTGTTGTTCCATGAGTTGTTAATTGTAGCCATTCTGACAGGTGTGAAGTGGTATCTCATTGTGGTTTTGATTTGTATTTTCCTGATGATGAGTAATACTGAGCATTTTTTCATGTGTCTGTTAGCCATCCGGATGTCTTCTTTGGAGAAATGTCTATTCATGTCTTCTGCCCATTTCTTCACTGGATAATTTGTGGGGTTTTTTGGGGGGGGTGTTGAGTTTGATAAGTGTTTTATATATTTTTGATACTAACCCTTTATCAGATATGTCATTTGCAAATATCTTCTCCCATTTTGTCAGTTGCCTTTTAGTTTTATTTATTATTTCTTTTGCTGTGTGGAAGCTTTTTATCTTGATGAGGTCCCAATAGTTCATTTTTTATTTTATTCCCCTTGCATTCAGAGACATGTCTAGTAAGAAGTTGCTGCAGCTGAGGTCAAAGAGGTTGCTGCCTGTTTTCTTCTGTAGTATTTTGGTGGTTTCCTGTCTCACATTTTGATCTTTCATCCATTTCAAGTTTATTTTTGTGACTGGTATAAGAAAGTGGTCCAGTTTCATTCTTCTGCCTGTCATTGTCCAATTTTCCCAGTATCATTTGCTGAAGAGACTGTCTTTTCTCCATTGGATACTCTATCCTGATTTGTTGAAGATTAGTTGGGCACATATTTGTGGGTCTATTCTGAGTTCTCAATGCAATTTCATTTGTTCTATTTGTTTCTGTACCAATACCATACTGTCTTGATGATTACACCTTTGTAATACAGCTTGAAGTCTGAAATTGTGGTGCTTCCAGCAATGGTTTTACTTTTCAACATTTCTTTGGCAATTCCTGGTCTTTTTTGTTGCATACAAATTTGAGAATTTTTTTTCTAGCTCTGTGAACAATTATGATGTTATTTGATAGGGCTGCATTGAATGTGTAGATTGCTTTGGGTAATATAGACATTTTAATAGTATTGTCTCTTCCAACTCATGAGCATGGAATGTTTTTCCATTTCTTTGTTTCCTCTTCAATTTCTTTTATAAGATTTCTGTACTTTTCAGTGTACAGATCTTTTACCTCTTTGGTTAGGTTAATTCCTAGGTGTCTTGCTGCTTTTGGTGCAATTGTAAATGGGATCAATTCCTCAATATCTCTTTCTCCTGCTTCATTATTGCTGTATAGAAATGCAACCAATCTCAGTACATTGATTTTATATCTGTGACTTTGCTGAATTCACGTGTCTGTTCTAGCACGTTTTTGTGGAGTCCTTTGGGTTTTTCATGTAAAGTATCATGTTATCTACAAAGAGTGAAAATTTTTGACTTCTTCCTTGCCAATTTGGATGCTTTTTATTTTTTATTGTCTTATTGATGAGGTTAGGATTTCTAGTACTATTTTGAACAACATTGATGAGAGTGGGCATACTTGTCATGTTGCTGACCTTAGGGGAAAAGCTCTCAGTTTTTCTCCATTGAGAATGAGATTAGCGGTGGCCCTTCCATATATGGCCTTTATGATTTTTATGTATGTTCTTTTTACCTCTACTTTCTTGAGTTTTTTTTTAATTAGGAAAAGATGATATGTTTTGTCAAATGCTTTTTTCTGCATCTGTTTAAAGGATCATATGTTCCTTATCCTTCCTTTCATTAAAGTAGTGTATCACATTGATTGATTTGTGAATATTGAACCAGACATGCAGCCCACAAATAAATACCACTTGAATATGGTGAATAATTCTTTTAATATACCATTGAATTCAATATACTAGTGTCTTGTTGGGATTTTTGCAACCATGTTCATTATGGATATTAGCCTGTAATTCTCCTTTTTCATGTGATCTTTGTCTGGATTTAGAATCAAGTTAATGCTGGCTTCAAAGAATTTGGAAGCTTTCCTTCCATTTTTAATTTTTGGAACAGTTTGAAAAGAGTATGTATTAACTTTTCTTTCAATGCCTTGTAAATATCCCCTGGGAAGCCATCTGGCTCAGGATTCTGTTTTGGGAGATTTTTTATTATGACTTGTTCAAATTTTCTATTTTTTTTTTCCTGTTTGAGATTTCTTAATGTGTGAGGTACTAGGACTTTGTCTATTTCTACCACTTTGCCCAGTTGTTTGGCTTTTAATTTTTCATAGTATCCTCTTATAATGATTTGTATTTCTTTGGTGTAGGTTGTGTATTTTTTACCTTCCTTGCTCCTTGAGATAGGCCTGAATCCCAATGTACTTTCCTCTTAGACTGCCTTTGCTGCATCTCAAAGGGTTTGGACTGTCATGTTTTACTTTCATTTGATTCCCAGGTTTTTTAAGTTTTTTTTGTTGTTTACTTAGAGAGAGAGAGAGAGAGAGAGAGAGAGAGAGCTGGGGAGGAGCAGAGAGAGGGAGAGAGAGAGTCCTAAGCAGGCTCCACACTGTCTGTGTGGAGCCCGATGTGGGTCTCAAACTCACAAACCATGAGATCATGACCTGAGCTGAAATCCAGAGTTAGACACTTAACTCACTGAACTACCCAGGCATCCCTACTTCTGTTTTTTTTTTTTAAGTTCATCTTTCATTTCCTCTTTAACCAATCCCTTCTTTAGTAGGATGTTCTTTAACCTCCATGTATTTGAGGGCTTTCCAAATTTTTTTCTTGTGGTTGATTTCAAGTTTCATAGCATTGTAATCTGAAAATATGTATTGTATGATCTCGATCTTTTTGTACTGTTTGAAGGCTGATTTGTGACCCAGTATGATCTATTCTGGAGTATGTTCCATGTGCACTAGAAACTAATGTGTGTTCTGCTGCTTTAGGATGAAATGTTCTGAATATGTCTGTTAAGTCCATCTAGTCCAGTGTGTCAATAAAAGCCATTGTTTCCTTGTTGATTTTATGCCCTGATGATCTTTCCATTGCTCTAAGTGGGGTATTAAAATCTCCTACGATTGTGGTATTGTTATCAATGAATTGCTTCATGTTTGTGACTAATTGATTTATATATTTGGGCTCTTTCAAGTAGTAATCATAAATATCTACAATTGTTTGATCTTCTTGGTGGATATACTCCTTAATTATGAGACAATGACCTTCTTTAACTCTTATTACAGTCTTTGTTTTAAAATCTAGTTTGTCTGCACTATAAATATGGCTACTCTGGCTTTCTTCTGACCAGCATTAGAATGATAGATGGTTCTCCTTTCCCTCACTTTCTACCTGAAGGTGTCTTTAGGTCTAAATGAGTCTCTTGTAGGCAGCATATAGATGGATCTTCTTTTTGTATTCATTCTGATACCCTATGTCTTTTACTTATTTAGTCCATTGACATTGAGAGTGATTATTGAAAGATATGAATTTAGTGCCATTGCAGTGCCTGTAGAATTGGCTTTTCTGGTGATTTCTCTGTTCCTTTGTAGTCTTTGTTGCTTTGGTCTTCTTCTTTTTTTTTTTTCTCCAGTCAGAGAGCCTCCCTTAAAATTTCTTCCAGGGCTGGTTTAGTGGTCATGAACTCCTTTAGTTTTTGTTTGCCTGGGAAACTCTTTATCTCTTCTATTCTGAGTGGCAGCCTTCCTGGATAAAGGACACCTGGATGCTTTTTTTTTTCATTCAGTACATTGAATAATTTTCTGCCACTCCCTTCTAACCTGCCAAGTCAGTGTACAGGTCTGCTACTAGCCTTAGGTTTCTACTCTTGTAGGTAAGGACCTTTTATCCCTGCTGCTTTCAGAATCTCTCTTAGTCTTTGCATTTTGCAAGTTTCACTATGATATGTCATGACACTGACCTATTTTTTTGCTGAATTTGAGGCGGATTCTCTCTGCCACTTTGAATTGAACGTCTGTTTCCTTCTCCAGATTAGGGAAGTTCTCACCTATAATCTGTTCAAATAAAACTTCTGCTCCCCTTTCTGGCTTTTCTTCTGGGACTTCTATGATACAGATATTGACCTGTTTCACCGAATCACTTAGTTCTCTAAGTGTCCCTTCATGATCTAGTAATTTCCAACCCTTCTTGTTTTAGCTTTGTTATTTTCCATAATTTTATCTTCTATTTCACCCATTCTCTCTCCTGTTTCTTGAATCCTCATTGTGACTGTATCCAGTTTGTTTTGCATCTCAGTTATAGATTTTTTTATTTCATCCTGTTTGTTAGGTATTTGATCTCTGGAGCATGGTTTTCTCTAGTATTTTCTATGATATTTTCAAGTCAAACTAGTAGTCTTATGACTGTTGTTCTAAATTCTTGTTCAGTTATATTGCTTATATCTGTTTTGAGCAAATCCCTGTCTGTGATTTATTCTTGATTTTTCTTTTGGGGGATATTCCTCCACCATGTCATTTTGGATAAAGCTCTGTCTTGTATTTTGAACTCTTGTTATGTTTCCTGCACCTGAGACTACTTCTATATTAAAAATAGGTCATACACTGTCAAGGTTCTGGCATTTTAGGAAGTTTTCCTGGTGTATGCTGTGTGCATTCTGCTGGTGTGTTTTGGCTGCTCTTTTTCACTGGTCAAACCTCTGCAGAGCTCCTCCTTGCTTGCAGTTGTGGAATTTTTGGACCTTTAACTAGGTATGCTTTGATTTATTAGCTGAAGTAACCCTGGAAAAAAGAAGGGGGAGTCTGATCCCCCCAAAAAGAGGGAAGGTAATTGACAAGAAAAAAAATACAGAATAAAAAAAAACTATAAGACTGATTCCAAAGAAAAAGAATGGTATATATATTAAAAAAAGAATGAAAAAGACTGATCTCCCCCAAAAAAGAGATAGAAAAGGAAGTGGAAAAGAAAAAAAGAAACTACGAGCCTGATTCCAAAAGAAGAAAAGAAGAATAAAGAAACTAAGATAAAAGAACTATAGGTATCATTCTGAACCTCTGGATATTCAATACACTTGGTATATGTGGGGTGCTGCCTTTGGTGGCATTCTGGAGGAAAGGCCCACTGCTTTGGCTTACAGTCACTCTTGACCCAGTAAATGCATAATTGCCAGGCACGGGGTGGGGGGTGGGGTTTGGTGTCAGTGGGTCATATCTTCACTAGAGGCTGCAGTGTTGCTCTCTAAAGTCCCACCATGTTGGTGTTGGGGGGTGGGGAAATGGCGCCACCCCAGTCTCTCATCCCCAGGTGGGGATCTCTTACATCCATCTGTTCAGGCAGCCCTCACAGAACAGCGAGGACAGTCAGCTTGCCCTGCACCACAATTCTTCTGTGTTTTTTTTCTTTGGCGTGATGCTAGGATTCAAAACTCAAAGTCTTAAAGGACCCGGCACCACATGGATATGCTCCCCTCCTTCATAGTAGAGCCTCTCCATGCTATGTGAAAGCCTCTGTCCCTGAGAAACTATCCCAAGCCTGCACAATGCATGGAATCTATGGTGTAGCACCACTAAAGGCAGCAAAGGTTAAATTCCCTCTGGATGCACCTCTGTCCCCTGCTGATAAAAGACCTTGTCTGACACCTACAGGGTCTTTTGTCTTGGGAGACAATAAACCCTCTTCCAAAAGTACTCTAGGAAAGATAATGTTCTTTCCCAGTGCACCCCAGAGGTCCCTACACCACACTATGCACTCAGGGCTAGCTCCCTCCTTCCCCAGGAGTGCACACTACAGCTCTGCTCCAGAGAAAGTTGCACACTTCCAAAACCTCAGAGTTTGAGCTCCAAATGCAGTATGCAAAAAACCAACTGGGACACAATACTTCACACTTCTCAGTCATTGTTCCAGAGAGGTTTTCCTCATGTGCTAACTCAATGCTTCACTTTCTCAACTCCTCTCTCTTTCTCTCTCTTTTGTCTCTCCACAGAAAAGGTTCTCTCCCCTATGAGACACTGCCATTTTTCTCTTCCCTAATTCACCTTCATGCACCTCACACCTGCCAAACTCTCTTCTTCCAACTTTGGAGATTCTCTGTCAATCTGCAGATCAATTTCCTGGGTGTTCCAAGTGATCTGACCTTTAGAGCTGTGTTTGAGAACAAAGAAAGCCCAGGGTCTGCTTACTTCTCAGCCATCTTAACTCCTCACCTAAAGCTCTCAAAAATATATTTTTAAAAATTTTAAGCGATTTTTATTTAACATACAGTATAACATTGGTTTCAGAAGTAGAATTCAGTAATTCATTCTATACATAAAACACCCAATGCTCATTACAACAGGTGCTTTCCTTAATACCCATCAATAATCTAGCTCATGCTCTAGCCACTTCCCTCCAGCAACCCTCAGTTTGTTCTCTAACATTTGTTATTTGTTTCCCTCTTTTTTCTTTTCCCCCTTACCATTAATTCATTTGTTTTGTTTCTTAAATTATACCTATGAGTGAAATCATGTGGTATTTCTATGTCTCTCACTGTCTTTTTTCCTTTAGCATAATACACTCTAGCTCCATCCAAGCCATTGTAAATAGCAAGATTTCCTATTTTCTTTCTTTCTTTCTTTCTTTCTTTCTTTCTTTCTTTCTTCCTTTCGAGTAATATTCAATTGAATATATATAGCACACTTTATCCATTCCTCAGTTGATGGACATTTGGGCTCTCTTCATTGTTTGGCTATTGTTGATAATGCTACTATAAATATCGGGGTGCATGTACCCATTAGTATTTTTGTATCTTTGCGTGAATACCTCGTAGTGCAATTGTTGGGTCATAAGGTAGTTCTGTTTTTAACATTTTGAGTAAGTTTCATACCTTTCTCCAGATTAGCAGCACCAGTTTGCATTCCCACTAACAGTGCAAGAGGGTTCTGCACATCCTCATCAACACCTGTCATTTTATTTTTATTTTACTGATGTTATTGTTTGACTGTTGAGTCTAGGACTTCCAGTACTAATTTTATAAACAATGGTGACTTCTTCCTTGCCGATTTCAATATGCTTTATTTTGTTGTTGTTGTTGTTGGTGGTGGTGGTGTTGTTTGATTGCTGAGTGTAGGACTTCCAATACTAATTTTATAACAATGGTGAGAGTAGACAGCTCTCACTTCTCCTGACTACAGAGGGAAATCTCTCACTTTTTCCATATTGAGAATGATATTAGCTGTGAGTCTTTCATATACGGCCTTGAGTATATACGGATGTTGAGTTATGTTCCATCTATCCCTATTGTTTTGAGGGTTTGCATCAAAAATGGGAGCTGTACTTTGCCAAATATTTCTTTCTGTATCTATTGAGAGAATCATATGGTTTTAATCCTTTCTTTTATTAATGTGGTGTATCACATTGATTGATTTGTGAATATTGAACCAATCCTGCAGCCCAGGAATAAATCCCATTTTATTGTGGTGAATGATTCTTATTGTTGGATTCAATTTGCTAATATTTTGTTTAGAATTTTTTTTTTCCATTTTCATCAGGGATACTAGCCTGTGATTCACCTTTATAGTGGAGTCTCTGTCTGGTTTTGGAATCAAGGTAATGCTAGCCTAGTAGAATGAGTTTCATTTTCCTTCCATTTCTACCTTTGGAACAGTTTGAGAAGAGGTTGACTCTCTTTTAACTGGTAGAATTCCCCTAGCGAGCCATCGGGCCCTAGACTTTTTCGTTGAGAGATTTTTGGTTATTGTTTCAATTTATTTGATAGTTATGGGCCTGTTTAAATTTTGTTTTTCTTCCTGTTTCAGTTTTGGTAGTTTATGTTTTTAGAACTATGTCCATTTCTTCCAGATTGCCCAAGTTGTTTGCGTATAACTTTTCATAATATTCTTTGATAATGTTTTTATTACTGTGGAGATGGTTGTGATTTCTCCTCTCTCATTCATTATCTTATTTGAGTCCTTTTTCTTTTTTTTTTTTTTTTTGATAAGTCTGGCTTGTGGTTTATCAATTTTATTAGTTCTTTCAAAGGAGCAACTTCTGGTTTCATTGATCTGTTCTACTTTTTCCTGTTTGTTTGTTTCTATATTGTTTATTTCTGTTCTAACTTTATTATTCCCCTGCTTCTGCTTGCTTCAGGCTTCATTTGCTGTTCATTTTCTAGCTTCTTTAGGTGTAAGCTTAGGTTGTGTATTTGATATTTTCCTTGCTTCTTGAATTAGGCCTCTGTTATTATATATTTCCCTCTTATGATTGATTTTGCTGCATCCTGAAGGTTTTTGACCATTATGTTTTCACTTTCATTTGTTTCCATGTACTTTTTATTTCATTTTTAATTTCCTGGTTAACCCATTCATTAAAGAATGAATTTTTTTTCTGTCCAAGTATTTCCTAGTGGTTGACTTCATAGTGTTGTGGTCAGACAATGTGCATGGTGTAATCTCATTTAAAAAAAATATTTCTTGAAGCCTCATATGTGACCCAGTATGTGATCTATTGGGAAACTGTTCTGTGTGCACTTCAAAATAATGTGTAATCTGCTGCTTTAGGATGAAATGTTCTGAATATATCTCTTAAGTCCATCTGATCTCATGTGTCTTTCAAAGCCATTATTTCCTTGTAAGTTTTCTGGTTAGAAGATCTGTCCATTTTTGGAAGTAGGGTGTTAAGTCCACTATTGTTTTTTTTAAATTATTACTTAGTTTCTTTATGTTTGTTATTGTTTTATGTATACGGGTGGTCCAAAGTTGGGAGCACAAATATTTATGATTTTTTATCTTGTTGTATAGAATTTTTTATTATGATATAGTGCCTTCTTCATCTCTTGTAACAGTCTTTGGCTTAAAATCCAATTTATCTGATATAAGTGTGGCTAATCTGGCTTTCATTATTTTTTTATTTTTATTTTTTTTTTTTTGCTATTTTCACCATCAACAGTTATTAAATGACATATATTCGACTAGTGCAGGATTATTTTTTGGTCTTATATTTTTATTTATTTATTTTTATTTATTTACTTATTTTTAAATATGAAATTTATTGTCAAATTGGTTTCAATACAACACCCAGTACTTACCCCAAAAGGTGTCCCCCTCAATACCCACGACCCTCCCCTCCATCCTAACCCCATCAACCCTCAGTTTGTTCTCAGTTTTTAAGAGTCTCTTATGCTTTGGCTCTCTCCCAATCTAACCTCGTTTTTCTTTCTTCTTCTTCCCCTCACCCATGAACTTCTGTTGTTTCTCAGGATCCACATAAGAGTGAAAACATATGGTATCTGTCTTTCTCTGTATGGCTTATTTCACTTAGCATAAAAGTCTCCAGTTCCATCCACGTTGCTACAAAACGCCATATTTCTTTCTTTCTCATGATCAATTAATATTGCATTATGTATATAAACCACAATTTATTTATCCATTCATCAGTTGATGGACATTTAGGCTCTTTCCATAATTTGGCTATTGTTGAGAGTGCTGCTATAAACATTGGGGTACAAGTGCCCCTATGCATCAGTACTCCTGTATCCCTTGGGTAAATTCCTAGCAGTGCTATTGCTGGGTCATAGGGTAGGTCTATTTTTAATTTTCTGAGGAACCTCCACACTGCTTTCCAGAGCGGCTGCACCAGTTTGAATTCCCACCAACAGTGCAAGAGGGTTCCCATTTCTCCACATCCTCTGCAGCATCTATAGTCTCCTGATTTGTTCATTTTGGCCACTTTGACTGGCGTGAGGTGATATCTGAGTGTGGTTTTGATTTGTATTTCCCTGATGAGTAGCAATGTTGAGCATCTTTTTATGTGCCTGTTGACCATCTGGATGTCTTCTTTAGAGAAGTGTCTATTCATGTTTTCTGCCCATTTCTTCACTGGGTTATTTGTTTTTCGGGTGTGGAGCTTGGTGAACTCTTTATAGATTTTGGATACTATCCCTTTGTCCAATATGTCATTTGCAAATATCTTTTCCCATTCCGTTGGTTGCCTTTTAGTTTTGTTGATTGTTTCCTTTGCTGTGCAGAAGATTTTTATCTTCAAGAGGTCCTAATAGTTCGTTTTTGCTTTTAATTCCCTTGCCTTTGGGGATGTGTCAAGTAAGAAATTGCTGTGACTGAGGTCAGAGAGGTTTTTTCCTGCTTTCTCCCCTAGGGTTTTGATGGTTTCCTTTATCCATTTTGAGTTTATTTTTTGTGAATGGTGTAAGAAAGTGGTCTAGTTTCATTCTTCTGCATGTTGCTGTCCAGTTCTCTCAACACCATTTGTTAAAGAGACTGTCTTTTTTCCATTGGATATTCTTTCCTGATTTGTCAAAGAATAGTTGGCCATACATTTGTGGGTCCACTTCTGGAGCCTCTATTCTATTCCATTGGCCTTTGTGTCTGTTGTTGTGCCAATACCATGCTGTCTTGATGATTACAGCTTTGTAGTAGAGGCTAAAGTCTGGGATTCTGATGGCTCCTGCTTTGGTCTTCTTCAAAATTCCTTTGGCTATTCGGGGTCTTTTGTGGTTCCATATGAATTTTAGGATTGCTTGCTCTAGTTTCGAGAAGAATGCTGGTGCAATTTTGATTGGGATTGCATTGAATGTGTAGATAGCTTTGGGTAGTATTGACATTTTAACAATATTTATTCTTCCAATCCATGAGCATGTAATGTTTTACCATTTCTTTATATCTTCTTCAATTTCCTTCATAAGCTTTCTATAGTTTTCTGCATACAGATCTTTTACATCTTTGGTCAGGTTTATTCCTAGGTATTTTATGCTTCTTGGTGCAATTATGAATGGGATCAGTTTCTTTATTTGTCTTTCTGTTGCTTCATTGTTAGTGTATAATAATGCAACTGATTTCTGTACATTGATTTTGTATCCTGCAACTTTGCTGAATTCATGTATCAGTTCTAGCAGACTTTTGGTAGAGTCTATCAGATTTTCCATGTATAATATTATGTCATCTGCAAAAAGTGAAAGCTTGACTTCATCTTTGCCAATTTTGATGCCTTTGATTTCCTTTTGTTGTCTGATTGCTGATGCTAGAACTTCCTACACTACATTAAACAACAGCGGTGAGAGTGGACATCCCTGTCATGTTCCTGATCTCAGGGAAAAAGCTCTCAGTTTTTCCCCATGGAGGATGATGTTAGCTGTGGGCTTTTCATAAATGGCTTTTATGATGTTTAAGTATGTTCCTTCTATCCTGACTTTCTCGAGGGTTTTTATTAAGAAAGGATGCTGAATTTTGTCAAATGCTTTTTCTGCATCGATTGACAGGATCATATGTTTCTCATCTGTTCTTTTATTAATGTGAGGTATCACATTGATTGATTTGTGAATGTTGAACCAGCCCTGCAGACCAGGAATGAATCCCATTTGATCATGGTGTATAATTATTTTTATATGCTGTTAATTCGATTTACTAGTATCTTATTGAGAATTTTTGCATCAGTAATCATCAGTGTTATTGGCCTGTAGTTCTCTTTTTTTACATGGTCTCTGTATGGTTTAGGAATCAAAGTAATGCTGGGTTCATAGAATGAGTCTGGAATTTTTTTCCCTTTCTGTTTTTTGGAAATGCTTGAGAAGGGTAGGTATTATCTCTGCTTTAAATGTCTGGTAGAACTCCCCTGGGAAGCCATCTGGTCCTGGACTCTTATTTGTTGGGAGATTTTTGATAACTGATTCAATTTCTTGGATGATTATGTGTCTGTTCAAGCTTTCTATTTCCTCCTGATTGAGTTTTGGAAGTGTGTGGGTGTTCAGGAATTTTCCATTTCGTCCAGGTTGTGCAGTTTGTTGGCATATAATTTTTCATAGTGTTCCCTGATATTTTCTTGTATTTCTGAGGGATTGGTTGTAATAATTCCATTTTCATTCATGATTTTATCTACGTGGGTCATCTACCCTTTCTTTTTGAGAATCCTGGCTAGAAGTTTATCAATTTTGTTTATTTTTTCAAAAAACCAACTCTTGGTTTCATTGATCAGCTCTACAGTTTTTTTAGATTCTATATTGTTTATTTATGCTCTGATCTTTATTATTTCTCTCCTTCTGCTGGGTTTGGGGTGTCTTTGCTGTTCTGCTTCTATTTCCTTTAGGTGTGCTGTTATATTTTGTATTGGGGATTTTCTTTTTTCTTGAGATAAGCCTGGATTGCAGTGTATTTTCCTCTCGGGATTCCCTTTGCTGCATCCCAAAGCATTTTGATTGTTGTATTTTCATTTTCATTTATTTCCATATATTTTTTAATTTTGTGTCTAATTGCCTGGTTGACCCATTCATTCTTTAGTAGGGTATTCTTTAACCTCCATGCTTTTGGAGGTTTTCCAGACTTTTTCCTGTGGTTGATTTCAAGCTTCACAGCATTGTGGTCTGAAAGTATGCATGGTATGATCTCAATTCTTGTATACTTATGACGGGCAGTTTTGTGACCAAGTATGTGATCTATCTTGGAGAATGTTCCATGTGCCCTCGATAAGAAATTATATTCTGTTGCTTTGGGATGCAGAGTTCTAAATATATCTGTCAAGTCCATCTGGTCCAATGTATCATTCAGGGCCCTTGTTTCTTTTTTGATCCTCTATCTAGATGATCTATCCATTGTTGTAAGTGGGGTATTATATTCCCCTGCAATTACCACAGTCTTATCAGTAAGGTTGCTTATGTTTGTGAGTAATTGTTTTATATATTTGGGGGCTCCCGTATTTGGTGCATAGACATTTATAATTGTTAGCTCTTCCTGGTGGATAGACCCTGTAATATTATGTAATGCTCTTCTCCATCTCTTGTTACAGCCCTTAATTTCAAGTCTAGTTTATCTGATATAAGTATGTCTACTCCAGCTTTCTTTTGCCTTCCAGTAGCATGATAGACAGTTGTCCATCCCCTCACTTTCAATCTGAAGGTGTCCTCAGGTCTAAAATGGGTCTCCTGTAGACAGCAAATAGATGGGTCTTTTTTTTTTTATCCATTCTGATACCCTATGTCTTTTGGTTGGCACATTTAGTCCATTTATGTTCAGTGTTATTATAGAAAGATATGGGTTTAGATTCATTGTGATGTCTGTAGGTTTCATGCTTGTAGTGATGTCTCTGGTACTTTGTCTCAGGGGATCCCCCTTAGGATCTCTTGTAGGGCTGGTTTAGTGGTGACGAATTCCTTCAGTAGGATAAAGGATTCTCGGCTGCATATTTTTTTCTGTTCATCACATAAAAGATTTCCTGCCATTCCTTTCTGGCCTGACAAGTTTCAGTAGATAGATCCATCACTAGTTCTATCAGTCTCCTTTATATGTTAGAGCATGTTTATCCCTAGCTGCTTTCAGAATTTTCTCTTTATCCTTGTATTTTGCCAGTTTCACTATGATATGTTGTGCAGAACATCAATTCAAGTTATGTCTGAAGGGAGTTCTCTGTGCCTCTTGCATTTCAATGCCTTTTTCCTTCCCTAGATCAGGGAAGTTCTCAGCTATGATTTCTTCAAGTACACTTTAGCACCTTTCTCTCTCTCTTCCTCCTCTGGAATCCCTATTATACGTATATTATTGTTTCATCGCATCACTTTGTTCTCAAATTCCCCTCATACTCCTGGATTTTTTTTATCTCTCTTTTTCTCAGGTTCCTCTTATTCCATAATTTTATCTTCTAATTCACCTATTCTCTCCTCTGCCTCTTCAATCCGAGCTGTGGTCGCCTCCATTTTATTTTGCACCTCATTTATAGCATTTTTTAGCTTCTCCTGACTGTTTCTTTGTCCCTTGATCTCTTAGCAATCGATTCTCCTCTGTCCTTATACTTTTTTCAAGCCCAGCGATTAATTTTATGACTATTATTTTAAATTCATTTTCTGTTGTATTGCTTAAATTGTTTTAATCAGTTTGTTAGCTCTCACTACTTCCTGGAGTTTCTTTTGAGGTGAATTCTTCTGTTTCGTCATTTTGTATAGTCTCTGGAGTGGCACAGAACTGCAGGGCTCCTTCCCTGTGCTGTCTGGAGTAACTTGTGTTGGTGGGTGGGGATGCATCAGACCTGATGTCTGCGCCCAGCCCACCGCTGGGACCACAATCAGATTGGTGTGTACCTTATCTTCCCTTCTCCCAGGGGCAGGACTCACTGTGGAGTAGTGTGGCCCCTGTCAGGCTACTTGCACACTGCCAGGCTTGTGGTGCTCCCTCTATGGGATCTGGTGTATTAGCCAGGATGGATCTGCAAGGTGCACAGGGGTGGGAGGGGCAGGTTCAGCTTGCTTTGCCTTTGGTGGTCCACTGTGTGAGGTGCCCAGTGGCACAGGGAGGGAGGCAGACCAGTCCTCTTCTGTGGGCTCTTGTCTATGCTTGGCTCCAAAGAGTCCATTCTTCTAGTCTTCTGGCAGTTTTCTGGGTTATTTAGGCAGTTGTGGGTGGAATCTAAGTGATCAGCAGGACGCGCTGAGCCCAGAGTCCTCCTACAGTGCCATCTTCCTGGTCTTATCAATATGGCTTTCTTTTGACATCCACTATGATGATAAATTGTTGTCCATCCTCTCACTTTCCATCAGCAGATGTCGTTAAGTCTACTTATGGGCCTCTTGTGGGGAGCATATATACGAGTCTTGTTTTGTTTGTTTGTTTGTTTTTGTTTTTGTTTTACCCATTCTGATAACCCATGTCTTTTGATTATAAAATTGAGTCCATGTGCTTTCAGATTGATTATTAATAGATATGAATGTAGTGCCATTTTATTACTTGATAAGTCATTTCTGGAGATTTTCTCTGTTTCTCTCTACTGTTTGTTGTTTTTGATCTTTATTTCCCACCCAAGAAGCCCTTTAATATTTCTTACAGGGCTAGTTTAGTGGTCATGAACTCCTTTAGTTTTTCCTAGTTTTTTTTGTTCCTGTATCTTGGAAATTTTACTACAATATATCTTGGTGTTTGCTTGATTTTGTTGATTTTGATGGGAGTTCTTTGTGCCTCCTGGATCTCAATGTCTGTTTCCCTCCCCAGATTAGAGAAAATTTTAACTATAATTTCCTCAAAATTAACTTCAGCCTGTTGACCTTTTTTACGTTGGCCTTAGTTGGCCATGTTCTTATAGACATGTCTGTGGAGGCAAGGGAAACAAACACAAAAATGAACTATTGGAACTTCATCAAGATAAAAAAAAAATTGTACAGCAAAGGAAGCAATCAACAAAACTAAAAGGCATCATTCATAATGGTATATCAGACATATCTGATAAAGGGTTAGTGTCTAAAATCTTTAAGAACTTATCAAACTTAGCCCCCAAAGAAAACAAATAATCCAGTTAAGAAATGGGCAGCAATGAAGACACCCAAATGGCTAATAGATTCATTAAAATGTACTCAACATCATTCATCATCAGAGAAATACAAATCAAAGCTATGCTGAGATACCACCTGAAAACTGTCAAAATTGCTACAATTAACAACACAGAGAATAGCAGATTTTGGCAAGTATGCAGACAAAGGGGAACCATCTTACACTATTGCTGGAAATGGAAACTGGTGTGGCCACTCTGGGAAACAGTATGGAAGTTCCTTAAAAAGTTAATAATAGAACTACCCCTTGATGTACCAATTGCACTAATAGGTATTTAACCAAATGATACAAATATACTGATTCAAACATACACATGCACGCCCTTGTTTATAGCAGCATTATCAACAATAGCCAAATATGGAAATAGTCCAAATGTCCATTGGCTGAGAAATGGATAATGAAATACTACTTTGCAATGAAAAAGGATGAAATTTTGCCACTTGCAACAACATGGATGGAAATGAAAGATATTATGCTAAGCAAAATAAGTTAGAGAAAGACAAATACCATATAATTTCATTCATATGAATGAATGAAACATAAGGAAACATAATAAATAAATAAACATAAGGAAAAGAAAAAAGAGAAAGATACGAAAACCAACAATAAAGGGGAATCTTAACTATAGAGAATAAACCAAGGCTTACCTGAGGGGAGGTGGGGGGGCAGGCTAAATGTGTTATCAGTATTAAGGAGGACACTTGTGATGAGCACTGGATATTGTATGTAAGTGATGAATTACTGGGTTCTACTCCTGAAACTAAGATTACACTATATGTTAACTAACTAGAATTGAAATAAAAACATGAAATATAAAGAAAATAGAATACTTTTTTTGATTTATTTTTGTTGATTTTGGAGGGGATCTGTATGCTTCCTGCATCTACATATATGTTTTATTCCCACAGATTAGTGCAGTTTTCAGCTATTATTTCTTCCAATAAGTTTTCTGTCTGCTTTTCACTGTCTTCTTTTTCTGGGACTCCTATAGTACAAATATTATTATATTTTATGGAATCACTGAGTTCCCTAAATATATTCTTGTTTCGCATAATTCTTTTTTCTTTTGTTCAGCTTGATTACTTTTCATTGCTGTCTTCTAAGATCATTATTTCATTCCTATGTTTCTTCAAGCTTTCTTTCATTTCATAAAGTATTTTTATCATTTCCTTTCTTGAGCCCTTTATCTATCCTATGATGTTCCTTATGTCTGTGTTCCATGTCTTACTAATGTCGACCATTGTTTAACCAAATCCAATGAGTATCATTATGATCATCCCTTTAAATACTCCATCAGTCATATTACTTATATCTGTTTCATGAGATATCTGTTCACAGCCTTGTCCTTTTCTTTCATTCAAGACAAATTTCTCTGTCTTCTCATTTTCTGTACATCTGTATGCCTGTTTCTGTGTGTTTGGAAAGCCAGTTATGTCTTCTACTCTTGAGGGTAATGACCTTATGAAGAAGAACTCTTACCATGCCCTGCCATGTGGCATCCCCTCTTTCTCAGAGCCTTGCACTTCTGGAACTGTCTCCAATGTGTGCTATATGTGCTTAGCTCTTTTCTTCTGGTCACTTTATCCTGCAGGCCAGTAATCTGCAGAAGCTCTTTGCTTGTTGTGGGCATTTTTTGATCCCTGGCCTGGAAGTGGCATGTTTAACTAGGTGTGCTCTGGTCTTCTTATGAAATGAAAGCTGTCACCACTGCCACCGGCTGAGTTTCTGCAAAACTCCCAAATTGGGAAACACAGTGTGAGCAGGGGTTTGGACTGATATTCTGGGGCAGAGAACCTGCCATGCTGGGACTGAGACAAGCTTGACTGCAAAGGACAGCATGGGTGGAAGGGCTTGGTGTAAGCATGTTATGTAGGGAGTATCAGCACTTTTCTGGTTCCCACAGGTGGCCCCTTGCTTATGCTAAGAGGCAGAAAGGGGAAAATGGCATCATCCAGTTCCTTTGTTCTCAGTGGAGTCTGTGAACACTGTCTCTCCTGGACATGCTCTGAGATTAGTGATATACCACTTCAATATGTACCTCAGATACTCTTCATATCACTGTTTTCACACTGAATGTTTGTGAGTTGTTTGGCTGCCTTCTCTCCAAGAGTAGTGCAATGTCCTTGGGTCTTGCCTTGGACATCAGCCAAGCCTGCTGACCTTTGAAACTCCATGTTTTATGCCCCTTGTGTTGCCAGAAGTCACAATATTTCACTCCTCTCACTTTTCAAATCAATTATGAGGATTCGTTTTCCCCATTAGCTGCCCTGTGTGCTAATCTGCCTTTCTTTTCTCTACAATGTGGCTTTCTCCCCATTATAGCAGCACAATCCATTTCTCTTCCAAACTGCATGTCTGCACTTCCTACCTTCTTTGATGTGGCCTCTTCTCTATCTTTACTTGTAGAATTTGTTCTGCCAGTCTTCACTTCAGTTTCTGGGGTATTTAGGATGATTTGATAGTTATTTTGTTGTATTTGTGGGACGAAGTGAGGCTGGGGTCCTCCTACTCTGCTGCCATTTTCAAACCAGGTGGTGTTGACCAGCTTTACAGGTACCTGTTGGCCTCCTCTATGTCCTTAGAAAAATGTGATGGGTGGCTCACTCCACTAAGCATCTGACTCTTGGTTTTAGCTCAGGTCATGATCTTGTGGTTCATGGGTTTGGGCCCTACATCAGGCTCCATGATGACAGTGTGTATCCTGCTTGGGATTATCTCTCTCTCCCTCTCCCTTTTCCACCCCCACTCACTCTCAATCTCTCTCTCTCTCTCTTTCTCAAAGTAAATAAACATTTTTTAAAAAAGAAAAAAAATGTTGAGTTCTCACAAGTTTTAAATTAGATTGTGTTTATGCTGTTGCATTGTATGATTTCTTTATATATTTTGGATATTCACTGCTTATCAGATTTATGATCTGAAAATATTTTTCCCATTCAGTAGGTTTTTTTAATCTTGATGATATCTTTCATTATGCATAAACTTTTAATTTGATGTAATCCTACTTGTTTATTACTGTTTTTGTTTTGTATTTTTGCCTTTGTTTTTAGTGTCAAATCCAAAATAACATCACCAAGACTGATGTCAAGAATATTAATGGATATATTATATTCTAGAAGCTTTATGGCTTCAGGTCATTAAGTCTTTAATTCACTGTGAGTTAATTTTAATTTATAGTATAAGATGGTAGTCTAGTTTCATTATTTAGCATGTAGCTGTCTAGTTTTCCCAGCACCACTTATTGAACAGACTGTCCTTTCCTCATTTTATATGCTTTTCTTCTTTGTCATTAATTGACCACACTCGTATAAGTATATTTCTAGGTTCTTTATTCTGTCCCATTAATCTCTGTGTCCTGGTTTGTGTCAGGGACATACTGTTCTGATTACTACATGTTTATAATATAGTTTGAAATCAGAGTGTGTGATGCCTCCTTCTTTGTTCTTTCTCAAGATTTCTTTGGCTTTTTTGGATCTTTTGTGGTTCCATACAAATTTTGGGATTGTTTATCCTATTTCAGTAAAAATACCACAACAATTATGGTAGAGATTACATTTAATCTGTAGGTTGCTTTTGATCATGTGAACACTTTAACAATATTAATCCTTCCAGTCAATGAACATGGAATGTCTTTCCACTTATTTGTTTGTTCTTCAATTTCTTTCATCAACTTCATACATTTTTCAGTTCATAGATCTTTCACATACGTGGTTTAATTTATCCCTAAAGATTTTATTCATTTTGATGCAATTATAATTAAGTTTATTTTTCTTAATTCCTCTTTCTGATAATTATTATTGTATAGAGATGCAACAGGTTTTCATATTCTGACTTTGTGTCTTTCCACCCTACCAAATTTATTTATTCATTTAATCAATTTTATATAGTCTTTAGTGTTTTACTTTTTTTTAATTTTTTAAAATATTTATTCATTTATGAGAGACAGAGCATGAGCAGGGTAGGGGCAGAGAGAGAGGGAGACACAGAATTTGAAGCAGGCTCCAGACTTTGAGCTGTCAGCACAGACCCAGATGCAGAGCTCAAACCCACGAGGTGTGAGATCATGACCTGAGCCGAAGTCAGACGCTCAACCAAGTGAGCCATGCAGGTGCCCCTTTAGTGTTTTCTATATATAATAGTATGATATTATTTTATCTGCACATCACAATAATTTTACTTCTTCCTCTCCAGTTAGGACCGTTTATTTATTTTTTCTTGCCTAGTTACTTTAGCTAGTATTTCCAATATTACGTTGAATAAAAGGGACAAGAGTGAGCATCCTTGTCTTGTTCCTGATTTTAGAAGAAATGCTTTCAGTTTTTAACCATTAAGTATGATGTTAGCTCATGGCTTGTCATATATGAACTTTATTATGTTAAGATACAAACCTTCTGTACCCACTTTGTGGAGTTTTTTTTAACATAAATGGATGATGGATTTTGTCAAATTATTTTTCTGCATCTCCTATGATGATCACATGATTTTTATCTTTAATTTTGTTATTGTGGTGTATCACATTGATTTACATATATTGAACCAGGCTTGCATCCCTGGTTTAAATCAAACTTTGTTATGGTCTGTGATTATTTTAAAGTATTTTTGAATACAGTTTCCTACTATTTCATTTAGCATATTTTGTATCTGTGTTCATTAGGGGTATTGGCCTGTATATTTTTATTGTGTATTCATTGTCTGTTTTTAATATTAGCGTAATATTTGCTTCATCAAATGAGTTTAGATGTGTTCACTGCTGTTCTAGTTCTTGGACGAGTTTTAGAAGGATTGATATTAATTCTTCTTTGAATGTTTGGAAGAATTCACAAGTGAAGTCATTTCGTCCTGAATATGTGCTTATTGGGAGATTTTTGATTACTGATTAAATAAATCTTCTTACTATTTACCAGTCTGTTCAGATGTTCTGTATCTTTATGATTAAGTTTTAGAATGTGTGTGTTTCTAGGAATTTATTCATTTCTTGTAGGTACTACACTTTTGTGGCATATAATTATTCATAGTATTCTGCTTTGATCTTATATTATTGTATTATATCATTTTCCATTTCTAAATTTCTTTTTTTGAGCCCTCAGTATATTTTTCATAGTGAGTCCTGTTAAGGTTTGTGAATTTTGCTTATCTTTTTAGACAACTAGATGTTAGTTTCTTTTATCTTATTTTCACTTTTATTTATTTCATTTATTTCTGCCCTGATCTTTGTTATATCCCTCCTTCTACTAACTTTGGACTTCATATGTTCTTTTTCTAGTTTCTTGCAATGTTCAGTTAGATTATTTATTTGATATTTTTCTTATTTATTGAGGTGGACATTTATTGCTACCCTCTTAGAACTCTCTTTTACTGCTTCTCATAAATTTCAGATTGTTGTATTTCCATTTTCTTTTACCCCAAGTTATTTTTTATTTCCCTTTTGATTTCTTTATTGACCCATGCAATAGCATGTTGTTTAATCTCCACATATTTGAAAATGTAATATTTTTCTTCTTGTAATTGATTTCTAGTTTTATGTAAGCATTTTTGAAAATAAATAGTTAAGGTGCTTTCCATCTTATTAACTTTGTTAAGACATTTTTTTGTGACTTAACATATCCTGGAGGATATTCTATGTACACTTGAGAAGAATGTGTATTCTGCTATATTGGGATCCAGTGTTCTTTACGTAACTGTTAAATCTACCAGTGTAACATGTTATTTAAAGTCAAATTTATATATTTATTTTATTTATTGATGATCTATCAATGAAAATGTGGTATTGTAATACCCTACTATTATTGTATTGCTTTCTATTTCTCCCTTTAGGTCTGATATATTTGCTTTATATATTTAGGTCTTCCTATTAAGTGTATAAGTATTTACAAATGTCATATCTTGTTGAATTAAATCCTATATCACTATGTATTTTTTTGTCTCATTATTGTTTTAAAGTCTATTTCATCTGATATAAGTATTGGTACCCCAGTTTTCTTTTTTTAAGTGATATTTTATTTTACTTTTATTTATTTATTTTTAACTCTATTGTCAATTTAGCTAACATACAGTGTAGTCTTGGCTTCAGGAATAGATTCCCTTGATTCATCACTTATATACAACACCCAGTGCTCATCCGAATAAGTGTCCTCCTCAATGCCTATCATGCATTTCCCCCATCCCACTCAACCCCTACTCCCATCATCCCTCAGTTTGTTGTCTGTATTTAAAGGCTTTATGGTACACATCACAATGACTCTAAACCCGTATCTTTCTATAATAACACTGAATGTAAACGGATTAAATGCGCCAACCAAAAGACATAGGGTATCAGAATGGATAAAAAAACAAGACCCATCTATTTGCTGTCTACAAGAGACTCATTTTAGACCTGAGGACACCTTTAGATTCAGAGTGAGGGGATGGAGAACTATTTATCATGCTACTGGAAGCCAAAAGAAAGCTGGAGTAGCCATACTTATATCAGACAAACTAGACTTTCAATTAAAGGCTGTAACAAGAGATGAAGAAGGACATTATATAATAGTTACAGGGTCTATCCATCAGGAAGAGCTAACAATTATAAATGTCTATGCGCCGAATACCGGAGCCCCCAAATATATAAAACAATTACTCATAAACAGAAGCAACCTTATTGATAAGAATGTGGTAATTGCTGGGGACTTTAACACCCCACTTACAGAAATGGATAGATCATCTAGACACACGGTCAATAAAGAAACAAGGGCCCTGAATGAGACACTGGATCAGATGGACTTGACAGATATATTTAGAACTCTGCATCCCAAAGCAACAGAATATACTTTCTTCTCGAGTGCACATGGAACATTCTCCAAGATAGATCATATACTGGGTCACAAAACAGCCCTTCATAAGTTTACAAGAATTGAAATTATACCATGCATACTTTCAGACCACAATGCTATGAAGCTTGAAATCAACCACAGGAAAAAGTCTGGAAAACCTCCAAAAGCGTGGAGGTTAAAGAACACCCTACTAACGAATGAGTGGGTCAACCAGGCAATTAGAGAAGAAATCAAAAAATATATGGAAACAAACGAAAATGAAAATACAACAATCCAAACGCTTTGGGACGCAGCGAAGGCAGTCCTGAGAGGAAAATACATTGCAATCCAGGCCTATCTCAAGAAACAAGAAAAATCCCAAATACAAAATCTAACAGCACACCTAAAGGAAATAGAAGCAGAACAGCAAAGGCAGCCTAAACCCAGCAGAAGAAGAGAAATAATAAAGATCAGAGCAGAAATAAAAAATATAGAATCTAAAAAAACTGTAGAGCAGATCAACGAAACCAAGAGTTGGTTTTTTGAAAAAATAAACAAAATTGACAAACCTCTAGCCAGGCTTCTCAAAAAGAAAAGGGAGATGACCCAAATAGATAAAATCATGAATGAAAATGGAATGATTACAACCAATCCCTCAGAGATACAAACAATTATCAGGGAATACTATGAAAAATTATATGCCAACAAATTGGACAACCTGGAAGAAATGGACACATTCCTGAACACCCACACTCTTCCAAAACTCAATCAGGAGGAAATAGAAAGCTTGAACAGACCCATAACCAGCGAAGAAATTGAATCGGTTATCAAAAATCTCCCAACAAATAAGAGTCCAGGACCAGATGGCTTCCCAGGGGAGTTCTACCAGACATTTAAAGCAGAGATAATACCTATCCTTCTCAAGCTATTCCAAGAAATAGAAAGGGAAGGAAAACTTCCAGACTCATTCTATGAAGCCAGTATTACTTTGATTCCTAAACCAGACAGAGACCCAGGAAAAAAAGAGAACTACAGGCCAATATCCCTGATGAATATGGATGCAAAAATTCTCAATAAGATACTAGCAAATCGAATTCAACAGCATATAAAAAGAATTATTCACCATGATCAAGTGGGATTCATTCCTGGGATGCAGGGCTGGTTCAACATTCGCAAATCAATCAACGTGATCCATCACATTAACAAAAAAAAAAGAGAAGAACCATATGATCCTGTCAATCGATGCAGAAAAGGCCTTTGACAAAATCCAGCACCCTTTCTTAATAAAAACCCTTGAGAAAGTCGGGATAGAAGGAACATACTTAAAGATCATAAAAGCCATTTATGAAAAGCCCACAGCTAACATCATCCTCAACGGGGAAAAACTGAGAGCTTTTTCCCTGAGATCAGGAACACGACAGGGATGCCCACTCTCACCACTGTTGTTTAACATAGTGCTGGAAGTTCTAGCATCAGCAATCAGACAACAAAAGGAAATCAAAGGCATCCAAATTGGCAAAGATGAAGTCAAGCTTTCGCTTTTTGCAGATGACATGATATTATACATGGAAAATCCGATAGACTCCACCAAAAGTCTGCTAGAACTGATACATGAATTCAGCAAAGTTGCAGGATACAAAATCAATGTCCAGAAATCAGTTGCATTCTTATACACTAACAATGAAGCAACAGAAAGACAAATAAAGAAACTGATCCCATTCACAATTGCACCAAGAAGCATAAAATACCTAGGAATAAATCTAACCAAAGATGTAAAGGATCTGTATGCTGAAAACTATAGAAAGCTTATGAAGGTAATTGAAGAAGACTTAAAGAAATGGAAAGACATTCCCTGCTCATGGATTGGAAAAATAAATATTGTCAAAATGTCAATACTACCCAAAGCTATCTACACATTCAATGCAATCCCAATCAAAATTGCACCAGCATTCTTCTCGAAATTAGAACAAGCAATCCTAAAATTCATATGGAACCACAAAAGGCCCCGAATAGCCAAAGGAATTTTGAAGAAGAAGACCAAAGCAGGAGGCATCACAATCCCAGACTTTAGCCTCTACTACAAAGCTGTAATCATCAAGACAGCATGGTATTGGCACAAAAACAGACACACAGACCAATGGTATAGAATAGAAACCCCAGGACTAGACCCACAAACGTATGGCCAACTCATCTTTGACAAAGCAGGAAAGAACATCCAATGGAAAAAAGACAGCCTCTTTAACAAATGGTGCTGGGAGAACTGGACAGCAACATGCAGAAGGTTGAAACTAGACCACTTTCTCACACCATTTACAAAAATAAACTCAAAATGGATAAAGGACCTAAATGTGAGACAGGAAACCATCAAAACCTTAGAGGAGAAAGCAGGAAAAGACCTCTCTGACCTCAGCCGTAGCAATCTCTTACTCGACACATCCCCAAAGGCAAGGGAATTAAAAGCAAAAGTGAATTACTGGGACCTTATGAAGATAAAAAGCTTCTGCACAGCAAAGGAAACAACCAACAAAACTAAAAGGCAACCAATGGAATGGGAAAAGATATTTGCAAATGACATATCGGACAAAGGGCTAGTATCTAAAATCTATAAAGAGCTCACCAAACTCCACACCCGAAAAACAAATAACCCAGTGAAGAAATGGGCAGAAAACATGAATAGACACTTCTCTAAAGAAGACATCCAGATGGCCAACAGGCACATGAAAAGGTGTTCAGCGTCGCTCCTTATCAGGGAAATACAAATCAAAACCACACTCAGGTATCACCTCACGCCAGTCAGAGTGGCCAAAATGAACAAATCAGGAGACTATAGATGCTGGAGAGGATGTGGAGAAACGGGAACCCTCTTGCACTGTTGGTGGGAATGCAAATTGGTGCAGCCCCTCTGGAAAGCAGTGTGGAGGTTCCTCAGAAAATTAAAAATAGACCTACCCTATGACCCAGCAATAGCACTGCTAGGAATTTATCCAAGGGATACAGGAGTACTGATGCATAGGGGCACTTGTACCCCAATGTTCATAGCAGCACTCTCAACAATAGCCAAATTATGGAAAGAGCCTAAATGTCCATCAACTGATGAATGGATAAAGAAATTGTGGTATATATACACAATGGAATACTATGTGGCAATGAGAAAAAATGAAATATGGCCCTTTGTAGCAACGTGGATGGAACTGGAGAGTGTAATGCTAAGTGAAATAAGCCATACAGAGAAAGACAAATACCATATGGTTTCACTCTTATGTGGATCCTGAGAAACTTAACAGGAACCCATGGGGGAGGGGAAGGAAAAAAAAAAAAGAGGTTAGAGTGGGAGAGAGCCAAAGCATAAGAGACTGTTAAAAACTGAGAACAAACTGAGGGTTGAGGGGGGGTGGGAGGGAGGGGAGGGTGGGTGATAGGTATTGAGGAGGGCACCTTTGGGATGAGCACTGGGTGTTGTATGGAAACCAATTTGTCAATAAATTTCATAAAAAAAAAGAATAAATAAAAAAATAATACGACACGAAAAAAAAAATAAATGTTTGGTAGAAGCTTTGCGCAGTGGCAGTATCGTAGCCAATGAGGTTTATCCGAGGCGGGATTATTGCTAATTAAATGTCTGGTAGAATTCCCCAGGGAAGTCACCTGGTCCTGGACAATTATATGTTGGGAGACTTTTGATAACTGATTCAATTTATTCGCTGGTTATGGGTCTGTTCAAGTTTTCTATTTATTTCTGTTTGAGTTTTGGAAGTGTGTGGGTGCTGAAGAATTTGTTCATTTCTTTTAGGTTGTCCAGTTGTTGGCATATAATTTTTCATAGTATTCCCTGATAATTGCTTGTATTTCTGAGGGATTGATTGTAATAATTCCATTTTCATTCATGATTTTATCTATGTGGGTCATCTCCCTTTTCTTTTTGAGATGCCTGGCTAGAGGCTTATTAATTTTTTTATTTTTCAAAAAGCCAACTGTTGGTTTCATTGGTCTGTTTGTTGTTGTTTTTTTTATTCTATATTGTTTATTTCTGCTCTGATCTTTATCATTTCTCTTCTCCTCTGGGTTTAGGGTGTCTTTGCTGTTCTGCTTCTAGTTCCTTTAGGTGTGCTATTGGATTTTGAATTGGGGATTTTTTCTTGTTTCTTGAGATAGGCCTGGATTGCAATGTATTTTCCTCTCAGGACTACCTTTGCTACATCCCAAAGCATTTTGATTGTTGTATTTTCATTTTCATGTTTCCATATATTTTTTTAATTTCTTGTCTAATTGCCTGGTTGGCTCATTCATTCCTTAGTAGGATGTTCTTTAACCTCCATGCTTTTGGAGGTTTTCCAGACATTTTTGCATGATCGATTTCAAGTTTCATAGCATTGTGGTCTGAAAGTGTGCATGGTGTGATGTCAATTTTTTATATTTATTGAGGGCTGTTTTGTGACCCAATATGTGATCTATCTTGAAGGATTTTCCAGGTGCACTCGAGAAGCAAGTATATTCTGTTGCTTTGGGATGCAGATTTCTAAATATAACTGTCAAGTCCATCTGGTCCAATGTATCATTCAGGGCCATTGTTTCTTTACTGATTCTCTGTGTAGATGATCTGTCTGTCCATTGTTGGAAGTGAAGTACTAAAGTCTTCTACAATTACCACATTCTTATCAATAAGATTGCTTATGTTTGTGATTAATTGTTTTATATATTTGGGTGGTCCTGAATTCTGTGCATAGACATTTATTATTGTTAGCTCTTCCTGATGGATAGACCCTGTAATTATTATACAATGTCCTTCTTCATTTCTTGTTACAGCCTTTAACTTAAAGTCTAGTTTGTCTGATATAAGTATGGCTACCCCAGCTTTCTTTTAACTTCCAGTAGGATGATAGTTAATTCTCCATCCCGTCACTTTCAATCTGAAGGTGTCCTCAGGTCTAAAATAAGTCTCTTCTAGACAGAAAATATATGGGTCTTGTTTTTGTTTGTTTGTTTGTTTGTTTTCCATTCTGATACCCTATGTCTTTTGGTTGGAGCATTTAGTCCATTTACATTCAGTGTTATTATTGAAAGATATGGGTTTAGATGTCTCTGGTACTTTGTGGTCCTTGCAAAATTTCACTCACAGAGTCCTCCTTAGGATATCTTGTAGGGCTATTTTGGTGGTGATGAATTCCTTCAGTTTTTACTTGTTTGAGAAAACCTTTATCTCTCCTTCTATTCTGAATGACAGACTTGCTGGATTAAGTGTTCTCGACTGCATATTTTTTCTGTTCATCACATTGAAGATTTCCTGCCATTCCTTTCTGGCCTGCTATGTTTCAGTAGATAGGTCTGCTATTACCCTTATATGTCCACCTTTGTATGATAAGGCCCATTTATCCCTAGGTGCTTTCAGAATTTTCTCTTTATTCTTGTATTTTGCCATTTCACTATGTCATGCAGAAGACTGATTCAAGTTATGTCTGAAGGGAGTTCTCTGTGCCTCTTGGATTTCAATGTCTGTTTCCTTCCCCAGATGGGGGAAGTTCTCAGTTAAGATTTGTTCAAGTACACCTTCAGCCCCTTTATCTCTCTCTTCTTTTTCTGGAATTCCTATGATATGGATATTGTTCCATTTGATTGCATCACTTAGGTCTCTAATTCTCCCCTCATACTCCTGGATTTTTTTTATCTCTCATTTTGTCAGCTTTTTCTTTTTCCATAATTTTATCTTTTAATATACCTATTCTCCCCTCTGTCTCTTCAACCCACAATGTAGCCACTTGCATTTTATTGTGCATTTCATTTACCACATTTCTTAATTCATCATGACTATTATTTAGTTCCTTGATCTCTGCAGCAATGGATTCTCTTCTGTCCTCCATGTCTTTTTCAGGCCCAGCGATTAATCTTATGACTATTATTCTACATTCTTCTTCAGTTATATTACTTTTATCTGTTTTGATCAATTCTTTAGCTGTCATTTCTTCCTGTCACTTTCTTTTTAGGAGAATTCTTCCGTTTCATCATTTTTACTAGTTTTCTGCCCCTTATGAGTTTAAAAGTCTTGTTATGGTCTCTGCACCTGCGAGCACGGCTCTATTGCAGGGGTGTCATACACTGTCCAGGGCCTGGCCCTTCAGGAGGTGTTTGTTGGACACTGTCACTTTCTCTCTGTTGTGTCTTTGGCTATTTTATTTCTAATGGAAGAGCACATACAAAGAGAGAAATGACTGCACTAGGACAAAGAGAAAATAAACATTGACCAGGAAGAGAGACTAAGTGGCTTAATCCAGAGAGAAAGGAAAATAAATAAAGAGGTGGGGAAAAAAAGCAAAGATAAAGTTACCCAGACAAGGGAACTATTGATTATCCCAGAGACAGAGAAAGGAAAGTAAAGAAGGAGGTGTAGAACATGTATCAAGAGAATGGGTTAAATATTTCTGCTTAAACAAACCAACAACCAGAGTAACCAGCCAAGAGTAGGGAAGAGATAAGAAGGAAAAACGGAAGGGAGAATATATGTAAATAACAAGTACTGTCCTGGAATTAATCCAGGTTACGCAGCAGTGCTGGTCTGGAGGATGGAGCCATCTGGTTCCACAGCGTCTATCCTGCTCCAGTAGCTTTGCAATTACCCGATGCAGATGGGCATGGTTTGGTGTAGGCTAGTTCCGCCTCCACTGTGGGCCCCATGGACCAATCCTTGAGGCTCCACGTTGGTGGTGGGGGGTGAAAATGGTGATCCCCAGTCTCTTCACAGACCCGGTGGACTCCATTCGAGCTGTCCTCACTGTGCCACAGGCACAGATGGGATGATCCTTCTTGCTCCACTGACTCCTCTCACCCAGTTCTTGGCACGGATTCAAACTCCTGCTCCTTGTGCTCTGGTACTGGGGAAGCCTCTCTGTGCGGCTTGATATGTGGCCCCAGCTGGCTTTGTGCCACAGCACTTCAGGGAGTACCACCTTCTCCTGCTGTGGACTGTGCCCCTGACCTAGCCACTGAGCCTGCGGGGGGGGTGGTGGCGGATGCAGGCAGACTTTGTCCTGTCCCACAGCACTTCAGGGAGGGGACCACTTTCTCCTACTGTGAACTGTGCCCTCAACCTAGTCAATGAGGTTGGAGGTGGTGGATGCAGGCAGGCTTTGTCCTACCCCACAGCACTCCAGGGAGGAGGTCACTTTGTCCTATTGGGGACTATGCCCCTCACCTAGCCCCTGAGCTTGGGGGTGCCAGATGCAGGCAGGCTTTGTCCTGTCCCACAGCACTCCAGTAAGGGGACTGCTTTCTCCTACTGCAGACTGCACCCTCCACCTGGCCACTGAGCCCAGGGGTGGTGGATGCAGGAAGGCTTTGTCCTATCCTGCAGCACTCCAAGGAGGGAGTTGTTTTCTACTGCTGACTGCACCCCTGACCTACCACTGAAACCAGGTGTGGCTCCCTTCATCCCCAGGTGCATGAACAGGTCAGCCAGCCTCAGCACAAAGAAAGACCCACAGTTACAGATGGGATCCCTCTCATCCCAGTCAGAAGTTTTTCTCTTGTTCGGGTACAGTCCTACACTTCCCCAGCAGCTCTTTCTCTACCCTTTGTCACTCTACAGAAGGGTATCCATCCCCTCTGTGCCTACATAGCCCATTTTATCTCCCCCAGTTCGCAATCACCCACCTATAAACCATCGAGGTTGTCCCGCGTGTCTCCCTATTAGACTCAGTCTCTTTTCTTCCCAGACTCTTGGGGTTCAGAGTCTTTTGGCTTTAGCCCTTCTTTATTTGAGAGATGCAGGAAGTATGGATCCTCCTACTTCTCTGCCATGTCGGCCCAATTTTTTTTTAAAAAATTGTAATATTTGTTTATTTTTGAGAGACAGAGAGACAAAGCACAAGCAGGAGAGGGGCAGAGAGAAAGGGAGACACAGAATCCAAAGCAGGGTCCAGGCTCTGAGCTGTCAGCACAGAGCCTGGCAGAAGGTTTGAACTCACAATCTGCAAGATCATGACCTGAGCTGAATTCAGACCCTTAACAGTCTGAGCCACCCAGGTGCCTCTTAGCCTGCTACATATATATATATATATATATATATGCAAAATTTATAAATCTTTAGCCAGGCCCATCAAGAAAAAAAAAAGGAGTACCCAAATTAATAAAACCAGAAACAAAAGAGAAGTAACACCAATATCTCAACATAAAGATCGCAAGTGTCTCCTATGAAAAATTATATACCAACAAACTGGGAAACCTAGAAGAAATGAAAATTCTTAGAAATATACAGTCTTCTAAAACTTAATTAAGAAAAACAGTGTGGAGGTTCCTCAAAAAATTAAAAATAGACCTACCCTATGACCCAGCAGTAGCACTGCTAGGAATTTACCCAAGGGATACAGGAGTGCTGAGGCATAGGGGCACTTGTACCCAATGTTTATAGCAGCATTTTCAACAGTAGCCAAATTATGGAAAGAGTGTAAATGTCCATCGACTGATGAATGGATAAAGAATTTGTGGTTTATATACACAATGGAATACTACGTGGCAATGAGAAAGAATGAAATATGGCCTTTTGTAGCAACGTGGATGGAACTGGAGAGTGTTATAAGTGAAATAAGTCATACAAAGAAAGACAGATATATGTTTTCACTCTTATGTGGGTCCTGAGAAACTTAACAGAAGTCCATGGGTGAGGGGAAGAAAACAAAGAGAGGTTAGAGAGGGAGAGGGCCAAAGCATAAGAGACTCTTAAAAAACTGAGAGCAAACTGAGGGTTGATGGGGGGTGGGAGGGAGGGGAGGATGGGTGATGGGCATTGAGGAGGGCACCTTTTGGGATGAGCACTGGGTGTTTTATGGAAACTAATTTGACAATAAATTTCATATTTAAAAAACTTAATTAGGAAAAGGTAGAAAATTTGAACATATGCGTTAATAGTAACAAAATCAAATCAGTCAAAAAGCTCACACACACACACACACACACACACAAATTCCAGGATGAGGTGTATTTACAGGTGAAATCCATGAAATATTTAAAGAGTTTATGCTTATATCCCTCAAACAATTCCAAAATTAGACAAAGAAAAACTTCCAAATACATTATACAAAGACAGCATTATCCTGATGTAAAATGAGGCAAAGACATGAGAAAAGAAAACCCTGTGCCAATATACCTAACAAAACACCCGTAAACTCCTTTCAACAATATGTTATGTGGTTTATTCATTACAATCAGGTCTGTTCCATTCCAGGGATGCAAAAGATGGTTCAACATGGTGCACATTATCAAAAGTAAGGATAAAAATCATATGATCATCTCAGAAGATACAGAAAAACACCTGACAAAATATAATATCTGTTCATGATTAAAACTCTTAACAATTGGGCTCAGAGGGAGCATACCTCAACACAACAATGGCCACACATGACAAAACAACAGTGAACATCATACTCAGTGGTAAAAAGAATTGATCTTCTAAGATCAGAAACAAGTCAAGGATAACCACCCTCACTACCTTACTCAACATTGCTATCCATAGCAATCAGACATGACGAAAAGATATAAAAGGCATCCAAATTGGCAAGAAAGACATTAAACTCATCACTAGCAGATGACATGATACCATACCTAAGAAACCCCAAAGACTCCACCAAAAATCTATTATAAGTAATAAATGAATCCAATAAAGTTCAAGGATGCAAAATTAATATACAGAAATAAGTTGTGTTTCTATACACTATTATTTAAGTAGCAAAAAAGAAAAAAAATCAATAAAACAATTCTGCTTATAGTTGTACCAAAAAGAACAAGACACCTAGGAATAAACTGAAAAAAGGAGGTGTAAAACCTGCATTCCAAAAACTACAAAGCACTGATATAATAAATCAAAGATGACAAAAACAAATGGAAATATACTCAATGCCCATGGATCAGAAGAATTAACACTGCTAAAATGTCCATGCTACTAAAAAAAAATTTATGAATTCAATCCAACACCCATAACTACCAACAGCATTTTTCACAGAGCCAGAACAAATACTAAAATTTGTAAGGAACAACAAAAGACCCCAAATAGTTAAAGGAATCCTTGGAAGGTACAAATATAAGGGTATCACTATCCATATCTCAAGACGTATTACAAAGATGTAGCAATCAAAACAGTATAAGACTGGTACAAAAAAAGACACATAGATTAGTGGAACAGAACAGATCCCAGAAACAAACCCACACCTACATGGTCAATCAATCTATAACAAAGGAGGCAAGAACATAAAATAGGGGAAAACACAGTCTTTTAAACAAATGGTGTTGGAAAAATAACAGCCACATCCAAAAGAATGAAGCTCAGCCACTTTTTCACACCACACACATAAAGAAACTTAGAATGTATTAAAGAGATAAATGTGAGATCCAAAACCACAAAACTCCTAGAAGAACACATAGTCAGTAATCTCTTTGACATCAGCCCTAGCAACATTCCTGTAGATCTGTCTCCTCAGGCAATGAAAACAAAAGCACTGAACTAAGGGGTTTTGGCACAGCAAAGGAAGCCATCAACAAAATGACAAGGCAACCTACAGAATGGGACTAGACACCTGCAAATGACACATCTAACAGATGGTTAATATCCAAAATATACAAAGGACATATACAATGCAACCCTAGAAAAACAAATCATGTGATTAAAAATTGGGCAGAATACATGAATAGACACTTCTCCAAAGGAGACACACAGATGGGAAACAGACACACAAAAAGATGCTCAACATCACAAACCACTATGGAAATATAAATCAAAAACACAATGAGACATCACCTCACACTAGTCAGAAAGGACAGAATCAGAAAGACAGCAAATAATAACAAGTGGTGGTGAGGATGTGAATATAAGCCCTGGTGCATTATTGATGGAAATGCAATTCAGTGCAGCCGCTGTGGAAAACAGCATGGGAGTACCCCCCAAAATTGAAACTAGAATTACCATATGATCCAGTAATTCCACCACTGGGCATCCATCCAAAGAAAATAGTAACATCAGTTTGAAAAGATATTATAACCCCCATGTCTACGCAGCACCACTGGCAATAACCAATGCATGGAAACAACCCAAGTGTCATCCGCATATGAATGGATAAAGAGGTACACACACACACACACACACACACTGAAATATTACTCAGCCGTTTAAAAATGACATTCTTCCACCTGCGACATATGGATGCATTCATAGGGCTCCATGACAACTGAAATAAGTCATACAAAGACAAATATCATATGATCCATCCACATGTAGAATCAAAAAAAAAAAGAAGAAATGAACACAGAAAAAGCTGAAATGGGAGCAACTTGGTGGCTCAGTCAGTTAAGCATTCAACTCTTGACTTTGGGTCAGGTTTCTGAGTTTGTGGTATTTAGCCTTGCATTGGGCTCCATGTTGACAGCATAGAGGCTGTGGAGGATTCTCTCCCTCTGTATCTACTCTTCCCTGTGTTCTTCTCATTCTCTCTCTCTCTCTTTCTCTCTGTCTCCTTTCTCTAAAAATCAGTAAAATTGAGAAAAAGATGAAACAGACCCTTAAATACTGCCAAACTTATGGTTGCTAGAGGGGAGGTTGGTGGGGGATGGGCAAAATCACTAAAGGGGTGTGAAAGATACAAGCTTCAAGTTATCGAACAAATAAGTCATATTGTACCTTGATTGAAAGTACAAAGGGGACTCTGTCACTGATATTGTAATACTGTTGTAGGTGACAGTTGGTAGCTACACTGAGCATAGCAACCATAGAGTTGTCAAATCATGGTGATTTATAGTGAAAAGTAATGTAATACTGTATGTGAAATATACTTCAATTAAAAGAAGCATTCTGGAAGGGAGATCCAAGTGGCAGAGATGGAGGGGCAACTGAAGTGCCCTCATCCCCCAAACACAGCAGTGTTGAGGCCAGAGGATATGGAATTCCAAGAGTTTGGGCTACAGAGTGACAGAGATGTCTTCAGGGGACCACAGGGACAACCTGGCGGTCCATAGGTTCATTATTGTGAACTGGGAGAGATAAAATGGGCAGCACAGGCATAGAGGGGAGGGATACCCTTCTACAGAGAGACAAAGGGAAGAGCATGAGAGGCTGTGGAAGTGTTGGACTGTATTTGGACAAGAGAAAAACACCAACTGGGGATTAGGAAAAAAAAAGGGAGAAAGATCCAATTTCTAATTGTGGGGCTTTCTATGAACTGGGGCTGGCTACCCTGTTCATGCACCTGGGGAGGAGGGATGCCAACTCTGGACTCAGTAACTAGCTCAGAGGCTCAGTCCACAGTAGGAGAAAGAAATCCCCTCCCTCAAGGCTGTGGGAAGAAGGTATATAGCTGTTCAAAGGACAAAAGACCCTGCCTGTATGCACTTGCCAGCCAGAGGCCCTTTGTTGGCAGGGCAGAGAGGCACTTCCCTGCAACTGGGTGTGCGGAGCAGATCTTCTAAAACATTGGGGTGAATCCCAGCCAAGTACCAGGGAGGCCTGGGAGTAGGCATAGTGGGACAAACCACCTCGTTCACATCCACACAGCACTGTGAGGAGGCTCTGGATTGGTAGGGCAAGTGGCACCTCCCTGGAACTGGGGAACATGGAGCAGGATACTTTAAGACATTGGGGTTTGAATCCCAAATGCCAGAGAGGCATAGGAGACTGTGGAGTGGTGGGGGGGGGGGAAGGCCTCACCACTGTGAGGACAGCCTCAACAGAGTGGTTTGGGAAACCTGGGCTGGGGAGGAGAGACTGAGGTGTCACCATTTTCTGACCATCACCAACAAGGTGAGGCTTCAGGAAATGGACTCCCAAAGTGGAGGCAGGACCCACCTACACCAAACCATGCCTCTCCATGCCTGGTGACTGTGTATCTACTTGAGTGAGATTGACACTGGCCAACCAGATAGCCCTTCTTCCAGACCAGCACTGCCACCAGTTCCAAGGCATCCAGCACTTTTGCATATTCTAATTTAATTTTTGGACAATTCTTTGTATATATTCATATAAATTCATATTCATATATAAATATATCTATCTATCTATCTATATATAGAGAGAGAGGGATCTATATATTCATATATATATATTCTTCATATATATATTATATAATAAATGTTATTACATGTTATATATTATATATAGTATCATTATATATTATATATATATATATATATATATATATATATATATTCTTTTTCTCGTTCTTATTTCTTCTCTTCTTTAGTGTGGTTATTCTGGTTTTTGGTATGTTTAAGCAGATATACTTAATCTATTCTCTTTACACCTGTTCTATATCTCCTTCTTTATTTTCCTATCTGTGTCTGGATTAAGCCATATAATTTCTCTGCCTGGTCAATTTTCTTTTCTTTTCATTTTCCCCACCCCTGTCATTTCTTTATTTGCATGGGATAAGGCCTTTTCCACCACCATCACTCCCTCCCTTTAAAATAATATTTTTCCAGGTTTACTTCAATCAAAAAATCAAAGCACACCTGGTGGAGGGTCCAAAACATCACTACAAGTAGGGAGATAAAGCAAACAGAGTCACAACGACAGAGAACAAGTAACATACTTCAAGAAAACAACTCATGAAGGGCCCGGCCCTGGACACTGTATTATCCCTCTTTAATATAGTAGTACTGTCAGGTGCAGGACACATAATAAGCTTTAAAAACACACAGGGAACAGAAAACTAGCCAAAATAATGAAACAGAAGAATTCTCCTCAAAAGAAATTCCGGGAAGAAATGACAGCTAAATAATTCCTCAAAGCAGATGTAAACAATATATCTGAGCATCAATTTAGAATAGTAGATGTAAGATTAATAGCTGGGCCTGAAAAAAGCATAGAAGACAGCAGAGAATCTATTGCTGCAGAGATCAAGGAACTAAAAAATAGTCATGATGAGTTAAGAAAAGTAGTAAGTGAGGTGGAAAATAACTAGGTGCAGGCAATGATGGAAGAGGTGGGGGGGGGAGAATAAGTGAAATAGAAGATAAAATTATGGAAAAAGAGGAAGCTGAGAAAAAGAGAGATAAAAAAAAATCTAGACCACGAGGGGAAAATTAGGGAACTAAGTGATTCAATGAAATGTAATAGTATTCATATCATAGGAGTTTCAGAAGAAGAAGAAAGGGAGAAACAGGCATAAGGTTGACTTGAACAAATCATAGCTGAGAACTTCCCCAATCTGGGGAAGGAAACAGACAGTGAAGTCCAGGAGACATGGAGACCTCCCACCAGATGTAATGGGAATCGATCTTTTCCACAACATATCATAGTGAAACTTGCAAAATAGAAAGATAAAGAAAGATTTCTGAAAGCAGCTAGGGACAAATGTGCCTTAACATACAAGGATAGACACATAAGGGTAGAGAAGACCTATGCACTGAAACCTGGCAAGCCAGAAGGCAGTGGCAGGAAATATTCAATGTGATGAATAGGAAAAATATACAATCAAGAATCTTTTATCCATCAAAGCTGCCATTCAGAATAGAAGGAGAAATAAAGGCTTTCCCAGACAAACAAAAACTGAAGGAATTCATCACCATTAAATAAGCCCTACAAGAGATACTCAGGGGGACTCTATGAGTGGAATGTTACAAAGACTACAATGGACCAGAGATATCACTTCCAACATGAAAACTACACATAAAACAATGACATTAAATCCATATCTTTCAATAATAATGCTGAATGTAAATAGACTAAATGCTCCAATCAAAAGACACAGGGCACCAGAATGGATAAAAAAAAAAAAAAAGATCCATCTATACACTGTCTACAAGAGACCCATTTTAGACCTGCGGACACCTTCAGATTGAAAATGAGGAGATGAAGAATCATCTGTAATGTTGCTGGAAGTCAAAAGAAAGCTGGGCTAGCCACTTATATGAGACAAACTAGATTTTAAAATATAGGCTGTAACAAAAGATGAAGAAGGACATTATATCATAATTACAGGGTCTATCCATCAAGAAGGGCTAACAGTTTTAAATGTTTATGCCTCCAATTTGAAGAAACCCAAATATGTAAATCAATTAATCACAAACATAAGCAATCTTATTAATAATAAAAAAAAACCAGTAACTACAGGTGACTTTAATACTCCACCTACATCAATAGGCAGATCATCTAGGCAGATAATCAATAAAGAAACAATGGCCTTACATGGTACACTGGACCAGATGGACTTGACAGATATATTCAGAACTTTTCACCCAAAAGTAGTGGAATACACATTCTTCTCAAGTGCACATGGAACATTCTCCAAGATAGATCACAAAACAGCCCTCAATATCTATGTATATGTGTGTGTGTGTGTGTATATATATATATATATATATATATATATATATGAAATGAGATCATACCCTGCACATTTTCAGATCACAATGCTATGAAACTTGAAATAAAACATAGGAAAAAATGTGGAAGACCTCCAAATGCATGGAGGTTAAAGAACATCCTACTAAAGAGTGAATGGTTCAACCAGGCAATTAAAGAAGATATTTAAAAATATATGGAAACAAGTGAAAATAAAAACATGACAGTCCAAACCGTTGGGATGCAGCAAAGGTAGTCCTAAGAGGAAAATATATTGTAATCCACGCCTATCTCAAGAAACAAGAAAAATCCCAAATAGAAAATCTAATGGGACACCTAAAGGAACTAGAAGCAGAAGAGCAAAGTAACCCCAAGGCCAGCAGAAGAAGAGAAATAATAAAGATTAGAGCATAAATGAACAATATAGAACATCCCCCACACACACACACACAAAAACAGTACAAGAGATCAATGAAACTAAGAGCTGTTTTTTTTTTTGAAAAAATAAACACACTTGATAACCTCCCCAGCCATAATTATCAAAAGAAAAGAGAGAGGATCCAAATAGATAAAATCATGAATGACATTGGATTTACCACAACCAATCTCTCAGAAATACAAACAATTATCAAAGAATACTATGAAAAGTTATATCCCAACAAACTGGACAACTTGGAAGAAATGGACAAATTCCTAGATACTCACACGGGACCAAAACTCAAATGGGGAGGATAGAAAATTTGAACAGACCCATCACTAGTGAAGAAATTTAATCAGTTATCAAAAATCTCCCAACAAATAAGAATCCTGGGCCAGAAGGTTTCCCAGGGGATTTCTATCAGACATTTAAAGCAGAGTTAATAGCTATTCTTCTCAAGCTATTCCAAAAAATAGAAATGGAAGAAAATCTTCCAGCCTCATTCTATGAAGCCAACATTTCCTTGATTCTCAAACCAGACAGAGACATCACACACAAAAAAAGAATTACAGGCTCATATCCCTGATGAAAATGGATGCAAAAATTCTCAACAAGATACTGACAAATTGAATTCCACAACATATAAAAATAATTACTCACCATGACCAAGTGGGACTCATTCCCAGGCTACAGGACTGGTTCAATATTTGCAAATCAATCAATGTGATATATCACATTAATAAAAGAAAGAATAAGAGCTATATGATCCTGTGACTAGATGCAGAAAAAGCGTTTGACAAAATACAGCATCTTTCTTAATAAAAACCCTCAAGAAAGTTGAGATAGAAGGAACATACATTATCATAAAAGCCATATATAAAAGCCCACAGCTAATACAATCCTTAATGGGGAAAAATGGAGAACTTTCACCCTGAGATCAGGAGCACGACATGGATGTCCACTCTCACCACCATTATTTCACATAGTGTTGGAAGTCCTAGCATCAGCAATCAGACAACAAAAGAAATTAAAAAGCATTAAAATTAGCAAAGAAGTCAAACTTTCACTTTTCATAGATGACATGATACATGGAAAACCCAAAAGACTCCACAAAAAGACTGCTACAACTGATACATGAATTCAGCAACGTCTCAGGGCAAAAATCAATGTACATAAATCGGTTGCATATCTATACACCAATAATGAAGCAACAGAAAGGGAAATCAAGAAATCAATCCCATTTACAATTGCACCCAGAACCATGAAATATCTAGGAATAAATTTAACCCAAGTTTTAAAATATTTGTATGTTGAAGACTACAGAAACCTTATGAAGGAAATTGAATAAGACACAAAGAAATGGAAAAACATTCCATGCTCATGGATTGGAAGATAAAATATTGATAAAATGTCTATGCTGCCCAAAGCAATCTATGCATTCAAAGCAATCCCAATCAAAATTGCACTGGGAATCTTCTCAAAGCTAGAACAAACAATCCTAAATTTGTATGGAGCCACCAAAGCCCCCAAATAGCCAAAATAATGTTGAAAAAGAAAACCAAAGCTGGAGGCATTACAACCCAGAATTTTACCTCAACTACAAAGCTGTAATCATCAAGGCAGTATTATATTGGCACAAAAACAGACACATGGACCAATGGAATAGAATATCAAACCTAGAATTGGACCCACAAATGCATGGCCAACTAATCTTGACAAAGCAGGGAAGAGTATCCAATGGAAAACAGACAGTCTCTTTATCAAATGGTGCTGACAGAACTGGACAGCAACATACAGCAGAATAAAATTGGATGACATCCTTACACCATACACAAAAATTAACTCAAAATGGATGAAGTATTCCCACCAACAGTGCGAGAGGATTCCTGTTTCTCCACATCCTCTCCAGCAACTATAGTCCCCTGATTTTTTTCATTTTATCCACTCTGACTGGAGTGAGGTGATATCTCAGTGTGGTTTTGATTTGTATTTCCCTGATGAGGAGTGAACTGGTGAAACCATTCTAGAAAACAGTGTGGAGGTTCATCAAAACATTAAAAATAGAACTACACTATGACCCAACAATAGCACTACTAGGAATTTATCCAAGGGATACAGGAGTGCTGATGCATAGAGACACTTGTACCCCAATGTTTATAGCAACACTTTCAACAATAGCCAAATTATGGAAAGAGCCTAAATGTCCATCAACTGATGAATGGGTAAATAAATTGTGGTTTATATATACAATGGCATACTACTTGGCAATGAGAAAGAATGAAATACGGCCTTTTGTAGCAACGTGGATGGAACTGGACAGTGTTATGCTAAGTGAAATAAGTCATACAGAGAAAGACAGATACCATATGTTTTCACTCTTATGTGGGTCCTAAGAAACTTAACAGAAGACCATGGAGGAGGGGAAGGGAAAAAAAGTTAGAGAGGGAGGGAGCCAAACCATAACAGACTCTGAAAAACTGAGAATAAACTGAGGGTTGATGAGGGTGGGAGGGAGGGGAAATTTGGTGATAGGCATTGAGGAGGGCATCTGTTGGGATGAGCACTGGTTATTGAATGGACACCAATCTGACAATAAATTTCATATTAAAAAAATGGATGAAGGACATGAATGTGAGACAGGAAACCATCAAAACCCTGGAGGAGAAAACAGGCAACAACCTCTTTGACCTCAGCCGCAGCAACTTCTTACACGATGTGTCTCTGAAGGCAAGGGAAACAAAAGCAAAAATGAACTATTGGGACCTCATAAAGATAAAAACTTCTGCACTACAAAGGAAACAATCAAAAAAACTAAAAGGCAACCGATGGAATAGGAAAATATATTTGCAAATGACATATTGGATAAAGGGTTAGTATCCAAAATCTATAAAGAACTTACCAAACTCAACAACTGGAAAAAAAATCCAGTGAAGAAATGAGCAGAAGACATGAATGGACGTTTCCAAAGAAGACATCCAGATGGCCAACAGACACATGGAAAGATGCTCAACATCACTCATCATCAGGAAAATACAAATCAAATCGACAATGAGATATCACCTCACACTAGTCAGAGTGGCTAAAATTAACAACTCAGGCAACAACAGATGATGGAGTGGGTGTAGAGAAATGGGAACCCTCTTGCACTTTTGGTTGGGATGCAAACTGGTGAAACTGCTCTGGAAAGCAGTGTGGAGGTTCCTCAAAAAATTAAAAATAGACCTACCCTATGACCCAGCAATAGCACTACTAGGAATTTATCCAAAGGATGCAGAAGTGCTGATACATAGGGGCAAATGCACCCCAATGTTTATAGGAGTGCTACTGACAATAGCCAAATTATGGAAAGAGCCTAACTTTCCATCAACTGATGAATGGATAAAGAAGATGTGGTTTATCTATACAGTCAACTACTACTTGGCAATGAGAAAGAATGAAATCCTGTCATTTGCAGAAACGTGGATGGAGCTGGAGGGTATTATACCAAGTGAAACAAGTGAGTCAGAGAAAGACAGATATCATATGTTTTCACTCATATGTGGAACTTGAGAAACTTAACAGAAGACCATGGGTGAAGGGAAGGGGAGAATATAGTTACCGACAGAGAGGGATGGAGGCAAACCACAAGAGACTCTTACACATAGAGAACAAACTCAGGCTTGATGGGGGGATGGGGAATGGGTAAAATGGGTGATGGACATTGAGGAGGGCACTTGTTGGGATGAGCATTGGGTGTTGTATATAAGTGACAAATCATGGGAATCTACCCCAAAACCAAGAGCACAGTGTTAGGGTTAGGGTAAAGATTAGGTTTAGGCTTAGGGTTAGGGTTAAGGTTAGGGTTAGCCAACTTAATGATAAATTATATTTTTAAAAATCCCTGATAACTCTACCTTCAAAGTATGCATCAAGGGACGCTTTGGTGTCTCAGTTGATTGAACATCTCACTCTTGATTTCCATTCAGATCATGATCTCACAGTTTGTTATATTGAGCCCTGCATTAGATTCTGCTCTGACAGCATGGAACCTGCTTGGGATACTCTCTCTCCTTCTCTTTCTCTGTCTTTCCCCAACTTGCATGCACTCCTTGTCTCTCAAAATAGATAAATAAACATTTTTTTTAAATAAAATGAAAGAAGTGTTCTGGGTGCCATGGCGGCTCAGTCAGTTAAGCCTAGGGCTCTTGGTTTCTGCTCAGGCCATTATTCTCTTGGTTTGTAAGATGGAGCCCCATGTTTGGCTCCATGCTGACAGCGTGGAGCCTGATTGGGATTATTTCTTCTGTCTCTGCCCCTCCTTCACCCATGCTCTCTTTCTCTCTCTTTCAAAATAAATAAATTAAATTAAAAACATAAGTGGTCTGTGGTGAAGTAAGCTTAACAAATACTGCTATGCTGGGGGCCATTTTTACAGATATATGTTTAAAGAGGCACAACTACAAAAACATTGCATTTTCCTATTCTGACAACTTTCACAAAAGGCAAGGGGGTAGTATTTTTACTATTCAAATTATGGATGGATCTGAGTAATGAATTATTCATTGGGCAACTGACTTACACTGGCAATATCAATGTAATTTACATGTCATAGATCAATGCCACAACTTCTAATTAAAGTCCTGGGAACAATTTCTGCCAGGGTCCTATAAACATACAGCAATGGTACCAAGACTTATGCAGTAACATGACAAATCCACAGGCTAAAAGGCATTATGCTGTGTGCACTCAGAGACATCTTTGATGTTCAGGTTCTCACCAAGCGTTGCCATGTGTCCCATGTATTAGAATGCTTTGTTCTAGGGGCGCCTGGGTGGCTCAGTCAGTTAAGCGTCCGACTTTGGCTCAGGTCACTATCTCGTGGTTTGTGAATTCAAGCCCCGCATCAGGCTCTGTGCTGACAGCTCAGAGCCTGGAGCCTGCTTCGGATTCTGTGTCTCCCTCTCTCTCTGCCCCTCCCCTGCTCATGCTCTGTCTCTGTCTCAAAAATAATTAAAACATTAAAAATTTTTTGAAAAGAATACTTTGTCCCATTCTAAACAAATACAATATTTTGAAGCTTTTTTCCAGTGTTTAACCTTCTGCAACTTCAAAGAAGTTACTCATAAGAAACTTGTCATTGGGGTGGTCCTCATAGACAAGGAACAAGGGACAACTGGAAGCAGAGATAAGTTCATGGATATGCAAAAATAAATTTTGACATAATGATTAGAATATAACTTATTCCAAAAGCCTTGAGTACTGGTCCCCTTCATCATTCTCAAACCTTGGGAATGGTTAGAGACATCTGTGTATATGTCACTAATTTTCTTTTCTTTTTTTTAATATGAAATTTATTGTCAAATTGGTTTCCATACAACACCCAGTGCTCATCCCAATAGGTGCCCTCCTTAATGCCCATCATCCACTCTTTTCTGAGTCAGAATGGAAGTTCACAGTTCCCTCAGAATCCTTGACAACAAGGAATCTAGGAGGCAGATTAAGAGGCAGAGTTTTTCCTGTTTGCTGTTCCATGGGCAGTATTTGCACAGGTATTCTGATGTGAGGGGCAAAATCAAGATTCTGTGTGGCCTCCAATGCTTTCATTGCACACAGGGATGGTGTGGACTCTATCAGCAAGCTAGGCATTGACCATGTCTCCATATTTCTCTTCAGGCATCCTTTAATCTTTGCAGTGTATGACATATGTGTTTGTAAGTGGGCCATTGCTCTTAAGACTAATATTTATCATCTCTCAATATTTTATTGTATTTTTTATATTTATTTTTATTTCTTCTCAAATTAGATCACATACAGTGTAGTCTTGGCTTCAGGAGTAGAACCCACTGATTCATCACTTACAACACCCAGTGCTCATTCCAACAAGTTCCCTCCTTAATGCCATTAACCATTTTCCCCACTCCCATCACCCCTCAATTTGTTATGTTATGGTTTGCCTCCCTCTTTGTTCCTATCTTATTTTTCCTTCCTTTCCACCATGATCATCTGTTAAGTTTCTCAAATTCTTCATATGAGTGAAAATATATCTGTCATTCTCTTACTGACTAATTTAGCATAATACCCTCCGATTCCATCCACATTGTTGCAAATGGCAAGATCTCATTCTTTTTCATTCCCAAGTAATGTTTGTGTGTGTGTGTGTGTGTGTGTGTGACATCTTCTTTATCCATTCAAAAGTTGATAGACATTTGGGATCTTTCCATGATTGGCTACTCCTGATAGTGCTTCTATAAACATTGGGGTGCATGTGCCCCTTTGAAAGAGCACTTCTGTATCCTTTGGATAAATAGTAGTGTAATTGCTGTGTCATAGAGTAGTTCTATTTTTAGTTTTTGGAGGAACTTCTGTAGTGTTTTCCAGAGTTGTTGTACCAGTTTGCATTCCCACAAAAAATGCAAGAGGGTTCCCCTTTCTCCACATCCTCGCCAACATCTGTTGTTGCATGAGTTGTTAATTGTAGCCATTCTGACAGGTGTGAGGTTGTATCTCATCGTGGTTTTGATTTGTATTTCCCTGATAATGAGTGATGATGAGTATTTTTTCATGTGTCTGTTGGCCATCAGGATGTCTTCTTTGGAAAATTGTCTATTCATGTCTTCTGTCCATTTCTTCACTGGATTATTTGGTTTTTTGGAGTTGAGGTTGGTAAGTTTTGTTTTTTTTTTTTATAGATTGTTGATATTAACCCTTTGTCAGATGTGTCATTTGCAAATGTCTTCTCCCATTACGTCAGTTGCGTTTTAGTTTGGTTGATTTTTTTTTCCTTTGCTGTACAGAAACTTTTTATCTTAATCAGGTAACAATAGTTCATTTTTGCTTTTATTTCCCTTTCCTTCAGAAACATGTCAAGTAAGAAGTTGCTGTGGCTGAGGTCAAAGAGATTGCTGCCTGGTTTCTTCTGTGGGATTTTGATGGTTTCCTGTCTCACATTTAGGTTTTTCGTCTATTTTGAATTTATTTTTGTGTATGGGATAAGAAAGTGGTCCAGCTTCATTCATCTGCAAGTTGCTGTCCAGTACTCCCAGCACCACTTGCTAAAGAGACTGTCTTTTTTCTATTGGATACTCTTTCCTTCTTTGTCAAAGATTAGTTGGCTATGCATTTGTGGGTCCAATTCCGGAGTCTCTATTCTATTCCATTGGTCTATGTGTCTCTTTTTGTGCCAATACCATGCTGTCTTGATTACAGCTTTATAATAAAGGTTAAAGACTGGGATTGTGATGTCTCCAACTTTGGTTTTCTTTTTCAACATTATTTTGACTATTTGGGGTCTTTTGTGTTTCCATTCAAATTTTAGGATTATTTCTTCTAGCTCTGTGAAGAATGCTGGTATTTTATCAATTGGGATTGCAGTGAATGTAGATTGCTTTGGGTATTATCGAATTTTAATAATATTTGTTTTCCCAATCCATGAGCATGGAATGTTTTTCTATTTTTTGCCTTCTTCAATTTCTTTCATAGTTTTCTATAGTTTTCAACATACAGATCTTGTACCTCTTTGGTTACGTTTATTCCTAGATAGTTTATTGTTTTGGTGTACTTGTAAATGGAATCAATTCCCTGATTTCTCTTTCTGTTGCTTCATTATTGGTGTATAGAAATGTGACCAATTTCTATACATTGATTTTATATCCTGTGACTTTACTGAATTCCTCTATCACCTCTAGGAGTTTTTTCATGGAGTCTTTCAGGTTTTCTATTTCCATGTAGTGTAGAGTCTTTCTTTCAGGTGTTCCATATAGAGTATCATGTCATATTTGAGGAGTGAAAATATGACTTCTTCTTTGTTAATTTGAATGCCTTTTCTTTCTTGTTGTTGTCTGATTGCTAATTCTAGGACTTCCAACACTATGTTAAACAACAGTGGTGAGAGTGGACCTCCCCGTTGTGTTCCTGATCTCAGCGGGAAAGCCTCTCAGTTTTTCCCCTTTGAGATTGATATTAGCTGTAGGTTTTTCATATATGGCTATTGTCATGTTAAGATATGTTTCTTCTATCCCAACTTTCTTGAGGGTTTTTATTAAGAAAGGATGCTGCACTTTGCCAAATGCTTTTTCTGCATCTATTGATAGGATAATATGGTTCTTTTCTTTTATTAATGGGATGTATCATGTTGACTAATTTGCAAATATTGAACCAGTTCTTCAGCCCAGGAATGAATCCCACTTGATCATGATGAATAATTCTTTTAACGTTTTGTTGAATTTTATTTACTAGTACCATGTTGAGAATTTTTGCATATGGTTCCATTAGGAATATTGACCTGTAATATTCCTTTTTAGTTGGGTTTTGTCGGGCTTGGGAATCAAGGTAATGCTGAATTCCTAGAATAAGCCTGGAGTTTTAATTTCATTTCTATTTTTTGAAATAGTTTAAGAAGAGTAGGTATTAATTCTGCATTAAATTTCTGATAGAATTCCCTGGAAAGCAACCTAGCCCAGGACTTTTTTTGTTAGGAGATTTTTGATTATTGATTCAATTTCTTTGCTGATTATGGGTCTTTTCAAATTTTCTACTTCTTCCCATTTGAGTATTAGTAGTGTGTGAGTTTCTAGGAATTTGCCCATTTCTCCATATTGCCCACTTTGTTGACAATATTTTTCATAATATTGTCTAATAACTCTTTGAATTTCTGTGATGTTGATTGTGATCTCTCCTCTTTCATCCGTGATTTTATCTGTTTGGTTCTTCTCTCTTTTCTTTTTGAGAAATCTGTCTTGGGGTTTATCAATTTTGTCTATTCTTTCAAAACTCAGGTCTTAGATTAATTGATCTGTTGTACTGTTTTCTGGGGTTCTATAATGTTTATTTCTGCTCTAATGCTTATTATTTCTCTTCTGCTGGCCTTGGGCTTTCTTTATCTAGCTTCTTTAGGTGTAAGGTTAGGTTGTTTATTTTGGGCCTTTCCTGCTTCTTGCGACAGGCCTGAATTGCAATGTATTTTCCTCTTAGGACTGCCTTTGCTGCTTCCCTAAGGGTTTGGACTGTTGAGTTTTCATTTTTATTCACTTCCATATATTTTTTAATTTCTTCTTTAATTTCCTAGTTTACCCATTCATTCTTTAGTAAGATGTTCTTTAACCTCTCTGTATTTGAAGACTTTCCAATTTTTTTCTTGTGGTTGATTTCAAGTTTCACAGAATTGTGATATGAAAATATGCATGGTATGATCTCAATTTTTTTATACTTGTTGAGGGCTGTTTTTTGACCCAGTATGTGATGTATTTTGTAAAATGTTCCATATGCACTTGGGAAGAATGTGTATTCTCCTGCCTTAAGATGAAAAGTTCTAAATATCTCTCTTAAGTCCATCTGGTCCAATGCATCACTCAGAGCCATTGGTTCATTAATGGGTTTCTGTCTTTATGATCTGTCCATTGCTGTAAGTGGATTTTTAAAGTCCTATACAGGGGCGCTTGGGTGGCTCAGTCGGTTAAGCGGCTGACTTCGGCTCAGGTCATGATCTCACGGCCTGTGAGCTCGAGCCCCGTGTCGGGCTCTGTGCTGACAGCTCAGAGCCTGGAGCCTGTTTCAGATTCTGTGTCTCCCTCTCTCTGACCCTCCCCCATTCATGCTCTGTCTCTCTCTGTCTCAAAAATAAATAAATGTTAAAAAAAATTAAAAAAAAATAAAGTCCTATACAATTACAGTATTATTATTTAAACATTTGTTTGTTTGTGATTTATTTATTTGTTTATGTATTTCATATTCCCACGTTGGAGACATAAACATTTACTATAGTTAGCTCTTCTTGATGGATAGTCCCCTTAATTATGATATAATGCCCTTCTTAATCCCTTGTTACAGTCTTAGTTTTAAAACCTAGTTTATCTTATATAAGTGTGACTACTCTGGCTTTCTTTGACATTCATTATAATAATTGATTCTCTATCTCTTCACTTGCAATCTGCAAGTCTCCTTCCTTATTTCTAAAATGACTCTCCCATATGCATAATATTGATGGTTCTTGTTTTTTTAATTCATTCTAATACCCTATGTCTTTTGATTGGGTATTTAGTCCATTTACATTTAGAATGATTACTGAAAGATATGGATTCAGTGCCACTGTGTTACCTGGAGGTTTTGTGTTTGTGGTGATGTCTCTAGTACTTTGTAGTCTTTGCTGCCTTCCACTAACAGACCTCCCCTTAGGATCTCTTTCAGGGATAGTTTAGTGGTCATGAACTCCTTTAGGTTTTGTTTGTCTAGGGAAGCCTTTATCTCTCCTTCAATTCTGAATGACAGCCTTGCTGGATAAAGGATTCTTGGGTGTATATTTTTCCAATTCAGCACATTGAATATTTCCTGCCACTCCCTTCTAGCCTATCAAGTTTCAGTGGACAGGACTGTTACTACCCTTATGTGTCTACCCTTGTAAGTTAAAGCCCGTTTGTCCTAGCTGCTTTCAGAATTCTCTCTTTTGTAGCTGTCCACAGAAGGAAAAGTTCTCATACACTTTGAGCAGATGTGCACAGCTGCCTCTGCCAGCAAAACAGCAGCAGCAGCAAACTGCAGATAGCCCTTATTTCATTATTTCATTAGATAGAAGTATCAAATAATATCAAATCAAGGAAAGAGAGCACAAAGGATGTTTAAACATTAGCCATATATATGTCTGATGGCTATGTTAAGGCACGAAGGGAGTGTTTGTGGTTTCAAGAGATATCAGGGAGTTATAGTGTGTTGTATATAAACTGTCCTTTGGGGGATTGTGGGGCTCTGTATCTCCTACTGCTATCGCGTTGGACAGCCTTGAGACCAAAACATTGCTGACCCCATTCACCCTTCAGGACTTACAATACACTCTTTAGAAATAACTCCACACTCTTTATCTTGTATTTTGCAAGTTTTGCTCTCACATGTCATGGCATTGACCTGTTTTCATTCATTTTGAAGGGAGTTCTCTTTGCCTCTTTGGCTTGGATGCCTGTTTCCTTCCCTAGATTAGGAAAGTTTTCAGCTATAATTTATTGAAATAAACTTTACACCTCTTTCTCTCACTCTTCTTTTCTGGTACTTCTATAGTATGTATATTGTTTAGTCTTATGGAATCACTTAGCTCTCTAATTCTTCCATGATGTTCTAGTGATTTCCTTTCTCTCTTTTTTTCAGCTTTATTATTTTGCATAATTTTACCTTCTATTTCCCCTATTCTCTCTTCTGCTTCTTCACCCTCACTGTCACTGTATCTAGTTTGTTTTGCATCTCATTTATTATATTTCTTAATTCATCCTGACTAGTTTTATATCTTTGATCTCTGCCACCATGATTTCTCTGGTGTCTTCTATGCTTCTTTCAAGCCCAGATATTAGTCTTATGACTTTTATTTTAAATTATTGTTCAAATATATTGTTTATATCTGTTTTGAGTAATTCTCTGGATGTCTTTTTTTCCTGAATTTTCTTTGAGGAGATGAATTCCATCTCATAATTTTGGTTCAGTTTATGTCTTTTACGTGTTTTAATAGCTTGTTATATGTCCTGCATGTGTGACTACTAATATATTAAAAAGGCGTCATACACTGTTCAGGGCATGGCACTTCAGGTAGTGTTTTTGGAGTGTGTTGTGTGCACCTGTTGTTGCGTTTTGACTTCTATATCCCACTGTCAGTCCTCTTCAAAGCGTCTCCTTGCTTGTAGTGGTGAAGTGTTTGTATCCTCAACCAGGTGTGCTTTGATTCATTCACTGAAGTAACTGTGGGAAAAAAATGAGGGGGGTGGTTAGCATGATCCCATACAAAGTGAAAATGAAAAGGGAGAAAAGAAGACCAAGCAGAGAATCAAAAGAACTATAAGGTATTAACCCAGAGATAAAGGAAAATAAAGAAAAAAAATTAGAAAAAAAGTGTAAAAACAGTAAAAATGCCTGTTTAAACAAACAAACCAACCAGAGAGAATTACATATGTATAGACATAGATATAAATATAGATATAGATATATAGAAATCAGAAATATAAAAAGAAATCAGAAACTATGAACCTGATTCCAAGAGAAAAAATAAAAAAGAAAAGGGTAGAAAGAAAAAGAAAATTGAAGAGAAGATTAAAGAAGAGAGGAACAGAGCAAACTGACAAATGGGAAGACAAACAGTCAAAAACAAAAAGCCATTGTCTGTTGGTGCCTGGGACCTGTGGCTATGCTGGTCTGGAGGAGAGGCTGTCTGGTTGGCTCAGTGTCATTCTTCCTCTAGTAGATAAGCTGTTTCTAGTCACAGAGGGGTGGGGTTTGGTGTAAATGGCGCACTTCCACTGGGGGCCACTGTGCTTTCTATGAAGTTCCACTGTGTTGGTGATGGAGAGAAAAATGGAGACACCCCAATCCCTCCTCCCTGGTCTAGGTGTCTCAAAACACGCTATTCAGGCACCCATCACAAATTAGCATTGGTGATCAGCTTGCCATGCTCCATAGTTCTCTGGTGGCTTCTAGGCGCTTGGCTGGGATTAAAAACCTGATGTTTTATAGGGCCCTGCACTTTGTAGGCCCTGTTCTGGTGGAGCACCCCCTCAGCTCTACCAATTGAAGGCCTTTAGCTAGCACCTACAGGGTCTTTAGCCCTTGCAGAGGCAATATACCCTCTTCCCACAGTACTTAGGGAGGGAATTGTTCTCTCCCAGTGCACTGTGAGATTGCTTCAGTGCCCCAGAGCCAGCTCCTTATCCCACCCACCCACCCCCAGGCATGCACACACAGCTGGCTCTGGTCCAGAGAAAGTTGCACACTTTTGAAACCTCTGAGCTTCAGCTCCTAAGGCTGTTTGCAAAATAGAAACTGGAACTTTTCATGTTTCTCATTCCCCAGTCCGTGATCCAGACAGGTTTTCCTCTTGTGCTAAATAGATACTGAAACCCTCCCTCTTTCTCTCCCTTTTGTCTCTCCACAGAAGGGGTTTCCTCCCCTCTGTGCCTACACTGTTTTATCTCCCACAATTCACATACACGCACCTTGATCCTGCCATGCTATTGTCTTCCACCTGTGGAGATCCTTCTGCCGCTCCACAGATTGATATCCTGGGTGTTCTAAGTGATCAATACAGCTGTGTTTGAGAAACAAGAGAAACCCCAGTTCCCTTACTTCTATGCTACTTTAACTTCTCTGAATATTTTAAGATCTTTGGTCTCCATACAAAACAAAACAAAACAAAACCATCACTCGGTAAAGATTCTTATCACAGGCTCAGGGCTCCTCATGGTCTCACCCATACCCCAGCTTCACCTCCAAGACAGGGCCAGGATTATGGAGCAGAGCCACCAAGACTGAGTGGGAAATTATTTTCGAGACCTGCAGGAAAGGTGTTCAAAAACGTTTGGTTTTACTAAGGAGATTTAGTGGGACCAGGAGGCTAGAGAAGAGCTGGGGAAAAGCACCTGAGTATGTATGTATGTAATCTTGAAGGGAATGCCAGGGTGGCCCAAGTATGTGAGATCAGCATCTACACTTCTGTATTTGAACTTTATGAACAAGTTCAGTGAATCTGGTACGTCAGGTTTTTCATAAAGTCAAGGTCTCTATACCATTACAGGAGCAAGGACCTAATTTTCAAAACAAAGGACCTGGGAATGGAGGCTATTTAATGGTGACTAAGATGGAAGATTCCTACTAGGAGAGAAAAATCAGAACACCCTGGCTGGGTCTTATATTGGTCCTTTTTTTTTTTTTTTTTTTTTTTTTTTTTTTTTTTTACTGAGTGGTTTTCTTAACCAAAGTAAGAGAAAGTCAAGTCCCAGTGATCATCCAAGAATGTTTCCTCTGAGTCCTTTACCCCAGTGCAGCTTTATTAGTCTTTTATTTTAAGTCTCAAATACTACATCTTCCTAATCTTTCCACACAGTAGAGTAAGGTTTGTCATTTTTTAGTAAAACATATGGGGTTTGAGCCATAGAGAAAAAAAATGGAATTCATTTTTGACAGTAGCTAGCCAGTCCAAGAAATTTTCATAGTTGGTGTTTAGTTTTAGGTTTGGTGAAGTTCAGGATGCTGTGAAGCCTACCTAGATTCAAATGCAGCCTCTGTTCTGAGATTAGGTTCACTAAGTAAGCAAACTGAATTTTTTTTTTCTTTGGAAGCTTTGTGTCCATTCAAGACAAAAAGTTTTAACTGCATGGGACACATAGACAATTAAAAAGGATCCCATGATTATTTCTCTGGTGGCTTTAACTGAAAAGGCACTGGCAGGAATGGCTGTCAGGCAAGAGGGACATCCCCATGCTACAGGTTCTATCTGTTGACTATAATACCCTATGGTGGATTCTGTCTTCTTGTCAAGAGATTTGAGAAGGGAGCAGAAAATCAAATCATCTATGTATTCTAACAACGTAGAGCCTACAGATAACAGTTTTTAAGACTTGTGAAAAGTAAAAAGAACTGTTGGTGTAACCTTGGAACATTACTCTCCAGGTATATTATGATTCTTCCCAAGTGAAAACAAACATGTATTGGTTATCCATGTCAACTGGAATACTAAAAATGCACTGCATATATCAATTACAGTGAAAGAGTTGCTTTTATTGAAAATGGATGTCAGAATATTGTGGTTGAGAACAAAAGAACGTCAAGGGATAACAATGTTATTTATTGCCTGGAAGTCCCGGGAAAACTTCCAAACTTGGCCACTGGGTTTTCTCACGGGTTAAATGGGGGTGTTGCAGGGACTAGTTCAGGGGACAATGAGGCCTTGAACCTTGTAATCCTCTACAATGGGATGGATGCCGCAAAGGCTGCTTCACTTGTAAATAATTCTGAGGGGAGGTTTTGAGGGATCTATTTGAATCTTGATAGGAGGTGTACTTTGGATTCTGCCAATTAAAGTTGAAGATTTGACCCATAAAGAGGATGATAGCTGATCTAATAAAGCCAAATAATCAGTGTCTCCTGACTCAGCTATAGTGCAGTCAATGATTATGCAAATAAAAGATGTCAAATTATCATTTAATTCACTTAATTGGTTATTTGTATCACTACTGTAAAATTCTAAAAGTATTTACCCCTTTTCTCCTGGCATAATACTTTTTTCCAAGAAATTTCACCCCAGTAAATTAAAAGGAGTGGGGGACTAAGGAGAAAAGGATGAGTATCTTTCAAAGGGCCTAAACAAATGTGAACGAGTTCTGAGACAGGAATCTGTTGATGTTTATTTAAAAAAAAAACTGTTTAAACTGGTTTAGTACTCTAAGGCAGGAGTTACTTTATAGCAGTGGAATTGAGCACCAGAAATGTAGCTCCAGTGTCCATAAGGACGGAGAAATATTCGTTTCCAATCTCGAGTGTGGTCTTTCCAAGGTGAATATGAGGAAAGATTGGGAGGAGCCTCTGTAGTTTCCTGGAGCATCATTAAGGAGGATCCTGTGAGACAAAAAACCAGAGACATTGCTACAAGCATGAAACCTACAGATATCACAATGACTCTAAACCCATATCTTTCTATAATAACACTGGACATAAATGGACTAAATGTGCCAACCAAAAGTCATAGGGTATCAGAATGGATAAAAAAACAAGACCCATCTATTTGCTGTCTACAAGAGACTCATTTTAGACCTGAAGACACCTTCAGATAGAAAGTGAGGGGATGGAGAACTATCTATCATGCTACTGGAAGTCAAAAGAAAGCTCGAGTAGCCATACTTATATCAGACAAACTAGACTTGAAATTAAAGGCTGTGACAAGAGATGAAGAAAGGCATTATATAATATTACAGGGTCTATCCACCAGGAAGAGCTAACAATTATAAATGTCTATGCACCAAATATGGGAGCCCCCAAATATATAAAACAATTACTCACAAACATAAGCAACCTTACTGATAAGAATGTAGTAATTGCAGGGGAATATAATACCCCACTTAGAACAATGGATAGATCATCTAGATACAGGATCAAAAAAGAAACAAGGGCCCTGAATGATACATTGGACCAGATGGACTTGACAGATATATTTAGAACTCTGCATCCCAAAGCAACAGAATATACTTTCTTCTCGAGGGCACATGGAACATTCTCCAAGATAGATCACATACTGGGTCACAAAACTGCCCGTCATAAGTATACAAGAATTGAGATCATACCATGCATACTTTCAGACTACAATGCTAGGAAGCTTGAAATCAACCATAGGAAAAAGTCTGCAAAATCTCCAAAATATGGAGGTTAAAGAACACCCTAGTAAAGAATGAATGGGTCAACCAGGCAATTAGAGAAGAAATTAAAAAATATATTGAAACAAACAAAAATGAAAAAACAGCAATCCAAACGCCTTGGGATGCAGTGAAGGCAGTTCTGAGAGGAAAATACATTGCAATCCAGGCCTATCGCAAGAAACAAGAAAAATCCCAAATACAAAATCTAACAGCACACCTAAAGGAAACAGAAGCAGAACATCGAAGACAGCCTAAACCAAGCAGAAGAAGAGAAATAATAAAGATCAGAGCAGAAATAAACAATATAGAATCTAAAAAAAACTGTAGAGCAGATCAATGAAACCAAAAGTTGTTTTTTTGAAAAAATAAACAAAATTGATAAACCTCTAGCCAGGCTTCTCAAAAAGAAAAGGGAGATGACTCAAATAGATAAAATCATGAATGGAAATGGAATTATTACAACCAGTCCCTCAGAGATACAAGGAATTATCAGGGAATACTATGAAAAATTATATGCAAACAAAATGAACAACCTGGAAGAAATGGACAAATTCCTAAACACCCACACACTTCCAAACCTCAATCAGGAGGAAATAGAAAGCTTGAACAGACCCATAACCAGCAAGGAAATTGAATCAGTTATCAAAAATCTCCCAACACATAAGAGTCCAGGACCACATGGCTTCCCAGGAGAGTTCTACCAGACGTTTAAAGCAGAGATAATACCTATCCTTCTCAAGCTATTCCAAAGAATAGAAAGGGAAGGAAAACTTCCAGACCCATTCTATGAAGCCAGTATTACTTTGATTCCTAAACCAGACAGAGACCCAGTAAAAAAAGAGAACTACAGGCCAATATCCCTGATGAATATGGATGCAAAAATTCTCAATAAGATACTAGCAAATCGAATTCAACAGCATATAAAAAGAATTATTCACCATGATCAAGTGGGATTCATTCCTGTGATGCAGGGCTGGTTCAACATTCGCAAATCAATCAACGTGATACATCACATGAATAAAAGAAAAGATGAGAACCATATGATCATGTCAAGCGATGCAGAAAAAGCAGTTGGCAAAATTCCGCATCTTTTCTTAATAAAAACCCTTGAGAAAGTCGGGATAGAAGGAACATACTTACACATCATAAAGGCCATTTTTGAAAAGCCCAGAGCTAACATCATCCTCAATGGGGAAAAACTGAGAGCTTTTTCCCTGAGATCAGGAACACGACAGGGATGTCCACTCTCACCGTTGTTGTTTAACATAGTGTTGGACGTTCTAACATCAGCAATCAGACAACAAAAGGAAATCAAAGGCATCCAAATTGGCAAAGATGAAGTCAAGCTTTCGCTTTTTGCAGATGACATGATATTATACATGGAAAATCCGATAGACTCCACCAAAAGTCTGCTAGAACTGATACATGAATTCAGCAAAGTTTCAGGATACAAAATCAATGTACAGAAATCAGTTGCATTCTTATACACTAACAATGAAGCAACAGAAAGACAAATAAAGAAACTGATCCCATTCACAATTGCACCAAGAAGCATAAAATACCTAGGAATAAATCTAACCAAAGATGTAAAGGATCTGTATGCTGAAAACTATAGAAAGCTTATGAAGGTAATTGAAGAAGATTTAAAGAAATGGAAAGACATTCCCTGCTCATGGATTGGAAAAATAAATATTGTCAAAATGTCAATACTACCCAAAGCTATCTACACATTCAATGCAATCCCAATCAAAATTGCACCAGCATTCTTCTCGAAACTAGAGCAAGCAATCCTAAAATTCATATGGAACCACAAAAGGCCCCGAATAGCCAAAGTAATTTTGAAGAAGGAGACCAAAGCAGGAGGCATCACAATCCCAGACTTTAGCCTCTACTACAAAGCTGTCATCATCAAGACAGCATGGTAGTGGCACAAAAACAGACCCATAGACCAATGGAATAGAATAGAAACCCCAGAACTAGACCCACAAACGTATGGCCAACTCATCTTTGACAAAGCAGGAAAGAACATCCAATGGAAAAAAGACAGCCTCTTTAACAAATGGTGCTGGGAGAACTGGACAGCAACATGCAGAAGGTTGAAACTAGACCACTTTCTCACACCATTCACAAAAATAAACTCAAAATGGATAAAGGACCTGAATGTGAGACAGGAAACCATCAAAACCCTAGAGGAGAAAGCAGGAAAAGACCTCTCTGACCTCAGCCGTAGCAATCTCTTACTCTACACATCCCCAAAGGCAAGGGAATTAAAAGCAAAAATGAACTACTGGGACCTCATGAAGATAAAAAGCTTCTGCACAGCAAAGGAAACAACCAACAAAACTAAAAGGCAACCACCGGAATGGGAAGAGATATTTGCAAATGACATATCGGACAAAGGACTGGTATCCAAAATCTATAAAGAACTCACCAAACTCTACACCCGAAAAACAAATAACCCAGTGAAGAAATGGGCAGAAAACATGAATAGACACTTCTCTAAAGAAGACATCCAGATGGCCAGCAGGCAAACGTCGCCCCTCATCAGGGAAATACAAATCAAAACCACACTCAGATATCATCTCACGCCAGTCAGAGTGGACAAAATGAACAAATCAGGAGACTATAGATGCAGGAGAGGATGTGGAGAAACAGGAACCCTCTTGCACTGTTGGTGGGAATGTAAATTGGTGCAGCCACTCTGGAAAACAGTGTGGAGGTTCCTCAAAAAATTAAAAAGAGACCTACTCTATGACCCAGCAGTAGAACTGCTAGGAATTTATCCAAGGGATACAAGAGTACTGATGCATAGGGGCACTTGTACCCCAATGTTTATAGCAGCACTCTCAACAATAGCCAAATTATGGAAAGAGCCTAAATGTCCATCAACTGATGAATGGATAAAGAAATTGTGGTTTATATACACAATGGAGTACTACGTGCCAATGAGAAAGAATGAAATATGGCCCTTTGTAACATCGTGGATGGAACTGGAGAGTGTGATGCTAAGTGAAATAAGCCATACAGAGAAAGACAGATACCATATGTTTTCACTCTTATGTGGATCCTGAGAAACTTAACAGAAACCCATGGAGGAGGGGAAGGAAAAAAAAATAGAGGTTAGAGTGGGAGAGAGCCAAAGCATAAGAGACTCTTGAAAACTGAGAACAAACTGAGGGTTGATGGGGGGTGGGAGGGAGGGCAGGGTGGGTGATGGGTATTGAGGAGGACACCTTTTGGGATGAGCACTGGGTGTTGTATGGAAACCAATTTGACAATAAATTTCATATATTGGAAAAAAAAAGAAAACTGGATTACCAACATCTATATTAGATAAATCTAGACTTTAAAAACAGAGTGTAACAAGAGATAAATAAACACATTGTACCATAATAAAAGGATAATCCAACAAGAGATAAATATTGTAAATATTTATGCAGCCCACGTGGAAACACATATATAAAACAATTAATAACAAATAAAATGAATTAAATGATTAGTATACAATAATGGCGGGGGACTTAATACCCCAGTTACATCATAGAACAGATTATCTAAACAGAAAATCCATTAAGACACAATGGCTTTAAATGATACATTGGACAAGGTGGACTTAACAGATATATTCAGATCATTTCATCATAAAGCAAAAGAATACACTTTCTATTAAAGTACACACAGGATATTCTCCAGAATAGATCACATATTAGGTCACAAATTAGGTTGTAAAAACAAAAATATTGAAATTATACCATGCATCTTTTCTGACCACTATACTATGAAACTAGAAGTTAACTACAAGAAAAAATTGGAAAGACCACACATACATGGAGGTTTAACAACATGCTACTAAACAATGAATGAGATCCAGGAAATAAATGAAGAAATGAAACAAGTGAAAATAAAGACAGAATTCTTTAAAATTTTTCTTGCCACTGTTATTTAACATAGTACTGGATGTCCTAGCCACCGTAATCAGACAATAGACGAAAATGGATTCAAATCAGCAAGGAAAAAGTTAAACTTTCACTATTTGCACATGATATGATAGTCTATATAGAAAACCTGAAAGACTCCACCCAAATACTGCTAGAAATGATCAAGGAATTCAGTATATTTTCAGGATATGAAATCAATGTACAGAAATATGTAGCATTTCTATACATCAATAACGAAGCAGCAGGAAGATAAAAAATGGAGTCATTTCCATTTACAATTGTACCCAAAGCAATAAAACACCAAGGAATAAACCTAAGCAAAGAGGCTAAAGACCTGTAATCTGAAAATTATGAAACTGATGGGAAAAAAAAATTGAAGATGACACAAAGAAATTGAAAAACCTGCCATTTTCATGGATTGGAAGAACAAACATTTTTTATTTATTTTTTATTTTATTTTGTATTTTTTTTAATTTTTTTTAACATTTATTTATTTTTGAGACAGAGAGAGACAGAGCGTGAATGGGGGAGGGTCAGAGAGAGGGAGACACAGAATCTGAAACAGGCTCCAGGCTCTGAGTGGTCAGCACAGAGCCCAACGCGAGGCTTGAACTCACGGACCGCGAGATCATGACCTGAGCCAAAGTCGGACACTTAACCGACTGAGCCACCCAGGCGCCCCAGAACAAACATTTTTTAAATGTCTATATTACTCAAGGCAATTTACACATTTAATGTAATTCCTATTCAAATACCACCAGCATTTTTCACAGATTTAGAAAAAAATAATTCTAAAATTTGTATGGAACCACAAAATACCCTGAAAGCCAAAGCAATCTTGAAAAAAAACAAAACAAGCTGGAGGCATCACAATTCCAGACTTCAAGTTATGTTACAAAGATGTAGCCACCAAAACAGTATGGTACTGGAAACAACATAGACATATTGATCAATGGAACAAAATAGAGGGTCGCCTGGGTGGCTCAGTCAGTTAAGCGTCTGACTCTTGATTTTGGCTCAGTTCATGATCTCATGGTTTGTGAGTTTAAGCCCCACATTGGGCTCCTCGCTGACAGCATGGAGCTTGTTGGGGATTCTCTCTCTCTCTCCCTTTATCTCTGCCCCTCCCCTGCTCTCTCTCTCTCTCTCTCTCTTAAAAAATAAAGTATAAAAAATGGAACAAAATAGAAAATCGATAAACAAACTCACAACTACATGGTCAATTTTCTTCAAAAAGGCAGGAAAGAATATTGAATGGGAAAGGACAATCTCTTCAACAAATGGTGTTGGGAAAACAAGACAGCAGCATTCAAAAGAAAGAAACTGGACAACTTTCTTATGCCATACACAAAAACAAATTCAAAATGGATGAAATAACTAAATGTGAAACAGCAAAGAGGAGAGGAAAACAGAAGCAGTAACCTTTTTTACATCAGCTGTGGCAACTTCTTTCTATATATGTCTCCTGAGGCATGGGAAATAAAAGCAAAAATAAACTACTGGGACTTCATCAAAATAAAAAGCTTCTGCACAGTGAAAGAAATAATCAAGAAAACTAAAAGGCAACCTATGGAATTGGAGAATATATTTGCAAATGACATATATGATAAAGTGTTAGTATTCAAAATATATAAAGAACTTACAGAATGCTACACTCCAAAAATGAATAATTGAATTAATAATGGTAAGAAAACATGAATAGACATTTTTCTACAGAAGATATCCATATGGGCAATAGACACATGAAAAGATGCTCCACATCACTGATCACCAAGGAAATAAAAATCAAAACTACAATATCACCTCACACTTTCCCAGTGGTTAAAATTAACAACACAAGAAAAAAAAAAACAGGTGTTGGTGAATATGTGGAGAAAGGAGAACCCCCTTGCACTGTTGGTGGAATGGAAACTCATGCAACCCCTCTGGAAAACAGTTATGCAGGTTCCTCAAAAATTTCATAATAGGACTACCCCATGATCCCATAACTGCACTAGGTATTTACCAAAAGCATACAAAAATACTGATTTGAAGGGACACATGCACCCTGATGTTTACAGAGGCATTATCAACAATAGCCCAGCTATGTAAAGAGCCCAAATGTCATCTACTCTAATGATAGATAGATATAGATATAGATATAGATACAGATATAGATATAGGCATATCTGAATATTACTCACCCATCAAAACAAATGAAATCTTGCCTTTTGCAAAAACATGGATGGAGCTAGAGAGTATTATGGTAAGAGAAATAAGTCAGTCAGAGAAAGACAAATACAATATGGTTTTACTCATATATGGAATTTAAGAAACAAAACAGATGACCATATGGGAAGGAAAAAAAAGAGAGAGGGAAGCAAACCATAAGACACTCTTAACTATAGAGAACAAACACGGTTAATGGAAGGACGTTGGGGAAGAGCTAAATGGGTGACGAGCACTGGGTGTTATATTTCAGTGATGAATCACTAAATTCTATGCCTGAAGCCAATATTACTGTATATGTTAACTAACTAGAATTTAAATAAAAATTTGAAACAAAAAATGTGAATCGTCTGTTGAGACCAGATAGTAGAAGCTTTATTTTGAGTGTTGCTAATTCTCAGGCATTAATAAGTGGGGAGGAGTTTTATGAAAAAGTTAAAAAAAAAAGTTAACTCAGTTTTTTATCCCAGAGGGCAGACAGTGCAGGTTTTTTTCTAGATGTTACACTCAATGCTTATTTAGATGTTAAAGTGAAGAAAACAGTGATATCCAATGAATTTTCTGATTTCATGTTTGAATTTCTGTGATGATGGCATCAGATGTTCTGGTAAACTTTCTGCGGCTCACACAGTGGTCAAGAGGAAGTTTTCCCATACACTATCTTTTTTGGTGACGTCCTTGACATTCATAGAAACTCACATATCTAAAGCTTGCAGGGTTTTTTGGAAAATGTCCATTTTAAATCTCAGTAATTCTAAATCAGAGGGAAGAATAGTTTAGTGAGGTTATAGAGGATTTGGGAGAATTGAGGATTTTCCAAAGGCTCTCAAAATGTGTAAGAAGGAAGCCACAAAGTTACACCATAGCTGTCCATTGTAATACAAATTTTCTCTGTGAGGTCTTCACAACCACTTCAGTCAGACATAATCAATGCCAGACTAATTTGTTTATAAAACAAATTTAATTTTAGTCTTATTTGTGTGTAGTCTTATTTAACTTAGCCTGAATATTTACATAATTTCAGCTTTATTAGTGATAGACTACATATGTCCCTTGATCGCCTTGCTGAAATTTTCAGAAGAATTCTGATTGGATTTGCAAAGCCTCTCAAGGTTAGGAAGATAAGCCAATATCTTGCCACCAGATTTTGCCTACAATACCCACAGATTTGGGAGAATTCCACTCTCCTCAGGGTCCTCAAAGTTTCCTGGAGCCTTTTTAGAAGTATCCTTTCTCAGTGCATGGCAAGAAAATCTATATGACTTTTATAGGCCAGTTTTTCTAACGGGGGATATATGGGCATTTGCTTCCTAAAGTCAACCTTAGTTCCTTAAAACTGGTCGTATATAATTCAATGAATATTATTCTCTATTATAACATTTACTCAGAACCTTGGTAATATACCCAGTGCATCAAGTTGTGTCCTTGGGGAGCAGGTGGGGGGACATCTGGGGGCTCAGTTGTTTAAGTGTCCAACTCTGTATTTTGGCTCAAGTCATAATCTCACAGTTTGTGTAACCAAGGCCCATGTCAGTCTCCGTGGTGACAGCACAGAGCCTGCTTAGGATTCTTTCTGCATCTCTGTCTCTCTCTCTTTAGAAATAAATAAACGTGGTTTTTTGTAAAAAAAAATTCCAATAAAAATTGTGTCCCAGATTATTTTTAATCATAAGTGTACTCTTCAATCCCCATCCCCTATTTCTGCCATCCCCTTACTCACCTCCAATAGTTTATTCTCTACAGTTAAAAGTCTATTTCTTGGTTTCTCTCTTTTTTTTTCCATTGTTCATTTTTTGTTTCTTATTCCACATATGAGTGTAATCATGTGGTATTTGTCTTTCTCTGAATGACTTATTTCATTTTGCATTAGACTCTCTAGCTCTATCCATACTGTTGCAAATGGCAAGATTTCATTCTTTTTTATGGATGAATAATATTCCAGTGGTGTGTGTGTGTGTGTGTGTGTGTGTGTACACATATATACCACATTTTCTTTGTTCATACATCCATCAGTGGACATGGGCTGCTTCGATAGTTTGGCTATTGTAAATAATGCCACAACAAACATTGGCATGCATGCATACCTTTGAATTAGTGTTTTTATAATTGGGGAGGTAAACCCATTAGTGAAATTACTGGATTGTAGGGTAGTTGTACTTTTAATTTTTTAAGGAAACTCCATACTGTTTTCAATAGTGGCTGCACCAGTTTATACTCCCACTGACAGTCATTTGCAAGAGGGTTCATTTTTCTCCATATCCTCACCAACACTTGTTCTTTCTTGTGTTTTATTTTATCCATTCTGACAGGTGTGAGGTGTTGCTGCGTTTTAGTTTTGATTTGTATTTCCCTGATGATCAGTGATGTTGAGCGTATTTTTATATGTCTTTTGGCCATCTGAATGTCTTCTTTTGGATAAACGCCTGTTAATGTGTTCTGCCCATTCTTTAATTGGATTATTGTTGTTGTTGTTTAAATTGAGTTGTGTCAGTTATTTATATATTTTGGATACTAACCTTTCATTGGATATGTCATTTGCAAATAACTTCTCCCATTATAAAGGTAACATTTCGTTTGTTGTTTGCTACCTTCACTCTGTAGAAACTTATTATTTTGATGAAGTACCAATAGTTTATTTTTGCCTTTATTTCCTTTGCCTAAGGGGATATATGTCGATCTCACTGGGCCGTGGACCTAGGGTGGCAAAGGAACTGAGAAAAAAAGAGGACAGTATAGCGAGGCACAGGGTGCCCCGAGCCAATAGCCCGAGATACCAAGGTTTATTGTACATCTTCTTATATATGTTTTCAGGAAAAAAACCAGATCAGCAATGATTAACAACAGAAGCTTAGCAAAGCATGTCAACAATGTACATCTGATTCAGCTGTCTTACGTATGTTGTGTAGGAGAGCAGTCTTGCAGATACATATGTTCTGATAAGAATCATGATGATAGAGGCAAAGACAAAGAAGGGAGTGAATGCACTGTGCTATATACAGCTGACTTCCTTTAAGCAAAACATCCCTATTTGTGTACTAAAGAACAGACCACATTTCCCAAGAGCAATTCACTCAAGTCCTCTCAAGTTATTTTTAACTTTATGATCTCGAGTTTTCTCAGAGATCTTGGAGCCTGAATGAATATGCGCCTGTGGTCATTGTGGTGTTCTGTTTCCCACAGTACCCCCTTCCCTTTCAAAGCCGCAGCTGTAGTAAGCATCTTATGATGAAAGCTCTGTGCATTCCTTCGCCTTCTAAGGGTGCAGTATCCTTCGATGTAAGACCCTCTACAGGGTTTTCTTCACAGCCTCTAGTCAAATTTACAGGGAGCCAAACCCCTATACGTGTGCCAAGGTTCAAGTCATGACTGCCAGCATGGCTGAGAACAAGCGTTTAGGAGTTTTGCTGGATTTAGTTGTTTCCAGGACTCATTCTACACATTGTGTGAGATTCTTCAGTTGTCCCCATGTGGGAGGAGGGATTGGAGCCATCTTCTATTTTTGGGGTCTCTTCAGGGTCAGTGCCACCATCTCCTTCACCAGGGGTTGGGTCGTCAGGCCTTATAGTGGCTGAGAAGTCTCCTTCATTTTGCTGATGTCTAATCCTGGGCTGGACTTTCCAAAGAGGTATCCATATTTGTTGACGGGATCCATCTGGAATTACACAAGCATAACCAGGGCCTCGGATAATAAGGTTCCTGAGCTGCCAGTGATTATCTTCATTTTTTAACCAGATAGGTTTTTTTTTTTTCTGTGGGAATCTGTTGGAGTAAAGTGTTTATCCACACGTGTGTATGTCTCACCCTGCAATAAATTTAAAAAATTTAAGGTAAATAGTGCTTGGGCCATAATATCTTGGGGAGAGAGTCCCCCTTTCTTTTTAGTTAGAAGTTTGACTAATTGTCTTCTAAGGGTTGCATGTGTGCATTCTACTATAGCCTGTTCTTGAGGATTGTAAAGGATACCTGTGACATGTTGGATCTGCTAATCCAGTAGAAAGTCATGTAGACATCTGGTTACATAAGCAGGTCCATTATCAGTTTTAATGCTAGTGGGCAATCTCATAACCAAAAAAAAAAAAAAAAAAGACAAGTAAATGAGAAATAACATGTCCTGTTTTCTTCCCCCAAGAGAGGGGGAAAGAAAATTCAGAAAAGGTATCAATAGTAACATGAATGTAAGAGAGGCTCCCAAAAGCTGGAAAATGTGTAACATTCATTTGCCAAATACAATTTGGAATAGTATCTCGAAGGTTAACTCCTGATGTGTGCTCAGTTAAACCCAGAGGTCTACAAATGGGACAATGGGAAACTGGCAAGGTACATGGGAATCTTATAGTGTACATGAAGGTGATTAGCATGTTAAATGTGAGTGTTCCTCATGTGGAGTGAGAAAAATAGATGAGGTGAGTAAATCAGCAGATTGGTTTCCGAAAGCCAGAGGTCCAGGGAGATTTGAGTGAGAACAGATGTGAGTTATATATAGGGGATGCATCAGAGACTGAATCTCAAGCTGTAAGTCTTGAAGTAGAGGGTTAATGATAGCATGGGTAGTGGAGATAAAAGCAGTCTCCAAAGGGGGTCACCAGACCTACTATATCAGAAACCACATTAAGAGGTCCTGGGATAGATTGGAGGAGGTAGAAAATAGTGACTAATTCAACTTGCTGAGCTGATGTATAAGAGGTCTGTATAGATTTTGTAAAGACGCCGGCTCTGACGGAAGAGGAGCCATCAACGAAATAGGTAGGTGCAGAAAGAATGGGAGAATCGCAAACAACAGGGTTATTGATCCAGGGGGTTCATTTCAAAAAGTCCCATAATTTTCCTGAGGGATAATGACATCCAATGTGTCCTGTATAATCAGCAAAGGCAAACTGTAAAGAGGGAGGAAAAAGGGAAAATGTCCTTAAAGGTAGCTGAGGCAAGTGGTAAAACAATTAAAGTTGGATCGAATCCCAGGATTTGGATAGCTCTTTTTTATCCTTGAATAACAAGTGAAGCTATAAGAGAAATATACAGGGTTACAGTGTGAGATGTCTTCATGTGAAGAGTCATCCATTCCAAGGGTCTATCTTCTTGTGCCAAAATTCCTGTAGGAGAGTGAGAGGTAGGGAAAATGAGGAGGAGTAAAGGCAGTGAAGCACCATATCTGTAAGCAAAAGAGGTTTTTAAGCATTCTTCAATGAACTGGAGTTCATTTTCTGCTTCTGGTGACAAGTGATGTGGACTGTCCAGAGCAGTATCACCTTGTAAGCATTAAATAAATTTTGTAATTGGTAAGTAGGAATGCCTAACAAAGGGTGTATCCAATTGATATCCCCAAGGAGTTTTTGAAAATCATTAAGTGTGTTAAGATTATCTTTGCAGATCTGCATACTTTGTGGCTTCACAGTGGTCCAGTCAACTATGGTACCTAAATAGGAGGCCGGGGTGGCGGTCTGAATTTTTTCCAGGGCAATAATAAGCCCAGCAGCAATGAGGTGAGATGAGGTTTCATTGTAAAGCACTTGTAATTCCTCTTCAGTTTGTGTGGCTATTAATATACCATCCATATAATGAATTATGTAAGCTTGAGGATATCACTGGTTGCAGAACCTGGCCAAAGAAGTATTGACACATAGTAGGAGAATTAATCATACCTTGCTGGAGGACTGTCCAATGATATCATCTCATGGGCTCTTTATTATTTGGACTGGGAATGGAGAACACAAAGTTTTCCTTATCATAGGGATGTATTGCAAGAGTATAAAAACAATCCTTTAAATCAATAATTATTAGAGGCCATTGTTTTGGAATCACCATGGGCATGGGCAAGCCTGATGGCAAGGCACCTAAAGGTTCCATGATGGCGTTAACATTTCTGAGATCTGTGAAAAGGCTCCATTTTCCTGATTTTTTTCTTAATGACAAATACAGGAGAATTCCAGGGGGACTGGGAAGGCTCCATATGTCCTGCCAACAACTGTTCTTGAATTATTTGTTTTAAGACCTCAATTTTTCAGATGAAAGGGGCCATTGAGGGGTCCATAGAGGACAAGTTGTTTTCCATGTAATTTTAATGGGAGCAGGCTTATACTCCTCAATGGCCCCTAAGGGAAAGGATATCCTACTCCTGCTCTGTGAATTTGGCCCTGCGCAACAATTGCCTCTCTAATGCCTTGATGGTTTTTTACCTAGGCTTTGTCCCTCCCTGTAACCCATTTTGGTCATATGTTTGGCAGAGCCACTGGGAGGGATAACCAATTCTGCTCCCCATTGTTGTAACAAGTCTCTCCCCCAGAGGTTGATGGGGTGTTTAAAATAAAAGGTTGAGGAGGGCACCAAGATGGCGGAAGAGTATGGAAGTTTTTTTGGTGTCTCGCATCCATGATATACAGCCAGACCAACATTAAACCATCCTGCACACCTAGAAAACTGATCTGAGGATTAACACAACAATCTGCACAACCTGAACCACAGAACTCAGCAGGTACATGGAGTGGAGAGGTGAACTTGGGGAGAGAGAAGCCATGGTGGACAGGGAGCTGCTTTTGTGGGCAGAGAGAGGACAGAGATGGGGTGGGGGGAGGAATATGGTAAAAGCACCACTCCCCAAAAGCAGTTGGAGAGAAAGTGGAAAATTGGAAACAGCTACAGGGACTAAACTAAAAAGGGAGAAAGGAGAAAGGAGAGGGTTAAAATTCCATTAAGACTGTAAACAAGGGGAGCACAGAGGCTACAACTTCACAGGTATCGAACTGCTCTGGTGGGAAGGGCAAATCCCCAGGAGCAGAGTGGGGTCTGGGAGGTTCTTGGGCCACCTGGGGAAAAGTGGTTCCACTGTTGGAAGGACATTTGGTACAGACTGTTGAGGCCACCTGGTCCCAACAGACCCCAGAGAATGGCCACATTTGGTAGAACAAGGTCATTAAGGGTGAAGCTTGGTGCCAGATGTGTGTTGTGATTTTCCATAATCCCTGAAATGCTGCTGCTACACTATCTTGCGAACCTTTTCTGGGCCACGCTGGCACCCAGCCACAGTCTCTGGGCTTTGGCAGCAATATGGCAGCAGTATGGTCCTGCGAACTTACCTGGGTGCAGCTGGCATTTGGCCATTGCTTGGTGAAACCATCTGCAGAGGGTCAGAATGGGTCAAAGCTGCAGTCCCTCAGAAGCAATGGGCTGGGGAAAACAGCCACATCTGAGACAAAACTCTGGAGAGAGGTACTACCTGGGGCTTGGTCACAGACAGTGAAAAAGCAGAGAGCAGACAAAAGCTGAAGACAAAGGGCAAGTGTGCAATTGCTGATCAGGGAGAACAGAGTTCTGATACTAGAGACTGGGTAGCTGGATGATGCCATTTTTCACCGCTGTCCTGCATGGTCATATGCACCTACGAGTGCCACAACACTCCACCCCAATAGGCTACCAGTGCCATCTAGTGGAGAACAGAGCCATTACACGAAGCCCCACCAAACTGGGCCAACCTTGCTTTTCAAGAACACAAGTCTCACCGCCTTAGTTTATGGACTATAAAGCACTTCATAGTCTGACTTCTAGGGGAAAATGAAGTAATTTCAGTCGTATTTCAATCTGTTAGCAGGTCCAACTATTCAATTTTCTTTCTTTCTTTCTTTCTTTCTTTCTCTCTCTCTTTTTCACTTCTTTTCTTTTTCCTGAATACAGAAAGAGAAAAATTCATTTTTATATTTAATTTTTATTAAAATATTTTTCTTTAATTTTTATCTACTATGTTCTTTACTTTTGTGGATTTTTTTTCAAATTCCATTTTACTTCCATCATTTCATTTTAGTCTACTTCAGTATATTAATTTTTTTCAAATTCTTAAACAATTTCCTTTTTTTCCCCTTTTTTTCTCTAATCTATCAAACCACTTTCAACACCCAGACCAAAACCCACCTAGGATATAGCATCATTTATTCGATTTGTGTGTATGTGTTTAAGTTTTTAATTTTAATATTTTTTTAATTTTAATTTTTTCTAACTCATTACTCTTCTCCCTTCAAAATGACAAAATGAAGGAATTCACCCTAAAAGAAAGAGCAGGAAGTAACAACAGCCGGGGACTTAACCAATACAGATAGAAGGAAGATGTCTGACACAGAATTAAGAATCACAATATAAGAATACTAGCTGGAGCTCAAAATCGATTAGAATCCCTTTCTGCAGAGATAAAAGAAGTAAGAACTAGTCAGGATGAAATTAAAAAAATGCTATAACTGAGCTGCAATCATGGATGGATGCCACAGCGGCAAGGATGGATGAGGCAGAACAGAGAATCAGTGATATAGAGGACAAACTTCTGGAGAATGATGAAGCAGAAAAAAAAAGGAGATTAAGGCAAAAGAGCACAATTTAAGAATTAGAGAAATCAGTGACTCATTAAACAGGAACAACATCAGAATCATAGGGATCCCAGAAGAGGAAGAGAGAGAGATAGGGATAGAAGGGTTATGTGAGCAAATCATAGTGGAAAACTTTCCTAACCTGGGGAAAGACACAGGCATCAAAATCCAGGAATCACAGAGGACTCCCAGTAGATTCAGCAAAAACCAACCATCAACAAGGCAAACTCACAAAATACTCAGCCAAGGAGAGAATCATGAAAGCAGCAAGGGAAAAAAAAGTCCTTAACCTACAAGGGAAGACACATCACATTTGCAACAGACCTATCCACAGAAACTTGGCAGACCAGAAAGGAGTGGCAGGATATATTAAATGTGCTCAATCAGAAAAATATGCAGCCAAGAATTCTTTATCCAGCAAGGCTGTCATTCAAAATAGAAGGAGAGATAAAAGGTTTCCCAGACAAACAAACAATAAAGGAGTTTGTGACCACTAAACCAGCCCTGCAAGAAATTTTAAGGAAGACTCTGAGGGGAGAAAAGATTAAAATAAATAAATAAATAAATAAATAAATACCAAAAGCAACAAAGATTAGAAAGGACCAGAGAACACCACCAAAAACACCAACACTACAAGCAACATAATGGCACTAAATTCATATCTTTCAGTACTCACTCTAAACGTCAATGGACTCAATCCTCTAATCAAAAGACACAGCATAACAGAATGGATAAGAAAACAAGATCCATCTATATACTGCTTACAAGAGACCCACTTTAGACCTAAAGACACCTTCAGATTGAATGTAAGGGGATGGAGAATCATCTATCATGCTAATCGTCAACAAAAGAAAGTTGGAGTAGCCATACTTATATCAGACAATCTAGACTTTAAAATAAAGACTGTATCAAGAGATACAGAGGGCATTATATCATAATCAATGGTCTATCCACAGAGAAGACCTAACAATTTTAAACATTTATGTGCCAAACGTGGAAATGCCCAAATATATAAATCAATTAATCACAAACATAAAGAAACTCATCGATAGTAATGCCATAATAGTAGGATACTTCAACACCTCACTGACAGCAATGGACAGATCATCTAATCAAAAAATCAACAAGGAAACTATGGCTTTGACCACACTGGACCAGATGGACTTAACAGATATATTCAGAACATTTCATCCTAAAGCAGTAGAATATACATTCTTCTCCAGTGCACATGGAATGTTCTCCAGAATAGAACACATACTGGGACACAAATCAGCCCTCAACAAGTACAAAAACATTGATATCATACTGTGCATATTTTCAGACCACACTGTTATGAAACTCGAAATCAACTGCAAGAAGAAATTTGGAAAGATAACAATTACTTGGAAACTGAAGAACATCCTACTAAAGAATTAATGGGCTAACCAAGAAGTTAAAGAGGAAATTAAAAAGTGGATGGAAGCCAATGAAAATGGTAACACCACAACCCAAAACCTCTGGGGTGCAGCAAAGGTGGTAAGAGGAAATTATATAGCAATCCAGGCCTTCCTAAAGAATGAAGAAAGATCTCAAATACACAACCTAACCTTATACCTTAAAGATCTGTAAAAAGAACAGCAAATGAAACCCAAAAACCAGCAGAAGGCATGAAAGAATAAAAATTAGAGCAGAAATTAATGCTATCGAAACCAAAAAACACAGTAGAACAGATCAAAGAAACCAGAAGCTGGTTCTTTGAAAGAATTAACAAAATTGATAAACTGCTAGCCAGGTTGATCAAAAAGCAAAAGGAAAGTACCCAAATAAATAAAATCAAGAATGAAAGAGGAGCGATCACAACCAACACAGCAGAAATAAAAACAACAATAAGAGAATATTATGAGCAATTATATGTCAATAAAATGGGCAATCTGGAAGAAATGGACAAATTCCTAGAAACATTTACACTACCAAAACTGAAACAGGAAGAAATAGAAAATTTGAACAGACCCATAGCCAGTAAGGAAATGGAATTAGTAATCAAAAATCTCCCAAAAAAACAAGAGTCCAGGGCCAGATGGCTTTCCAGGGGAATTCTACCAAACATTTAAGGAAGAGTTGACACCTATTCTCTTGAAGCTGTACCAAAAATAGAAATGGAAGGAAAACTTCCAAACTCTTTCTATGAAACCAGTGTTACCTTGATTCCAAAACCAGACAGAGACCCCACTAGAAAGAACTATAGACCAATTTCCCTGATGAACATGGATGCAAAAATCCTCAGCAAGATATTAGCCAACCGGCTCCAACAATACTTAAAAAAAATTATTCACCACGACCAAGTGGGATTTATACCTGGGATGCAGGGCTGGTTCAATATCCACAAAACAATTAATGTGATTCATCACATCAATAAAAGAAAGGACAAGAACCATATGATCCTCTCAATAGATGCAGAGAAAGCATTTGACAAAACACAGCATCCTTTCCTGATAAAAACCATCAAGAAAGTAGGGACAGAAGGAGCATACCTTGAGATATAAAAGCCATATATGAATGACCCATCACTAATATCATACTCAATGGGAAAAAACAGAGCTTTCTCCCTAAGGTCAGGAACAAGACAGGGATGTCCACTCTTGCCACTGGCCACTGTTATTCAACATAGTATTGGAAGTCTTAGCCTCTGCAATCAGACAACACAAAGAAATAAAAAACATCCAAATTGGCCAGGAGGAGGTCAAACATTCACTCTTTGCAGATGACATGATACTCTATATGGAAACCCAAAAGATTCCACCAAAAAGCTGCTAGAACTCATTCACAAATTCAGCAAAGTTGCAGAATATAAAATCAATGCACAGAAATTGGTTGCATTCCTATACACCAACAATGAAGCAACAGAAAGAGAAATCAAGGAATAGATCCCATTTACAATTGCACCAAAACCCATAAAATACCTAGAAATAAATTTACCAAAGAATTAAAAAAAATTATACACTGAAAACTATAGAAAGCTTATGAAATAAGTTGAAGAAGACACAAAAAAATGGGAAAAGATTCCATGATCCTGGATAGAAAGAACAAATATTGTCAAAACGTCAATACTACCCAAACCAATCTACACATTCAATGGGATCCCTATCAAAGTAACACCAGCATTCTTCACAGAGTTAGAACAAATAATCCTAAAATTTGTATGGAACCAGAAAAGACCCTGAATAACCAAAGCAATCTCGAAAAAGAAAACCAAGCTGGAGACATCACAATCCCAGACTTCCAGCTATACTACAAAGCTGTAATCATCAAGACAGTATGGTACTGGCACAAGAACAGACACTCGGAACAATGGAACAGAATAGAGAACCCAGAAATGGACCCACAAACATATGCCCAACTAATCTTTGACAAAGCAGGAAAGAATATCCAATGGAATTAAGACAGTCTCTTCAGCAAATGGTGCTGGGAAAACTGGACAGAGACATGCAGAAGAATTAACTTGGACCACTTTATTAAGCCATACACAAAAATAAACTCAAAATGGATGAAAAACCTAAATGTAAGACAGGAAGCTATCAAAATCCTTAAGGAGAAAGCAGGCAAAAACTTCTTTGATCTTGACCACGGCAACTTAGTCAACATGTCTCCAGGGGCAAGGGAAACAAAAACAAAAATGAGCTACTTTGACCTTATCAAAATAAAAAGCTTCTACACAGTGAAGGAAACAATCAGCCAAACTAAAAGACAACCGACAGAATGGGAGAAGATATGTGCAAATGACATATCAGATAAAGGGTTAGTATCCAAAATCTGTAAAGAACTTATCAAACTCCATACCCAATAAACAAAGAATCCAGTGAAGAAATGGGCAAAAGTCACAAATAGACATTTCTCCAAAGAAGACATCCAGATGGCCAACCGACTCATGAAAAAAATGCTCAACATCACTCATCATCAGGGAAATACAAATCAAAACCACAATGAGATACCACCTGACAGCTGTCAGAATGGCTAACATGAACAACACAGGCAACAACAGATGTTGGCTAGGATGAGGAGAAAGAGGATCTCTTTTGCATTGTTGGTGGGAATGCAAGCTGGTGCAGCCACTCTGGAAAACAGTATGGAGGTTCCTCAAAAAACTAAAAATACCCAGAAATTGCACTACTAGGTATTTATGCAACGGATACAGATATGCTGTTTCGAAGGGACACATGCACCCCAATGTTTATAGCAGCACTATCCACAATAGCCCAAGTATGGAAAGAGCCCAAATGTCCATTGAGGGATGAATGGATAAAGAAGATGTGGTATGTATATACAATGGGGTATTACTCATTAATCAAAAACAATGAATTTTTTCCATTTGCAACTATGTGGATGGAACTGGAGGGTATTATGCTAAGTGAAATTAGTCAGTCAGAGAAAGACAAAATCATATGACCTCACTCATATGAAAACTTTAAGAGACAAAACAGGTGAGCATAAGGGAAGGGAAACAAAAGTAATATAAAAACAGGTTGGGGGACAAAACATAAGAGACTCATAAATATGGAGAACAAACAGAGGGTTAGTGGAGCAGGTGTGGGAGGGGGGATGGGCTAAATGGGTAAGGGGCACTAAGGAATCTACTCCTGAAATCATTGTTGAACTATATGCTAATTTGGATGTAAATTAAAAAAAATAAATAAGTAAATAAATAAAATAAAATAAAATAAAATAAAAATAAATTGTTGAATAACACCTTCCAATTTAAGGAGAAGACTACTTTGACGGATCTCTTCTGTTGTTACAAAGCCTATTCCTTTTACAGAACTAGTGGTAGCCTGTGTAGGCTAGGATGGAGGCCAGTATCAAGAGGAGATTACCAAAATATCAGCTCCAGAGTCTACTAACCTAGAGAATGATTTGCCTTGAATTTTAAGAGTCATGGAGAGGTGGTCAGTCTCAGTTAATAATGAGGCCCATTTCACCATGAGGGGTCAAGTCTCCCAAACCCACCTTTCCTGATTTCTTGTGAAGCTCCAACTGGAATATAAGGTAACAAAAACTGGGCAATTCTATCACCGCTCTTAAAGGTCCAAGGCACACGGGTTTGAACTACAACCATTATTTCTCCTTCATAATCAGAATAAATTATTCCTGTTAACATTTGAATTCCCTCAAGATTTAAGCTTGATCTACCCAAGATGAGTACTACCGTCCCTTGCGGGAGTGGATCATAGTTACTGGTAGGGATTTTTTGTGGCCCAAGGCCAGGATGTAAATTTACAGTAAGTGGAGTGGTCAAATCTACAGCGGCCCTTCCCCAAGTGGCGTGGACTGAGTGATAACATGGAGGGTTTGTGTGGGCTGCAGGAAGCTGATCCCCCCTTGTTGTTCAGGGTGGGGAGCAGGGAGTGGCGTATCCCATTTCCCGACTGAGGGGACAGTGGGTTACCTTGTTTATCAAATTTAGATTTATATTCTTTAGCTCAATGTTTGCCGTTGCCACAACAAGGACAGAGGCTAGGGGCAGAAGCAGTAGGAATAATCATTTTCTGTGGTGGAACCTTGTGGCATTCCTTTCTTACATGACCTAATTTCCCACAGTTATAGCATTTACTTTTTCTGTTTTTGCAAAGCCATCAGTTGTAATGAAGTAATTAGAGCTTGATGGGTAAGCATGCCAATGTTCCTACAAAGCCAGAGATAATCAAGTAAATTTAGGGATTCGCTATGTGGTCTGATAGCAGCTTGACAATCTTCATTAGCATTTTCAAAGGCAAGTTGTTTCCGTAAATTCTCTCTAGCAGTCTTACTGCCAACCTGTCGTTCAATAGCCTGCTTAAGCCTAGAAATAAAGTCAGTGTAAGGCTCTGTGAGTCCCTGTATAATTTTTATATAGCTTTGTCCTACTTCTCCTGAAGGGGTTAATTTTTCCCAAGCCGCTAAAGAGATTTTAGAAATTTGAGCAGTAGCACCTGGTGGTGTATTCACCAACTGTTCTCATACACCTGAGAAAATACCAGTTCCCGTGAGTATTTCAAAAGAAATATGTTGCATAGGGGGATTGGCTCTATTAGCTAGAGATTTCAAGTATGCTGCATCTGTCAGCCACATTTTCCATTGTAAAAGATCTTGGGGTTTAAGACATGCTCATGGCACCACATACCAATCATAAGGTATCCATTCTCCTGAAGCCACCCATGCCTTCAGAATTTCTATCGTATAGGGAAGCAGTAGGTCCGTACAAATGGCATGCCTTTTTTAACTATCTTAAAGTATTTAAGTCTAAGCCTTCATTGTCTGGCCCAGCGGCTTGAGTTGTTTATAGGGAAAACCGTTAACAAGTCACTCCCTCCTTGACACCAGAGTTCCCTCTCCAGGGAAGAAATAGGGAGTCATGAATGCCTAGATGAAGATAGCTCCGATATTCAGGGAGGGGGATAATCCTCCTCTGACCCATTTTGTGGTGGTGGAGCCTTGGATAAAGGTCAGGATTGAGCCGCCACAAAAATTCTTTTACTTTCGGTTTTAAACTTTTGTCAGGTTTCATCATCTAACTCGTAAGTATGGAGACAGGCAGCCGTTTCTTTAGCAATCTCAGCAGGAGAAGGTTGATCCCCAGTCTCCATAGTATTAATAACAACTCTTATTAGAGCCCGTATAGGCCAGAAGTCAAGGGAGATAGTCTCCGCTTGACGCATGACTTTCATAACATTCTTAACCCAAATCCACGTGACTTTATGCAAAGAATCCTCTTCGGAGAACCAAGGATTGTATTTCATCAGTTCCTAAACATTTTTCAATGCTATGCTTAGTGACTTTTGCTCCATATTCTTTTAGAAAATTATATATTAGAGCAGCAAAACTGGAAAATTTTGGCTGTGATTGCACCATTACCCTGGAAACAAGTTTCCTACTTACCGCCTTCTGTAGAGTTCCAAACGCTTGCCTATCACTCCTCAGAGGGGGCTTCAGGTCCTTGTTCGGGCACCACTTTTCCACCTCAATGGGCCGGGAACCCGGGGCGGTGAAGGAACTGAGAAAAAGAGAGGACAGAATAGCGAGGCACAGGGGACCCCGAGCCAACAGCCCGAGGTACCGAGGTTTATTGTACATCTTCTTATATACGTTTTCAGGAAAACACAGATCAGCAATGATTAATAACAGAAACTTAGCAAAGCATGTCCACAATGTACATCTGATTCAGCTATCTTACGTATGTTGTGTAGGAGAGCAGTCTTGCAGACACATATGTTCTTTTTTTTTAACGTTTATTTTTTATTTTTGAGACAGAGAGAGACAGAGCATGAACGGGGGAGGGGCAGAGAGAGAGGGAGACACAGAATCGGAAGCAGGCTCCAGGCTCTGAGCCATCAGCTCAGAGCCCGACACGGGGCTTGAACTCACTGACCGCGAGATCGTGACCTAAACTGAAGTCGGACGCTCAACCGACTGAGACACCCAGGCGCCCCGAAGACACATATGTTCTGATAAGAATCATGATGATAGAGGCAAAGACAAAGAAGGGAGTGAATGCACTATGCTTTATACACCTGACTTCCTTTAAGCAAAACATCCCTATCTGTGTACTAAAGAACAGACCACATTTCCCAAGTTCACTCAAATCCTTTCAGGTTATTTTTAACCTTATGATCTGGAGTTTTCTCAGGGATCTTGGAGCCTGAATGAATATGCGCCTGTGGTCATTGTGCTGTTCTGTTTCCCACAGATATATCTAAAAAAAAAAAAAATGTAGCTACAGCTGATGCCAGAAAAATTACTGTCTGTGCTCTCTTTAAGTATTTTTATTTTTTCAGAGCTCACATTTTTGTCTTTATTCCATTTTGAGTTTCTTTTTGTGTATGGTGAAAGCAATTGGTCTAGTTTTATTCTTTTGCTTATGACTATTCAGTTTCCCAACACCAATTGTTGAAGAGATTGTCTTTTTCCCTTTTTATATTCTTCTCTCACAGCTTCTTATCTAACTTATTAAGATAACTAAATCATTATAAATACAAGAATACTTGAGAGTTTATTGTGTTCTTTTCTTTTTTCTTTTTTTTAATTTGGGAGTGATCATGTATAGATAATAGTAACTGTTCTATCTCAGGTCACTGAAGTGTACTTCACAAATTGCTGTAAATTACATCTAGCTTAAAAAATACACTCTCCTTTAATTCTGGGAAAAAAAAGATTAAAAACAACGTTTCAAAGAAAAATGAATAAGAAATTATAATTCTCTTCAGTTCTTCAGCCACGTGGATTTATTTCTTCTTTTGTTTGATATTGAGTAAACAGTTTCATGAATCTATAAATTTATTGCTTCTAGAAATATTTTCAATATTGGAATAGCTTTATTTTACCAATATGCTATTACAAAATGCTCCTACAATCAAAAATTAGAAAATTATAGGCAAAATATATTTACTTCGTTAAGAAGGACATACTAAAAGTTCTTCAAATGATGCCATTATGGAGCATTCATGCCTGATTGTAAACACATTTAGAGAAGAATCAATGTCAAATAATAACTATCTGTGAATTACAAATGACTTTAAATGGCCATAGTTAAAGTCTTATGAAGTCATTTGGTAAAGGAAGTAGATATTCTTGTAGCATATATAATTTTAAAATAACTAGATAATGAAGATAATTATAAATTACTGTGAACTTCTTATAATTCCCATATACCTATACTAGCAAAATACATCTACACACATATAACCTATGATGGCTTATCATCACTTAGTATTTGACAATGTTTCCCATGTAATTTAAAATTCCAGACAAATCTAATTAGTTTATCATCACCTTTCACAAGTTGAGAAACCTACTTTTTGAGATTTCCCAGGGAGTCTCTGGACAATCCCAGTGTTAGATTGAATTCAAAAGGACTCTTACAACTTGATTTTGTCAAGTTATCAAAAAATTAAATGGTTTGAACACTTAACAAATAGGGTCACTGTAGTACAGTACTTACCATTTTACCCAGTTAAAAAACAAAATTACAGATACAGATAGGAATTTACACACTTGTAAAAACTCTAGTTATTTTCTATTGACAATACTCTGTATTTTGAAGTAAACAAAGACCTATTAAAAGCAACATGAAGCACGCAAATTATTAATTGTTTTTAAGATTTATTTTGTTTTAGAGAGAAAAAAAAGAGAGCACATGAGTGAGGGAAGGGCAGAGAAGGAGAGAGAAAATCCAAAACAGGCTCTGTGCCATCAGCATGGAGCCCAACACATGGCTCAATCACAAACCTGGGATTGGGTTTGTAACAAATCTATTAATAGTTATTCCATAATTTTCTGGAGGCATTTTTGTTTGTTTGTTTTTGATTTGGGAGTTTGTTTGTTTGTTGAGAGAGAGAATGTGAGCAGGCAAGAGGGGCAGAGGGAAAGAGAATCCCAAGCAGGGTCCATTCTCAGCATGGCTTGATCCATGACCCTAGGATCATGACCTGAGCTAAAATCAATATTTGGACACTCAATTGACTGAGCCACCCAGGTGTCCTTATACCTTTTTAGTAGTACAATACATCATGTTTTTTTTTTAAGTTTATTTATCTATTTTGAGATAGAGAGAGAGAGAGAGTAAGGGGAAGAGAGAAGATCCCAAGCAGGCTTCACACTGACAGCACAGGGCCCTCCATGGGGCTTGATCTCATGAACTGTGAGATCATGACCTGAGCCAAAATCAAGAGTCAGATGCTTAACCAACTGAGCCACCCAGGCACCCCAATAGTACAATGCCTCATGTTTAAAGAAAGACTCAAATACATTTAACTTCGCTATACCATATAAGAACAATATGCTAAAAGTGATAAAATATACTCAGCAATGATATTAAAATATTTTATCTTATTTGGAAATGATATTGCTATTTGATTAATATCCCTTATCTATCTTAACTTAGTATAGACTCTAAAGCTTAAAGTTGATAAAATTATTTATGGGACTGTTTTCAAGTATACATATTTATAAAGCATAATCAATGTTGAAATTTGTATTTATAAAATTTCATCCCACTTGCACATATTTAATTCACTTATTCTTAAACAATTATGTTCAAATTGATTATTATAATTCAAATATAATCATAATCTTAAGTTATTTTCTTGTTGACATATTAAGCTATAATAAAAAATTTACAGTAGCAAAGGACTTAAATACATTGTATGATTCTTACCATTTTTCTTCTCTTTTTTTTTTAATTTACTATTGTGCTTGACATGTGTTAAGCAGCTCATTTTAGAGTGTACATTTTGTCCATATGTTGTATTTTTAGTTTCATAATCTTAAACATCTAGTAGAGATAACAAATTTGAGTTTTAAAACTAGTCAGAAAAAAACTGTGTGCATTATATTTAATGCTGGCAATTCTGATGTCATGCCTATTTTTACTTCCCAACAGTTTAAAAATTAGCTTTATTTACAACAAAGATTTCCTTATGTAAAGGAAACTTTGTCATCTGCAGGTAGATAATGTAACATATACATAACATACAAGTATACAATACATACACAAAGACATAGAAAATAGACATATTATAGCTTCCATGGTAAAATTTTAGCTTTGATTCAGTAAAACATAGTAATACAGTCTCACTAGTATATTTCCACTTTTTATTTTTATCTGAATTGTATTTTTGTCCAATGGAACAAGTTAGGGCTACCTGTTTACCAGTATTTGTAAGAGACTGTTAACCTTTTCTTCTGCCCTAATGTAATCTGGTGGAGGCTGGGATGCTTGTTTTTAGGATCATATAGTCCCTTGAAAACCATCAATAAAGGGTAAGAGGGTAATGTTCAATTGACTATAAAGAACTGAGGGGCTACACTGGGAAGTGAAAAATCTGCAGGATGGGCAGATGGATAGAGTAGGTAAGGCTTAGAAAGGGATATATCAAAAGATTCAAGGGAACCGAAAGGAAATACCAAGGAAGTAAGAGGAAGAAGGATCAGCAAAAGTGGTGGGGAAAAAAAGAGGCTTTCGAATAGCCTTTTTGAGAATATCTTATGTTTCCCAAAGAGGCCACTGATGTTCCCAATTATCTTTCATAAAATCATGCCAACAAAAAAGAAGCAAACAGAAGTGCTGGAGCACATATTCAGCAGGGGTTTGAAAAGGAGATTTCAGTCCACTGATATGCTACCTAGTTTATAGAATCTTTATACTTGTGAACAGAGAATTATGGGCCTCTTGGCTTCTGCTTGCTTAGGACTCCAACTCAGCTTTTTACAAAGAATTCTTGCACTCTAACCCAGACTCTCTTTTACTGGGACTCTAACCTATCCTCTAGAGTATATTCAAATCTATATCTTCCCCTAACAGATTTAACAGACATTTTTCTGTACCCGTGGTTTAGGAGATGGGCCCACCAATGGATCCCTGATAGTAAGAAAAGAGTGGAGACAAAGCCTTTGAAGGTGCACACTTAGGGTCCTGGGTGAAGGATTCAAATAGTGAATCTGATCTGAGTTGCAGCATTGTAACTGCAAACAAACAGAGTATAAGAAGTCAAAAGAGATTTTATTCAGGACTATTGCAGTAAGGGAAAGTATGTCTCAGCATAGAAACAGTTCTGAATAGTACTGTAGAAACAGTGTAGTACAGTGTAGTAACAGTACTGAACTGTAGTTCAGTTCTGAATACATCAGGAACAAGCAAGGTGGTCTGACAGAGTTTAGTGGATCTATCAATATCTATCTATCATCTATCTATCTATCTATCTATATCATGACCAAGGGGAAGTTGGACAACTGCTCCAAAAATGGAGGTAAGGAAGATTATGTGTGGAATATACAATGTCCTTTAAGGTGTATTTTAGTATTACTATGTGTCGTGATAAAGGTCAATGGGAAAATATAACTACCAAATCCAAGTAGGACTAGCAATGCCCCAGACTCTTCAGTAATGAATGTTTGGGTTACCTCACCAGGTGAAGAAGAAATATGAAAATGTTGCTTGCTTAGACAAATGGCATACAGAATGAGTAGTAGCAGATGGTGGTAACAGATATCATCTACCTCTTGTTATGAATATGTTTGTGTGTATATACACATATATTAAACAAATGTCTTTGTTTTGTATCATCTCTTATTCTTTTATCATATGACACAAGATATCCTGAATTTATATAATTGTATTTAAACATTGTTAATTTTACATCATACTACTTTAATGGTATCTAATATTATCTAAGTATTTAAGAGTATCTAGGGGCGCCTGGGTGGCTCAGTCTGTTAGGCGTCGGACTTCAGCCCAGGTCACGATCTCGCGGTCCGTGAGTTCGAGTCCCACGTTGGGCTCTGGGCTGATGGCTCAGAGCCTGGAGCCTGCTTCCGATTCTGTGTCTCCCTCTCTCTCTGCCCCTCCCCCGTTCATGCTCTGTCTCTCTCTGTCTCAAAAATAAATAAACGTTAAAAAAATTAAGAGTATCTAAAATAATAATAAACATCACTCAAGGACTTAAATTATTCTTCTGGGGAAGAGAGGGAATTGTTTTCAGTAGTATGCAAGAAATTTCTATCATGTTAGGTGGAATTATGAACTCATTCTTGTCTTTATTTGAAGATTATGGTTTAAGGCAATGAGTATATGTGTCAAGGTGATGAGGTTTGGCTTTGTGATGATTAATTCTATGTGTCAACTTGATTGGGTTAAGGTTAAGTCCAAATATTTACTAAAACATTTCTTAGTGTTCTTATGAGGATGTGTCTAGAAAAGATTAACATATAGTTTAATAAACTGTGTAGACGTTTATCCTCATCCATGTAAGCAGGTAGCACCCAATTGGAATAGATGTCCACAAAGGTAACAAAAAGGCAAAGAAAGGAAAAATTCATTATTCTATCATGGAACTATGATGTCCATTTTTTACTGCCTTGGACATCAGAGCACCTGGTTTTGGGGACTTTGAACTCTGGTTTTTACACCAAGATTCTCTCATTCTCAAAGCTTTATCTTGGGACTAGGAGATGACCCATAGACCCCCATGGTTCTTATGCTTTCACACTCAGACTGAATTATATCAGCGATTTTCCTGATTCTATAATTGGCAGGTGGTAAAGGGTAGGGCTTATGTCATTGATTCAATCCCTTTAATATATCTCCATATCTCTCTGTGTATCTCTATATCTCATTATCTATCTACATACTATCTATCTATTATCTATATATCTATCTACCTAGTATCTATCATCACTTATTTATCTATGTTTTATGAGTTCTATTTTTCAGGATAACTCAGACTAACATAGATTTGGTTCTGGGGTTTCTGGAATTACTTTTTAAATTTAAAGATGCTAAGGACTCCGTTTCCATTAGTAAATGGAGCACTATTCATACAAGGTATGAACTGTTATAAATATGAAAAATACCTGCCTTAAATATTTATTATCACCATTTGTATGAAGCAAAGAATTAAGTAACTATGTTATAATCCTTTTAAACATTTTTGGAAAAATTGAGAAAATAATGACATTGGTTGGTTTCTCCTAATGTTGCCAGGCAAGGTGATGGGAGAAAGGATGAGCTCAAGAATTTGAATTCTCAGACCAAGCATTGTGTCAATGACTTAAGAACTTTATGGGGTGCCCTGAGGAAGAGGTGAATCACCTATCAGGGCTGAAACTTAAAAAAAAAAATCAAAGTATGATTAGATTAATTTCAAAATATGTACAACTGATTCTTATGATGTCTACTGTTAAAGCATTGTCAAGGTTGTAAAGGAGTAGCATCCTATAAATTAGGATGAGATATATGAGAAGAACTTGATGAAGGAAGGGATATCAAGCCACTGAAATGTCATAAGTCTGCTTTGCTAGTGGAAGTGGTCTCACAACCTCCAGTGGAAGTGACTGTGTCTACAAAATTGGCAGCAGCGTCCTTTTTCCAATGGTAACCTCCCTACTCAGGGTGATATCACCATTTTTACCTCTGTCTGAAATTATTACCATCATTGCCTGAGAAAATACTAATGGTCTCCCCTGAAGCTATCTATGATTAGATTCAAATCCCAACAGGCATCTAAAAATGAGGTACAGGGTGCCTGGGTGGCTCAGTCAGTTAAGTGTCTGACTCTTGGCTTGAGTACAGGTCATGATCTCACAGTTCATGAGTTCAAGCTCCACCTTGGGCTCTGCTCTGACAGTGTGGAACCTGCTTGGGATTCTCTCTCCCTGTCTCTCTCTCTCTCTCTCTCTCTCTCTCTCTCTCTCCCTCTCCCTTTCTCTCTGTCCCTCCCCTGCTCTCTCTCAAGATAAATAAATAAATAAATAAAAATTTTAAATGTTTTAAAATTAAAAAAATAAAGGTAAAGCACAAAGTGTAACCCATTAGAAGGTGTGCTGTATTCTAAAAGATCTACTTATATTTTCTAATTTACACAACCAGAATCTGGAGAATATGTGTGGGAATGGATATTAAAGGTGTGGGATGTCAATGAAAGGTACATAAAGTCTGATCAGCTGAATTTATGAATATGGGGGACATAAATTATGGGACAGATACTATTTTTTTTATTTTTCCTTTTTTTGAGGCAGATGCTAATTTTATGTTGCAGTATGAGGACTTACGAAGGGGCTCAATCAGTTTGTTGTGACAGTTGGCAGAAACAGGAGTTAAAAGATGGTTCACTTTGAACAAAATGGAAATGCCAGGTCTACTTCAATTTAATGTGGAGGAAGGCATTCAAAAACATTGGGTGACCTCTGCCACAGCAACTTCTTGCTAGACATGTGTCTGGAGGCAAGGGAAACAAAAGCAAAAATGAACTACTGGGGCCCTTATCAAGATTAAAAAATAATAATAAAAAAACCTTTTGCATAGCAAAGGAAACAACAAAATTAATAGACAACTTTCAGAATGGGAGAAGATATTTGCAAATGACACATTGGATAAAGAGTTAGTATAAAAAATCTATAAGGAACTTATCAAACTCAACACCCAAAAAACAAACAATCTAGTTAAGAAATGGGCAGAGGACATGAATAGACATTTTTCCCAAGAAAACATCCAGATGGCTAATAGACACATAAAAAGATGTTAAAAATCACTCATCATTAGGGAAATACAAATCAAAACCACACTGGATACCACCTCATACCAGTCAGAGTGGCTAAAATTAACAACTCAGGCAATAACAGATGCTGGCAAGGGTATGGGGAAATACCATCTTGCACTGTTGGTGGGAATGCAAACTGGTGCAGCTTCCCTGGGAAACAGTGTGGAGGTTCATCAAAAAATTAAAAATAGAACTACCATACGACCCAGCAATAACACTACTAGGAATTTATCCAAAGGATACAGGAGTGCTGATTCTTAGGGGTACATGTACCCCCAATGTTTCAACAATAGCCAAACCATGGAAAGAGCCCAAATGTGCAACAGCTGATAAATGGATAAAGAAAATGTGGTTTATATATACGAAGGATACTACTTGGTAATGGGAAAGAATGAAATCTTGCCATTCTCAACAACATGGATGGAACTGAAAGGTATTATGCTAAGTGAAATAAGTCAGTCAGAGAAAGACAGATATATATTTTCACTCATATGTGGAATTTGAGAAACTTAATAGAAGACCTGGGAGAAGGGAAAGGGAAAAAATAGTTACAAACAGGGAGGCAAACCATTAAAGATTCTTAAATACAGAGAACAAGCTGAGGGTTAATGGATGGGGGTAGGGAAGAGGGGGAAATGGGTGATGGGCACTGAGAAGGGCACTTGTTGGGATGAGCACTGGGTGTTGTGTGTAAGCGATGAACCATGGGAATCTACTCCTGCCAAGAGCACACTGCATTCACTGTATGTTAGCTCACTTGACAATAAATTATAAAAAATTAATAATAATTACTTTGTATGTAAATGGACTAAATGTTCCAATCAAAATATAAAGGAAAACAAGCTGGCGAAAAACACAAGACCAATCTATGTGTTGCCTATAAGACACTGTATACTGACAGTGAGGAAATGTAGAAACATTTATCATGTAAATGGATGTCAAAAGAGAGCCTCTAGGATAGCAATACTTATATCAGGTAAAATAGACTTTAAAACAAAGCCTTGGAGGTGCCTGGGTATCTCAGTCGGTGAAGCATCCGACCTCAGCTCAGGTCATGATCTCATTGTTCGTGGGTTTGAGCCCCACATTGGGCTCTGTGTTGACAGCTCAGAGCCTGAAGCCTACTTCAGATTCTGTGTCTCCCTCTCTCTCTCTGCCCCTCCCCCACCCACATTCTGTGTGTGTGTCTCTCTCAAAAATAAATAAACATTTAATTTTTTTTTTAAAGGAAACAAAGCCTGGGACAAGACAGAAATAAGGAGACTATATAATAAGATATAACAATATTAATATTAATGCACCCAGTATGGGAGCACACAAAGATATAAAATAGTTAATAATAAACAATTAATAATATTAGTTTAATATTAAATTAATTATAAACATAAAGGAACTAATTGATGATAATACAATAATAGTAGGTAACTTTAACACCCCACTTACACCAATGGGCAGATCATCCAAATAGAGAATCATCAAGGAAACAATGGCTTTGAATGACACACTGGACCATGTGGATTTATCAGATATATTCAGAATGTTCTATCCTAAATCAACAGAATACATGTTTTTGTCAAGTGCAGAAAGAACAATATCCACAATAGATTGTATATTAGGTCACAAAACAAGTCTCAACAAATTAAAAAAAAATTGAAATCATACCATGCATTTTTTCAGACTGACACACATTATGAAACTAAAACTCAAACACAAGAAAATATCCAGAAAGAACACAAATAAATGAACGTTAAATAACATGCTACTAAACAATGAATGAGTCAGATATCAAAGATGAAATAAAAAAAAATACATGGAGACAAATGAAAATTAAAACACGATAGTCTAGTCTTTAGAATCCAAAAAAAGTTGTTCTAAGAGGGAAGATCATAAAAATATGGGCCTGCCTCATGAAACAAGAAAAACCTCAAATTAACCACTTAAAGTTAACCTAAAGGAGCTGGAAATGGAATAAAAGCTCAAAGCCAATAGAAGGAAGTAAATAATAAATATTAGAACAGAAATAAATGAAATAGAGACTAAAGAAGAAAAGATAAAAAAAAAGGAAATAGTTTTTTGAAAAGATCAACAAAAATTATAAACCTTTAGACAGACTCATCAGAAAAAGAGAGAAGAATGAAATGAATAGAATCAGAAATGAAAGGGGAGAAATAACCACCCCCACCACAGAAATACAAAGGATTATAAGAGAATATTATGAAAAATTATATGCCAACAAGTGGGACAATCTAGAAGTGGATAAATTCCTAGAAACATAGGACATTCCCAAACTGAGTCAGGAATAAAAAAATTGAAACAGATTGGCTACTAGCAATGAAATGGAATCCATAATAAAAAAAATCTCCCCCAAAAAACCAAAAGTCCATGGCCAGATGGTTCACAGGTGAATTCTTCTTAAACTATTCCAAAAAACTGATTGGGAAGGAAAGCATTCAAACTTTATTCACCCTGATAGAAAGCCAGATAAAGTTACTACAAATCCATTAAAAAATAAACAAAACAAGGCAAGCCAATACCTCTGATGACCATAGATGTAAAAATCTTTAACAAAATAATAGCAAACCATATTCAATAGTATACTGAAAAAAAAAAATCATTCACCAGAATCAAGATTTAATCCAGGAATGCAAGAGTGTTCCCACATTTGCAAATCAATCAATATGATACATCACATTAACAAAAGAAAGGATAAAAACCACATGATAATCTCAATGGATGTAGAAAAAGCCTTTGGCAAAGTACATTTATTCATTGTAAAAACTCTCAACAAAGTAGGGTTAGAGGGAACATACCTCAACATATTAAGGGCCATACATGAAAAACCCACAGCTAACATCATAGCCAATGGTGAAAAAACAGAGAGCTTTTCCTCTAAGATCAATCACAAGACACAGATGTCCACTCTTACCACATCTATTCAACATAGTACTGGTAGTCCTGGCCATAGCAATCAAACAAGAAAAAGAAATAAAATGCATCCAAATTGGTAAAGAAAGAGTTAAACTTTCACTATATGAAGATGACATGATATTGTATACAGATAACTCTAACCACTCCAATAAAAACTACTAGAACTAATACATGAGTTTGGTGAAGTCACAGGATACAAAATTTATATAGAGAAAATGGTTGCATTTATATACACTAATAACAAAAAAGATAAATTAAGAAAACAATTCCATTTATAATTGCACCAAAAATAATAAAGTACCTAAGAATAAATCTAATCAATGAAGTGATTGGCCTGTACTCTTGAAAATATATAATACTGATAAAAAATTGAAGATGACACAAACAAATGGAAAGATATTCCATGCTCATGGATTCAAAGAACCAAAATTGTTAAAATGTCCATACAAACCAAAAAAGTCTACAGATTCAATGTAATCCCTGTCAAGATACCAACAGCATTTTTCACAGAACTAGAACAAATAATTTTAAAATTTGTATGGAACAGCCATAGACCACAAATAGTCAAAACAATGAAAAAGAACAAAGCTGGATGTATCACAATTCCAAATTGCAAGGTATACTACAAAGCTGTAGTAATCCAAACAGTATGGTACTGGCTCAAAAATAGACACATAGATAAATAGAACATACTTGAGAGGCCATAAATAATCACATGCTTATATAGCCAAATAATTTATGACAAAGGAGGCAATAATATACAATGTGGAAAAGACCATCTCCTTAACAAATATTCATGGGAAAAGTGGATCACTACATGCAAAAGAATGAATGGTCCCACTTTCTTACACCATACACAATAATCAACTAAAAATGGGTTAAAAACCTATGTGTGAGTATGTAAGCATAAAATACCTGGAAGAGAACCATCTCTTTAACATTAGCTGTAGAAATATTTTTCCAACATATTTCCTCTGTTAAGGGAACCAAAAGCAAAATTAAACCTTGGGACTTAACAGGGGTTAATATCCAAAAAATATAAAGAATTTATACAATTCAACACTGAAAAAAATACAAATATTTCAATTAAAAGATGGGAAGACCTAAAATACACATTTTTCCAAAGAAGATATACAGAGGGCCAATGGTCACATGAAAACATCCTCAAGCTTACTAATATCAGGTACATGCAAATCAAAATCACAATTAGATATCACTTAACACCTGTCAGAATCGCTAAAATAAAAACCGCAAGAAATAACAAAGTTTGGCGAAAATGTGAAGGGAAGAAAAATAAACCTGTACACTGTTTGTGGGAATGCACAGCCACTGTGGAAAACAGTATGGACGTTTCCTAAAAAGAATTAAAAATATCCAGTAATTCCACACCTGGGTATTTACACAAATAAAATGAAAACACTAGTTCAAAAGACACATATGCCCCCATGTTTATTGCAGCATTGTTTATAATAGCCACCATATATTAGCAGCCCAAGTGTCTCCTGATAGATGAATGGATAATGAAGACGTGGTATACATATGCCTTAGAATATTCCTCAGTCATAAAAAACAAATCCTGCCATTTGCAGCATCAAGTATAGTCACAGAGGGTATAATGTTAAGTGAAATAAATCACTCAGAGAAAGACAAATACCATATGATTTCACTTATAGGAGAAATTTTTTTTAAAAAGCAAACAAAGAAAAGAGAATACTTTTTTAAAAGACTCGCAAATACATAGAACAAACCAGTGTTTGTCAGAAGGGATGTGGGTGGGAATGGGTGAAATAAAGGGAATTAAGAACACACTTATTTTCATAAGCAGTCAGAAATATATAGAATAGTGGAATCATTATATTGTACACCTTAAAATAATATAACATTGTCTGTTAATTATACTGAATAAAAAGCAAAACAAACAAAACACACACACACACATACATACACACACTCACAAAACAAACCACAATAGCCAATCAACTCTCTTCTCTCCATTCTGCTGCACAAAATATTTTTAAAAGGTCCGAATTTCAATTAAGGTATACTTTCTGATCTCAGTTTCTGCTTTCTTATTTTATCCTGCTACCCCAATCTTATGTATTGTTACCAGAAATATTTTTGATGGCATTCCTGTAAGTCCTCTTTGTAGGTGACAGCTTTACTTCCAACATGACTCAATCAATCTTTTCAGAATTGGAGTATGTCCCTACTAGTGCAATACACACAGCATCTTTGGGGAAAGCCCCTGACCCTCTGGAGAATAATTCCAGAATCTTTGCATGTTGGTATGTTGTGACACTAACAACACCCTGGAAGCTTCTGTAAGTGTTTTGCATATATCAAAATGCTGGTGTGCCTCCTCAGGTTTCTTAAGATTTACTGGCACAGGTGTGCAAGACATCTTTTTTCAGTATTTTTCTTAATAATGTTGTGCCAGGTTTTGCATCCATAATATTACTACAGGTCGGAAGATAAAGAGAGACAATAGTGAGTAGAGAAGTGACACAGAGACGAGAGTCCTCTGTTGTATTTCTCTTTTATAGTGCCCTGGTTTTTCTGTTGTAAAGCTATTTCACCCATCCAGGTTAGGACATGTAGTTCAGACATGAACCACCAACTCACTGGTCACATACAGAGGTCTTTTGTTCTTACATAATGTCCTTTCCTCCTGACTTAAGACCAGAGCATTTCCTTGGGCAAAGATAATAGCCTTGCAATTCACTCTTCTTTGCTTTGCTTAGCCTCATGTGGAGAATCCTCATGTAATTGTCAATTAAGGTTTTATCTTGTAATTTGTGGTCTAATTGTCTATATATTATGGCCTTGATCATCCTACACTGGAGGGATTATTGACTTATTATGGCAACAGTGACATTTTGGGATGGATACTACAGGCAACACATGACAAAGGCAATATACCAAAGCAAACAACAGTGTGATAGGCCTGCAGTAAGCAGTGTTGATTTCCCAAATGGTGTTAGTAAGCCAGTAGCAGATAAAGGGAATTCCCCTCAGTTAATTGCAAGGAAAATTATGCAATCACACTGACTACAGCAAATATTTTGTGCCTATCTCAGTGTGTCAATAATCAATGTCGTGGCTGGAATGGCCCTTGTGGTTCTTGTTGCTGGCAAGAATGTGCAGCAATAACCATCAGGAATCTTTGAAAGACAAGATTTATTACTTACAAGTTCTAAGAGGTATATAGCATGCCTGGGACTGTGTAGCTAGGTCACAAATAGAGAGAAAATGTCACCTGGGGTTTTTCTTTGAATGGGCTTAAGGGTGGGGAGCTAGTGTTTCATGGGTTTACTCTTTATTGGTGAATTTAAAACATAAGAGTGGGAACCAAAAGGCATACAGGGAAAAACAGCCTAATTATCAGTTATCTAGCCAACAAGAGATCTCTAAAACTAAGAAAACACTTTTGAATGGGTAGCTCTATATCTGGTAATTTAGCTGGCAATGTGTTTATTCAAGAAAACCATAAAGTGGATGCCTCAACAATGAAAACCTTAGGTCAGGCACTTGCCTTAAAACAAACAAACAAACAAACAAAAAAACAAACAAATGAACAAACAAACAAAAAATTTATCAGAAACTTACCCTACAGGAAGTTTTATAATTTCAGGTCTTAATGCTCAAGTCAACTCATAAATTTATAAATAAATTTTAAAATAATTATATTTCATAATGTTTTATGTATTTTATAATATGTTTTATAATATGTATGCTTAAAAATAGTTTCACAACATTTTTTTGGAAACTTGAAACCTTGAAGCTATACTGTTAAGGGAAAGAATGGATAAACATTGTATTTGAAGATCATTTCCAAATAAAATATTGAGACATTAATTGCTGAATGTAAGTTTACTTTGTCATCTTGTTTTTTTGTGGTATACAGAAGCTAGATATATTTGGGTCTGTTTTTACACAGATAAATTCTACCATGAAAAAGGCATATACTTTTAGAAAACATAAGATGTATTTATAAATTTGCTACAGAATGATGGTATGTGCCAGAGTGTTAACATGTGCTCATTTCCTATTTTTCTCTGTAAAAGAAAATAGACTTTTGACTAAAATTCTGATACACACACACACACACACACACACACACACACAAGTTAATAAGAGAATGGAAGAAAATAAATCTCATGTGGGAAAATTAAGATACATTTTTGATAAGGAATGCCTGAATAATGTATTTTAAGGGAAAAGGTGTAATTTTGTCCTAAATGTCAAATGAGTCATTGTTCTGGAGTGAGAAAGAGGACAAGAGTAAGACAAAACTGAATGGTGGGGTACAATGGTGGCTCAGTTGGTTAAGTGTTAGACTCTTGGTTTTGGCTCAGGTCATAATGTCAATAGTTCATGAAACTGAGCCCTACATTGGGCTCTTTGCTGACAGCATGGAGCCTGCTTGGAATTCTCTCTGTCTATTTCTCTCTCTCTCTCAAAATAAATAAGTAAACACTTTAAAAAAAGGAATGGATATAAGAAACAAAATTGTGTAAGAACTGTGGACAAGGATTGTATAAAAGAAATCTTACTTTGTGTGGACAAAGCTTCCTGAAATTGGGATGGATTTATGTATAAGATTTTTCAGACTAGACTTAGAAAAGTAAAATGCTGCACAATTAGAATTTGATTCTCCTTCTTTACTACAACAACAAAGTTTTCTTAGATTATTGGCATACTCTAAAGAATTTATTTTTAAAAATCCATTTTAAAATTATTATGCCTGAGAAAACAAGATGTTGAACCTTAAAACAGGCTCACTCCTGTGCTTCATATGTTCTCTTTATGCAATGATAAATTACATAAGAAAACCAAGTCCTTTCAATATTAAAAGAGCTCAATATTAAAAACTATCTAAAGACTGAGAGCTTTTCCTCTATGGTCAGAAACAAGACAGAAATATCCACTCTCAGCATTATTATTTTTTATTTTTTTTTTTTTTAAATTTTTTTTTCAACGTTTTTATTTATTTTTGGGACAGAGAGAGACAGAGCATGAACGGGGGAGGGGCAGAGAGAGAGGGAGACACAGAATCGGAAACAGGCTCCAGGCTCCGAGCCATCAGCCCAGAGCCTGATGCGGGGCTCGAACTCACGGACCGCGAGATCGTGACCTGGCTGAAGTCGGACGCTTAACCGACTGCGCCACCCAGGCGCCCCTCAGCATTATTATTTAACACAGTTCTGGAAGTCCTACTTACAGCAATCAAACAACAAAAGGCATTCAAATTGGCAAGCAAGAAGTAAAATCTTCACTATTTGCAGATGACATGATTCTTTATAGGAAACCCAAAAGATTTCACCCAAAAACTCCTGGAACTGATTCACAAATTCAATACAGTCACAGGATACAAAATAAATGTACAAAAACCAGTTTCATTTCTCTACACCAATAATGAAGAAGCAGAAAGAGAAATTAAGGAACCAGTTCCATTTACAATTGCACAAAAATATAAGATATCTTGGAATAAAACTAACCAAAGAAGTGAAAGACCTATTGTCTGAAAACCAAAAAACACTTATGAAAGAAATTGAAGGTGACAGAAATAAATGGAAATACTTTCCATGATCATAGATAGGAAGAACAAATATTGTTAAATTATCAACACTACCCAAATAAACATACAAATTTAATGTGAATCCCTATCAAAAAACCAACAGCATTTTTTACAGAGCTAAAATAAACAATTCTAAACTTTGTTTGGAACCACAAAAGACCCTGAATAGCCAAAGCAGTCTTCAAAAAGCAAAACAAAGCAAAGCTGGCGGCATCACAATTTTGGACTTCAGGTAATATTACAAGGCTATAGTGATGAAAAGAGTATGGTACTGGCACAAAAATTGACACATAGTTTGATGGAACAGAATAGAAAACCCAGAAATAAGCCCACAACAATGTGGTCAATTTTCTTCAACAAAGCAAGAAAGAATATCCAATAAGAAAAAGACAGTCTCTTTAAAAAATGGTTTTGGGAAAACCAGACAGCAACATACAAAAGAATAAAACTGGACCACTTCCTTATACTATACACAAAAATAAATCCATAATGATAAAAGACTTCAAAGTGAGACCTCAAACCATAAACATCCTAGAGGAGAACACAGACAGTAACCTCTTCGACATCAGCCATAGCAACTTTTTTCTACATATGTCTTCTGAGGCAAGGGAAACAAAAGGAGAAATAAGCTTTTGGACTTAACGTAAAAATCTTCTGCACACTAAAGGAAACAATCAACAAAACTAAAAGGCAACCTACAGAATGGGAGAAGATATTTGATTTTCTGAAGCCTTTTAATTGTTGATTTGGTTAAATTGATAACTATGTATGGTTTGTTTATGGGATTGTATTTTTTTAATTTTTTTTTTCAGGAATAGAATTTAGTGATTCATCACTTACATGTAACACCCAGTGCTCATCCCAGCCAGTGTCCCCCTTAATGCCCCTCATGCCTTTAGCCCTCCCCCACACCCAACACTTTACCAGCAATCCTGGTTTGTTCTCTGTATTTAAGTGTTTGTCTCCCTCTCTGTTTTTATATTATTTTTGTTTTCCTTCCCTATGTTTATCTGTTTTGTATCTTCAATTCCATATATAAGTAAAATCATATGATATTTTTCTTTCTCTGACTGACTTATTTTGCTTAACATAATACACTCTAGTTCAATCCACATGATTGCAAATGGCAAGATTTCATTCTTTTTGATAACCAAGTAACATTTCATTGAATATATATACCACGTCTTCTTAATTCATGAGTCAATGGACATTTCACCTCTTTCCATAATTTGGCTATTGTAGATAGTGCTGCTATAAACATTGGGGTGCATGTGTCGCTTTGAAACAGCATTCTTGTATTTTTTGGATAAATACCTAGTAGTGCAATTGCTGAGTTGTTGAGTAGTTATATTTTTAATTTTTTGAGAAACTTCCATACTATTTTCCAGAGTGACTGCACCAGTTTGGATTCCCAACAGCATTGCAAAAGGGTTCCCCTTTCCCCTCATCCTTGCCAACATCTTTTGTTGCCTGAGTTGTTAATTGTAGCCATTCTGACAGGTGTGAGGTGGTATCTCATTGTGGTTTTGATTTGTGTTTATCCCTGATGATGAGTGATGAACATTTTTTCATGTGTCTGTTAACCACCTGGATGTCTTCTTTGGAAAAGTCATGACTTTGCCCATTTCTTCACTGAATTATTTGTTTTTTGGGTATTGAGTTTGATAAGTTCTTTATAGATTCTGGATACTAACCTTCTATCTGATATGTCATTTGCAGATATCTTTTCCCATTCTGCCTTTTAGTTTTGCTGATTGTTTCCTTCACTGTGCATAAGGTTTTTATCTTGATGAGGTCCCAATAGTTCATTTTGCTTTTGTTTCCCTAGTCTCTGGAAACATGTCAAGTAAGAAGGTGCTGTGGCTGGGTCCAAAGAGGTTGCTGCCTGCTTTCTTCTCTAGGATTTTGATGGTTTTCTGTTTCGCATTTAGGTCTTTCATCCATTTCGAGTTATTTTTGTGTATGGTGTAAGAAAGTGGTCCAGGTTCATTTTTCTGCATGTCGCTGTCCAGTTTTCCCAACACCACTTGCTGAAGAGACTGTCTTTCTTCCATTGGATATTCTTTCGTGCTTTGTCAAAGATGAGTTGGCCATACATTTGTGGGTCCTTTTCTGGGTTCTCTATTCTGTTCCATTTGTCTACGTGTCTTTTTTGTGCCAGTATCCTACTGTCTTGATGATTACAGCTTTTTAATACAGCTTGAAGTATGGAATTGTGATGCCTCAGGTTTGGTTTTCTTTTTTGGGATTGCTTTGGCTATTAGGGGTCTTTTGTGGTTCATACAAATTTCAGGATTGTTTGTTCTAGCTCTGTGAAGAATGCTGGTGTTATTTTTGATAGGGATTGCATTGAATATGAAGATTTCTTTGGGTAGTATCGGCATTTTAGCAACATCTGTTCTTCCAATCCATGAGCATGGATTTTTTTTTTTATTTCTTTGTGTCTTCTTCAATTTCTTTCATAAGTTTTCTATAGTTTTCAGTATATAGACTTTTCACCTCTTTGGTTAGGTTTACTTAAAGGTATTTTATGGGTTTTGGTGGAGTCGTGAATGCAATTAATTCCTTGATTTCTCTTTCTGCTGCTTCATTATTGGTGTACAGAAATGCAACAAATTTCTGTACATTGATTTTATGTCCCGAGAATTTGCTGAATTCATGTATCAGTTCCAGGAGTTGTTTTTTGGTGGAGTCTTTGGGCTTTCCACATAGAGTATCATGTTGTCTGTGAAGAATGAAACTTTGACTTCCTCCTTGCCAATTTGGATGCCTTTATTTCTCTGTGTTGTCTGATTGCTGAGGCTGGGCCTACCAACACTATGCTAAATAACAGTACTGAGAGTTTATGAGATTGTATTTAGTGAAAACCTTAAGCCTCTGACATTTTATAAAACCTTCCCAAATAAAATTCTACATAATGTCTTTTTAAATCTCAAATTAACATTAAGATTTCCCATAGTGTCAGGGGGAAGTCTCAAAGAATTTCTTACCTCATCAAAGGCAAATGCTACCTTTTAAAACTATGCTGAATTTATGCTTCAAATTATAAGTTCTGGAACTGGGGAAATAAATTTGGAGACCCCATGACTTGCTTTGAGATAGATTTTGCTAAAACTTCAATGATTGACCCCAAAACCCACTACTCTGACTGAGGACTGCAATGACCTTTGTGTCTCCTGGAAAAAAATGTTACTTTAGATTCAGTGTCTTGTAGTACATGAAAGTTCTGATTTTTTTTTCATTTTTGTTTCCTAATGCACAGCTACTCTGATAAAAAGTAATAAATCCCCTTGGGGAAGGCTCAGATAAAGATTACCAGTACATTTTTTTTTGTGTGTGTGTGTAACAGGGTTGTTCTTAAGAAGGCCTTGCCTCCCATCCAGTCAAGGGATTCTGGTTCTATTAACTGGCTTAAGTCAGGGAAATGATGGGTCACTATTTTTAATATTAATTTAAACAATTATTCACTTGACCTATAATTTTTTTCCTTGTGTATATCAAGTAAAAATTCAGTCAGCTTCTTTTTTTTTCACCTCTAAGAGTACCAGTATTAACTAGCAAGTACCATAAACTGCAAATTTGTGTGAGTCAAACTATTCTGATAGCTATTTTTTTTAATATATGAAATTTATTGTCAAATTGGCTTCCATACACCACCCAGTGTTCATCCCAAAAGATGCCCTCTTCAATACCCATTAACCACCCGCCCCTCACTCCCACCCCCTATCACCTCGCGGTTTGTTCTCAGTTTTTGAGAGTCTCTTATGCTTTGGCTGTCTCCCACTCTAACCTCTTTTTTTTTCCTTCCCCTCCCCCATGGCTTTCTGTTAAGTTTCTCAAAGATCCACGTAAGAGTGAAAACATATGGTATCTGTTTTTCTCTGTATGGCTTATTTCACTGAGCATCACACTCTCCAGTTCCATCCACGTTGCTACAAAGGGCCATATTTCATTCTTTCTCATTGCCACGTAGTACTTCATTGTGTATATAAACCACAATTTCTTTATCCATTCATCAGTTGATGGACATTTAGGCTCTTTCCATCCATAATTTGGCAACTGTTGAGAATACTGCTATAAACATTGGGGTACAAGTGCCCCTATGCATCAGTACTCCTGTATCCCTTGGGTAAATTCCTAGCAGTGCTATTGCTGGGTCATAGGGTAGGTCTCTTTTTAATTTTTTGAGGAATTTCCACACTGTTTTCCAGAGGAGCTGCACCACTTTGCATTCCCACCAACGGTTCAAGAGGGTTCCCGTTTCTCCACATCCTCTCCAGCATCTATAGTCTCCTGATTTGTCTATTTTGGCCACTCTGACTGGCGTGAGGTGATATCTGAGTGTGGTTTTGAATTGTATTTTCCTGATGGGGGGCGACGTTGAGCATCTTTTCATGTGCCTGTTGGCCATTCGGATGTCTTCTTTAGAGAAATGTCTATTCATGTTTTCTGCCCATTTCTTCACTGGATTATTTGTTTTTCAGGTGTAGAGTTTGGTGAGCTCTTTCTAGATTTTGGATACTAGCCTTTTGTCCGATATGTCATTTGCAAATATCTTTTCCCATTCTTTTGGTTGCCTTTTAGTTTTGTTGATTATTTCCTTTGCTGTGCAGAAGATTTTTATCTTCATGAGGTCCCAGTAGTTCATTTTTGCTTTTAATTCCCTTGCTTTTGGGGATGTGTCAAGAAAGAAATTGCTACAGCTGAGGTCAGAGAGGAATTTTCCTGCTTTCTCCTCTAGGGTTTTGATGGTTTCCTGTCTCACATTCAGGTCCTTTATCCATTTTGAGTTTATTCTTGTGAATGGTGTGAGAAAGTGGTCTAGTTTCAACCTTCTGCATGTTGTTGTCCAGTTCTCCCAGCACCATTTCTTAAAGAGACTGTCTTTTTTCCATTGGATATTCTTTCCTGCTTTGTCAAAGATGAGTTGGCCATATTTTGTGGGTCTAGTTCTGGGCTTTCTATTCTATTCCATTGGTCTATGGGTCTGTTTTTGTGCCACTACCATGCTGTCTTGATGATGACAGCTTTGTAGTAGAGGCTAAAGTCTGGGATTGTGATGCCTCCTGCTTTGGTCTCCTTCTTCAAAATTACTTTGGCTATTCGGGGATTTTTGTGGTTCCATATGAATTTTAGGATTGCTTGTTCTAGCTTCGAGAAGAATGCTGGTGCAATTTTGATTGGGACTGCAATGAATGTGTAGATAGCTTTGGGTAGTATTGACATTTTCACAATATTTATTCTTCCAATCCATGAGCATGGAATTTTTTTTCCATTTCTTTATATCTTCTTCAATTTCCTTCATAAGCTTTCTATAGTTTTCAGCATACAGACCTTTTACATCTTTGGTTAGATTTATTCCTAGGTATTTTATGCTTCTTGGTGCAATTGTGAATGGGATCAGTTTCTTTATTTGTCTTTCTGTTGCTTCATTATTAGTGTATAAGAATGCAACTGATTTCGGTACATTGATTTTGTATCCTGCAACTTTGCTGAATTCATGTATCAGTTCTAGCAGACTTTTGGTGGAGTCTATCGGATTTTCCATGTATAATATCATGTCATCTGCAAAAAGTGAAAGCTTGACTTCATCTTGGCCAATTTTGATGCCTTTGATTTCCTTTTGTTGTCTGATTGCTGATGCTAGAACTTCCAACACTATGTTAAACAACAACGGTGAGAGTGGACATCCCTGTCGTGTTCCTGATCTCAGGGAAAAAGCTCTCAGTTTTTCCCCATTGAGGATGATGTTAGCTCTGGGCTTTTCAAAAATGGCTTTTATGATGTGTAAGTATGTTCCTTCTATCCCGACTTTCTCGAGGGTTTTTATTAAGAAAGGATGCTGAATTTTGTCAAAGGCCTTTTCTGCATCGATTGACAGGATCATATGGTTCTTATCTTTTCTTTTATTCATGTGATGTATCACGTTGATTGATTTGCAAATGTTGAACCAGCCCTGCTTCCCAGGAATGAATCCCACTTGATCATGGTGAATAATTCTTTTTATATGCTGTTGAATTCGATTTGCTAGTATCTTATTGAGAATTTTTGCATCCATATTCATCAGGGATATTGGCCTGTAATTCTCTTTTTTTACTGAGTCTCTGTCTGGTTTAGGTATCAACATAATACTGGCTTCATAGAATGAGTCTGGAAATTTTCCTTCCCTTTCTATTTTTTTGGAACAGCTTGAGAAGGATAGGTATTATCTCTGCTTTAAACGTCTGGTAGAACTCCCCTGGGAAGCCATCTGGTCTTGGACTGTTATTTGTTGGGAAATTTTTGATAACTGATTCAATTTCTTCGCTGGTTATGGGTCTGTTCAAGCTTTCTTTTTCCTCCTGATTGAGTTTTGGAAGAGTGTGGGTGTTTAGGAATTTGTCCATTTCTTCCAGGTTGTCCATTTTTTTGGCATATAGTTTTTCATAGTATTCCCTGATAATTGCTTGTATTTCTGCGGGATTGGTTGTAATAATTCTATTTTCATTCATGATTTTGTCTATTTGGGTCATCTCCCTTTTCTTTTTGAGAAGCCTGGCTAGAGGTTTACCAATTTTGTTTATTTTTTCAGAAAACAACTCTTGGTTTCATTGATCTGCTCTACAGTTTTTTAGATTCTATATTGTTTATTTCTGCTCTGATCTTTATTATTTCTCTTCTTCTGCTGGGTTTGGGGTGTCTTTGCTGTTCTGCTTCTATTTCCTTTAGGTGTGCTGTTAGATTTTGTATTTGGGATTTTTCTTGTTTCTTAAGATAGGCCTGGATTGCAATGTATTTTCCTCTCAGGACTGCCTTCGCTACATCCCAAAGCGTTTGGATTGTTGTATTTTCATTTTCATTTGTTTCCATATAATTTTTAATTTCTTCTCTAATTGCCTGGTTGACCCACTCATTCTTTAGTAGGGTGTTCTTTAACCTCCATGCTTTTGGAGGTTTTGCAGACTTTTCCTGTGGTTGATTTCAAGCTTCCTAGCATTGTGGTCTGAAAGTATGCATGGTATGATCTCAATTATTGTATACTTATGACAGGCTGTTTTGTGACCCAGTATGTGATCTATCTTGGAGAATGTTCCACGTGCATTCGAGAAGAAAGTATATTCTGTTGCTTTGGGATGCAGAGTTCTAAATATATCTGTCAAGTCCATCTGATCCAATGTCTCATTCAGGGCCCTTGTTTCTTTATTGACTCGTATGGTTATTTTGACTCCACTTCATTACAATAATTACACCTTCCTTGCCTTTGGTAGTTAAGTAAAACCACTTGCCTCTGCCACCATGTGATCCAGTTAATCCCACTGCATTTATATATTCCAAGTAAGTGGCTCTGACTCCCACTGTAAGATGTATCCTATAAAGGTAAGAAATATTGGAGCTTTTCAAAGATGATGGTGTTTAATTCTCAATATTATTTATCAAAATATTGGTTGAACGGTACAACCTGTGGACCTCAGGGATGGAACGTAGGTCTTCAATGACAAATCCACTTTAACATTCCAATGTCCCTAAGATTTTGAATTCCTTCCTTTACATTAAACCAAGGGAGATCAGACATTTCCATTTCATTTAAAGTGGGTCACCTTTTCTGCATGTGTAAGTTATCCAATCCAACAAATAGTGGTTTCTCTTTCTGACTCTTGAACCTGCAAGATTAAATCAGAGTCTCTGCTTGGTGGATCCATTTCAGACACTCAGCTTGGCCCAACTTTATGTTCTTTCGACCACTATTTCACACCCTTATTATGCATTCCCACACATAGTTCCCAGATCTCTTCTGTGTAAATTAAAAAAAAAAAAAACTCAAGTAGTTCTTGTGAAATGTTGTTTACCTCTTCATGGGTTATACCTTGAACATAACCTATAAGGGATTACTAGGAGTTGGTCTATCATAAGGGGCAACTGACTTAAGGGAGACCTTTATGATTTTCTGGAGATGCAAGGTTAACACCCACAAATGGAGATATAAAAGCTGATACCACTATAGATTGGAGGTTCCTACCACTTGGTCTGATGATCTGACTGTCATTAGGGTTTTAGAGGCCGTATTTGCCTAGGGTTAGGAAAACACTTTCACTGGCAAAGAAAAGTCATCAGAATTTAGGGGCTCCTTGCCTCCAGTTTCATCAGGATCTTCCCACATATCCCTATCCTAATTTATAGAATATTACTTTTGTAATCTATACCCTTACTATAGCAGTAGATGCCATAGGACCTGAAAGTACAGTTTTTAAAGTTTAGCCAATCACAGTTTAATTTCCAGCAGTTTCAGTTTATCCATGAGATAAGGGTCTTTCTCATGGCACACATAGACACTATTGAGTCACTGATATAATTCCTGAGCTGAGAATTTGAATGCCTGAGCTTGTCCTTTTATTTTACCACTTTGTCCAGACATTAGAAAGAATAAACCAATATATTGTATTCCTTAATTTTTCCAAAAAGCTACAAAAGTATAATACAAGGAGTGGCATAGACCCTTACTTCTATAAGTGGTTGACTAGGGTAATCGAATGTAGCTATTCTTCCTATTTCTATTAACAGCTCTCACCACTGTCTATAAATGTTTATTGTTTGTTTATTTTTGTTTGTTTGTTTTTACTGGAAATAGCCATTAGCATCTTTAAATCTAATCAGATTAAAAAGCCGATTTCATAAATCCCAGCACCAATACAGAAATTTCACAATTAACACTATGTTCCTCTTAGTATTAAAATCTGTATTATTGTTCCCAAGAAAACCTCTCTTAGTATTAAAATCTGTATTATTGCTCCCCAGAAAAACAGAATGAACATGATAAAAAGACAGATGGATGAATGGATAGATAGACATGCAGGAAGATATATGACTAGATAGATTAGATGATAGATAGATAGATAGATAGATAGATAGATAGATAGATAATAGATAAGTAGACAAGGTTTATTACAGAAATTGTATCAGGTGGTTATGGAAGTCAAATATGCTCACAGTCTGCTATCTGCAAGCAGAAGAACCAGGAACACAAGTGATGTAATTTAGTCCATGTCCAAAGGCCTAAGATTGAGGGGATTTGAGGGAATATCTCTTAGTCCCAAGTCTAGGAATGGAATTCAGAACCAAGGGGTTTCTTTTTTTTTTTTTTTAATTTTTTTTCAACGTTTTTTTATTTATTTTTGGGACAGAGAGAGACAGAGCATGAACGGGGGAGGGGCAGAGAGAGAGAGGGAGACACAGAATTGGAAACAGGCTCCAGGCTCCGAGCCATCAGCCCAGAGCCTGACGCGGGGCTCGAACTCACGGACCGCGAGATCGTGACCTGGCTGAAGTCGGACGCCTAACCAACTGCGCCACCCAGGCGCCCCATAGAACCAAGGGGTTTCTGGTGTAAGGCCCAGATTCTGTAGACTTAGAAGCTGAATCGCTTATGTCCATGGGCAGGAAGAGATGTATATACTGGCTGTAGGAGAGGAATCATTCTTCTTTCACTTTGTTTGTTTGTTATTAGGGACATCTATTTGAATTGGATAATACCTTCCCACCTTAAGTGTGAATCTCTTTACTCATCTGCTGAATCAAATGCTAATACCTTTCAGAAAATACCTTACAGAAGTACCCAGTAATGACATTTTCCCAGCTATGTGGACTCCTCTTAGCACAATCAAGTACACATGAAACTAACCATCAAAAGTCTACCCCTTCTCAACTCGACACATAAACACCTAACCTTCAACTATACTTAATCTTTAAATAAAAACAGTGAGGTCATGATTTTTTTAAACATGATAGATGTGTCCTGTATACAACTGAAAACGCACTAATCCCTCCCCAGAAGAAGTAATGTCCTTAAATGATGTTTAAACTTCTCACCAATATCCCATAACATATAGTATAATGTAAAATAAATGATACCTAAACACTACAATATAAAGTCAACACATCTCATGTTGCATGATAAAACAATAAGAGAGGATAGAAAGTTATTTGCTTACATATATATATATATATATATGCTTACAGTTATATTTTCTTATATATATATACACACATATATGCTTAATGCATATATAATAGATTATAATATAATATAATGTATACATATAATATATATAATATATACATATATAATATATATAATATATATACACACACAATGGGAACACAAAGAAATGGAAAAGTATTCCATGCTCATCGATTGAAAGAACATTGTTAAAATGTCTATACTACTCAAAGCATGCTACACATTTAATGCAGCTCCTATCAAAACAACACCAGCATTTTTGTACAATTAGAACAAACAATCCTAAAAAGTATATGGAACTACAAAAGACCATAAATACCCCAAGTAACCCTGAAAAATAAAAGCAAAGCTGAACGTATCACAGTTTCAAATTTCAAGCTGTATTTTAAGTCTATAATCATCAAGACAGTATGGTACTGGCATAAAAACACACACATAGATCAATGGAACAGAATAGAGGTCCCAGAAACAGACCCAAAACTACATGGTCAACTAATCTTCAACAAAAGACAGTCTCTGAAACAAACGGTGTTGTGAAAACTGGACAACAGGCACAAAAGTTGAAACTGGACCACTTTCTTACACTATACACAAAAATAAATTCAAAATGGACAAAAGAGCTAAACGCAAGACAGGAAACCATCAAAATACTAGAAGAGAACGTAGGCAGCAAACTCTTTGACCTTGGCCAGAGCAACTTCTTATTAGACATGTCACTAGAAGCAAGGGAAATAAAAAAGGAACTGTTTGAAATTCATCAAGATAAAAACTTCTGCACAGAAAAGGAAACAATCAATGAAACTAAAAGACAGACTATGGAATTGGAGAAGATATTTGCAAATGACACATCTGATAAATTGTTAGTATCCAAAATCTACACAGAACTTATCAAACTTGTGGCACCTAGGTGGCTCAGTGAGTTGAGCGTCTGACTCTTGATTTTGGCTCAGGTCATAATCTCATGGTTCATGGGTTTGAGCCACACATTGGGCTCTGCTTGGGATTCTCTATATCCCTCTCTCTTTCCCTCCCCTGCTTGTGCTCTCTCTCTCACTCTCAAAAATAAATAAACAAAAAAATAATTTATCAAACTCAACACCCAAGAAAACAAATAATCCAGTTATGAAATGGGCAAAGGACATAAATAGATATTTTTTTTTCAAAGAAGACATCCAAGTGGCTAACAGACACAGAAAAGATACTCAACACCACTCATCATCAGGGAAATACAAATCAAAACCATGATGAGATACTACCTCACACCTGTCAGAATGACTAAAATTAATACAAGAAACAACAGGATGTGGAGAAGAGGAACCCTCTTGCCCTCTTGGTGGGAAGGCAAACCGGTGCAGACTCTGTGGAAAACAATATGGAGATCCCTCAAGAGGTTAAAAATAGACCTACCCTGTATCCAGCAGTCACACTACTGGGTATTTACCCAAGGAATATAAAAATGCTCATTTAAAAGGACATATGCACCCCTACATTTATAGTAGCATTATTTACAATAGCCAAAGTATGAAAGTAGCTCAAGTGTCCATCACTATTTGCATGAGGTACGGGTGTGTGTGTGTGTGTGTGTGTGTGTATGTGTAATATGATTCAGCTTTGAATAAGAATGAAATCTTGCCAATTGCAATGGCATGGATGGAGCTATATAGAGAGTATAATAATGCAAGTGAAATAATTTAGTCAGAAAAAGACAAATACCATATGATTTTACTCATGTGGAATTTAAGAAGCAAAATAAATTAACAATGGGAAAAAATGGAGAGGGAAATGAACAAACTCTTAATTATAGAGAGCAAATTGATGGTTATATGAGGAGAGGGGAGTGAAGGGATAGATTAAAAAGGTAATAGGGATTTTGGAGTACACTTTAGATGAGCACTGGGTGGTGTATGGAATTGTTGAATTACTATACTGTACACCTGAATGTAATATAATACTGTATGTTAGCTAATCACAATTTAAAATAATTTTAAAAAGAGGCTGCTAATTGAGTGGGCCCCAGAACAAGGCCTTGTAATAGGTATAGGCTGATTTTCAAGACACTCTGTGACTTAGTTCATATGTTATAGTGGACACAATGGTTTCTGGAATTTCACTGACATATAGATTGTTGGTTAGAGCCATAGAGAGGGCCTATGTATGAATTGCAGTATCAGCATTTGGGATTTTAGAGGGAGGATATGTTATCATCTGTAGACATTTATTCACCTTTTGAGGTTAAATATTGGCTTTATACTGGGCCTTAGCAGAAATGGAATGCTTTTTCATGGTCCACCACAACACAGTGTGACATGAGATGCCCATAATGAACTGAATGTTATCTGATACATGAAGCCATAAATGTTGCTATGCACAGAAATACTCTATCCTGAATTGGAACTGGTATATACATGATCAGTCCAGGGTATGTCCTGAAAGCACAAGTAACTTACATAAAGAAGTGTCGACAATTCCCGGGTTCTTACTTCTGCTACTCTGTCTGCTCTCCTTTTGCTCAAACCTATGACCTTGTGAGGAACTCCCTAACACCAGTTGACACAGGAAAAAATGTGGACCTGGTTCAAATATGGATAAGCAAGCACTGTCTGAAAGGGGTGAGCTACAGCATTACACCTCCTCTCTGGGATATCCCTGAAACATAGTGGTGAAATTTTCCCAATGGACAGAAATTCATTCTATGAACCTTATTGCTTATATTTATTGGCAGAAGATATGCACATATATGGAATTATACAGTTTCATGGGCTGTGGCCTATGATTAGGGACTTTATAGGAACAAGTTTGGAAATTTGTTGACAATAAAATTTGGGTAAGAGGTATATGAACACACATATCTTTTGGGGAAAAAAATGGTATGAAGACATTTGGGTCTTATATCAATGCTCACCAAAATGTGACTTCAGCAGAGGAGAATTTCAAAAATCAAGTGGATAGCATGGCGTGTTTTGTGGACATCAGTCAGTATCTTTCCCCACCCACATCTGTCATTGCCCAATGGGCTCGTGAACAGGTAACCATGGTGGCAGGAAATGTATGCTATTCACGGGCTCGGAAACATAGACTTCTAGTCACCAATGTCAAGCGTCCAATCTCTGTGTTGCAACACTGTGTCCCTGACATGGCATAATTTTCAAGTGCATTCAGCCAGCTGCCTAGACTTTGGTTGATTAGAGTGAACCACTTCCATCATGGAAGGGACAGAATTGTGTTCTTTTGGAATACATATTTACCTTTGTTAAATTGTTTTTTATTACAGTAAAGTTGACATAGTATTACATTAGTTTCAGGTGTTCAACATAGTAATGTGACAACTCTACACATTATGCTATGCTATAAGTGCAGAGATACATATTTGCTTTTGATACAGATTTTTCTTAACTGCTTGCAATTCTTATATTATTATTATTATGTTATATTACATATTATTATTATTATTAATGTATGTTTTTCAAAGAAGCAGTGATTGGATTTATTATCTGTTCTATTGTTTCTGTTATTTTTTTTAGTTTCTATATCACTTATTTCTACTTTAATCTTTATTTCCTTCTTTCTGCTGGTTTTAGGTTTTGTTTACTCCTCTTTGCTTTTATCTTATTTTCTTCTTTCTCTTTTAGGTGTAAAATTAGGCTGTTTATTTAAGATTTTTCTTGCTTCATGAGGTATTTCCGCAGACTTTTTCCTTAGAACAGCTTTTGCTGCATCCCAGAGGCTTTGGACCATTATGTTTTCATTATCATATGTTTCAGGTATGTCTTATTTATTCTTTTATTTCCTGGTTGACTCATTCACCATTTAGTAGTATGTTGTTTAACCTCCATGTATTCATGGTCCTTCCAGTTTTTTTTTTCTTCTTCTGGTTGACTTCTAGTTTCATAGTGTTGTGATCAAAAAAGATGCATGGCATGATTTTGATCTTCTTGAATTTGTTGGGTCTGCTTATGTGAGCTAATATTTTATCTGTTTTTGAGAATGCTTCATTGTAGAAAGGAAGGTGTACTCTGAGTTTTAGAATGGAATGCTCTGAATATATCTGACACTGTTCCACTGTGTCAATTAAAGCCATTGTTTCCTTGTTGATTTTCTGTTTAGATGATTTATCCAATTGATGTAAGTGGAGTGTTAAAGTCCCCTACAATTTTTGTATTATTATTATTTTGTATTATTATGTTTGTTATTAATGATTTCATGTATTTGTGTGCTCTTATGTTGGGTGCATAATTATTTACAATTGTTATATCTTCTTGTTGGATTGTCCCCTTTATTATGATATAGTGTCCTTCTTTGTCTCTTTTTCCAGTCTTTGTTTTAACATCTATTTTGTCCGATATAAGTATTGCTACTCTGGCATTCTTTTGACGTCCATTTGCATGACTGATGTTTTCCCGTCTCTGCCCATTCAATATGCAGGTGTCTTTAGGTCTAAAATGAGTCTCCGCAGACACCAAATAGATGGTTTTTGTATTGTTTTGTTTTGTTTTGTTTTATCCATTCTTCTTTCCTATGTGTTTTGATTGGAGCATTTAGTCCATTTACATTCAAAGTAATTATTGATAGATAATTATTTATTGCTATTTTATTACTTGTTTTGGACGGTATCTGAAGATTTTCTCTGATCCTTTCTTGTCTTTCTCTTTTTCATGTTTTGATGATTTTCTTTGGTCATGTTGGATATCTTTTTCTTTATTCTTTGCATGTTTATTAGTAGTTTTTGATATATGGTTTTCATTAGGTTTGTATATAAATTCTTCTGCATATAGCAGTCTATATTAAGTTGATGTTCATTTCACTTTGAAACGTTTCTTTACTCCTCTTCTCATGTAGGTGTATTTTGTTATATTATATAACTTTTAATTTGGGAGTTCTTTGATTTTTTTAACTTAAGTACTCATTTTGAGTGCTTTTGTGTTTCCTAACTTTATACTGTCATCTTTGGTCTCTACTGTCCACTCAAATTGTCCCCTTTAATATTTCTTACAGCGCTGTCTCAGTGGCCATGAACTCCTTTAATTTTTTATTGCCTGGGAAATTTTTATCTCTTCTTCTTTAATGAATGATATCCTTATTGGATACAGTATTCATGGCTTCAGATTTTCCCCATTCAGTCCATTGAATACATCATTCCACACCCTTCTAGCTTGTAATATTTATGTTTAAAAATATTCTGCTATCCTTATTGATTTTTCCTTGTAATTTACTGTCTTTCTTTGGTTTGCTGCTTTAATTTTTTTCTTTATAATTTGAAATTTTAATTGTAGTATGTCTTGGTATTGGCCTGCTTTTGTTGATTTTTATATGAGTTCTATGTGCCTCCTGGATATGGCTGTATGTTTCCTTTCCCAGATTAGGGAAGTTTTCAGCTACTATATCTTCCAATAAATTTTCTTCCCCCTTTTCTCTCTCTTCATCTAATTTAAAATGTTTTAAGTTTATTTATTTATTTATTTATTTATTTATTTATTTATTTTATGAGAGAGTGAGAGAGAGAGAGAGAGAGAGAGAGAGAGAGAATCCCAACCAGTCTCCACATTGTCAGTGCAGAGCCTGATGTGGAGCTTAAACTCACAAACTGCAAGATCATGACCTGAGCCAAAACTAAGAGTCAGACACTTAACTAAATGAGCCACTCAGACTCCCCTCTCTCTTCTCCTATGGGATGCCTATAATATGAATGTTATTACATTAGATAGAGTCACTGAGTTCCTTAAGTCTATTCTGATTTGGGGTAATTGATTTTTCTCTCTTTTGTTCAGCTTGATTACTTACCATTACTCTGTCTTCTATGGCACTAATTCATTCCTCTGATTCTTCCTTCCTGCTGTTCATTCCATCTAGTGTTTCTCATTTCATTTAATGTGCCCTTTATGTCTGCTATGTCATTCCTTAGCACTGTTCTAAAGGTCACTCTTATGTCTTCCACTCTTTTCTCAAGTACAGTGAGTATCCTTATGATCATTGCTTTAAAGTCTCTATCAGGCATGTTATTTATATCAGTTTTTTCTTAAATCTCTGGCTGTAGCCTTGTACTGTTCTTTAATTTGTAATTAATTTCTCTCTCCTCATTTTGGCAGCCTCCCTGTCTGTTTATGTGTGTTATAAGAGTCAGCTATATCTTCTGCTCTTGAAAGTAGTGACTTTTGAAGAGTTCCTGTAGTAACCTGCAGTGCAATGTCCCTTATTCACTAGAACATGGCACTTCAGGAGAGTATCCTATGTATGTTTCTTACATCTTGCTTTTGTGTCTGAATCACTGTTCCTGTTACTGCAGTTGTCTACACTAAGTCTCTGCTGTGGGCTCTGCTTGTTCTTTGCGGTCTTAGTGAGACACATGCAAGCTACCTCTCATGGGGTGTGTATGCCAGGGAACTTGGGAGTGGGGCAGCCATTTTAGGAAATTTTAGGAAAATTTGTATTGGGTCACTAGTCCTATGCCAGATTCCCTGAAGTGTTGAAGTGGCTTCATGCTGCCAGCTGCACAAAGCTTGGCATGGCACAGTGCATGGTGATGGCTGGGCATGGCTTAGGCAAGCACACAATGTTTGGTACAGGCATGCTGCTGTGAAGGCATGTTGTGTGGATGTTGCATCGCAGAAACTGTGCACTTCATGGCAGGACATTACATCCACAAGTGGCTGGGTTTTTTATGGCACCTGGATGCAGAACACAATGGCAGCCATGTACCTGGCAGTTGGGCAGCATGCATGCCAGGCTACAACAAAGTTTTCCTTGAACTAGACCTGAGTCTATCAGGCTTAGAGTGAGCAAGTCCTCAGGTGAACTCATGGTCATGGCATACCGTTATCAGGTTATGTAGCAAGTGTCTGTACAGCCTTGCCTCCCCCACAGGGCTCTATATTTTTGCTGGGGTATGGGGAAGGAAAATGGTACCTGCTACCTCATTCATTTTTGGAGAAGGTCCCCAAAAAGCTCCATAATTAGTGTGAAAAGAACTTTCTCCTGTTTCCCCCCTGCATTGTGCAGACTGCTGTTTTTATGTTGCCTCTCTGCTGCCTTTTATGTTGCATAGGCTTCTGTCTCTTTATGGGTGATGATCCAGCAATCACTTATTATTTACTGTTTGTCTAGCACTGCTCAGCTGACTTTTAAAGCTCCAGGCTCCAAGTCCCACTGATTTTACAAAGTTACAGAATTCAGCCCCTCTGGTTTTCAAAGTCAAACATTATGAGTATTAGTCTTCCCCATGTGAGCTTCCTGGCAGGAAGTCCCACTTCTCTGATCTCTCCATCAGTGCAGCTTCCGTCCTCATGCAGGTGGCCTCCCTCTGCCTTCCTGACTTATCAGATATAGCTTCTTTTCTACATTTATTTGTGGGGTTTGTTCTACAGGTTTTGGATGATACTCTGGCTTATTTACTTGGCTGTAGATTATATCTAGTTGTAAACATGGGTTAGGGTGTGTTCAGGTACTCCTACTTTACCATTTTCCTGAGCTCCTCCTCAAGTAAAAGTAAAACAAGGCTTAATTTTTGTCCATTCAGCCATACCCTGTATTGGATTGTAGCATTTAGTCCATTTCTATTCAAAATAATTATTGATAGGTATGTACTTACATCCATTTCGTTGGGTTTAGGATTTTGTGGTTTTGTTTGTTTTGCTTTTTCCATTCCTATTTTCTTCTCTTGCTCTCTTTGTGGTTTTATGACTTTCTTTAGTGCTATGCTTGGATTCTTTTCTCTTTATTTTTTGCATACCTATTACAGGTTTTTGTTTGTGGTTACCATTAGGATTTTATATGACATCTTATATGTACAGCAGTCTATAGTATGTTAGAGGTTGCTTGAGTCTGACCCATTCTAAAGAAACTACATTTTAAAAATTATTTATTTAAATTCAAGTTAGTTAACGTAACGTGTAGTTCTGAATTCAGGAGTAGAACCCAATGATTCATCACATATATATGACACCCAGTGCTCATCCCAACAACAGCCCTCCTTAATGCCCACCACTCATTTAGCTCATCCCCCAACACACCTCCCCTCCAGCAACCTTCAGTTTGTTCTCTGTCTTTAAGAGTCTCTTACAGTTTGTCTCCTCTCTGTTTTTGTCTTATTTTTCCTTCACTTCCCTTATGTTCATCTGTTGTTTTTCTTAAATTACACATTTGAGTGAAATCATATAATATGTGTTTTCTCTGACTTATTTCACTTAGCAAAATATACTCCAGTTCCAATAACATTGTTTTAAATGGCAAGATTTCATTCTTTTTGATTGCTGAGTAGTATTCCATATTTATATACCATGTCTTCTTTATCCATTCATTAATTGATGGACATTTGGGCCCTTTCAATACCAATACTATTGTTTATAGCACTGCCATAAACATTGGGGTGCATGTGTCCCTTTGAAACATCATTTTTGTATACTTTGGATAAATACCTGGTAGTGCAATTGCTGGGTCGTTCTATTTTTAATTTTTTGAAGAACCTCCATACTGTTCTCCAGAGTGACTGCACCAGTTTCCATTCCCACCAGCAGTGCTAAAGAGTTCCCTGTCCTCTCCAACCTTGCCAACATCTGTTGTTCTCTGAGTTGTTAATTGTATCCATTTTGACAGGTGTGAGGTGGTATCTCATTGTGGTTTTGATTTGTATTTCTCTGATGATGAGTAATGTTGATCATCATTTCATGTGTCTGTTAACCATCTGTAAGTCTTCCCTGGAAAAGTGTCTATTTGTGTCTTCTGCCCATTTCTTCACTGGATTATTGTTTTTAGGTGTTGAGTTTGATAAGTTCTTTATAGATTTTGAATACTAACCCTTTATCAGATATATCATTTGCAAATATCTTCTCCCATTCCATCAGTTGCTTTTTAGTTTTTTTTTTTTATTGGTTCCTCTGATGTGCAGAAGCTTTTTATCTTGACCAGGTCTCAATAGTTCATTTTTTGCTTCCATTTCCCTTGCTTCTGGAGACATGTCTAATAAGAAGTTGCTGTGTCCAAGGTCAAAGTGGCCGATGCCTGTTTTCTCCTGTAGGATTTTGATGGTTTCCTGTCACAAATTTGTGTATTTTATCCATTTTGAATTTATTTTGGTGTACAGTGTAACAAGGTGGTCTAACTTCATTCTTCTACATGTCACTGTCCAGTTTTCCCAGCACCATTTGCTGAAGAGACTATCACTTTCCATTACATACTCTTTCCTGCTTAGTTTGCCATGCAATTGTGGGTCTATTTCTTGGTCCTGTATTCTGTTCCGTTGATCTGTGTGTCTGTTTTTGTGTCAAGACAATTCTGTTGTGATGCGTACAGCTTTGTAATACAGCTTAAAGTCCAGAATTGTGATGCCTCCAGCTTTGGTTTTCTTTTAAACATTACTTTGGCTGTTCAGGGTAATTTCTGGTTCTATACAAACTTTATGGAATGATGATAGGGATTGCATTCAAAGTGTAGATTGCCTTAAGTAGTATAGACATTTTAACAATATTTGTTCTTACAATTTATGAGTATGGAGTGTTTTTTTTTTCCATTTCTTTGTGTCTTCCTCAATTTATTTAATAAGCTTTCTATAGTTTTCAGCATAGAGGTCTTTTACCTTCTTGGTTAGGTTTATTCCTAGGTAAGCATCTTATGGTTTTTGGTGCAATTGTAAATTGGATCGAGTCCCTGATATCTCATTCTGTTGCATTATTATTGGTGTGTTTAAATGTAACCAATTTCTCTACACTGATTTTAAAACCTCTCTCTCCCACCCACCCCCCCCATCAAAGGAGAACACCTGTTGGGATGAGTACTTGGTGTTGTATGGAAACCAATTTGACAATAAAATATATTTAAATAAATAAATAAATAAGTCCTGTGAATTTGCAGAATTCACATATTAGTTCTAGAGGTTTTTGGTGGGATATTTTAGGGTATTCTATGTAAGGAATCATGTCATCTGTGAAGAGTGAAGGTTTGACTTCTATGTTACCAATTTGTATGCCTTTTATTTATTTTTGTTGTCTGATTGCTGAGACTAGGACTTCCAGTAACATTTTTAACAACGGTGGCAAGTGTGGACAGCCCTGTCATGTTCCTGACCTTAGGAGGAAAGCTATCAATTTTCACCATTTAAGATGATGATTAGGGGGCTTTTCATATATGGCTTTTAGGACATTGAGATGTGTTCCTTCTACCCGTACTTTCTTAAGGGTTTTTATCAAGAAGCAAAGCTGCATTTTGTCTAATGCTTTTTCTTCAGCTATTTTTTTTTTCAGTAAATATTTTTTTTTATTTTTTTTATATATGAAATTTATTGTCAAATTGGTTTCCATACAACACCCAGTGCTCATCCCAAAAGGTGCCCTCCTCAATACCCATCACCCACCCTCTCCTCCCTCCCACCCCCCATCAACCCTCAGTTTGTTCTCAGTTTTTAACAGTCTCCTATGCTTTGGCTCTCTCCCACTCTAACCTCTTTTTTTTGTTCCTTCTCCTCCCCCATGGGTTCCTGTTAAGTTTCTCAGGATCCACATAAGAGTGAAACCATATGGTATCTGTCTTTCTCTGTATGGGCTATTTCATTTAGCATCACACTCTCCAGTTCCATCCACGTTGATACAAAAGGCCATATTTCATTCTTTCTCATTGCCATGTAGTACTCCATTGTGTATATAAACCACAGTTTCTTTATCCATTCATCAGTTGATGGACATTCAGGCTCTTTCCATAATTTGGCTATTGTTGAGAGTGCTGCTATGAACATTGGGGTACAAGTGCCCCTATGCATCAGTACTCCTGTATCCCTTGGGTAAATTCCTAGCAGTGCTATTGCTGGGTCATAGGGTAGGTCTATTTTTAATTTTCTGAGGAACCTCCACACTGCTTTCCAGAGCGGCTGCACCAATTTCCATTCCCACCAACAGTGCAAGAGGGTCCCATTACTCCACATCCTCTCCAGCATCTATAGTCTCCTGATTTGTTCATTTTGGCCACTCTGACTGGCGTGAGGTGATACCTGAGTGTGGTTTTGATTTGTATTTCCCTGATAAGGAGCGACGCTGAACATCTTTTCATGTGCCTGTTGGCCATCCGGATGTCTTCTTTAGAGAAGTGTCTATTCATGTTTTCTGCCCATTTCTTCACTGGGTTATTTGTTTTTCGGGTGTGGAGTTTGGTGAGCTCTTTATAGATTTTGGATACTATCCCTTTGTCCGATATGTCATTTGCAAATATCTTTTCCCAGTCCGGTGGTTGCCTTTTGTTTTGTTGGTTGTTTCCTTTGCTGTGCAGAAGCTTTTTATCTTCATAAGGTCCCAGTAATTCACTTTTGCTTTTAATTCCCTTGCCTTTGGGGATGCGTCGAGTAAGAGATTGCTACGGCTGAGGTCAGAGAGGTCTTTTCCTGCTTTCTCCTCTAGGGTTTTGATGGTTTCCTGTCTCACATTCAGGTCCTTTATCCATTTTGAGTTTATTTTTGTGAATGGTGTGAGAAAGTGGTCTAGTTTCAACCTTCTGCATGTTGCTGTCCAGTTCTCCCAGCACCATTTGTTAAAGAGACTGTCTTTTTTCCATTGGATGTTCTTTCCTGCTTTGTCAAAGATGAGTTGGCCATACGTTTGTGGGTCTAGTTCTGGGGTTTCTATTCTATTCCATTGGTCTATGGGTCTGTTTTTGTGCCAATACCATGCTGTCTTGATGATGACAGCTTTGTAGTAGAGGCTAAAGTCTGGGATTGTGATGCCTCCTGCTTTGGTGTTCTGCTTCAAAATTACTTGGGCTATTCGGGGCCTTTTGTGGTTCCATATGAATTTTAGGATTGCTTGTTCTAGCTTCGAGAAGAATGCTGGTGCAATTTTGATTGGGATTGCATTGAATGTGTAGATAGCTTTGGGTAGTATTGACATTTTGACAATATTTATTCTTCCAATCCATGAGCTGGGAATGTCTTTCCGTTTGTTTAAATCTTCTTCAATTACCTTCATAAGCTTTCTATAGTTTTCAGCATACAGATCCTTTACATCTTTGGTCAGATTTATTCCTAGGTATTTTATGCTTCTTGGTGCAATTGTGAATGGGATCAGTTTCTTTATTTGGCTTTCTGTTGCTTCATTGTTAGTGTATGAGAATGCAACTGATTTCTGTACATTGATTTTGTATCCTGCAACTTTGCTGAATTCATGTATCAGTTCTAGCAGACTTTTGGTGGAGTCTATCGGATTTTCCATGTATAATACCATGTCATCTGCCAAAAGCGAAAGCTTGACTTCATCTTTGCCAATTTTGATGCCTTTGATTTCCTTTTGTTGTCTGATTGCTGATGCTAGAACTTCCAGCACTATGTTAAACAACAGCGGTGAGAGTGGGCATCCCTGTCGTGTTCCTGATCTCAGGGAAAAAGCTCTCAGTCTTTCCCCATTGAGGATGACGTTAGCTGTGGGCTTTTCATAAATGGCCTTTATGATGTGTAAGTATGTTCCTTCTATCCCGAATTTCTCGAGGGTTTTTATTAAGAAAGGTGCTGGATTTTGTCAAAGGCCCTTTCTGCATCGATTGACAGGATCATATGGTTCTTCTCTTTTTTTTTATTCATGTGATGTATCACGTTGATTGATTTACGAATGTTGAACCAGCCCTGCATCCCAGGAATGAATCCCACTTGATCATGGTGAATAATTCTTTTTATATGCTGTTGAATTCGATTTGCTAGTATCTTATTGAGAATTTTTGCATCCATATTCATCAAGGATATTGGCCTGTAGTTCTCTTTTTTTCCTGGGTCTCTGTCTGGTTTAGGAATCAAAGTAATACTGGCTTCATAGAATGAGTCTGGAAGTTTTCCTTCCCTTTCTATTTCTTGGAATAGCTTGAGAAGGATAGGTATTATCTCTGCTTTAAACGTCTGGTAGAACTCCCCTGGGAAGCCATCTGGTCCTGGACTCTTATTTGTTGGGAGATTTTTGATAACCGATTCAATTTCTTCGCTGGTTATGGGTCTGTTCAAGCTTTCTTTTTCCTCCTGATTGAGTTTTGGAAGAGTGTGGGTGTTCAAGAATTTGTCCATTTCTTCCAGGTTGTCCAATTTGTTGGCATATAATTTTTCATAGTATTCCCTGATAATTGTTTGTATCTCTGAGGGATTGGTTGTAATAATTCCATTTTCATTCATGAGTTTATCTATTTGGGTCATCTCCCTTTTCTTTTTGAGAAGCCTGGCTAGAGGTTTGTCAATTTTGTTTATTTTTTCAAAAAACCAACTCTTGGTTTCGTTGATCTGCTCTACCGTTTTTTTTAGATTCTATATTGTTTATTTCTGCTCTGATCTTTATTATTTCTCTTCTTCTGCTGGGTTTAGGCTGCCTTTGCTGTTCTAATTCTATTTCCTTTAGGTGTGCTGTTAGATTTTGTATTTGGGATTTTTCTTGTTTCTTAAGATAGGCCTGGATTGCAATGTATTTTCCTCTCAGGACTGCCTTCGCTGCGTCCCAAAGCATTTGGATTGTTGTATTTTCATTTTCGTTTGTTTCCATATATTTTTGATTTCTTCTCTAATTGCCTGGTTGACCCACTCATTCTTTAGTAGGGTGTTCTTTAACCTCCATGCTTTTGGAGGTTTTCCAGACTTTTTCATGTGGTTGATTTCAAGCTTCCTAGCATTGTGGTCTGAAAGTATGCATGGTATAATTTCAATTCTTGTAAACTTATGAAGGGCTGTTTTGTGACCCAGTATATGATCTATCTTGGAGAATGTTCCATGTGCCCTCGAGAAGAAAGTATATTCTGTTGCTTGGGGATGCAGAGTTCTAAATATATCTGTCAAGTCCATCTGATCCAATGTCTCATTCAGGGCCCTTGTTTCTTTATTGACCGTGTGTCTAGATGATCTATCCATTTCTGTAAGTGGGGTGTTAAAGTCCCCTGCAATTACCACATTCTTATCAATAAGGTTGCTTCTGTTTATGAGTAATTGTTTTATATATTTGGGTGCTCCGGTATTCGGCACATAGACATTTATAATTGTTAGCTCTTCCTGATGGATAGACCCTGTAACTATTATATAATGCCCTTCTTCATCTCTTGTTACAGCCTTTAATTTAAAGTCTAGTTTGTCTGATATAAGTATGGCTACTCCAGCTTTCTTTTGGCTTCCAGTAGCATGATAAATAGTTCTCCATCCCCTCACTCTCAATCTAAAGGTGTCTCAGGTCTAAAATGAGTCTCTTGTAGACAGCAAATAGATGGGCCTTGTTTTTTTATCCATTCTGATACCCTATGTCTTTTGGTTGGCGCATTTAATCCATTTACAATCAGTGTTATTATAGAAAGATACGGGTTTAGAGTCATTGTGATGTCTGTATGTTTTATGCTTGTAGTGATGTCTCTGGTACTTTGTCTTACAGGGTCCCCCTTAGGATCTCTTGTAGGGCTGGTTTAGTGGTGACAAATTCCTTCAGTTTTTGTTTGTTTGGGAAGACCTTTATCTCTCCTTCTATTCTAAATGACAGACTTGCTGGATAAAGGATTCTCGGCTGCATATTCTTTCTGTTTAGCACACTGAAGATCACGTGCCAATTCTTTCTGGCCTGCCAAGTTTCAAAAGAGAGATCAGTGACGAGTCTTATAGGTCTCCCTTTATATGTGAGGGCACGTTTACCCCTTGCTGCTTTCAGAATTTTCTCTTTATCCTTGTATTTTGCCAGTTTCACTATGGTATGTCGTGCAGAAGATCGATTCAAGTTACGTCTGAAGGGAGGTCTCTGTGCCTCTTGCACTTCAATGCCTTTTTCCTTCCCCAGTTCAGGGAAGTTCTCAGCTATTATTTCTTCAAGTACCCCTTCAGCACCTTTCCCTCTCTCTTCCTCCTCTGGGATACCAATTATGCGTAGATTATTTCTTTTTAGTGTATCAGTTAGTTCTCTAATTTCCCCCTCATACTCCTGGATTTTTTTATCTCTCTTTTTCTCAGCTTCCTCTTTTTCTATAACTTTATCTTCTAGTTCACCTATTCTCTCCTCTGCCTCTTCAATCCGAGCCGTCGTCGTTTCCATTTTGTTTTTCATTTCATGTAAAGTGTTTTTCAGCTCCTCCTGACTGTTCCTGAGTCCCTTGATCTCTGTAGCAAGAGATTCTCTGCTGTCCTCTATACTGTTTTCCAGCCCAGCGATTAATTTTATGACTATTATTCTAAATTCACTTTCTGTTATATTATTTAAATCCTTTTTGATCAGCTCATTAGCTGTTGTTATTTCCTGGAGATTCTTCTGAGGGGAATTCTTCCGCTTGGTCATTTTGGATAGTCCCTGGAGTGGTGAGGACCTGCAGGGCACTTCCCCTGTGCTGTGGTGTATAACTGGAGTTGGTGGGTGGAGCCGCAGTCAGACCTGATGTCTGCCCCCAGCCCACCACTGGGGCCACAGTCAGACTGGTGTGTGCCTTCTCTTCCCCTCTCCTAGGGGCGGGATTCACTGTGGGGTGGTGTGGCCTGTCTGGGTTACTTGCACACTGCCAGGTTGTGATGCTGGGGATCTGGCGTATTAGCTGGGGTGGGTAGGCAAGGTGCATGGGGGCAGGAGGGCCAGGCTTAGCTCGCTTCTCCTTAGGTGATCCACTTCAGGAGGGGCCCTGTGGCAGCCGGAGGGAGTCAGATCCGCTGCCGGAGGTTTGGCTCCACAGAAGCACAGAGTTGGGTGTTTGAGTGGAGCGAGCAATTTCCCTGGCAGGAACCGGTTCCCTTTGGGATTTTGGCTGGGGGATGGGCAGGGGAGATGGTGCTGTCGAGCGCCTTTGTTCCCCACCAAACTGAGCTCTGTCGTCCGGGGGCTCAGCAGCTCTCCCTCCCTTTGTCCTCCAGCCTTCCCGCTTTCCGAGCAGAGCTGTTAACTTATGACCTCCCAGACGCTAAGTCGCGCTTGCTGTTGGAACACAGTCAGTCAGGCCCCTTCGCTTTTGCAAGCCAGACTCAGGGTTCTGCTTGGCCGGTGAGCCGCCCCTCCGCCCCGGCTCCCTCCCGCCAGTCTGTGGAGCATGCACCGCCTCACCGCCCTTCCTACCCTCTTCCGTGGGCCTCTCGTCTGTGCTTGGGTCTGGCGACTCCGTTCTGCTAATCCTCTGGCGGTTTTCTGGGTTATTTAGGCAGGTGTAGGTGGAATCTAAGTGATCAGCAGGACGCGCGGTGAGCCCAGCGTCCTCCTACGCTGCCATCTTCCCTCCTTCCGCTTTTTCTTCATCTATTGAAAAATCGTATGTTTCTTATCCTTTCTTTCATTAATGTGGTGTATCACATTTATTGATTTGTGAATATTGAACCAGCCCTGCCTGGGAATAAATCTCACTAGATCAGGGTGAATAAATCTTTTAATGTAATGTTGAAGTTAATTTTCTAGTATCTTTAGAATTTTTACATCCATGTTCATCATAGATATTGCTCTGTAATTCTCCTTTTTAGTATGGTCTTTGTCTGGTTTTAGAATCAAAATAATGCTGGCCTGGTAGAATGAGTTTGGAACTTTTCCTTCTATTTCTATTTTTTTGGAACAGTTTGAGAAGAATAAGTATTAACTCTTTTTTAAATATCTGGTAGAATTCCCCTGGGAAGCTCTCTGACCCCAGACTCTTGTTTGTTGGAAGATTTTTGATTACTGATTCAGTTTATTTGCTGGTTATGGATCTGTGCAAATTTTTTATTTCTTCCTGTTGAGTTTTGGTAGTGTGTGTCTAGGAATTTGTCCATTTCTTCTAGATTACCCAGTTTTTTGGCATATAATTTTTCTTGTATTTCTGTGGTATTGGTTGTTGATCTCTCCTCTTTCATTTGTGATTTTATCGATTTGGGTCCTCTCTCTTTTCTTTTTGATATGTCTAGCTAGCTCAGGGTTTATCTATTTTGTTTATTCTTTCAAAAAGCAGCTTTTAGTTGCATTGTGCTGTTTTACTTTATTTTTTCTTCTATATCATTTATTTATCCTCTAATTTTTACTATTTACCTACTTCTGCTGGCGTTGGGCTTTATTTGCTGCTCCTTTTCCAGCTCCTTTTGTTGTAAGGTTATATTGTATGTTTGAGACCTTTCCTGCTTCTTGAGATAGGCCTGAAATGCATTGTACTTTCCTCTTAGGACTGCCTTTGCTGTATCCCCAAGGGTTTGAACTCTCGTGTTTTCATTTCCATTTGCTTCCATGTATTTTTGTTGTTTTTATGTCTTCTTTAATTTCCTGCTTTAACCATTCACTCATTATTAGGATGCTCTTTAACTTCCATGTATTTGAGGGATTCCAAATTTTTCTTGTGGTTGATTTCAACTTTCATAGCATTGTGATCTGATAATATGCACAGTATTATCTCAACATTTTTGTACCTGTTGAGGGCTGATTTGTTACCCAGTATGTGATCTATTCTGGATAACTTTCCATGTGCAGCCAAGAAGAATGTGTATTCTGCTGCTTTAGGATGAAATGTTCTTAATATATCTGTTAAGAACATATGCTCTAGTGTGTCATTTAAACCCATTGTTTCTCTGTTGATTTTCTGCTTAGTTGATCTGTCCATTGCTCTAAGTATTAAAATCACCTACTATAATGGTATTATTATGAATGAGTTTCTTTATGTTTGTGATTAATCTATTTATGTATTTGGGTGCTCCAATTTGAGGGCATACATATTTTCAGTTGTTAGATCTCCTTGAAGGATGTAACCCTTAGTTATGATAAAATGCCCTTCTTCATCTCCTTTTACAATCTTTATTTTAGAATCTAGTTTGTCTGATATATGTATGGCTACTCCAGCTTTCTTTTGACCTACATTAGAATGATATATGGTTCTCCATCCCCTCACTTTTAGTCTGCAGGTGTCCTAAGGTTTAAAATAAGTCTCTCGAGAGGCTCCTGGGTGGCTCAGTCAGTTAAGTGTCCAACTTCGGTTCAGGTCATGATCTTCCATTTCATAGGGTTGAGCCCCACTTCAGGCTGTGCTGACAGCTCGGAGTCTGGGGTCTACTTCAGATTCTCTCTCTCTCTCTCTCTCTCTCTCTCTCTGCCACTCCCCTACTTGCTTGCTCTCTCTCTCAAAAATAAACATTTAAAAAATTTTAAATGGGACACTTGAAGGCAGCCTATTGATGGATAGGTAGCTCTTGTTTTGTTTTGTTTTGTTTTAAATCTATCCTGATGCCCTGTCTTTTTTTTAATATAATTTATTGTCATATTGGTTTCCATACAACACCCATTGCTCATCCCAACAGGTGTCCTCCTCAATGCCCATCACCCACTTTTCCCTCTCCCCCACACTCCATCAACCCTCAGTTTTTTCTCAGTATTTAAGAGTCTCTTATGGTTTGCCTCTTTCCCTCTCTGTAACTTTTTTCCCCTTCCTCTCCCCCATGGTCTTCTGTTAATTATTGGAGACTTTAGTCCATTTATTCAGAATGATTATTGGAAGATATGAATTTAGTGCCAGTGTATTATCTGTAGATTTGGTGTTTCTGGTGATGTTCTCTGGTGCATTGTAGTCTTTGCTGCTTTCCACTCAAAGCACCCCTTAAAATTTCTTGTAGGGCTGGTTTAGTGGTCATGAACTCCTTTAGTTTTTGTTTCTTTGGGGAAGTTTTTTACCTCTCCTATTCTGAATGGCAGCCCTGTTGAATAAAGAATTTTTGGATGCATATTTTTCCTATTCAGCACATTATATATTTCCTGTCACTCCCTTCTAGTCTTCCAAGTTCCAGTGGACTAATCAGGTTCCTGCTACTAACCTTATGTGTCTACCATTGTAGATTAAGTACCTGTTGTCCCCAGCTGCTTTCAGATTTCCCTCTTTGTCTTTGTATTTTGCAAGTTTCACTATCATATGTCATGGTGTTTACCTGTTTTGTTAATTTTGAAGGGAGTTCTCTGTGCCTTTTGGACTTGGATGTCTGTTTCTTTCCCCAGATTAGGGAAGCTCTCAGCTATAATTTTTTCAAATAAACCTTCTGCACCTTTCTAGTACTCTTCTTTGTCTGGGACTCCTATGATATGAATATTGTTTTGTTTCATGAACTCAATATTCTAAGTCTCCCTTCGTGTTATAGTAATTTCCATATTGTTTCCAGGTTCATTATTTTCCATAATTTTATCTTCTATTTTATCTATTCTCTCCTCTGCCTCTTCAATACTTGTTGCCACTGTATCTAGCTTATTTTTCATCTCAGTTGTACCATTTTCATTTTAGCCTGTCTAGTTTTAGGTCTTTGATCAATGCAGCCAGGGCTTCTCTGGTGTCTTCTATGTGTTTTTTTCCTTCAATTCCAGCTAGTAGTCTTATGACTGTTATTTTAAATTCTTGTTCAGATATATTGTTTATATATGTTTGGAGCAAGTACCTGGCTGTGATTTATTCTTGACTTTTATTTTGAGTATAATTCCTCTGTCTTGTCATTTCAGCTAAGTTACTGTCTTTTGCACGTTTTAAAAGCTTGTTATGGGGGCGCCTGGGTGGCGCAGTCGGTTAAGCGTCCGACTTCAGCCAGGTCACGATCTCGCGGTCTGTGAGTTCGAGCCCCGCGTCAGGCTCTGGGCTGATGGCTCAGAGCCTGGAGCCTCTTTCCGATTCTGTGTCTCCCTCTCTCTCTGCTCCTCCCCTGTTGATGCTCTGTCTCTCTCTGTCCCAAAAATAAATAAACGTTGAAAAAAAAAAAAAAGCTTGTTATGTTTCCTGTACCTTAGGGTACTTCTGTATTAAAAAGGGATCATACATTTTAATGTATGTATGATGGAGGGCCTGACCCTCCAGGAAGTGTTTCTGTTTTATGCTGTGTGAATTCTGTTGGTGTATTTAAGCTACTTTTTTCCACCGGTCAGTCCTCTAAAGATCTCCTCCTTGCTTGATGGAGTGTTTGGACCTTTAACTAGGTGTGCTTTGATTTGTTTCCTGAAGTAACGTTTAATAAAAGGAAAATGGAGTAAGGTGTAAGCCTGATCCCATAAAAAAAGAGACAGAAAGGGAACAAAAGAATGCCAAACAGAGAATCGTAATACTATAAGGCTGTTTCCAAAGAAAAAAGAAAGGAGAAAAAAGAATGGGGGGAAGCAGAAAATAAAGGAAAAGAGAATAAAAAAGCTTTGTTCAAAAAAAAATTAAAAAAGATAAAATGAAATGACAAAAACAAATCATAACCAAGAGCCTCATTCCATTAGGGAAAAAAAAAAAGAGATGGGTGAATAAAAGAAGGAAAAAATACTTATCTGTTGGTCTATGCTGGTCTGGAAAAGAGGCCAGCTCTGTAGGCTCAGAGTTGATCTTGCCCCAATAAACAAACAGTTGCCAGCCACAGAGTGGCAGAGTTTGTTGTAAGCAAGTCCTGTCTCCACTGGGAGCCAGTGTGCTGCTGTCTGGGGTCCCATTTTGTTGGTGTTGTGGGGAAAATGACATCACCCAAATCTCTCATCCCAGACTGAGGATCTCAACCCCAGATGTTCAGGAAGCCCTCACAGAATAAATATGGCCATCAGATTGTCCTGCACCACAATTATCCTGCTCCTTCTCCTTGGCACACACAGCTAGGATTCAAAACCCAAGGTTTTAAGGAACCCAGCTCTTGGCGTGAGGCTGGGATTCAAAACCTACTCTTAAAGAACCAGGCATGGTGCAGTTCTGCTCCCCTTCTCTTCAGTAGAGCCTCTCCACTCTGCAGATGAAAGGTCTTTGGCTGGCACCTGCAGGGTGTTTTGTCCTTGGGGAGGCAATAAGTCCTCTTACCAAAATATTCCATATAGAGGATTGTTCTCTCCCAGTGTGCCCCAGAGATTGCTACACCTTGCTATGCATTTCCTCCTTCTTCCCAAGAGTGTCCTCTGCAGTTATGTTCCAAAGAAAGTTGTGCACTTTGGGAATCTCCAAGTTTGAGCTCCACATGCTGTTTACAAAAACTGGAACACTCAGTACTTCTTGCTCCCTGGTTTGTGGTCCAGAGAGGTCTTCCTCTTGTGCTAACTCAGTGCTGCACTATCTCAACCCCTCTTTCTCTATTTTTTTTCTCTCCATGGAAAGGGTCCCCTCCCCTCTACATATCTGCAGCTTTCTCTCTCCCAACTCACATCCATACACCTCATTCCTTCCAAACTGCCTCCATCCAACTGTGAATATCCTTTCCGCAGATCAATTTCCTGGGTGTTCCGAGTAATTAGACCTCAATAAAGCTGTGTTTGAGGGATGTAGGAAGCCCAGGATCCCCTAATTCTGTGCCATCTTAACTCCCAACCTAAACAAACTATACTTTTATATCCCTTCCACCTTTTATGTATGTGGTAACATAGTTTAAGTTCTTTTATTTTGTGAATATCTTGTTGGATTTTTATTGATACAATTGATTTTTCTGCTTTTGTGCTTTAACATCTTTATTGGCTTTATAAGTAATCTACTAATTTTATTATATGTTTGCATTGAACTGTGAGTTTTTGCCTTCATAACATTCTTAATCCTGATTATAGCTTTTTCCTTCCCCTCAAATAACTCTTTTTAAAACATTTCTTGGGTGGCTGATTTAATGGTGATGAACTCCTTTAACCTGTTTGTCTGGAAAACTCTTTATATTTCTTCTATTGTGATTGATAACCTTACTGGGTAGATTATTTTTGGTTGCAATTTTCTTTTTTTTTTTTCTTTTCTTTCTTTGCATCTTTTCTTTTCTTTTCTTTTCTTCTCTTTTTTTTAAGTACTTTGAATATATCATTCTACTCCCTTCTGCTCTGCAAAATTTCTGCTGAAAAATTAGCTATTCTTTTGGAGTTTCCCTTTATATATGACTGTTCTATTTTTTTCTTGCTGCTTTTAAATTTCTCTCTTTATCACTACTTTTTGTCATTTTAATTATTATGTGTCTTGGTGAAGTCCTGTTTGGGTTATTTTGCTGAAGGCTTTCTGTGCCTCCTGGATCTGGATGTCTGTTTCTTTACACAGATTAGAGAAGTTTCAGATATTATTGCTTCTAATAAATTTTCTGCTCCTTTCTTTCTCTAAGATTTCTAGAATGTAAATGCTGTTATGCTTGATGATTTATCGGAGTTCCCTTAACCTATTCTTCTCTCCTTCTTCTCTTCCTCCTCCTCTTCTTCTTCTTCTTCCTCCTCCTCCTCCTCCTTGTCCGCCTCGTCATCCTCCTCTTCTCCTTCTCCTTCTCCTTCTTCTCCCCCTTCTCCCCCTTCTTCCCCTTATCTTTCTTATCTCCCTTCTTCCCTTCCTCCTCCTCCTCCAACTCGTCCTCCTCCTCTCCTCTTCCTCCTTTTTCTCCTCCCCCTCCTCCTCCTCCTCCTCCTTTGCATCTACTTCTTCTTATTGATGTTCAGCTTGGTTACTTTTTATTTCCCTGTATTCCAGCTCATTAATCCATTATGCCTCCCTTAATCTGCTATTTATCCCTCTAGTGTAATTTAAATTCAGTTATTGAGGTCTTTGACTTTGATTATTTATTTAATATTTTCTGTCTCTTTTTTGAAGGTCTCACCAAGATATTGCACTCTATTCTCATGTCCAGTGAGTACCTGTATGACCATTACTTTGAATTCTCTATCAGGCATATTGTTTTTCTTCATTTCATTTAGCTCATTTGCTGTGGGCTTTTCCTTTTTTTCAACTGGGATACATTTCTTATATTCTCATTTTGTCTAACTCTCTGTGTTTGTTTCTATGTATTAGCAAAGTCAGCTACATCTCCTGTTCTTCAAAGTAGTGTCCTTATGAAGAAGAAATCTTGTGCCCTGTAGTACAATTGTTGGGAAAATGAATGAAGTTTTACACCATAAGATGGCCAATGGGACTAAAACAAGCTCTGTTCTCTAGCTTAGAGACCTCTCCTCTGGGTTCTTCTTGTCCTGTTTGCCGCACGTGCAAAACCCCGCCACAGATATGGAAGCTAACAACTATAAATTACATTTCCGTCCTTCATTTGGAGCTCAGATCTTTGGAGAAGCGGTGTCCTCTGAGCCTGCTGGTGTTAAATAAATCTCCAATCCACCAACATCTCTGAGTGCCACTTGGTTTTTTGACCAGCATTCCAGCCTGGTTCTGCAACATATTTGGTTCCCTGACCAGGAAACCCAACTGTGCTGACCGAGGCCCATCGCAAGAGTGGAAGGGGGACCTGATCACTCCCTGGAGACCTTAATCGTCTCACAGGTAGAATATTTTGCAGGAGAGAATGTAATAGCCTCGTGTGTGTGTGTGTGTGTGTGTGTGTGTGTGTGTGAGTGAATGTGTGGCTCATCCAGGCTTGCCAGTCGAGTCCGAGTTTGTGGCTCCACGGATGGTCACCCTAAAGGTCCCCAAACGTCTATGAAGTCTGAGTGGGCTCTCCTGCATCACAGTGAAAGGCATCCAGTCCAGGGCGGCATCAGATTAGACTCTGATCACAAGTCACAAACCTGTCCACTATGGGCAAGCCTCACCTTAAGTTTCCCTCAGGAACGCGACCAGTGAAGTATCTGATTGGTTCTCTCATCCGAGAGGATACCCTCCCTTTGTCTCCACAGCACCGAATACAAGAAAAAAAATAATAATGGGATCAAAACAGAGTAAGAGTACAACTTTAAGGGTCATGCTCAAAAATTGTAAAAAGGGATTTTCAGGCGATTATGGGGTGAAAATGACACCTGGGAAGTTAAGGACCTTTTGTGAACTAGAATGGGCCATGTTCAATGTATGATAGCCTCCAGAAGGGACATTAGATGCTCAAATAATGCAGCGGGTTTGGCTGATAGTCACTGGGAACCCAGGTCACCCTGATCAGTTTCCATACGTTGACTCCTGGCTTTAAATTGCCCAAAATCCTCCACCTTGGGTGTGATTCATCTATAGCAAACAGAGCCAGGCAAAGGTTTTTCCTGCTTTATCCAGAGACTCACCCAGGGAGCCAAAGAAGGAACCCACCACTCCCCTATTGTTTGCAAGAGACCCAGAGGAAGATCCCATCTTTCTGCCACATTATAACTCACCGTGATCCCTTCCCCCTACCCCTGAACTTGAAATTTCTCCCCCATCTATCTCTCCTCCTCTCCCACCTCCACTGTCCATCTCTCCTCCCCTCCCAGACCAGGAGAACCCTCCCCCACAAGGTCCAGTGGCCAGATTGAGTCCTCGGCCAGACGCAGGTGCTCTCCAGATGTGAGTCCACATCTGCCGGTACCAAGAGACTCTCCTCCAGGGGATCAGAACAGGGGCTGAGAAGCCCATAAATATGCCCAGCAGCAAGAGATTCCCCCAGGGATTGTTATAAGAGACTATGTGAAGCTTACACCCTGTTTACTCCAGAGATACAAAAGAGCCACAACAAAAGGATGGGGAAGGTTTAGCCACAAAAAGGGGGAGGCCCAGAACCTCTTTAGCAAGGGGTCAATGAGCCTACTGAAAGGAAAAAGGACATTAAAAAAATAAATGTCTCAACCAGGGAAAGTCCCAGAAACCCAGCTAATATCAGGAGGAACTTTGAGAAGGGGACCTTACTGGTCTGGCAGAGATAGAATCAAACTGAAGCTCTCTCCCTATTCCTCTGTCTAATAGATGTGAGGGATTCTCCTTCATTTCCCAGGTTAACAACTATAATTGAAGACAAGTGTGGTTAGTCTACCTTGGGATGGGGACTTTAAGGAATGTACCCAAGCAGTTGCTGAAACTCCATTTGTTTCGGGGAAATTCCCAGTCTTCTCTGGCCTGATGTGGACTGCATATTTCCACTTTGGTGTAAAAACCATGGCGTCTGCTCCTCTGAGTTAAGGTTTGAATTAGGTTTTCTTTCTCTGCTTTCTACCAGCACCTTGCCTCTTCTGCCTTCCCCTCCTCCTGGTGTTTCTGTACCAACTTGGGTGTGCTCTACATAACTGGTTCCTATACCCTCCTCAGTGCCTCAGACACCATTGGCTCCTCCTCCCATCCTCAAGATCAAGGAGTAAAGTGCATCCCCTTGGACACCTAGGTCTTTTCCAAATAGAATGGATTGCTAAATCTTTGACTACTGAACATAGATTTGTGTTTTTAACTTCTTATTGCAGAGAAATTAAGGCTATTTGGACCTATTGGAAAATATGTTTTTTACTTAATTGGTTCACGAATTTACCATCTAAAAAATTCTGGTGTAAACACCTCTCAGTTGGTTACTAAGTCCTCAATTGGAGACTAAGGTTTCCTAAGAGTTAAAATTCTGTGGAGAGTTAAATTTCTACTTAAGACTGATGGAAATAAGGAAAGCAACCCTGTATGTACGAAAGTAGGAGGTATATAAGAAAGATATAAGGAACGGAAATACTTTTCTTTTGAGGGTAAAATAAAGTAATTTTATCCTAAATGAGACTGGTTATTTGGAGAGAAATTGCTTTGGGACAAAGTTTGAAGGCAAAGGAAAGTTGTAGAAGGTTCATGAAGGGAAATCCTTGGAAAGGAATTTTGTGTGTGCTCAGGATAGACTAAGGTTTAGATGAATGGAATTTTAAAAGTACACTGGTATAAGGTTGAAATTCTGCTTTTCTCTCTGCTCAAATGACAAAGTTTTCTTGGACTATTGATCTGCTCTTGATAAGACGATGCAAAGAAATGTTTGTCTTCCGGGAAAACAAAAGTTTTAAGTTTCATCTTTATCAGGTCTTTGATCACTTAGTTAAAACTTCTCAATGTTAAAGGAGCTAGGTTTTGGTAACAACTATATAATGCTATACATTCACATTTAGAATCTTTTATTGCCACCTTGATTAAATAAATAGTTTTAAGATTTGTAATCATCTATAATCCTATTAATGTTATAACTTCCTAAGGTTTTAACAAACTTCCCAGGATTTAAATGGTAAATAAAGTCTTTTTGACCATTTATGCCTTTTATTTGGGATGCTAAGTTCCTTGAAAAAAGCACTGTCATACAATGGTAAACCTGAGGTTGTATTGCACAGGTAAATGCTGTAACTGTCCAAATATATATGTAATTCCTAAAGTTTTATTGTTTTGATATAAGGTCATCACTTAATATTGTGATTACTTGAAGTGTTATGTGTCACAAAAATTACCTAATTTATTTGTCAACTGCATCATAATGAACTCTCTTCAGATCTTTAACAATGTCTATTTCTGAGATTTTGTCATTTATAATTGTTCTTATTCTCTCACAAAACATGTTTCTTCTTCAAGGAGATTTATAAAAAAGGACTTTTGGAACAAATATAGGTATTCAACATCTTTAAGATTAATACTAAAATGGGTAAAAATTTCCAGAACTAAAAAGCTACATTCAAATTAAACAAGAATTAGAAACATGGGATTAAATGAACTGAGAAAGATTATAGTTTTGGGGTTCTTGTTAAAAATATTGCTGTTTCTCTAATGTTTGCTCTTCCAGATTAAGGAAACTTTCTCTTAAGGTATCTATTATATACAGAAATGTCATAAAGTATTCATTTGCAAACGGAAGCATTTGTCTTTTTTCTATATTTTATTCTCTATATTATATCTTATTCACCTCTCTCTCTCTCTCCCTCTCTCTCTCTCTCTATATATATATATACACACATATATATATTCTTATTCTCTATATTATAGTCTCTATATATTTCTCTGGAATTCAAAAATTCTCAGTGAGTATTCTTTCTTTTATGGAAATTACAATTGTTTGCATAAGTTCAATAAGAATGTTTATCCTGTAACAGGTCGCCATTGGAAATACTGGTTATTTTACCAAGGCTTTGACTGGAATATCATATTTGAGAGTGACACTCATAGACTCAGATATGACCAGACAGGTTTAAGGAACTAAGGTTGGCTTTATGAAACATGGAGCCATAAAGCCCCTTGGAAAATTTGGCCTGATACCTTACTTACAAAGTTCCCAGCAGCCTCACCAGGTGAGTACAGAAGGTCACTTCCTGGCAGGTGCAGGAACCTCACGATATCTTGGGAACCTCATGAAGAGGAATTCGCCCAATTCTACAGGTATTGCAGGCCTGTATGATAGCAAGTATTTGGCTTGGCTTCTGGCCCGGAGAGACTACTAAAAGTTCAACCCAAGGATTCCTTATAAAAGGTTCCAGAAAAGCAAACATTAAAAGATCCTCATGATCAATCATTATTCTCGATTAGCTTATAAAAATAATTAGGCCAGGTTTGTTAAGACTGGACTTGTTCTACAAATGCATTGGTCTCAATTTGGCTATCTCTGGAAAGGGGTTTTTTTAGAAAAAAAAAACTATGTTTCAGCAATGCACCATTATGGATGTTAAATTCTAGTTATTATTGTCTTTAAATGTTTGTTGTTTGCCTAAACTAGACAACTTGAGGTAAACTTCAGAAAAATTGTCACAGTATTTCATGTATAGACAATCTCCTCTGCTTGTTGTTCTGTAGGGATAATAATAAGACCCCATGGCATATGATTATTTAAACAACTGGAAAACAGAATGGATCTCTACATATGCAAACCATATCTTCTGTAAACCTGATCTGACAGTTACCAGAAACCCACCCCTTTCAAACACTTGGAGGTGGACTTTACAGATATACAACCAAATAGAGGATTCTGTTTCAGGTATCACCCCATGGGTCCATCACTCCAGAGTTAAGAAGGCCAACTCAGAGGAACCCTCAACCTGGCGAAGTGATCCAGATCAAGTTAACCCACTTAAATTGATTCTCAAGAAGACACTGGCACCTGAGATTTCCAGCCCTGCTCCAGCCACACCCCAGAAGCTGGCTGGCCTGCACACAGCAGAAGCTTGAGGAATCAACGTGTGGACCAAACCCAGGGGTTCAGATGCAACTCTGACAGCCCTTACCCCTTACTGGGTTCATAACCCTGATCTTGCTTCTTGCTGTTGGGCTAATAGAGACTGCACCAACAAACTAGGACATGGAATGGATGGAAGACTCCTTGGAGTCTAAATAAACTCCTTGGAGTTTATTTGACAAAACCAAATAAATTCCCTGGTAGCAGTGTCCCTCCAAAGTAGGAGAGCCCTCAACCTCCTCACTTAAGAAAAAGAAGGGACTTGCATCTTTCTGGGAGAGGAATGTTGCTTTTTTATACACCAGTCAGGAATAGTTACAACTGAGGTTAAGTAACTCAAGCAAAGAATTCAACATAGACAACAGGAAAGTATCAATAAATGGAAAGGATGGGATCTCACGGATTGGGCATCCTGGCTTCCTGCCCTGGCAGAGCCCCTCCTCTCCATAATTTTACTTGTATCCATCGGCCACTGTATATTGAATACCCTGTTACGTTTTATTGAAAACACTGTTGTCTCCAAACTACAGCACATATCTTAGCCTTTTGAGAATACAAACCTATAAAACTGAAAGGTGATGCCTAATAAAAGTTTTTGTTTTTTTTTAAGGCATCAAAGGGAGGAATGTTAGAAAAATGACTAAAGTTTTACACCTTAAGATGGCCAATGGGACTAAAACAAGCTCTGGTCTCTAGCTTGGAGACCCCTCTTCTGGGTTCTTCTTGCCCTGTTTGCCATGCATACGAAAACCCACCACAGATATGGAAGCTGGCAACCATAAATTACCCTTTCCCGTTTCATTTTGAGCTCAGATCTTTGGAGAAATAGTCTGCTCTGAGCCTGCTGGTGTTAAATAAATGTCTGATCCACCAAGATCTCTGAGTGCCACTTGGTTTTTCTGCCAGCATTCCAGCCTGGTTCTGTAACATAATGACCCTTGTTTTCCAAAACCAGGTGGTTCAGAAGAATCTCCATTATAGGTTGCATGCACCCTACTATTATTGGTGAATTTCACTTGTCTTCAGTATTCTGGGCTACTATGATCCACTTTGCCTGTTGTTGGCAAGGTTCTGTCTCTGTGCTGTTATGGGACTAGCCTGGGATTGCTGAGGGTTTGTAATTGGGCAGGGTAAGCAGTCAGACCAGATGTCTTCCCTCAGTCCATTGGCTGGGGCTATAGTTGAATTACTTGCAGGGAATTCTCCCTGACTTGTCCCCAGAGAGTCTTTCATAGGGTGGGGATAGCAGATCAAATGTCTGTCCCTAGTGTATCTGTTGGCATTTAAGTAGCACCAACCTTCAGATTACTTTCCCTGCCTTGTCACCTGAGAGGCCTCAGTTGGTGGGCATGTCCAGAAGTCACCAGATGCATGCCCCCAGTCTGTCTCCCTGATCTGAAATCACACTGATTTTCAGGGTACCCTCTCTGTGCTGATAACTATAAGGTTAAGCTTGTAGGACTGCATGCACATTAGTGTATGGTTATCTTGCCTTCTTTTTAAGGCAAGGGTCATTTTGGAGTAGTGCTGATCCGTGAAGAGGCTACTTGCAGGTTATGTCATGGCAGGAACAGCTTTGGAGGGATGCCTGTGGAGTGGATGGAGAAGATTCACAGAACTCAGGCATAGGTGCACCATGTTATAAAAATAGGTAGAGAGTGTACACGCTAATCCCTTCAAATGTCCTAATATCTAGGCTGTGGAACATGCGGGAGAGAATAGGTACCTGCCAGGTATTTTGCTCTTGGAGAAGTCTCATAAAGATCCTTGCCCATCCAGCACACATGCTTAGATTAGTAAGTAAATCTTCACTTATACTCCAGTCACTTTTCAAATATCTGCTTCTTTGCTCTATCTCGGCTGGGTTATTTGTTATGCTAGTTCTTTAATGGCAGGGATGCAGTTTCCTCTCACCTTCTGCTTTTACAGAGATAATTCCACTAATTTTTAAAATACCCAAAGTTAAGTTGTAAAAATGCATGAAGTTAAACCCCACTGGCTTTCAAAAGCCAATGTTACAGGGAGTCATCTTCCCAGTGCAGATCCTTTGTGCCTGTAGTACTTGGTGTGGGGTATTATCCTCTTGCTTGTCCGTTATTTTGGTGTCCCTCCCATTTGTAGTTAGTCTCACTAAGTGTTTATTTCCCAATTTCAACACTACCTCTCCTACCCATTTTGATTTGGCTCCCACTCATTGATTAACTATGGAGAGTCAGTTGTTCTAGTCTTTGGGTTATTTTATGAATTAGTTCCACTTATTTACGTTATCTCAGTGTGCCTGTAGGACTAGGTGAGCTCAGGATCCTCCTACACTGTCATCTTTCCTCTTCAGGAACACTTTTTGCCAAAGCATTAAAGTAAAACAATATCTATCTGCAAATGAAAAAAAAAATCTCAAACGGCTATAATTAAAGATCTGATGATTTAACAGGGAAAAAATACTTAATATGTCTGCCTCCACATTGCTTTCATTTTCCTTGTTGCTATGACCCATAGCTTAGAAACTTCTGTTTAGTCCTGTATAGAGTTATGGTAGTCACTGAAGAAATTTTGCTTACAGCTAATATTTGCAAAAGCTACTTTTTGCCCAAAACCTACTTCACCCAAAGAGACAAAGAAGTATGTAGAGAAATGACTATTTTATGCTTAAGATTTATAGGAATGACAAAACCAAATTCCTGTATGTAAAAATCAACTGACAAAAACCAAATACCTACACAACATTGTTCAGATGTTTATTGATGTAAGTGATCTTTTAGCTCCAATCCAGTGTTGCTTCTCCCTTCTGTTAATATAAAAAAAAAAAAACCCTCAAATTTTATGCTGAGAGGACATGGTGCTTTGGGATCATAGCACGCCACCTCCTCAGTTTGCTTGCTTTCCAAATATTTTTCCTTGTCGCAAAATCATATATATAAACTTAGTCTACCAAGCAGTAAGCAAGATGAACTGGGAATGGCTTATACTCAGAGTTCATTATAATGCATTTGACAAGAAATTTGGTTACGACATATCAGATTTGTAGGAATTTCATATAAATATACACTAAGAAAAGTTTAGCATCACTTTTTATTTGACAATGATTACATGAAATTTACCATATAAATTTTACCATAAAAATTATATAGTTGTAAAAAATTTAGCTCTTGTAATAGAGAATACTCAGTATATTTTATATTTATATTTATTTTTTTATATTTTAGCATTTCAATGAAATATTTCTTACGAAATTTATTGTCAAATTGGTTTCCATGCAACACACAGTGCTCACCCCAACGGGTGCTCTCCTCAATACCCATCACCCACTTTCCCCCCTCCTCCACCATCCATCAACCCTCAGTTTGTTCTTACTATTTAAGAGTATCTTATGGTTTGCCTCCTTCCACTCTGTAACTTTTTTCCCCCTTCTCCTCCCACCCTGGTCTTCTGTTGAGTTTCTTTAGGATCCACATAAGACTGAAATCATATGGTATCTGTCTTTCTCTGTATGACTTATTTCACTTAACATAACACCCTCCAGTTCCATCCACATTGCTACAAATGGCCAGATTTCATTCTTACTCATTTCCAAGTAGTATTCCATTGTATGTATAAACCACATCTTCTTTATCCATTGGTCAGTTGATGGACATTTAGGCTCTTTCCATAATATGCTATTGTTGAAAGTGCTGCTACAAACATTGGGGTACAAGTGCCCGTATGCATAAGCACTCCTGTGTCCTTTGGGTAAATTCCTAGCAGTGCTATTGCTGGGTCATAGGGTAGATCTATTTTTAATTTTTTTTTAATTTTTTTTAACGTTTATTTATTTTTGAGAGAGAGAGAGACAGAGTATGAACGGGGGAGGGTCAGAGAGAAAGGGAGACACAGAATCAGAAGCAGGCTCCAGGCTCTGAGCCATCAGCCCAGAGCCCGATGCGGGGCTCGAACTCACGGACCGTGAGATCGTGACCTGAGCTGAAGTCGGATGCTTAACCAACTGAGCCACCCAGGCGCCCCTATTTTTAATTTTTTAAGGAATCTTCACACTGTCTTCCAGAGTGGCTGCACCAGTACGCATTCCCACAAATAGTGCAAGAGGTTTTCCGTTTCTCCACATCCTCTCCAGCATCAATAGTCTCCTGATTTTTTCTTTGATGATTATAGCTTTGTAGTAGAGGATAAAGTCTAGGATTGTGATGCATCCCGTTTTGGTCTTCTTCTACAATATTACAATATTACTTCTTCGGCTATTTGGGGTTTTTTGTGGTTCTATACAAATTTTAGGATTGCATGTTCTAGCTTCGAGAATAATGCTGGTGCAATTTTGATTGGGATTGCATTGAATGTGTAGATAGCTTTGGGTAGTATTGACATTTTAACAATATTTATTCTTCCAATCTATAAGCACAGAATGTTTTTCCATTTTGTTGTATCTTCTTCAATTTCCTTCATAAGCTTTCTATAGTTTTCAACATACAGATCTTTTACATCTTTGGTTAGGTTTATTCTTAGTTATTTTATGATTCTTGGTGCAATTGCGAATGGGATCAGTTTATTTGTCTTTCTGTTGCTTCATTATTAGGTTATAACAATGCAACTGATCTGCACATCGATTTTGTATCCCGCGACTTTGCGGAATTCGTGTATCAGTTCTAGCAGACTTTTGGTGGAGTCTATTGGGTTTTCCATGTATAGTAACAACTTGTCTGCAAAAAGTGAAAGCTTGAACTTATCTCTGCTAATTTTGATGCCTTTGATTTCCTTTTGTTGTCTGATTGCTGATGCTAGAACTTCCAACACTATGATAAACAACAGCAGTAAGAGTGGACATCCCTGTCGTGTCCCTGGTCTCAGGAGGAAAGCTCTCAGTTTTTCCCCATTGAGAATGATATTAGCTGTGGGCTTTTCCAAAATGTTTTTTTTTATGATGTTGAAGTATGTTCCTTCTATCCTGACTTTCTCAAGGGTGTTTATTAAGAAAGAATGCTGAATTTTGTGAAATGTTTTTCTCCACAGATTGACAGGATCATATGGTTCTTACCTTTTCTTTTATTAATGTGATGTAATACATTGATTGATTTGAGAAAATTGAACCATCCCTGCAGACCAGGAATGAATCCCACTTGATCATGGTGAATATTTAATTTTATGTGCTCTTGAATTTGAATTCCTAGCATCTTGTTGAGAATTTCTGCATCCATATTCATCAGGGATATTGGCTATAGTTTTTGTTTTTGTTTTTGTTACTTGCTGGTCTCTGGTTTGGAAATCAAATAATGATGTCTTCATAGAATGAGTCAGGACATTTTCCTTCCATTTCTATTTTTTGGTACAGCTTGAGAAGGATAGGAATTATCTCTGCTTTAAATGTCTGGTAGAATTCCCTTGGGAAGCCATCTGGTCCTGGACTCTTATTTGTTGGGAGATTTTTTTAAACTGATTCAATTTCTTTGCTGGTTATGGGTGTGTTCAAATTTTCTACTTCTTCCTGTTTGAGTTCTGGAATTGTGTGAGTGTTTAAGACTTTGTCCATTTCTTCCAGGTTGTCCAATTTGTTGGCATATAATTTATCATAGTATTCCCTGATAATTGCTTGTATTTTGCCAGATTGGTTGTAATATTCCCATTTTCATTCATGATTTTATCAATTTTAGTCTTCTACATTTTCTTTCTGATAAGTCTGGCTAGAGGTTTATCAATTTTGTTTATTTTTTCAAAAAAAAAAACTCTTGGTTTCATTAATCTGTCTGTTTTTTTTTTAATTATTATTCTGTATTGTTTATTTCTTCTCTGGTCTTGATTATTTCTCTTCTTCTGCTGGGTTTGGGGTGTCTTTGCTGTTCTGCTTCTATTTCCTTTAGGTGTGCTGTTAGATTTTGTATTTGGGATTTTTCTTGTTTCTTGCGATAGGCCTGGATTGCAATGTATTTTCCTCTCAGGACTGCCTTCGCTATATCCCAAAGCCTTTGGATTGTTGTATTTTCATTTTCATTTCTTTCCATATATTTTTTTAATTTCTTCTCTAATTGCCTGCTTGACCCATTCATTTTTTTTACATAAATAATATATATTTGTTTATTTTTTTTCAATAAATGAAATTTATTGTCAAATTGGTTTCCATACAACACCCAGTGCTCGTCCCAAAATGTGCCCTCCTCAATACCCATCACCCACCCTCCCCTCCCTCCCACCCCCCATCAACCCTCAGTTTGTTCTGTTTTTAACAGTCTCTTATGCTTTGGCTCTCTCCCACTCTAACCTCTTTTTTTTTTCCTTCCCCTCCCCCATGGGTGTCTGTTAAGTTTCTCCAGATCCACATAAGAGTGAAACCATATGGTATCTGTCTTTCTCTGTATGGGCTATTTCACTTAGCATCACACTCTCCAGTTCCACCCACGTTGCTACAAAAGGCCATATTTCATTCTTTCTCATTGCCACATAGTATTCCATTGTGTATATAAACCACAATTTCTTTATCCATTCATCAGTTGATGGACATTTAGGCTCTTTCCATAGTTTGGCTATTGTTGAGAGTGCTGCTATAAACATTGGGGTACAAGTGCCCCTATGCATCAGTACTCCTGTATCCCTTGGGTAAATTCCTAGCAGTGCTATTGCTGGGTCATAGGGTAGGTCTTTTTTCAATTTTCTGAGGAACCTCCACACTGCTTTCCAGAGCGGCTGCACCAATTTGCATTCCCACCAACAGTGCAAGAGGGTTCCCTTTTCTCCACATCCTCTCCAGCATCTATAGTCTCCTGATTTGTTCATTTTGGCCACTCTGACTGGCATGAGGTGATATCTGAGTGTGGTTTTGATTTGTATTTCCCTGATAAGGAGCGACGTTGAACATCTCTTCATGTGCCTGTTGGCCATCCGGATGTCTTCTTTAGAGAAGTGTCTATTCATGTTTTCTGCCCATTTCTTCACTGGGTTATTTGTTTTTCGGGTGTGGAGTTTGCTGAGCTCTTTATAGATTTTGGATACTAGCCCTTTGTCCGATATGTCATTTGCAAATATCTTTTCCCATTCCGTTGGTTGCCTTTTAGTTTTCTTGGTTGTTTCCTTTGCTGTGCAGAAGCTTTTTATCTTCATAAGGTCCCAGTAGTTCATTTTTGCTTTTAATTCCCTTGCCTTTGGGGATGTGCCGAGTAAGAGATTGCTATGGCTGAAGTCAGAGAGGTCTTTTCCTGCTCTCTCCTCTAGGGTTTTGATGGTTTCCTGTCTCACATTCAAGTCCTTTATCCATTTTGAGTTTATTTTTGTGAATGGTGTGAGAAAGTGGTCTAGTTTCAACCTTCTGCATGTTGCTGTCCAGTTCTCCCAGCACCATTTGTTAAAGAGACTGTCTTTTTTCCATTGGATGTTCTTTCCTGCTTTGTCAAAGATGAGTTGGCCATACGTTTGTGGGTCTAGTTCTGGGGTTTCTATTCTATTCCATTGGTCTATGGGTCTGTTTTTGTGCCAATACCATGCTGTCTTGATGTTGACAGCTTTGTAGTAGAGGCTAAAGTCTGGGATTGTGATGCCTCCTGCTTTGGTGTTCTGCTTCAAAATTACTTGGGCTATTCAGGGCCTTTTGTGGTTCCATATGAATTTTAGGATTGCTTGTTCTAGTTTCGAGAAGAATGCTGGTACAATTTTGATTGGGATTGCATTGAATGTATAGATTGCTTTGGGTAGTATTGACATTTTGACAATATTTATTCTTCCAATCCATGAGCAGGGAATGTCTTTCCATTTCTTTATATTTCCTCAATTACCTTCATAAGCTTTCTATAGTTTTCAGCATACAGATCTTTTACATCTTTGGTTAGATTTATTCCTAGGTATTTTATGCTTCTTGGTGCAATTGTGAATGGGATCAGTTTCTTTATTTGTCTTTCTGTTGCTTCATTATTAGTGAATAAGAATGCAACTGATTTCTGTACATTGATTTTGTATCCTGCAACTTTGCTGAATTCATGTATCAGTTCTAGCAGACTTTTGGTGGAGTCTATCGGATTTTCCATGTATAATATCATGTCATCTGCAAAAAGCGAAAGCTTGACTTCATCGTTGCCAATTTTGATGCCTTTGATTTCCTTTTGTTGTCTGATTGCTGATGCTAGAACTTCCAGCACTATGTTAAACAACAGCGGTGAGAGTGGGCATCCCTGTCGTGTTCCTGATCTCAGGGAAAAAGCTCTCAGTCTTTCCCCATTGAGGATGACGTTAGCTGTGGGCTTTTCATAAATGGCCTTTATGATGTGTAAGTATGTTCCTTCTATCCCGAATTTCTCGAGGGTTTTTATTAAGAAAGGGTGCTGGATTTTGTCAAAGGCCCTTTCTGCATCGATTGACAGGATCATATGGTTCTTCTCTTTTTTTTTATTCATGTGATGTATCACGTTGATTGATTTACGAATGTTGAACCAGCCCTGCATCCCAGGAATGAATCCCACTTGATCATGGTGAATAATTCTTTTTATATGCTGTTGAATTCGATTTGCTAGTATCTTATTGAGAATTTTTGCATCCATATTCATCAAGGATATTGGCCTGTAGTTCTCTTTTTTTCCTGGGTCTCTGTCTGGTTTAGGAATGAAAGTAATACTGGCTTCATAGAATGAGTCTGGAAGTTTTCCTTCCCTTTCTATTTCTTGGAATAGCTTGAGAAGGATAGGTATTATCTCTGCTTTAAACGTCTGGTAGAACTCCCCTGGGAAGCCATCTGGTCCTGGACTCTTATTTGTTGGGAGATTTTTGATAACCGATTCAATTTCTTCGCTGGTTATGGGTCTGTTCAAGCTTTCTCTTTCCTCCTGATGGAGTTTTGGAAGAGTGTGGGTGTTCAGGAATTTGTCCATTTCTTCCAGGTTGTCCAATTTGTTGGCATATAATTTTTCATAGTATTCCCTGATAATTGTTTGTATCTCTGAGGGTTTGGTTGTAATAATTCCATTTTCACTCATGAGTTTATCTATTTGGGTCATCTCCCTTTTCTTTTTGAGAAGCCTGGCTAGAGGTTTGTCAATTTTGTTTATTTTTTCAAAAAACCAACTCTTGGTTTCGTTGATCTGCTCTACAGTTTTTTTAGATTCTATATTGTTTATTTCTGCTCTGATCTTTATTATTTCTCTTCTTCTGCTGGGTTTAGGCTGCCTTTGCTGTTCTAATTCTAGTTCCTTCAGTTGTGCTGTTAGATTTTGTATTTGGGATTTTTCTTGTTTCTTAAGATAGGCCTGGATTGCGATGTATTTTCCTCTCAGGACTTCCTTTGCTGCATCCTAAAGCGTCTGGATTGTTGTATTTTCATTTTTGTTTGTTTCCATATATTTTTTAATTTCTTCCCTAATTGCCTGGTTGACCCACTCATTCTTTAGTAGGGTGTTCTTTAACCTCCATGCTTTTGGAGGTTTTCCAGACTTTTTCCTGTGGTTGATTTCAAGCTTCATAGCATTGTGGTCTGAAAGTATGCATGGTATGATTTCAATTCTTGTAAACTTATGAAGGGCTGTGTTGTGACCCAGTATATGATCTATCTTGGAGAATGTTCCATGTGCACTCGAGAAGAAAGTATATTCTGTTGCTTTGGGATGCAGAGTTCTAAATATATCTGTCAAGTCCATCTGATCCAATGTCTCATTCAGGGCCCTTGTTTCTTTATTGACTGTGTGTCTAGATGATCTATCCATTTCTGTAAGAGGAGTGTTAAAGTCCCCTGCGATGACCACATTCTTATCAGTAAGGTTGCTTATGTTTGTGAGTAATTGTTTTATATATTTGGGGGCTCCGGTATTCGGCGCATAGACATTTATAATTGTTAGCTCTTCCTGGTGGATAGACCCTGTAATTATTATATAATGTCCTTCTTCATCTCTTGTTACAGCCTTTAATTTAAAGTCTAGTTTGTCATGGGGCACCTGGGTGGCGCAGTCGGTTAAGCGTCCGATTTCAGCCAGGTCACGATCTCGCGGTCCGGGAGTTTGAGCCCCGCACCAGGCTCTGGGCTGATAGCTCAGAGCCTGGAGCCTGTTTCTGATTCTGTGTCTCCCTCTCTCTCTGCCCCTCCCCCGTTCATGCTCTGTCTCTCTCTGTCCCAAAAATAAATAAATGTTGAAAAAAAAATTTAAAAAAAAAGTCTAGTTTGTCTGATATAAGTATGGCTACTCCAGCTTTCTTTTGGCTTCCAGTAGCATGATAAATAGTTCTCCATCCCCTCACTCTCAATCTAAAGGTGTCCTCAGGTCTAAAATGAGTCTCTTGTAGGCAGCAAATAGATGGGTCTTGTTTTTTTTTATCCATTCTGATACCCTATGTCTTTTGGTTGGCACATTTAATCCGTTTACATTCAGTGTTATTATAGAAAGATACGGGTTTAGAGTCATTGTGATGTCTGTATGTTTTATGCTTGTAGTGATGTCTCTGGTACTTTGTCTCACGGGATCCCCCTTAGGATCTCTTGTAGGGCTGGTTTAGTGGTGACAAATTCCTTCAGTTTTTGTTTGTTTGGGAAGACCTTTATCTCTCCTTCTATTCTAAATGACAGACTTGCTGGATAAAGGATTCTCGGCTGCATATTCTTTCTGTTTAGCACACTGAAGATCTCATGCCAGTCCTTTCTGGCCTGCCAAGTTTCAAAAGAGAGATCAGTCACGAGTCTTATAGGTCTCCCTTTATATGTGAGGGCCTGTTTATCCCTTGCTGCTTTCAGAATTTTCTCTTTATCCTTGTATTTTGCCAGTTTCACTATGATTTGTCGTGCAGAAGATCGATTCAAGTTACGTCTGAAGGGAGGTCTCTGTGCCTCTTGGATTTCAATGCCTTTTTCCTTCCCCAGTTCAGGGAAGTTCTCAGCTATTATTTCTTCAAGTACCCCTTCAGCACCTTTCCCTCTCTCTTCCCTTCTGGAATACCAATTATGCGTATATTATTTCTTTTTAGTGTATCACTTAGTTCTCTAATTTTCCACTCATACTCCTGGATTTTTTTATCTCTCTTTTTCTCAGCTTCCTCTTTTTCCATAACTTTGTCTTCTAGTTCACCTATTCTCTCCTCTGCCTCTTCCATCCGAGCCGTGGTGGTCTCCATTTTGTTTTGCATTTCATTTAAAGCGTTTTTCAGCTCCTCGTGACTGTTCCTTAGTCCCTTGATCTCTGTAGCAAGAGATTCTCTGCTGTCCTGTATACTGTTTTCAAGCCCAGCGATTAATTTTATGACTATTATTCTAAATTCACTTTCTGTTATATTATTTAAATCCTTTTTGATCAGCTCATTAGCTGTTGTTATTTCCTGGAGATTCTTCTGAGGGGAATTCTTCCGCTTGGTCATTTTGGATAGTCCCTGGTGTGGTGAGGACCTGCAGGGCACTTCCCCTGTGCTGTGGTGTATAACTGGAGTTGGTGGGCGGGGCCGCAGTCAGTCCTGATGTCTGCCCCCAGCCCACCGCTGGGGCCACAGTCAGACTGGTGTGTGCCTTCTCTTCCCCTCTCCTAGGGGCGGGATTCACTGTGGGGTGGCGTGGCCCTTCTGGGCTACTTGCACACTGCCAGGCTTGTGATGCTGGGGATCTGGCGTATTAGCTGGGGTGGGAAGGCCAGGTGCACGGCGGCAGGGGTGGCAGGCTTAGCTCGCTTCTCCTTAGGTGATCCACTTCAGGAGGGGCCCTGTGGCAGCCGGAGGGAGTCAGATCCGCTGCCGGAGGTTTGGCTCCGCAGAAGCACAGAGTTGGGTGTTTGCGCGGAGCGAGCAATTTCCCTGGCAGGAACCGGTTCCCTTTGGGATTTTGGCTGGGGGATGGGCGGGGGAGATGGCGCTGGTGAGCGCCTTTGTTCCCCACCAAACTGAGCTCTGTCATCCGGGGGCTCCGCAGCTCACCCTCCCTTTGTCCTCCAGCCTTCCCGCTTTCCGAGCAGAGCTGTTAACTTATGACCTCCCAGACGCTAAGTCGCGCTTGCTGTTGGAACACAGTCCATTTGGCCCCTCCGCTTTTGCAAGCCGGACTCGGGGGCTCTACTTGGCTGGCGAGCCGCCCCTCCACCCCGGCTCCCTCCCGCCAGTCCGTGGAGCGCGCACCGCCTCGCCGCCCTTCCTACCCTCTTCTGTGAGCCTCTCGTCTGCACTTGGGTCCGGTGACTCCGTTCTGCTAATCCTCTGGTGGTTTTCTGGGTTATTTAGGCAGGTGTAGGTGGAATCTAAGTGATCAGCAGGATGCGCGGTGAGCCCAGCGTCCTCCTATGCCGCCATCTTCCTGTCCCTCCTTCTAATGTATTTTAAAATCTTGTTGTGTGCTCTCTACCTGTGAGCACTGCTATATTAAAGGAGGGTCACACACTATGCAGGGCTTGGCCCTTAAGGAGGTGCTTTTTCTAGGATTGTTACTTGCTCTCTGTTTTTGAGATTTTTGTTGTTTTATTACCCTACTCATAGTAATATTTTGGACCCTCCACCAGATGTGCTTTCACTTGTTCCTTGGGTAGCCCTATAAGGGAAAACAGATAGACAAACAGGAGACAAAAACACACAAACTCACAAACAAATAACACAAACAAAGAAAAATCCCTAAAGTCTAAACACACACACACACACACACACACACACACACCGACTGCAAGTAAAGAAGAGGGTAAAGGTGGGGTTAATGAAAGAACACATACAGAGAGAGAAATGACAGGGGTGGGGGCAGAAAAAATAAACATTGATTAGGCAGAGAGACCAAAAGGCTTAATCCAGAGAGAGAAAAAGGAAACTAAATGAGGTGGGGGAAATGAAACGAAGATAAAGTTACCCAGACAGAGAAACTATATGGCTTGGTTATTTCAGAGAGAGAGAAAGGAGTTAAAGAAGGAGGTGTAGAACATGTATCAAGACAACAGATTAAATATGTCTGTTTAGACAGACCAATAACCAGAATAACCAGTCTAGGGTAGGGAAGAGATAAGGAGGAGAAATGGAGGAGGGGGAGAATATATCTATATATCCAGAATTGATCTAGAGTTAATCCAGGCATTGCTGAATTGCTTGTCAGGAATGGCTGTCCACAGGGTCTGTGCTGCTCTGGTAGATACGCAGTTTCCCAGTGCAAAGGGGCCTGATTTGATGATTTGGTGTAAACTGGGCCCACCTCCACTATGGGCTTGGGGAGTGATCCCTGAGACCCCACCTTGGTGGTTTGAGGGGGGGGGTGGATGGTGATTCCTGTCTCTTCTCCACAGAGCCAGACCTGGTGGACTCAGTTTGAGCCATCCTCACTGTGCCACAGCCGCAGATGGGGAGGTCCTTTTCACTCCACCAACTTCCCTGACCCTGTCCTTGGCTAGGATTCAAAGTCCCGCTCCATGTGCTCTGGCACTGGGGAAGTGCCTCTCAGTGCTGTGATATGTGGTCCTGGCTGGCTTTGTGCCACCACACTTCAGAAAGGACCACCTTATCCTACTGCAGACTGAGCCACTGCCCTCACCATGAGCCCCTGCCTCAAGTCCCGCAGCAACCCCCTGGGGTGGAGGATGCAGACAGGCTTTGTCTTTTCCCACAGCACTCCAGGGAAATGGTAGCCTTTTCCTCCTGCAGACTGTGCCCTCAGTGCAGCCACTGTGCCTGGGTTGATGGATGCAGGCAGGTTCTGTACTATTGCACAAAGATCTCCATGGAGGGAACCACTTTCTCCAGCGGCAGACTGAGCCCCTACACCCACACCCAGGTCTGGCTCCCCTCCTCCCCAGGTCCAAGAACAGTGAGCTGGCTCCAGTCCAAAGAAAGCCTCACAGTTAAAGATCAGATCCCTCTCAGTCTTAGTCTGAGGTCTTTCTCCTGTCCAGTTAGGGTCCTGCACTTCCCTAGCCACTCTTTCTCTTTCCCTTGTCTCTCCACAGAAGGGGGTCACTACCCTCTGTGCCCATGCAGCCTTTTTTTTTTTATCTTCCCCAGTTTGCAGTTACCCACCTATCTTTTTTCCAGCTTTCCCATTTTCTTCCTAGTAGATTCAGTCTCTGCCTCCCAGGCTCTGGTGTTCAAACTCTTTTGGCTTCTACACTTCTTTATTTAAGAGAAGCCGGAAGTATGGATTCCCCCTACTTCTCCAACATGTTGGCCCCTCCTCAGAATACTCAGTATCTTATGCAACAAAAGACCTGATAAGAACAAAACACAAAATCTTTGTTATAGACAGATTAGATTAAAAGTAAAGAAAAACCTTTATTTAAAATTTCTTGATAATAGTAGACCAATAATCTAAGAAATCTTTATTATTTTAACAAAGAGAAAACCAAATTCTAATTTTGCATCAGTTTACTTTTGATAATAAAACACTCTATTTTTTTTTCCTTTTTAACCCACGTAAAATCATTCCAATATTACTGCACACAAAATTCTTTCTCAGGAGTGCATGGGTGGCTTGGTCAGTTGGGCGTCTGACTTTGGCTCAGGTCATGATCTCACTGCTCATGAGTTCGAGACCCACATTGGGCTTTGTCTGGCAGGTCAGAGCCTGGAGCCTGCTTTGGATTCTGTGTCTCCTTCTCTCTCTGCTCCTCCCCCATTCATGCTCTCTCTCAAAAATAAATAAATGTTAAAAAAATAAAAAAATTCTTTCTCAGTATTGCCTTTCCATAAAATTTCTGCAACTTTATACTTTAACTTAATTTTTATTTCAAAATTTGAATCATTAATCAGGTACACAGTCACATGTCTAAAATTTTTGGTGACATTTTTGATCTTCTGGAAGTTGTGGACCAGATTTTGGGCAAGGAAACTTTTACAGCAATTTGTATTTTAAAGACAGCCACATTCACTGGTGCTGGGGCAAGGTTGTTAAGTGTGAAGCCTGGTGCCAGATGTGTGTTGTGATTTTCCATAATCCCTCAAACGCTGCTGCTACACTGTCTTGCAAATTTTTTCTGGGATGGGCTGGCACCTGGCTGCAGTCTCAGGGGCACTGGCAGCAGCAAGGTCCAGCGGGCATTCCTGGGTGCAGCTGATATTCAGCCATTGCTCATTTGGCCATTGCTCAGTGAGACCCTCCCACAGATGGGTGGAGCGGATCAAAGCCACAGTCCTTCAGAAGTAAAGGGTCAGGGAAAACAGCAGCATCTGAGACAAAACTCAGAAGAGAGGTACTGCCTGAGGCCTGGTCAGGGAGAGTGGAAAAGCAGGGAGCGGAGGAGAGCTGAAGACAGAGGACAGGTGTGCAATTGCTGATCTGGAAGAACAGACTGGGTAGCTGGGTGGCACCATTTTCACCTCTGCTGCGCATGTGCATATGCATACCCACCTACAAGCACCACAACAATCCACCCCAGTAGGTTAGCAGCGCCATCTAGTGGAGAGTGGAGCTGTTACACTGAGCCCTGCCCAACTGGGCCAACTTCGTTCATCAAGAACACAAGCCTCACTGCCGGCTTAATTTATGGACTATAAAGAGCTACATTGACTTCTAGAGGAAAATGAAGCAATTTCAGCCCTACTTCAATCTGTTAGCACGTTCATCTATTCAATTTCCTTTCTTTTTTTTTCTTTTTTTCTTTCCTTTTTCCCTTTTACAATTCTTTTCTTTTTCTTGAATACAGAAAGAGAAAAATTCATTTTTATCTCCAATTTTTATTAAAAACATCTTTCTTTAATTTTTATTACTATATTTTTTACTTTTGTGTAATTTTTTTCAAATTCTACTTTACTTCCATCATTTTATTTTAGTCTACTTCAGTGTATTCACCTTTTCAAATTTTCAAACAATTTCCTTTTTTTCTTTCTTTTCCTTTTTTCTTTTCATTTTTTTCTTTATCTTGAATGCAAAAGAGAAAAACTTCATTTTTACTTTCAATTTCTATTAAAAATATTTTTATTTAATTTTTATTACTATATTTTTTGCTTTTATGTAAATTTTTTTCAAATTCTAATTTACTTCCATCATTTTATTTTGGTCTACTACAGTGCATTCGCTTTTTCAAATTTTCAAATGATTTTTTCCTCTTTTTTATCTTTTTCATTTTTTTCTTTTTTCTTAAATACAGAAAAAAATTCGTATTTATTTTAAATTTTTATTAAAATATTTTTCTTAATTTTTTTACTATATTCTTTACTTTTGTGTATATTTTTTCAAATTCTATTTTACCCCCATCATCTAATTTTAGTCTACTTCAGTGTATTCATTTTTTCAAATTCTCAAACGATTTCCTTTTTTTTTCTTCCACCCCCCCTTTTTTTTTCTCTAATCTGTAAAACCACTTTCAACACCCAGACCAAACACACTTAGGATCTAGCATCATCTATTCGATTTGTGTGTGTGTGTGTTTAATTTTTAATTTTAACATTTTTTTATTTTAATTTTTTAATTCAATTTTTCTACCTCATTAATTCCTTTTCTCCCTTCAAAATGACAAAATGAAGGAATTCACCCCAAAAGAAAGAGCACGAAGAAACAACAGCCAGGGATTTAACGAACACAGATACAAGAAAGATGCCTGAACCAGAATTTAGAATCACGATAATAAGAATACTAGCTGGAGTCGAAAATAGATTAGAATCCCTTTCTGCAGAAATAAAAGAAGTAAAAATAGCCAGAATGAAATTAAAAATGTTGTAACTGAGCTGTAATCACAGATGGATGCAGTGGCAGCAAGGATGGATGAGGTAGAACAGAGAATCAGCGATATAGCGGACAAACTTATAGAGAATAACGAAGCAAAAAAGAAGAGGGAGATTAAGGCAAAAAAGCACGATTTAAGAATTAGAGAAATCAGTGACTCATACAGGGTAATATTACTTTCAGGTGTACAATTTAGTGATTCAACAATAACATACAATGCCCTGTGCTGATGACAAGTGTCCTCCTTAATCCCCATCACCTATTTAAAACATGTTCCCACCAACCTCCCCTCTGATAATCATCAGTTTGTTCTCTATAGTTAAAAGTCTTTTTCTTGGTTTCCCTTTTTTTTCACCCAACGTTCATCTGTTCTGTTTCTGAAATTCCACATATGAGAAAAATCATATGGTATTTATCTTTTGCTGACTATTTCACTTAACATACTATTCTGTAGCTCCATCCACATAATTGAAAATGGCAAGATTTCATTTTTATGTCTGATTTATATATAGATATAGTTATAGATAGATAGATATAGATATGGATATAGATATGGATATAGATAGATACAGATATAGATGATATAGATATAGATGATATAGATATAGATATAGATGTAGATGTAGATATAGATATAGATGATATAGATACAGATATAGATATAGATATCACCTTTTCTATATCCACTCATTTGGTCTCTTCCTAAAATTCGGCTGTTGTTGATAATGCTGCTATAAACATTGGGATGCATGTATCCCTTCAAATTGGTGTTTTTATATCCTTTGAGTAAATAACTAGTAGTTCAACTGCTAGATCATAGCTTCACTGTGTGCAGAAGCTTTTTTCCCATAAAGTTTACTTATTTATTTTGAGAAAGAGAAGTCACACACAAGCAGGTTGAGGGGAAGAGAGACAGGTAGAGAGAAAGTCCCAAGTAGGCTCTACACTGTCAGCAAAAGCCTGAAATAGGACTGGATCTCATGAACTATGAGATCATGACCTGAGCCAAAATCATAAGCCAGATGCTCAACTGACTGAGTCACCCACACACCCTTATGCAATTTTTTTTTTATCTTGATGAGATCCCAGTTCATTTTTATTTTTATTTCCCTTCCCTCCACAGATATGTCTAGTAAATTGTTGTGGTCAAGATCAAAGATATTTTCAATGAAGTACTACTCTGCGATCAAAGAATGGAATCTTGTCATTTGTGACAATGTGGATGGAACTTTGTGAAATAAAGTGAAATAAGTCAGTCAGAGAAAGACAAATATATGATTTCACTCATATGTGGAATTTAAGAAACACAACAGGTGAACATAAGGGAAAGGAAGGAAAAATAAGATAAAGGCAGAGAGAGAGGCAAACTAGAAGAGACTCTTAAATACAGAGAACAAAATTTGCTGGAGAGGTTAAGGATGGGCTAAGTGGTGATGGGCATAAAGGAGGGCACTTGTTGGGATGAGCACTGGGGGTTATATGTAAGTGATTAATTACTGGGTTGTACTCCAGAAACCAATACTACAGTGTATTTTAACTGACTTGATTTAAAAATTTTTTTTTTCAACGTTTATTTATTTTTGGGACAGAGAGAGACAGAGCATGAACGGGGGAGGGGCAGAGAGAGAGGGAGACACAGAATTGGAAACAGGCTCCAGGCTCTGAGCCATCAGCCCAGAGCCTGACGCGGGGCTCGAACTCCCGGACCGCGAGATCGTGACCTGGCTGAAGTCGGACGCTTAACCGACTGCGCCACCCAGGCGCCCCTAACTGACTTGATTTTAAATAAATAAATTTAAAAGAGAGAAAGAAAAAGAAGCAATAAAAAATCCCAAATAATCAACCTAACCTTGTGGATCAGGATAAAAAAAAAAAAAAAGAAAAAAAAGAAAACCCAAATCTGGTAGAAGGAAGGAAATAACAAAAATGAGACCAGAAATAAAATAGAAACTAAAAACAAAACAAAACACGATAGAACAAATCAATGAAACCAGGAGCTTGTTTTTTAATAACATTAACAAATGTATTAACTTTAGCCAGACTCATAAAAATAGAAGATATAATTGAAGTAAATAAAATCAGAAATGAAACAAAAAAAAAACAACTGACACCACAAAAATACAAATAATTATAAGAATACTATGAAAAATTATGTATAACATATTTGACAACATAGAAGAATTTGATAAATTTATATAAGCATATAACCTACCAACCTGAAGCAAGAATAAATAGAAAATTTGAACAAACCAATTACCAACAATGAAATTGAATCAGTATTCAAAGAATTCCTCACAAATTAAAGTCCATGACTATGAGGATTAAGAGGCAAATTCTATCAAACATTTAAAGAAAGGTTTATACCTATTCTTCTCAAGGTATTCCAAAAATAGGACAGGAAAGAAATATTCCAAATTCATTGTATGAAACCAGCATTACCATGATACCAAAGCCAGATAAAAACACTACAATAAAGGAGAACAACAGGCCTATAAGTCTGATAAACATAGATGCAAAAATTTACATCAAAATATTAGCAAAACCAATCCAAAAATACATTAAAATAATCATTCACCATGATCTAGTAGGACTTATTCCTGGACACAAGAGTGGTCCAATATTTGCAAACTAATAACTGTGATACATCACATCAATAAAAGAAATTACAAAAAAAATATTATCTTTTCAATAGAAGCCAAAAAAAAGCATTTGACAAAGTACAAAATGTATTAATGATGAAAACTTTCAACAATGTAAGTTTAGAGGAAACATACCTCAACATAATCTAAATATATAAAACTTACAGTGAACTTTATACTCAATGATGAAAAACTGAAAGTTTTCCCATAAGACAAAGATCTCTACTCTCAACACTTTTATTCAACATAGTATTGGAAGTCCTAGCCACAGCTCTCAGACAAGAAAAAGAAATAAAAAGCATTCAAATTGATAAGAAGTAAAATCTTCACTATTTGCAGATGAAATGATACCATATAGAGTGAACACTGAAGACTCTAAAAGAGTCTTGAATTTATATAAGAACTTAGTAGGGCCACAGGATACATAGTCAATATACAGAAATTTGTTACATTTCTATACACTATCAATAAAGCAGAAGAAAGAGAATTTAGAAAACAAGCCCATTTACAATTGCACCAAAATAATAAAATATCTAGGAATAATCTTAACCAAAGAAGTGAAAGACCTGTACTCTGAAAACTATAAAACACTGATGAAAGAAACTGAAGACAACACAAGCAAATGGAAAGATATTCCATTCTCATTTCCTGGAAGAACATATATTAAGATGTCCATACAACTCAAAGCAGTCTATAAATTTAATGCAATCCCCATCACAATACCAATAGCTTTTTCCACAGAGCTAGAGCAAATAATATTAAAATTTGCATAGAACCACAGAAGACTCTAAAGAGCCAAGGTAATGTTGAAAAGAACAATGAAAGTATCACAGTCTCAGATATCAAGGTATAATACAAACCTTAGTAAGCAAAACACTATGGTACAGGCAGAAAAAAACACATAGACCAACAGGACAGAATACAGTTTTCAATAATAAGCCCATGATTATGTCATCAGTTATTCTTCAACAAAGTAGGCAAGGATATACAATGGGAAAAAAGACAGTTTTAAAAAACTGGTGTTCAGCGGCCCCTGGGTGGCTCAGTCGGTTAAGCATCCGACTTCAGCTCAGGTCATGATCTCACAGTTTGTGAACTCGAGCCCCGCGATGGGCTCTTTGCTGACAGCTCGTTGCCTGGAGCCTGCTTCCAGTTCTGTCTCTCCCTCTCTCTCTCTGCCCCTCCCTCGCTTGTAGTCTGCCTCTCTCAAAAATAAATAAACGTTAAAAAAATCTTTAAAAAAAAAAAGTGTTCAGAAACTGGACAGCTATATGCAAAATAATTAAAGTTGACCACTTCCTGTCAGCATGCATAATAATAAACTCAAAATGGATTAAAGACCTAAATATGAAACCCCAAACCATAAAAATCCTGAAAGAGAGCATTCGCAGTCATTTTTCTGACATCTGCCATAGCAACATTTTTCTAGATATGTCTCAAGGAGGCAAGGGAAATAAAAGAAATATAAACTATTGGGATTACATCCAAATAAAAAGCTTCTACACATCAAAGGAAACCATTAACAAAATTTAATGACAATTTACTGAATGAGAGAAGATATTTGCAAATGACATATCAGATAAAGGGTTAGTATCCAAAATATATAAAGAATTTAACACAATTGAACACCAAAAAAAAAAAAAAGTTTTAAAAATGGACGGACAACAGGAACAGACATTTCTGCAAAGAAAGCATATAAATGGCCAACAGAAACATGAAAAGATGTTTAGTATCACTTATCATCAGGGAAATGCTAATCGACGCCACAATGAGATATCTCCTTACACCTGTTAAATGACTAAAATCGAAAACACAAGCAACAAGAGATGTTAACAAGGACACGGAGAAAAAGTAACTGTTTTTCTTTTTTGGTAGCAAAGAAAACTATTGCAGCCACTGTGGAAACCAGTATGGATATTCTTCAAAAAATTGAAAATAGAGTTACCATATTATGCAGTAATTTAACTATTGGGTATTTATCCAACAAATACAAAAACACTAATTTGAAAGATAGACGCACTCCTGTGCTTATTGCAGCATTATTTACAATAGACAAATGATGGAAACAGCCCAAATGTCCATCAATAGATGAATGTATAAAGATAAGATAGATATACACAATGGAATATTACTTAGCCATAAAAAGTAAAATATTGCCATTTACAATAAGATGGCTAGATATGCAGGGTAGAGTGCTAAGTGAAATTAGTGAGTCAAAGTAAGGCAAATACCACATCATTTCACTCATATGTGGAATTTAAGAAACAAAACAAATGAATAACAACAAAAAGAGATAAACCAAAAAACAGACTCTTAACTTTAGAGGATAAACAGATGGTTACTAGAGGGGAGGTGGTTAAGGGGATGAGTAAAATAGGTGAAGGTGATTAGGAGTAACTTATATGATGAACAATGTGTAATGTATAGAATTGTTGAATCACTAATATGCAACCTGAAACTAAGGTAAAACCAGGTGTTAACTGTACTGGAATTGAAATTAAAAAACAAATCATTGCCAAGACCTATGTCAAGAAGCTTATCATTTATGTTTTATTCTAGTCATTTTATGTTTTGGGGTTTACATTCAACTGTTTGAGTTATATTTTGTGTACAGTATAAAACAGTGAAGTTTCATTCTTTTGCCTGTGGCTGTCCAGTTTTACATCTATAGTGGGTTTGTTTCATTTGTTTGTTTTTAATTTAATTTTTTTGTTTGTTTTTGACAATAGTCATTCTAGCAGGAGGGAGATGATCTCTCATTAAGGTTATGATTTGCATTTCTCTGATGATTTATAATGTGTAAGTCCTTTACATGTACCTATTGATCATTTGTATATCTTGGGAAAATGTGTATCCAGTTCTTCTGTCCATTTTTAAATCAGGTTGGTTATTTTTGCTATTGACTTGTGTGTATTACACATAAAGGGCTGGATATTAGCCCAATTTCAGGTATATGACTTGCAAATAATTTCTCTGATTACTTATGTTTATTAATGGTTTTTGTTTTTGTTTTTGTTTTTTTGCTGTGCAGTTGTTTGGTTATTTTTGCTTTGTTACCTTTATTTTTGGTGTCAACAGATAAAAATTATTGTCAAGACTAATGTTGTGGACCTTACTCATACATTGACTTCTAGAAATTTTATGGTTTCATGCCTTACATTTAAATCAAGTCAGTTAAAAAAATTATAAATGACATTTTAAATAGTTAAGGTTTATGACATCTTTATTTGTTTTATAATGTTTTATATAATTATATTTGATAGTGTGCCTTTAAAAATTATTTCGCAAACTGGTTTTAGTAATTTGCAATTTTAAAGCTATACAAGTTACAATAAAATGATTTGATTATCAAGATCATTTCAAAAGAAGGTAAAATATAGAAATATTAACTACTGAATATAAGTTTATTTACTTTTGGCATCTAATTTTAATGGTATGGAAAAATTAAACATATTAGAGTCTGTTTTAAATGAGACATTATACTATTAAAAAGGCATATGCCTCCAGAAAATTATGAAATAATGCATTCATAAATTTGCTATGAAATGATATTCTGTGCCATACAGTTAACAATTACTTACATCTTGGTATTTTTTGTAAAATAAATGAGGTCAAAATTCTAAGTAGTAAATGTAAACAAAACTACTAGGTCTAATCAGGACGTAGGAGAAAACCTCTGACATGGGGAAAATATATCTTTTTGATAAGGAAAATTATGCCATATGTGTTTTTCTAAAGGGAAAATAGTAATTTTGTTCTAAAGTATAATTAACGATTCTTTAGGAATGAGAAAGAAGGTAAGAATAAGACAAAAACTGAATGGATATAGTTTTTAAGCTGTATAAGGGTTGTGGGGAAGGTACTGTTTAAAACAAATCTTACAGGTGTGCTGGTAAGATTGGGATAAATTCATGAGTTCTTACAGTTAGCTTTAGAGTTAATAGCATAATGACACAAAATTAGAATTAGGCTGTCTCTTTCTGCTACAAAAAATAAATAAATAAATGAAATTATTTCTTGGATTATCGGTCCACTCTTAATAAGAATTTCTTTTAAGTTTTACTTTTCTTTTCAAGTATTTTGCAGAGGCCAGATTTTGTGTTTCCAAATTATTATCTCTGTTTCATGCTCTCTTTATCAAGTTATTGATTACTTAAGAAAGCCAAGTCTTCTCAATAATAAAGGAAAATATTTTTACAACTATATAAATTCCTTATTCGCTTTTGAAATCTTTCAATTGTCATTTTATTTAAATGGATAACTATGGATCATTTTACAGTTACATGTGAGGCTATTTAATCAAGTATTGAAACTTTTGACATTGTAAACAGCTTCCCCAAATAAAATTCAAAGTCGAGTCTTTGGGACCTCATACTAACTTTGAAACTTGCCAGAGAATCCATGGATAAACTTAGAGGATTTGTCTCTCACTTGATAAAAAGGAAATATTAAACTAATTATATTTACTTGGTATGTTAAATTACATAAGAAGTGCTGACAAGAAGAGATAGCATTTTTTTTAGGTTATATGTGTGTGGGTATATGTTACTAATACAGATAATACAGAAATTGTATGATTTTCACACAAATTTGTCAATACCTTCATTGGACAGTTATGTTCATATGCTGTATACCACAAAAGGAATTACTTTTTCTTGTCAAAAAACTCCTACCTTATCATTAACCATGGCCTTCATAAATCATTTGTCATTAACAAACAATTATTGTTTTGCTTTTTTTTCTATTCAAACACATACAGGCAATAATGCTACATAATGGTAACAACATGGATAACTTTGAAATGGTTCCTCTAGACTGTGTCATAATTTTCAGAAGTAACAAGCTTATATATTCATAAAAGTTCTAACCTAACACAGATTAGAACTAAATTAATACAGAGATGAACTAAACATTAGGCCCATTATAATTTTATAAATTTTATTTTAAATAGATGCTTTTAAATTATTGTTTTCTTTTTATGGTAGAAGGGATAATTTTTCACCTAGATGCATGTAACTTACAACATTTTGCTAAAATATGCTTTTGTGAACAAAGATTAATTTTTTTTCTCCCTAACTGATCTCTCCAGAATTCAAAATCTCTTAGTGAGTATTATTGTTTTATGGCAATATAACTATATGCATAAGTCCAAAAAGAATCTGGTTTCCATGTGATACAACACATATGGAAACATTGATTACATAACAGGGTTTTGATTATAATGTCATATTTGAGAGTGACATGCATGGAATTAAATAGTATCACATAGCTTAAAAGAACTAAGGTTTACTTTAATGAGCCAATGGTATTACTTCAATGAGCCATTTTCCGCCCTTGGAAAAACCAGCCTATATGTGCCTTGTGTCTTCCTGCTTTACAAGTAAGCAAAGAACGTCACTTACTGGCAGGCATAGGGATCTAGGTACACATTCAGAATCCCTAGAAGAGGGAAATTCACCCAATCTATAGTTATTATAGAGAAAATTATATAGGTGTCAGAACTTTGCTTGACTTCCTAGCCTCAAGAGGCTTTGACCAATCTGAGATTTCTTTTGAAAAGTTCCAGTAAAGCAAACCAGAAAGACCTATGTGGCCAATCTCTTTTTTGTTGTTGTTGTTGTTGTACATATGTAAATAATTAGACCATATTTAATTAGAACACACTTGTTATACAACAAAAATTAGTCTTACTTTTATTTTTGATTGAAAGGTAGTCACTGCAGACAGAATAATTATGTTTAAGTGGAAAACTATAATGCATGTTTTGGAATCCACCTTGCACGGTTTTTTGTTTGTTTGTTTGTTTTTTACAGTCCAAGTCAAGTCTGAATTTTTCTATTGTCCAGATATGGATTTTTTTATGTTTATTTTTCTTACATTTTTGAGAGAGAAAGAGAGAGCAAAAGCAGGGGAGGGGACAAGAGAAAGGGAGATACAGAATTGGAAGCAGGCTCCAGGCTCTGAGCTGTCAGCACAGATCCTGAGACAGGACTTGAACCCACAAACTGTGAGATCATCACCTGAGCCAAAGTCAGACACTTAACAAACTGAGCCACTCAAGGACCCCCAGATATGTATTTTTTTACAGTAGTCAAAATCAGTCACTCTAGCCAACACCCAAACTCCCCTTTTTGAAATTCAAATGTATGGGGAGCCCAGTGTGGCCAGATTGCTGTCTTAACTTTCATTCAAGGAATTAATTGTTTTTACTTCAGGTGGAAACATTCCTTTCTTTGGAATAAAGACCTCTACATCAGTAGGGCACAAAGTTGAGGGAACAGGAAGCAAACAGTGCCACTTCCATTTGAAAACTTTGATTCCTGACCCATTAATCCTGAATATAAAACAAACAGCACCATATATTGGATGCTGATTTGGTCCACATAAAGTCCACTGTAGAGCCTTGCTATAGTCCTGCACCATATACCCACTTAACTTGCTAGGCAATTGAGTTTTTTTTTAAGACTATTTTGCCATTTTATCAAGCATCCTCTTCAAAATGGTGAAGAATATGAGGAACATGACCATGGAATTCCATGTGTGTAGGCCCATTGCTGTACTTCTTTGACTGAAATAAGTTCTTTTATATGAAACAATTCTGAATAAAGGCATTCTGTATGTACACAGATAGTTGATATGGTTGAACTATTGCATGTAGGCAAGGTAGGTCCATATCCAGAGGAAGTGTGCATTCCAGTAATGTGAAAGTCTTACCCTTCTAAGATGGAAGCAGTTCAGTGTAACCAACCTGCCACCTTGTAGCTAGCTGAACACCCCAGGGTTCAACTTAGTGTTGCTTCCTGATGTTGGTGGATCACTCAGCCCTGGTAAGTGGAAGTCAGCATGGTTGAGCCCATTTATAACCTCCCTCCCTGCCACCATGGCCATTTTATTGTAAACCCATTAGGTGGACAGACAGTTATGGTTGGGGAAAAATCCTGGCTAGTATCCCAATGATGGGTCATACTGTCAATTTAATTATTTAAATCTTCCTTTACTGAGGTCATCCTGTAATGACCATTTATATGGATGCAAATATTTTCAAATTATTCAGCCCATTTACACATGTCTATCAACATAATTTTCCCCAAAATTTCATTGTCACCAATTTTACAATCATTTTCAAGTTTCCGACTTTAAGCAGTACCATTGACCACAGCTCATGAATCCATATGTCATTGCACATTTGATGAAGCAAAAAAGAATGATCAAGTGCACTGCCTGACTTTCTACCACTAGAAGTATTTCCCTTCATCATTGTCCTTCAAATTGTCCCAGAGATGGGTTTCAGTCCTGTAGCTCTCCACTTTCGGGTGGTGTCTGCACAACCATCTGTAAATTAGCCCCACATCATGTCTTCCTCTGCCAACTGATTATAGGCAAATCCCCATTATGTGGTAAGTGTAAGCTGGAAGAGAGAAGGAAGTGTAGGGATATTAAAGGCTGTGGGAATTTGGAACACTTCATGTAACTACTTGTGCCTTCATGGCCATCTCTGGCATAATCACATCTATACCATTATCTTTTCATGATGCAGTTTTTCAGTGCACTCACAACTTTATGACTAGGTCAATCATATAACACACATTTAATGACAATCAACTTCTATTGCACGGTAACTTGGGTAGCCTATAATCTACCAATTAGTCTCTGGTAGGCCCAGTGACAGTCCACAAGGTTTACAGATGATCCAGACACAGTTCCTATCTGTCAGTGACACTTTGCAACCACTGGGTCTCCTGCAATACATAACCAAAGTGCAAGAACAGCTTTACACCAAACTGGACCTATTGTGGGGCCTCCAACCCAGTCAAACTAGAAGCTTTTTAAGTCACCTTATTAATAACTATTTTCTACTGCAAATGCAGTATTCCTTTTGTCTCAGCAAACACGTAATTAATCTTGGTTCTTTTGCTGGTTGGGTGGTCCAAATTTTTATTTCTGAAGTATCTAGGACATTATTAGTGTTTCTTGGATTGGATTGCTGTAGTTTTCCATTTACCTTAATTAAAGGGAATGAAAACAAGAGAAATCTTAAGGAATTTCTACTCCAGACCTACACATCTTTTCCTTTATTATTCTAGAGTAGTTCTGTTTTACTTTTGTAGTGATAGTAATTTTTGCTTTACTCAATTTTAGGCTACTCAACCTTCCCCTAGGCTCATCTGTGCACTTTATTATAAAATCCTCATCAGGGAGCCTGGCTGACTCAGTCATTAAGTGTCCAACTCTTGATTTCATCTCAGTTTCATCTCATATAAAGCTCTGCATTGGGTTTGATGCTGACAACACAGAGCCTGCTTGGGATTTTTTTTTCTCTTTTTCTATCCCTCCCTCACTTGCTGTCTCTCTCAAAATAAATTTTTAAAAATCCTTAGCAATAACTATGCTATATCAGTGTAGCAAGAGTCCCTTATCTTCTGTATCTTATCATCCTCAATATATAATCATATTTCTCATATAATCATGTTTCTCATACACTAGGTGATGTCTGGTAAGTGTGGTTTGTCTTTGGTAAGACAAAGAGGTAGCTCAATTTAGCCAAAATATCCTTAAACTCCATGTTACCTCCTAGTAATTTTCTATCCACTCACCCTCACCAGGCTCCTTAACTATAAAATTCAATTTGCCCATTGGAATTTACCTTTTTATATATGAAATACATTTTATTATATTTAAATAGTCCTGAATACTCTATTTTTTTCTGTTTTAACTACTAGTCATCTCTGGTTTATCTTTAAAGTTATAGAAAAGATCAAATTCAACATCAGAACTCCAGATACTCACCCAAGATCCCAAATCTGCATCTTTGAAGACCTTGCTTTCACTCCTAATTGATTGAAGATTCTTTGTTGAGTCCACTTCTTAAACTGTTGCTCTAAACAAATGTTTCTTAAATCTGGTAGTAATATACTGTGATTCCTAAGATGTTGTTTATATTCTAGAAGATAGGATAGATTACCAGAGAGAGGCTAAGTTAATGTGCTAGGTTAATCAGTTTGTAAGAGACTTGATTAAAGTCCAGGTAAACTCTAACTGATATATCCAAAGCAAGCACCTGTGTATAAAAAGCTGGGATAGAGTGTCAGGCAAATAGAAGCTAGGTTAGAATCCCAAGTTACTCTATAATTATAAAGGTACCATCAGTTAAGAACATGAGAGCTTTTCAGTAGACTGAAAACCCTTGTTGACCATATAGCTTACCAACTCATGCTTCTCCCATTCTTGTTAACATAACTTTACTAAAAATAACTTAGGACATCGAAGACATCTTGGGAGATTAAAAATATTTGTGCTAACCCCTCCTTTTCCATCAAAGCTGACCCTACTTCCTCCTATTACTTATTTAGATCTTTCCTCCTGTTTCCTTGAAACCTTTGATATGTTCCCCTCCAAACTCTTAACTCTTCTATCCCTTGACCCATTCATTGTGCCATATTTTTTCTTTCCTACTTCAGCCCCTCATATCCCGCCAGTCAGTTGAAGCTTATCCCCCTTACCATTATTTGAGGACTGTCAAAGGATTGAAGAAAAACACATCCTAAAGGTAAACACATCAGGATGAAAAAAGCAGAAGCTATTTATAAAAAAAATGTACAAACACTTTGAGATACAGCAAAGGCAGTCCTAATAACTAAGTACATTACAATCCAGGTAAATCTCAAGAAGCAAGAAACATCCCAAAGACAACTTGACCTTACACTTAAAGAGCTAGAAAAGAAGCAGAAAATAAATCCTAAAGCCAGCAGTGGAAGGGGAACAATAAAGATTAGAGCAGAAGTAAATGATACAGAAACAAACATTAAAAAAAGGAGAATAGATCAATGAAATTAAATGCTTAAAAAGAAGAGAAAGGACCCAAATAGATAAAATAAGGAATAAGAGAAGATATCACAACCAACACTACAGAAAAACAAACAATAAGAAGAGAATACTATGAATAAGTATATGTCAATCAACTGGGCAATCTGGAAGAAATGGACAAATTCCTGGAAACTCATGCACTACCAAAACTGAAACAGGAAGAAATAGAAATTTTGAAAATACCCATAACCAGCAAAGAAATTGAATCACTTATCAAAAATCTCCCAACAAACAAGAGTCCTGGGCCAGATGGCTTCCCAGGGGGATTCTACCCGGCATTTATTTTTTTTTATTTTTTTTTTCAGTTTTTTTTTTTATCTTAAATAGTAATTTTATTTATTTTTTATTTTTTTATATATATATGAAATTTATTGACAAATTGGTTTCCATACAACACCCAGTGCTCATCCCAAAAGGTGCCCTCCTCAATACCCATCACCCACCCTCCCCTCCCTCCCAACCCCCATCAACCCTCAGTTTGTTCTCAGTTTTTAACAGTCTCTTATGCTTTGGCTCTCTCCCACTCTAACCTCTCTTTTTTTTTTTCCTTCCCCTCCCCCATGGGTTCCTGTTAAGTTTCTCAGGATCCACATAAGAGTGAAACCATATGGTATCTGTCTTTCTCTGTATGGCTTATTTCACTTAGCATTACACTCTCCAGTTCCATCCATGTTGCTACAAAAGGCCATATTTCATTTTTTCTCATTGCCACGTAGTATTCCATTGTGTATATATACTTTAAAGAGTTAATACCTACTATTCTCCTACTGTTCCAAAAAAAAAAAAGAAAGAAAGAAATGGAAGAAAACTTCCAAATTTGTTCAATGAAGCCAGCATTACCTTGATTCCAAAACATGACAAAGACCCCATTAAAAAGGATAATTAGAGCCCAATATCCTTGATGAACATGGATACAAAAATTGTCAACAAGCAAATTAAATTCAACAGTACCTTAAAATAATTATTTACTATGATCAAGTGGGATTTACTCCTGGGATGAAGGGTTGGTTCAATATTTGGAAATCAATCAACATGATACACCATATTAATAAAAGACAGGATAAGAACCAATGATCCTCTCAATAGATGCAGAAAAAGTATTTAACAAAATACATCTTCATTTATTGATAAAAATCCTCAAGAAAGTAGGGACAGAAGGAACAAAAGCTTTGCAGCACTTTATGGTCAGTAGATGTGGTGAAGGAACAAAAGAAGGACAGTAGGGACAAAAGCTTTGCAGCACTTTATGGTCAGTAGATGTGGTGTGTGGGGAATGATTTGTGTTGGTCTTCTGGAGGAAGGGCCCATTACTCCAGTTTTCAAGACCACCTTCCCTAGTGGAAAAGGTGCTTCCCTAGCATCTGCAGAGCACAGAGGAGATGGGGCATGGTGTAAGCAGTTTAATCTGCCACTATTGGTGCTGTGCTGCTTACTGAAATTAGTTTATTCTGAGGGGTGGGTGAGAGAAAAGGCACTAGCCCTCTCCCTCCTAACTGGAGGGTGGAGTTTCCACCCTATGCTATTCAGGAAACCTTCAAAGAAGAGTGAACAATCTCCCCTCATGTGTTCCTCATGTCCCTCAGATCCCTGCCTTCACCTTGTCTAAGTCTGAGCTGTCAAACTTCCCAGCAAAGCAGTGTACTGGTGTTTTATCCCATTCAGGCTGGCTGAGTTTTGGAACTACAAAAGATAGGGACCTGGTGTGGCACATACCCCTCTCCCATCATCTGTGGGAGGGTCTTACCATGCTGGTGCTGATGCAGGTTTATCCCCAAGGGGAAGTTGCACCAATGCACAAGATCTTGAAGTTTTTAGTAAAGTTCAGCAAAAAGTCGGTGTCCAGGTTAGACACCCTCAGCAGGTATCTCTGTCCCTATGCTAAGGTGTGGGGGAGTGTAATAGTGCTTGCCAGCTCAGTGTCTCCTGGAAGTAAATGACACCTCTCCCAGATACACTCCAAGAAGGGGTTATTGTGTCTCCCAGTGAATCCCAGGGGATCCTTTGATGGTGCTCTCTACTTCTAGGCTTCTGTCCTCCTTCTCCACATGATCACTGCAGTGCCATGTGGGCTCAATAACACCCATGGCATGGACATCTAAAACTCCTGTCTTTGAGCTCCACACATTGTAAAAACACAAAAATCAGCCCCTCTTGTTTTCCTAGTCAATGGCTTTGGGGAAGTGTTTTCCTTGTGAGATCCCCTGTGTGCTAATCTCTCTCTCTCTCCCATCTTGCTCTCTCCATGATGAGGGTTCCCTCCCCTCTGCAGCACCTCACAATACGTTTCTCCCCCAATCATGTCTCCATACTTCCTACATTCCAGTTTGTGGCCTCTTCTCTCCCTCTAGATGTGCAGTTTTTTCTCTCAGTTTTCAGGTTGTAGTCTTGAATATTCAAAATGATTCAATAGTAATCAAGCTGTATTAGGGGGACAAGACAAACCTAGGATCTTCCTATTAATCCACCATGTTAGCTCACACCTCTATTATGTTGTATTGATTGATGTGTCTACTTTTTTGCCAGTTCCATACTGTTTTGACTGCAACAGGCTTTGTTATATAATTTGAGTTCTGGAATGTGATGCCACCAGCTTTGCTTTTCTTTTTTAAGATTGTTTCCTGCTATTCAGGGTCTTTTGTGGTTCCACACAAATTTTAGGATTGTTTGTTCTACTTCTGAGAAAAATGTTGTTGGTATTTGGATATGGATTGAACTGAATGTGTAAATTGCTGTAGGCAGAATAGATATTTTAACAATATTTGTTCTTCAAATCCATGAGCATGGGAAGCCTTCCCATGTTTCTGTTATCTTCAGTTTCTTTCATCAGTATTCTATAGTATTCAGAGTACAGTTCTTTCACCTCTTTCATTAAGTTTGTTCCTAAGTATCCTATTATTTTGGGTGCAATTGTAAATAGGATTGTTTTCATAATTTATTTTTCTCCTACTTCATCATCAGTGTATAGAAATGCAAAAGATTTCTTTACATTGATTTTGTATCCTTTGATTTCCTGAATTGGTTTGTCAGCTACCAGTTTTTTAATGGAGTCATTCAGGTTTTCAATAAATAGTATCATGACATGTGCGAATAATGAAAGTTTTATTTCTTTTTTACCAATATGGATGTGTTTTACCAATATGGATGTGTTTTATTTCTTATCTTGTCTGATTGCTGTGGCTAGGACTTACGGTACTCTGCTGAATAAAAGTGGTAAAATGGACACCCTTGTCTTATTCCTGACCTTTTGGGGAAAGTTTTCAGTTTTTTTCCCTATTAAGGATAATGTTAGCTGTGGATTTTTCACAGATGGCCTTTATTATGCTGAGGTATTTTCCTTCTAAACCTACTTTTGTTGAAAGTTTTTGGGGCGCCTGGGCGGCTCAGTCGGTTGAGGGTCCGACTTCAGCTCAGGTCATGATCTTGCAGCTAGTGACTTCGAGCCCCACGCCAGGCTCTGGGCTGACAGCTGAGAGCCTGGAGCCTGTTTCAGATTCTGTGTCTCCCTCTCTCTCTGTCCCAACCCACTCGCATCCTGTCTCTGTCTCTCTCAAAAATAAATAGACATTAAAAGAAAGGTTTTATTATGAATGAATGTTGCACCTTTTCAAAAGGTTATTCTGTATCTATTGAGAGGAGCCTATGGTTCTTATCCTTTCTTTTATTGATGTGATGTATCATGTTAATTTGCAAATACTGAACCATCCTTGCAGCACAGGAAGAAATCTCATCTGTTGTGATAAGTGATTTTTTAATGTATTGTTGAATTTAGTTTTGCTAGTACTTTCTGAGAATTTTTTTTCTATGTTCATCATTGGCCTCAAATTCTCCTGTCTCTCTTATTTTATGGTGTCTTTATTTAATTTTCAAATCAGGGTAATGTTGGGCTCATAGAATGTCTTTGGAAGTTTTCCTTCCTTTCTATTTTTTTTTAATAGTTTGAGAAGAATAGGTATTAAATATTCTTTAATGATTGGTAGAAATCTCCTGTAAAGCCATCCAATCCTTCATTTTTGTTTTTGAGGAGTTATTATTACTGATTTAATTTTTCAACTGGTTATCAGTCTGTTCAAATTTTCTGTTACTTCTTGTTTCAGTTTTTGATAGTTTATATATTTCTAGAAATTTATTAATTTATTCTATGTTGGCCAATTTATTAGCATATAGTTTTTCATATTATCTTTTATCAATATTATTAAATTTATGTACTTTATAGATTATTGAAATAATAAAAAATCAATAAGAACTTAATTCACATGTTTATATCCAGCATGATATTAAGCTATGCTTGAAATGTATGGTTACTTTTTTTAAATATAATTTATTGTCAAGTTAACTAACATACAGTGTATGCAATGTGCTCTTGGTTTCAGGGGTAGATTTCCATGATTCATCACTTACATACAATACCCAATGCTCATCTGAACAAGTGCCCTCCTCAATGCCCATCACTCATTTTTCCCCCTCTCTCTGTCCCCCCATCAACCCTCAGTTTGTTCTCTGCATTTAATAGTCTTTGTGGGTTTGCCTCCCTCTCTGTTTGAAACTATTTTTCTTCCTTCCTTCCCCCATAGTCTTCTGTTAAGTTTCTCAAGTTCCACATATAAGTAAAAACATATGATATCTGCTTTCTCTGACTGACTTATTTCACTTAGCATAATACCCTTCAGTTCCATACATGTTGTTGCAAATGGCAAGATTTCATTCTATATCATTAACAAGTAGTATTCCACGGTACACATAAACCACATCTCCTTTATCCATTCATCAGTTGATTGGCATTTGGTTTCTTTCCATGATTTGGCTATTGTTGAAAGCATTGCTGTAAACATTGAGGTACATGTACCCATATGAATTAGCACTCCTGTATCCTTTGGATAAATTCCTAGTAGTGCTATTGCTGGGTCGTAAGGTAGTTCTATTTTTAATTTTTAAGGAATCTCCACACTGTTTTCCAGAGGAGTTGCACCAGTGTGCATTCCCACCAACAATACAAGAGGGTTCCCATTTCTCCATATCCTGGCCAACATCTGCTTTTTCCTGAGTTGTTCATTTTAGCCATTCTGACTGGTGTGGGGTGGTATCTCAATGTGGGTTTCATTTGTATTTTCCTGATGGTGAGTGATGTTGAGCATCTTTTCATGTATCTATTGGCCATCTGGATGTCTTCTTTGGAAAAGTGTCTTTGGAAAAGTGGAAGTTATCCTTTCATTTCTATTTTTTGAAACAGCTTCAAAGGAATAAGTATTAACTCTTCTTTGAATGTTTGGTAGAATTCCCTTGGGAATCTATCTGATTGTGGACTTTTGTTTGTTGGGAGATTTTTGATAACTGATTCAATTTTCTCGCTGGTTATGGGTCCATTCAAATTGTCTATTTCTTCACATTTGAGTTTTTGTTGTGTGTGGGTGTCTAGGAATTTGCCCATTTCTTCCAGGTTGTCCAGTTTGTTGGCTTATAATTTCTCATGGTAATTTCCAATAATTGTTTATATATCTGTGGTGTTGGTTGTGATCTCTCTTCTTTCATTTGTGATTTTACTGTTTGGGTTCTTTCTTTTCAAGAAGTCTGGCTAAGGGTTCTCAGTGTTGTTGTTCTTAGATTCATTGATCTGTTCTAGTGTTTTTTTTTTTTTATTCTATATTGTTTATTTCTGCTCCAATCTTTATCATTTCTCTTCTTCTGCTGACCTTGGGGTTTCTTTGCTGTTCTGTTTCTAGTTCCTTTAGGTGTGTAGTTAGGTTTTATATTTGGGATTTTTCTTGTTTCTTAAGATAGGCCTGAATTGCAATGTATTTTCCTCTCAGGACTGCCCCTTCGCTGCATCCCAAAGCGTTTGGATTGTTGTATTTTCATTTTCATTTGTTTCCATGTATTTTTTAATTTCTTCTCTAATTGCCTGGTTGACCCACTCATTCGTTAGTAGGGTGTTCTTTAACCTCCATGCTTTTGGAGGTTTTCCAGACTTTATCCTGTGGTTGATTTCAAGCTTCCTGGCATTGTGATCTGAAAGTATGCATGGTATGATCTCAATTCTTGTATACTTATGAAGGGCTGTTTTGTGACCAAGTATGTGATCTATCTTGGAGAATGATCCATGTGCACTCAAGAAGAAAGTATATTCTGTTGCTTTGGGATGCAGAGTTTTAAATATATCTGTCAAGTCCATCTAATCCAATGTATCATTCAGGGCCCTTCTTTCTTTATTGATCCTGTGTGTAGATGATCTATCCATTGTTGTAAGTGGAGTATGAAAGTCCCCTGCAATTACTACATTCTTATCAATAAGGTTGCTTATGTTTGTGATTAATTGCCGTGTAGCCTGCCAAGTTTCAGTGCACATGTGTTACTATCCTTATGTGCCTACCCTTGTAGTTTAAGGCCTGCTTGTCCTTGGCTTCTTTAAGAAATCTCTTTTTGTTTTTGTATTTTGCAACTTTCACTATGATATGCCAGCGAGAAGACCTATTCTTGTTAAATCTGATGGGAATTCCCTGTGCCTCCTGGATTTGGATGTCTGCTTCTTTCCCCAATTTAGGGAAGTTCTCAGCTATAATTTCTTCAAGTAAACCTTCTGCTCCTTTCTTTCTTCTTCTTCTGGAACTCTTATGATATGGATATTATTTACTTTTTAAAATTTTTTAAACATTGATTTATTTTTGAGAGACAGAGTGTGAGCAGGGGAGGGGAAGAGAGAAAGGGAGACACAGAATCTGAAACAGGCTCCAGGCTCTGAGCTGTCAGCACAGAACCCAACATGGGGCTCGAACCCACAAGCCATGAGATCATGACCTGAGCTGAAGTCAGATGTTTAACTGAATGAACCACTCAGGCACCCCAATATGGATATTATTATGTTTCATTGTATCACTTAGTTCTCTAATTCTTCCCCCGTGGTCTAGTATTTTCTTATCTCTCTTTTTCCTGCCTTCATTATTTTCCATAATTTTATATTCTATTTCACCTTTTCTATCCTCTGCTTCCTCTATCCTTGAGGTCACTGCATCTAGTTTATTTTGCAACTCATTTAGAGCATTTCTTAATTCATCATGACTATTTCTTAGTTCCTTGATCTCTGCAGCAATAGATTCTCTGCTGTCTTCTATGCTTTTTTCAAGACCAACTATTAATTTTATGATTACTATTCAAAAATTTTGCTCAAACATATTTTTTATATCTATTTTGTTCAACTCCCTAGCAGTCCTTTTTTCATGGAATTTATTTTGGGAGAATTCTTCTGTTTCATCATTTTGGCTAGTTTTCTGTTCCTTATGTGTTTTAATACCTTATAATGTGTCCTTCACCTGTGAAAACTATTATGTTAAAAGGGGGTCACCTGGCCATTTAGGAGGTGGTTTTGGAGTGTGTTGTGTGCTTTCTGTTGTGACTCTGGTTGCTTTGTCTGCCTACTTGTAGTGGTTGTTTGGGCCTTCCAACAGGTGTGCTTTGATTTGTTCATTGAAGTAACCCTGGAAAAAAAAATTTAAAAGTGTGGGGGGGAGGTGGTGGAAGAATCCTGACCCCATACAAGGAGAGAAATTACAGGGGTGGGGGAAAAAGAAAAAAAACAGTTTGAGAAATCCTTATCAAAATAACACCAGCATTCTTCACAGAGCTAGAACAAACAATACTAAAATTTGTATGGAACCAGAAAAGACCTTGAATAGCCAAAGCAATCTTGAAAAAGAAAACCAAAGCTGAAGGCATCACAACCCAGGACTTTAAGGTTTATTTTAAAGCTATAATCATCAAGACAGTATGGTACTGGCACGAAAACAGATGCTCAGATCAGTGGAACAGAATGGAGAACCCAGAGATGGACCCACAAATGTATGGCCAACTAAGTTTTGACAAAGGAGGAAAGAATATCCAATGGAATAAAGACAGTCTCTTCAGCCAATGGTGCTGGTAAAATTGGTCAGCAACATGGAGAAAAATGAACCTGGGCCACTTTCTTACACCATAGACAAAAATAAATTCAAAATGGATGAAAGACTTAAATGTAAGACAGGAAGCCATCAAAATCCTAGAGGAGAAAGAAGGCAAAAACCACCTTATCCTCGGCCACATCAACTTCTTACTAAACATGTCTCCAGAGGCAAGGGAAACAGAAGCAAAAATGAACTATTGGGACCTCAAGATAAAAAGCTCATGCACAGTGAAGGAAACAATTAGCAAAACTAAAAGGCAACTGACGGAATGGGAGAAGATATTTGCAAATGACAATTTGTAAAAATTTATGTGGATATCAGATAAAGGGTTAGTATCTAAAAATCTGTAAAGATCTTATCAAGCTCCACACCCAAAAAACAAATAATCCAGTGAAGAAATGGACAAAAGACAGGAATAGACCCTTCTCCAAAGAAGACATCCAGATGGCTGACAGACACATGAAAAAGTGCCCAATATCACTCATCATCATGGAAATACAAATTAAAACTACAATGAGATACCACCTCACACCTGTCACAATGGCTAACATTAACAACTCAGGCAACAACAGATGTCGGCAACGATATAGAGAAAGAGGATCTCTTTTGCAGTGTTAGTGGAAATGAAAACTGGGCAGACACTCTGGAAAACAATATGGAGATTCATCAAAAACTTAAAAATAGAACAACCCTATGACCCAAAAATTGAACTGCTAGGTATTTATCCAAGGGACAGAGGTGTGTTGTTTCAAAGGGGCACACACACCCCAATGTTTATATCTGTGCAATAGACAATAGCCAAAATATGGAAACAGCCCAAATTTCCATGAATGTATGAATGGATAAAAAAGATGTATATATATATATATATATATATATATATATACACAATGAGTATTACTTGGCAATCAAAAAGAATGAAATCTTGCCATTTGCAACTATGTGGACAGAACTAAAGGGTATTATGCTAAGCAAAATTAGTCAGTCATGGAAAGACAAATATATGAACTCACTCATGAGAAATTTAAGATACTAAACAGTTGAATATAATGGAAGGGAAGCAAAAATAATATACAAACAAGAAGGAGGATAAAACATAAGAGAGTCTTAAATATAGAGAACAAACAGAGGTTTTCTGGAGGGGTTGAGGGAGGGGGGAAGGGCTAAATGGGTAAGGGACATTAAAGAATCTCCTCCTGAAATTATTGTTGCACTATATGTTAACTAACTTGAATGTAAGTTTTAAAATTAACTAATTAATTGATTAAAAGAGAAGATCAATAAAATTTCCCTTTTCCCCCCAGAAAAATAAAAGAAAAGGAAAAGAAAAGAAAAGGGAAAGGAAAAGAAAGGAAAGGAAAAGAAAAGAAAGACTGACCATGCAGAGAAGCAGAGAAACTATCTGGCTTTGTCCAGTAAGAGAGAGAGAGAGGAAAATAAAGAAGGAGACACAGAAGAGGTGTAAAAAGAATAGATTAAAAATGTCTGCTTAAACAAACTACCAACCAGAATAACCAGAATAGAGAAGGGAAGGAAAAAGCAGAAGAAAAGGAAGAAGAAAAAAGAATATATAGATAGATATAAATATAGATGTAGATACAGATAGAGATTACATCTATATCTTTGTATATGTATAAATATATATACACATCTTATATCTTTATACATATCTTATATCTTTATATATATATCTTTATATATAGATGTAGATATAGATATATATAATATCTATATCTATCTTTATATATATATCTGTATCTATTATCTATAGATATCTATATCTATCTTTATATATATATATATATATATATATATATATGATAAGAATCGACCAAGAATCACATCAGAAAATGCAAAGCTGCTAGACAGATATCTCATGGTGCCTTGGAACTGGTGGCCATGCTGGTCTGGGGGAGGGACTCTCTGGTTGGGCAGTGTCAGTCTCGTTCCTGTAGATATGCTGTTACCAGGCACAGAGGGGCATAGTTTGATGTGGCTAGTCCCCCCTCCATTGTGGGCCTGCTGTCCATTCCTTGAAGCCCCACCTTGTTGATAATGGGGAGATCATTACCCCAGTCTCTACCCCCTCCTCCGGACTGGGTGTCCTAAACCACTCTGTTACGCCTGTCCTCACAGTGCCACGTGGGTGCAAGTGTGCCAGTTTCTTCTTCTCTACAGTCTCCTATGCCTCCCAGGTGCTCGGCTCAGATTCAAACCATGATGTCTTAAAGGATCCTGCTCCACACACCCTGGTTCCATGGTAGAGCCACTCCACACAGCCAGCCGACCAGGGACCTCTTGCTGGTGGGCACCTGCAGGGCCTTTTGTCCTTGGAGCATCTTCCCTTTTCACTAGCTAAACTTGGGCATCTTTGTCCTATAATGGCTTTCCACTTCTAACTTTTCTTGGATGCTTTCATCCTGTGGAGGCAGCTTTCCACCCTAAGCCTTGTTGTACTTAATAACTGGCCTTGGGCATGTTTACCCTGTGGCAGCTTTCCACTCTAAGCCTTGTTAACCTATTGGTGCAAGTGTACAGAATTCTTAAACTGACTTCCCATAACCCAAGGCTAAGGTAAACAGACTTGGAGTTGGCAACTTTTGAAGGTTACTTGCAGGCATAGTGCACTGTTACTGGGTTAGGTAGCAAGTGTCTGTGTAACCCTGTCTCGGTGCTTATTCAGGGGGGCAGGGGAGGAAAACAGTGGTTGCCTGCTTCCTTGTTTTCAGAGAAGTTCTCCAAATTGCTCCAAAATGTTTATGAACAGATCTATCCCCTGTTTGCCCAGGCATTGTGTAGATTGTCATTATTATGTTGCCTCTACAGGCAGGCTGTTTTCTCTTTAAGGACAAAGACCTAGATATCACTTACCCTCATGCTCGTCACGTGTCTAGTCAGCTGTCTTTTAAAGCTCCAGGTTCCAAGCCCCACTAGTTGTACAAAGTCACATAATAAGCCCCTCTGGTTTTTAAAGTCACACCTTATGAGAGGGGAGGAGCCAAGATGGCAGAACAGCATGAAAGTTTTTTTGTGTGTGTGTGTCTTGCATGCATGAAATACAACCAGATCAACATTAAACCATCCTGCACACCTAGAAAACTGATTTGAGGATTAACACAACAATCTGCACAACCTGAACCACAGAATTCAGCAGGTACATGGTGCAGAGAGATGAACTGGGGGAGAGAGGAGCTGTGGAGGGCAGGGAGTGGTTTTTGCATATGGAGAGAGGATGGAGGCAGGGGTGGGTAAATATGGGAAAAGCAAATCCCCCAAAAGCATCTGGAAAGAAAGTGGTAAGTGAAAACAACCACAGGGACTGAACTAAAAAGGGAGAAAGGAGAAAGAAGATGGTTTAAATCCCATTAAGACTCTATAAAAGGGGAAAACAGAGTCTGAAACTCCACAGCTCAATACCTGGCAGTGTTCTGGTGAGAAGAGTGAATCCACAGAAGCAGAGTGAAGTCACAGGGAGAGACAGCTCCCCTGTTGGGAGGACACCTAGCAGAGGCTGTGTGTCTCCCCCAAAGGCAAAGGCCCCAGTGGACTTGGGAGAAAAAACACATTCACTGGTGCTGGAACAAGGTCACTGGGGGGGGAACCTGGTGCCAGATGAGTGTTGTGATTTGTCATAATCCATGACACGCTGCTGCTACACAATCACATGAACTTTTACAGGCGGGCTGGCACCCAGCCGCAGTATCTGAGCATCAGCAGCAGAATGTTCCTGGATGCAGCCAGCACCTGGCTGTTGCTTGGTAAGACTCTCCCACAGAGAGGCAGAACTGGTCAAAGCCACAGTCCCTCAGAAACAATGTGTCAGGAAAAACAGTCACATCTGAGATAAAACTCAGGCAGGAGATTCTGCTCGGGGCCTGGTCAGAGACAGCGTAAAAGCAGGAAGTGCATGGAAACCAAAGACAAAGGACAGGTGCCCGATTGCTGATTGAGGAGAACCAAGTTCCAATACTAGACACTGGGTAGCTGGGTGGTGCAATTTTCACCACTCCTGTGCATGAGCATACACACCTACAAGCGCCACAACAATCCACTCCAGTAAACTAAGGAGTACCATCTAGTGGAGAATGGAGACACTACACTAAACCCCGCCCAATGGGCCACACAAATCTCTCCTCTCCGCTTGCTTAGTTTATGGACTATAAAGTGCCTCATAAAAAAAAGGGGGGGCGCCTGGGTGGCTCAGTCGGTTAAGCCTGACTTTGGCTCAGGTCATGATTTCATGGTCAGTGAGTTCGAGCCCCGTGTTGGGTTCTGTGCTGACAGCTCAGAGCCTGGAGCCTGTTTCATTCTGAGTCTCCCTATTTCTGCCCCTCCCCCATTCATGCTCTGTCTCTCTCTGTCTCAAAGATAAATAAACGTTAAAAATTAAAAAAAAAAGTGCCTCATAGTTTGACTTCTAGGGGAAAACGAAGTAATTTGAGTCAATTTCGGTCTGTTTGCTGGTCCATCTATTCAATTTTCTTTTTTTTTCTTTTTTCTCTTTTTCGTTTCTTTTCTTCTTCTTGAATACAGAAAGAGAAAAAATATTTTTTTATTTTCAATTTTTATTACAAATATTTTCCTTATTTTTTTCTAGTATATTTTTTACTTTTGTGTATTTTTTTCAAATTCTATTTTACTTCCATTATTTAATTTTATTTTACTTCAGTGTATTCATTTTTTCAAATTTTCAAACGATTTTCTTTTTTTTTTCTTTCCCCTTTTTTCTCTAATATATCAAGCCCATTTCAACACCCAGACCAAAACACATCTAGGATATAGATCATTTATGTGATATGTGTGTGCGTGTTTAATTTTTAATTTTAATATGTTTTTTAACTTTTTAAATTTTAATTCTTTTTTTACCTCATTAATTCATTTTCTCCCTTCAAAATGATGAAACAAAGGAATTCACCTCAAAAGAAAGAACAGGAAGAAATGACAGCCAGGACTTAATGAACACAGATACAAGCAAGAAATCTGAATCAGAATTTAGAAGCATGATAATAAGAATACTAGCTGGAGTCAAAACAGATTGGAATCCTTTTCTGCAGAGATAAAAGAAGTAAAAGCTAGTCAGGATGAAATAAAAGAAATGCTATAACTGAGCTGGAATCTTGAAAGTATGCCATGGTGGCAAGGATGGATGAGGCAGAGCAGAGAATCAGCGATGTAGAGGACAAACTTCTGGAGAATAATAAAGCAGAAAAAAAGAGGCAGACTAAGGCAAAATTCTTAAAAAAGCACTATTTAAGAATTAGAGAAATCATGTGACTCATTAAAAATGAACAACATTGGAATTATAGGGGTTCCAGAAGAGGAAGGGAGAGAAATAGGGATAGAAGGGTTATGTGAGCAAATCATAGCAGAAAACTTTCCTAACCTGGGGAAAGACACAAACATCAAAATCCAGGAAGCACAGATGACTCCCACTAGATTCAACAAAAACTGACCATCAACAAGACATATAGTCAAATTCACAAGTGATTCAGGCAAGGAAAGAATCATTAAAGCAGCAAGGGATAAAAGTCCTTAACCTACAAGGGAAGATAGATCAGGTTTACAGCAGATCTATTCACAGAAACCTGGCAGGCCAGAAGGAGTGGCAGGATATATTCAATGTGTTCAATCAGAAAAATATGCAGCCAAGAATTCTTCACCAGCAAGGCTGTCATTCAAAATAGAAAGAGAAATTAAAAGTTTCCCAGAGAAAGAAAAATTAAAGGAGTTTGTGACCACTAAAGCAGCCCTGCAAGAAATCTTAAGGGGGACTTTCTGAGAGGGGAGAAAAGATGAAAAAAACAAATAAATAAAGACCGAAAGCAACAAAGACTAGAAAGGACCAGAGAACAGTACCAGAAACTCCAACTCTACAAGCAACATAAGGGCAATAAATTCACTTTTTTCAGTACTCACTCTAAACGTCAGTGGACTAAATGCTCCAATCAAAAGATACAGGGTAACAGAATGGATAAGAAAACAAGACTATCTATATGCTATTTACAAGAGACCCACTTTAGACCTAAAGACACCTTCATATTGAAAGTAAGGGAATGGAAAATCATCTGCCTTGCTTATGGTCAACAAAAGGAAGCCAGAGTAACCATACTTATATATCAGACAATCTACACTTTAAAATAAAGACTGGACTTAGGATCGGAAGATGGGAGGCGGAGGAGGATGCTGATCTCACTGCTCCTGCTGACCACTTAGATCCCACCCACATCTGCTTAAATAACCCAGAAAACCGCCAGAAGAATAGCAGAATGGACTCTCCAGAGCCAAGGGTAGACAAGAGGCCCACAGAAGAGGGTAGGAAGGGCAGAGAGGCAGTGCACATTACACGGACTGGTGGGAGGGACCTGGGACAATGGAGGGGCAGCCCACCAAGCAAGGCAGAGCCCCCGAAGTCTGACTTGCAAAAGCAGAGGGGCCGGACAGAGTGAGTTCTGACAGCCAGCGGGACTTAATATCTGGAAAGTTATAAGTCAACATCTCTGCTCGGAGAGTGGGAAGGGCTAGAGGACAAAGGGAGGGAGAGTTGAGCCCCAGAAGACAGAGCTCAGCTCAGCAGGGAACAAGGCACTGGCCAGCACCATCTCCCTCACCCATCCCCCAGCCAAAATCCCAAAGGGAACCAGTTCCTATCACAGAACTTGCTTGCACCACCAAAACATCCAACACTGTGCTTCTGTGGATCTATCCCTTCGACGGGTCAGCCTCCCTCCCAGTACCACAGCACCCCTACCGCAGCGGACCACCAAAGGCAAAGCAAGCTGAGCCTGCCCCTCCCATCCCTGTGCACTTGTGGATCCACCCCGGCTAATATGCCAGATCCCACAGAAGCAGCACCATAAGCCTGGCAGTGTGCAAGTAACCCACACAGGGCCACATCACTCCACAGTGAGTACTGCCTCTGTGAGAGGGGAAGATAAGGTACAAACCAGTCTAACTGAGGCCCGAGTGGTGGGCTGGGGGGCAGATATGATATCTGACTGTGGCCCCGCCCACTGCACAAGTTACTCCAGACAGCACAGGGAAAGAGCTCTGCAGTTCTGCACCACTCCAGAGACTATCCAAAATGATGAAATGGAAGAATTCTCCTCAAAAGAAACTCCAGGAAGTAGCGACAGCTAATGAACTGATCAAAAACAATTTAAGCAATATAACTGAACATGAATTTAAAACAATAGTCATAAAATTAATCACTGGGCTTGAAAAAAGTATAGAGGACAGCAGAGAATGTATTGCTACAGAGATCAAGGGTGTAAGAAACAGGAGGAGTTAAAAACTGCTATAAATGAGGTGCAAAATAAAATGGAGGTGACCACAGCTCGGATTGAAGAGACAGAGGAGTGAATTAGAAGATAAAATAATGGAAAAAGAGGAACCTGAGAAAAAGAGAGATAAAAAAAATCCAGGAGTATAAGGAGAGAATTAGAGAACTACATGATGCAATGAAACACAATAATATCTGTATAATAGGGATTCCAGAGGAGGAAGAGAGAGAGAAAGGGGCTGAAGGTGTAGTTGAACAAATCATAGGTGAGAACTTCCCTAATCTGAGGAAGGAAAAAGGCACTGAAATCCAACAGGCACAGAGACCTCCCATCAGACTTAACTTGAATCAATCTTCTGCACGACATATCATACTGAAACTGACAAAATACAAGGATAAAGAGAAAATTCTGAAAGCAGCCTAGGACAAACAGGCTCTAACATATAAAGGGAGACTGATAAGACTAGCGACAGATCTATCTACTGAAACTTGGCAGGCTGGAAAGGAATGGCAGGAAATCTTTATGTGATGAACAGAAAAAATATGTAGCTGAGAATCCTCTATCCAGCAAGTCTGTCATTTAGAATAGAAGGAGAGATAAAGGTCTTCCCAAACAAACAAAAACTGAAGGAATTCATCACCACTAAAACAGCCCTACAAGAGATCCTAAAGGGGATTCTGTGAGTGAAATGTTGCAAGGACCACAAAGTACCAGAGACATCACTACAAGCATGAAACCTACAGACATCACAATGACTCTAATTCCATACCTTTCTATATAACACTGAATGTGAATGGACTAAATGCTCCAACCAAAAGACATAGGGTATCAGAATGGAGAAAAAACAAAACAAAACAAAACAAGAATCATCTATTTTCTGTCTACAAAAGACTAATTTTAGACCTGAGGACACCTTCAGATTGAAAGTGAGGGGATGGAGAACAATCTATCATGCTACTGGAACTCAAAAGAAAGCTGGAGTAGTGATACTGATATCAGACAAACTGGACTTTAAATTAAAGACTGTAACAAGAGATGAAGAAGGGCATTATATAATAATTACAGGGTCTATCCATCAGGAAGAGCTAAACATTATAAATGGTATGTGCCAAATACAGGAGCCCCAAATATATAAAACAATTACTCACAAACATAAGCAACCTTATTGATAAGAATGTGCTAATTGCAGGGGATTTTAATACTCCACTTATAACAATTGAGATATCATGTAGACACAGGATCAATAAAGAAACAAGGGCCTTGAATGATACATTGGATCAGATGGACTTGACAGATATATTTACAACTCTGCATTTCAAAGCAACAGAATATACTTTCTTCTTGAGGGCACATGGAATATTCTCCAAGATGGATCACATACTGTGTCACAAAACTGCCCGTCATAAGTATACAAGAATTGAGATCATACCATGCATACTTTCAGACCATAATGCCATGAAGCTTGAAATCAACCACAGGAAAAAGTCTGGAAAACCTCCAAAAGTATGGAGGTTAAAGAACACCCTACTAAAGAATGAATGGGTCAACCAGGCAATTAGAGAACAATTTAAAAAATACATGGAAACAAATGAAAATGAAAATACAACATTCCAAATGCTTTCGGATGCAGCAAAGGCGGTCCTGAGAGGAAAATACATTGCAATCCAGGCCTATCTCAAGAAATAAGAAAAATTCCAAATACAAAATCTAATAGCACACCTAAAGGAACTAGAAGCAGAACAGCAAAGACACCCCAAACCCATCAGAAGAAGAGAAATAATAAAGACCAGAGCAGAAATAAACAATATAGAATGTAAAAAAAAAAAAAGAAAAAAAGAAACTGTAGAGCAGATCAATGAAACCAAGAGTTGGTTTTTGAAAAAAATAAACAAAATTTATAAACCTCTTGTCAGGCTTCTCAAAAAGAAAAGGGAGAGGACCAAAATAGATAAAATCATGAATAAAAATGGAATTATTACAACCAATCCCTCAGAAATACAAGCAATTATCAGGGAATACTATGAAAAATTATATGCCAACAATCTGGACAACCTGGAAGAAATGGACAAATTCATCAGCACCCACAAACTTCCAAAACTAAAACAGGAAGAAATAAAAAACTTGAACAGACCCATAACCAGAGAAGAAATTGAATCAGTCATCAAAAATCTCCCAACAAATAAGAGTCCATGACCAGATGGCTTCCCAGGGGAATTCTACGAGACACTTAAGCAGAGATAATACCTATCCTTCTCAAGCTGTTCCAAAAAATAGAAAGAGAAGGAAAACTTCCAGACTCATTCTATGAAGCCAGCATTACTTTGATTCCCAAACCAGACAGAGACCCAGCAAAAAAAGAGAACTACAGGCCAATATCCCTGATGAATATGGATGCAAAAATTCTCAGCAAGATACTAGCAAATTGAATTCAACACCACATAAAAAAGAATTATACACCATGATCAAGTGGGATTCATTCCCGGGCTGCAGGGCTGGTTCAACATTCGCAAATCAATCAATGTGATACACCACATTAATAAAGAAAAGATAAAAACCATATAATCCTGTCAATCGATGCAGAAAAAGCATTTGTCAAAATTCATCATCCTTTCTTAATAAAAAAGAAAAAGTCGAGAAAGCCGAGATAGAAGGAACATACTTCAACATCATAAAAGCCATTTATGAAAAGCCCACAGTGAATATCATCCTCAATGGGGAAAAACTGAGAGCTTTCTCCCTGATATCAAGAACACGACAGGGATGTCCCCTCTCAGCGCTGTTGTTTAACATAGTGTTGGAAGTTCTATCATCAGCAATCAGACAATATAAGGAAATGAAAGGCATCAAAATTGGCAAAGATGAAGTTAAGCTTTCACTTTTTGCAGATGACATGATATTATACATGGAAAATCCGAAAGACTCTATCAAAAGTCTGCAAGAACTGATACATGAATTCAGCAAAGTCACAGGATACAAAATCAATGTACAGAAATCAGTTGCATTCTTATACACTAACAATGAAGCAACAGAAAGACAAATAAGAAATTTATCCCATTCACAATTGCACCAAGAAGCATAAAATACCTAGGAATAAACCTAATTTACAAAGATGTAAAAGATCTGTATGCTGAAAATTATAGAAAGCTTATAAAGGAAATTGAAGAAGATATAAAGAAATGGAAAAACAAACCGTGCTCATGGATTGGAAGAATAAATATTGTCAAAATGTCAATACTACCCAAGACTATCTACACATTCAATGCAATCCCAATCAAAATTGCACCAGCATTCTTCTCGAAACTAGAACAAGCAATCCTAAAATTTGTATGGAACCACAAAAGACCCCGAATAGCCAAAGTAATTTTGAATAAGACCAAAGCAGGAGGCATCACAATCCCAGACTTTAGCCTCTACTACAAAGCTGTCATCATCAAGACAGCATGGTATTGGCACAAAAACAGACACATAGACCAATGGAATAGAATAGAAACCCCAGAAATAGACCCACAAAAGTATGGCCAACTAAAATTTGACAAAGCAGGAAAGAATATCCAATGGAAAATAGTCTCTTTAACAAATGGTGCTGGAAGAACTGGACAGCAGCATGCAGAAGGATGAAACTAGACCATTTTCTTACAACGTTCACAAAAACAAACTCAAAATGGATAAAGGACCTGAATGTGAGACAGGAAACCATCAAAACCCTAGAGGAGAAAGCAGGAAAAAACCTCTCTGAACTCAGCCGCAACAATTTCTTACTTGACTCATCCCCAAAGGCAAGGGAAATAAAAACAAAAATGAAATATTGGGACCGCATGAAGATAAAAAGTTTCTCCACTGCAAAGCAAACCATCAACAAAACTAAAAGGCAACCAACAGAATGGGAAAAGATATTTGCAAATGACATATCGGACAAAGGGCTAGTATCCAAAATCTATAAAGAGCTCACCAAACTGCACACCTGAAAAACAAATAATCCCGTGAAGAAATGGGCAGAAAACATGAATAGACACTTTTCTAAAGAAGACATCCAGATGGCCAATAGGCACATGAAAAGATGCTCAATGTCACTCCTCATCAGGAAAATACAAATCAAAACCACACTCAGATACCACCTCACACCGGCCAGAATGGCTAAAATGAACAAATCAGGAGACTATAGATGCTGGAGAGGATGTGGAGAAACAGGAACCCTCTTGCACTGTTGGTGGGAATGCAAACTGGTGCAGCCACTCTGGAAAGCAGTGTGGAGGTTCCTCAAAAATTAAAAAATATATCTACCCTATGATCCAGCAATATCACTGCTAGGAATTTATCCAAGGGAAACAGGAGTGCTGAGGCATAGGAGCAATTGTACCCCAATGTTTATAATAGCACTTTCAACAATAGCCAAATTATGGAAAGCGCCTAAATGTCCATCAACTGATGAATGGATACAGAAATTGTGGTTTATATACACAATGGAATACTACATGGCAATGAGAAAGAATGAAATATGGCCTTTTGTAGCAACGTGGATGGAACTGGAGAGTGTTATGCTAAGTGAAATAAGTCATACAGAGAAAGATACCATATGGTTTCACTCTTATGTGGCTCCTGAGAAACTTAACAGAAGACCATGGGGAAGGGGAAGAAAAAAAAAAAAGAGGTTAGAGTGGGAGACAGCCAAAGCATAAGAGACTCTTAAAAACTGAGAACAAACTGAGTGTTGATGGGGGTGAGAGGGAGGGGAGGGTGGGTGATAAGTATTGAGGAGGGCACCTTTTGGGATGATCACTGGGTGTTGTATGGAAACCAATTTGACAATAAATTTTATATTTTAAAAAATAAATAAAATAAAATAAAGACTATATCATGAGGAAGAAGGGCATTATATTATAATTTAGGGATTTATCCACCAAGAAGACCTAAAAATTGTAAACATTTATGTGCCAAATATGGAAACACCCAAGTATATAAATCAATTAATAACATAATAACAAATTAACAAATAAAACATAAAAAAGTTGTAAACATTTATGTGCCAAATTGTGATAATGCCCAAATATATAAATCAATTAATTACATAATAACAAATTATTAACAAATAAAACATAAAAACAAATTAATAACATAATAACTAATGACAAACATAAAGAAACTCATTGATAATAATGCCATAATAGTAGGGGACTTCATCACCCCACCTACAGCAATGGAAAGATCATCTAATCAAAAAATCAACAAGGAAACAATGGCATTGAATGGCACACTGGACCAAATGGACTTAGTAGATATATTCAGAGCATTTCATCCTAAAGCAGCAGAATATACATTCTTCTCCAGTGCACATGTAACGTTCTCCAGAATAGACCACATACTGGGACACAAATCCGCCCGCAGCAAGTACAAAAAGATTGAGATCATACCATGCAAATTTTCAGACCACAATGTTATGAAACTCTAAATCAATCACAAGAAAAAATTTGGAGAGGTAACAAATACTTGGAGACTAAAGAACATCCAACTAAAGAATGAATAGGCTAACCAAGAAGTTAAAGAGTAAATTAAAAAGTACATGAAAGTCAATTAAAATGATAACACAACAACCCCAAACCTCTGGGACACAAAAAAAAGTCAATAAGAAAGGAAAGTACATAGCAATCCAGGCCTTCCTAAAGAAGGAAGAAAGATCTCAGATACACAACCTAACCTTACACCTCCAAGAGCTGGAAAAAGAACAGTAAATAAAACCCAAACCAGCAGAAGACTTGAAATAAAGATTAGAGCAGAAACTAATGCTATCAAAACGAAACCAAACCAAAACAAAACAAAACAGTAGAAGAGATCAATGAAACCAGTAACTGGTTCTTTGAAAGAATTAACTAAATTGATAAACCACTAGCCATTTTGATCAAAAAGAAAAAGGAAAAGATGCAAATAAATAAAATCAAGATTGAAAAAGGAGAGATCACAACCAACACAACAGAAATAAAAACAATAATAAGAGAATATTATGAGCAGTTTTACACCAATAAAATGGGCAATCTGGAAGAAATGGACAAATTCCTCGAAACATATACATTACCAAAACTTAAACAGGAAGATATAGAAAATTTGAACAGACCCATAACCAGTAAAGAAATTGAATTAGTAATCAAAATCTCCCAAAAAGCAAGAGTCCAAGGCTAGATGGCTATCCAGGGGAATTCTACCAAACACTTAAGGAAAACACTTAACGCCTATTATCTTGGAGCTGTTCCAAAAAATAGAAATGGATGGAAAACTTCCAAACTCTTTCTACGAAGACAACATTACCTTGATTCCGAAACCAGACAGAGACCCCCCCTAAAAAGAACTGTAGACCAATTTCCTTGTTGAGCCTGATGCAAAAATCCTCAAGATATTAGCCAACCGGCTCCAACAATACATTAAAAAATAATTCACCATGACCAAGTGGGACTTATACCTGGGATGCAGGGCTGGTTCAATATCCACCAAACAATCAATGTGATTCATCACATCAATAAAAGAAAGGGCAAGAACCATATTATTCTCTCAGTAGATGCAGAGAAAGCATTTGACAAAATACAGAATCCTTGCTTGATAAAAACCCTCAAGAAAGTAGTGATAGAAGGAGCATACTTCAAGATCATAAAAGCCATATATGAATGATCTAACACTAATATCATCCTCATTGGGGAAGAACTGAGAGCTTTCCCCCTTAGGTCAGGAACAAGACACGGATGTCCCCTCTCACCACTGCTATTCAACATAGTATTGGAAGTCTTAGCCTCAGCAATCAGATAACACAAAAGAATAAAAGGTAACCAAATCGGCCAGGAGGAAGTATAACTTTCACTTTTCACAGATGACATGATACTCTAAATGGAAAACCCAAAATATTCTATCAAAAAACTTCCAGAACTGATTCAGAAATTCAACAAAGTTGCAGGATATAAAATCAATGCACAGAATTTTTTTGAATTCCTATAAATGAAGCAACTGAATCAGAAATCCAGGAATCGATCCCATTTACAATTGCACCAAAAACGATAAAATACCTAAGAATAAATCTAACCAAAGAGGTGAAACATCTATACACGGAAAACTATAGAAAGCTTATGAAAGAAATTGAAGAAGACACCAAAAAATGGAAAAATACTCCATTGTTAAAATGTCAATATTATCCAAAGCAATCTACATATTCAATGCAATGCCTATCAAAATAATACCTGCTTTCTTCACAGAACTAGAACAAACAATCTTAAAATTTTTATTGAACAAGAAAAGACCCCAAATAGCCAAAGCAATCTTGAAAAATAAGACCAAAGCAGGAGACATCACAACCCTAGACTTAAAGGTGTATTACAAAGCTCTAATCAAGACAGTATGGTACTGGCACAAAAACAGACACTCGGATAAATGGAACAGATTAGAGAACCCCGAAATGGACCCACAAACATATGGCCAACTAATCTTTGACAAAGCAGGAAAGAATATTCAGTCAAATACAGTCTCTTCAGCAAATGGTGCTGAGAAAACTGGTCAGTGACATGCAGAAAAATTAACCTAGATGACTTTCTTACACCATACACAAAAGTAAACTCAAAATGGATGAAAGACCTAAATGTAAGACAGGAAGCCATCGAAATCCTCGAGGAGAAAGCAGGCAAAAACTTCTTTTGTCTTGGCCGCAGCAACTTCTTCCTCAACACATCTCCAGAGGCAAGGGAAACAAAAGCAAAAATGAACTATTGGGATCTCATCAAAATAAAAAGCTTCTGCACAGCAAAGAAAACAATCAGCAAAACTAAAACACAACCAACAGAATGGGAGAAGATATTTGCAAATGACATATCAGATAAAGGGTTAGTATCCAAAATCTATAAAGAACTTATCAAACTCAAACCCCCTCCCCCCAGAAAAAAACCCCAAATAATCCATTGAAGAAATGGGCGAAGGACATGAGTAGACACTTCTCCAAGGAAGACATTCAGATGGCCAACCGACACATGAAAAAATGCTCAACATCGCTCATCATCAGGGAAATACAAATCAAAACCACAGTGAGATACCACCTCACACCTGTCAGAATGGTTATCATTAAGAAGTGAGGCAACAAGAGATGTTGGTGAGGATGCAGAGAAAGAGGATCTCTTTTGCACTGCTGGTGCGAATGCAAACTGGTGCAGCCACTCTGGAAAACAATATGGAGGTTCCTCAAAAAATTAAAAATAGAACTACTCTACGACCCAGCAATTGCACTGTTTATCCAAGGTATACAGGTGGCTGTTTTGAAGGGACACATCCACCCCAACGTTTATAGCAGCACTATTAACAATAGCCAAAATATGGAAAGAGCGCAAATGTCAATTGATGGATGAATGGATAAAGAAAATGTGGTATACACACACACACACACACACACACACACACACACACACACAATGGGGTATTACTTGGCAATCAAAAAGGATGAAATCTTGCCATTTGCAACTACATGGATGGAACTAGAGGGTATTATGCTAAGCGAAATTAGTCAGACAGAGAAAGAGAAATATCAAGGGCTTCACTCATATGAGGACTTTGAGACACAGAACAGAGGTGCATAAGGGAAAGGAAGCAAAAATAATATAAAAACACGGAGGGGGAGAAAACACAAAAGACTCTTTTTTTTAATTTTTTTAACGTTTATTTATTTTTGAGACAGAGAGAGACAAAGCATGAACGGGGGAGGGTCAGAGAGAGGGAGACACAGAATCTGAAACAGGCTCCAGGCTCTGAGCTGTCAGCACAGAGCCCGACGTGGGGCTCGAACTCACGGACCGCGAGATCATGACCTGGGCCGAAGTCAGCCGCTTAACCGACTGAGCCACCCAGGCGCCCCCATAAGAGACTCTTAAATATGGAGAACAAAGAGAGGGTTACAGGAGGGGTTGTGGGTTGGGGTATGGGTTAAATGAGTAAGGGCAATTAAGGAATCTACTCCTGAAATCATTATTACACTGTATGCTAACTAACTTGGATGTAAATTTAAAAAAATAAAATAAAAACAAAAAAATAATCTATATTACCCAAAGCAACCTACACATTCAATGCAATCCCTCTCAAAATACCAATAGCATTTTTAAGAGCTAGAACAAACAATCCTAAAATTTCTGTGGAACCACATTAGACCCCAAATAGCCAAAGGAATATTGAAAATGATAAGCAAAGCTGGAGGCATCACAATTCTGGACTTCAAGTTATATTACAAAGCTTTAGTGAACAAAATTGTATGCTTCTTGCACAAAAGTAGACACATATATCAATAGAACAGAATACAGAACTTAGATTTGACCCACAACTATATGATCAATTAATCTTTGACAAAGCAGGAAAGAATATCCATTGGGAAAAAAAAACAGTCTTTTACACAAATTATGTTGGGTAAACTGGACAGCAAAATGCAAAATATGAAACTGGACCACTGTCTTACCCCACACACAACGATAAATTCAAAATGGATTAAAGACCTAAATGTGAGACATGAAACAATGAAATCCTAGAGGAGAACACACTCAGTGACATCTTTGACATGTGCCATAGCAACCTTTTACTACATATATCTCCTTAAGCAAGGGAAACAAAACCAAAAATAAACTATTGGGACTTCATCCATATAAAAAGCTTCCACACAGCAAAGGAAATAACCAACAAAAGTGGAAAACAACCTATTGAATGGAAGAAGATATTGGCAAATGACATTTATGACAAAGGGTTAGTATCCAAAATCTGTAAAGAACTTATCAGGAGTAGTTAAGATGGCAGTGTAGTTGGGAGACTTTATACTTGCCTCATCCTTGAAGCACAGCTAGATAAATATCAAATAATTCTGAACACCCAAGAAATCCATCTGAGGACTGAGAAAATTTTCACGTCTAGAGGTAGAAAATGGCCATATCATGGAAGATAGGAGCTGCAGAGTTTTGATTTGGGAAAAAAAAAAGATGTGTCAATGATATTAGCCCTTATGAAGAGAGAGAGAGAGAGAGAGAGAGAGAGAGAGAGAGAAAGCATCATGCAGGGGATTGTAGAGGATAAACTCTCCCCCAAAACCATTGACTGGGAAAAATAGAGGATTGCTTTTCACAACGTTTTACAAGCAGTAGACCTCAAAGTCTGAAATTTTAGAAGTCCATGCATTGCCAAGTTTGTACCCAATGGTCTTGATGGTGTTCCTGTGGGCTGTGGGGAAGGAGGGCAGAGGCTCTGGAGTGGACAGTATGGTCTGAAGATCTCCTGGGTTGCACAAGGAGAAACCATTCTTCTTGGATGGCATTTGGGAGAGGTAGCACATCTGACAGGACAAAAGAGATGGCAGACACCATTGAGCAGCCTCATTAATTAGCATAGCAGCAGAGGCCAGTGTTGAAGGCAGCTAACCTTGAAGCCAGATTTTGGCTGCACTTAACCATAAACCCATGCATCTGCACAGTTTTAAGACTACTTTCCTGGGACAACCCGGCACCAGCCACAGCCCGGTAAGACCCATCCTCAGAGGTTAGCCTGGGTCCACACCCTGCCAGGTCCCTAAAATTTGGAATGTTTGAAACCCAGCCATGTTTCTGAGATAAAACACAGGAGTACTGTACCTCCAGGGAGACAGATGGCTCAGACACAGACAGAGTGAAAGCAGGGTTCTGACAGAAGCTTTGGACACAAGAGGAGACATTATTATGCTCTATTGTGAGGGTTTCCTGAATGGCAGCAGGTGTGAAATCACCTCACCATGGATGAGAGAGCAAGGGATGCCATTTCACCAACCTGCCAATCATCATTCACAGACTTCAGTAAGCAACACAGCACCCTTTTTGACCTTGGCTGCAGCACCTTCTTGCTAGACACATCTACGGAGGCAAGGAAAACAAAAGTAAAAATGAACTATTGAGACTTTATGAAGATACAAAGCTTCTGCCCATTGAAGGATACAATCAGGAAAATTAAAAGTCAGCCTACAAAATAGAAGAAGATATTTGCAAATTACACATCTTATAAAAGCTTAATATCCAAAATCTATAAACTTATGAAACTCAACACCTCAAAAATAAATAATCTAGTTTAAAATGGGCAGAAGTGAATAAACATTTTTCCAAAGAAGACATACAGATGGTTAACAAACAAATATATGAAAAGATGCTTTAGGTAACTCATCATCAGGGAAATACAAATAAATAGCACTATGAGATAACACTTCACACGAGACAGAATGGCTAAAAGTAACAACTCAGGAAACAATAGATGTTGGCAAGAATAGGGAGAAAGGGGAACACTCTTGCACTGTTGGTGGGAATACAAACTGGTGCAACCATTCTGGAAAACAGTATGGAGGCTCCTCAAAAAGTTAAAAATAAAACTTCCCTATGACTCAGCAATTGCACTACTAGGGATTTACCCAAAGGTTACAAAAATACTGATTCAAAGGGGCACATGCACCCCAATGTTTATAGCAGCATTATCAACAATAGCCAAATTATGGAAATAGCCCAAATGGTCATTGACTTGTGAGTAGAAAAAGATGTGTATGTGTATCTCACTTGCTTTTGTTTACATTATTATTATTATTATTATTATTATTATTATTTGTTACATATGTGTGTATGGGAATATTACTCAGCAAACAAAAAGAATGAAATCTTGCCATTTGCAATAATGTGAATGGAGCTATAGTGTATTATGCTAAGCAAAACAAGTCAGAGAAAGGCAAATAGCATATGATTTCACTCATATGTGAAATTTACAAAACAAAACAGGTTAACATATGGGAATGAGGGAAAAAAAGTAAGAGATAAAGAAACTATAAGTAACTCTTAACTATGTACAACAAACAGGGTTTTTGGAGGGAGTTGGGTAGCAGATGGGCTAAATGGGTGATGGGTATTAAGGAGAGCACTTGTTATGATGAGCACTGGGTGCTATATGTTAATGATGAATCACCTGCTTTCTGCACCTGAAAACAATTTTACCATATATGTTACCTAACTAGAATTTAAATAAATACCTGAAAAACAAGCAACCAAAAACAAAGAAACTAAAAAATAAAATTTCATTTAATTGTTAATTGCTTTTGGTACTATAGATATTTTAATAATATTATTTATTACAATTCAAGAGCATGGTACATGTTTCTATTTGTATTGTTTTCAATTTTTTCATCAATATTTTATAGTGCTCAGAGTATAGGTTTTTCACCTCCTTGGTGAAATTTATGCCTAATTATTTTATTCTTTTAGATTCACTTGTAAATGGGATTATTTTTCTTTATTTGCCTTCATGCTACTTTATTATTAGTGTATATAAATGCAACATTTCTTTGCATTGATTTTGTATACTACAATTTACTGAATTCATTTGTTAGTTCTAATAGTTCGTGGATAGTCTTCTGAGGTTTCTATACATATTATCATGTCATTTGCAAATAGTGGATTTACTTCCTTTATTTATTTTTCTTGTCTGATTGCTGTAGCTAGCACTTCCAGTACTATGTTCAATAAAAGTATTGAGAGTGGACATTCTGTTTCCTTTTAATGATTTGAATATATCATGCCACTCCCTTCTGGTCTGAAACCTTTCTGCTAAAAAAATCAGCTGACACCTTATGGGGTTTCCTTTGTATGTAACTATTTTCTTTTCTCTTGATGCTTTTAAAATTCACTATCATCACTTGTTTCCACTTTAAATATTATGTATCTTGGTGTAAACTTCCTTGGGTTTATCTTGTTAAGAGCTCCCTGTTCTTCCTGTACCTGGATGTCTGTTTTCTTCCTCAGATCTGGAAAGTTTTGTTATTTCTTCAAATAAATTTTATCCCCCCCCCTTGTCCTCTTGGATCCTTACAATGCAAATGTTATGCTTGATAATATCACAGAGGTACCTTAACCTATTCTCATTTATTAATATCATCATCATCATCATCATCATTTGATATTCTGGTGGTTGTTTGCTTTTATTTACACTGTCTTCCAGATTGCTGATCCATTCTTCTGCATTCTCTAATCTGCTGTTGATTCCCCCCAGTGTATTTTTCCTTTCAGTTATTGAATTCTTCATCTCTGCCTAGTTATTTTTTAATTTATTTTATCTCTTTGTTGAAGTTCTCACTGAATTTATCCACTCTTTCCTCAAGTCAAATGAGTGTCTTTATAACCATTACCTTCAATTTTTTATCAAGCATGTTGCTTATCTCTTTCATTTGGCTCTTTTCCTGTGATGTTTTTTTTTTTTTCTGTCATTTAGGACATATTCCTCTGTCTCCTTGTTTTGTCTAATTCTGTGTGTATGTTTCTATATATTAGGTATATTACTTATATCTCCTGGTTGTTTTTTTTTTTTTTGTTCTGCTTTGTTTTGAAGTTTATTTATTTTGGGGGTATCTGGGTGGCTCAGTTTGTTAAGCATCCATCTTTAGCTCAGGTCATGATCTCGTGTTTCATGGGTTTTAGCCCATATTGGGCTTTGTGTTGACAGCTTGGAACCTGGAGATTGCTTCAGATTCTGTGTCTCCCTCTCTCTCTCGTCCCTTCCCTGACTCATACCCTGTCTCTGTCTCTGTCTATGTCTCTCTCTCTCTCTCTCTAAAAAATAAATAAACATCAAAAAATAAGTTTATTTATTTATTTAATTTTTTAAATGTTTACTTATTTTTGATAGAGGGAGAAACAGAGCTGAGCTGGGGAGCGACAAAGAGAGAGAGGGAGACACAGAATCTGAAGCAGGCCCCAGGCTCTGAGCTATCAGCATAAGGCCTGACGTGGGGCTCAACATGAACTGCAAGATCATGACCTGAGCCAAAGTCAGATGCTTAACTCACTGGGCTTACCAGGTGCCCCAAAAGTTTATTTATTTTTTAGAGCAAGAGGGAGACCACATGCATGGGTGAGGAGCAGAGAGAGGGCTCTCTCTTTCAAGAGAGAGAATCCCAGGCAGGCTCCACACAGTTAGTGTGGGGCCAGACATGGGTCCTGAACTCATGAACTGCAAGATCATTACCTGAGCTTAAATCAAGAGTCAGATGCTTAGCCAACCAAGCTACTGAGGCACCCCTATATTTCCTGGTCTTGAATGTAATGACATTGTATAGAAAAGGTTCTGTGGTTCCCTATATAGTACAATACCCCATGAATATTAGAACCAGTTGCTCTAGGGGTGTCCCTGTGTAGGCTGTGTAGGCCTTTCTGTTGTACCTGAGCCACTATTGACTTAAGATTAGCTGACTGCAATGAATGACATTTGTGTGCTATCAGAGAGGGCTCCTAGCACTGTTGAGAGACATGGCTACTGCTGCCATGGGCTGTTTGGTGGGCAGGATTGACATTCAGACTAGCCAATTGAATTTTCCATTCAAAGCCAAATGTTATAGGAACTGATTTTCCCAATGCAGGCCCCCAGTGATGGGGATGCCCTATGTGGGGTCTTATCCCCTTGCTTCTTTGTGAATGTGATATTGTTCCCATTTGTGATTAGTCATGTTGGGTTTGGTTCCCAAATATGTTTCTACTCCACCTATTCTTTTGATGTGGTCTTTTCTCTATAACTAGCTATGGTGATCTGCCAGTCTTCAGGTCAGTTTCTGAATTAGTTGCATAGACATAGCTGTTGCCTCGGTGGTCCATAGAGTAAGGGGAGCTCAGGATCCTCCGACTCCACCATCTTCAAAATGTCTGCCTTATGATGTTTTCTTTTTTTCTCTGTTTTTCCTGGAATAAAATAATTTTTTTTCTCTTAATATACATGTAGGTTACAATATTTGTAAATTATGCTTTTGTGACCTAAGATTAAACAGTTTTTTTCCCTTACCTGAATCCTCCAGAATTTGAAAACTCTTAGTGAATGTTCTTATATTTATGACAAGTTTTTAAAAACTAAGGTTGACTTTAAGAAGCTAATGTTCGTTAGACCACTCTTAGAAAAATGCATCCTATAACAGTCATATGGTGTACCCTGACATAAAAGGCACAAAGAAAGGGGCACCTGGGTGGCTCAGTCAAACATCCAACTCTTCATTTTGGCTCAGATCATGATCTCATGGCTTCGTGGGTTTCAACCCTGCATTGGGCTCTGTGCTGGCAGCACAGAGCCTGCTTGAGATCTCTCTCTCCCTCTCTCTCAGCCTTTCCTACACTCATGTTGTTTCTGTCTCTCTAAAAATAAATAAACTTTTAAAAAAGGCACAAAGAAAGATAACTTCTTGATAGGTTCATGAACGTCAGCATATTTGGGAACTTCAAGAAGAGAAGAATCCATCCATATAGGTTCTGTGGGCAAAATTTGAGGGCATTGAGGAGGGCATTTTTAAGCATGAGCACTGGATGTCATATGTAAGAGATGAATCACTGGTTTCTAGTCCTGAGGCCAAGACTACACTGTATTTAAATACAGTGGCTAACTTGAATTTAAATTTAAAAAATAATAAAATGAAATAAAATAAAAAAAGAGTTATAAACACTATACATGATGATATTTTAAATTGAAATGGCAGCTATAGTGTATCACTTTATTTCCTCAAGACTGTGATAAACAGGCAGTGTCAATGTGAGATTCTTGGAGAATCAGTACATGAAGAAGTTGCTGAGTAATCCATTCTTTAAACTGCTCAGTTGTTTTTCACTCCCCTTGCATATTGATCTTATAGTATTTGGAATTACTCATTTTTTGTTATATCCAGCATAACTCTGCTGGGTGTTAGGGATATAGTACATGTAGTCATTCAAAATGACTTACCTTCTTAACTGTATTTATTCACAAACAATTAAGTTGCTTAATTTAATTTACTGAGATGAAAATTCTCAGCCAAGATAATCAGGGTACTTTTTTATTTACTGTACTTTAAATATTGATAATGGATTTAATGGGAATGAAAACACTATAGAAGAGAAATTTGTGTGGGCCAAATGTGAAGACATGAATTGAAAATAGATACCAGACTTCATTTTATTTTTTAAATTTTAAAAGATTTTATTTTTAAGTAATCTCTACACCCCACACAGGGCTCAAACTTACAACCCTGAGATCAAAAGTCCTATGCTCCCTTGGCTAAACCAGCCAGGTGCCCTGAATATAGATACCAGATTTTAAAGTGCACATTACATAGAATGGAAAATTTATATTTATATTTATATTTATATTTAAACTTGATAATAACCTTTTTAAATAAGAGTAATGGAATCCCATTCTATAATGGTACTTTATAGTGCACGAGTGTACATATTTTACATTTCAGGTAGCAAGAATTTGATCCTGGTCTATAGGACATAATCATAGTAAAGAAGTAAAGTTACATTTTGCTTTCAATTATAGTAAAAAAAATCTGATGGCAAGTTCTAGTCATGGTTTCCTAGCCTCAAGAGAATATAAAGTCCAATTTTTATGAAAAGTTCAATCAAAGAAAACTCAAGATATCTACATGACATATCACTAATCTTGCTGCGCTTATATAAATAATAATCAGATCAAATTTAATAGATCAATTTATTTTGCAAATATATTCATCAGATTTTTATTTTCTTTGATAGGAAAGGACAAGCAAAGAAGAAATTCACTTATATTTTTAAAAGGAAATAGTAGATTTCGGGGGAAGATGGCGGCGTAGGAGGACGCTGGGCTCACCGCGCATCCTGCTGGTCACTTAGATTCCACCTACACCTGCCTAAATAACCCAGAAAACCACCAGAGGATTAGCAGAACGGAGTCGCCAGACCCAAGCACAGACGAGAGGCCCACGGAAGAGGGTAGGAAGGGCGGCGAGGCGGTGCGCGCTCCACGGACTGGCGGGAGGGAGCCGGGGCAGAGGGGCGGCTCGCCGGCCAAGCAGAGTCCCTGAGTCTGGCTTGCAAAAGCAGAGGGGCCTGATGGACTGTGTTCCGACAGCAAGCGCCACTTAGCGTCTGGGAGGTCGTAAGTTAACAGCTCTGCTCGGAAAGCGGGAAGGCTGGAGGACAAAGGGAGGGAGAGCTGCTGAGCCCCCGGACGACAGAGCTCAGTTTGGTGGGGAACAAAGGCGCTCGACAGCGCCATCTCCCCTGCCCATCCCCCAGCCAAAATCCCAAAGGGAACCGGTTCCTGCCAGGGAAATTGCTCGCTCCGCGCAAACACCCAACTCTGTGCTTCTGCGGAGCCAAACCTCTGGCAGCGGAACTGACTCCCTCCGGCTGCCACAGGGCCCCTCCAGAAGTGGATCACCTAAGGAGAAGCAAGCTAATCCTGCCCCCCCCTGCCGCCGTGCACCTTGCCTACCGACCCCAGCTAATACGCCAGATCCCCAGCATCACAAGCCTGGCAGTGTGCAAGTAGCCCAGATGGGCCACACCACCCCACAGTGAATCCCACCCCTAGGAGAGGGGAAGAGAAGGCACACACCAGTCTGACTGTGGCCCCAGCGGTGGGCTGGGGGCAGACATCAGGACTGACTGCGGCCCCGCCCACCAACTCCAGTTATACACCACAGCACAGGGGAAGTGCCCTGCAGGTCCTCACCACACCAGGGACTATCCAAAATGACCAAGCGGAAGAATTCCCCTCAGAAGAATCTCCAGGAAATAACAACAGCTAATGAGCTGATCAAAAAGGACTTAAATAATATAACAGAAAGTGAATTTAGAATAATAGTCATAAAATTAATCGCTGGGCTGGAAAACAGTATACAGGACAGCAGAGAATCTCTTGTTACAGAGATCAAGGGACTAAGGAACAGTCAAGAGGAGCTGAAAAACGCTTTAAATGAAATGCAAAACAAAATGGAAACCACCACGGCTCGGATTGAAGAGGCAGAGGAGAGAATAGGTGAACTAGAAGATAAAGTTATAGAAAAAGAGGAAGCTGAGAAAAAGAGAGATAAAAAAATCCAGGAGTATGAGGGGAAAATTAGAGAACTAAGTGATGCACTAAAGAGAAATAATCTACGCATAATTGGTATCCCAGAGGAGGAAGAGAGAGGGAAAGGTGCTGAAGGGGTACTTGAAGAAATAATAGCTGAGAACTTCCCTGAACTGGGGAAGGAAAAAGGCACTGAAGTGCAAGAGGCACAGAGACCTCCCTTCAGACGTAACTTGAATCGATCTTCTGCACGACATATCGTAGTGAAACTGGCAAAATACAAGGATAAAGAGAAAATTCTGAAAGCAGCAAGGGGTAAACATGCCCTCACATATAAAGGGAGACCTATAAGACTCGTGACTGATCTCTCTTTTGAAACTTGGCAGGCCAGAAAGAATTGGCACGAGATTTTCAGGGTGCTAGACAGCAAAAATATGCAGCCGAGAATCCTTTATCCAGCAAGTCTGTCATTTAGAATAGAAGGAGAGATAAAGGTCTTCCCAAACAAACAAAAAATGAAGGAATTTGTCACCACTAAACCAGCCCTACAAGAGATCCTAAGGGGGACCCTGTAAGACAAAGTACCAGAGACATCACTACAAGCATAAAACATACAGACATCACAATGACTCTAAACCCATATCTTTCTATAATAACACTGAATGTAAATGGATTAAATGCGCCAACCAAAAGACATAGGGTATCAGAATAGATAAAAAAACAAGACCCATCTATTTACTGTCTACAAGAGACTCATTTTAGACCTGAGGACACCTTTAGATTGAGAGTGAGGGGATGGAGAACTATTTATCATGCTACTGGAAGCCAAAAGAAAGCTGGAGTAGCCATACTTATATCAGACAAACTAGACTTTAAATTAAAGGCTGTAACAAGAGATGAAGAAGGACATTATATAATAGTTACAGGGTCTATCCATCAGGAAGAGCTAACAATTATAAATGTCTATGCGCCGAATACCGGAGCCCCCAAATATATAAAACAATTACTCATAAACAGAAGCAACCTTATTGATAAGAATGTGGTAATTGCAGGGGACTTTAACACCCCACTTACAGAAATGGATAGATCATCTAGACACACGGTCAATAAAGAAACAAAGGCCCTGAATGAGACATTGGATCAGATGGACTTGACAGATATATTTAGAACTCTGCATCCCAAAGCAACAGAATATACTTTCTTCTCGAGTGCACATGGAACATTCTCCAAGATAGATCATATACTGGGTCACAACACAGCCCTTCATAAGTTTACAAGAATTGAAATTATACCATGCATACTTTCAGACCACAATGCTAGGAAGCTTGAAATCAACCACAGGAAAAAGTCTGGAAAGCCTCCAAAAGCATGGAGGTTAAAGAACGCCCTACTAACGAATGAGTGGGTCAACCAGGCAATTAGAGAAGAAATTAAAAAATATATGGAAACAAACGAAAATGAAAATACAACAATCCAAACGCTTTGGGACGCAGCGAAGGCAGTCCTGAGAGGAAAATACATTGCAATCCAGGCCTATCTCAAGAAACAAGAAAAATCCCAAATACAAAATCTAACAGCACACCTAAAGGAAATAGAAGAAGAACAGCAAAGACAGCCTAAACCCAGCAGAAGAAGAGAAATAATAAAGATCAGAGCAGAAATAAACAATATAGAATCTAAAAAAACTGTAGAGCAGATCAACGAAACCAAGAGTTGGTTTTTTAAAAAAATAAACAAAACTGATAAACCTCTAGCCAGGCTTCTCAAAAAGAAAAGGGAGATGACTCAAATAGATAAACTCATGAATGGAAATAGAATTATTACAACCAATCCCTCAGAGATACAAACAATTATCAGGGAATACTATGAAAAATTATATGCCAACAAATTGGACAACCTGGAAGAAATGGACAAATTCCTGAACACCCACACTCTTCCAAAACTCCATCAGGAGGAAAGAGAAAGCTTGAACAGACCCACAACCAGCGAAGAAATTGAATCGGTTATCAAAAATCTCCCAACAAATAAGAGTCCAGGACCAGATGGCTTCCCAGGGGAGTTTTACCAGACGTTTAAAGCAGAGATAATACCTATCCTTCTCAAGCTATTCCAAGAAATAGAAAGGGAAGGAAAACTTCCAGACTCATTCTATGAAGCCAGTATTACTTTCATTCCTAAACCAGACAGAGACCCAGTAAAAAAAGAGAACTACAGGCCAATATCTCTTATGAATATGAATGCAAAAATTCTCAATACGATACTAGCAAATCGAATTCAACAGCATATAAAAAGAATTATTCACCATGATCAAGTGGGATTCATTCCTGGGATGCAGGGCTTGTTCAACATTCACAAATCAATCAACGTGATACATCACATGAATAAAAAAAAAAGAGAAGAACCATATGATCCTGTCAATCGATGCAGAAAAGGCCTTTGACAAAATCCAGCACCCTTTCTTAATAAAAACCCTTGAGAAAGTCAGGATAGAAGGAACATACTTAAAGATCATAAAAGCCATTTATGAAAAGCCCACAGCTAACATCATCCTCAACGGGGAAAAACTGAGAGCTTTTTCCCTGAGATCAGGAACACGACAGGGATGTCCACTCTCACCGCTGTTGTTTAACATAGTGCTGGAAGTTCTAGCATCAGCAATCAGACAACAAAAGGAAATCAAAGGCATCAAAATTGGCAACGATGAAGTCAAGCTTTCGCTTTTTGCAGATGACATGATATTATACATGGAAAATCCGATAGACTCCACCAAAAGTCTGCTAGAACTGATACATGAATTCAGCAAAGTTGCAGGATACAAAATCAATGTCCAGAAATCAGTTGCATTCTTATACACTAACAATGAAGCAACAGAAAGACAAATAAAGAAACTGATCCCATTCACAATTGCACCAAGAAGCATAAAATACCTAGGAATAAATCTAACCAAAGATGTAAAAGATCTGTATGCTGAAAACTATAGAAAGCTTATGAAGGTAATTGAAGAAGATTTAAAGAAATGGAAAGACATCCCCTGCTCATGGATTGGAAGAATAAATATTGTCAAAATGTCAATACTACCCAAAGCTATCTACACATTCAATGCAATCCCAATCAAAATTGCACCAGAATTCTTCTCGAAACTAGAACAAGCAATCCTAAAATGCATCTGGAACCACAAAAGGCCCCGAATAGCCAAAGTAATTTTGAAGCAGAAGACCAAAGCAGGAGGCATCACAATCCCAGACTTTAGCCTCTACTACAAAGCTGTCATCATCAAGACAGCATGGTAGTGGCACAAAAACAGACACACAGGCCAATGGAAGAGAATAGAAACCCCAGAACTAGACCCACAAACGTATGGCCAACTCATCTTTGACAAAGCAGGAAAGAACATCCAATGGAAAAAAGACAGTCTCTTTAACAAATGGTGCTGGGAGAACTGGACAGCAACATGCAGAAGGTTGAAACTAGACCACTTTCTCACACCATTCACAAAAATAAACTCAAAATGGATAAAGGACCTAAATGTGAGACAGGAAACCATCAAAACCCTAGAGGAGAAAGCAGGAAAAGACCTCTCTGACCTCAGCCGTAGCAATCTCTTACTCGACACATCCCCAAAGGCAAGGGAATTCAAAGCAAAAGTGAATTACTGGGACCTTATGAAGATAAAAAGCTTCTGCACAGCAAAGGAAACAACCAACAAAACTAAAAGGCAACCAACGGAATGGGAAAAGATATTTGCAAATGACATATCGGACAAAGGGCTAGTATCCAAAATCTATAAAGAGCTCAGCAAACTCCACACCCGAAAAACAAAGAACCCAGTGAAGAAATGGGCAGAAAACATGAATAGACACTTCTCTAAAGAAGACATCCAGATGGCCAACAGGCACATGAAAAGATGTTCAGCATCGCTCCTTATCAGGGAAATACAAATCAAAACCACACTCAGGTATCACCTCACACCAGTCAGAGTGGCCAAAATGAACAAATCAGGAGACTATAGATGCTGGAGAGGATGTGGAGAAACGGGAACCCTCTTGCACTGTTGGTGGGAATGCAAATTAGTGCAGCTGCTCTGGAAAGCAGTGTGGAGGTTCCTCAGAAAATTAAAAATAGACCTACCCTATGACCCAGCAATAGCACTGCTAGGAATTTACCCAAGGGATACAGGAGTACTGACTCATAGGGGCACTTGTACCCCAATGTTTATAGCAGCACTTTCAACAATAGCCAAATTGTGGAAAGAGCCTAAATGTCCATCAACTGATGAATGGATAAAGAAATTGTGGTTTATATACACAATGGAATACTACGTGGCAATGAGAAAGAATGAAATATGGCCTTTTGTAGCAACGTGGATGCAACTGGAGAGTGTGATGCTAAGTGAAATAAGCCATACAGAGAAAGACAGATACCATATGGTTTCACTCTTATGTGGATCCGGAGAAACTTAACAGGAACCCATGGGGGAGGGGAAGGAAAAAAAAAAAAAGAGGTTAGAGTGGGAGAGAGCCAAAGCATAAGAGACTGTTAAAAACTGAGAACAAACTGAGGGTTGATGGGGGTTGGGAGGGAGGGGAGGGTGGGTGATGGGTATTGAGGAGGGCACCTTTTGGGATGAGCACTGGGTGTTGTATGGAAACCAATTTGTCAATAAATTTCATATATATATTAAAAAATAATAATAATAAATAAATAAATAAATAAATAAATAATAAATAAAAGGAGAAAAAAATAAATAAAATTAAAGGAAATAGTAATATATCTTTTTTTCATGAACAAGAGGGGGACTGAAAGATTCTTTGCTTGACAAAACTTTGGTTTGGCTTCCTAATCATGTACTAGGGCCATCTGTGTGTACCTACTTGTAAAAACCTTAGCTAGAACCCATCTATGTCAGTATAACAAGAGTTCATCATTATCTATCAGTCTGGATATCTGACAGAATTTCTCATTCCCACTATCATTCCCACCTCATTCCCACCATTCATCAGGTGATGACTGATATGTTTGGCCAAATTTCAGCAAGAATCTTTTTAGATTGGTTTAGACAAAGACAAACAAATCAAACAAAGCAAACTAACAAAGAAAAAAAAAACACATCACCACCACCACCAACAAAAACCTAGCCCTTGTTTCCTAGTTGTATTTTTCCAAACAGTGACCCTTACCAGGCTGTTTGACTATTAATTCCCACCTGAAAATTATTTATTTGGAATTGAAGCTGAATCTCTACCAAAGTTCCCTTTTCCTTATTATAATAGTCCTGGATAAGTTTATTTTTACCACTTTACTTACTTTCTAGCTATATTTTTTGATAGTAATCGGAATCAATCACTCTAGCCCAATCAGTAAATCCTCTGATCCTGTTGATTCACAGGCATGAGGAGCCTAATGTGGCTAGGTGGTGAACTTCACTTCCAGCTCACAGCAATTATTGTTTTGTTTCCTAGTGGAAGGATCCCTTTCTCTGGAACTAAGACCTCTAAGTCAGTAAATAATAAAGTCGTGGGAATACAGAGCAAAATTTGCTAGTGGGTCACTTGGGGAAAGTGTGAGTGGTGACAGTTACATTTTCAACCCTCAATTTCCAGACTTGTGAAACCTTGCTATCATAGAAACAGTACCACCATATATTGGAAGTTGATTCAGACCATCTACAGTCTCCTGGAGGAACCTTGGAACTGCAACACATTGCGACCTAGCTGAAAATGTCATTGAGTTTTCAAAAGGCCCTTTTACCATTCTAACAAGCTATCTTCTTTAAGATGGGGATGAGTAAAATGGTAATATTTTGAATTCCATGAGTATGCGTCCATTGACAACTTCTTTTGATGTGAAGTGAGTTCCCTGACCCAAAGCAATGTTTCGTGGAATGCCATGGTAATGTGTAAGACTGTTTAATCCATGGATGATAGTTTTGGCATCAATTGCATGCAAGAAAGCAATATCACACCTTGTCTATTGCATCAAGAACAAAACACTTTTTTTATAGGGATGGTCCAGTGAAATCAATCTGCCCCAAGGTAGCTGGTCAAACACCCCAGAGAAAGTAGCATATCAGAGACATATTATAGTTGGTTTCTGCTGGCAGGCTGGACACTCACCCTTGGTAAGGGGAGTTCATATTGCAGAACCCAAGCATAAGTATCCCTTCTACCATGGCAACTTGATTCTTAAGTCCATTAGGCAATGTCAAGTATGGCTGGGAAGGAGGACAACTGGTATCAATAGACATGCCATTCTACCCACTTTTTTATTGTAATCTAATAAGGTCACCATTTGGTAAACATTCACATGGAAAAAATCCTTATATTTTGTGGGGTTTTGTTTTTGTCTTTCTTTCTTGCTTGCTTGCTTGCTTGCTTGCTTGCTTGCTTTTTGCCAATTGAGAGGGATTTATTCACATACCTCTTCCCCACATTTTACTGTCACCAATTTTCCAGTCATGCTCCTTTCTAATCCATCATCATCAAATTAAATTACTGAACACAGTTTATGAATTGATATATAATCACATGTATTTTGGTTTCCGTTTTCCGTAAAGTCAACAGCTCTATGTGCTGCCAAAACTCCTGCCCAATGGGAGGATTTTCCCTCACCACTACTCTTCTGAATGTCTCAGATAGGAGCTGTAGTGGTGCTGCATATCATACAGAACCATCTGTAAATCAGGTTTTTGTCTTCTTCCTCTGAGTATAAACTAGCAAAAAGAATCAGTGTTAGAAGAGGAAGGACCATGGGCATTTGTGACTTTTTCATATAACTTACTTGTGCCTTTATGACCTTCCTGGACAAATTACATATATAGCACTTCCATTTGATGATGGAGGGTTTCTGTGAATGTTCAACTTAGACTTGATAGGTCAGATATCACCCAGTTTATGATGGGCAACTCAGATTGCATAGTAACTCAGTGGCCCATGGTAATTCAGTCTCTGCTAATGATCTATAGAAGGCCAATAGTTGTTCTCAAAATGAGAATAGGTATCTCTGTATGACAGCAGTTTTCTTCAAAATTTTATGCACCCTTTGCTGCAATTTACATTATGGGCTGTCAAAGGATCTAACTAAATGTCACCTCTTTCTGCCAGTGAAATTTCAATAACCATTTGGACTGCTTAAATGTATGGCCCAAGTGGCTAAGCAATTTGTACAGCAGACTAGATCCATTGAAAAGCCTTCTCTTGCTCTGGGTCTCACTCAAAACTAACAACTTTTTAGGTCTGTGAATAAATGGGCCAGAAAAACACACCCAAATTAGAAATATGTTGCTTCCATGTGTTGTGGCTTGAATCCCACATGCTGAGAGCATATAGCAGGCCAGGAAAGGTCCCTGGATGAAGAACAGGCCATGATTCTAGGGATTTAGGCTTTCTTGACACTCCTGAAGTCTCCCTGGATAGGTGGGTGGCCACAAATAATCCTATAAGATCGCCAGCATTGGTTCTGTTTACTCCTGAGTTGCTTTTTTTCCCTCTTTTTCTTCAGTAGTGTTGTAAACACTGCATTTTGTATTAGTTTTTGTCAGTCAGTTTTTATAACATTGTGCATTTTGATCTGTATAGTCAAACTTTCAACCTATGTATTTTATAAAATCCTCTTATTATCTTTTTGATATATACAAGCTCCTTATAGATTTCCTCAGATTTGATCCCTAATATTAGTCATTTGTGCTTATTCTTTCTTTTCTTAAACACTTTTTCTAGTGGCTTAATAAATTTGTTACTATTAAAACAAAAAGAAATGTGTTGTTTCCAAAATCTAAATATGCCCACCAGGCATTGTGTCTTTTACTTGGTTGTAGAGGAAACCAGATATGACAACATATCCTTCACCTTGAAAGGGATATCTGGACATAGCTTACACAACTAGACCCCTTGATACTTTACTCAAAGGCCCTTGAATTATACTTGGATTTATTCCCCTCTCTCTCCCAACATGTCTGCAGAAATTGTTATTACAATTTAATAGGTTCCAGCAGCATAATGTCATTAATGTAATTGACCAGTAATTTTTCCTTCTTGAAGGGAAAGGAAATCAAGATTCCTGCAAACTAAATTGGGAAATTCGGCAGAAAAGTTGAAATACCCTTTGTTACTGGACTTTTCACCTGGGGAAAAAAAAACCTTGCTTCTGTTGGACATTATTGATAGTTATGTAGGAAAATAAATTTGCCAGACTGATAACTGCATACATGTTAACAGGGATGTGTGAATTTGCTAGCAATGAAACCACATCTGGTATAGCAGCTTCAGTCCATCTTCTATACATGCCAAAGAAAAGAGTTGAGTAGGGATTGGTGAGAACCACTACCCCTGCATTTCAAAGCCTTGGTTGTGGAATTTATTACTATGACCCTTCTAGGAATGTGGTATTGTTTTTCTTTTCTATTTCCTTGGTATAGACAGTTTTAATAGACTTTCATTTGACCTGTTTTACCATAATAGCCCTCACTCCTCAGGTCAGGAACCAATGTGGGAATTCTTTTATCTGCTAAGATCTATGCATCCTAGGACTGGGAAAATAATGATAGTGTATTATTGTAATATATCTGAGCTAAATATTCATTAATTACCTGATTCTTCAAAATATGCACTTTTACTGGAGGACCACAGTGAGGTTTTGGTCTCCTGGAAAACATCAGTTCAGTTTCTAGCAGTCCCAGGATTGTCTGATTATTTCTTTTCCCACATTATGCAAGCAGTAAAAAGCAGTAGGTCCCTTTTGGAAAAACTGGCAGAAGAATGACTAATATACATGTTGGTAGAATACTGGGTTCCTATATCCAAGAGATATGGTTATACCTTCTGCAAGCGGTTCTTGGTCTGTTAGTAGACTTATGTCTGGGAATTGATTGAGGAGTTGAGACACTTGGGGTGCAAGAATTCCTGTCTCCTTTAAGAGTATTTCTAGCTTGACTAAGAATCAAATTGACATGAGATACATTAATAGGAGAAAATCAAATTTAATAGCATACATATGGTATTAAATTCACACAAATGGAAATTACAGACAGTCAGACAAAATGTCATTCTGAACTAAAGGGAAGGGGATAAGGGTGTGGGACTTTGGAGGAAAGGAATACACTTCATAGGGTGATAAGAGCAGATGTGTGATAATTAGAGGTTTGCCCTGCCATACAAATGGGTCATTCAGACAAAATGTGTCTCTGCTAATAATTGTTATTCTGGGAAAGACCCCCAACTTCTATTTTCTATATAGTTAATGGAGGGGTAAAACTTTCTCTTGAGCCTGTAGGGTCTTGATTGCCTTCAGCTCAGAATCATCTTCATGCCAAAGTGACCCATCTTGGGGTAGCCTGCCTTCAGCCTCTACAAGATTCTATTTTTTTTTTTTATGTTTTCAGGTTTGTTTATTTTTGAGGGAGAGAGGGAAAGACAGAGTACAAGTGGGGGAGGGACAGAGAGAGAGGGAGACACAGAATCTGAAGCAGTCTCCAGGCTCTGAGCTGTCAGCACAGAGCCTGACGCATGGCTCGAATTCATGAACTGCGAGATCATGACCTGGGCTGAAGTCAGATGTTTAACCGACTGAGCCACCCAGGTGCCCCCAAGATTCTATTCTTATAATTCAAGATAGACGTTCATTCATTTATCCTAGAACTGTTTTACTTATTCATATCAAGTAAGAATTTAGTAGGCTTCTGTTTTACTTCTGTGAACACCATGATTTACTAATGACATCTTAAGTCTGTGCAGGTCAGATTATTCTGATTAGTGTTTTTACTTTGCTGCCAATCACAGCTGTGCCTACTTTGACTTTAGTGGTTCAGTGAAACTAATTGGCCCCTGGAATTTAAGCATCCAATGTACTCACAGTTTATTAGATTTTCCAATTGAGTGGCTGGAGTTCCCACTGTAATTTCTGGCCTACAGAGAAGAGAAATCACAAAGTTCATCAACATTTCTAGGCTTCTAATACCAAGTTTATTTGTCAAATAATCTGTGTCCAGTTTGGGCCACATTTGGACAAATGTGGAAATACATTGGACAAATCCACTCTAATATTTCAAAATCTCTAAGTTTTAAAATGTGTTACTCTACATTAAACCAAGGGATATCCAGCATTTTTAATTTGCTCACTGTGAACCATCTGCTGAACCATGTTTCAGCCAATGAATTTAACAAACTGTTATATTCCCCACACTGCAACATTAAATGCATAATCTCTTCTTACTGGGTCCATATTGATAAACTCAGCCTGATCCAAATTTCTATTCCTTCCACCATTAACCAACAACTTTAATATCCATTCCCACACAAATTAGTCGTATCTCTTCTTATGTAATTTAGCAAACTTTATTAGTTTTTTTCTGGAGGATAGGACATCTCTCCATGGGTCACACTTAGTACTTCATCTTTAGATATCTGCTAGGAATTGCCTCTGACGATAGGTGTAAAATGCCTCAGGGTAAGTTATTCACATTTCCTCAAGCAATTAAAGATGAATACCCTCAGACAGGGTTGAAGAATGATACCACTGTAGATTTGGAAACTTCTGCCACTTGGGGTGGGGCTGTTGCTGCCAAAGTCTGGGCAAACAAGACTTGTCAGAATTTAAAGGTTTAATATCTCCAACTTAATCAGGGCTCTCCAATACATCACAATCCCAGAATACAGGATACCATTCACTCTTAATAAGTTTCCTCATTTTAACAGTAGGCACGCTATGAAACTTGGATTTAATTTGCCTTGAAATTCAGTGAATCACAGTTTGATTTTCAGACATTTCAATTCTGACATAAATGTGTCTCCCCCTCAGGGTACAACTAGAAGCTACCAGGTCATTTATTTAACCTTTGAGCTGAGGATTTGAATCTCTGAATTTATTCTTTTCTTCTACAACTTTGTCTAGCAACATAAGGAGGAACCAATCAACATTATTATACTCCTTAGTTTTCCAAAGTGTTCAAAACCATCAGAGAGTTAAATAGCTTCTTGCTTCTTGTAAGTGGTTAATTAGAAATATTTAATGCAGGTGTTTTGTGTATTTATAAAACCGGTTCTCACTATATCAATGTTCTGTTTAACTAGAAATAGAGTCATCAGTATCCTTTAATATAAGAATAGGGACCCAGTTCCAGGAGTCCTAGAAATAATTCAGAATACATATCATTAAATGTTTTTCCAACTAGAACCACTTTACTACCAAAATCTATGTGTCCTCCAGAAAAACAAATCAATAGGATAGATAAATACTTTGTAGATGGATAGATATTGCAGTACAGAATTAGGCACATATACATACCACAATATTCATAACAAAATTAAGTGGAGATACTCATGACAATTGCAGTCCTTCTTCTGTAGCTGGCTACAGGATCAAAGCTGGGTTTATAACTACCTTCTGCTACTACTTATTCTGTATCCCCTTTGCCTCAACTTGTACCTCAGATGGTCATGGTTCAAACCTACTTTCCTCAAGAATCTGGGCCATGCCTAGTCCTTCTCTGAATAAGGTGTTGTAGTTTCCTACTAGTCTTTTTTTATGTTTAGGTTTTTTTGTTTGTTTGTTTTCAGCTTTTTAAATTTTATTTTATTTTATTTTGCTTAGTTATTTTTTAGAGAGAGAGAGAGAGAGAGAGAGAGAGAGACAGAGCATGAGAGTGGGGGAGGGGCAGAAAGAGAGAGGGAGACACAGAATTTGAAGCAGGGTCCAGGCTCTGAGCTGTCAGCACAGAGCCCGATGGGAGGCTTGAACTCACGAGCTTTGAGATCATGACTTGAGCCGAAGTCAGATGCTTAACAAACTGAGCCACCCAGGTACCGCAATTTTTATTTTATTTTATTTTTTTAAAATTTACATCCAAGTTAGTTAGCATATACTACAACAATGATTTCAGAGGTAGATTCCTTTAATGCCCCTTACCCATTTAGCTGATCCCCTATCCCACAACACCTCCAGTAACCCCCTGTGTGTTCTCCATATTTAAGGGTCTCTTAAGTTTTGTCCCCTTCCCTATTTTTATACTATTTTTACTTCCCTTCCATTGTGTTCATCTGTTCTGTGCCTTAAAGTCCTCATATGAGTGAAGTCATATTTGTCTTTCTCTGACTGAATAATTTAGCTTAGCATAATACCCTCTAGTTCCATCCATGTAGTTGCAAATTTCATTATTTTTCATTGCCAAGTAATACTCCATTGTGTATATATATATATATATATATATATATATATATATACATACATAGCATGTCATATATATATATATATATATATATACATACATAGCATGTCTTCTTTATCTATTCATCCATCGATGGACATTTGGGCTCTTTCCATACTTTGGCTATTTTGATTGTGCTGCTATAAACATTGGGGTCCATGTGCCCCATTGAAACAGCACACCTGTATCCCTTGGATAAATACCTGGTAGTGCAATTGCTGAGTCATAGGGTAATTCTATTTTAATGTTTTGAGGAACCTCCATATTGTTTTCCAGAGTGGCTGCACCAGTTTGCATTTGCACCAGCAGTGCAAAAGAGATCCTCTTTCTCTGCATCCTCACCAACATCTCTTGTTGCCTCACTTCTTAATGATAACCATTCTGACAGGTGTGAGGTGGTATCTCACTGTGGTTTTGATTTGTATTTCCCTGATGATGAGCGATGTTGCAGTTTTTCATGTGTCGGTTGGCCATCTGAATGTCTTCCTTGGAGAAGTGTCTACTCATGTCCTTCGCCCATTTCTTCAATGGATTATTTGGGTTTTTTTTGAGGGGAGAGGGTTTGAGTTTGATAAGTTCTCTATAGATTTTGGATACTAACCTTTTATCTGATATGTCATTTGCAAATATCTTCTCCAATTCCATTGGTTGCCTTTTAGTTTTGCTGATTGTTTCCTTTGCTATGCAGAAGTTGTTTTTTTTTATTTTTTATTTTTTTATTTTGATGAGATTCCAATAGTTCATTTTTGCTTTTGTTTCCCTTGCCTCTGGAGATGTGTTGAGGAAGAAGTTGCTGCGGCCAAGACAAAAGAAGTTTTTGCCTGCTTTCTCCTCAAGGATTTTGATGGCTTCCTGTCTTACATTTAGGTCTTTCATCCATTTTGTGTTTACTTTTGTATATGGTGTAAGAAAGTGGTCTAGGTTCATTTTTCTCATGTCGCTGTCCAGTTTTCCCAGTACCATTTTCTGAACACACTGTCTGTATTCCACTGGATATTCTTTCCTGCTTTGTCAAAGATTAGTTGGCTATATGTTTGTGGGTCCATTTTGGGGTTCTCTAATCTGCTCCACTTATCTGAGTGTCTGTTTTTGTGCCAGTACCATACTGTCTTGATTAGAACTTTGTATTAACAGCTTTAAGTCCAGGATTGTGATGTCTTCTGCTTTGGTTTTCTTTTTCAAGATTGCTTTGGCTACTTGGGGTCTTTTCTTGTTCCATACAAATTTTGGGATTGTTGTTCTAGCTCTGTGAAGAAAGCTGGCATTATTTTGATAGGGATTGCATTGAATATGTTGATTGCTTTGGATAGTATTGACATTTTAACACTATTTGTTCTTCCTATCTAGGAGGATGGAATGTTTTTCCATTTTTTGTGTCTTCTTCCATTTCTTTCATAAGCTTTCTATACTTTCCCATGCATAGATTTTTCACCTCTTTGGTTAGATTTATTCCTAGGTATTTTATCAGTTTTTGTGTGTAGTTTCCTATTAATCTTAATCACAGGGCATGGGAAGACTAAGAGAAACCCTAAGAGATATCTTGTGTTCCAGACATTCTCTTCCTTACTTCCATTGTAGAATAGTTATTCAATTTCCTGTTGATAATGACAATAATTCATTGCCTAACCAAACTTGAGTTAGGGTCCTGAGCCTTCTTCTAGGTTCATTTCTAAATTTCCTTGTAAAATTCCTAGCAATAATGCAGGTAATCAGTATAGCAAGAGTCCCTTAGCTTCCATATCTGATACCTTGATATCTAAGGGGGTTATTCTTCCAATTCATGAGCATGGAATTCTTTTCCATTTCTTTGTGTCCTCTTCAATTTCTTTCATAAGTGTTCTATAGTCTTCAGAGTATAGATATTTTACCTCTTCGGTTTATTCCTAGGTATCATATTGTTTATGGTGCAGTTGTAAATGGGATCAATTCCCTGATTTCTTTTTCTGCTGCTTTGTCATTTGTGTATAAAAATTCAACAGATTCCTGCACATTGATTTTATATTCCATGACTTTGCTAAATTCATGTACTAGTTCTAGTGGTTTTTTTTTTGGTGGAGTCTTTCAAGTTTTCTATACAGTGTCATGTCATCTGCAAATAGTGAAAGTTTGACTTCTCCCTTGCCAATTTTTATGCCTTTTACTTCTTTTTTTTTGTCTTTTCTTTTTATTTATTTCTTATTGCTGAGGCTAAGACTTACATGCCTATGTTAAATAGTAACAGGGAGAGTGGTCATCCTTGTCTTGTTCCTGACCATAGGGGAAATACTGTCAGTTTTTCTCCATTGAGGACGATATTAGCCGTGGGTCTTTTGTATATGGCCTTTATGATGTTGAGGTATGTTCCATCTATTCCTACTTTCTTGAGGGTTATTTTTTATCAAGAATGGATGCTGTTTTTTGTCAAGTATTTTTTTGGCATCTGTTGAGCAGATCATGTGGTTCCTATGCTTTTATTCATTAATGTGGTGTATCACCTTGAATGATTTGCAAATATTGAACCATCCCTGAAAGCCCAGGAATAAATCCCACTTGATCGTGGTGAATAATACTTTTAATATAACGTTGAATTTGGTTTGCTAGTATCTTGTTGAGAATTTTTGCACCCATGTTCATCATGGATGTTGGCCTATAATTCTCATTTTTATTATGGCCATGGCCTGGTTTTGGAATGCTGGCCTAATAGAATAAGTTTGGAAGTTTTCCTTCTATTTCTATTTCTTGAAAAGTTTGAGAAGAATAGGTATTAACTCTTCTTTAAACGTCTAGTAGAATTCCCTTAGAAATCTATCTGGCCCTGGACTCTTGTTCGTTGAAAGATTTTTGACTACTGGATCAATTTATTTCCTGGTTATGTGTTGCTTCAATATTTTTTATTTCTTCCTATTTCAATTTTGGTAGTTACTGAGTTTCTAGGAATTTGTCCATTTCTTCCAGATTACCCAGTTTGTTGGCACATAATTTTTTATAGTATTCTCATAATTGTTTGTATTGCTGTCATGTTGGTTGTGATCTCCCCTCTTTCAATTGTGGTTTTATTTATTTGAGTCATTTCTCTTTTCTTTTTGGTAAGTCTGGCTAGGGGGTTATCAATTTTGTTAATTCTTTCAAAGAACCACCTTTTAGTTTTATCTTTTCTAGTGTTTGTTTGTTTCTATAAAATTTATTTCTGCTCTAATGTTTATTATTTCCCTTTTACTGTTGGTTTTAGTCTTTAATTTTTGTTCTTTTCTAGCTCCTTTAGTTTTAAGTTTAGGTTATGTATTTGTGACCTTTCTTGCTTCTTGATATAGGCCGCATTGCAATATATTTCCCTTTTAGGACTGTCTTTTCTGAATCCCAAAGAGTTCAGACTGTCGTGTTTTCATTTTCATTTGCTTCCATGTATTTTTTTTAATTTCTTCTTTAATTTCCTGATTAACCCATTCATTCTTCTGTAGGATATTCTTTAACCTCCATGCATTTGTGGGATTTCCAATTTTTGCCTTGTGGTTGACTTCAAATTTCATAGTGTTGTGATATGAAAATATGCATGGAATGATCTCAGTCTTTTTGTACTGGTTGAAGGCTGATTTGTCACCCAGTATGTAACAAATAGAGAAAAACATTCTCTCTATTCTGGAGAATGTTCCATGTGTACCCAAAAAGAATTCGTATTCTGATGCTTTAGGATGAAAGTGTTCTTAATATGTCTGTTAAGTCCATCTAGTCCAGTGTGTCATTCAAAGTCATTGTTTTATTGTTGATTTTCTGCTTAGATGATCTTTCCATTGCTATAAGTGGGGTGTTAAAGTCCCCTACTATTATTGTATTATTATCAATGAGCTTCTTTATGTTTTTAATTGATTTATATATTTGTGTGCCTCCAAGTTGGAAGCAAAAATTTTTGTAATTTTTATATCTTCTTGATGCATAAGCCCCTTAATTATGATATAATTCACTACCTAACCTCTTGTTACAGTCTCTGTTTTAAAATCTAGTTTGTCTGGGGTGCCTGGGTGGCTCAGTCAGTTAAGCAGCCAACTTTGGCTCAGGTCATGATCTCATGGTTCATGAGCTCAAGCCCCACATTGGGCTCTGTGCTGACAGCTCAGAGCCTGGAGTCTGCTTTGGATTCTGTGTTTGACTCTCTCTCTACCCCTCCCCTGCTCATGCTCTGTCTCTCTGTCTCTCAAAAATAAAACGTTAAAAAATTAAAAAATAAAATAAAATCTAGTTTGTCTGGGGACACCTGAGTGGCTCAATTGGTTAAGCAGCTGGCTCTTGCTTTTGATTCAGGTCATGATCTTACGGTTTGTGTTTCAAGCCCCACATTGGGCTCTGTGCTGTGCTGATAGTGTGGAGCCTGTTTAAGATTCTCTTCTCCCTCTCTGCCCTCTCCCACATACTCGCTCTCTCAAAAATAAATAAACATTAAAAATATTTAAAAATCAAATCTCGCTTTTCTGATGTATGGCTACTCTGGATTTCTTTTGATGTCCCTTAGCATGATAGATGTTTTTCCATCCCATCATTTTCAATATGCAGGTATCTTTAGGTCTAAAATGAGTCCCTTGTAGGCAGAATATAGATGGATCTTGTTATTTTTTGTTTGTTTTTGTTTTTGTTTTTTAATCCATCTGATACCCTATGTCTTTTGATTGGAATATTTAGTCCATTTATGTTCAGGATGATTATTGAGAGATATGAATTTAGTGCCACCATGTTGCATGTAGAGTTGGTATTTCTGTTGATGTTCTCTTGTCCTTTTTTTCTCTCCCCTCAGAGTCCCCCTTAAAATTTCTTGTAAGCTTGGCTTAATGGTCACAAACTTTTTTTAGTTTTTATTTGTCTGGGAAACTCTTTATCTCTCCTATTTTGAATTACAGCATTTCTGGATAGAGTATTCGTGGCTGTGTATTATTTTCATTCAGCACGTTGAATATATCTTGCCACTCTTTTCTGCCCTACCAAGTTTCTGTAACCAGATATGCTACAAAACTGGTCTGTCTTCCCTTGTAGCTTAAGGACTTTTTTCTTTCCTTGCTGGTTTTATGATTCTTTCTTTTTCTGTGTATTTTGTAAATTTGACTATGAAATGTCTTGGCAATGGCCAGTTTTTCTTCAATTTAATGGGAGTTCTCTGTGATTCTTGGATTTTGATGTCTGTTTCCTTCACCACATTATGGAAGCTTTCAGTTCTAATTTGCTCATAACCTTCTGCCCCCTTTTGTCTCTCTTCATATTCTGCAATTCATATGATACAAATGTTATTACATTTTAATAAATTTCTGAGTTCCCTAAGTCTGCCTTTGTGATCCCTGTTCATTTGATTATTGAAATTTGCCTCTTCTGAGATCAGTATTTTGTTGTCTTTCATAAGGGATACAAATATCTTCATGTTTGTTTGTTTTGTCCATTTAGAGAAGTCTATTCAGATGCTTCTTCCTCAAATTACATTGTCATCAACTTTCTAATTATATTTATTTCAATTCTGAAATATAATCCAAACCATGCCACAGTTCATGAGTCACTATAAAATCATACACTTATTTTAGTGAATAAACAGGTGCACTTCTTTTTTTTTTCAGACAGGTGCACTTCTTAAAGTCTTTACCACTGGGTAGATTTCCCTTCACCACTGACCTTATAGATAGCCCAGGAAGAGGTTGTAATGTTGCAGCCATCCATAGTTGGGTTGCACCTGCATATTGTGCATAACCATCTGTAAACCAGACCCACATTTTTCCTTCCTCTCTCAACTAATGGTAGGTAATCCTCATTATGGAATAGGTGTAAGTTGAGAGAAACATCCAATGTATTAGGAGTAAAAACCATGAGGATTTGAACCACTAATTCATGTAACTTACGTGTATCTCCCTGGCTTGCCTAGTCCCAATCATATATACACTTTTATTTGATGGTAGAGTGATGCTTTGTGAACACAACTTTATGAATATGTGGGTCAGATGATAGGTGATCATAAGAGCTCAGGTTACATGGCAAATTAGTGTCTTTTTGTCAAGCATTCATTCTCTCTAAACCCAGTGGAAAGCCTAGAGCTGTTTCTCAAAATGGAGAGTAGTTACCTTTAGATAACAGGATCTGGAATAAAAATTTTTAATGTCTGCACTGCTATTACCTATACAGGTTGCCAAAGGTTTCGAACATCATCCCTAATTGTCTATGAAACTTCATGAACCATTGGTCTGCTGGAATAAATAGCTCAAATGTTAGAACACTTTTTAGAGTATATTGAAATTTTGCAATTTTCTCTTGTTTTGGCTCCACTCAAAACTAGAATCTTTTTTGATTAATCAAAAAATTGAGTCAAATTAATACCCCAAATGAAGAGCATTTTGTATCCAAAACCCAAAAGAATCCACCAAGCATTTTTTTTTCCTCCTTTTGAGTGGTAGGAGGGGCCAGGGGCAACAATTTATCATTTACCTTAAAAAGGATATCTGGACAAATTTCAGTACTCTGGATTCTAGATTTTACTAAGATAGAAGGCCTTAGATTTTATATAGATTTATCCCCCAACCTCTACCATGCAAACGTAGTACCAATAAATCTGGAGTACTTGCTATTCTTGCTTAGAGTACTTGCTAATCCCAGTCAGCATAATGTCATCAATGTAATGGACCAGTGTGATAACTGATGGAAGGGAAAAGCATTAAATATAACTGTAAACTAAATAACGACACAGAGGTAGAAAGTTTATAAACCCCTAACATAGAACAGTGAATTTGTTTTCTGGTCTTTTTAGCTGAGAGGAACACTTCAGTGAGCACTGTGGGTAGGTAAGGAGAAAAGGCTTTTGTTAGGTCAATAGCTGCATACTTGTGTACCAAGGATGTGTGAATTTGCTCATGCAATTAAACTACATCTAGTACAACAGCTGCAGCTAAGGTCACTTCTAGGTTAAGCTTGAAGTAATCCACTTTCTTCAAGATCTATCTGTCCAAACAACAGGTGTTGGCGAGGATGTGGAGAAACTGAAACCCTCTTGCACTGATGATGGCAATACAAACTGGTGCAATCACTGTGGAAAACAGTATGGAGGTTCTTCAGAAAGTTAAAAATAGAACTACCCTATGATTCAGCAATTGCACTGCCAGGTATTTACCCAAAGAATACAAAAATACTAATTCAAAGGGATACAGGCACTCTGATGTTTATAGCAGCATTATCTACAATCACCAAATTATGGAAACAGACCAAGTGTCCATTGACTATTGAATGGATAAAAAAGATGTGGTGCATATATTTGTGTGTGTGTGTGCATGTGCATGTATGTGTGTGTGTGTGTGTGAGTGAGAGAGAGAGAGAGAGAGAGAATTAATACCTATACCTCTCAAACTATTCAAAAAAAAAGTTCCAAATCCATTCTATGAGGCCAGAATTACCATGATAGCAAAATCAGATAAAGACACCACTAAAAAAGAACTACAGGCTAATATCTCTAATTACTATAGATGCAAAAATCCTCAACAACATAATAGCAAATAAAATCCAGCAATACATGTAAAAACAATCATTCACTGTAATAAAGTGTCATTTATTCCTGGATTACAAAGGTGATTCAATATTCATAAATCAATCAGTGTGATACATCACATCAATAAGAGAAAGGATTAAAACCATATGATCTTTCCATAATTTGCCTGAATGTCCATCAACTGACGAATGGATTAAGAAAATGTGGTTTATATATACAATGGAATACTACCTGGCAATGACAAAGAATGAAATCTGGCCATTTGCAGCAATGTGGATGGAACTAGAGGGTATTAGGTTAAGTGAAATAAGTCAGGCAGAGAAAGACAGACACCACATGTTTTCACATGTGGATCCTGAGAAACTTAACAGAAAACTATGGGGGAGAGGAAGGGAAAAAAGTTACAGAGAGGGAGGGAGGCAAACCATAAGAGACTCTTAAGAACTGAGAACAAACTGAGGGTTGATGGGGGGTGGGAGAGAGGGGAAAGTGAGTGATGGGCATGGAGGAGGACACCTGTAGAGAAGAGCTCTGGGTTTTGTATAGAAACCAATTTGACAATAAATTATATTTGATATAAAAAAGATATGCACCCTTTAAAAACATATTATCATTTCAATAGATGAAGAAAAAACAATTACGAAGTACAACATCCATTCATGTTAAAAACCCTCAACAAAGTAGATTTAAAGGCATCATACTTCAACATAATAAAGGCCATATATGAAAAACCCATAGCTAACATCATCATTAATGGGTAAAAATTGAGACCTTTTCCTCTAAGGTCAGGACCAAGACAAGGATGTCCATTTTATTCAATATAGTACTGGAAGGCCTAGCTATAGAAATCAGAAAACAAAAAACATCCAAATCAATAAAGAAGAAGTAAAACTTTAAAACCCAAAAGATTCCATAAAAAAAAACTACTAGAACTAATCAATGAATTCATTAAATTTGCAGTATATAAAATCTATGTACACCAATAATGAAGGAGCATAAGGAGAAATTAATGAATCAATTTTATTTACGATTGCAGCAAAAACAATAAGATACATAGGAATAAACCTAACCAAAGAGGTAAAAGACCTGTACTCTGAAAACTGACGTATTCTGTTACAGGTAAAAGACCTCTATTCTGAAAGCTGTATTCTAAAACACTGATGAAAGAAATTAAAGATGACACAAATAAATGGAAGGACATTCTATGCTTATGGATTAGAAGAACAAATATTGTTAATGTGTCTATACTACCCAAAGCAACCTACATATTCAATGCAATCCTTATCAAGATACTAACAGCATTTTTCACAAAACCAGAACAAACTATCCTAAAATTTGTATGGAACCACAAAAGACCATGAATAGCCAAAGCAATCTTGAAAAAGAAAAGCATAGATGGAGGCATCACGATTCTGGACTTAAAGTTATATTTCAAAGCTGTAGTAATCAAACTGTATGGTACTGGCATGAATTCTTGATATAAAAGAAACAGCAGCAAATAAAATTGACTCAGAGAATATACAACTTGGAGAACCTTGCCACAGCTCTGCAATGTGTTGCCACCTTACTAGTTCTCTAAGAGTCTTCAAAATGGTCTTCTGTTAGTCTAACATCCAACTGCTTTATTTTTTTAATGTTTATTTATTTTTGAGAGAGAGACAGAGTGTGAGTGAGGGAAGAGCAGAGAGAAAGGGAGACACAGAATCAGAAGCAGACTCCAGGCTCTGAGCTGTCAGCACAGAGACTGATGTGGGGCTTGAACTCATTAACTGTGAGATAATGACCTGAGCCAAAGTTGGTCACTGAACCAACTGAGCCACCCGGCACCCCTAATATCCAACTGCTTTATGTTTTTTTTATGTTTACTTATTTTTGTGCGAAGGAGAAAGTGAGTGAGGGTGAGTGAGGGAGGGGTAGAGAGAGAGAGACACTCAGAATATGAAGCAGGCTCCAGGCTCTGAGCTGTCAGCCCAGAGCCCAATGCAAGGTTCGAATTCATGGACACCGAAATCATGACCTGAGCTGAAGTTGGCTGCTTAACTGACTGGGCCACCCAGGCGCCCCTATCCAACTGCTTTAGAATGGTTTGGAACATGGTAAGTGAATGAATTCCATGAGCATGGCCCACTGCAATATTTTTCTTCTGAGAAGAAAGTTTCTTGATCCAAAGCAAGATAATGTATTCTGTAAGAACACATTTGGTAATATTGGTTGAAGCTTTGCATACAGGGAAAACAAATTAATATCCAAATAAAATGCATATTTCAGTAAGGACAAAATGCTGCCCCTTTCACGATAGAAGCTGTCCAATGCAGTCAACCTGCCACCAGGTAGTTTGTTTAACTCCTCAGGAAAGGTGTTGTATTAGGAAATTAGTGTTGCTGTCTGTTGCTGGATAATTGGGCACTCATCCTTGGTGAGTGAAAATAATTTTTTTTTAATACAGTAATATTCTCCACCTCTGCCTCTATGGCCACTTTGTTCATGAGCCCATGTTTAATACCAGGAGTGGATGAGCTAACTGGTTCCTACAGATTTAACCCATTTGATTATTGAAATCTGCCTCTAATGACTTCACATTTTGGTGAGTATTTACATGGGACAGAAATTTGTTCAGGTATTTAGCTCATTAAGGTTTGTCCACATACCTGTTCTCCAAACTTTATTGTCACCAATTTTCCACTTATGTTTCGTTTAAGTCCCTGATAATTAAGCCATTCCATTAGCCACAACCAGGTATATAATCACGTATCTGTACATTTGTCCTTACAATGATAATGATCGAGCACACTGTTCAAGGTTATGCCCCTGGAATAATTTTCATTCACCACTGTTCAACAGAAATGTCTGAGATATGGGCTATAATAATGCAGCTCTCCACATTTGGATAGTGTCTGCATGTATTGCATAAGCATCTATGAACCAGCCCTACATCTTTTATTCCTTTTTCAACTGATTCAAGAAATTTCTCCATGATACCTTAGGTGTATCAGTGCAGCAGGATTAAGGCAGAAATTGCTTTGATCTCTCCTAGTTAACTTGTGATTTTATCTATTTGTGGTCCTTTCTCTTTTCTTTTTGATAAGCCTGACTAGGTGTTTATCAATTTTGTTAATTCTTTCAAAGAACCAGCTGTAAATTTTGTTGATATATTCCACTGGGATTTTTGGTTGTTTGTTCTGTATCATTTATTTCTGCTCCAATCTTTATTATTTCCTATTTTCTGCTGACTTTAAAGTCAGCTTTATTTGCTGTTCCTTTTCTAGCTCCTTTAGGTGTGAGGTTAGGTTGTGTTTTGAAGAACCTTTCTTGCTTCTTAAGATATGCCTGAATTGCAATATATTTCACTCTTAAGACTGTCTTTGATGCATTCCCAAAGGGTTTGGACTGTTGTGTTTTCATTTTCATTTCCTTCCATGTGTTTTATTTTGTTTCATATTTAATATCCTGGCCAATCCATTCATTCATTAGTAGAATGTTCATTAACCTCCATGCATTTGAAGACTTTCCAATTTTTTTCTTGTGGTTGACTCCAAGTTTCATAGCGTTGTGATCTGATTATATGCATGAACCGATCTCAATCTTTTAATACCTGTTGAGGGCTGATTTGTGACCCAATGTGTGCTCTATTCTGGAGAATGTTCCATGTGCACTCAAGAAAAATGTGTATTCTGCTGCTTTAGCATGAAATGTTCTGAATGTATCTGTTAAGTCCTTCTGGTCCAGTGCATCAGTCAAAGCCATTTTCCTTGTTTATTTTTGGCTTAAATGATGTGTCCGTTGCTATAAATAGTATGTTAAAGTCACTACTATTATTATATTATTATCAATGAGTTTCTTTATGTTTGTTGTTAGTTGAGTTATATATTTGAGTTCTCCCAAGTTGGAGACATACATATTTACAGTTGTTAGATCTTAATGGATAGACCCCTTGATTATGATATAATGTCTTTCTTCATCTCTCATGTTTTATAATATTTGTTTTAAAATCTAGTTTGTCTGTGATAAGTATGGCTACCCTGGCTTTCTTTTGACACCCATTAACATGATAGATTGTTCTCCATCCCCTCATTTTCAATCTGCAGGTGTCTTTAGGTAAAATGAGTTTCCTGTAGGCAGCATACAGATAGACCTTGTTTTTTTATCCATTCTTTTATCCATTGCTTTGGGTAGTATAGACATTTTCACAATGTTAGTTCTTCCAATCCATTAATATGGAATACATTTTCATTTCTTTGATTCCTCTTAAAGTTCTCTCATAAGTCCTATATTGTTTTCATAGTTCAGATCTTTTACCTCCTTGGTTAGGTTTATTTCTCAGTGTCTTATTGCTGCTGGTGCAATTGTAAAAGGGGTTGTATCCTTAATTTCTTTTTCTCCTGCTTCATTATTGATGTATATAAATGCAACACATTTCTGTACATTGATTTCCTATCCTGAAACTTTGCTGAATTCATGTATTAGTTATAGCAATTTTTTGGTGGAGTTTTTGGGTTTTCTATATGGGGTATCATGTCATCCACAAATAGGGAAAGTTTGACTTCTTCTTTATCAATTTGGATGCATTTTATTTCTTTTTGTTATCAATTGTTGAGGCTAGGACCACAGTACTACATTAAATAGTAGTAATGACAGTGGACATCCTTGTCTTATTATTGACCATAGGAGAATGGCTCTCAGCTTTTCCCCATTAAAGATAATATTAGTTCTGGGTCTTTCTTAAATGACCTATGTTATATTGAAGTATGTTCCATCTATCCCTACTTTGTTGAGGGCTTTCATCAAGAATGGATGCTATATTTTTTCAAACAACTTTTTCTAAATCTACTTAAAGGATCATATTGCTCTTTTCCTTTCTTTTATTAAAGTGGCATATTACATTGATTAATTTGTGAATATTAAACCACTCCTGCAGCCAAAGAACAAATCCCACTTGATCATGGTGAATCATTCTTTCAATGTACTCTTGAATTCAATTTTATAGTATCTTGTTGAGGAGTTTTTCATCCAGGTTCATCAAGGATGTTGGCCTCTAAGAGGAGGAGCCAACATGGCAGAGAAGTAGGGGAAATCCTTTGCTTGTCTCTCAAAAAAAAAAGTGTAGAAGCCAAAGGGCTTTGAACACCAGAGCCTAGGAGGAAGAGAAGGAATCTACTAGGAAGAAAATGGGAAAGCTGTAAAAAAGATAGGTGGGTAACTGCAAACTAGGGGAGATTAAAAAAAAGGCTGTGTGGGCATGGAGAAAAGGGACCCCCTTCTGTGGAGGGACAAAGGGAAGAGAAAGAGTGGATAGGGAAGTGCAGGACCCTATCTGGACAGGAGAAAGACCTCAGACTAAGACTGAGAGGGATCTGATCTCTAAATGAAGGTATTTCTTTGGACTCGAGCTGGCTCCCTGTTTGCATACCTGGGGAGGAAGGGGAGCCAAGCCTGGGTGAGGTTTCAAGTAAGAGACTCAGTCCACACCTGGAGAAAGTGGTTCCCTCCCTGGATGGCTGCATGATAGTACACAAGTGGCTTGCGTCCACCATCCCCGGGCACAGTGGCTGGGCTGAGGGCTCAGTCTGCAGGAGTATAAGGCTGCCATTTCCCTAGAGTGCTGTGGGAAAAGACAAAGTCTGCCTGCATCCTCCACCCTGGGGACTCACTGCAGTGAGCACAGCGGCTCATTCTGCAGTAAGAGAAGGCAGTGCTCCCTGAAATATGGGGGACAAAGTCAGCCAAGACCACATACAGCTTCACTGAGAGGAGCTTCCCCAGTGCCAGAGAGCATGGAGCGTGACTTGGAATCCTAGCCAAGTGCAGGGTAAGGGGATTTGGCAGAGCAAGAAGGACTGACCCGTCTGTGCCAACAGCACAGTGATGACAGCTCAGACTGAGTCCATTGGGCCCAGCTCCATGGAGAAGAGAATGGGGGGTCACCATTGTCCCTCCTCCACCACCACCAAGGCAGAGATCACTCCCAGGGCTGATAGTGGAGGTGGGTTCAGATTTCACCAAACCATGCCCCCTTGCACTGGGTAACTGCATATCCACTGGAATGGCACAGATCCTGCGGACAGCTACTCCCAACCAGTGATGCAGAAATGCCTGGATTAACTCTAGGTCAATTCTGGATATATAGATATATCCCCCCCCTCAATTTCTCCTCCTTATCTCTTCCCATCCCTGGGCTGGATACTGTGATTATTGGTCTGTATAAACAGACATATTTAATCCATTGTCTTGATACATGTTTTATACCTCCTTCTTTACACTCCTTTCTCTCTCTCTGAAATAATCAAGCCATACAGTTTCTCTGTCTGGATAACTTTATTTTCATTTCATTTTCTCTGCCTCCTTCTTTATTTTCCTTTCTCTCTCTCTGGATTAAGCCTTTTAGTCTCTCTGGTAATCAATGTTTATTACCCCTCCCCCACCCTGCTCCTGTCATTTCTCTCTTTGTATATGCTCTTCCATCAGCACCACCTCCACCCTCTTCTTTACTTGTAGTCAGTGTTTTAGGGTTTTTTGTTTTTAGTCTTTAGGGTTTTGTTTTTCTTTATTTGTTTATGTTATTTGTTTGTGTGCTTGCGTGCTTTTGTATCCTGTTTGTCTATCTGTTTTCCTTTACAGGGCTACTCCAAGGAACAAATCAAAGCACACCTGGTGGAAGGTCTAAAATATTACTAGGAGTAGGGTAATAAAATAACCAAAGTCACAACAAGAGAGATCAGGGAACAATTCTAGAAAAAGCACTTCCTTAAGGGCCAGGCCTTGGACAGGGTATGACCCTCCTTTAATATAGCAGTGCTAACAGGTGCAGAGCACACAACAAGCTTTTAAAACGCATAAGGGACAGAAATCTAGCCAAAATGATGAAACAGAAGAATTCTCCAGAAAAGAAATTCCAGAAGTAGTGACAGCTAATGAATTGATTAAAACCAATTTGAGCAATATAACGGAACAAGAATTTAGAATAATAGCCATAAAATTAATCGCAGGGCTTGAAAAAAGCATAGAGGACAGCAGAGAATCTATTGCTACAGATATCAAAGTACTAAAAAATAATCATGATGAATTTAAAAATGCTATGAATGAGGTGCAAAATAAAATGGAGGCGGCCACAGCACGGATTGAAGAGGCAGAGGAGAGAATAGGTGAATTAGAAGATAAAATTCTGGAAAAACAGGAAGCTGAAAAAAGAGTTAAAAAAATCCAGGAGTACGAGGGGAAAATTGGAGAACTAAGTGATGCAATCAAACGGAACAATATCCATATCATAAAATTCCAGAAGGAGATGAAGAGAGAGAAAGGGGCTGAAGGTGTGCTTGAAAAAATCTTAGCTGAGAACTTCCCTGATCTGGGGAAAGAAAAAGGCATTGAAATCCAAGAGGCACAGAGAACTCCCTTCAGACGTAACTTGAATTGATCTTCTGCATGACATATCATAGTGAAAGTGGCAAAATACAAGGATAAATAAAGAGAATTCTGAAAGCGGCTAGGGATAAATGGGCCTTAACATACAAAGGTAAACACATAAAGGTAATAGTAGACCTATCTACTAAAACTTGGCAGACCAGACGGGAATAGGAGTAAATCTTCAATGTGATGAACAGGAAAAATATGCAGCCGAGAATACTTTACCCAGCAAGTCTGTCATTCACAATAGGAGAGATAAAGGTTTCCCAAACAAACAAAAACAGAAGGAATTCATCACCACTAAAACAGCCCTACAAGAGATCCTAAGGGGGACTCTGTGAGTGAAATGTTGCAAGGACCACAAAGTACCAGAGACACCACTACAAGCATGAAGCCTACAGATAACACAATGACTCTAAACCCATGTCTTTCTATAATAACACCGAATGTAAATGGACTAAATGCTCCAACCAAAAGACATGGGGTATCAGAATGGAAAACAAAACAAAACAAAAAAATAACACCCATCTATTTTCTGTCTACAAGAGACCCATTTTAGACCTGAGCACACCATCAAATTGAAAGTGAGGGGATGGAGAACTATTTATCATACTACTGGAACTCAAAAGAAAGCTGGAGTAGCCAAACTTATATCAGACAAACTAGACTTTATTGAAGGCTGTAACAAGAGATGAAGAAGGACATTATGTAATAATTATAGGGTCTATCCATCAGGAAGAGCTAACAATTATCAATGTCTATGTGCCAAATACGGGAGCCCCCAAATATATAAACCAATTACTCACAAACATAAGCAACCTTATTGACAAGAATGTGATAATTGCAGGAGACTTTAATACTCCACTTACAGTATGGATAATAATGGATAGATCATTTAGACAGATAATAAATAAAGAAACAAGGGCCCTGAATAATACATTGGATCAGATGGACATGACAGATAAATTTAGAACTCTGCATACCAAAGCAACAGAATATATTTTCTTCTCAAGGGCACATGGAACATTCTCCAAGATAGATCACATACTGACTGGGTCACAAAACAGCCCTTCATAAGTATAAAAGAATTGAGATCATACCATGCATACTTTTAGACCACAATGCAATGAAACTTGAAATCAACCACGGGAAAAAGTCTGGAAAACCTCCAAAAGCATGGAGGTTAAAGAATACCCTACAAAAGAATGAAAGGGTCAACCAGGCAATTAGAGAATAAATTAAAACATATATGGAAACAAATGAAAATGAAAATACCACAATCCAAACACTTTGGGATGCAGCGAAGGTGGTCCTGAGAGGAAAATACATTGCAATCCAGGCCTATCTCAAGAAACAAGAAAAATCCCAAATATAAAACCTAACTACACACTTAAAGGAACTAGAGCAGAACATAAAAGACACCCCAAACCCAGCAGAAGAAGAGAAATAATAAAGACCACAGCAGAAATAAACAATACATAATAATAAAAAAAAAACAGTAGGGGAGATCAATGAAACCAAGAGTTGGTTTTTGAAAAAATAAACAAAATTGATAAACCTTTAGTCAGGCTTCTCAGAAAGAAAATGTAGAACACTAAAAAAGATAAAATCATGAATGAAAATGGAATTATTACAATCAATCCCTCAGAAATACAAGAAATTATCAGGGAATACTATGAAAAATTATATGCCAACAAACTGGACAACCTAGAAGAAATGGACAAATTCTTAGCACCCACACAATTCCAAAACCCAAACAGGAAAAAATAGAAAACTTGAACAGATGCATAACCAGCAAAGAAATTAAATCAGTTATCAAAAATCTCGCAACAAATAAGAGCTCATGACCAGATGGCTTCCCTGGGGAATTCTACCACATATTTAGAGCAGAGATAGGTATTAACCCATCCTTCTCAAGCTGTTCCAAAAGATAGAAAGGGAAGGAATACTTCCAGATCCATTGTATGAAGTCAGCATTACTTTGATTCCAAAACCAGACAGAGACCCAGCAAAAAAAGAGAAATACAGGCCAATATCCCTGATGAATATGGATGCAAAAATTCTAAATAAGATACTAGCAAATCAAATTCAACAGCGTATAAAAAGAATTATTCACTATGATCAAGTGAGATTCATTCCTGGGCTGCAGGGATAGTTCAATTTTCACAAATCAATCAATGTGATACATCATATTAATAAAAGAAAAGAACCATATGACCCTGTCAATCGATGCAGAAAAAACATTTGACAAAATTCAGCATCCTTTCTTAATAAAAACCCTCAAGAAAGTCGGGATACAAGGAACATACATCAATATCATAAAAGCCATTTATGAAAAGCCCACAGCTAATATCATCCTCAATGGGGAAAAACTGAGAGCTTTCCCCCTGAGATCAGAAACAGGACAGGGATATCCACTGTCAGCGCTGTTGTTTAACATAGTGTTGGGGTTCTAGCATCAGCAGCCACACAACAAAAGGAAATCAAAGGCATCAAAATTGGCAAAGATGAAGTCAAGCTTTCACTTTTGGCATATGGCATGATACTATACAAGGAAAACCCTGGAGACTCCACCAAAAGTCTACTAGAACTGATACATGAATTCAGAAAAGCTGCAGGATACAAAATCAATGTAAAGAAATCAGTTGCATTGTTACACGTTAATAATGAAGCAACAGAAAGACAAATAAAGAAACTGATCCCATTCACAAATGCACCAAGAAGCATAAAATACCTAGGAATAAACCTAACCAAACATGTACAAGATCTGTATGCTGAAAACTATAGAAAGCTTATGAAGGAAAATGAAAAGATATAAAGAAATGGATAAACATTCCATGCTCATGGATTGGAAGAATAAATATTTTTAAAATGTCAATACTACCCAAGACTATCTACACATTCAATGCAATCCCAATCAAAATTGCACCAGCATTCTTCTCAGGGCTAGAGCAAGCAATCCTAAAATTTGTATGGAACCACAAAAGACCCTGAATAGCCAAAGTAATATTGAAAAAGACCAAAGCGGAGGGCATCACAGTCCCAGACTTTAGCCTCTACTACAAAGCTGTAATCATCAAGACAGCATGGTATTGGCACAAAAACAGACACATAGACCAATGGAATAGAATAGAAACCCCAGAACTAGACCCACAAAAGTATGGCCAACTCATCTTTGACAAAGCAGGAAAGAATATCCAATGGAAAATAGTCTCTTTAACAAATGGTGCTGGGAGAACTGGACAGCAACATGCAGAAGAATGAAACTAGACCACTTTCTTAAACCATTCAGAAAAACAAATTCAAAATCAATGAAGGACCTGAATGTGAGACAGGAAACCATCAAAACCCTAGAGGAGAAAGCAGGAAAAAACCTCTCTGAACTCAGCCGCAACAATTTCTTACTTGACACATCTCCAAAGGCAAGGGAATTAAAAACAAAAATGAACTATTGGGACCTCATGAAGATAAAAAGCTTCTGCACTGCAAAGGAAACAATCAATAAAACTAAAAGGCAACCAACAGAATGGGAAAAGATATTTGCAAATGACATATCGGACAGAGGGCTAGTATTCAAAATCTATAAGGAGCTCACCAAACTGCACACCCAAAAAACAAATAATCCAGTGAAGAAATGGGCAGAAAACATGAACAGACACTTCTCTAAAGAAGACATCCGGATGGCCAACAGGCACATGAAAAGATGCTCAACATTGTTCCTCATCAGGGAAATACAAATCAAAACCGCACTCAGATACCACCTCACACCGACCAGAGTGGCTAAGATGAACAAATCAGGAGACTATAGATGCTGGCGAGGATGTGGAGAAATGGGAACCCTCTTGTACTGATTGTGGGGATGCCAACTTGTGCAGCTGCTCTGGAAAACAGTGTGGAGGTTCCTCAAAAAGTTAAAAATAGATCTACCCGATGACCCAGAAATAGCACTGCTAGGAATTTATCCAAAGGATATAGGAGTGCTGAGGCATTGGGGCGCTCGTACCCCAATGTTTATAGCAGCACTCTCAACAATAGCCAAATTATGGAAAGAGCCTAAATGTCCATCAACTGATGAATGGATAAAGAAATTGTGGTTTATATACACAATGGAATACTACATGGAAATGAGAAAGAATGAAATATGGCCTTTTGTAGCAACGTGGATGGAGCTGGAGAGTGTTATGCTAAGTGAAATAAGTCATACAGAGAAAGATTCTATATGTTTTCACTCTTATGTGGATCCTGAGAAACTTAACAGAAGACCATGGGGGAGGGGAAGGGGAAAAAAAGGGTTAGAGAGGGAGAGAGCCAAAACATGAGACTCTTAAAAACTGAGAACAAACTGAGGGTTGATGGGGGATGGGAAGGAGGGGGGGTGGGTGATGGGTATTGAGGAGGGCACATTTTGGGATGAGCACTGGGTATTGTATGGAAACAATTTGACAATAAATTTCATATTAAAAAAAAGAAAAAGAAAATTATGGGATAATCAAAGAAGAGCAGTCATCATTCAAGTTATTTTTCCCATTGAGAAATTACACTAGTATCAATAAAATCTCAGAAACAGTTTAAAAATTAAATGTATGCCTCCACATCTTTTCTTCTTTTTTTTTTCCCTTTAATTTACTACTTTGCTCTTTATGTGAGATTATCCTAAGCAAAGTAGACTTTTTAAAAAATAGATTTTTGAGAATTTGAGGAACACTTAATTTATAGAAGTGCTTGTTTATCTCTAAGCATTTTTGGTAGGATTATTTTAAGGTATTTTATAAATTAATTTAGTAATATAATGCAAATATAGAAAACGCCATATACAAAACATACATGCATTCATATATATGTAACATAAACATGCATACATAAACCTAAAGATATGCAAAATAGTATTTAATATCTTTTACTCTAAAATATAAAAGCAATCTCACTGGTTTATCTCTAGTTTATATTTTTATCTGAATTGTGCTTCTGGCAAATGAGCAGGCAAGTAATATATATATTTATAAATTTATATATTTACTGATGTTTGTGGAGATAATTAATATGTTCATTTGCTTAGAAATGTAATCTGATGTGGGTTAGGATGTAAACAGTAGGCCAATGACTGAGGAGATATCTAACATCTGCTTGGATGTCTCTCAAGCCTATCTTAGTGGAGAAAACATCCAGGTTTGTTTCCTAATATTATTTTTTTCTCTTTTCAGCCTCAGGTGATTTGTTGGGGTGGGTGATAGGTCTCTTTCCCATTTTGAGACATTAATAGAGGGTAGGGGCCCTAAAGTTCAAGTGACTGTGAGATCTGAGGGTCTGAGGTGGAAAGGTATAGGCTGGCTGAGGGACAGAGGGTTAGAGGAAGGGCTTCAAAGTGGTCATACAAAAAAAATAATAATAATGGAACCAGGGGAAAGATCCAATGCATTAAAATGAGAAATTTCTAGAAGATGGTGGGCTAAGAGATTCTCAAGCTCACCTTGTCTATGAACACACCTAGATAACAGACACATCAGTACAAATAACCCAGAAAACAAACCAAAGAGTGGTATAAATGACTTTTTACAGTTAATCATAGAGAGGAGGCCACATCAGGAAAAGTAGGAGGGGCAGAGATGTCGGTGAAAAATAAACTCCTAGCAGGACTAGACACAAAAAAGCAGGGAAACCACAAACACAGAGAATAGAGAGGAGTTGACTCAATACCAGGCACCAAAGACACAGAGGAACTGCCCTGGGAAGAAGAGTCCCCATAACATTTGCCTTTGAAAACCAGTGGGCCTTAAGTTTATGGGTTTTTGCAATCAGCTGGGATTAACTCCAGGTACTTTAAAAATCATCAGGCTTAACTCTGGGAGAGCCCAAGAGCCAAAGAAAACTGAGCCCCTACCCTTAAAGACACAGTATAACAAAAAAAATTGCCAAAATATAGAACCAACCATCTGAAAGAACCTTGGGTATAAAAGAAGGAGATTTACTTACTAATCTTAGTATGTGTGCTGGAGGGTCAGGGATATTTAGAGAACAAATAGATATGGCCAGTGTCATTTCTCTTCTGCCCCCAAGCTTAGATAGCTGGACACGGAGCCAGCAGGAACACTTTCCACCTACCTTACAAATATCACACTTTCTCCAGAGGATTAAACACATCCAACCTGCCACTCAGTAGGTGTCACTCCAGATCATACCCTGCTATGACTCATCCTGCAAGCAACCCTGGCAAGGAGAAGTGATGATCCAAAGTGACTCCCCCCAGGACAAGGGGAGATTGCACACACACACACACACACACACACACACACACACAGCTCCAGGAGCCAAACCTTATAATTGCAGTGCGGAGAGAATGCACTTCTGATCCGTATATCTGCAGCCCTAGAAGACAGACTTGGGGGCAATCATCTGCTCTGACTTCTAGCTGCACCTGCCAACAAGTATCTCTCAGGAAGAAACACAGTGAGATTATCCTGCAATTCTAGGTAATTGCATCCCTGAAAGATAGAATGGGGACAGGCAGCTGGTCTGACTTCTGACACCACCCAATTAAAAACTTCTATGGTGGCACCAAACTGACACTTTTTACAGCTGAGGGACCATACCTGGCCTACAACAGGCAAAGTGGGAGCACCCACGTACATAAATCAACTATTACATATGTAAAGGGGAAAAAAAAGGTAGTATAAATATTGTAGAGGATTTTAACACCCATTTACATTAATAAATAGGTCATCCTTGGGGCGTCTGGGTGGCTCGATCAGTTATGCGTTCAACTTTGGCTCAGGTCATGATCTCAGGTTGTGAGTTCAAGCCCTGCATCAGGCTCTATGCTGACAGCTCAGAACCTGGAGCCTGTTTCGGATTGTGTGTCTTTCTCTCTCTCTGTCTTTCCCCTGCTCAAGCTCTGTCTCTCTCAAAAACAAACATTTAAAAATTTAAAATAAATAAATAAATTAATTAATTAATTAATAAGTCATCTAACCAAAAATCAACAAGGAGACAGTGACTTTGAATGACATATTTCATGGGATGGACACAACAGGTATATCCAGAATACTCCAACCCAAAACAACAACATACACCTTCTCTTCCAGTGTACATAAAACATTTTTGAGAACAGATCACGTTAGGCCACAAAATAAGTCTCAATAAATTTTTAAAAAATCAAAATCACATTGTGCATCTTTTCTGACCACAGTAGTATCCAACTAAAAATTAATCACAAGAGAAAATCTGAAACAGGTACAAATACATGGAGGTTAAATAACATGCTACTAAAAAAGTAATGAGTCAACCAAGAAATCAAAGAGGAAACAGAAATAATACATGGAGACAAATAAAAATAAAAATAAATGGTCCAAAATCTTTGGGATGCACCAAAGTCCCTTTTATAATTGCATTAAAATAATATAATACCTAGAAATAAGCTTAAGTAAGAAGGTGGTATATCTAAACTCAAAAACTATACAATGTTGATGGAAGAAATTGAAGATGACACAAATAGATGGAAGGATATTCCATGCTCATGGATTGAAAGAACAAATATTGTGAAAATGCCAATACCACCCAAAGCAATCTTCAGATTTAATACAATCCCTATCAAAATGCCAACAACATTTTTCACAGAGCTACAATAAATAATTATAAAATTTGTGTGGAATGACCAAAGACCCTGAGGAACCAAGGCAATCTTTAAAAAAAATTTTTTTTGAATGGCTAACATTAACAACTCAGGCAACAACAGATGTTGGAGAGGATGTGGTGAAAGAGGATCTCTTTTGCATTGTTGGTGGCAATGCAACCTGGTGCAGCCACTCTAGAAAACAGTATGCAGGTTTCTCAAAAAACTAAAAATAGAACTACCCTAGGACCCAGCAATTGGACTACTAGGCATTTATCCACAGGATACAGATATGCTGTTTCGAAGAGACACATGCACCCCCATGTTTATAGCAGCACTATCAACAATAGCCAAAGTATGGAAAGAGCCCAATGGATGAATGGATAAAGAAGATGTGGTATATATACAATGGAGTATTACTCGGCAATCAAAAAGAATGAAATCTTGCCATTTGCAAGTATGTGGATGGAACTGGAGGGTATCATGCTATGTGAAATTAGTCAGTCAGAGAAAGTAAAAAATCATATGACTTCACTCATTTGAGGACTTTAAGAGACAAAACAGATGAACATAAGGGAAGGGAAACAAAAATAATATAAAAACAGGGAAGGGGACAAAACAGAAGAGACTCATAAATATGGAGAACAAACTGAGAGTTGCTGGAAGGGTTGTGGGAGAGGTGATGGGCTAAATGGGTAAGGGGCATTAAGGAATCTACTGAAATCATTGTTTCACTATATGATAACTAATTTGGATGTAAACTTTAAAAAATAAAAAATAAAATTTAAAAAAAAGAAAAAAATTTAAAAGGTGTATTTATTTTTGAGAAATAGAGACAGAGTGTGAGCAGGGGAGGGGAAGAGAGTGGAAGACACAGAATCTGAAGCAGGCTCCAGGCTCTGAGCTATCAGCACAGAGTCTGATGTGGGGCTCAAACTCCAGACCCGTTAGATCATGACCTGAGCCAAAGTCAACCAACTAAGCCACCCAGGCGCCCCAAGCCAAAGCAGTCTTAAGGAAGAAGAACAACAATGGAAATCACAATCCCAGATTTTAAAATATACTACAAAGCTGTAGTAATCAAAACCATATAGTGCTGACACTAAAATAGACACATAGATCAATAGAACAGAAAGTGAAGAAATAAACTCATACTTTTTTCCTTTTAGTTTTTATTTAAATTGCAGTAAGAATACTGTGTAATACTAGTTTCAAGTGTACAATTCAGTGATTCAATACTTAATGCAACGCCTGGTGTACATCACAAGTGCTCTCCTTAATCCCCACACCTATTTAACCTTTCCCCCCACGAAACTCCCCTCTGGTAACCATAAATTTGCTCTCTATAATTAAAAGTCTGTTTCTTGGTTTTCTTTTTTCTTGTTCTCTCCTGTAATCACTTGCTCTGTTTCTTAAATTACACGTATGAGTGAAATCATAAGATATTTGTCTTTCTCTGGCTGACTTATTTAGCTTAGTGTAATACTTTCTAGCTCCATCCACATCGTAGCAAATGTCAAGATTTCATTGTTTTTCATGGCTGAGTAATATTGCATTGCATATGTATACCCCATCTTATTTATCCATTCATCACTCTGTGGACACTTGGGCTGTTTCCATAATTTGACTGTTGTTGATATTGCTGCTCTAAACATTGAGGTGTATGTATACCTTTGAATTAGCATTTTCATATTCTTTGGGTAAATACCTAGTAGTGCAATTTCTGGATCATAGAGTAGTTCTATTATTAACTATTTGAGGAACCTCCATGCTGTTTTCCAGAGTGGATACACCAGTTTGCATTCCCACCAACATTGAAATAAATTTCCCCTTTCTCTGCATCCTCACCAACATCTATTGTTTCTTTTGTTGTTAATTTTAGTTATTCTGACAAGTGTGAGGTGATGTCTGATCCAATGTATCATTCAGGGCCCTTGTGTCTTTATTGACCATGTGTCTAGACGATCTATCCATTGTTGTGAGTGTGGTGTTAAAGTCCCCTGCAATTATCACATTCTTATCAATAAGGTTGCTTATGTTTGTGAGTAATTGTTTTATATATTTGGGAGCTCCCGTATTCAGAGTATAGACATTTATAATTGTTAGCTCTTCCTGGTGGATAGACCCTGTAATTATTATATAATGCCCTTCTTCATCTCTTGTTACAGCCTTTAATTTAAAGTCTAGTTTGTTTGATATAAGTATGGCTACTCCAGCTCTCTTTTGACTTCCAGTAACATGATGAATAGTTCTCCATCCCCTCCCTTTCAGTCTGAAGGTGTCCTCAGGTCTAAAATGAGTCTCTTGTAGACAACAAATAGATGGGTCTTGTTTTTTTATCCATTCTGATACCCTATGTCTTTTCGTTGTCACATTTAGTCCATTTACATTCAGTGTTATTATAGAAAGATATGAGTTTAGAGTCATTGTGATGACTGTAGATTTCATGCTTGTAGCTATGTCTCTGGTACTTTGTCTCACAGGATCCCCCTTAGGATCTCTTGTAGGGCTGGTTTAGTGGTGATGAATTCCTTCAGTTTTTGTTTGTTTGGGAAGACCTTTATCTCTCCTTCTATTCTAAATGACAGACTTGCTGGATAAAGGATTCTCGGCTGCATATTTTTTCTGTTTATCACATTTAAGATTTCCTGCCATTCCTTTCTGGCCTGCCAAGTTTCAGTAGAGAGATCCATCACAATTCTTATTGGTCTCCCTTTATATGTTAGAGCACGTTTATCCCTAGCTGCTTTCAGAATTTTCTCTTTATCCTTGTATTTTGCCAGTTTCACTATGATATGTTGTGCAGAATTTCAATTCAAGTTACGTCTGAAGGGAGCTCTCTGTGCCTCTTGGATGTCAATGCCTTCTTTCCTTCCCCAGATCAGGGAAGTTCTCAGCTATTATTTCTTCAAGTATACCTTCAGCACCTTTCCCTCTCTCTTCCTTTTCTGGAATACCAATTACACGTAGATTATTTCTCTTTAGTGCATCACTTAGTTCTCTAATTTTCCCCCTCATACTCCTGGATTTTTTTATCTCTCTTTTTCTCAGCTTCCTCTTTTTCCATAATTTTATCTTCTAGTTCACCTATTGTTTCCTCTGCCTCTTCAATCTGAGCTGTGGTTGTCTCCATTTTATTTTGCAGCTCATTTATAGCATTTTTTAGCTCCTCCTGACTGTACCTTAGTCCCTTGATCTGTGTAGCAATAAATTCTCTGCTGTCCTCTATACTGTTTTCAGGACCAGTGATTAATATTATGACTATTATTCTAAATTCACTTTCTGTTATATTGTTTAAATCATTTTTGATCAGTTCGTTAGCTGTCGTTATTTCCTGGAGATTCTTTTGAGGGGAATTCTTCCGTTTCATCATTTTGGATAGTCCCTGGAGTGGTGCGAACTGCAGGGCACTTCCTCTGTGCTGTCTTGAATAACTTGTGTTGGTGGGCGGGACCACAGTCAGGCCTGATGTCTGCCTCCAGCCCACTGCTGGGGCCACAGTCAGACTGGTGTGTACATTCTCTTCCCCTCTCCTAACAGCAGGATTCACTGTGGGGTGGGGTGGCTCATCTGGGCTACTTGCATACTGCCAGGCTTGTGGTGCTGGGATCTGGCATATTAGCTGGAGTGGATTGGCAAGGTGCACAGGGGTGGGAGGGGTAGGCTCAGCTCGCTTTTTCTTTGGTGATCCGTTTTGGGAGGGGCCCTGCAGCACCGGGAGGGAGTCAGACCTGCCACTGGAGGGATGGATCCACAGAAGCACAGCATTGGGTGTTTGTGCAATGCAAGCAAGTTCCCTGGCAGGAGCTGGTTCCCTTTGGAATTTGGCTGGCGGATGGGCGAGGGAGATGGCACTGGCGAGTGCCTTTGTTCCCTACCAAGCTGAGCTCTGTTGTCTGGGGCTTAACAACTCCCCCTCCCGTTGTCCTCCAGCCCTCCCACTCTCCGAGCAGAGCTGTTAGCTTATAACCTCCCAGATGTTAAGTCCCGCTTGCTGCCCAAACACACTCTGTCCGGCCCCTCTGGTTTTGCAAGCCATACTCAGGGGCTCTGCTTTGCTGCCAGGCTGTCCCTCTGCCCTGGCTCCCTTCTGCCAGTCCGTGTAGTGTGCACCACCTCTCCGCCCTTCCTACCCTCTTCCATGGGCCTCTCGTCTACATTTGGCTCCAGAGAATCCGTTCTGCTAGTCTTCTGGTGGTTTTCTGGGTTATTTAGGCAGTTGTGGGTGGAATCTAAGTGATCAGCAGGAAGGTGTGAGCCCAGCGTCCCCCTACACCACCATCTCAGTTCAAGATTCTGGGTCTTTCTCTCTCCATGTTGTTATGCCAGTTGTCACTGCTTCTTACACCCCAAGTCAGGAATGCTATCAATGAGTTTGGAAGTTTACATTCCGCTGGTGTAAGGTCACCATTTGCTGTCACTGTTGATCAATGACCCACCAAGTCTCTTTGTTGAAGTTCTCACTGAGATCCTCCACTCTTTTTTCAAGTCCTATGATTGTCTTTATGACCATTGCTTTGAACTCTTCATTAGGCATATTGCCTATCTCTGTTTTATTTAGCTATTTTACTCTGATATTTTCTTGTTCTTTCATTAGGGACATTTGGTCTTATTCTGTGTCTTTTTCTATGTATTATATATGTCAGCTACATCTCCTGGTCTTGAAAGTAGTATCCCTGTGTAGAAGTGATCCTGTGGTGTCCTATAATGCAATGCCCCCTCGTCACCAGAACCAGGCTCTCTAGGGGTGACCTCTGTGTGGCTATGTGTGCCCTGCTGTTGTTGTTGAGGCCTGACTACCTTCAATCCAGCTGGCTGTAATGACCCACTTTGCCTGTTGTGGCACACTGGGCACAGTTTGTTCTCCATGCTGTTGAGAGGTCCACATGCCACCCTGAGTTTATTGGTATGTGGGGTTGGCACTTAGCCTAGCTGTCTGCAATTAGCCTTTGTGTTACAGGCACAGGCACAATAAAGTACAAATCTTGGTGCCTGCACAGCCAGGTAAGAGAACTGGCTTCAATAACAATGTGCCCACTGATGTGTGAAGTTATCTCCCTCACTTCCCAGGGCAGGAGTCACTTTGGAATGGCATTGTTATTGACAATGCCATATGGATATGGCAGGGGGAAGCTGTCTAGGGAGGTAGGATCAAAGGTGCAAGTCTGCAGGGGAACACCAGTGTTAGCTAGGTAGTTGAGCATTAGTACTGACTCCAACCAGCACCCAGCCATTTAGGCTGGGGAAGGGCAAGACCAGTGGTGCCTACCAGCACTTTTGTTCCCAGAGAATTAACCTACAGATCCAGGCTCCTCAGTCACACACTCTAAAATTAGTCAATAAATTTCCTTCATGTATACCCCCAGTGCTTTTCCAACTACTACTTCTGTGCTGTGTCTGGAAGAAGTTATTTAGTGTGCTGTCTCTTTAAGAGTTGGGATTCAGCTACCTATTGCCCTCCAGCTCTCCAGCCCATCCCTGAGTTAAGCCTAGCTGTATTTCAAAGCTACATATAGGGGAATTATCTTCCCAGTGTGGGTCCTCTGTACTAGGGGTGCCCAGTGTGAGGTCTAATCCTCTCACTTTTCTGTGCTTATCTTGTCCCTCCTATTTGTGTTTAGTTGTGCTGGGAGTTTGGTTCTGTGGGAAAGTTATCTTGGAAAAGGAATGTTATCTTCTTTAGTTGAAGCTGGAAAAAATTGAAAAAAATTTTTTTCTATTTAGCCTTAGAATAAATAGTACGCTGATGCAAATCTAGAATTTGGGTCTCTCTCTACCAAAACAACATTTTTATTGGATTATTATTCTGCTATTAATAAGGAACTATAAAGTAGTTTTTTAACTTTTAAATAATTTGAGGAACAAGAATTTTTTTATCTAAAAATGGTATCCTGTGCTTTGTCTTCTATTTATTAGGTCTTTGATTATTTTTTTTTTAATGGAGCCTTCTCAATAGTAAAAGAGATAGATCTTTTTTTACAACCATGTAACTTATGTTTCTGCCTTTGAAATATTCTAATTGTCACTTGGTTAAATGCATAACTAAGTATTGAATCACAATGATTCTGTTTAACCAAGCATTTGAAAATGAATTTTTTTTTAATATATGAAATTTATTGTCAAATTGGTTTCCATACAACACCCAGTGCTCACCCCAAAATGTGCCCTCCTCAGTACCCATCACCCACCCTCCCCTCCCTCCTACCCCCCATCAACCCTCAGTTTGTTCTCAGTTTTTAACAGTCTCTTATGCTTTGGCTCTCTCCCACTCTAACCTCTTTTTTTTTTCCTTCCCCTCCCTCATGGGTTCCTGTTAAGTTTCTCAGGATCCACATAAGAGTGAAACCATATGGTATCTGTCTTTCTCTGTATGGCTTATTTCACTTAGCATCACACCCTCCAGTTCCATCCACGTTGCTACAAAAAGCCATATTTCATTCTTTCTCATTGCCACGTAGTATTCCATTGTGTATATAAACCACAATTTCTTTATCCATTCATCAGTTGATGGACATTTAGGTTCTTTCCATAATTTGGCTATTGCTGAGAGTGCTGCTATGAACATTGGGGTACAAGTGCCCCTATGCATCAGTACTCCTGTATCCCTTGGGTAAATTCCTAGCAGTGCTATTGCTGGGTCATAGGGTAGGTCTATTTTTAATTTTCTGAGGAACCTCCACACTGCTTTCCAGAGCGGCTGCACCAATTTGCATTCCCACCAACAGTGCAAGAGGGTTCCCGTTTCTTCACATCCTCTCCAGCATCTATAGTCTCCTGATTTGTTCATTTTGGCCACTCTGACTGGCATGAGGTGATATCTGAGTGTGGTTTTGATTTGTATTTCCCTGATAAGGAGCGACGTTGAACATCTCTTCATGTGCCTGTTGGCCATCCGGATGTCTTCTTTAGAGAAGTGTCTATTCATGTTTTCTGCCCATTTCTTCACTGGGTTATTTGTTTTTCGGGTGTGGAGTTTGCTGAGCTCTTTATAGATTTTGGATACTAGCCCTTTGTCCGATATGTCATTTGCAAATATCTCTTCCCATTCTGTTGGTTGCCTTTTAGTTTTGTTGGTTGTTTCCTTTGCTGTGCAGAAACTTTTTATCTTCATAGGGTCCCAGTAATTCACTTTTGCTTTTAATTCCCTTGCCTTTGGGGATGTGTCGAGTAAGAGATTGCTACGGCTGAGGTCAGAGAGGTCTTTTCCTGCTTTCTCCTCTAAGGTTTTGATGGTTTCCTGCCTCACATTTAGGTCCTTTATCCATTTTGAGTTTATTTTTGTAAATGGTGTGAGAAAGTGGTCTAGTTTCAACCTTCTGCATGTTGCTGTCCAGTTCTCCCAGCACCATTTGTTAAAGAGACTGTCTTTTTTCCATTGGATGTTCTTTCCTGCTTTGTCAAAGATGAGTTGGCAATACATTTGTGGATCTAGTTCTGGGGTTTCTATTCTATTCCATTGGTCTATGGGTCTGTTTTTGTGCCAATACCATGCTGTCTTGATGTTGACAGCTTTGTAGTAGAGGCTAAAGTCTGGGATTGTGATGCCTCCTGCTTTGGTCTTCTTCTTCAAAATTACTTTGGCTATTCGGGGCCTTTTGTGGTTCCATATGAATTTTAGGATTGCTTGTTCTAGTTTCGAGAAGAATGCTGGTGCAATTTTGATTGGGATTGCATTGAATGTGTAGATAGCTTTGGGTAGTATTGACATTTTGACAATATTTATTTTTCCAATCCATGAGCAGGGGATGTCTTTCCATTTCTTTAAATCTTCTTCAATTACCTTCATAAGTTTTCTATAGTTTTCAGCATACAGATCTTTTACATCTTTGGTTAGATTTATTCCTAGGTATTTTATGCTTCTTGGTGCAATTGTGAATGGGATCAGTTTCTTTATTTGTCTTTCTGTTGCTTCATTATTAGTGAATAAGAATGCAACTGATTTCTGGACATTGATTTTGTATCCTGCAACTTTGCTGAATTCATGTATCAGTTCTAGCAGACTTTTGGTGGAGTCTATCGGATTTTCCATGTATAATATCATGTCATCTGCAAAAAGCGAAAGCTTGACTTCATCGTTGCCAATTTTGATGCCTTTGATTTCCTTTTGTTGTCTGATTGCTGATGCTAGAACTTCCAGCACTATGTTAAACAACAGCGGTGAGAGTGGGCATCCCTGTCGTGTTCCTGATCTCAGGGAAAAAGCTCTCAGTTTTTCCCCGTTGAGGATGATGTTAGCTGTGGGCTTTTCATAAATGGCTTTTATGATCTTTAAGTATGTTCCTTCTATCCCGACTTTCTCAAGGGTTTTTATTAAGAAAGGGTGCTGGATTTGTCAAAGGCCTATTCTGCATCGATTGACAGGATCATATGGTTCTTCTCTTTTTTTTTGTTAATGTGATGTATCACGTTGATTGATTTGCGAATGTTGAACCAGCCCTGCATCCCAGGAATGAATCCCACTTGATCATGGTGAATAATTCTTTTTATATTCCATTGAATTTGATTTGCAAGTATCGTATTGAGAATTTTTGCATCCATATTCATCAGGGATATTGGCCTGTAGTTCTCTTTTTTTCCTGGGTCTCTGTCTGGTTTAGGAATCAAAGTAATACTGGCTTCATAGAATGAGTCTGGAAGTTTTCCTTCCCTTTCTATTTCTTGGAATAGCTTGAGAAGGATAGGTATTATCTCTGCTTTAAACGTCTGGTAGAACTCCCCTGGGAAGCCATCTGGTCCTGGACTCTTATTGGTTGGGAGATTTTTGATAACCGATTCAATTTCTTCGCTGGTTGTGGGTTTGTTCAAGCTTTCTCTTTCCTCCTGATGGAGTTTTGGAAGAGTGTGGGTGTTCAGGAATTTGTCCATTTCTTCCAGGTTGTCCAATTTGTTGGCATATAATTTTTCATAGTATTCCCTGATAATTGTTTGTATCTCTGAGGGATTGGTTGTAATAATTCCATTTCCATTCATGATTTTATCTATTTGGGTCATCTCCCTTTTCTTTTTGAGAAGCCTGGCTAGAGGTTTGTCAATTTTGTTTATTTTTCAAAAAACCAACTCTTGGTTTCATTGATCTGCTCTACAGTTTTTTTAGATTCTATATTGTTTATTTCTGCTCTGATCTTTATTATTTCTCTTCTTCTGCTGGGTTTAGGCTGCCTTTGCTGTTCTGCTTCTATTTCCTTTAGGTGTGCTGTTAGAGTTTGTATTTGGGATTTTTCTTGTTTCTTGAGATAGGCCTGGATTGCAATGTATTTTCCTCTCAGGACTGCCTTCGCTGCGTCCCAAAGCATTTGGATTGTTGTATTTTCATTTTCGTTTGTTTCCATATATTTTTTAATTTCTTCTCTAATTGCCTGGTTGACCCATTCATTCTTTAGGAGGGTGTTCTTTAACCTCCATGGTTTTGGAGGCTTTCCAGACTTTTTCCTGTGGTTGATTTCAAGCTTCATAGCATTGTGGTCTGAAAGTATGCATGGTATAATTTCAATTCTTGTAAACTTATGAAGAGCTGTGTTGTGACCCAGTATATGGTCTATCTTGGAGAATGTTCCATGTGCACTCGAGAAGAAAGTATATTCTGTTGCTTTGGGATGCAGAGTTCTAAATATATCTGTCAAGTCCATCTGATCCAATGTCTCATTCAGGGCCCTTGTTTCTTTATTGACCGTGTGTCTACATGATCTATCCATTTCTGTAAGTGGAGTATTAAAGTCCCCTGCAATTACCACATTCTTCTCAATAAGGTTGCTTATGTTTATGAGTAATTGTTTTATATATTTGGGGGCTCCGGTATTCGGCACATAGACATTTATAATTGTTAGCTCTTCCTGATGGATAGACCCTGTAACTATTATATAATGCCCTTCTTCATCTCTTGTTACAGCCTTTAATTTAAAGTCTAGTTTGTCTGATATAAGTATGGTTACTCCAGCTTTCTTTTGGCTTCCAGTAGTATGATAAATAGTTCTCCATCCCCTCACTCTCAATCTAAAGGTGTCCTCAGGTCTAAAATGAGTCTCTTGTAGACAGTAAATAGATGGGTCTTGTTTTTTTATCCATTCTGATACCCTATGTCTTTTGGTTGGTGCATTTAATCCATTTACATTCAGTGTTATTATAGAAAGATATGGGTTTAGAGACATTGTGATGTCTGTATGTTTTATGCTTGCAGTGATGTCTCTGGTACTTTGTCTCACAGGGTCCCCCTTAGGATCTCTTGTAGGGCTGGTTTAGTGGTGACAAATTCCTTCAGTTTTTGTTTGTTTGGGAAGACCTTTATCTCTCCTTCTATTCTAAATGACAGACTTGCTGGATAAAGGATTCTCGGCTGCATATTTTTGCTGTCTAGCACACTGAAAATCTCGTGCCAATTCTTCTGGCCTGCCAAGTTTCAAAAGAGAGATCGGTCACGAGTCTTATAGGTCTCCCTTTATATGTGAGGGCATGTTTACCCCTTGCTGCTTTCAGAATTTTCTCTTTATCCTTGTATTTTGCCAGTTTCACTATGATATGTCGTGCAGAAGATCGATTCAAGTTACGTCTGAAGGGAGTTCTCTGTGCCTCTTGGATTTCAGTGCCTTTTTCCTTCCCCAGTTCAGGGAAGTTCTCAGCTATAATTTCTTCAAGTACCCCTTCAGCACCTTTCCCTCTCTCTTCCTCCTCTGGAATACCAATTATGCGTATATTATTTCTTTTTAGTGTGTCACTTACTTCTCTAAATTTCCCCTCATACTCCTGGATTTTTTTATCTCTCTTTTTCTCAGCTTCCTCTTTTTCCATAACTTTATCTTCTAGTTCACCTATTCTCTCCTCTGCCTCTTCAATCAGAGCCGTGGTGGTTTCCATTTTGTTTTGCATTTCGTTTAAAGTGCTTTTCAACTCCTCGTGACTGTTCCTTAGTCCCTTGATCTCTGTAGCAAGAGATTCTCTGCTGTCCTCTATACTGTTTTCAAGCCCAGCGATTAATTTTATGACTATTATTCTAAATTCACTTTCTGTTATATTATTTAAATCCTTTTTGATCAGCTCATTAGCTGTTGTTATTTCCTGGAGATTCTTCTGAGGGGAATTCTTCCGCTTGGTCATTTTGGATAGTCCCTGGAGTGGTGAGGACCTGCAGGGCACTTCCCCTGTGCTGTGGTGTATAACTGGAGTTGGTGGGCGGGGCCGCAGTCCGTCCTGATGTCTGCCCCCAGCCCACCGCTGGGGCCACAGTCAGACTGGTGTGTGCCTTCTCTTCCCTTCTCCTAGGGGCGGGATTCACTGTGGGGTGGTGTGGCCCGTCTGGGCTACTTGCACACTGCCAGGCTTGTGATGCTGGGGATCTGGCATATTAGTGGGGTGGGTAGGCAAGGTGCACGGGGGCAGGAGGGCCAGGCTTAGCTCGCTTCTCCTTAGGTGATCCACTTCAGGAGGGGCCCTGTGGCAGCGGGACAGAGTCAGATCCACTGCTGGAGGTTTCGCTCCACAGAAGCACAGAGTTCGGTGTTTGCGCGGAGCGAGCAAGTTCCCTGGCAGGAACTGGTTCTCTTCGGGATTTTGGCTGGGGGATGCGCGGGGGAGATGGCGCTGGCGAGCACCTGTGTTCCCCACCAAACTGAGCTCTGTCATCCGGGGTCTCAGCAGCTCTCCCTCCCTTTGTCCTCCAGCCTTCCCGCTTTCCGAGCAGAGCTGTTAACTTATAGCCTCCCAGACGCTAAGTGGCGCTTGCTGTCGGAACACAGTCCGTCAGGCCCCTCTGCTTTTGCAAGCCAGACTCGGGGACTCTGCTTGGCTGGCAAGCTGCCCCTCCACCCCGGCTCCCTCCCGCCAGTCCGTGGAGCACGCACCGCCTCGCCACCCTTCCTACCCTCTTCCGTGGGCCTCTCGTCTGCGCTTGGCTCCGGCGACTCAGTTCTGCTAATCCTCTGGCGGTTTTCTGGGTTATTTAGGCAGGTGTGGGTGGAATCTGATCAGCAGGATGTGCAGGGAGCCCAGCGTCCTCCTAGGCCGCCATCTTCCCTCGAATATGAAATTTTTGATAACTTCTCAAAAATCACATTTTGTCTTTTTTTACCTCAAATTAAAATAGAGATTTTTAGACACATATTGAAATATTTAAAAGGATTATAAAATGAAGATGCTAAGGTAATTATATTTATGTGGTATGATAAATAATATGGCAAATATCAATAAGAAGTGATGATAAATGGTCTTAGCTTACATGTGTGTGGATATATGTTACTAACACAGATATCCTAGAAATTGTATAAAGTTCTTAGAAATTAGTAAGTACACTTATCTGATTATTATGTTAAAATGTTTACACCACAGAAATAACAAGTTTTCCTCATCAAGTGAATTCTCATTAGACTTTAACCATGGCCTTTTAAAGTCATTTGTCAGTTACCAGTTAATGCTTGAATTTGGTGCTTCACTGAAGGTATGTACAGCTATAGACATGAATGCCCCATGATGGCATTACTTGAATAATTCTGAGAATGTGCCTCTGGACTGAGTAAAAACTTCCAAAATAATGAAGAAGTTGATGGATTCATAATACTACTAATTCAAGTTAAAGCAGAACACATTGTAAACTCAGGGGCTAAATAAACTTGGAATTATTACAATTTTATGAGTTTTTGTTTGAATTATTAATGAATGTTAATGTTTTATTTTCCATAATTAATTGAATGTTTTTATTTTTAAGCTATGTGCAACTTACAAGAATTTATAAAGTATACCTTTCCGACCTAAGATGAAACGATTACTTTTTTCCTGCTAAGAACCCTCCAGAACTAAAAACTCTTGTTTTTAAAAATTTTTAATGTTTATTTTTGAAAGGAAGAGAACCTGTGAGTGGGGTAGGGGCAGAGAGAGAGGTAGATACAGAATTCAAAGCAGGATCCAGGCTCTGAACTGTCAGCACAGAGCCTGATGCAGATCTTGAACCCATGAGCTGCAAGATCATGATCTGAGCCGAAGTCAGATGCTTGACTGACTGAGCCACCCAGGCGCCCCCAGAACTAAAAACTCTCAAAGAGTATTCTTATTTTATGACAGTACAATTATCTGCATAAGTTCAAAAAGAATGTATTCTCCTTGTTTTACGTATGTATGTATGTATGTATGTATCTCTGCACCCAACATGGGGCTCAAACTCACAATCCCAAGATCAAGAGTTACATGTTCTACTGACTGAGCCAGTCAGGCACCCCAGAATCTATTCTCCTGGTAAAAGGACACACGGTTTGAAACACTGGTTATATTCCCAAAGCTTTGACTGGAATGCCATATTTGAAAATAATGTGCCGGAGTCAGATATGATTAATGATGAATGATTTGCATAGCTTGTTTTGGTCAAGATTGGTTTAGTCAGAATGCTAGAACCTTGATGTTTCTTATTAGTAATTTTCCAAATGGTAACTACTACCTGTTTCCTTGTCTTTTTAATTTCATTTATTTCATTTCATTTCATTTCATTTCATATTTCATTTCATTAATTCCAACATAGTTAATATACAGTGTTTTATTAGTGTTTATCACACTAGAAGCTCCTTGATTAATTCCTACTTTCAAATTATTTATTCCTTCTTCTGGTACTAAGATCTCTAGGTCAGCAGAGCATAAAATCACAGGAACTTGAAGCAAGAATGGTGCTAGTAGGTCACAAGCAATGATAGTGGTGCCACACCCTTTGTCAATCCTTGATTCCAGGGCATATAAATCCAGGGTATTGGAAAAACAGCGCTATATATTAAATGCTCATTCAGAAAATATGTGACATCCTGGAAAACCTTGCTGCAGTGCTGCAACACATTGCCACCTAGCTAAAACTGCAGCTAGGTCATCAAAAGGTCCTTCCTTCATTCTATCAAGCCAGCTGCTTCAATTGGTGAGAAATATGGGAAAATAGTGAATTCCATAAGCTTGGGCTTATTGTTACGCTTCCTTTTCTGGGAAGTGATTTCTTGATCTGAAGCAATGTTTCATGGATTACTATGATAGTGGATAAAACATTCTTTAAATACATGATGGTATTTGGGCAGTAGCATTGCATACAGACAAAATTCATATCATAGGTGTCTATTTCTATAGAACTGTACACTGTCCTTTTCTTGGTGAAAGTGGTACAATGTAATTAACCTACCACCCAGCACTTGTCTGAACACTTGGAGAATGATACTATATCAGGGACTTAATGTTGCTTTCCTCTGCTGGCAGATTGGTCACTCAGCCTTGATGAGTGGAAACCCATGTTGCTGAACCTATGCATAACCTCCATACCTACAATCATGGCCTCTTTGTGAATGAGTGTGTTGGGCAATGAAGGGGACAGCTGGAGAAAGAAGTTGATATACACTGAATGTCATCCTATACACTTCATTGTTGAAATACTTCTCTGCTGATGTCATCCTTTTGTGAGCATTCACATGGGAAACAAATATTAGTGTTATTTTTCCATTAAGTGAGGTATGCCTACATAAGTCTTTACCAAGTTTCATTGTCAGCAATTTTCCAAATATTTTCCTTTTAAATTCATGATCATCATGCCAAAGCAGTAGCCGTAACTTATGTAATGGACTATAAAATTGAATATCTGCCATTTCTCCTCCCAAACAAATTAAACAATCAGGTACATTACCAAAAGTTTTGTCCACTAAGAGGATTTCCCTTCCCCACTATCTCGCAGGGAAGTCACAAAAGAGCTGTAGTCCTGCAACTGTGCACCGTTGGGTAGCACCTGAATAAGGAGGCATCTATAAAGTAGGCCTGCATTTTTCCCTCATCTATCAACTATCAATAAGGAACTGCCAATGGAGCCAGAGGTATAAGTTAACTTTCAAAAGAGAAGACGGTGTAACAGCAGTAAGGATTACAGGCATTTGTCACTTCTTCATTAAATTTACTTATGCTTTAAGGCCTGCCCAAACCCGGTCACATATATTCCACTTTGATGAAGAAAGGTTACTGTGTATGCCCAACTTTAAGACTTGGTAGGCAAAATAACACTAAGTTTATAATGGGAATCTCTGGTCACATGAAAACTTGGTGGCTCATGGTCAAGCATTCAGTCACAATTAAGGACAAGTAGCCAGTCAAGAGTTATTCTCAAATGGAGAGTAGGTATCTGAAGATTATAGCTGAACCTTGCATTGAAACCCCAAACACCTATAATGTTATTCACCTATAGAAGATACCAAAAACTCCAAGTATCATCCTTATCTTACAGTGAAATTTCAAGAACCTTTTGGACTTCTGGAATATATGGCTCAAGTGGCTGAGCAGTTTGCACAGCAGACTGAATCTATTGAAGATCCTTCTTTTGTTGAAAGCCCCACTCAAAATTAGGAGCTTTTCATGTCACTTGACAGATAGGCCACAGTAACATACTCACATGTAGAATATTTTCCTTCTAAATACAAAGAAGACCACCAGCAAATGTGTATCTTTCTTGGTGATAGGAGGAGGTGGATGCTACAATTTATCCTTCACCTTTTTTTTTTTTAATTTTTTTAACGTTTATTTATTTTTGAGACAGAGAGAGACAGAGCATGAATGGGGGAGGGTCAAAGAGAGGGAGACACAGAATCTGAAACAGGCTCCAGGCTCTGAGCTTTCAGCACAGAGCCCGATGGGGGCTCAAACCCATGGACTGCGAAATCATGACCTGAGCGGAAGTTGGCCGCCTAACCAACTGAGCCACCCAGGCGCCCCTATCCTTCACCTTTAAAGGAATATCTGGACATGCCCCTGTCCCAAAACATTGGGCTCTGTATATTTCACTCAGTGAGAAATCCCTGAATTGTAATTGAATTTTTCCCCAATCTCTAGATTGTTCCCCAATCTTTCCAATAATTCTACAGATGTTGTTATTTCTGCTTAATATATTCTATCACCATAATGACATTAATGTAATTGACAAGTGTGATATCTCTTGGATAGTAGCAAGAAAAAGGTATTCAAGGTCCCTGAAAACTAAATTGTAACATTGGACAACAGAGTTAGTATACTTTTAAGGTAGGATTATGAAGATTTGTTACTGGCTTTATCATCTGGAAGAAATTGGTTTGGAGGGGCACTATTGATAATATGGAGAAAATGTTTCTTCCCAGATCAATAAATAGCTGCATTCTTGGTACCAAGGGATGTGTGAATTTGCCCAAGCAATAAAGCCACAGTACCCACAGTTGGAGTCACCATTAGGTTAAGCCTGAGATAAGTCTATTATTTTCCAAGTTGTATCTGTCTTTTGAACAGGCCAAATAAAGTCTTGAATAGGGATGTTGTGGGAATCAGCATCTTTCAAATTCCTGACGGTGGCCCAAATCTCTGCAATAAATGAAGTTATGCAGTAAAACTTTTGATTTAATATTTTTCTAGTTATGTGCAATTATAATGGCCTCTATTTAGCCTTTCCTGCCATGATAGCCCCCATTCTAGAAAATCAATGTGGGGATTATTTCAGCTGCTGTCTATTCCAATTATGCATTTTAGAACTAGGGAAATAACCATGGTATGGGTCAAAAACATACTGAACCTATTGTAAGATGGACCTGAGCTAAGTTCCATAAATAACTGATTCCCAGAAGTCCCTCTTTTGACTATCAGTGCTCTGTTTACTACTGGAAACTGAGTCATCAGCATCCTTTAATCTAATAAGTTACAGAGCCTATTTCAGAGACCCCAGAAGGAATAGAGAAAACATCATTAAAATTCTGTTCAACTAGAACAACTTTCAATACCGTAATTTATAAGTCATGGTACACAAGAAAAACAGAATCAATAAGTATTTATATTTAGATAGATAGATATAGATAAGAGGAGATTTATTATAAGTATTGGCTCGGGCGTTAATGGAGACAAAGAAGTCCCACAAATGGCCATCTGCAAACTGTAGAATTAGGAAAACCAATGGAATAACTTGGTTGAAGTATGAAAGGACCACATGGTGAGGCTCCTAGTCCCAAACAAAGAGCTGAGAACCTTCAGGTTATTTTTCCCTTGAGAGAGGTCTGGGGAAAATCCAAGAATTCAAAGCCCCCAAAACCAGAAGTTCAGATACTCAGGGCAGGGAAAGATAGACTTTCCAGCTAAATTAAAAAAAAAATAAATTAAAAAAAGTAATTCAATATTTCTTTCCCCTTTTATTCTATTCAGGCCAAGGTGTTGGATGGCACATGCACACATTGGTAGAAAAGATCACTTAGTCTGCTGAAACCAAAATTAATACCTTCAAGAAACACCATGACAGGCACACCCAGAAATGTTTTACAAATACTCTGGGTCACACTTAGCCAAAGCAAGTTGACACCTAAAATTGGCCATTGCAAATTCACCCATGCCAATTTGAAGTATATTATATATTGCCTTAAACTATACTTAATCTTCAAGTAAATACAATAATTAGGCCATAACTCTACCTGTGGTGATATAACCATTCTGATTACAACCAAAAACACACTAACCCCTTCCCCAGATGAGGAACTAAAGTGCTTGAATAATGTTTACTCTTCTCCTAGATATCCTGTGTGTGTAGTAAAACTAATAATACTTAAATATATGATGTAAATTCAACACATTGCATGGTGCATGATGAGGAAATAACAGAGGATAAAAGAGAAAAGATATTTACTTTTTCTTCCTAATTTTTCTTCCTAATTTTGTTATGAATATACATATATATATATTTCTTAAAATCTCTTTAGAAATTTTAGAAATCTTTAGAAATATATATTTCTTAAAATTTCTTAAAATTCATGTGACTCTAGGGACCTTTGGTGATGAAGTGGGAAAGGAAAAGTCTGGTAGGGTGAACAGAGGAATGGAAGAGGTAGGGGTTTGAAAGAGGACATATCAAAGGATTCAAAGCAACTGGAGAGACTATCCAAAGCAACAAATGGAGGAAGAAGGAGAAGAGGTAATGTGAAGGGAGAGGTTTTAAAGAAGCAATTTGAGAAAACTTGTTTCCCAAAGAGTACTTTTAAATTCCAAATCATTCTTAGTAAAATTATGGCAACTAAAAAGATACTAGATGAATTTGTCAGAGCAAATAGCCAGTAAAGATTCAAGTAATGGGTTTTCTGTCCATTAAGAAGCTCCAGTGATCTTAATTAGTAGTAACAGTATACTTACAAACAGAGAGACTTGGCACGTAACTCAGTCTCTGTCTGGGACTGTAACCCAGTTTTTAGAGTGTGTTCAAAATCTTAAGAACCAAACCCTGTCCTTACCAGCTTCAAGGGATATTTATATGAAGCAATGACTTAGGAGTCAAACTCACCAATGGAATTCTGACCAATCATTCATAAATGAGGACAAAGCAGTCAAAGTCACATATTTAGGGTGCTGGGTGAGGGGTCCAGATAACTAGTAATGTATCTCATTTCACATGAGTAGTGGCACCATAACTGTCACAGAAAAAACATAAGTGGAGACTGGTTAAATTGGTAAAAACTTATTTTATTCAGGCCAATTTCAATATGGAAAAAGAGACTTTTACTATAAAACCAGGCTCATTTCAAAATACATTGTGGATAGTGGGAATTTATAGCCCAAAGAGGCCGGTGAGTCCAGTGGATGCAAAATTATTAAGAGGAAATCAAAAGGAAGGAGGATAGTTAACCTACTCTAACAGGATTTTTACTGAATACAGGCTAGACTGATTATAGGTCACTTAGTAGATTATGAAGATGACAAACCTGATTCCATATAAAGGGTTATTACACATGGCAAATGAGACACTCTTGCAGTGTTCATAGTAAGGATTTTGCAAGGAAGTACATGGACCAGCTTGGAGAAAGGGAAGAATTCGGATTAAAGTTGGGCTAAGCAAAGAATCTTTGTCACTTTTATAGGGAAAACTGATAGTTATTCCACATGGAGGTAAGAGAATACATCCAGAATACGAAAGATTCCTTTGGTGTCTCTTAGAATTAAAATACCCTGAGATTAAGATCAATGGAAACTACAACATCTTGATGTTAGCAATTCTAGTAATGGCCCAGACACACCAGGAATTAGGGTTTGAAGAGAGTTAAGATGGCATGGTAGTAGGAGGATCCTATGCCTGCCTCATCCCTTGAGCACAATTAGATAAATATCAAACTACTCTGAACACCCAAGAAATCAATCTGAGAACTGACAGAACAAACAGTACAACTAGAGGGAGAAAAGAGGCCACATCGTGGAAGGTAGGAGGTATGGTGATGTTATTTGGGAGAGAAAAGGATCCCATGTGCTGTGGAAAGGGGAGAGCCATGATCACAGAGAAAGAGAGAGAGAAAGAGAGAGAGAGAGAGAGAGGACATAGCAGCCCACAGGGAACTGTACAAACCCTTTCCAAAGCCATTGGCTGGCAAAATGGGAGGTACTGATTATTGTGAGCTTTTACAATCAGCAGAGATCAAATAATGGAGTTTTAGAATTCTGCACTATGGTGGGTGTGGAGCCTGGAGGGTACTGCAGTGATCTGTGGAGAAGGTGGGCAGAGGCCTGGGAGTAGACAGCTGCATTCTGAGAATCCCCTGGGACAGACAGAGAGAGGGAGAGAGAGAGAGAGAGAGAGAGAGAGAGAGACTTTTCCTCCTAATTGGAGCTCATCTGGGAGAGGTGGCATTGCCTTTCTGGGGACAAAAGAGATGGCAGATGCCTTTGCACTCCTCTGCCCCTTAAGGGGCAGAGACACCTGCTTTGGGTGGCTAACCTAGACCCAAGCTTTTTGCTGCACTTTACTCTAAACTCCAAGCTGCTGTTCCTGATGTGACTGCCCTTCTGGGACAAAACTTGTACCAGTGCCAGCATGGTGAGATCCTACTCCATAGGACTGGCATGATTCTGCATCAGGCTGGGTCTCTAAAGTTTGGAGTTTTCAAACTCAGCCAGCATCCCTAAGATATAACACAGGTGCATTTTGCTGATAGGCAGGCTGATAGCCCAGACACAGGGTAAAGTCAGGGGTCTCAGGGATGCATGGGACACATGAAGGGAGATTATTTGCTCTTTTTTGAGGCATTCCCAAACAGCAGCAACTGGGAACTCCTCTCTCCAGAGATGAGAGAGATAGCTGGCACAATTTTTCTCCCCCACCCAATAGCATGAACTGATTTCAGTGAGCAGCAGAGCTCCAACAGTGAAGGCCTGAGCCACTTACACCAAACCCTGCCCCACACCCCGCTGTGCTCTGCAGGTGTTTCTTTACTAGAGCAAATGTGTCTGAGAATCAGACCAGGGGTCCCCTCTCCCAGAAGACCAGCATAAATCCTACACACACCAAGTCTACTCACCATAAGTGCTTCAGAGCTTCAGCACAAGTGGAAATAGAATCAGGCCTCTTGTAACAAGCAGACCATAGCAGGAGGGCACCTGTTGGAATGAGCACTGGGTGTTGTATGGAAACCAATATGAAAATAAATTATACTTACTAAAAAGAATAACTTGCCACACTCTGGATAAGTGCCAAACACTCCCCACTTCACTCAAGGGAAATTCTGCAGAGGACTGACCTGAGGGAAAGAGCAATCAACATACAGCAACAGAGTACACACAGCATACACCAGAAATACATCCTGAAGTGCCAGGCTCTGTACAGTTTATGACCTCTTCTTCACAAAGTCATTGCTCTCAGGAGCAGAAAAAATAAAAGGCTTTCTTAACACACAGAAGAGACATAGTCAAACGCCAAGATGGAGGAATTATCCTGAAAGAAAGCATAAGAAAAAGTCATGGCCAGGGATCTAATTGAAGCAGATATAAGTAATATGTCTGATCCAGAATTTAAAATAACAATAAATGATACTAACCGGTGTTAAGAAAAGGATAGAAGGCATCAGGGAGTCCCTTGGCATAGAGATAAAAGACTTAGAAACTAGTCAGGCTGAAATAAAAAATGCTATAACCAAGATGTGAAACCAAGTAGATGGAACCACAAAGATGGAAGAAACAGAGTAACAAATAAGTGATATGGAAGATTAAATTATGGAAACTAATAAAGCTGAAAAGAAAAGGGAAAGAAAAACTATGAGTTATGAATGTAGATTTAGGGAACTCAACAACTCCCTAAAGCATACTAACATTCGTATCATAGGAGTCATAGAAGAAGAGAGGGAAAGGGGGCAGAAGATTTGTTTGAGGAAATTATAGCTGAAAACTTTCATAATCTGGAAGGAAATAGACATCCAAACCCAGGAGGTACAGAGAATTCCCATCAAAATCAACAAAAGCAGACCAATACCAAGACATTGCAGTAAAATATGCAAAATATAGGAATAAGAAAATATCCTAAAAGCAGCAAAGGAAAAGATCCCTAAGTTACATGGGAAGACACAAAGTGTTAACAGCAGATCTTTCTACAGAAACATGGCAGGCCAGAAGGGAGTGGCAGGAAATATTCAATGTGATGAATAGGAAGAATATGCAGTCAAGAATCCTTTATCCAGCAATGCTGTCATTCAGAATAGAAGGAGGAATAAAGACTTTCCCAGACAAACAAAAACTAAAGTAGTTTTTTGGTTTTTGTTTTGTTTTGTTTTGTTTTTACCACTAAACCACCCCAACAAGAAATATTAAAGGGAATTCCTTCAGGGGCACCTGGGTGACTCAGTCAGTTGGGAGTCTGACTTCAGCTCAGGTCATGATCTCATGGTCCATGGGTTGAAGACTGGCATCAGACTCTGTGCTGACAGCTCAGAGCCTGGACCCTGATTCGAATTTTGTGTCTTCCTCTATCTCTGACACTCCCCTACTCATGCTCTGTTTCTCTCTCAAAAATAAATAAACATTAAAATTGTTTTAAAAATAAAGGGGATTCCTTCAGTGGGAAAGAAAACACAAATGTAACAAAGACTAGAAAGTAACAGAGAAAATCTCCAGAAACAATGACTTATCAAGTAATACAATGGCACTAAATTCATATCTATTGATAATCACTCTGAATTAAAATGGGCTAAAGGCTCAAATTAAAGACATAGCATATCAGATTAAAAAAAAAAAAACTCCATCTATATGCTGTATACAAGGGACTCATTTTAGAACTAAAGACACCTGCATATTGAAAGTGAGGGGATCAAGAACAACTTATCATGTTAATGGACATTTAAAAAAAAGCCAGAGTAGCCATACTTATATCAGACAAAGTAGATTTTAAACCAAATGTTGTAACAAAAGATGAAGAAGGGCACTGTATAATAATAAAGGGATATGTCCAATAAGAAGATATAACTACTGTAAATATTTACACCCCCAACTTGAAAGAACCCAAATATATAAAACAAATAATAACAAACGAAAAAAAGCATTGATAATAATACAATAATAGTACGGGACTTTAACACCTCACTTGCAGCAATGAACATATCATTTAAGCAGAAAATTAACAAGAAAACAATGACTTTGAATGGCATACTGGGACACATGGACTTAAAAGATATATTCAGAACATTGAATCCTATAGCATCAGAATACACATTCTTTTCAAGTGCACATGGAACATTCTCCAGAATAGATCACGTACTAGGTCACAAATGAGGACTCAACAAATAAAAAAAATAAGGATATCATACCATGCATGTTTTCTGACCATAGTGCTATGAAACTTGAAATCAACCACAAGAAAAAATCTGGAAAGCCCACAAATACATGGACATTAAAGATCATGCTACTAAAGAATAAATTTGTTAGTCAGGAAATTTAAAAGTAAATACATACATACATACATACATACATATATAGAAACAAATGAAAATGAAAACACAATGCTCCAAAACGTTTGGGATGCAGCAAAGCCAGTCCTAAGAAGGAAGTATATAGCAATAGAGGCAAGAAAAATCAAGAAGCAAGAAAATTTCAAATACATAACCTAAACTTAACACCTAATGGAGCTAGAAACAGAACTAATGAAGCCCAAATTCAGCAAAAGAAAGGGTATAATAAAGATCTTCCAACAAACATAAATCCAGAGTCAGATGTCTTCCCAGGGGATATTTACCAAACATTTAAAGAAAAATTAGTATCTATATCCAAAATGTTCAAAAACATAAAAAATGGAAGGAAAAATTCTAAACTCATTCTATGAGGCCAGCATTGGCTTGATTCAAAAATATTCCTATGAACATGGATGCAAAAATTCTCAACAAAATACTACTAAATCAAATCCAATAGTAAATTAAAAGAATCATTCACCACGATCAAGTGGGTGATCAAGCCTAGGGATTTATTCCTGGGATGCAAGCGTGGATCAATATTCACAAATCAATCAAGGCAATAATAAATGAAAGGATAAGAACCTTATGATCCTCTAAAAGTTGTAAAAAAGAATTTGATAAAGTACCACATCCACTCTTGATAAAAACTCTCAACAAAATAAGGATAGAGGTAACATACCTCAACATCATAAAAGCCATTTATGAAAGACCCATAGCTAACATAATCCTCAATGGGGAAAACTGAGAGTTTTCTCCCTAAGATCAGGAATACAAGGATGTCCTCTCTCACCACTGTTGTTCAACATAGTACTGAAAGTCTTAGCCTCTGAAATCAGACAACAAAAAGAAATAAAAGGCATCCAAACTGGCAAGGAGGAAGTCAAATTATCACTATTATCAGACAACAGGATACTTTGTAGGAAACCCAAAAGACTCCACCAAAAATTGCTAGAACTAACATATGAATTGAATAAAGCTGTAGGATACAAAATCAATGTACAGAAATCTGTTATATTTCTATACACTAATAATAAAGCAGCAGAAAGAGAAATCAAGGAATTGATCCTATTTACAAATGCACCAAAAACCACATGATACCTAGGAATAAACTTAACCAAATAGATAAAAGGTCTGTACTCTGAAAACTATAGAAGATTTATAAAAGAAATTGAAGAGGACACAAAGAAATGGAAAGACACTCCATGTTCATGGATTGGAAGAAAAAATATTGTTAAAATGTCTATACTACCCAAGGCAATCTGCATATTCAATGCAATCTCTATCAAAATAACACCAGAATTTTTCAGAGCTAGAACAAACAATCCTAAAATTGGTACAGAACCAGAAAAGACCCTAAATAGACAGAACAACCTTAAAAACTAAAAGCAAGGCTGGAGGCATCACGATTCTGGACTTCAAACTATCTTACAAAGCTGTAGTCATCAAGTCAGTATGGTCCTGGCACAAAAACAGACACATAGATCAATGGAACAGAATGGAAACCCTAGAAATGGACCCACAGCAACCTCTTTGACATTGGCCATAGTAAATTCTTACTAGACCCGTTGCTGAAGGCAAGGGAAACCAAAAAACGTCTCCAAGGGAAAGGAAACAATAAACAAAACTAAAAAGCAGCCTATGAAATGGGAGAAGATATTTGCAAATGATGTGTCTCTTAAAGGGCTAGTATTCAAAATATATAAAGAACTTTGTAAACTCAAAACACAAAACCCAAATATCCAGTGAAGAAATGAGCAGAAGACATGAACACTTTTCCAAAGAATACGTGTTTCCAAGAAGTGTTTTCTAAGAACACTTTTCCAAAGAATATGTCCAGATGACTAACAGACACATGAAACGATGCTCAACATCATGCGCCATCAGGGACATACAAATCAAGACTATAATATCACCTCACACTTATCAGAATTGCTAAAGTTAACAATACAAGAAACAACAGGTATTAGTGAGGATGTGGAGAAAGGGGAACCCTTTTGCACTGTTGGTAGGAAAGCAAACTTATGAGGCTGCTCTGGAGAACAGTATTGAGGTTCCTCAAAGTTAAAAATAGAACTACCCTATGTATGATCCAGCAACTGCACTACTATGTATTTACCAAAGGATACAAAAATACTGATTTAAAGGGGCAACCCCCAATGTTTATAGCAGCATTATCTACAATAGCCAAATTACGAAATTTCAAATGTCCATCAACTGAGGAATGGATATAGAAGCAGTGAGATCGTAGATATGGAATATTACTCAACCATCAAAAATAATAAAATCTTTTCATATGCAAAGATGTAGATGGAGCTATAGTGTATTATGCTACACAAAATAAGTCGGAGAAAAACAAATACTATGTGATTTCACTCATATGTGAAATTTAAGAAACAAAACAGATGGACATAGGGGAAAGAAAAAAAAAAAAGAGGGAGAGGGAAGTAAACCATAAAGGAGGCTTTTAACTATAGAGACCAAACTGAGGGTTGCTGGAGGGGAGATGAATGCGGGGATGGGCTAGATGGGTGATGCGTATTAAGGAGGGCATTTGTTGCTAAGAGCACTGCCAGTTATATGTAAGTGATGAGTCACTAAATTCTACTCCTGAAAATATTAGAGTATATGTTAACTAACTAGAATTTAAATAAAAACTTGAAACATTTTTTTTAAATAAATCAAGGTTTGAGTCATTCCACCAGTAAAGAGTCAGACTATTTGAAGTATTTGCTGATGCAAAGGGAAATCAGAATTGGTAATAGCAGAAAATAGTTATAAATCCAATTTTGAATGCTTGACAAGTTATGTAAATAATTAGGCAAAGTTTCATGAGATTAAACTTGTGTAAAACAAATTAGTCTGACTTTGAATCCCCAATTAAAAAAAAAGTGGTGACTATCAAGGGAAAAACTGTTTCAGTGAAACTCTAATATACCTTTATGGGTTCAATATTCCACACTTTGTCAGTCTTTTATGAATCTGAAATTATTTGAGCAACACCCATATATGGTTACTACCCTTCAAAATAATGTTTCCAATTTTTCTCCCTTGTGACTTGCAATTAACACGAACTGAAATTGACAAGTTCCCAAGCTCTGCAATCTAAAACTGTACAACATAATATAAACTACATGGAAATCTTCACAACTGATCACAAATCAGTAATCTTCATTCAGGTTTCTCTATGGGAAATTCAGAGAATTCACCAGAACGCCTATGCCATCACCATAGACTTCAAACTGCATACCAATAATACTCTGCATTGCTTCTCCCATCCTTGCTCCACAATCTAATGATACTTAGAGAACAATATCTATAATTCTCCACTCCATGTTCCTGGAATCAGAAACAGTATTTCTAATTTTTATCCCGTTTTTACCTTTTATTTTTATAGAAACTTCCTCTCACTAAATGCCTGATACCTAGCACCATACAGCATATCCTCTACTACTAATTTTCAACAAATTTCCCATCCATATTCTTCATATTTTTGATTGTATAAATTTTAAAAACTTAAGTAATTTTTTCCTGTATAACACAACTCCTAATGAATCATATTTGTACCTTGCCTTTAAGCAGCCTTATAGGACTTCAGTGAAGTCATAGGTGTTAATTGTCTCAGAGGAGGCCATTCATTACCTTTTTCTCAGGCAATGCAGAAATTAATACCCTCATACTGAGATGGAAAAGAGACTGTTAACATTTGGGTGGGTATGCAGCTGGAGCTAAAATTGTGGAGACCCCTTCCATTGAGGGTGGAAAGATCACTACCATGGGAAATAAAAACTCATCTAAATTTAGAGGCTTGATGTCCCTGGCTTCATTAGGGTATTCACACAAGTCCCAGCACGCAGGATCTTATAGTTTCCATTCAATGTCCTCACTTTAACAATAGACCCCTTCTGATCCTGGAATTTCAACTTGCTTTGAAACTCAGTCAATTATAATTTGACTGTCAGCAATTTTAGCCATGCCATGATAAAGGCTCTTACTTTGGAGTACCTAGAATTTTTTAGAACATTTGTGCAATGTTTTGGGTGATAATATGAATCCCTGAGTTCATCCTTTTTGTTCAACATTTTGTCAACCAACATTAGAGGGAAGAAGCCAACATCATTATATTCCTTAGTTTTCAAAAAAGTTAGAAAGTATGATACATAATTACGTAACTCCTGTTTCTTGTGAGTGGTTTATTAGGGTTATCCAATGTATATAGAGTCTGTATGTATATAAAAAGTTTACACCCTGGAATATCAGTGGTTTTTTTTTGTTTGTTTGTTTTTTGGGTTTTTCAAAGTGGGACATAAAGTACTATATTTAAATCTAATCAGATTAGATAGCCCATTTCAGGGACCAAGGAAGTAATTCTAAAAATTTATACTTAAAGTTATGTTGCTTTAGTTTTGTTGTTTTTGGTGTTTTAGACCTCTTCTTACCAAAATCTATATTACATGTATTCTCCAAAATAACAGATTGAATAGGCAATAGGTAGATGATGATGATAGATAGATGATAGATGGATAACAGATGATACAGATATGTGATAGATAGATATGATTGATAGATGATGAAGATAGATACATAGATACATAGATATATAGATAGATGATATATAGATAGATAATGCATATACACAAACATACATAGACACACAGATATAAGAAACATTTAGAAATATGACCTTTTGTAGCAACATGGATGGAACTGGAGAGTGTTATGCTAAGTGAAATGAATCATACAGAGAAAGACAGATACCATACGTTTTCACTCTAATGTGGATCGTGAGAAACTTAACAGAAGACCGTGGGAGAGGTGAAGGGGGGAAAAAGTTACAGAGAGGGAAGGAGGCAAACCATGAGAGACTCTTAAAAACTGAGAATAAACTGAGGGTTGATGGGGGGTGAGAGGGAGGGAAAAGTGGGTGATGGGCATTGAGGAGGGCACCTGTTGGGATGAGCACTGGGTGTTGTATGGAAACCAATTTGACAATAAATTTCATATTAAAAAAGGAAACAATATATTAATTAGCTCAGGCATTATGGAGGTGGAGACTCCCCAAATCTGCCATCTGCAAGCTAGAAAACCAATAAATTCAATAGAATAATTCACCCCAGCTCTGAAGGCCTAAGAACAAGAGACTATTGGTGTAAGGCCCAGAGTCAAAGCCCCAAGAGAAAGGAGCATTGATGCCCTACAGTTAGAAAAGATGGATAGCCAGCTTATGAAGAGACACAAGGATTTGTCCTTCATTTGTTTTTCTTTGTTGTTTTATTTAGGTCTTCTATTTAGATTGAATGATGCCTGCTCACATTATGAAGGAAGATCTCTTTACTCAGTCTACTGCCTAAAATTCTAATCCTCTCCAGAAAAAATCCTGACAGAAACACCCAGAAATAATGTTTTACCAGCTATCAGAATTTCCTTAAATTAGTCAAATTGACACATAAAACTAGCTATATCCACTGCTTGACAAATTGGCACCTACATCCACCACCTTAAACCTTATTAATCTCCAAACAAAGACAATAATGAGATTATAATTCTGTTTAACATGATAAAACTATGCTACATGCAATCAAAAACACCCTAACTCCTTCACTAGAAAAGGATTTTACATCCTTGAGTGATGCTTTCTTTTAACAAATAATTATGATTAAAATTAACATTACTTAAATATAATATATAATCAATGTATCTCATTACCTGATAAGACAATAAGAGAGGATAGAAAATAAGGATATTTGCTTTATATATATATACACACACACACATATATATATGGCTATATATACAGATATACATATATATGGCTATATATACAGATATATACATATATATGGATATATATACAGATATATACATATACACACACACACACAGGCATTCAAAACTAAGTAAGGATGAAATAACTACTCATGACAAAGCCTGTATTTTTATAACTGGTCACATAATCATAGCTAAAGAACTCTCCATTATATGAGAGGTGTGGCCTGGGAAAGATAAGATAGTGTAGCAGGAGTAGGACCATGAGGATTTGGGTCACTACTTCATGCAAGTTACCTATGCATTCATGGCTTGCCTAGACCAAATTATTTATACACTACATTTATTTGATGACGGAGATTTGTTGTGAAGTCCCACTTTATGACTTGGTAGGTCAGATAACTCCCATTTCATGATGGCAACTTGGGTCACATAGTAACTTTGTATCCATTGTCAAGCATTTAGTCCCTATAAATGGAGTAGCAAGCCTAGAACTATTCCTCAAGAGAGTAGTTATCTTTGGATGATAGCAATACTTATTAACAAAATCTTAAATTCTCATGTTGTCATATGTAGGGGCTGCCAAAGACTCCAAACAGCACCTCTATTTGAGAAAAAACCTTCAGTGATCAATGGGTCTGTTGTAATAACTGGACTAAGTATCATAACAATTTTCACAGCATCTTGCAATTCTTGTGGAGACTTCTCTTGATTTGAGTCCCACTCAAAACTAGCAGCTTTATGGGTTACTTGATAAATGAGCCTGATAATACCCTCAAATGAGGAATATTTTGACTCCAAAATCTAAATTGCCCCACCAGGCATTGTTCCTGGTTGCATGAGGGGCCAGATGCAAAAACTTATCCTTTGTCTCAAAAGGAATATCTGGACAAGCTTCGTAACTCTGATTCCTTGAAATTTTACTGGGGTATAAGACCCCTAAAGTTTAACTGACTTCTTCCAACCTTTTGTCATGCCAATGTCTAAAGTCCAGTGTAGTTTATCTTCAAGCTCTGTAGGTCCAATCAGCACAATGCCATCAATGTAATGGACTTATGTAATATCTTGTGGAAGTGAATGTCTATCAATACACCTACAAACTAAATTATGACATAGGGCTAAAAAGTTGGTATAACGCTAACTTCCTCTGTATTACATTAAGGATATCAGGTATTCCTACTTCATGTAAGGTGGCCATGTTTTCATGTATGTTTCAGCTAATCAGCCCAAAAAACTGTTAGAGCCCTTTCTATTTCTCCAAGCTGAAACATTAAATGCAGAATATCCACTTAGTGTGCCCATTTCATTAAATTCAGGTCATCTAACTAAAATGCCTTTTACCATTATTCCAAAACCTTAATATGCACTATTACATATTCCCAAGATTTGTGCTTATATAAATTAGAAAACCCAATTAGTTCTTTTGGAGTATAGCATATCTTCATACCTCATCTTTAGGGGCTTTCTGGGACCTGTGTCTAGTCATAGGTGTCAAGTATCTCAAGGTAGGCCATTGTCCTTTAATAAGACAATGCAAGGTTAATGTCCTCATGTGGAGGTGGAAAAGCTGATACCACTCTCGATTCAGAGGGTGCTACCACAAGAAGAGGAAATGCCACTTTGCAGAGGCCTTTTTTCTGGTCATGTGGAAGCCACGTTTTTTTAGGGAGGAGACCATTTTCACAGTCAAAGAAGACTTATCAGAACTTACAAACTCAACGTCACCAGTTTCATCAGGGTATTCCCATACCTACTCATTTCAGATCACAGGAACCCATTCTTTTCCATCCAATTGCTTCATTTCAACAGAAGATACTCAAAGAGCATGGGAGTTCAACTTGTCTTGAAGTTCAGCCAATTACAGTTTGATTTTCAGCAATTTCACCCCTGCCTAGAGAAAAGGCTCTCCCTCAGACACATCTGGAAAGTCTTAGGTCATTGATGCAAGATTGACCTAATAATTTGATTCCTGAACACTTCCTTTCCTTCACCACCTTGTTCAGGAACATTAGGAAAAACTAATCAACATCATTATATTTCTTAGTTTTCCAAAAATGTAAGAAAGTATCGTATACACAATCATTTAGTTACATACTTCTTACAAGTGTTTAATTGAGAGTATCAATACAGATACCTGCTTATCTCTACAAACAGTTTATAATCTGGACTATCAGTGGTCTATTTATTATCATAAATATTGTAATCAGTGTCATTAAATCTAATGGGATTAGAGAGACAATTCCAGAAACCTCAGAACCAATACAGAAACCTCATTCTTAAAATTCTGTTCCTATAGAAGCATTTAGAGTAACAGGAGCTATTAAGTCCTGGTACTCCTAAAAAACAGAACCAATAGGATATACATACATACATACATACATACATGCATACATAAAAAGATTTATTATAGGAAATGGCTGCAGAGTTTATCGAAGCCTAGGAGTCTCATATCTGCCATCTGCAAGCTGAGAAACTAGGGAAACCTAAGGTATAATTCAGTATTTCTCTGAAGCCTGAAAACCAGGGTAGCTGATGGTGTAATTATAGTCCTAGGTAAAGGGCCTGAAAAGAAAGGGGTCACTGTATAAGTTCCATACTTCAAAGCCTCAGAACCAGGAGCACTAATGTTTTAGGTCAGGAAAAGATAAACATCCAGCTAAGGAAATTAGATCGAAATTTACTTTTCCTCTGATTTTTGTTCTATCTAGGCCTTCAAAGTAGATAATACCAGAGGTAGATATACCAGAGGTTGGTGGGGGATGGTTTTAAAAAGTGATGGAGATTAAGGAGTACATATGCTGTGATGAGCACCAAGTATTGTAATGGAGTGTTGAATCACTAAATTGTACACCAGAAACTAATAGTACACTGTATGCTAACTGGAATTTAAATTTAAACTTACAGAAAAAAACAAAACCAGAGTAGATAATGTCTGCGTACATTGGTGAGGGATATTCTCTTCACTAAGTCTACTGGCTCAGACACCCTCACAGTCACACTCAGAAATCATGTTTACCAAATAATGTAATTCCCTTAGTCTAGTCAAGTTGACATATAAAAATAATCATCATAAGTCAACCTTTTGTCAATTTGACACCTATACATTACCTTCAAACAAATTTAACCTTCAAATAAAGACAACAGTGAGGTTGTATGGGGTCCCTTGGTGACTCAGTCAGTTAAGCGTCCAACTCTTGATTTAGGCTCAGGTCATGATCTCACAGATTGTGAGATTGAGCCCCACATTAGGCTCTGTGCTGTCAGTGCAGGATTCTCTCCCTCTACCATTCTCTCTCTCTCTCTCCATCTGTCAATAAATAACTAAACAAACAAACAAACATTAAAAAGACAATAGTAAGGTTGTAATTCTATCTAACATGATGCATTTATGATGCATATAACTAAAAACACATTAACTTTTTCCCCAGAAGAGGAGGGAAAGTCCTGATTTTTAAAAATTCGCTAAAAAGTAGTCTGATGTAAATTAATAATAATTAAATATATGATATAAAGTCGATACATCCATATGACATGATAACGAAATAAGAAGGTATAGAAAACAAAAATAATTAAGATATACACACAAACACACTCATAGTAAAATAGTGAAGAAATATGACAATTACAGTCCTTTCTCTAACTTGTTATTAGGTTGAATCTAGTATTTATACCTACACTTCTCTACCATCCATTCTGTATTTCTTATTGCCTCAGCAATAACATCATCTAGTTGTGGTTGTTTATCTGGTTGTAAGACCCAAATCTGCAATTCTGAAAAGTGTGGGCCATCACTCGTGTTGATTCTTTTTAAAGTTTAATCTGAGGATGCCTGAGAGGGCGCAGGAAGATGGCGGCGTAGGAGGACGCTGGGCTCACCGCGCGTCCTGCTGATCACTTAGATTCCACCTACACCTGCCTAAATAACCCAGAAAACCGCCAGAGGATTAGCAGAACGGAGTCACCGGACCCAAGTGCAGACGAGAGGCCCACGGAAGAGGGTAGGAAGGGCGGCGAGGCGGTGCGCGCTCCACGGACTGGCGGGAGGGAGCCGGGGCGGAGGGGCGGCTCGCCAGCCAAGCAGAGCCCTCGAGTCCGGCTTGCAAAAGCGGAGGGGCCTGACGGACTGTGTTCCAACAGCAAGCGCGACTTAGCGTCTGGGAGGTCATAAGTTAACAGCTCTGCTCGGAAAGCAGGAAGGCTGGAGGACAAAGGGAGGGTGAGCTGCGGAGCCCCCGGACGACAGAGCTCAGTTTGGCGGGGAACAAAGGCGCTCGCCAGCACCATCTCCCCCGCCCATCCCCCAGCCAAAATCCCAAAGGGAACCGGTTCCGGCCAAGGAAATTGCTCGCTCCGCGCAAACACCCAACTCTGTGCTTCTGCGGAGCCAAACCTCCGGCAGCGGATCTGACTCCCTCCGGCTGCCACAGGGCCCCTCCTGAAGTGGATCACCTAAGGAGAAGCGAGCTAAGCCTGCCACCCCTGCCGCCGTGCACCTTGCCTACCCACCCCAGCTAATACGCCAGATCCCCAGCATCACAAGCCTGGCAGTGTGCAAGTAGCCCAGACGGGCCACGCCACCCCACAGTGAATCCCGCCCCTAGGAGAGGGGAAGAGAAGGCACACACCAGTCTGACTGTGGCCCCAGCGGTGGGCTGGGGGCAGACATCAGGACTGACTGCGGCCCCGCCCACCAACTCCAGTTATACACCACAGCACAGGGGAAGTGCCCTGCAGGTCCTCACCACACCAGGGACTATCCAAAATGACCAAGCGGAAGAATTCCCCTCAGAAGAATCTCCAGGAAATAACAACAGCTAATGAGCTGATCAAAAAGGACTTAAATAATATAACAGAAAGTGAATTTAGAATAATAGTCATAAAATTAATCGCTGGGCTGGAAAACAGTATACAGGACAGCAGAGAATCTCTTGCTACAGAGATCAAGGGACTAAGGAACAGTCACGAGGAGCTGAAAAACGCTTTAAAGGAAATGCAAAACAAAATGCAAACCACCACAGCTCGGATGGAAGAGGCAGAGGAGAGAATAGGTGAACTAGAAGATAAAGTTATGGAAAAAGAGGAAGCTGAGAAAAAGAGAGATAAAAAAAATCCAGGAGTATGAGGGGAAAATTAGAGAACTAAGTGATACACTAAAAAGAAATAATATACGCATAATTGGTATTCCAGAGGAGGAAGAGAGAGGGAAAGGTGCTGAAGGGGTACTTGAAGAAATAATAGCTGAGAACTTCCCTGAACTGGGGAAGGAAAAAGGCATTGAAATCCAAGAGGCACAGAGAACTCCCTTCAGACGTAACTTGAATCGATCTTCTGCACGACATATCATAGTGAAACTGGCAAAATACAAGGATAAAGAGAAAATCCTGAAAGCAGCAAGGGGTAAACGTGCCCTCACATATAAAGGGAGACCTATAAGACTCGTGACTGATCTCTCTTTTGAAACTTGGCAGGCCAGAAAGAATTGGCACGAGATTTTCAGGGTGCTAGACAGCAAAAATATGCAGCCGAGAATCCTTTATCCAGCAAGTCTGTCATTTAGAATAGAAGGAGAGATAAAGGTCTTCCCAAACAAACAAAAACTGAAGGAATTTGTCACCACTAAACCAGCCCTACAAGAGATCCTAAGGGGGACCCTGTGAGACAGAGTACCAGAGACATCACTACAAGCATAAAACATACAGACATCACAATGACTCTAAACCCGTATCTTTCTATAATAACACTGAATGTAAACGGATTAAATGCGCCAACCAAAAGACATAGGGTATCAGAATGGATAAAAAAACAAGACCCATCTATTTGCTGTCTACAAGAGACTCATTTTAGACCTGAGGACACCTTTAGATTGAGAGTGAGGGGATGGAGAACTATTTATCATGCTACTGGAAGCCAAAAGAAAGCTGGAGTAGCCATACTTATATCAGACAAACTAGACTTTAAATTAAAGGCTGTAACAAGAGATGAAGAAGGACATTATATAATAGTTACAGGGTCTATCCATCAGGAAGAGCTAACAATTATAAATGTCTATGCGCCGAATACCGGAGCCCCCAAGTATATAAAACAATTACTCATAAACAGAAGCAACCTTATTGATAAGAATGTGGTAATTGCAGGGGACTTTAACACCCCACTTACAGAAATGGATAGATCATCTAGACACACAGTCAATAAAGAAACAAGGGCCCTGAATGAGACATTGGATCAGATGGACTTGACAGATATATTTAGAACTCTGCATCCCAAAGCAACAGAATATACTTTCTTCTCGAGTGCACATGGAACATTCTCCAAGATAGATCATATACTGGGTCACAAAACAGCCCTTCATAAGTTTACAAGAATTGAAATTATACCATGCATACTTTCAGACCACAATGCTATGAAGCTTGAAATCAACCACAGGAAAAAGTCTGGAAAACCTCCAAAAGCGTGGAGGTTAAAGAACACCCTACTAACGAATGAGTGGGTCAACCAGGCAATTAGAGAAGAAATCAAAAAATATATGGAAACAAACGAAAATGAAAATACAACAATCCAAACGCTTTGGGACACAGCGAAGGCAGTCCTGAGAGGAAAATACATTGCAATCCAGGCCTATCTCAAGAAACAAGAAAAATCCCAAATACAAAATCTAACAGCACACCTAAAGGAAATAGAAGCAGAACAGCAAAGGCAGCCTAAACCCAGCAGAAGAAGAGAAATAATAAAGATCAGAGCAGAAATAAACAATATAGACGGGGCGCCTGGGTGGCGCAGTCGGTTGGGCGTCCGACTTCAGCCAGGTCACGATCTCGCGGTCCGTGAGTTCGAGCCCCGCGTCAGGCTCTGGGCTGATGGCTCGGAGCCTGGAGCTTGTTTCCGATTCTGTGTCTCCCTCTCTCTCTGCCCCTCCCCCGTTCATGCTCTGTCTCTCTGTGTCCCAAAAAAATAAATAAACGTTGAAAAAAAAAATTAAAAAAAAAATGAAATAAACAATATAGAATCTAAAAAAACTGTAGAGCAGATCAACGAAACCAAGAGTTGGTTTTTTGAAAAAATAAACAAAATTGACAAACCTCTAGCCAGGCTTCTCAAAAAGAAAAGGGAGATGACCCAAATAGATAAAATCATGAATGAAAATGGAATGATTACAACCAATCCCTCAGAGATACAAACAATTATCAGGGAATACTATGAAAAATTATATGCCAACAAATTGGACAACCTGGAAGAAATGGACACATTCCTGAACACCCACACTCTTCCAAAACTCAATCAGGAGGAAAGAGAAAGCTTGAACAGACCCACAACCAGCGAAGAAATTGAATCGGTTATCAAAAATCTCCCAACAAATAAGAGTCCAGGACCAGATGGCTTCCCAGGGGAGTTCTACCAGACATTTAAAGCAGAGATAATACCTATCCTTCTCAAGCTATTCCAAGAAATAGAAAGGGAAGGAAAACTTCCAGACTCATTCTATGAAGCCAGTATTACTTTGATTCCTAAACCAGACAGAGACCCAGTAAAAAAAGAGAACTACAGGCCAATATCCCTGATGAATATGGATGCAAAAATTCTCAATAAGATACTAGCAAATCGAATTCAACAGCATATAAAAAGAATTATTCACCATGATCAAGTGGGATTCATTCCTGGGATGCAGGGCTGGTTCAACATTCGCAAATCAATCAACGTGATACATCACATTAACAAAAAAAAAGAGAAGAACCATATGATCCTGTCAATCGATGCAGAAAAGGCCTTTGACAAAATCCAGCACCCTTTCTTAATAAAAACCCTTGAGAAAGTCGGGATAGAAGAACATACTTAAAGATCATAAAAGCCATTTATGAAAAGCCCACAGCTAACATCATCCTCAACGGGGAAAAACTGAGAGCTTTTTCCCTGAGATCAGGAACACGACAGGGATGCCCACTCTCACCGCTGTTGTTTAACATAGTGCTGGAAGCTCTAGCATCAGCAATCAGACAACAAAAGGAAATCAAAGGCATCAAAATTGGCAAAGATGAAGTCAAGCTTTCGCTTTTTGCAGACGACATGATATTATACATGGAAAATCCGATAGACTCCACCAAAAGTCTGCTAGAACTGATACATGAATTCAGCAAAGTTGCAGGATACAAAATCAATGTCCAGAAATCAGTTGCATTCTTATACACTAACAATGAAGCAACAGAAAGACAAATAAAGAAAATGATCCCATTCACAATTGCACCAAGAAGCATAAAATACCTAGGAATAAATCTAACCAAAGATGTAAAGGATCTGTATGCTGAAAACTATAGAAAGCTTATGAAGGTACTTGAAGAAGACTTAAAGAAATGGAAAGACATTCCCTGCTCATGGATTGGAAAAATAAATATTGTCAAAATGTCAATACTACCCAAAGCTATCTACACATTCAATGCAATCCCAATCAAAATTGCACCAGCATTCTTCTCGAAATTAGAACAAGCAATCCTAAAATTCATATGGAACCACAGAAGGCCCCGAATAGCCAAAGGAATTTTGAAGAAGAAGACCAAAGCAGGAGGCATCACAATCCCAGACTTTAGCCTCTACTACAAAGCTGTAATCATCAAGACAGCATGGTATTGGCACAAAAACAGACACACAGACCAATGGAATAGAATAGAAACCCCAGAACTAGACCCACAAACGTATGGCCAACTCATCTTTGACAAAGCAGGAAAGAACATCCAATGGAAAAAAGACAGCCTCTTTAACAAATGGTGCTGGGAGAACTGGACAGCAACATGCAGAAGGTTGAAACTAGACCACTTTCTCACACCAGTTACAAAAATAAACTCAAAATGGATAAAGGACCTAAATGTGAGACAGGAAACCATCAAAACCTTAGAGGAGAAAGCAGGAAAAGATCTCTCTGACCTCAGCCGTAGCAATCTCTTACTCGACACATCCCCAAAGGCAAGGGAATTAAAAGCAAAAGTGAATTACTGGGACCTTATGAAGATAAAAAGCTTCTGCACAGCAAAGGAAACAACCAACAAAACTAAAAGGCAACCAACGGAATGGGAAAAGATATTTGCAAATGACATATCGGACAAAGGGCTAGTATCTAAAATCTATAAAGAGCTCACCAAACTCCACACCCGAAAAACAAATAACCCAGTGAAGAAATGGGCAGAAAACATGAATAGATACTTCTCTAAAGAAGACATCCAGATGGCCAACAGGCACATGAAAAGATGTTCAGCGTCGCTCCTTATCAGGGAAATACAAATCAAAACCACACTCAGGTATCACCTCACGCCAGTCAGAGTGGCCAAAATGAACAAATCAGGAGACTATAGATGCTGGAGAGGATGTGGAGAAACGGGAACCCTCTTGCACTGTTGGTGGGAATGCAAATTGGTGCAGCCGCTCTGGAAAGCAGTGTGGAGGTTCCTCAGAAAATTAAAAATAGACCTACCCTATGACCCAGCAATAGCACTGCTAGGAATTTACCCAAGGGATACAGGAGTACTGATGCATAGGGGCACTTGTACCCCAATGTTCATAGCAGCACTCTCAACAATAGCCAAATTATGGAAAGAGCCTAAATGTCCATCAACTGATGAATGGATAAAGAAATTGTGGTATATATACACAATGGAGTACTATGTGGCAATGAGAACAAATGAAATATGGCCCTTTGTAGCAACGTGGATGGAACTGGAGAGTGTAATGCTAAGTGAAATAAGCCATACAGAGAAAGACAGATACCATATGGTTTCACTCTTATGTGGATCCTGAGAAACTTAACAGGAACCCATGGGGGAGGGGAAGGAAAAAAAAAAAAAGAGGTTAGAGTGGGAGAGAGCCAAAGAATAAGAGACTGTTAAAAACTGAGAACAGGGGCGCCTGGGTGGCGCAGTCGGTTAAGCGTCCGACTTCAGCCAGGTCACGATCTCGCGGTCCGTGAGTTCGAGCCCCGCGTCAGGCTCTGGGCTGATGGCTCAGAGCCTGGAGCCTGTTTCCGATTCTGTGTCTCCCTCTCTCTCTGCCCCTCCCCAGTTCATGCTCTGTCTCTCTCTGTCCCAAAAATAAATAAAAACGTTGAAAGAAAAAAAAAAAAAAAATTTAAAAAAAACTGAGAACAAACTGAGGGTTGATGGGGGGTGGGAGGGAGGGGAGGGTGGGTGATGGGTATTGAGGAGGGCACCTTTTGGGATGAGCACTGGGTGTTGTATGGAAACCAATTTGTCAATAAATTTCATAAAAAAAAATAAATAAAGTTTAATCTGAGATTGTTTATGAAAAGTTGCAGCATCAAACTAAAAATGCTTTTGTGGCCAGTCATTATTATTCCTGCCTTAGGTAAATAATCAGGCAAAGTTTAATAGGACCAGACTTATTTTTCAAACTCATCTGACTTTGATCCTCTGATCGAAAAGTTGCTGACTATAGAGATAAAAATGATGTTTCAATGAATAATTTTAATGTATATTTGTGAATCCAATATTACACATTTTGTTTTTCTTTGACAAATTCTGAACTCTTCTAGTGTCATCAATATCTAGCCACAAGTACCCAAATTAATATTCCCACTTTCCTTTTTCCAGTCTGAGTTGGTCAATAAAAAAAATTGTTTATTTACCAAGCCCTCCAAGCTGAAGCTGCACAACTTGATGGAAATTAAACTTGATGTAAATGTTCATAATATATTACACATAGACAAACTTTATGCCAGCTTCTGTGTGGACCACTCAGAAAGTTCACTGAGACACCTGATGCCATCACCACAGACACTGAAACTGCAAACCTGTGATACCTTATTGCTTCTGCTGTCCTTACTCCACCAACTAATAGTTCTTTGAGGCCAATACCTAGAAATCTTCACTGAATGCCCCCTGAAATCAGAAACTGTTTTTTTAACATTTATTCCTGCTTTTCTTAAATGTTAACAGAAAGTATCCCTTATTAAATGCCCAATGTGTAGCCATAAGGCATAGCCTCCATACAAAGTATCAACAGATAATTCGGCTGGTCCTCAACGAACAAAAGGCAACAAAATAAGAAATGGGCTTGATTATATCAGGAAACAAGAATGTCTATTCTTTCCTTTGAAAAGAAGGGTCTAAGAAAGATTCTTTGCATGACCAAATTTTATCACAGTCTTGACCTTCTCCTAAGCCCAACTGTGTACTTCCTTGTAAAGAAAGAGCTCTACCAAGTCAATAACAAACAACCTCTAATCCTTATTATCTATTTATCCTCAATATCTAATGTCTAATCTAGACTCTTTACAGTAAGAAGTCAAGCCTGGTTCTTGCCACCAGATTTTGTCAACAATGCCTATAGATTTGAACAAATTCCTCCTTCTTGAGTTCTTTTGGGTAAACACCTAGTAGTATAAGTGCTGGGTACTTCCATTTTTAATTTTTTGAGGAACCTCCATACTGTTTTCCAGAGTGGCTGCACAAGTTTGCATCCCCACTAGCAGGACAAAAGTGTTCCCCTTTCTCCACATCCTCACCAAAATTTGTTGTTTCCTGAGTTGTAAATGTTAGCCATTTTGTCTTGTGTGAGGTGGTATCTCATTGTCGTTTTCATTTGTGTTTTCCTGATGATGAGTGATGTTGAACATCTTTTCATGTGTCTCTTAGCCACATGGCTGTAATCTCTGGAAAATGTCTTTTCATATCTTTTGCACATTTCTTCACTGGATTATGTGGTTTTTGTGTGTTGTTTTGATAAATCCTTAATAGAATTTTATATAAACCAAATATCCAATATGTCATTTGCTAATATCTTCTCCAGTTGCATTGGTTGTTTTCAGTTTTGTTGATTGTTTTCTTCACTGTTCAAAAGATTTTTATCTTGATGAGGCCCCAATAGTTCATTTTTGCTATTGTTTCCCTTCCTCCAGATATGTGTCTACTACAAAGTTGCTCAACTGAGGTAAAAGAGGCTGCTTCCTGTTTTCTCATTACTTCTGGTTCCATACAAATTTTAGAATTATTAGTTCCAGCTCTGTTAAGAAAGCTGGTGTTATTTTCATAAGGATTGTAATGAATGTGTGGATTGCTTTGGATAGCATAGACATTTTAACAATATTTGTTTTTTCCAATCTGTTACAGGGAGTATGGCCAGAGTTGCAAAAGATGAGTCTGCAAACAAAGTGCAGTTAAGTGAAGGTCCCCATACTGAGTTGGAATGAGGCCCCGACTCCAGAATGAAGCTTCTTTTTATTAGGATAATGGCTAATGACTACATGCATAAAGCCAGCTAAGTAAGTGTGTTAACCAATCTAATGGTTTAGCTTTTCAAGTTGAATTTCGAGTTAATTGGTTTCTGTAATACTAGGAAGGATTAAATGTGAAGGATGATCCAGCCCTGGACAATGTTAATGGCTCTAGGCATTCCTTATGAGAGCCACAGCCACGTTCAGCTGTGTAAACATGTCCTAAGGCCTTGCACCTTCTCCAGCCCTTACCTTTTGAAGTCTTTTCCTTTGATGCTTCTCTCCTGCATCTTTCATACCAATCCATGAGCATGAAATGTTTTTCCATTTATTTGTGTCCTGTTCAATAACTTTCATAAGCTTTCTATAGTTTTCAACATACAGATATCTTACCTCCTTAGTTAGGTTTATTCCTAGATATCTTATGGTTTTTGGTGCAAATATAAATGGAATCGATTCCTTGATTTCTCTTTCTGCTGCTTCATTGTTGGTGTATAGAAATGCAACTGATTTCTGTACATCTATCTCATATCCTGAGAAATTACTGAATTCGTGTATCAGTTTTGGCAGGTTTTTGGTGGAGTCTTTGGATTTTCCATGTAGATTATCAAGTCATCTGTGAAAATTTGACTTCTTTGCCAAATTTTGATGCTTTTTCTTTTTTTTTTTTTTGTTATTCGATTTTTGAGAACTTCCAATAATGTGTTGAACAACAGTGATGAGAGTGGACATCCCTGTTGTGTTCTTGACCTTAGGGGGAAAACTCTCAGTTTTTCCCCATTGAAGATGATATTAACTGTGGGTCTTTCATATATGGCTATTATGCCCCTACTTTCATGAAAGTTTTATCAAGTAAGGATGCTATATTTTGTCAAATGCTTTTGTTGCATCTATTGAGAGGATCATGTGGTTCTTATATTTTCTTTTATTAATGTGGTATATCATGTTGATTTATTTGTCGATATTGAGCCCAGGAAAAGATACCACTTCATCATGATGAATAATTATTTAATGTATTGTTGTATTCAATTTTCTATTTTCTTGTTGAGAACTTTTGCATTCATGTTCATCAGAGAGATTTGGCTGTAATTATCCTTTTTAATCAGGTCTTTGTTAGTTTTGGAATCAGTGTAACACTGGCCTCATAGAATGAGTTTGGAAGTCCTCCTTCCATTTCTATTTTTTGGAGCAGCTTCCAAAAATATTTATTAGCTTCTCTTCAAATGTATGGTTGAAATCCCCTGGAAAGCCATCTGGCCCTGGACACTGCTTGTTTGGAGATTTTTGATTACTGATTCAATTTCTTTGCTGGTTATGGATCTGCTCAAATTTTCTATTTCTTCCTGTTTCAGTTTTAGTAGTTTGTGCGATTCAAGGAATTTATCCATTTCTTCCAGATTGTCTATTTGTTGCCATATAATTGCTCATAATATTCTTATTGTTTGCATTTTTGCAGTGTTGGATGATGCATTATGATATAATGCCCTTCTTCATCTCTTGTTATAGTCTTTGTTTTAAAATCTAGATTTTCTAATGGAGGACCAAGATAGTGAAACAGCATGGAAGTTTTTTTTGTTTGTTTTTTTTTTTTTTGCATCCCTCATCCCTGAAATGCAGCCAGATCAACATTAAACCATCTTACACACCTAGAAAACTTATTTGAGGATTAAACCAACAATCTGCACAACCTAAACCACAGAACTCTGCAGGTATGTGGTGAAAAGAGGTGAATCGGGGGAGAGAGAAGCTGTGAAGGACAAGAAGCTGTTTTTGTTTGTGGAGAGAGGATGGAGACGGGGGGAGAGTATGTGAAAAACATCACCCTAAAAGCAGCTGGAGACAAAAGGGGGAGTGGAAACAGTCACAAAGTACTAAAAAAAGGGGGAAGGAAGAAGAAAGGAGACAGTTTAAATTCCAGTGAGACACTATAAAAAGTGGGAGTGCAGAGTCTGAAACTCTACAGCTTGATACCTGGCAGAGCTCTGGTGGGAAGGGTGAATCCCAAGGAGCAGAGAGCAAGGTCTGTGGGTTCCTCTGGCCACACGGGGAGAGGTGGTTCCCTTGCTGGGAGGACATTTGGTAGAGGCTGAGTGCCCTCCCCCGGGCAAAGGTCCCAGAGAACCCTGGAGAACAACCACCTTCCCTGGTGTTGGAACAAAGATGTTAAAGGTGGAGTCTGGCACCAGATGTGTGTTGTGATTTTTCATAATCCCTGAAATGCTACTGCTACATGATCACATGAATCTTTTCTGGGGTGGTCTAACACCTGGACACAAATTCTGGGCATTGACAGCAGGGTGATCTCCTGAACATTCCTGGGGACAGGGAAGCACCTGGCCATTGCTCAGCAAGACCCTCCCCCAGGGGATCAGAATGGGTCAAAGCCATAGTCCCTCTGAAGCCAGAAGTTGAGACACACAGCCACATCAGAGATAAAACTCAGGAGGGAGGTGCCACTTGGTATCCTGATGGCTTGGTCATGGACAGTGTAGAAGCGGGGAGTGGACAGAAGCCAGAGACAAAGGTGGGGTGCTTGACTGCCGGTTGGGGAGAGCACAGAGTTCTGATACTAGAGACTGGGTAGCTGGGTGATGCCATTTTCACCCTTCCCATACATGTGCATACATGCCTACACGTGCCACCACAATCCACCCCAGTAAGCTAAGCAGAGTCATCTAATGGAGATCGGAGCTGTTACACTAAGTCCTGCCCAACTGGGCCAGCTGCACTCTTGAGAAGGATAACCACAAATCTCTCTGCCTGCTTAGTTTATGGACTATAAAGTGCTTCATAGTTTGACTTCTAGGGGAAACCAAATGTAATTTCAAACATATTTCATTCTGTTTGCTAGTCCATGTATTCATTTTTTTCTTTTTCTTTTCTTATTCTTGAATACAGAAAGAGGAAACATTTTTTTTATTTTCCATTTTCATTAAAAACATTTTTCTTTAATTTTTTCTACCTTTTTTTACCTTTTTTGTATTTTTTTTAAAAATTCCACTTCACATTCATAATTTCATTTTATTCTATTCATTTTTTCACATTTTTAATGTTTTCTTTTTTTGCCTTTTTTTTCTTTTTTTTCCTTTTCTTACCTCTTTTATTATATAATTTATAAAGCTTCTTTAACAACCAGCCCAAAACACACCTAGGATCTAGCATCCTTCATTTATTTTTTTGTGTGTTGTTTTATTTTAAAAAAAATATAGTTCTTAGTTTATTAATTTCTTTTCTTCCTTCCAAATGATGAAACAAAAGAATTCACCCCAAAAGAAAGAACAGGAAGAAATGACAGCCAAGGACTTAATTAACACAGATACAAGCAAGATGTCTGAACCAGAATTTAGAATGACGATGAAAATAATGCTAACTGGGGTTGAAAATAGATTACAATCTCTTTCTGCAGAGATTAAAGAAGTAAAAGCTAGTCAGAATGAAATAAAAAATGCTATAACTGAGCTGCAAACTTGAATGGATGCCCCACAGTGGCAAGGATGGATAAAGCAGAGCAGTGAATCAGTGATGTAGATGACAAACTTATGGAGAATAATAAAGCAGAAAAAAGAGGGAGACTAAGGCAAAAGAGCACAATAAAAGAAACAGAGAACTCAATGACTCATTAAAAAGGAATAACATTAAAAAAAAAAAGTAATAACATCAGAATCATAGAGGTCCCAAAAGATGAAGAGAGAGAAAAATGGATAAAAGGTTTATGTGAGCAAATCCTAGTGGAAAACTTTCCTAACCTGGGGAAGACACAGACATCAAAATCCAGGAAGCACAGAAAACTCCCATTAGATTCAACAAAATCTGACCACCAAAGAGGCATATCATATCAAATTCACAAAATACTCATGCAAGGAAAGAATCATGAAGCAGCAAGGGAAAATATGTCCTTAACCTACAAGGGAAGACAAATCAGGTTTGCAGCAGACCTATTCACAGAAACTTGGCAGGCTAGAAAGGAGTGGCAGGGTGTATTCAATGTGATGACAGAAAAATATGCACTAAGAATTCTTTATCCAGCAAGGCTGTCATTCAAAGTAGAAGGAGTGATTAAAAGTTATTCAGACAAACAAACATTAAAGGATTTTGTGAGCACTAAACCAACCCTGCAAGAAATCTTAAGGGGGACTCTCTGAGGGGAGAAAGGACAGAAAAAACACAAAACAAAACAAAACAAAACAAAAAAACAAAAACAAAAAAACAAAAAAAATACCAAAAGGAACAAAACCTAGAAAGGACCAGGGAACACTGGTAGAAACTCCAACTCTATAGGCAACACAATGGCAATAAATTCATATCCTTCAGGACTCACTCTAAATGTCAATGGGCTAAACACTCCAATCAAAAGACATAGGGTAACAAAATGGATAAGAAAACAAGATGCATCTATATGCTGTTTACAAGAGACCCACTTTAGACCTAAAGGCACCTTCAGATTGAAAGTAAGGGGATGGAGAACCATCTATCATGCTAATGGTCACCAAAGAAAGCTGGAGAGCCATACTTACATCAGACAATCTACATTTTAAAATAAATACTGTGACAAGAGCTGAAGAAAGGCACTATATCATAATCATAAACTAAGGGGTTTATCCACCAAGAGGATCTAACAATTGCAAACATTTATGCTACAAATGTGGCACACATAAATATATAAACCAATCACAAACATAAAGAAACTCATTGATAATAAAACCATAATAAGGGGACTTCAAAACCTCACTTACAGCAATGGACAGATCATCTAAACAGAAAATCAACAAGGAAACAATAGCTTTGAATGACACACTGGACTGATGGACTTAACAGATATATTCAGAACATTTCATCCTAAAGCAGTGGAATACACATTCTTCTCCAGTGCACATGGAAAATTCTCTAGAATAGACCAACACTGGGACACAAATCAGCTCTCAAACAAGTGCAAAAAGATCAAGATCATACTGTGCATATTTTCAGACCACAACACTATGAAACTCGAAATCAACCACAAGAAAAAATTTGGAAGGATAACAAATACTTGGACACTAAACAACATCCTACTAAAGAATGAATGGGCTAAGAAGCTAAAGAGGAAATTAAAAAGTACATGGAAGCAAATGAAAATGATAACACCACAGCCCAAAACCTCTGGACTCAGCAAAGGAGGTCATAAGAGGGTATAGCAATCTGGGCCTTCCTAGAGAAGGAAGAATGGTCTTAGAAACACACCTAACCTTACACTTCAAAGAGCTGGGAAAAGAACAACAGAAGAAAGGAAGGGCAGAGAGAGATGGAGAACCAAACCAGAACCAGAAGAAGACAGGAAATAATAAAGATTAGACCAGAAATCAATGTTATCATAAACAAAAACAAACAAAAAACAATAGAACAGATCAAATAAACCAGGAGCTGGTTCTTTGAAAGAATTAACAAAATTGGTAAACCACTAGCCAGTTTGACCAAAAAGAAAAAGGAAAGGATCCAAATACATAAAATCAAGAATGAAAGAGGAAAGATTGCAACCAACCCAGCACAAATACAAACAATAATAAGAGAATATTATGAACAATTATACACCAAATAAAATGGGCAATCTGGAAGAAATGGAAAAATCCCTAGAAACATATAAACTACCAAAATTGAGGCAGGAAGAAATAGAAAATTTGAACAGACCCATACCCGGTAAAGAAATCAAATTAGTCATCAAAAATCTTCCAAAAAGAAGAGTCCAAGGGCAGATGGCTTTTCAGGGCCAGATGGCTTTAAGTGTTCTACCAAACATTTAAAGAAGAGTTAACACCTATTCTTTTGAAGCTGTTCAAAAAAAAAAAAAAGAAAAGAAAAAGAAAAAGAAAAAAAAGAAAAGAAAAAAGAAAGAAATGGAAAGAAAACTCCCAAACTTTTTCTACAAAGCCAGCATTACCTTGATTCCAAAACCAGACAAATCCCACTACAAAGGAGAATACAGGGGCATCTGGGTGTCTCAGTCAGTTAAGCAACTGACTTTGGCTCAGGTCATGATCTCAGAGTGTTAGGTTCTGTGCAGATAGCCTGGAGCCAGAGCCTACTTCAGATTCTGTGACTCCCTCTCTCTGCCCTTCCCCTGCTCATGCTCTGTCTATCTCTCAAAAGTAAATAAACTCTTTAAAAAATTTAAAAAAGGAGAACTACAGACCAATTACCCTGATGAACATGGATGAAAAAAATCCTCAACAAGATACAAAACTGGATCCAAAAATACATTGAAAGAATTATTCACCACGACCAAGTGGGACTTATACCTGTGATGCAGGGCTGGTTCAATATCCGCAAAACAATCAATGTGATTCATCACATCAATAAAAGAAAGGACAAGAACCACATGATCTTCTCAATAGATGCAGAGAAAGCATTTGACAAAATACAGCATTCTTTCTTGATGAAAACCCTCAAGAAATTAGGGAAAGAAGAATCATACCTCGAAAACATAAGAGTCCTAAACGAAAGACCCAACACTAATATCATCCTCCATGGGGAAAAACCGAGAGCTTTTTCCCTAAGTCAGGAACATGGGGATGTCCACTATCACCACTGTTATTCAACATATTATTGGAAGTCTTAGCCTCAGCAGTCAAACAACACAAAGGAATAAAAGACATCCAAATTGGCTAGGAGGAAGTCAAATGTTCATTCTTCACATTTGACATGATGCTCTATATGGGAAACCCAAAAGTATTCTACAAAAAAACTGCTAGAATTGATCCATACATTTAGCAAAGTCTCAGGATATAAAATCAATGCACAGAAATCGGTCATATTCCTATACACCAATAATGAAGCAGCAGAAAGAGAAATCAAGGAATAAATCGCATTTACAATTGCACCAAATACCATAAAATATCTAGGAATAAACCTAACCAAAGAGGTGAAAATTCTAATCACTGAAAACTATAGAAAGCTTATAAAAGAAATTGAAGAAGCCACACACACAAAAAAGGAAAAATATTCCATGCTCCTGGAATGGAAGATAAAGTGTTAAAATGTCAATACCACCTAAAGCAATCTACATATTCAATGCAATCCCTATCAAAATAATACCAGATCTTGAATACTGAAAACAAACTGAGAGTTTATGGGAGGTGGGGGAGAGGGGAAAGTGGGTGATGACCATTGAGGAAGGCACCTGTTGGGATGAGCACTGGGTGTTCTATGGAAACCATTTGACAATAAATTTTATTAAAATAAATAAAATAAATAAAATAAAATCCACTTTAGAGCAGAAAACAAAACAAAACAACAACAAAAAATAATAACACCAGAATTCTTCACAGAGCTAGAACAAACAATCCCAAAATTTGTATGGAACCAGAAAAGACCTGAATAGCCAAAGCAATCTTGAAAAAGAAAACCAAAGCTGGAGGCATCACAATCCTGGACTTCAAGGTGTATTACAAAGGTCTAATCATCAAGATAATATGGTACTGGCACTAAAAACAGACACTCAGATCAGTGGAACAGAATAGAGAACCCAGAAATGGACCCACAAATGTATAACCAATTAATCTTTGACAAAACAGAAAAGAATATCCAATGGAATAAAGACAGCCTCTTCAGTAAATGGTACTGGGAAAACTTGACAGTGACATGCTGAAAAATGAACCTGGACCACTTTCTTAGACCATACACAATAATAAACTCAAAATGGACGAAAGACCTAAATGTAAGACAGGAAGCCATAGAATCCTCGAGGAGAAAACAGGCAAAAACATCTTGGACCTTGGCCGCAGCAACTTCTTATTCAAAATGTCTCTGGAGGCAAGTGGAACAAAAGCAAAAATGAACTATTGGGACCTCTTCAAAATAAAAAGCTTTTGCACATCAAAGGAAACAATCAGCAAAACTAAAAGACAATCAACGTACTGGGAGAAGATATTTGCAAAAGACATATCAGATAAATGATTAATATCTAAAATTTATAAAGAACTTATCAAACTCCACACCCAAAAAACAAAGAATCCGGTGGAAAAAAATGGGAAAAACACACGGATAGACACTTTTTCAAAGAAGACATCCAGATGTCAAACAGACACATGAAAAAATCTCAACATCACTCATCAGCAGGGAAATACAAATTAAAACCACAATGAGATACCACCCTACTCCATTCAGGATGACTAAAGTTAACAACTCTGGCAATGACAGATGTTTGAGGATGTGGAGAAAGAGGATCTCTTTTGCACTGCTGGTAGGAATGCAAACTGGTGCAGCCACTCTGGAAAACGGTATGCAGGTTTCTCAAAAAGTTAAAAATAGAACTACCCTATGACCCAACAATTGCACTACTAGGTGTTTATCCAAGGGACGCAGGTGTGCTGTTTTGAAGGGCCACATGCACCCCAATGTTTATAGCAGCACTATTGACAATTCCAAAGTATGGAAAGAGTCCAAATGTCTATCGACGGATGAATGGATAAAGATGTGGTATATATATATATATACACACACACAATAGAGTATTACTCAGGAATCAAAAAGAATGAAATCTTGCCATTTGCAGCTATGTGGATGGAACTAGAGGTTATCATGCTAAGCGACATTAGTCAGTCAGAGAAACACAAATATCATATGACTTCACTCATATGATGAATTTAAGATACAAAACAGATGAACATAAGGGAAGGAAAGCAAAAATAACATAAAAGCAGGGAGGGGGACAAAACATAACAGACTCTTAAATATGGAGAACACACAGAGGGTTACTGGGGTGTTGTGGGAGGGGGGTGGGCTAAATGGGTAAGGGGCATTAAGGAATCCACTCCTGAAATTATTGTTGCACTATATGGTAACTAACTTGGTTGTAAATTCAAAAAAAATAAAAGAAAAAGAAAAAATAAAACCTAGATTATCTAAGTATGGCTATTCAGGCTTTCTTTGGTGTCCCTTAGCATGATAGATGGTTCTCCATCTTCTCACTTTCCATCTGCAGGTGTCTTTAGGTCTAAAATGAGTCTCTTAGCAGCAGCATATAGATGGATTTTGTTATTTGATCCAATCTGATACCCTATAAATTTGAGCATTTACTCCATTTACATTCAGATTGATTATTGCAAGATATGAATTTAGTACCATTGTGTTGTCTGTAGAGTTGGTGTTCTGGTGAAGTTCTCTGGTCTTCTCTTGTCTTTTTTGCCTGTTTTGTTTTGTTTTGTTTTGTTTTGTTTTGTTTTCTCCACTCAAAGAGTCCCCCTTTAAATTTCTTGCAGGGCTATTTCACTACTAGGTATTTATCCAAAGGATACAAAAAATGCTGATTCGAAGGGGCACATGCACTCCAATGTTTATAGTAGCACCATCGACAATAACCACTTTGTGGAAAGAGCGCAAATGTCCACTGATGGGCGAATGTGTGAAGAAAATGTAGTATATATACACATGTATGTATGTATGTATGTATGTATACTACATCCCATTACTAAGGATGAGATCACTAAGTAATATCCCATTGTCTGTGTGTGTATATACACAAAATATCAAAATCAAAAATATGAATCCTTGCCATTTGCAACAACGTGGATAGAATCAGAGTGTATTACACCAATCAAAACAAGTGAGTCAGAGAAGACAAATATCATATGATTACACTCGTATGTGGAATTTAAAAAACAAAACAGATGAACATAGGGGAAGGGAAGTAAAAATAAGAAAAAACAGAGAGAGAGACAAACCATAAGAACGTTTAAAAACAGAACAAACTAAGGATTGCTAGAAGGATGTTGGGTGGGGGGGGATGGGCTAAATGGGTGATGGGCATTAAGGAGGGCACTTGGGATGAGCACTAGGTGTTATATGTAAGTGATGAATCACTAAATTATATTACTGAAATAACTATTACACTATATGTTAACTAACTTGGATTTTTTTTTTATTTTTAATGTTTATATTTGAGGCAGAGAGAGCATATGAGGGTAGGGAACAGAGAAAGAATGAGAGAGAGAGAGAGAGAGAGAGAGAATCTGAAGCAGGCTACTGGCTCTGAGCTATCATCACAGAGCCAGAAGCAGGGCTCATTCTCATTCAGATCATGACCTGAGCTGAAATCCGAAGCTTAACCGAATGAGCCACCAGGGCACCCCAAGTTGGATTTAAATTAAAAAAAAAAATCTTGCAGGGCTGACTTAGTGGTCACAAATTCCTTTATTTTTGTTTTTTTGTTTTTTTGTTTTTTTGTTTTTGAAACTGTTTATCTCTCCTTCTATTCTGAATAACAGCCTTGCTGGCTAAAGAATTCTTGGCTGCATATTTTTCCCATTCAGCACATTGAATATATCCTCCCACTCCTTTCTAGCCTGCCAAGCTTCTGTGGATAGGTCTGCTGCAAACTTCATCTGTATTCCCTTGTAGATCAAGGACATATTTTCCCTACCTGCTTTCATGATTCTTTCCTTGTCTGTATAGTTTGTGAATTTGACTATGATATGCCTTGGTAATATTCAGTTTGGGTTGAATTTAATGGGAGTTCTCTGTGTTTCTTGGATTTTGATGTCTGTGTCCTTGCCTTGATTAGGGAATTTTTTCAGCTGTAATTTGCTCACAGAAATATTTTTCCCCTTATTCTCTCTCTTCTTCTTCTGGGACTCCTATGATATGAATGTTATTCCTCTTTTGCTGAGCTCTCTAAGTCTTGTATTGTAAAATTTTGTATTTGTGTCCTTTTCTCAGCTTCATTATTCTTTTGTGTGTAGCTCTCCAGTTTTCCCACCATCATTATTAAAGATACTGTCTTTTTACCATTGGATATTCTTGCATCCTTCACCATAGATTAATTGAGCATATAAGCATTGGTTTATTTCTAGACTCTCTATCCTATTCCATTCATGTATGTGTTTATTTTTGTGACAGTGTCATACTGTTTTGATTACTACATATTTGTAGTATATCTTGAAATCTGGAATTGTGATACCTCTGGTTTAGTTATTCTTCCTCAAGATTGCTTTAGCTCTTCAGAATCTTTTGTGATCCCAAACAAATCTTAAGATTATATGTTCTGGTTCTGTGAAAAATCCTGTTCATATTTTGACAGGCATTGCATTGCATCTGTAGACTGCTTTGAGTATTATGGAAATTTTAACAATATTGATTTTTCCAATGCATGAGCATAGAATATATTTCCATATGTATGTGTCATCTTCAATTATTTTATAAATGTTTTATGTCATATGATTTCACTAATATGTGGAATTTAAGAAAGAAAACAAATCAAAAAGCAAGGAAAAAACTGGCAAAAAAACAAACAACAACAACAAAAACAAACTTTTAAATACAGAGAACAAACCAGTGGTTGCCAGAGAGGAAGTGGGTGGGAGGATTGTTGAAATAGATAAAGGAGATTAAGAGTACATTTATCGGAAGGAGCACCAAGAAATTTACAGAATTGTTGATATTTTATTTTGTACACCTGAAACATAAACTATAAATTAATGTAAGTTATTATACTTCAATAAAATTTTATATATATCTGCCCATTGAGAGAACTTTATTTTATTTTAACACGGTCTTTTATTGATGTCCCTAAAAGGTACTATGGTTCTGCAGCTACCTATATCAGATGCTGTCTGTATATCATGCAGAACCATCTGTAAATTAGGCCCTTGGTCTCTTTTCCTTTCTCAACTGATAGTTGAGAATTCTTCATTATCAGATATTCATAGGCTGAGAGGCAAGGCCGTGTGGCAGGATAAAAGACTAAGGACACTTGAGTCATTATTTCATGTAATTTATTTGTGCCTGCATAGCAGATCTGGGCTCAATCACATATATACCACTCCCATTTGATGCTGAAGATTTGCTGTCCAGAACCAACCTTATAATTTGATCGATCAGATAACAGTCATGCTGGGTAGTACAGGTCGCATGGTAACTCAGTGACCCATTGTCAAGCACCCTGTCATAAATCCATAGCAAGCCCAGAGCTGCTTCCCCAAAGAAATTAATCTTTGCATGAAAGCAGGACCTAGCTCAAAACCATAAATTCTTGTGATGCCATTCATCTACAGGGGCTATCAATGGCTCCATACAGCATCTTTCTTGCCAGTAAAACTTCAAGAATCATTGAGTCTGATGGAATACATGACCCAATTGACTGAGCAGTTGCACAGCATTCTGGAATTGTTGGAGAGCCTTCTCTGACTTAAAACTAACAGCTTTGGGATCTCTAATAAAGGGGTGAGAGTAACACCCCCAAATAAAAAAAAAATATTTTGTCTCCAAGTTCCAAAGAGGCCCACCAGGCATCACACTTCTTTCTTCACTGTAATAGGGACCAGATGCAAGAACTCTTTCTTCACCTTAAAAGAGATATCTGGACATGCCCATACCACTGGATCTCTAGAAATTACATTGAGGAAGAAGCCCCTTACATTTTATCAGGATTAATCCCCACTCTCTACCACACATCTTTTACCAATAACTCTATTTCTGCTCACTAGGTCCAATTAGCATAATCCCATCAATGTAATGGTCTGGTGTAATATCTTGTGTAAGGGAAACACAATCAAGATCCTTGTGAAGGAGATGTGTACACTTGCACAAGCAATAAGACTACATCTGACACAGCTACTGCAGTTACAGTCACCCCTGGGTTAAGTTTGTGATAATTCACTGCTATTCTCTAAGATACATCTGTCTTCTGCACACCTAAATAGAAGAGTTAGATGGGAAGGTAGTGGGAAAAACACCTCTCTACCATGCAAGTCCTTATAATAGTGGCATGAATCCCTATAATGTTTCTGGGAATCAGTATGGTTTTGGATTACTAGTTGTGTAGGCATTTTTATTGCCCTCTTATATAGCCTTTCTGACCATAATAGACTTGATTCCACAGATCAGAAAAAAATGAAAGGATTCTCCTATCTCTAATTATCTGTATTCCAATTTTGAATTCTAAAACAGGAAAAATAACAACTAGATGGGCCAGGGGACCACTAGACCCACCATGATACCCTTCTGAGCTAAAAAAAAACAGGGATCATGTGACCCCCCTCCCCCTAAAGCTCCTACTTTGAATGGAGGGCCATAGTGGCATTTTCAGTTTCCTGAAAACAATGTCAGTTCAAAGCCAGTATCCACTGGTGCCTGAAAGTTTTCTTTCTGCCAATGCATGGCTATCCTGGAAGAAGGCAGTAGGTCCCTTTGGGGAAGTCTACAGAAAGAGTAACAGTATAGATTTTGTTACTGTGCTGGGGTCCTTCCTCAAGGGGACCAGTTCTCTCCTTCAATCAAGGAGTTATGGGCTTATAAACTGAGTCAATTTTGGGAATTCTTTGGTGGACTGTGACTCCCATTATTATAATTTAAGTTAGACTATTGCTCACTTGTTCTACATATCAAAACTTACTTTAATAGGCTTTCTATCCCTTCCACTTGTAACAATATCATGTTCGGGGCACCTGGGTGGCTCAGTCTGTTAAGTGTCTGACTCTTGATTTCATCTCAGGTCATGACCTTATAGTTTGTGAGTTCCAGCCCTGCATTGGGCTCTGTGCTGACAGTGCTGATCCTACTTGGGATTCCCCCCCCAACCTCTCTCTCTCTCTCTCTGCCCCTTCCCTGCTCATGCTGTCTCTGTCCCTCTCAAAATAAATAAACATATATATATATATATATATATATATATGTTTATATATGTATATGTATACATATATATGTTTATATATGTTTATATATATACATATATATGTTTATATATGTATATGTATACATATATGTTTATATATGTGTGTGTATATATATATATATATATATATATATATATATAATGATTTATTAGCAAAGGAAAGACCTTTGTGAAATTCAGACTATTCTGGTTGCTTCTTTGACACTGAAGTCCATTACAATAATTATGTGTACTTTGCCTTCAGCAGTTAGGTATAACCACTTTGTCTCTGCCACCCAAGGATCCAATTATTCCTATCACATTTAGATTTTCCCATTGAGTGGCTGTAGATTCTGGCCTAAATAGAAGAGAATCATGGAACTCTTCAATAATGCTTGGGCTCCACTCACAAATTTATCTTTCAAAGCACTGATGAAAGATATGTAGATATGTCATCTAGACCCTATCTTTGTGGGCCAGTGGGTCTTTAATCACAAACCTAATGTAACATTCCAATGTTACTAAACTTTTGAATATACTCCCCTTGATTAAACCAAGGGAGATGGCATTTTCATTTAATTTGAGGTGGGATATCTTTTGATTCATGTTTCAGCCAACAATCCAAGAAAATTATATATGTCCTTTTATCTACATGAGCTACAACATTAAATGCATTATTTCCTCCTATGGTCCCATACCAATAAATTTGACCTAATTTGACTTGTACCTTGTACCATTGTCCCACATCCTTACTATTCTTTCCCATATATATTCCCCAGATTTCTGTCTGTATAAATTAGGAAAATCAAGCACTTCTTTTGGAGCAGTTCTTTTGACAAAACATTTATAGGTCTTCTTTTTTACCTCACCATTTGGGACCTTGGGACTTGAGTCTACTCATAGGGGGCAACTGCCACAGAGGAGGCCATTACCTTTTTCACATGCAATGGTGACTGCAGTGGAAAGGCTGAATCCACTATGGATTAGAAGCCTGATAGGGAGCCTGGGTTGCTCAGTCAGCTGAGCAGCCAACTTCAGCTCAGATGATGAGTTCATGGTTCATGAGTTCAAGCCCCTCACTGGGTTTGCTGCTGCCAGGGCAGAGCTTACTTTAGATCCTCTCTCCCCCTCTCTCTCTTACCCTCCCCTACATATGCTCTTCTCTTAAAAATGAGTACATTTTTTGTAAAGAAGTCTGTTATCATTTGGGTGGGTAGGCCACTACATTTGAGGTACTACACTATACCAATTTTGCTGAGGGTGGCGAGAAGATATGCATGAGCAAATAAGACTCATCACATTTTAGGCAAGTGATATGCCCAGCTTCATCTCAGCTGAAGTCAGATGCTTAACTGACTGAGCCACCCAGGCATCCCATAGTCTGTCTTAAGAAAGAATTCTCTTAGGTCAGTTTAACCAAAATCCTCTTTACCTTTGGTATTTCCTCTTAGTAATTTTCCATCCTCTGGTCCTCACCAAGCTCCTGGGCTATAAATTCCCACTTGGCTTTTCTGTATTTAGAATTTAACCTAGTTCTATACTTCATATATTTTCCTCTATTGCAATAGTCCTGAATAAAACTGTTGGTTTGTATGTTTCTTTGTTTAACGAATGTAACTGTTGTTAATCTCACGTTTATATTTGCAGTTATGGTGCTATGACTTGAATAGGATAAAATTCATCATTGGAGCCCAGGACCCTTTACCCAGAACCCTAAGTGTGTACCTGTGAAACCTTTGTCATCACTCCTGACTGACTGATCAGAGATCCATTGGCAAGTCTGACTCCCAGATCATTGGTCCAGACCAACGTCCTTTGCAGCTGGTAGGGACAAGTTTGGATTATTACAATTTTGATTTAACTCTGGAATCTAGTTTAGAGTCCCAGAAAATGAGATGGTGGGTTAGGGTTCCAGGTTTCTCTGTAAGAAGCTCAGTTAGCATTCCATCCAAGCACAAACCGGGTTAGAGTGTCAACCTTTACTGTTCATAAGTATAAAGGTACTATTAGTTATAAACATGGAAGATTCTCAGTGACTAAAATCCTCCTTCTTGAACCCCTGCTGAAAATATGTTCTGCTAACTATGTCTGCTGTCTTTCATGTTGGCATGAATTTATTAAAGATGATTTGGAATTTCACAGGGTGCCTGGGTGGCTCAGTCAGTAAAGCATCCGACTTTGGTTCAGGTGGTGATCTCACAGCTTGTGAGTTCCAGCCCTGCGTTGGGCTCTGTGCTGACAGCTCAGAGCCTGGAGACTCCTTCCGATTCTGTGTCCTTCTTTCTCTCTGCCCTTCCCCCACTCATGCTTGCACTCTCTCTCTTAGTAATAATAATAATAATATGATTTGGAACTTCAATATCTTCTTTTGGAAATGTAAGGTGCTCAAAAACTGGCTCCTTAAACCTCTATATACCCTTCAAAGTTGCTCTTGTTTCCTCCTTTTACTGCTTTACATCTTTCCTCCAACCCTCTGAATCATTTATGTTTACTTTCCAATCACTACCTCTTTCATCCCTCTGCCTACCCTGCCAGACTTTTCCCTTCACATTTTGGTCCTTTAGCTCCCTACTGTACCTTTAACTTTAGCCCCCCTATCTTCCACTGAGGGTTCTAAAGAGAATTAGGGAATCCCACAAATAACTGCCTGAGGCTGAACAAATAACAAAAGGATATTAGGAAATAGAATTAGACTTTCTGTCCACTCAGTTGAGTTTTGGAGACTCCTTGACAGCTGCTAGATGTCCACTCAGTCACTATCCTAAAATTTACTCTGCAACCTTTATCAGGATATATATCAGGGCAAAAGAAAATCTCAAAACTCTACAAATACTGGTAAACAGATAACTTTAATGTGTCCTATTGCCAGAAACACATTTCAGATAAAAATATAAAGTGGAAATAAACCAGTGACATTGTATTACTATGTTTTATTGATTCAAGCCTAAAATTTTAGAATAAAAGCTCTGAAATTCCTGTTTGATTCTGCATACGTGTTATATATGTATGTCTATAAGTATGCATGCGTGTATATTATGTATATGTGACATTTTTGTGCCTCTGAATATTACCAAGTTAAATTATAAAATCTCTTAAAGAGATCTGTTCAAATTGGCTTACAGATAAATGAGCACATATACAAATTATTTCCCCAAATCCCAAAGATATGGACTAATCTATTTTTTTTTAAGTTCACATGATTTAAGATAATCTTTGGTAAACAAAACTAGTTTTTTAAATGGTTGGTAAAATAAAAACAGGCATGTCTTCAGAGTTGTCAGAATTAAATATACTTAAGATATACAATATTTTTCTACCTAGTTTAGTAGTCAAACAAGCTTATGTTATATATACCACAGGTTGAGATTATAAAACTATAAATTCAAACTTTAAAATCCATTAAAAGTTATAATGGAAATAAATTTTGATATATATCAAATGTGCTAGTAAATGGAAAGAAAATTTTTTTAAAAAAGGAAAATTTGTATGTTTAACTTTAGGTTCACTGCTTCTGAGATTTTTTTTTTTAATTTCCTAATTTGTCAATAAGAAAAATAGGATGATAGCTAGACTTTTTGTTTAGTTTGTGAATTTTTATGATCAAACATAATTGATAAACACAAGTGATTTAAATACATGTAAGTGCTCTAAAATTTATTTTTAAAACTTTTCAATAATTATGTTTATAATATATATTATATATTATATAATACTTTCTTATTGGCATTTCTTTTTTTAATGACAGTTTCATTGATATATAATTGACATGTAACATTCTATTATTTTAAGGTGTACCACAAAATTATTTGATACATGTATATATTTCAACATGACTACCACAAAAAGTTTAGTTAGCTTTCATCTCCACATAGTTACAAAGCTTTTTTTTCTTGAAATAAGAACTAAACTTCACTATAGTCAATTATATATATATAAATAAATATTATATTATTAATTATTAATTACTTACATTATATATAAATAATTATATGTATAAAGTAGATAGGTAGATGATAGACAGATAGATAGATAGATAGATAATAGATAGATAACTATAGTTACCATGTTCTACGTTACATTATGAGAACTTATTATCTTAAACCTGCCAGTTTCTACCTTTTTATCACCTTCACCCATTTACCCTATAACCTTCCTCCCACCTCTGGCAACTGCAAATCTGTTCTCTGTTTCTATAAGGTCAATTTTTTAGATATCCCATATAAGTGAAGTCATACAGTATTTGTGTTTTTCTGTGCAATTTATTTCACTTAAAATAATGTCACCAAGTTTCAACCACGTTGTCAGAAATGGGACAATTTCCTTATTAATTATAGGTGAATAATATTCCACTGCATATTAGATAAATAAATGAAACGTGGAAAGATAGATGATAGATAGATAGATAATAAAAATTTCTTTATGCATTCATCTGTAAATAGACACAGGTGGTTTCCGTGTGTTCACTATTGCAAATAGTGTTTCACTAAACATGGGGACCAACGGGATCAATTTTCCTTCCTTCAGATATATATTCAGAAGTGGAGATGTTAGATCATATTGTAATTATATTTGTAAGTTTTAAGGAACCACTATACTGTTTTCCACGTCTGCACCTATTTACATCCCCACCAATAGTGCACAACGATTCCCTTTACCACTTAGTCTCCAAAATATTATCTCTGTCTTTTCTATAACAGCCATTGGAACAAGTGTGAGATGATATTGCATTCTTATTTTGATTGATATTTCCCTGATTATTAATGAATTTGGCATATTTTCATGTCTTTGTTGGTTATTCATAATTCTTCTTTGGAAATGTCTATTGAGTTCCTATCACAGTTTTATAATCAGGTCGTTTGCTGATTTTTTGCTATTGGGTTTTATACATTCTTTGTGTATTTGATTAATAAACTTTAATAAGATATTATTTGCAATATTTTCTCCCTTTATTTAGATTCCCTTTTTATTTTGTTGATAGTTTTCATTGTTCTTCATAACTTTTTAGTTTGATGTAGTACATTTGATTGTTTTTGCTTTTATTGCCTTTGCTTTTAGTGTCAAGTTAAAAAATTATTGTGAAGAATGATGTCATGGACTTTTTCTACTATGTTTTCTTCTAGGAGAGTTTTTAAAGTTTTTATTTTAATTCCAATTACTTAATATGCACTGTTATATTAGTTTCAGGTGTACAATATACTGATTAAACAATTCCATATCACCCAGTGTTCATCATGACAAATGCACCCCTTAATCCCCATCACCTATTTCACCCATCCCCCAACTCACCTCCCCTCTGGTAACCATCAGTTTGTTCTCTAAACTTAAGAGTTTGTTTCTTGCTTTGTCTCTCTTTCTTTCTCTTTTCCCTTTGCTCATTTGTTTTATTTCTTAAATTCTACATAGGAGTGAAAACATATAGTATTTGTCTTTCTCTGATTAACTTATTTCATTTAGCATTATACTCTCTAGCTCCATCCATGTCCTTACAAATAACAATATTTTATTCTTTTTTATAGGTGAATAGCATTCCAGTACACACACACACACACACACACACACACACACATATGGTCAATGGATGTGTCAATGGACACAAGGACTGCTTCCATAATTTGGCTATTGTAAATAATGATGCAATAAATATAAAGGTGCACACATCCCTTTGAATTATTATTTCTCTATTTTTTGGTAAATACCAAGTAGTGAAATTTCTGAGTCATAGGATAGTCCTATTTTAATTTTTTTGAGGAACCTCAATACTGTTTTCCACAATGGTTGCACCAGTTTACATTCCCACCAACAGTACAAGAGGGTTCCTTTTTCTCCACATTCTGGCCAGTACCTGTTGTTACTTGTGTTGTTGCTTTTAGCAATTCTGATGGGCATGAGGTGATAGTGCATTATAGTGTTAATTTGCATTTCATGGATGATAAGTGAGGCTGAGCATCTTTTTATGTGTCTGTTGGCCATCTGGATGTATTCTTTTTTTAAATTTTTGTAATGTTTATTTATTGTTTTGAGACAGAGACAGAGAGACAGAGACAGAGTGCGAGTGGGGGAAGGGCAGAGAGAGATGGAGACACAGAATCCAAAACAGTCTCCAGGCTCTGAGCTGTCAGCACAGAGCCCGATGTGGGGCTTGAACCCACAAACAGCAAGATCATGACCTGAGCCAAAGTTGGATGCTAAACTGACAGAGCCACCCAGGTGCCCCTGGATGTCTTCTTTAGAGAAATATGGTTTATGTCTTCTGCCCATTTTCTAATTGGATTATTTGTCCTTTAAGTGTTGGTTTTATAAGTTCTTTATATATAAAGATACTTTATACTAACCCTTTATTGGGTATATCATTTGCAAATATTTTCTCCCATTACATAGGTTACCTTTTAGTTTTGTCGATTGTTTCCTTCACTTTGTAGAAGATTTTTATTTTGCAAAAGTCCCAATAGTTTATTTATCCTTTTGTTTCTCTTACTTCAGGGAACCAATCTGGAAAAAAGTTGCTATGGCTGATGTTACAGAGGTTACTACCTGTGTTCTCTTCTAGGATTTTCATGATTTCAGGTCTCACATTTTAATCCATTTTGGATTTATTTCTTGTGTGTGGTGTAAGAAACTTGATCAATGTCATTCTTTTTCATGTTACTGTCCAGTTTTCTCAACATCATTTGTTGAAGAGACTGTCTTGTTCATTGGATATCCCTTCCTGCTTTTTTGAACATTATTTGATCATATAATTATGGGTTTATTTCTGTATTCTCTGTTCTGTTCCCTTGATCTATATATCTGGTTTTTGGCTAGTATCATACAGTTTTGAACAACAGTTTTTTAATATAAATTGAAGTCTGGAATTATGATGTTTTTAGCTATGCTTTTCTTTTTCAAGATTGCTTTTGTTATTCAAAGTCTTTTGTGGTTCCATACAAATATTGAGATTATTTGTTCTAGTTCTGTAAAAAATGCTGGTATTTTTATAGGGATTGCATTAAATGTGTAGATTGCTTTAAGTAGTATAGACACTTATACAATATTTCGTCTTATAATCCATGAGCTTGGAATATCTTTCCATTTTTTGTGTCATCTTCAATTCCTTTCCTCAGTGTTTTATAGTTTTTTTAGGGTATCGGTGGTTCACCACTTTGGTTAGGTTTATTCCTAGGTATCTTATTATATTTAGTGCAGTTGTAAATGGGATTGTTTTCATAATTTCTCTTTCTTCTGATTCTATATGGGTGTATAGAAATGCAAAACAGATTATTGTACATTGGTATTGTATCCTACAACTTCACTGAATTCATTGTTCTGTTCTAGCAAATTTTGGTTGAGTCTTTGGGGTTTTATACATATATATATATATGTATATATATATAATGTCATGTCATCTGCAAATAGTGAAACTTTTACTTCTTTATTGATTTGGATTTTTTTTTTTTTGCTTCTTTTTGTTGTTATATTGATGTGGCTAGAACTTCTAGTACTATGTTGAATAAAAGTGGTAAAATTAGGGGCGCCTGGGTGACTCAGTCAGTTACATGTTTGGCTCAGGTCATGATCTCACAGTTCATGAGTTCCAGCCCCACATCAGGCTCTCTGCTATCGGCATGGGGCTTGCTCACTTTGAATCCTCTGCCCCCTCTCTCTCTGCCTCTCCCCTGCTTGTTCTCTCTCCCTAAAAATAAATAAACTTTTTTAAAAAGGGGTAAAAGTGTATATCCTTGTCAATTCCCGACAACAGGGGACAAGCTCTCAGTTTTTCCCCATTAAGCATGATGTTAGCTGTGGGTTTTTCATATACGGCCTTTAATAAGTTGAGGTATGATCCCTCTAAACGTACTTTGTTGAGGATTTGTATCATGAATGGATTTTATACTTTGTGAAATGCTTTTGGGGAGGGGTCAACATGGTGGAGAAGTAGGAGGACCCGAGGTTCCCAAATTCTTCAAACACAGCAGTTTTGAGTCCAGAAGACTTGGAATTCCAGGAATCCGGGCTATAGAGTAACAAAAACATCTCTAGGGGCCATAGGTGGGCCATAGGTGCATGATAGCAAACTAGGAGAGATAAAACAGGTGGCATAGGCATGGAGGGGAGCAATCCCCCATCTGTGGAGAGACAAAAGAAAGAGAAAAAGGCTGTGGAAGTGTAGGATTGTATTTGGACAAGAGGAAAACCACAGACCTAGGAAAAGAAAAAATGGAGAAAGAACCAATTTCTAACCACAGGGCTTTCTCTGGACTGGGGCCAGCTACCCTGTTCATGCACCTGGGGAGGTGGGGAACCAGCTCCGAGCTCAGTAGGGAACTCAGAGGCACAGTCTGAGAGAGCAGTCCCCTCCCTTGAGTGCTGTGTGAAGAAGACAAATAGCTGTTCCAAGGACAAAAGACCCTGCAGGCACCCACCAGCCAGATATCTTTTGTCAGCTGGCTGGGTGGACTGGCACTACCTGGAACCAGGGTGCACAGAGTGAGATCCTTTAAGACATCAGGGTTTGAATCCCAGCCGAGCACCTGAGAGGCAAAGGAGACTGTAGAGCAAAAGAAACTTGTGCACTTACACCCACATTACACTGTGAGGATGACCTAAACAGAGTGATTTGGGACACCCAGTGCCAAGGAGGGTGTAGAGACTAAGGTGTTGTCATTTTTCTCCCCATCACCAACAAGGTGGCGCTTCAGGGAACAGAGAAGGGGCCCACAATGGAAGCAGGACCCGCTTACACCAAACCACACCTCTCCATGCCTGGTAACTGCATATCTAACAGAATAAGATTGACACTGACCAAACCAGACAGCCCCTCCTACAGACCAGCAGAGCCACAGGTTCCAAGGCACCATCAGATATCTGTCCAGCAGTTTTGAATTTTCTGATTTGGTTCTTGGTCAATTTTTATTTTACATACATTTTCTCTCCTTTTCTTCCATTTTTTCCTCTTATTTCTTCCCTTCTCTAGGCTGGTTATTCTGGTTGTTGGCTTGTTAAAGCAGACATTTTTTATCTGTTTTTTCAGACCTCTTCTGCATCCCCTTCTAATTTATTTTCCTCTCTCTCTCTCTCTCTCTCTCTCTGGATTAAGCCATATAGTTTCTCTGATTCTCTGCCTGGTAATTTTTTTTTCTTTTCTCGTTCCCCACCCCTGTCATTTCTCTCTTTGTATGGGTTAGGCTTCTTCCACCACCACCATCCCCCCTTTTTCAAAAAATTTTCCAGGGTTACTTCAAAGCACACCTGCTGGAAGGTCCAAACTATCACTGCAAGTAGGGAGATAAAGCGACCAGAGTCACAACAACAGAGAGCACACAAAACAGTCCAAAAACACTTCAAGAATGTCCAGGCCCTTGAAAGTGTATGAACACTTTTTAATATGGTAGTGCTTGCAGGTGTAGGACACAGAACAAGCTATTAAACCACGTAAGGGAAATAAAACTAGCCAAAATTATGAAACAGAATAATTCTCAAAAGAAATCCCAGGAAAAAATGACAGCTAGAGAATTGCTTAAAGCAGATATAAATAATATATCTGATCAAAACTGTAGAATAACAGTCATAAGATTAAGAGCTAAGCTTAAGGGGCATCTGGGTGGCTCAGTCTGTTGAGTATCTGGCTTTGGCTCAGGTAATGATCTCACAGTTTGTGGGTTCAAGCCCTGCATCAGGCTCTGTGTTGACAGCTTAGAGCCTTGAGCCTGCTTCGAATTTTGTGTCTCCCTCTCTCTGTGCTCCTCCCCTGCTCATGCTCTGTCTCTCTTTATCCTTAAAAAATAAATAAAAACATGAAAAACATTAAAAACAATAGCTGGGCTTGAAAAAAGCATAGGAGACAGCAGAGAATCTATTGCTTTAGAGATGAAGGAAATAGTCACAATTAATTAAGAAATGCTGCAAATAAGGTGCAAAATCAGCTAGATGCAGTAACAGCAAGGGTGGAGGAAGAAGAGGGGAGAATAAGTAAAATAGAAGGTAAAATTATGGAAAATGAAGTCAAGAAAGTATTTTCTTATTAAAATACTAGACCATGAAGAGAGAATTAGAGAACTAAGTGATTCAATGAAACGCAATAATATCCGTATCATAGGAGTTCCTAAAGAAGAGAGAGAGAAAGGGGCAGAGGTTTACTTGAACAAATTAAAGCTGAGAACTTCCCTAATCTGTAGAAGGAAGCAGACACCCAAATCCAGGAGGCATAGAGAATTCCCTTCAGATTTAACAAGAATAGGTCTTCTCCATGGCATATCATAGTGAAACTGGCAAAATACAAAGATAAACAAATAATTCTGAAGGAAGCCAGGACAAACAAACCTTAACCTACGAGGGTGAAATGCTGTTTCTTCATCTACTGAATAATCATATGGTTCTTATCCTTTCTCTTATTGATGTCGTGTCACACTGATTTCAAGTGTGTTGAAAACTTGAAAACCAGGAATAAATCCCACTTGATAGTGGTGAATAATTTTCTAAAATGTATAATTGGATTTTGTTTGCCAGTATTTTGTTGAGGATTTTTGCATCTATGGTAATGAGAGATATTGGTCTGTAGTTCTCTCCTCTGGCAGTGCCTGTTTTTTGTTTGTTTGCTTGCTTTCTTGCTTGCTTGTGTGTTTCTTTGTTTTTTTTGTTTGTTTTTTCAGAAAGAGATAGAGATCAGGGGAGGGGCAGAGAGAGAGAAAGAGAGAGAGAGAAAGAATCTCAAGCAGGTTCCACATTGTTAGCATACAGCCCAATGCAGGTCTCAAACTCACAAACTATGAGATCATGACCTGAGCTAAAATCAAGAATCGGATGCTTAACCAACCATCCAGGCACCCCTCTTCTAGTGGTGTCTTAATCTGGCTTTGGTATCTGGTAATGCTGATCTCATACAATGAATTTGAAAGTTTTCCTTCCTTTTCTATTTTTTGGAATAGTTTGAGAAGAAATGTATTATTAACTCTTCAAATGTTTGGTAGAATTCAACTGTGAAGCCATTTGGTAGTTACTTTTGTTTGTTGGGAGTTTGTGTTTTTGTTTTTGTTTTTCTGTTTTTTAGTTTGTTGTAGTTTTTACTGATTCTATTTCTTGGCTGGTAATCAGTCTGATCAAATTTCCTATTTCTTCCCCTTTCAGTTTTGGTAGTTTATATGTTTCTAGGAATGTAACCATTTCTTCTAGGTTTTCCAACTTGTGTCATACAGTTTTTCATATTATTCTTTTTTTTTTTATTTTCGTGGTGTTAGTTACTATGTCGCCTCCTCTATCATTTGTAATTTTATTTACCTGTGTCTTTGCTGCTTGCTTGTTTGTTTTTTCCTGATAAGTATGACTACAGGTTTATCAATTTCAATGACTTTTTTTCAAATAATCATTTTCTGGTTTTATTGATCGGTTTTATTATTATTTTTGCTTCTATATTATTTATTTCTGCTCTAAAATTTATTATTTCCTTCCTTCTGCTATTTTTACTTTTTTGTTGTTCATTTTCTAGCTCCTTCTGGTGTGAAGTTAGGTTGTTTATTTGAGATTTTTCTAGCTTCTCTTGGTAGGCTTGTATTGCTCCAAACTTCCCTCGTAGAACAGTTTTTGCTGCATCCCAAAGGTTTTGAACCATTTTATTTTTCACTTTCATTTGTTTCCATGTAGTTTTTTATATCTTCATTTATTTCTGGTTTACTCATTAATTGTTTAGTAACATGTTATGCAACCTCCATGTATTTGTGGTCTTTCCAGATTTTTCCTGTGGTTGACTTATAGTTTCATAGTGTTGTGTTCAGGAAAAATGCATGATATGACTGTTCTTTTTTAATTTCTTGAGGCTTCTTTTCTAGCTTAATATGTGATTGATTATGGAGAATGTTCCTTGTGCACTTGAAAAGAACGTGCATTCTGCTGTTTTAGGATGGAATATTCTGAATATATCTATTAAATCCATCTGATCCAGTGTGTAATTCAAAGTCATTGTTTCCTTATTGATTTTCTGTTTAGATGATCTATTGATGTAAGTGAGGTGTTAACATTTGTTATCCTTATCATATTATTGTGAGTTATCTCCTTTATGTTTATTATTAATTGCTTTATGTATGTGGGTGCTTTCATATTGAGTACATAAATATTTACAATTGTTATATCTTCTTGTTGGAATGTCCCCTTTATTATTATATAGTATTCTTCTTTGTCTTTTGTTACACTATTTAAAGTCTATTTTTGCAGGGGCACCTGGATGGTTAAATCAATTAAATGTCTGATTTGGCTCAGGTCATGATCTCATGGTTCACAGGCTTGAGCCCTGCATCAGGCTCTGCACTGACAGTAGAGAGCCTACTTGGGATTCTCTCTCTCCCTCTCTCTGCTCCTCCCCCACTCACTCTCTTTCTCCCAAAATAGATAAATAAACTTTTTTAAAAAAAGTCTATTTTTGCAATATAAATATTGCTACTCTGGCTTTATTTTGAAATCCATTTGCATGAAACATGTTTCTCCATCCTGTCACATTCATTCTGCAAGTGTCTTTCAGTCTAAAACGAGTCTCTTGCAGGCAGAATATAGATGGATCTTGTCTTTTTATCCATCCTGACATTCTCTGTCTTTCAATGATATGTATTTATTGCCATTTTATTAGCTGTTTTGTGGCTGTTTCTGAAGGTTTTTTCTGATCCTTTCCTGTTTTCTTTTCATTGTGTGTTAGTTTCTTTAGTGATATATTTGGATTTCTTTGTCTTTGTTTTTTTTGCATATTTTTAAATTTTCTATTTAAATTCCAGTTAGTTAACATATAATGTAATATTAGTTTCAGGTATACAATACAGTGAATCAACATTTGCATACAACAGCTGATGCTCATCACAAGAAGTGCACTCCTTAAAACCCAACACCTACTTAACACACCCAGCCACCCACCTCCCTTCTGGTAACCATCAGTTCATTCTCTACAGTTAAGAGTCTGTTTCTTGGTTTGCCTCTCATTTCACCCCCATGATAGTTTATTATATTTCTTAAATTCCACATATGGTTGTCTTTCACTGATTGACTTATTTTGCTTAGCATAATACTCTGTGTTCCATCCATGTGTTTACAAATGACAAAATTCTATTCTTTTTTATGACTGAGTTGTATTTCATTGTGGATACACACACACACACACACACACACACACCATCTTCTTATTAGTGGTTTTTATTTGTGGTTACTATTAGGTCTGTGTATAACATCTGCATATAGCAGTCTATATTAAGTTGATGGTTGTTTAAGTTTGAACCCATTCTTTTCACCTCTTCTCCCCACATTTTAGGTATATGGTGTCATGTTTTACATCCTTTTTATTTTATGACTTCCATGACTGATTTTTTACAGAAATACTAAATTTAATGCTTTTGTGTTTCCTACATTTATGCTATCACTTTTGTTCTCTTTTATACTTCAATTGTCCACTTTAATATTTTTTGTAGGGCTGATTTAGTGATTACGATCTTCTTTAGTTTTGTTTGTCTAACAAACTCTATTTCTCCTTCTAATCTGAATGATAGCCTTGCTGGAGAGAATATTCTTATATCATGCCACTCCCTTCTTGCTTGGAAAGTTACTCCTGAAATATCCTTTGATAGCCTTAGAGAGTTTCCCTTATATGTAACTATCTTTTGTTTTGCTGCTTTAAAATCATTTTTTATCATTATTTTTGTCATTTTAATTACAATATGTCTTGGTGTGGATCAACTTGTGTTGATTTTGTTAGGGGTTCTCTGTGCCTCCCAGTTCTGGATATCTGTTTCCTTCACCAGGTTGGGGAAGTTTTCAGTACTTTCTTCCAATAAATTTTCTTCTCCTTTTTTCTCTTCTTCTGAGACTCTTATAATACAAATATTATTATGTTTGATGGAGTCAGAGTTCCTTAAGTCTGTTCTTGTTTTGCATAATTAATTTCTTTCACTTTTGTTAAGTTTTATTACTTTCCATTACTCTGTCTTCTAGGTCATTAATTCATTCCTCTGATTCTTCTATGCTGTTGTTCATTCCATCAAGCATATTTCTCATTTCCTTTATTTAGTCCTATATCTCTGCTATGGTATTCCTTATCTCCATCTTAAGGTTCTCACTAATGTCTTCCACTCTTTTTTCAAGCCCAGTGACAATTTTATGATCATTACTTTAAATATTCTATCAAGCATATTCTTTATATATGCTTCACTTAGATCTCTGGCCATGGCCTTGTCCTTTTCCTCCATTTGGGTCAAATTCCTCTGTCTTCTCATTTTGTCTCAGTTTCTGTGCCTGCTTCTGTTTGTTAGGTGTTAGGAAAGCCAGCTGAATCTCCTATTCTTGAGGATATTGGACTTATGAAGAAGAGTTCCTATAATGCCTTGCAGTGTATTGTCCCCTATTCCCCAGGTCCTAGTGCTTCAGGGAGTGTCTCCAATGTGTGCTTTGTTATTGTGTCCTGTCCACTTTATCCGTCAGGCCAATAATCTCTAGAGGCTCCTTTTGCCTGCAGTGGGCACTGTTTTGTCCTGGTCTGAATGTGGCAAGTTTTAATTAGTTGTGCTCTTGTCTGCTTGTGAAATGAGACCTGTTAACACTTCCACTGGAATCAAGGCCCAGTAAAACTCCCAAGTCAGGAGATGAAGTTTGTGCAGGGATATAGGTGGGTCTCTGGGGAGGGACCCATCCACATTTGTAATGTGTCAAGAGTGACTTGGAAGGGTGGTTCCACCAAAGCACAAGGGCAGGGGTTGGTCTTGGTGTAAGTTAGACAGACAGTGTGGGTGATGTGCTTATGCTGTAGGTTGGGGTAAGTAAATGGCACCTGCCAGTTTGCTCCTGGAGGGGTCTGCATGAATGCTGCCTCCCTGGGACATGCTCTGAGATGATCAAATGACCTTCTCACTCTATGCCCCAGGTGCTCTTCAGATGTTTCTTTACATGCTGCATGTCTGTGGGGTGTTTACCCTACCTTCTCTCCAAGAGAAGCCTCACTGCCTCCAGGTTCTCCTAATTCCAAGCCCACTGACCTTTAGAACTCAAGGTTTTAAGCTCTGCTGGTTGCACGAACTCACAAAATTCAGCCCCTCTCACTTTCCAAGCTAATTGTTGTGGGATTCAACTTCCCAGTGCACTCCTCTGCATGTTAGTCTGTCTCTTGCAGTTCTCCATGACCATGGCTGCCTCCCCACAGCAAGCAGTCATATTTTTTTTTCCCAAACCACATCTCCACACTTCCTACCTTCTTCAGTGTAGATTCTTCTTTACCTTTAGTTGTGGAGTTTGTTCTGTTAGTCTTCAGGTAAATTTCTGGAGGCCATCCTAAAGTCTTCTTACTCCACTGTCCTCTCTCTCAAGGTATCTATTTTTTTCCTAGGAGTTTTATGGAATCAGCTCTTATAGTCAAAGTAAATTTATAATTTTTCAATAATTATGTTGTATAGTGTTTTGTTTTATAACATGCTTTATGGTAATTGTGTTTCGTAATATCTATGTAAAAATAGTTCAACATACATTTTTGTAACTTGAAACCTTAAAGCTTTACTGTTAAGGGAAACAATGTGTAATCACTGAATACCTAGATAATGTCAATGTAAGAGAAAATATTCAAATATTAATTGTTGAACATAATTTTACGTATTCTTGGCATCTTGTTTTCATATGGCATAGAGAATCTTAATGTATTAGATATTTCTAAACATGAGAAAATGTAGTCTGTAAAAGGCATAGAAATTTATGAAATGATGTAACCATAAATTTACTACAAAATGTAGCACATGCCAGAAAGTTAACCATTGCTTATGTCCTGGTTTTCTTTCTATAGAAAGGAGAATATTGATTTAAAATTCTAATTATTAGGGACAAGAGTTAAGATGGCAGAACATGGTTAACCCATGGTATGGGTACCCTGAGCTTGTCTTCTCCCTAAAACACAGCTAGATTAGTACCAAAACTTTTGAACACCTAGGAAATTTACCTGAGGATTAACACAAAAATCTTCATAGCTTGAGCCACAAAACATGGCAAGTATGCAGTGGAGAGAGGTGAATTGGGAAAGAGAAAATTCATGGAGGGCAGGGAGCTAATTTTGCAGAACAGAGGACAGAGAGAAAGAGAAAGGGGGAGAGTGTGGCACATGGGGATTGCTCAAGGAAAGCACTCCCCCAAAAAATAGCTGGAGTGAGAACACTAACAGGGTACTGAGCAACAACAAAAATGTTCCATAAAACCATTGACAGGGAGAAAGGAGAGCATTTCAATACCAACAGGATTCTATAAACAGTGGCCATAGAGCCTCCCCTTGGGCAACATTCCCAGCAGAACCCAGAGAACAGCCACGTTTTCTGGTATTGGGACAAAGATGCCAAGAGTACGGCACAACCTGGTGATGGCTATGCTGTGATCTGCCGTAATCGTTGAAACTCTGCCACTGAGCAATCACATGAACATATTCTGGGGCAAGCCAACACCCACCCATTGCTTAGCAAGACCCTTCCACAGAGAGTCAGTGCGGGTTTCAGCCACAGGGGTCTCTGAAGTGTGAGGTTTTTGAACACAACCTTATCGGAGATAAAACTCTTGATGGAAGTGTTGCTGAGCAGGCAGACAGCTTGGAAACGGACATGGTAGAGTCAGGAAGTGGATGGAGGCCTGAGACAGAGTAGGGGTGCTTGATTGCGGGTCATGAGGGCACAAACTTCCTTCACCAGAGACTGGGGATCTGGGTGCAGCCATTTTCACCTCTACCTTGCACGCATATGTGCACACGCACATGGATCCACCCCAGTAAGCTAAGCAGCACCAACTAATGGAGAATGGAGCCATTATACCATGACCCACCCAATTGCACCCCCCAGACACATTGCCCAGAAGACTAGCACAAACCCATTCACCTGCTTAGTGTATAGACTATAGTGTGCTTTAAAGTTTAAGTTCTAGGGGAAACTGGATGTAACTTCATCTAAGTTTCATTCTGTTTGCTGGGTCACTTATTTATTCATTTTCATTGTTTCTGTTTTTCCTTAAATTATTTTTTTCTTTCTTTCCTTTCTCTTTCTTGGATACAGAAAGAACAAATTCTTTTTTAAATCTTATATATTTATTTATTTAAATTGTTTATCCTATTTTATTTTCTTTATTTTATTTTATTCTATTTTGTTATTTTTTAATTTTTAATTTTTTTCTTAACTTCTTTTTCTTTCCTTTCCCTTTTTTCTCTATTCTACCAAACTTATTTCACCAAGCAGACAGAAACACACCAAGATATAACTTCTTTTATTTGATTTTTGTTTTGTTTTTGTTTCAATTGTATTAATTTTTGTCTTCCTCCAAAATGAGATGAAGGAATTCACTCTGAAGAAAGAACAAGAAGAAATAACAGCCAGGGATTTAATCAACATGGATATAAGTAAGATGTCTGAACTATAATTTAAAACCATGATTATAAGAATAACAGCTGGAATTGAAAAAAGCATAAAAGATACCAGAGAATCCCTTTCTTCAGAAATAAAAGAACTAAAATCTAGTCAGGCCAAAATTAAAAATGCTATAACCAAGATGCAATCTGGAATGGATTCCACGACAACAAGGATGGATGAAACAGAGCAGGACATCAGAAAGATAGAAGATAAAATTATGGACAATAATGAAGCAGGGAAACAAAGAGAAAAAAAGGCAAAGATCATGACACACGACTTAGAGAACTCAGTAATTTATTACAAAGGATTAACATTCTAATAATAGAAGTCCAAGAAGATGAAGAGAGAGAAAAGGGGCATAAGGTTTATGTGTCCAAATTGCAACAGAAACTAACCTAATCTGGGGAAGTAGATAGACATCAAAAACCATGAAGCACAAAGATCTCCCATTAGATTCAACAAAAATGAATCATCACCAAGGCATATCATAGTCAAATTCACAAAATACAGAGATAAGGGAAGAATTATGAAAGCAAAAGGGAAAAAGAAGTCCTTAACCTACAAGGGAAGATAGATTAGGTTCACAGCAGATCTATCCACAGAAACTTGGCAGGCCAGAAAGGAATGGCAGGATATATTCAACAAGCTGAATGGGAAAAATATGCAGCCAATAATTCTTTATATAACAAGGCTGTTATTCAGAATAGAAGGAGGGATAAAGACTTTCCCAGACCAACAAAAGCTAAAGGTGTTTGTGACCACTAAACCAGCCTTGCCAGAAATTTTGAGGGGGAACTGGGTGGAGAAAAGACAAGAAAAAAACGAAAAATAACAAAAGAAACAAAACTAGAAAGGACTGGAGAACTTCATCAGAAACTCCAACTCTACCGGCAACACAAAGACACTAAATTCATATCTTTCAATAATCACTCTAAAGGGTTTTTTTATGTTTATTTGTTTTTGAGTGAGTGAGAGAGAGAGACAGAGACAGAGACAGAGAGACAGAGAGACAGAGAGAATGTTCAGGGGAAGGCAAAGAGAGGGAGACAAAGAATCTGAGGGAAGCTCCATGCTCTGATCTGTCCACACAGAGCCCAGCAGGTTGGAACTCATGAACCATGAGATCATGACCTGAACCAAAGTCAGATGCTCAAATCACTGAGCCACCCAGGCGCCCCTCAATAATCACTCAAAATGTAAATGGACTAACTCCTCCAATCAAAGGACAGAGTGTCAGAATGCATTAAAAAAGAAAACCATGATCCATCTATATGCTGCCTACAAGAGACTTAGTGTAGCTCTAAAGACACCTGAAGATTGAAAGTAAGGGGGGTGGAGAACCATCTATCATGCTAAAGGACATCAAAAGAAATCAGGAGTAGCTCTACTTATATAAGACAAACTAGATTTTGAAAGAAAGATTGTAACATATTAAGAAGGGCTTTTTATCATAATTAAGGGATCTATCCACTAAGAAGACGTAAAAATTGTAAGTATTTATACCCTTAACTGGATAGCACCCAAATATATAAATCAATTCATCACAAACACAAAGAAGATCATTGATAATAGACGCTAATAGTAGGGGACTTCAACACGTCATTTAAAACAATGGACAGATCATCTAAGCAGAAAATGAACAAAGAAACAATGGCTCTGAATGACACACTGGACCAGATGGACTTAACAGATATATTCATAACATTTCATCTTAAAGGAGTAGAATACACATTTTTCTCGAGTGCACAAATAACATTCTCCAGAATAGATCATATATACTGGGTCACAAATCAGCTCTCAACAAGCATGAAAAGATGGATATCATACCTTGCATATTTTCATACCACAGTGTATGAAACTTGAAATCAACCACAAGAAAAAATTTGGAAAGACCACAAATACCTGGAGATTAAAGAACATTCTACTAAAGAATTAATGGGTTAACCAAGAAATTAAGGAGGAAATTTAAAAGTACATGGAAGCCAATGAAAATGAAAACACGACAGACCAACACTTCAGGGATGCAGCAAATTTGGTCATAAGAGGGATGTACATAGCAATCTAGACCTTCCTAGAAGAAGGAAGAAGGGCTCAAATAAACTAAACTTACACGTAAAGATTCTGGAAAAAGAACCGGCACCTTTGTGGTTTTGGATAAAGCCCCAAAACCACAGAAGAAGGGAAATAATAAAGATTAGAGCAGAAATCAATGGTATCAAAATTAAAAAAAAAAAACCAGTAGAACATATAAATGAAACAAGGAGCTAGTTTTTTGAAAGAATTAACAAAATTGATAAACCCCTAGACAAATTGATCAAAAAGAAAAAGGAAAGGACCTAAATAAGTTAAGTCATGAATGAAAGATGAGTTATCACAACCAATACCACAGAAAAAACAAGCAATAATAAGAGGATATTATGAGCAATTAATGTCAACAAATTGGGAAATCTAGAAGAAATGGACCAATTCCTAGATGCATATGAACCACTAAACTGAAATAAGAAGAAATAGAATAAATGAAAAGACCCATAATCAGTAAAGAAATTGAATCAATAATAAAAAATCTCCCAACAAACAAGTGTCCAGGGCCAGATGTCTTTCCAGGGAAATTGTACCAAATATTTAAAGAAGAGTTAACATCTATTCTTTTGAAGCTGTTCCAAAAAATAGAAATGTAAGGAAAACTTACAAACTCATTCTATGAAGCCAGCATTACCTTGATTCCAAAACCAGACAAAGACCACACTAAAAAGGAGAACTACAGACCAATTTCCCTGATGAACATGGATGAAAAAATCTTCAACAAGATACTATCCAACAGAATCGAACAATACATTAAAATAATTATTCACCATGACCAAATTGGATTTATACCTGGGATGCATGGCTGGTTCAATAACTGCAAAACAATAAATGTGATACATCACATCAATAAAAGAAATGACAAGAACCACATGATCCTCTCAATAGATGCAGAGAAAACATTTGACAAAATACAACATACACTCTTGATAAAAACCCTCAAGAAAGTAGGGATAGAAGGATCATACCTCAAATTCATAAAAGCTTTATATGGAAGACCCATCGCTAATATCATCCTCAATGGGGAAAAACTGAGAGCTCCCCCCCTAAGTTCAGGAACATGACAGATTTGTCCACTCTAATCACTATTATTCAATATAGTGTGGAAGTCCTAACCTCAGCAATCAGACAATAAATAAATAAATAAATAAATAAATAAATAACAAAAAATAAATAAGTAAAAGTCATCTAAATAAGCAAGAAGGAAGTCAAACTTTCACTCTTCACAGACTACATGACACTCTATATGGAAAACTCCACACACAAAAAAGTGCTAGAACTGATACATATAGTCAACAAAGTCGTAGGATATAAAATCAACATACAAAAATCAGTTGCATTTCTATATACCAATAACGAAGCAGCAGAAAGAGAAATCAAGGAATCAATCCCATTTACAATTGCACCAAAACCCATAAAATACCTAGGAATAAATCTAACCAAGGAGGTAACAGATCTGTATGCTGAAAACTATAGAAAGCTTAAGAAAAAAATTGAAGAAGACACAAAAAAATAGAAAGAAATATTACATGTTCATGGATTGGAAGAACGAACATTTTTTTAAATGTTTTTATTTTTGAGAGAGAGAGAAACAGAGCCATGAGCAGGGGAGGGGCAGAGAGAGGGGGGAGACACAGAATATGAAGCGGGCTCCAGGCTCTGAGCTGTCAGCACAGAGCCCGACGCGAGGCTCAAACTCACAGAGTGTGAGATCATGACCTGAGCTGAAGTTGGATGCTCAACCGACTGAGCCACCCAGGTGCCCCAAGAATGAACATTGTTAAAATGCCGATACTACCAAAAGCAATCTACATATTCAATGCAATCCCTATAAAAATAACACCAGGTTTCTTCACAGAGCTAGAATAAGCAATTCTAGAATTTGTATGGAACTAGAAAAGACCCCAAATAGCCAAAGTAATGTTGAAAAAGAAAACCAAAGGAGGCATCACAATTCTGGACTTCAAGATGCATTACAACGTTGTAATCATCAAGACAGTATGGCACTGGCACAAAAACAGACACATAGATCAATGGAACAGAATAGAGAAACCAGAAATGGACCTACAAACATATGGCCAACTAATCTTTGACAAAGCAGGAAAGAATACCCAATGGTAAAAAGACAGTCTCTTTAGCAAATGATGTTGGGAAAACTGGACAACAGCATGCAAAAGAATGAACCTGGACCATTTTCTTACACCATACACAAAATAAACTCCAAACGGTTAAAACATCTAAATGTAAGACAGGAAACCATCAAAATCCTACAAGAGAACAGGAAACTTCTTTGGCCTCACCACAGCAATTTCTTACTTGACATGTCTCCAGAGGCAAGGAAAACAAAAGCAAAAATGAACTATTGGGACCTTGTCAAGATAAAAAAAAACAAAAACAAACAAACAAACAAAAAAAACAAACTTCTGCACAGTGAAGGAAACAATCAACAAAACTAAGAGGCAACCTATGGAATGGAAGAAGACATTTGTAAATGACATATAGGATAGAGGGGTAGAATCCAAAATCTATGATGAACTTACCAAACTCTACACCCAAAAAAAAAACAATCCAGTGAAAAATGGGTAAAAGACATGAATAGAAGACTTCCAGATGGCTAACAGACACATGAAAAGACACATGAAAAGGTGCTCAACATCACTCATCATCAGGGAAATACAAATCAAAACCACAATGAGATACCCCCTCACACCTGTCAGAATGGCTAACATTAACAACTCAGGAAACAACAGATGTTGGCAAGGATTTGGAGAAGGGGGAACCTATTTGCATTGCTGGTGGGATTGCAAACTGGTGCAGCCACTCTGGAAAACAGTATCGTGGTTCCTCAAACAATTAAAAAATAGAACTACCGTACAACCCAGCAATTGCACTACTAGGTACTTATCCAAAGGATACAGAAATGCTGATTCAAAGGGCACATGTCCCCAATATTTATAGCAGCACTATTGACAATAGCCAAATATGGAAATAGCCCAAATATCCATTGACTGATGAATGGATAAAAAAGCACAGGAGAAAAAAAGAGAGAGGCAAACCAAGAGACAGATTCATAACTATAGAGAACAAACTGATGGTTACCAAAGGGAGGTGGTTGGGGGATGGGTTACATAGGTGATGGAGATTAAGGAGTGAATTTATCATGATGAGCACTGGGTATTGTAAGGCAGGGTTGTACACCTGAAACTAATATTACACTGTATGTTAACTAACAGGAATTTTTTTAATGGATTGTTTAATCTTTATTATGCCAACATGAAATCTTTAGAGAGACAGACCAGGGCTGGGGTTGTGGATCAAACATGCCAACAGGGACCGAGACACCTTCTAGATTCCATTTTCTCCATATTTAATGTGTAGCCCTTCATCTTCATGTTGTATTTCATGGGTAGTAAATTTGATCTGGTTTTTATGCTATCAAGGAGAAGTGCAATGTATGAAGAGAATAGAGCAAAAGACATTCAGTTTGCCATTTTCTATGCAAAAGCTTCCTAAGGAATGTCTGATTTTTTCACATTTACACAACTGGCATTGATTTATAAAGGAACTGGGCATTTTCTGAGTGCATCATTCAGGGAGATAAGCTTTATTTGTTTCTCTTTTTACAAGTATGCTTTTCTGTGAGAAACATAAACATGTATCTGAGTTATCTTAACATGGAGTGGATTCATCACTCACCTGCAACAAGCAATCCTAGGAAAAACAGGAAAGGATTGAAATGGTGTGTCAGCAATACTACTGAGGACTCATTCTCTTCTTAGATTCCATTCCTCTTGTCTCAATGTCTACCTGTTCCTCCTTGGTCTTCTTGAGTCACATTATAAGATGGTAGTGGTAAGTAGAGACTTCTGTCCTTTTTCAGTCTGGAATAAAATGACAGTGTGAAGGACCAATGGCAAAACCTTTCTTCTTATGGAGCTTTGCCTTCTTCTGGAAGGAAAATCCTCCTAAGAGACTTCCACCTACTTCCAATATCTCATTGGAACAACTGTCTTACTGTTGTCTTCTTGTCTTCCTGCCCACCAGGGATGTGGTTTTACCATATTACCAGCATCTTCCCTTATTAACACTATACTTGAACTAAGGCTGCTCACAGGTCAACTAACTTACTGTGTTAGTCATATTTCCTGCTTCTGCAGGGAGAGGGTGACAATGCCTTAACTCCAGTGCTTCTTTAGTTGTAATTATAGTATGGCCATTGTTGAAACTATGGAGGTAAATATACCCAATTAGCTCATTGTAAAGTCTTCTTGGATGCACACTTACTAGACCTAGGAATATGGAGTACTTATATAATCCATCTCACTACTTATGCTTCATTTTCTTATCTATTATATGAAAATAATAAAAATGATTACCTCATTCAATCTTTTGGGAATCAAATATATTAACAAATATAAAGAATAAACATTTCCTTGAGTATCAGTAAAATCACTGAAAATATATTGCCTTTACAAATATGCTCTCTGAAAAAAAAAGACAAATATGCTCTCTTTGTATTATTGTTTACATCATCTTTTTGTCCTATAGCAATTTATTCTTTGGGCACAACACTGAAGTATTTCACATTACTCTTGGCACTATCTAAATATCCCATGCTTTGGAACGGCCATAAGCCAAGACCAGGAATAGCAAAAGACAGGCTCTGTATTTGAAGAACTCCCATATCGTCATCACGGAGATGTCAGTGGGAAAGGAAAATTACCAGGATTTTCAAAACCAAATATGGAAGATGTTGGTAATAAAGGCTTTTTTTTCCCCACATAAGACCTCAATAATTAATAATAATATAACAATAATAATATTATAATAAATTCAGATATAAAATATTCACGTATAGTTCTACTTACATGGGGAAGCTTCTAAGTACATGATAAGGACACAAAGAATGCATCAGCTCTTTCCAGGTGTATTCTTTGCATAGCAGAATCATAACCTAAGTTGGAACAGGGAAAACCTGATACAGCGTTAAATCACCAGCTGGTCTGATGAGACGACTAGTGTGTGTTTTCAGTACAACAGATGGTGCCTGAAGTGTATTGCCAATGGTGGAAACACTTTAGACTGACCCACAATTAGTCACACTATTATGCAATCTCATCCCCTTGAATGTGGGTGGAACCTGCCAATGTGGTAAAGGATATCACTACCGTGATGATATGTTATATGACAAAGGTGAAGAGACACTGAAGGCATAATTAAGGTCGCTTATGTTTGGAGACATGATAAAAAAAAAAAAAAAAACATGACCACCAAATGACCCATGAAGTGGAACCGAGACACAGAGGCTCCCCCCCCACTTCCCTTCTCCTAGCCTTGGAATGTGAATTTCGCCCCCCCTTTCCTGATCCCAGAGGCTGCTCCAAGTACATAGCCTTGAGATGATGATGTGACAAAATACCTGCATAATATATGTGATTGAGCCCATGTGATTGAGGCCTTAAAGGCCTCTTTATAAATTTTAAGGCTTGGTGAGTGAATGTGGGGATCAATTCATCTTGCTGTCCCCTAAGACAAGCTTCCTATGTAAGTTTCTTTATGATTATTAAAATTGCCACCTACCAACCTGGAGTGGTCTATGTGTTTCTTCAGTATTCCCTGTCTTCTACATATGGGGTCCAGTTTCAGATTACACCAGAAAATTTCCTGAGAGGGTTGTTAACCTACAATTGGTGAGTCACCAGGAAAACAAAGACACTAGACTCAAGAAAGAGGCATCCATGGGGAAATCTTGAGTTGGCCATCAACCTCTGTGTGGGGAGAGGTGGCCCAAATTTCAGATACTTGTAGACTGCTGAATGAGTACAAGGACCCCTGGACAATGCCACATAGTCTAATGTGCTTGTTGGAAAAACTGCAAATTGCACACTGCAGCAAGGAAGGAAAACACATAGTAGCTGCAGTGGGATGGCTTCTAACTATGGTCAGTTCAGCTGGCCACCAATGCCAGGCTGTAGGCTGAAGCTCATGTCTAGAAATTTAAAAATGAGGTAAGATTAGAAAAGGGTATGAGAGTGTCCACTAGGTTGATGGCTTTAGGGCTGGTGGACAAGATGGGAGAACAGGATAAAAATTTAAAGACCCTAGTGTGCTGTCTTGTAAAGCTAGGAGGGCACAAGATGCCATGGAGTAAGATCAGGGAAGTTGTGACAAATCTTAATTAGGATGCTAAGAGGTGGAATCTCTGAAAATGATAAACATTTTAAAAAAGTATTGTGGGGGTGGTTGTCTGGCTCAGTCAGTAGATAATGTGATTCTTGATCTCAGGGTTGTAAATTCATGCCCCATGTATAAAGTAATATATAAGTAATAAAGCTAGTGGTTTACTTGGACCTCTGCCTCATCTTTCTTCTTTTATACTTTAGTCTGTGCATTCACTTCTTCCTCCACTTGGTTCTCATGGCACAGAGGTTTCCAAAAAGATGGTACTAAGATGCCAAAGATGCCAAAGATGATACATATATTATATATATTATATAATATAACTATGTAATATAGAAGAGAGAAGAGGAGCAAGGAGGAGAACAAGAGAGAAGAGAGGAGGAGAGAAGAGAGGAGGAGAAATGAGAGAGGAGAGGAGAGAGGAGAGGATGGAGAGGGAGAGAGGGAGAGAAGAAGAGATGAAGGGAGAGAAAGAGACCGAGAAAGAGAAAGAGTGAGATGGGAGAGAGGGAGAGAAATAGATGAGAGATATAAGATATAGTAAAATATATATAAATATAAATATAAATTTATAAAATATAAATATAAATTTATATAAATATAAATATAAATTTATATAAATATAAAAATATATTTATATAAATATAAAAATATATTTATATATATTATATATATTATATAATATATATATTTATATATTTAGTGCCAACTTCTTGGAAACCTCTGTGCCATGAGAACCAAGTGGAGGAAGAAGTGAATGCACAGACTAAAGTACAAAAGAAGAAAGATGAGGCAGAGATCCAAGTAAACCACTAGCTTGTGTACTCATGGAGCCACAAGGGCAGAAATAAGGAAAGCCACAGGCCAGGAATTCTGATATCAACTGTTGGACTACATGCCTACTTTCTAGAGTATGATTCAATGGATCTAAAACATCCATTGCCATCTGAACATGATGACAACCTTTGAGAGACTTGCCTTGCTCATACCAAAACAGGTCCTTTGCTCTGGACCTGTGACTTCCGGGACTAATTCCGTTTTCATTTGTGGCTGAATATAATATGTGTACAGTAAATCCCCTCTTCTGCTCTCTTACCTGAAGAAAAAACAAAAAACATAAAACAATATATGTAACATTTATATATTTTTAAAAACAAAAAATATGTATAAATATAATATACAGCATCAATTAATGAGAAAACAAAATACTACATATCTTTTGACTCTTAATACAAAGAAAAATTTTAAATAGCAATTATATCCACAACTCTTTGGAGATAAAAGTTGCATCCTTTCTCTGTCTTTAAGTTATAAATCTTTTTTGCTGCAAAACAAATTGCTTTCATTGTCAACAGCAAAAAGGAACTTATAGATATGTAAAATTTCAGGGACATAGTTGTTATTATTCCCTATTTTGTTTTGTTGTTTTGTTTTTTTAAATTTATTTACTTAAATTTGTGAGTTAACATACAGTGTAGTATTGGTTTCAGGAGTAGAACCCAGTGATTCCTCACTCACATGAAACATCCAGTGCTCATCCCAACAAGTGCCCTCCTTAATGCCCCTCAACCATTTATTTAGTCCATACCCCCACCCAACACCTCTCCAGCAACCCTCAATTTGTACTCTGTATTGAAGAGTCTCCTATGGTTTGCCTCCCTCTCTTTCTCTTATTTTTGATTCCCTTCCCCTATGTTCATCCGTTTTGGTTCTTAAATTCCACATATGACTGAAATCATATGACATTTGTTTTTGACTAACTTATTTCACTTTGTGTAATACACTCTAATTCCACCCACATTTTTGCAAAAGATAACATCCCATGCTTTTTAATCACTGAGTAGTATTCCATTGTATATGTACATACCACATCTTTTTTATACATTCATCAGTCAGTGGACATTTGGGCACTTTCCATAATTTGGTTATTGTTGATAACTCTGTTATAAACATTGGGATGCATGTACCCCTTCAAATCAGCACTTTTGTACCCTTGAATAAATACTTAGTAGTTCAAGGTACTGGGTTGTAGGGTAGTTCTATTTTTAATTTTTTGAGGAAACTCCATAGTGTTTTCCATAGTGGCTGTACCAGTATGTATTCCCACCAACAGTGCAAAAGGGTTCCTCTTTCTCCAACTACTCACCATCATCTGTGGCTTCCTGAGTTGTTAATTTTAGCCATTCTGACAGGTGTGAGGTGGTATCTCATTGTGGTTTTGATTTGTATTTCCCTGATGATGAGTGATGTTGAACATCTTTTCATGTGTCTATTAGCCATCTGGATGACTTCTTTGGAAATGTGTCTATTCAGGTCTTCTGTCCGGCAACTGCTTTTTTATTGGGGCAAGACTGACACTGAGACAATGCAGCTGGTCTCTCCTCCAGACCAGCACAGTCACCAACCCCCAGGGACCAACACACAAATCTTTTTTTTTTTTTCTTTTTTACCTCATTTTTCTTTCTTTCTTTTAGAATCAGGTTCATAGTTGTTTTTTTTTAAGTTTATTTTTTTATTTATTGTGAAAGAGAGAGAGAAAGAGAGAGTAAGTGGGGAAGGGGCAGAGAGACAGGGAGACAGAACCCCAAGCAGGCTCTGTGCTGTCAATTCAGAGCCCAATGCAGGGTTTGAACTCATTAACCATGAGATCATGACCTGAGCCAAAGTCAATAGTTGGATGCTTATCTGACTGAGTCCCCCAAGAAACCCACCTCCCCCAGGCTCATAGATTCTTATTTGCTTTTTGTCATTTCATTTTATCTTTTTGTTGGTGGGGGAGTTGTCTAGGCTATTTTATTCTTTTCTTTTTTCTTCTCTTTTTTTTTCTTGTGCTCTTTCTTTCTTTCTTCCTTCCTTCCTTTCTTTCTTTCTTTTTTTCTTATTTTGCCTTTCTTTTTCCTTGAAATCAGCCTTATAGTTTTTTGATTCTCTCTTTGTTTGTCTGTTTGCTTGTTTGTTTGTTGTTCCTGTTCCGTTTATTTTTATGGGATCAGACTACCCCCCCTTTTTCCCCCAGGGTTACATCAACAAACAAATAAAAGCACACCTAGTTAAAGGTCCAACCATTCCAACACTGCAAGCAAGGAGGAGCTCTGCAGAGGACTAACGTGAGGGAAAGAGCAGCCAAAACACAGCAGCAGAGTGTACACAGCATACACCAGAACCACTTCCTTGAGTGCCCTGGACAGTGTATGGCCCCTTTTTAATGTAGACATACTTTTAGGTGCAGGAAACATATTGAGATTTTAAAACATACAAAAGACATAAATGTAGCCAAAATGACAAGATGGAGGAATTCTCCCCAAAAGAAAGGTCCAGAAGAAATCGCAGCCAAGGACTTTCTTAAAACAGTTATAAACAATATATCTGAACTACTAGCTGGGCTTGAAAAAAGCATAGGGCCACCAGAGAAACTCTCACTGCTGAGATCAAAGACCTAAGAACTAGCGAGGATGAATTTAAAAATGCTATAACTGAGATGCAAAATAAACTAGATGCAGTGACAGAGAGGATTGAAGAAGCAGAGGAACGATTAGGCGAAACAAGATAAAAGAATGGAAAATAATTAAGCTGAAAAAAAAAAGGGAAAGAAAATTACTAGATCACAAGGGGAGACTTAGAGAACTAACTGATTCCATGAAACAAAACAATATATCATAAAAGTCTTAGAAGAGCAAGAAAAAAGGGCAGAAGAAATAACAGGAATTCAAATCGGTAAAGAAGAAGTAAAAATTGACTATTTTCAGATGACATGATACTCGATACATATAAAACCCAAAAGACACCACCAAAAAACTGCTCGAACTGACCAATGAATTCAGTAAAATCAAGGGATACAAAAATCAACGTACAGAAATCAGTTGCAATTCTATACACAAATATTGAAACAGAAGAAATATAAATTATGAAAACAATCCCATTTATAATTGTGCCAAAATAATCAAATACATACGAATAAAGAGGTGAAAGACCTGCACTCTGAAAACTATAAAACCCTGATGAAAGAAATTAAAGATGACACAAAGAAATGGAGAGACATTTCACAGTCATGGATTGGAAGAACAAATATTGTTAAAATTTCTATACTACTCAAAAAAATCTACACATTTAATGCAATCTTTATCAAAATACCAACAGTAGTTTTCACATAACTAGAATAAATAATCCTAAAATTTGTATGGAATCACAAAAGACCCTGAAAGCCAAAGCAATTTTGAAAAAGAAAAGTAGGGGCAACTGGGTGACTTAGTCGGTTAAGCATCTGATTTCAGTTGTCATGATTTCACAGTTTGTGAGTTCAAGCCTCACATCAGGCTCTGTTCTGATGGATCAGAGCCTGGAGTCCGCTTTGGAATCTCTTTCCCTCTCTCTGCCCTTCCCCTGTTTGGACTCTGTGTGTTTCTCTCTCAAAAATAAATAAACATTAAAAAATTAAAATAGAAAAATAAAAGTAAACCTAAAGGCATCACAATTCTGGACTTCAAGTTATATACAAATCTTTAGTAACCAAACAGTATGGTACTGGTACAAAAATAGACATAAAGAGTAACGAATTGAATAGCAAACCCAGAAATGAATCCACAATTATCTAGTTCATTAATTTTTGGCAAAGTAGGAAAAAATATCCAATGGGAAAAAGAGAGTCTCTTCAACAAATGGTGTTGGCAAACTGGGCAGCAAGATGAAAAAACATGAAACTGGACCACTTTCTTACACCATATACAAAAAATAAACACAAAATGATTAAAGACCTAAATGTGAGATCTGAAACCACGAAAATTCTAGAAGAGAGCACAGGTAGTAACTTCTCTGACAGGATCCATACCTGTCACAACTTTTTTTCTAGAAAAGTCCCCCGATGCAAGGGAAATAAAAGCAAAAATAAACTATTGAGACTATCCCAAAATAAAAGCTTCTTCAAAGTGAAGGAAACAATCAACAAAACAAAAAAGCAATCTACAAAATGGGAAAAGATATTTGCAAATGCCATATCTGATAAAGTGTTAGTATCCAAAATATATAAAGAACTTCTAAAACTCAACACCCAAAGAACAAATAATCCAAATTAAAAATGGACAGAAGACATGAACAGGCACTTTTCTAAAGAAGACATCCACATGGCTAATAGACACATAAAAAGATGTTAAATACTCATTATCAGGGAAATATAAATCAAACCTCAATGAGAAATCACCTCACACCTGTCAGAAGCTAAAATCAACAACACAGGAGACAAGAAGTGATAGGATGTGGAGAAAGGAACCCTCTTGAACTTTGTTGGGAATGTAAACTGATACAGCTATTATGGAAAACAGCACAGAGATTTATAAAAAAATTAAAAATAGAGCTACATTCTGATCCAACAATCACACTCCTGGGTATTTACCCAAAGAATATAAAGACTCTAAGACACTAATTCAAAGGGATACATTCAACCCTGTGTTATAGCAGCATTACCTACAATAGCCAAGATATGGAAGAGCCCAGGTGTCCATCCATAGAAATATATATATATATATATATAGAGAGAGAGAGAGAGAGAGAGAGAGAGAGAGAGAAAGAGATATAATAATCAAGTATTATTCCAACATAAAAATATATTTTAATGAGTAAAATCAAATTTGTTGATAATCTAGATTATTTTTGAATAAGATAAAGTAATAAAGCATTAAGTACTGAACATTATTTATTTATTTTTGTCTTACTATAGAAAAATTGGGGCGCCTGGGTGGCTCAGTTATTTGAGCGTCTGATTCTTGATTTCAGCTCAGGTCATAATCCCAGGGCCATGGGATCGAGCCCTGAGTTCGACTCTGTGATGAGCATGGAGTCTGCCCAAGATTCACTCTCTCTCTCTCTCTCTCTCTCTCTCCCTCCCTCTGTCCCTCTTTCTCACTCTCTCTTTAACATAAAAATTAAAAACAATTTTAGAAGAAAAACTAAAGGTAAATTTGAGTCTCTTACTAAACATGTTATGATTTATTGTAAGATTGTACTATAAAGTATGTTTATAAAAATTATAAAATATATTCATAAATTTGCTAATGTAAAGAATTCTGGGGGCACTTGTGTGGCTTAGTCAGTTAAGCATCTGAACTCAGGTTGTGATCTCACAGTTGGTGGGTTCAAGCCCCACATTGTGCTCCATGCTGACAGTGTGGAGCCTGCTTGGGATTCTCTTTCTACCTCTCTCTCTGCCCCTCTCCTGCTCATGCACCCCTCCCCCCACTCTCTCTCAAGAATAAATAAATAAATTTTTAAAAATTAAAGAAAAAAAGGATTCTGGTATAACAAACAGTTCACGATTGCTTACTACTTAGTTTAAATTAGAAATTAATGTTTCTAAGCACTAAGAATTCTAATAAGTGTATAAGACTACTGGAAATAATAGGAAGAACAGCTATGTATGTGAGGAAATTAAGATCTGTGCTTCGGGGTGGGGGGAAGGATAAGGAACAAAAATACATATTTGTTGAAGGAAAAGGAAATAATTTTGCACTAAAGTAAAACTGGTTATTTATAGAGGGAAAGTTTAAGTCAAGAACTGATTGTAAAAAAGAAAGTTGTAAAAGTTTTATTAAGGTAGAGTCTTTGGAAAGAAATTTTAGGTGTGATTCGTACTGGCTAAGATTAGGATAAATTTAAATAATTAATTAATTGCCATATCAAAAATACATTGGTGCAAAGTTTTCATTTTCTCTTTGTTAAAAGTAAAAAGTTTTCTTAAATTATTGGGCTGCTTTTCATAAGAAATTGTAAACAAAAGATATCTGCCTAAAAAAATAATGATTCTGTTTGCCAAATAGTTTATCATGCTTATAAGGTCTTTGATTATTTAAGGAGTCCTAGTCTTAATATTAAAAAAGCTAAACTTGGGGCACCTGAATGGCTCAGCTGTTTAAACATTGGACTTTTGGTTCCTGCTCAGGTCATGATCTCCTGGTTGGTGAGTTTGAGCCCTGTATCAGGCTACATACTGATGTACAGAGCTACTTGGGATTCTCTATCCCTCCTTCTTTCTCTGCCCCTCTCCCCAGCTTGCATTCTCTCCCTCTCCCTAAATAAATAAATAAATAAAACTTAAAAATAAACAAAAGAGCTAAATTTTACTCACAACTATTTAACCTTCCATATTTGCCTTTGATATCTTTTATTGACACTTTTGTTAAATGAATAAATATTGTTTCATAATGATTGTGATCCTATTTATTCAAATGTTCAAAACTCTTGATATTAGATTTTTTTTACATACTTCCCAAAAACAAATTCTAAAATAAAGTTTTTTGACTACACATAACTGAAATTTTCTAGCAGGCCCCTGGAATATTAAAAAAAAAAAATTTGTGTGATAAATTAAACTAATAAGTTTATTTGTCATATTAAGCTACATGAAAACATGGGTGCCTGGGTAGCTCAGTCAGTTGAGCATCTGACTTTGGCTCAGGTCATGATCTCAGGTTTGTGAGTTCCTGCACCACATTAGGATCTATGCCGACAGCTCAGAACCTGGGATCTGCTTCAAGTTCTGCACCTCCCTCTCTCTATGCCTCCCTTCTCATACTCTGTCTCTCTCTCTCCCTCTCTCAGAAACAAATAAGCATTAAGAATGTTTTTAAAACTTACATAAAAACATTGTCAAAGATGTGGTATTAAACCTTCTTAGATTATATTTATGTAGATATGTTATTAAAATAAGTATTCTAAAATTATGTGAAATTCCTAGAAATCTGAATTATTTAATTCATTATGTAATTACCTTGAAATGTTGCATGTCACAAAAATAACAAAATTTATTTGTCATTTGCATTGTAATGAACTCTAATCAGATCTTTAACCATGGCCATTTTTAAGTCTTGTATCATTTATAGATGCTTTTATCATTTACAGTGTTTTTCCTCAGATGCCTCTATAAAATTTTCTTGTAAATGTGCTTCATCTTCAATGAGACTCATGGAAAAAACTCTTGAGTACAGGCTTCTGATAATCTTAAGATCATAAAAATTCCCAGAACTATTGGAAAAACTGGATTCAAGCAGAACAAGTATTAACAGGGGACTGGATGGAGACATACTTTTTGTTTGTTGGTTGGTTTGTTTGAAAGATTGATGACTTTTCTTAAATATTTTATTTTTTTCCAAATGTAAGAAAACTTTTTCTCTTAAGCTAACTGACTTACAGAAATTTGAACAAAGTATACCTTCATGAACAAATTGAAACATTTATCTTTTCTCCTTACCTCAACCCTCCAGAATTCAGAAAATTTCAGTGAGTTTCTTATATTTTATGGAAATATATTTTATTACATAAGTTCAATAAGAATATGTCTTCCCCATAACAGTATACATTGGAAATATTGGTTATATTACCAAAACTGGAATGTCATATCTGAGAAAGACTTGCATAGGTTCAGATATAACCAGACAGTTTTAAGGAACTAAGGTTGATTTTATGGGGCAAATAAAGCCACCTTGGAAATATCAGCTTGATACTTTGTTTTCAGAGTTTCAAGCAGTTTTACCATGTGGGTAAAGAAGGTTGCTTCATGGAGGATGCAGGAATCTCAGGGTATTTTGGGGGGTCCTGAGAAGAGAATTCACTCAAACCTATAGGTATTTCAGGCAAGGTCTGATGGCAAATATTGGGCTTGGCTCTGGCCTCAAGAAGTTATTAAAAATTCAATCTAAAGATTCCTCATGAAAAGATACAGCAATGTTTTAAACAGTCTATATAGTCGATCTCTATTCTTTTTTTTTAAATATGAAATTTATTGTCAAATTAGTTTCCATACAACACCCAGTGCTCATCCCAACAGGTGCCCTTCTCAATACTCATCACCCACCCTCCCCTCCCTCCCACCCCCCATCAACCCTCAGTTTGTTCTCAGTTTTTAACAGTCTCTTATGTTTTGGATCCCTCGCTCTCTAACCTTTTTTTTCTTCCCCTCCCCCATGGACTTTTGTTAAGTTTCTCAGGATCCACATAAGAGTGAAAACATATGGTATCTGTCTTTCTCTGTATGACTTATTTCACTTAGCATCACACTCTCCAGTTCCATCCACATTGCTACAAAAGGCCATATTTCATTCTTTCTCATTGCCACGTAGTATTCCATTGTGTATATAAACCACAATTTCTTTATCTATTCATCAGTTGATGGACATTTAGGCTCTTTCCATAATTTGGCTATTGTTGAAAGTGCTGCTATAAACATTGGGGTACAAGTGCCCTATGCATCAGTACTCCTGTATCCCTTGGGTAAATCTCTATTCTTTCTATGCCTATGTAAATAATCAGTCCACTTTTTTTTTGTTTGTTTTTAACCAGACTTATTTTGCAAATTAGTCTTCAGTTGGCTATCTTTCGTAAAAAGAGAGGGTGATTATATAGAGAAATATGTTTCAGTAACATCTTTATAGATATTATAGTTTTTGTGTTTATTTTTGAAAGAAAGAGAGAGAGACATAGACCTTGAGCAGAGGAGGGGCAGAGAGTGAGGGAGACACAGGCCCCTCAAAAAAACACCATAGACTATGAGCTATAAACAAGGAAGATCTGTCAGATTGCTATTAACTACCATCACTCTCTGAAAATGCTTCAAGTCTGACATCTAGAAGTCTTTGTAACTAACAGCACTCAGAACTAAGAAACTGGCTATTATTTGACCCAATCATTAGCCATTGATTTTCTTTTGTTTCAGTAGAAAGGCCCCTTATGTAATCCCTAATTACTTGAACCATAGGCCTAACTTTGAAAGTATACCTACATCACTTCCTCCTGAAATGAGTTTCACTAAACTGAACTATTGTCAGGACTACAAGAGATCAATGAGATGAAACAATCTATCAGTTCAACTTTTAATATGTGAAATTTCCAATGAAGTTTTGAATGGAGAAACTGAAGGGTTCAGGACAGGACTACTACCCCCAGAGTATGCCACTTAGACATGTGGATTATTTTGAGCTAAAGGTACTTGAGAGCCTGTAAGAAACTTCCATCTCTTCTTTAATCACACAGAAAAATCTAACTTGAGGGTCTTTCCCAGAATAGGGTTATTAACAGAGATAAATTTTATCTGATTGACCCATCTGTATAGTAGAGCAAATATCTCATTACCAAACATCTACTCTCCTTATCACCCTGTGAAGTGCATTCTTTCTTCTGAAATCCCAGACCTCTACCCCTTTATTGTTAGTTGAGAATGACATGTATACATCATTTTGTCTGTGTTTGGAATTTCCATGTCTGTGTGGATTGCCCATATGTACATACACCTATTAAATTCAATTTTCTCCAGTTAATCTGTCTCATATCAACTTGATTCTGAGTCCAGATAGAAGGACCTTTGAGAGGACAGGAATTCTTGCTTCCCAACAAGGGCATATGTGAGACTGGGGATCAAAGCAGTGAGCTATTTTTGATAAGGCAAAAATACTAGTGAATCAGATTAAAGTTCTGGACATATCCTAAGTATGGCTAGCATTTGAGTTAAATATGTCTTTGACTCCAAAAATTATGGGTACCACTATAGCAGAAACAAAAGAAGGGAAGAATGCCCTTAGCGTTTTAGCCCTAGTTCTGGAATGAGGCCAAAATCTGATATACTTCCATATAGCAACAGATCCTAGCATTGTACACAGCACTCCACCAGGTAGGGCCTCTCACATAGCAGTCAACGCAGAAACCAATGAGCTTATCTTAGAAGCAGTCTGGCTGGTAATTACTCATGAGCCCTTGCAGTTAACCCTTTGCATTGACAGCCAGGCTGTTCCAAAGGGATTAATCCTAAGGCTCAGACAATAGAAAGCCAAGAAATGGATGATTACAAATAAGCCCATGTGGGGTCAAGATATGTAGAGAGACATTTGGGCCCATCTGTAAGAACCTACCTAAGGAAGCCCTCACTGTTTTCCATGTTCCAGCTCATGAGTCACTGACACCATGTAGCAATCAGGAAGCTGATACCTTAGGCTTGGATATAAATTTTAGCCATTGACACTTCAGTAGATACAGCAGATGGGTGCAGAGAAGGAATGACCATCTAAGTGCCCTGGTGAGATGGCATATTTCCGAGGATGTCAGATATCCCTTAAGTTTCAGTAATTTGGCTAGTGCAGTTATTCTAAACAACACCCAAAGCAACTGCCAAAAGAATCTGGGGCCATTCTGGCACAAAAACAGACACTTAATTAAATGGAACAGAATAGAGATCCCAGAAATGGATCCACAAATATCTGGCCAACTAATCTTTGACAAAGCAGGAAAGAATATCCAATGGAATAAAAACAGGCTCTTCAGCAAGTGGTGCTGGGAAAACTGGACAGCGACATGCAGAAGAATGAACCTGGACCACTTTCTTACACCATACACAAAAATAAACTCAAAATGGATGAAAGACCTAATATAAGACAGGAAGCCATCAAAATCCTTGAGGAGAAAGCAGGCAAAGATATCTTTGACCTCGACTGCAGCAACTTCTTACTCAACACCTCTCCAGAGGCAAGGGAAACAAAAGCAAAAATGAACTATGGGGACCTCAACAAAATAAAAATCTTCTGCCCAGTGAAGGAAACAATCAGCAAAACTAAAAGGCAACCAACAGAATGGGAGAAGATATTTGCAAACAACATATCAGATAAAGGGTTAGTATCCAAAATCTATAAAGAACTTATCAAACTCCACACCCAAAAAACAAAGAATCCAGTGAAAAAGTGGGCAAAAGACATGAATAGACACTTCTCCAAAGAAGACATCCAGATGGCCAAACGACACATGAAAAAAATGCTCAACATCACTCATCATCAGGGAGATACAAATTAAAAACCACAAGGAGATACCACCTCACACCTGTCAGAATGGCTAACATAAACAACTCAGGCAACAACAGATGCTGGTGAGGATGCGGAAAAAGAGGATCCCTTTTGCATTGTTGGTGGCAATGCAAGCTGGTGCAGCCACTCTGGAAAACAGTATGGAGGTTCCTCAAAAACTTAAAAATCGAATTACCCTATGACCCAGCAATTGCACTACTAGGTATTTATCCATGGGATACAGGTGTGGTGATTCGAAGGGACACATGCACCCCAATGTTAATAGCAGCACTATCAACAATAGCCAAAGTATGGAAAGAGCCAAATGTCCATCAATGGATGAATGGATAAAGAAAATGTGGTATATATATATATATATATATATATATATATATATATATATATATGTATATACAATGGAGTATTACCCAGCAATCAAAAAGAATGAAATCTTGCCATTTGCAACTATGTGGATGGAGCTAGAGGGTATTATGCTAAGCGAAATTATTCAAAGAAAGACAAATATCATATGACTTCACTCATATGAGGACTTTAATACACGGAACAGATGAACAAAAGGGAAGGGAAGCAAAAATAATATAAAAACAGGGAAGGGGACGAAACATAAGAGTCTCTTAAAATATGGAGAACAGACAGAGGGTTACTAGAGGGGTTGTGGGAGGGGGATGGGCTACATGGGTAAGGGGCACTAAGGAATCTACACCTGAAATCACTGTTATGCTATATGCTAACTAACTTGGAAGTAAATTAAAATAAAATAAATTAAATTAAATTAAATTAAATTAAATTAAAATATAAAAGTTAGACATAGAAAAAAATAATAAATAAATATAAATAAATAAATAAATAAATAAATAAATAAAAGAATCTGGGGCATTTGCCAGAGCTCCTGACCAGTAAGGAATTAGTAAATTGATTATATTGGCTTCCTATCCCTGAGTTAGGGTTCTAAATATGCTCTAATCTGTGTGGACACTACATCTGGCCTAACCCAAGCTTTACCTGACTGTTATGTAAACCAGGCTGCCACAATTAGGGGACTGGAGAAATTAAGTACTATGTTTGGATACCCTCATGGTATAGATAGTAATCAGAGTCATATTTCAAAGGTTAGTATATGTAATACTGGGCAAAAAAAAAGCATGACATTAAATAGAGGATCATCTCCCCTATAACCTACAAGTGACAAGGTTAATAAAAAGAAAAAAATGGGGCACCTGGGTGGCTCAGTCGGTTAAGCATTCAACGTCAGCTCAGGTCATGATCTCATGGCTTATGAGTTCAAGCCCTGTGTCAAGCTCTGTGCTGATAACTCACAGCCTGGAGCCTGCTTCAGATTCTGTGTCACCCTGTCTTTGTCCCTCCCCCACTAATGCTCTGTCTCTCACAAATAAACATTTTTTTTAAATGTGTAAAAATAAATAAATAAATAAATAAATAAATAAATAAATAAATAAAATGTTAAAACAGCAAATTAAATTGTTAACAGGTAAAACCACTTTGGCCAGATGGAGGAAAGTATTGTCCCAGCTTTTAATACATTGAAATAATCAGCCATTAGGGCCTGTTGACCCATATGCAGACTGAGGACCCCTGCCAAGGCAACCAACCATGAAAAGTTGCAGAAGCCATGGGAAATAGCCATTGCCCTCACTCTCACCATGAATCCATGTGCTATGTTGCTGAAAACTCCAAGCCCCATAACACCAGAGAAAGGCATTACTTACTGGAATTTGCAATGGGACATCTTTCCAAGTTGGTAGGTTACTTTACACCCTTGTATGAGGGGGATCTACTCAATCTGCACTGAAATCCCATTGTCCTGCTGCAATCTGGACTTGCTGAAATGCACTATGCATGATATGGAATATCCACTTTGAGAAAGAGGAGAAATTGGTGGTCCTGGTATGGCCTATCCTATCCCCATCTCATCTTCTCATGCCTAATAATGCTTCCTCCCCTGGCCAACGTGCATGATATGTACAACCAAGTAAACTTCCTAAAGCTGCCAACCTCCCTTTCCTCGAGGCCAAGTAGACTTTGCTTTTCCTTGATATAATCATTTGGTCACTGCTTTGTTCCCTCCATGGGCCTAGAGGATGCTATAGCACACAAAGAAGCCCTTACTAAATTCACTCAGCAAGCCCTGAATGGTAACCAACAAAGCCCATCCCTACTAAACACTGAAGTTACTCTATTGAGAAAAACTGTCCTCCAAAATAGGATGGCTTTAGACATTATTAGTGCCTCACAAGAAGTCACCTGTACTGTTATCCAAACAGAATACTGTGTGTTCATAACTGATGAGTCTCCTAATGTATTATCTTTATTAAATCGCATGAGGACACAAGTAAACGCCCTGAGTGATCTGACCCCCAGCCTAGGAGATTTAATAAATTAATGTTTGGATCCTTGGCTCTTAGTAGAAAAAGTTCTCACTAATTTAAAAAAGTATTCCCTTAATCAGTATTTTCTTTTACATATGGCTACTATTGCCATGACATGTGCCTCCAATGCAGCCAGATAGCCACTTCCACACTAATAAAACACCTTGCTGACCACTCATAGCCCATTGCAGAAAAGAGGGGCACATAATATTGTAAGAACCAGTCACAATGGGTGGAATGTTGGGGAATGTGATCAAAAAAGACATGACCACTGATTGACCATGAACTGGACCCAGGAACTTGGAGGCTCCTTCCCTTCCTCTCCCCCTGTCCTCAGAATGTGGGTTCTGCTTGCCTTTTCTGCTCCAGAGGCTGCTCCAAGGACATGAGCCTTGAGTTGGTGATATGATGTTGAAAACACCTTCACCTTAAAAGTGACTAAGCCCATAGGGCACCTGGGTGGCTCAGTCAGTTTAGCATCCGACTTCAGCTCAGGTCATGATCTCACAGCTCGTGAGTTCAAGCCCACATCAGGCTCTGTGCTGACAGCTCAGACCCTGGAGCCTGCTTCTGCTTCTGTGTCTCCCTCTCTCTCTGCCCCTAACCCACTCACATTCTGTCTCTGTCTCTCTCAAAAATAAATAAACATAAAAAAATTTTTTTAAGTGACTAAGCCCAGTTAGGGCTCTTTGTAATCTTTTAAGATTTGGTGAGTGGGTGTGATTATTATATTATTGTTTATTATTATTATTAATTAAAATTACCAGCTACCAACCTGACGTGGCCTGCATTGTACTTCAGTCTCTCCCTGCCCTCTGCCTATTTCAGTTTCAGATTATACCAGGAAAGCTCCTGAGAGGGTTGTGAACTGATGTGGGAAACAAAGGCAAAAGGAAAAAAATGAAATTTCCTTACTACTTATATCCCATTGACAAATCCTTGAAACAGGCATTCATTTTATCTACACCAGAGAAGGTAGGCAGAATGATGAGGTTTTGTTGAACTTGAATCAGAAGATGATGTAAAAATTGCCCTTAAAAAAGATAGGGAAAGCATGGGACACTGGTACATTGAGGTGTTTAAGTCCCACAGAACCGAAATGGATTGGGTGTTGAAGCACAGTGGTCCAAACAGTGCCAACACAGCCAGCAATGGCTTTGTGCAGCTTTGAGGACTCCCATTTGGATGCACCATGGAATAAATTGTTCAGTTCTTCTCAGGGTTGAAAATTGTGCCAAATGGAATCACATTGCTTGTGGACTCCGAAGGCAAGACTACAGGGGAAGCCTTTGTGTAGTTTGCCTCACAGAGTTAGCTGAAAAGGCCCTATGGAAGCACAAGGACAGAATAGGGCACAGGTATATTGAAGTGTTCAAGAGCCATCAGGAAGAAGTTAGGTCATACTCAGATCCCCCTCTTTAGTTCATGTCTGTACAGCAGCGGGCGCCCTATGACCTCCCCAGCACAACCAGGAGGTATATTGGCACTGTCAAGAAAGCAGGCCTGGAGAGGTTGAGGTCTGGTGCTTACAGTGCAGGCTATGAGGAGTACAGAGACCTCAGTGATGGCTGCAGTTTCACCAATGATCTGCTTGGGAGAGACCTCAGTTATTGTCTCTTGGGCTTGTATGGCCACAGAACCGGAGATGGCGAGTTCACTGTCCAGAGTTCCACGGACACTGTGTCCACATGAGAGAGCTGCCATACAAAGCCACAGAGAACATTTACAGCTTATTCTCTCCAACTTAACCCTGTGAGAGTCCATATTGAGATGAACCCTGATAGAAGAGTGATGGGCAAAGCCAATGTTGAGTTTGCCACTCATGAAGAAGCTGTGGCAGCTATGTCCAAAGACTGGGCCAACATGCAACACAGATAATAGAACTTTTCCTGAATTCCATAACTGGGGCCAGCAATGGGGCGAATAGCAGCCAGATGATGAAATGCATAGGGGTGTCAGCCCAGTCCACTCCCAGAGGCCTCAAGAGCCAGTCTGTGAGTGGTTGTTACAGGGCTAGCTATGGAGGCCAGAACAGCACAGATGGATATGACTAGTCTTGTAGGAGCATTTGGGTTATTGCAATCAAATTTTCACAGGCAGCAACAAGCAGTGAAAACCAATTATTACTCTAGAGGAAGCTATAGGACCCATGTTACACCAGGAGTTTGTGAAATCTGTATTTAAAAGTTACCTCTTCAGTATTTTCTCATGCAAACTTTCTTCTATCATGTGATATTGAGAAATTAAAACTATCAGCTTTTCTGAATTAACATTTTGGTAGTGCATATCAGAATGATATTATCCAAGTTAAAGTAGTTCATTAAATGGATCTTTTATACCACATCACTGTGAACACATGGGGAGATGTACTTTTTTGGAAAACTCAAGGTGCTAGATACCTAATTCAAAGAGAAATAATTCTCATGTTTGTTAATTCTAGTTTATTTTCATTTAAAATCTTTCAGGTTGAGTTTAAGCTTTTTTAAAAAAATAAGTTAGTTTTGAAACTTAAGACACATTACGAATATTGTAGGAATTGGTGAGTCTTGACTTAAAACTTTCTTTGTACTGTGATTTTCTCTTGGGTGTATTTTGCTAAGTGAAACTTGTTAAATTTTTTGTTGTTGTTACCTAAATTTTTCTTAAAATAAAAATTTTTCTACAAAAAAAAAAAAAAGAAAAGACCGAAAAACTTGATGCCTTCTCCTTTTTCCCATCCTTATACAAAGCTGTCTGTCTTGGGAACAGGACAGAGACCTCAGTGACTAACACAGCTACTGATCCTAACACTCCCGTGGGAGGTTTCCTCCTCATTGTTCTAATATTATTCCCTTCGCATCTCTGACCTAGGTGCTTCTAGCTGTGAGACCTCCACTGAGAACTGACTGAATTTTAACCCAACTAGGGACTTCTTAGGGAAGTTGGCTATAAAAAAACATGTGTTACAATGTCACTTAGAGCATGATGGATTTCCAGCTTTTCTGTTTTCTGTCAATGTCCCCTTCTAACCACTTAAACTACAAATTTTCCCCTTATAAAACTATTCTAGTATTTTCCATGGATAAAAATGACAAGTTCTTCAAGGCAAGGTAAGACATGGAATTCACGGCAGGTGAAAACCCAGGTGAAACAAAATTCAGCATTTAAACTAATTTAAATTGGCTTAATCAAAATAGACATGTCTTTAGAGTTATCAGCATTAAATATGAAAATTTTATTCTACCAAGGTTTACTAGAGGTCAAATAAGCTCATGTTATATCTTGCAATTTGTCAGCAAAAACATGACATAAAGTGATGGTTAATTTTGTCTCAAAATTTTCATGGGTAATTGTTAAGTTAGGTTTCAAAGTCTTTGGTAACCTGAAACTTTAAAGTTTTGCTTGGAAGATAAATTGGATTGCATTTATCTGGGTCTTTTCCAAATAGGATAAAATACTAAAGCATTTGTTACTAAGCATAAAGTTTATCTGCTTTTGACTTCTTATTGTGAGAAACTAAGGATATTTGGGTCTGTTGGAAACATGCTTTGTGCTTAAATGTATCCATAAATTTGCCACCTAAAGAATTCTGGTGTAACAGTTCACAATTGGCTACTACTTAGTTTTCACTGGGAACTAATGTTACTAAGAGTTAAAATTCTACCAAGTGTAATTAAGACTAATGGAAATGAGGGAAGGAACTCTGTATGTGTAAGAAAGATATAAGGAATGGACATACATTTTTGTTGAAGGTAAAAGAAGGTAATTTTGTCCTAAATGAGACTGGTAGTTTGAAAAGTAATGGCTTGGGACAAAATATGAAGCAAAGGAATGTTGAAGAAGGTTTGTGAAGGGAAATCTGTGGAAAGGAATTTTATGTGTGGTCAGGATGGACTAAGATTAAAATGAATGGATTTTAAAAGTACACTGGTATATAAGATTGAAATTCTGCTTTCTCTTTGTTAAAAAAAGACAAGATTTCTTGGATTGTTTGTCTGCTTTTGATAAGAAAATGTAAACAAAGTTATTTTCTCTTTTCTTTGTCTAGAAAAACCAGTTTCTATGTTTTGCCTTTATCAGGTCTTTGGTCATCTGTAATCCTATTTAGGCATGTGTTTTAAAACTTTCTAAGGTTTTGGGGTGCCTGGGTGGCGCAGTCGGTTAAGCGTCCGTCTTCAGCCAGGTCACGATCTCGCGGTCCGTGAGTTCGAGCCCCGCGTCAGGCTCTGGGCTGACGGCTCAGAGCCTGGAGCCTGTTTCCGATTCTGTGTCTCCCTCTCTCTCTGCCCCTCCCCCATTCATGCTCTGTCTCTCTCTGTCCCAAAAATAAATAAACGTTGAAAAAAAAATTTTAAAACTTTCTAAGGTTTTAACAAAATTCCTCAAGACTCAAATCATAAAGAGACCTCTTTGACAAATTAGGCTTGATGATTTGGTATGTTACCTTCTGGTATAAGGTTGTAGAAGGTTTGGTATAAGGTCATCACTTGTTACTATTGAAGTGTTATGTGTCACAGAAATAACTGAATTTCCAACTCTCATATTATATCTTTAACTATGTTCATTTCTGAGTTTTTGTCATTTGTAATTGTTCTTATTCTATTGTGAAATGTGTTTTGTCTTCAAGGAGATTAATAAAAAGGACTTTTTTGACAAATACTAGTATTTGATATCTTTAAGATTAAAACTGAAATGGGTAAGAATTTCTAGAACCAAAAATGTGCATTCAAACTGAGCAAGAGGGACACCTGGGTGGCTCAGTTGGTTTAGTGTCCAACTCTTAATTTCAGTTCAGGTCATGATCTCATGCTTCATGAGTTCAAGCCCCATGTAGGGCTTTGCACTGACAGCCCTGAGCCTGCTTGGGATTCTCTGTCTTGCTCACTCTCTGTCCCTCCCCCTAGTGCTCTCTCACTCAAAAATGAATAAATAAACATTTGCAAAAAACTGAACAAGAATTAGTAACATGGGACTAAATGAACTGAGAAAAATGATTCTAGTTTTTGTGACTCTTGTTTGAAACATTGCTGGTTCTCTAATGTTTGCTCTTCAAGATAAAGAAAACTTCCTATGACTTACAGAAATGTGATAAAGTATTCACTTGTGAACACACTGAAGTGTTTAACTTTTCTCTCTTACCTGAAACCTGTGAAATTCAAAAAGTCTCAGTGAGTATTATTTCTTCCACGGCAATCACAACTATTTTTCACAAGTTCAAGAAGAATCTTTTCTCCTTGCAACAGGACACCATTGGAACATTGTTTATTTTACCAAGGATTTAATTCAAATGTCATATTTGAGAGAGACGTGCATCGACTCAGATATGACCAAATACCTTTAATAAACTAAGATTGACTTTATAAAACATGGAGACAATACAGCCCCTTGGTACTGTTGGCCTGATACCTTGATGACAGAGTTCCATAGCTTTACCAAGTGAGTAAAGAATGTCACTTCCTGACAGGTGCAGAAACTTCAGGATACTTTCAGGAACTCAGGAAGAGGAATTTGCCCAAATCTACAGGTATTGTAGTCATGTCTGATGGCAAGTACTTGGCTTGGCTTCAGGACTGGAAAGGCTACTAAATGATCAATTTAGATTCCTTTTGAAGAGTTCCAGCAAACCTGATTTTGAAAGATATATATGATCAATCACTGTTCTTGCTGAGCTTATGTAAATAATTAGGCCAAGTTTGTTAAAATTGGACCTGTTTTGCAAATTAGTTAGTCTTGATTTGGCTATAAGGGCAATTAAGCTTGATTTGGAAATAAGGGTAATTATAGAGAGAAAAATTGTTTCAATAGCACATCTTTGTGGATGTTAAATTCTAGTTATGATTGTCTTTGAATGTTGTTTGCCTAAGCTAGATAACTTGAGGTAAACTTCGGACATTGACACATTATCTCATGTATAGACAATATTTTTTCTTGTTGTGTGGGGACAATAACAGGACCCCATGGGCATATGATTATTTGAACAACTGGAAAATAGGATGAATTCTCCAACAATTGTACAACTCAACTATCACCTTGACCAATTCTGTGTGGCTGGGATGACAAAATTGCAGAGTACTCCACTCCATGAAGTTAACTATGGACTTGTGAAGTTAATGAATAGCTCCACTTACCTTATGCTATCAGGTTGGATGCACTTGGGAATGCTTTTATCTCCTGAGACAAGCCTTCCCCCACTTGCCAGTGATTCCTTGTATTTAGATTAGGGTAAACCTAGACAAAGAGGCTTTCTTGATGGTTTTATTAGACATATCTGTCCCAGGAGCCACCTCTGTTGTTGTAAAATTGCAAATAGAGGCTTTGACCAAGCATACAACAGCCATCTTTAACCAGTAACCCACATAATCAAAAGGTGGCCCTCCATAACCAAATAGCTCTTGATATCCTGACTGTAATGCAAGGAGGCAGAATTAGATGACTGGCTCCTAACAAGATCCAATGGCTATGCAGCTCTAACTTGTGTCCATAGTTTCCCCCAGGCTAGATAGGCTCCTATTCTCTGGGTTTTGCCTGGATGCATGGACACATTATTAAAACCATTACCAGCCTAGCCAACCTTCCAAATTTAAAACAATAGTGGACATGTCCTATGTTTCATTGGCATGACCACCTAGCATCCATCTTTATTCCCTCTTTAGGAATGGAGGATATAGTTAGGTACATGGAAGTTCTTACTAAGCACACGGTGAAAGGCTTAAATGACACTTAAAATAGCATTTCTCTATTAAATACTGAAGTAACACAAATATGTAAAGCAGTTTTACAAACTAGAATGACATTACATGTTTTAACTGTTGCACAAGGTGGAACTTGAGCTATCATAAAAACAGAATGCTGTGTATACATTCTAGATTATCATAAAAATATTTCTGGATTTCTAAATAACATGAATACTCAAATTGGTGCTTTAAATAGTCTCTTTCCTTTAATAATAGGTTAAACTCCTGGATTAGAAGAGGACTTTTGTCAACTGTCAAAAGACTCTTATCTGGGCTTCTTTTTCTTTTTGTTGTCCTAATTGTGTTTTGTTGTTTTCTCTCATGTCTCTACACCTGATGCAGAGACTCCTTCACTACCATAGCATCAAGCCTACAGATGACCCTTTCCATTCTGGAAGATCCATACATGCACTCTCTCTTGGATTCAACTACCTCTCAACCCCAAGTGATCAATGTTGACCCATAAGTAAGTAAGGACATCTCTATGCCCCTATTCAGCAGGAAGAAGTTAACAGAAGATAAGACCTTCCACCCTCAGCAACCTTAAATATTTAAGGGTCAAAATTGTTCAGGGGAGAATTATGTGGGGAACAAACGGAAAAAATGAAATTCCCTTAATACTTGCAGCCCATTGACACACCCTTGAGACTGGCAGAGTAAATTTCCTCTAGGAACTAAACTGCCTCAAGCTGAAACTTTGATGAGGGCAAAAGGCAATCTTAGCCCAACTCTCCAGGATCCTGTGAGTCTACTTTAAACATACAGAATTTCCTTTGGAAGCTTCCTTTATCTCTTCCCACCAAGATGTATGTTAGCAATCATACTCCAAGACTATGGCCCACTGATATATATCTGAAGGGTCTCATTATAATAGGGAAAAATAGGATAAAATAGGCAGAGAGATAAGATAGGAAGAGAGGGAAAGGTTAGGACCTGAGGTCCCTGGGTGGGGAAAACACATATTTTAAAACAACGATGGGAGTATCTGACCAGGAGCAAACTCCCTCAGGCATAAGGTTTCTCTTAAGAATGTAACAGACACCACCTGCTCCCCCTCAGGTTCCCCTAAGGAATTTGACAATCAAAATACCTAACTAAAATAAATAAACCATAAAACTTACGTTATACAAGGGACAGTACGATCAAAGTCTGACTCCTCACACAATGGAATCAGGCCATTCAGAAATGGACAACCCAATACCTAAAATTGCCAAGCCAATAAGGGTAGAGCCTGAGAAGGAACATGGGGGAAGGTTGGGGTCAACCAAAATTCTATAAAACAAAGTCCCTTGCCTATAGTCCCCAGCATTCACTTTTGAATGCCCCCACTCTGCAATGAGAGCTTTCATACTATTCTTACTTTCTAATCTTATACTCTAAGAAACTTTTGACTGCTGCTCATTTTATTTTGTGTCCACCTCTTCATTCTTCAAAGTGGTGAGACACATAATCCCAGGTATTGAGGCAAAAAAAAAAAAAAATCCTGCAACATCATGGCTGAGTTTTTACTAAACAGTAATAAATTACCTTTTCCTAACAATATCTAGCCCCACCATGATCCTGGGAACCTTGTTTCCAAAATTCCTTGGAGGCTTGCACTGTCTCTATCCTCCTCCCAATTCAAGAGTACATAATAGTCACCCATCACAACCCCATTACTGCTTTCTGCCCACAGGTCTTATCCCTGTGCTTTAATAAAACCTCCTTTTTGCACTGATTAAGACATGTCAAGAATTCTTTCTTGGCCATAGGCTCTGGACTCCAACATATCAACACCATGAACCAACACTTCATCATTGATTTTGAATTAATTAAAATGGAGATTATCTTTTGTGAGCTTTGTCTAATCAGATGAGCCCTTTAAAGGGGATACTAGGCCTTCTCTGATACTACTGCATGTTTGGAGGTGGATTCTAAGGTTGTTATATCAAAGAGGCTAAAATATAACACCTGATTGGGTTGAATTCATGATATCATTACAACTACCAGGGAATCAAGATTTATTGTGTTGTCTTATGCAGCTCGTGAATGGTTAAACAGTTTGTACTTGTGAGAGCTTAATGGCCAAAGAAATTGTATATGATTTACCCTAAAGTGGGGATATACCAGTAATAAAAATGTTTTAGCACACAGGGATCTATGATCGAGCTAACTGATCAGAGTGTCCCTAGAACTAGTTGGAAAGCCTACTGGAGTATTGTTTGAACTATATGAGTTCAACCACAAAGGATTCCTAGCTTCCAGACTTAAGTCAATTCACAGACTCAGAGTGGCACTAAATATATCATGAAAAGAACACTTGAACGTGCCACAAATATTGATTTTGGTGTCACAAATAAATATTAGTAAGTAAATTGGCAAATATTGAATCCACACGTAATGAGGATCAACTTGTACATTAAAATAACAAAAGATGTGAACATTGGTTTCAACACTTCCATTGTGACTCCAATATATTATATATTGTTTACAGAATCATTTTTAACTTGTTCAGCTATTCTTTCTAAGGAGTGGCAAGATATGACTGTTGATGATGTCATTGGTACTTTGAGTGGCTTCTTTACAATCATTGTGGGAGTATTCTTATTGCATGCCTTTAAACACATCAGCTTTACTCTAGCAAGTCTCCCTGTGTCTTTTTGACAAGATGAAAAAGCAATGAATGGCAATCTCTCTAACATGTATGAAGTTCTTAGTAATAATGAAGAAAGCTTAACCTGTGGAATTTAACAACACAGTGCTGAAAATATCTCCCAAAGAAATGGAAATCTCACAGCTTTTTAAGAAAAATGTAATTAAAAAGTTAATCTATAAAAAAAATTGTATATAGTGACAGGGCTCAGGATACCACCCCAAAATATGGCACCTTGGCATATTATTTTAAGCTGAAGGAATTTGAGAAAAAGTAGTTGCTAAAAGGACTCCCTAACCTTCTTTCCTGAAGCAAGTGCTAAGACACTCATGTGAGAGGCGCCCTTCCTATACTTGGAGGAAAGGAGCATACTTATCTCCTAAGACAAATACCAAGATAAATCTGAATAAACAGACCTTGCCAAATTTCCTCCAGTTTACTATACTTAGGCCCATACCCTTTTGTCCTATTACATTTTTCTGTGGTGTTCCACTGTTACTAAACCTTGTATAAAAACATACAGGTTTAATGTTCCTGTAGGTCCTCTCATTTCATAATGAAGGCTCCTGTATTACATAAAACTTAAATAAATTTGTACACTTTTCTCTTGTTAATCTGGCTTTTGTTACAGAGTCGCAGTGGACAATCTAGAATGGCAAAAAGAAAATCTCTTTTTTTCATTTCCTATTGTAGAAACCTGTGATTTCAGTACTGAAGGATTTCAGAGGTATAGATGAGCATGTAGTTTAGATTTAATTGGTCAGAGAAGGCTCCCTGGAGGAAGTAAATGATGACTAGAGATATAAAAAGTAAGTAGTAGAAACTCAAGGAAAATAGAACAGGGAATACAAAAATAGGATTTCTGTTCCAGGTAGGAAATAGGATATGAACAGATGACAATCTATTTGAGGCACCACAGGTAGAGAATATTTCATCTACCTGAATCAAGTGGAATATACATGCAGAGGCTAAATTTTAAAGGAATGACACTTTGATTACTTGATCGTATGCTGTTCTTTTCTTATACATTGATTACCTACATCTGACATCTTCTCAATAGGAATACTGTTGGTGTGCCTATAAATTTAAAATTTTGGTTTCTTGTTATCTAAAGGCTTGCTAATGCAAACCCTTGGTTTTAGAGAGAGAGTCTATGCAGGCAAAAGGATAGAGCATTTAGCAGAGAGAAAAAAAATCCTGAAGTCCAAGGGAGAGCTCACAAGGAATTATCCCACCATTTTTTTCATCTACTTAGGCTTTCTTGTGTGAGACTCCAAACCAGTCCGTGAATATTCCATGCACAATTTACTTGCATGCCTTTATTGCTCATGTTTCAGGAATAGAAACTTAATTTCATTTCTAGGATTCAGGATTGCAGCGCCATCTGGCATCAAGAAAATGGGAAGTCAAAGTCAGTCTCATTCAAAAGCTCACAGTATGTTACCAGCAGCTGCTAGGGATAATGCTGAGTTGTTATGGAAGGGATAAAGTCTCACAAGGCTGAACAGAGAAAGAGTCATAAGGAGGAAAACAGGGGCCCAAGAACCAAAAATAACTTCATTCATTTGAGTAGGAACCTTTTTAAAATCTTTATTTCAAAATTGAAACATAATGCTATGTTTTGCTTCCAGGGAAACAACACAACTCAGGATTATTTACAGTAAAAAACACAGGAAAACCTGGCTCCATATCTACTTTTTAATGCCACTTTCTATAGTTAACTGTTGTTCAGGTTGGTCTAACCCTATTAGACTGATGGATTTCATTTACAAACATGGATTACAGGAGTGTGCTTCCATGGACACACATACATAGCTGTATTTTATTATAAAACCTGTTCAGTTGTGTTTGTTCTGTGTCAAATTCATCCTTCCATAAATGTGCGTGTGTGTGTCATTTTCCTAATCATTTGCAATGTTCTTAAGATGGTTCATTAGATGAATGTAATTTCACAGACTAAATCCTTGCTAGGTTGTTTTTAAAAAGTATTCCAATATGACTGAGAAAAAATTATCATTTTATTTTCACCTTGTTGGAGTTTCTCTAGCTGCATCATATTATTTCTTGTTTTGCCAATTTTTCATTTTAAGGAGTCCAGTTACTAATTTTGAATTTTTCTATTCTTCAAACAAGAAGAAAAAATTGGATTCTTTATCCACTTTTTTCTATAGCTCTTTGAAATCATCGTTATATAGTCAAAATGATCTTGATATCCTATCATGTTTGAAAATGGACTGTTAGGTTAGAATATATTGTCTGTGAATTGGAATTATAACATTAGATTTAAGTTAGCTATTTTATTCTCTAAGAAATAAGTCAGATTTTTTTTTATCCTCCACCCAACCAAATAGACTACTATACTGAAAATTAGTTGGGATTTAAATTAAAATCAGTTAATATCAAGTTAATTTACCGAGAATTTGAAATTTTTTTTTAATATATGAAATTTATTGTCAAATTGGTTTCCATACAACACCCAGTGCTCATCCCAAAAGGTGCCCTCCTCAATCAACCCTCCCACCCCCCATCAACCCTCAGTTTGTTCTCAGTTTTTAACAGTCTCTTATGCTTTGGCTCTCTCCCACTCTAACCTCTTTTTTTTTTTTCCTTCCCCTCCCCCATGGGTTCCTGTTAAGTTTCTCAGGATCCACATAAGAGTGAAACCATATGGTATCTGTCTTTCTCTGTATGGCTTATTTCACTTAGCATCACACTCTCCAGTTCCATCCACGTTGCTACAAAAGGCCATATTTCATTCTTTCTCATTGCCACGTAGTATTCCATTGTGTATATAAACCACAATTTCTTTATCCATTCATCAGTTGATGGACATTTAGGCTCTTTCCATAATTTGGCTATTGTTGAGAGTGCTGCTATAAACATTGGGGTACAAGTGCCCCGAGGCATCAGTACTCCTGTATCCCTTGGGTAAATTCCTAGCAGTGCTATTGCTGGGTCATAGGGTAGGTCTATTTTTAATTTTCTGAGGAACCTCCACACTGCTTTCCAGAGCGGCTGCACCAATTTGCATTCCCACCAAAGGTGCAAGAGGGTTCCCGTTTCTCCACATCCTCTCCAGCATCTATAGTCTTCTGATTTGTTCATTTTGGCCACTCTGACTGGCGTGAGGTGATATCTGAGTGTGGTTTTGATTTGTATTTCCCTGATAAGGAGCGACGTTGAACATCTCTTCATGTGCCTGTTGGCCATCTGGATATCTTCTTTAGAGAAGTGTCTATTCATGTTTTCTGCCCATTTCTTCACTGGGTTATTTGTTTTTCGGGTGTGGAGTTTGGTGAGCTCTTTATAGATTTTGGATACTAGCCCTTTGTCCGATATGTCATTTATAAATATCTTTTCCCATTCCGTTGGTTGCCTTTTAGTTTTGTTGGTTGTTTCCTTTGCTGTGCAGAAGCTTTTTATCTTCATAAGGTCCCAGTAATTCACTTTTGCTTTTAATTCCCTTGCCTTTGGGGATGTGTCGAGTAAGAGATTGCTACGGCTGAGGTCAGAGAGGTCTTTTCCTGCTTTCTCCTCTAAGGTTTTGATGGTTTCCTGCCTCACATTCAGGTCCTTTATCCATTTTGAGTTTGTTTTTGTGAATGGTGTGAGAAAGTGGTCTAGTTTCAACCTTCTTCATGTTGCTGTCCAGTTCTCCCAGCACCATTTGTTAAAGAGACTGTCTTTTTTCCATTGGATGTTCTTTCCTGCTTTGCCAAAGATGAGTTGGCCATACGTTTGTGGGTCTAGTTCTGGGGTTTCTATTCTATTCCATTGGTCTATGGGTCTGTTTTTGTGCCAATACCATGCTGTCTTGATGATGACAGCTTTGTAGTAGAGGCTAAAGTCTGGGATTGTGATGCCTCCTGCTTTGGTCTTCTTCTTCAAAATTCCTTTGGCTATTCGGGGCCTTCTGTGGTTCCATGTAAATTTTAGGATTGCTTGTTCCAGTTTCGAGAAGAATGCTGGTGCAATTTTGATTGGGATTGCATTGAATGTGTAGATAGCTTTGGGTAGTATTGACATTTTGACAATATTTATTCTTCCAATCCATGAGCAGGGAATGTCTTTCCATTTCTTTAAATCTTCTTCAATTACCTTCATAAGTTTTCTACAGTTTTCAGCATACAGATCTTTTACATCTTTGGTTAGATTTATTCGTAGGTATTTTATGCTTCTTGGTGCAATTGTGAATGGGATCAGTTTCTTTATTTGTCTTTCTGTTGCTTCATTTTTAGTGTATAAGAATGCAACTGATAGCTCTTCCTGATGGATAGACCCTGTAATTATTATATAATGCCCTTCTTCATCTCTTGTTACAGCCTTTAATTTAAAGTCTAGTTTGTCTGATATAAGTATGGCTACTCCAGCTTTCTTTTGGCTTCCAGTAGCATGATAAATAGTTCTCCATCCCCTCACTCTCAATCTAAAGGTGTCCTCAGGTCTAAAATTAGTCTCTTGTAGACAGCAAATAGATGGGTCTTGTTTTTTTATCCATTCTGATACCCTATGTCTTTTGGTTGGCGCATTTAATCCATTTACATTCAGTGTTATTATAGAAAGATACGGGTTTAGAGTCATTGTGATGGCTGTATGTTTTATGCTTGTAGTGATGTCTCTGGTACTTTGTCTCACAGGGTCCCCCTTAGGATCTCTTGTAGGGCTGGTTTAGTGGTGACAAATTCCTTCAGTTTTTGTTTGTTTGGGAAGACCTTTATCTCTCCTTCTATTCTAAATGACAGACTTGCTGGATAAAGGATTCTCGGCTGCATATTCTTTCTGTTTAGCACACTGAAGATCACGTGCCAATTCTTTCTGGCCTGCCAAGTTTCAAAAGAGAGATCAGTCACGAGTCTTATAGGTCTCCCTTTATATGTGAGGGCATGTTTATCCCTTGCTGCTTTCAGAATTTTCTCTTTATCCTTGTATTTTGCCAGTTTCACTACGATATGTCGTGCAGAAGATCGATTCAAGTTACGTCTGAAGGGAGGTCTCTGTGCCTCTTGGATTTCAATGCCTTTTTCCTTCCCCAGTTCAGGGAAGTTCTCAGCTATTATTTCTTCAAGTACCCCTTCAGCACCTTTCCCTCTCTCTTCCTCCTCTGGGATACCAATTATGTGTATATTATTTCTTTTTAGTGTATCACTTAGTTCTCTAATTTTCCCCTCATACTCCTGGATTTTTTTATCTCTCTTTTTCTCAGCTTCCTCTTTTTCCATAACTTTATCTTCTAGTTCACCTATTCTCTCCTCTGCCTCTTCCATCCGAGCCGTGGTGGTTTGCATTTTGTTTTGCATTTCCTTTAAAGAGTTTTTCAGCTCCTCGTGACTGTTCCTTAGTCCCTTGATCTCTGTAGCAAGAGATTCTCTGCTGTCCTGTATACTGTTTTCCAGCCCAGCGATTAATTTTATGACTATTATTCTAAATTCACTTTCTGTTATATTATTTAAATCCTTTTTGATCAGCTCATTAGCTGTTGTTATTTCCTGGAGATTCTTCTGAGGGGAATTCTTCCGCTTGGTCATTTTGGATAGTCCCTGGTGTGGTGAGGACCTGCAGGGCACTTCCCCTGTGCTGTGGTGTATAACTGGAGTTGGTGGGCGGGGCCGCAGTCAGTCCTGATGTCTGCCCCCAGCCCACCGCTGGGGCCACAGTCAGACTGGTGTGTGCCTTCTCTTCCCCTCTCCTAGGGGCGGGATTCACTGTGGGGTGGTGTGGCCCATCTGGGCTACTTGCACACTGCCAGGCTTGTGATGCTGGGGATCTGGCGTATTAGCTGGGGTGGGTAGGCAAGGTGCACGGGGGCAGGAGGGGCAGGCTTAGCTTGCTTCTCCTTAGGTGATCCACTTCAGGAGGGGCCCCTCTTCTGTGGGCCTCTTGTCTGCGCTTGGGTCCGGAGACTCCATTCTGCTAATCCTCTGGCGGTTTCTGGGTTATTTAGGCAGGTGTAGGTGGAATCTAAGTGATCAGCAGGACACGCAGTGAGCCCAGCATCCTCCTACACCGCCATCTTCCCTGTCTCCTCGCCAAAATAATTTCTAAAAGAAAATACATTGAAACGAGGATTATTTTCAGTTCCCATTTAGGGCGATCTGGAGAAGAGAGCTTGATCCAGCGAGACCAGATAGAATGTTCTAACAAAACCTCCAGAGTAATTAACAGGCGTTATCTACCAAAGGAATAGAACAAATAGGAAGTTCAGGTTCTAAGGAGCTGCCTTGTTTGTGCCAGTGGCCCCACGCTAGCTCTTTATTAATTGCACCACCTGGGATGCTGATAGCGAACTGAGCTTTGGAACATTTCAGGCCTGGCATGGAATGCAGTTTTTACACAAGTGTCTTGTGGTTCAGAAATCCGATTTCACAGCTTATCTTCCATTAGATGAAAGTGTTTACAGTGTGTCTGGAGCTGGAGTAAGTTCCTGCGGGTGCCCAAGAGCAGGGGCCTCCTCTCTCCTCTCATTAATTTGCTGATGCCTAACTGCACTGACGCAGCGGTGAGATACCGGGGAGAGAGCGAAAATTTGAAATTTTAAAACAGGACAAAAGTGTCTTGAAGTCTGTGGTTTTCTGATAGAATGTTGCTACATATTGCGTTTTGATTTCTAGTGCTTTTTCTGGGGCACCCCTGGGTGGTTCGGTCGGTTAAGTATTGGACTTCAGCTCAGGTCATCTCACAGCTCCTGAGTTTGATCCCTATGTTCAGCTCTGTGCTGACACCTCAGAGCCTGGAGCTGTCCTAAGATTCTGTCCTCTCTTTCTGCCTCTCACCTGGTTACCTGCTTCTCTTTCCTTCAAAATAAATAAACATTAAAATAAATTTTATAATGCTTCTCTGGAAGATTAAATTTTATGGTATGCCAATTTTGAATTTTCTGTATTAATCAGAAAATCTTACTTGTGGACCATCTACAGGGAAGCCGATAGTGGGAAACCAGAAACAATGCAGCCATTGTCCCAAATCCCAGAGTACAGAAGTTTGTTGTTCCAGGTTCCACCAGTGTGCCAAGACTGGGACCTCCAGCAGAAAACGCACCACCTTTCCACCCTGTAGAGTTTCTCGCAGGGCACCAGGGATGGTCGAGAATGGAAGGGAGGGCAGTGGCCCACAAGGGAGGATCTCATGAGCAGCTGTATCGCATAGGGGAGAGGCGTCCCACGTGACTTCCTTCCGCCTCCTCACTTCTGTCTTCCTGGCATCTGTTGTATTCTTACCTTAGGGGAATTTCCACCAGTAGTTTACTCCATGGAGAAAAAGACCATCTATAAGGGGGGGGGGGGAAGAAGCGGTTATTCTTGTGTTTTGATTTGGGAATTTATGCATATGGAGGTTATTAGCCTCCAAAAATTAATTCTATGGCTGCAGAAAAATAAAGTGGTGTTTTTAGGTCCATAGAATTTTTGTTTTATGATAATCATCTGTAAAACGTGACTTAGAAACATTTATGTTTTTACTTCTCTTTTATCTATTTCCATTGGTCTGAATTTTCAAATACTTTTAAAATTGTATTGAAGCTATTATGCTTCGTTCATTTATTTAAATGGGAATACCATATTTACTAAAGTGAAATTTTAGGTTTTGTCTTGCATTCTTTGGTATTTTCCTTAAAAAAAAAAATCGAATTAACTCAAGAACATTTGCTTGACTAGGACAAAATTTCATCTATCTTTCAAGATTTCTGTTAAAAATAACAAAATTTTGACTTTTAAAAATGTTCTTTGACAATTTTTGTGTGTTCTGCAAATTTTTGAAATAAGTAATTCTGAATTCTCTTAAAAGTAGCTACTGAACTTTGTTTATTTTCACCCTTACTGAATGCATCACTTCTCCCTTTCCTTCCTCTCACCAGCTTGCACTGGAACTCACTTTTCTGCCTTAACATTATGTTAATGGAAATGTGGACCCATTTCCACAGTACTGGTCTTCACTTTACCATTTCAATATATATTACAAAAATATAGCAGAAACTTTTATCTATTGCATTCCACAATTTTAGCAAATTAATATTCCAAATTACTCCAAAACTATGATTTCTTATTTCCTTTACTCTTAATTGTTTGGAAGTTGACTTTTAACTTTTTTAATTCTATTATTTATTTATTAATTTTTATTTATTTTTTAATGTAATGATAGAAAATTTAGGACTACAGAAAAGCTAAGGGGAGGAAGAGAATAATTACAACAGGATAAAACTCCTAGTATTTAGGAATGATCCTCAATTATTCCCAGGGTTTTTTTTTAAATATATATATATATATATATACATATATATATGTATATATATATATATAAGATTATATATATACACATATATATAAGATTATATATACACATATATATAAGATTATATATACACATATATATAAGATTATATATACACATATATATAAGATTATATATACACATATATATAAGATTATATATATATACATATAAAGTAAGATTGTATATATATGTATGTATATATATGTATATATGTATATATACATACATATATATACAATCTTACTTTATATTTAAAGCCATGTTGACTTTATTTTTTTAAGAAGGAATGTGCTAGGGCACCTGGGTGGCTCAGTCGGTTGAGTGTCTGACTTTGGTTCAGGTTCTGATCTCACAGTTTGTGGGTTTCAGCCTAGCATTGGGCTCTGTGCTGACAGTTCAGGGCCTGGAGTCTGCTTCTGTGTCTCCCTCTCTCTCTCTGCCTTTCCCTCATTCATTTTCTGTCTCTCTCAAAAATAAAAATAACCATTAAATAAAAAAAAAGAAGGAATGTGTGCTAATGTAAGAAATTGAAACAATAATCAATTCAAAAATTGGTAAATAAAAGTCCACCTCAGTGTTCTGAGTTGTGCAGTTACACCTTGCAACATCGTATTTTGGTTTCTTTCTATTCAGATATCCACTGAAGAAATACAACTCGTGCTTCTATATGTGCTTCATTGTATGTGTGCATATGTATTATATAGGTCATATAATGTTAATATTGTAAATTTATTCAGTAGCAGCATGTATTTGTTCAGTATGTAATATACGCCAAGATCGAAATTTTAATTAAGAGCACATTTTTTAAGGTAACAAATCTCTGAAAAATTGGAATGTATAAAAATGAAGGATAATTTCATTTGAAAAAATATGGTGTCCTTTTTTTTGTCAATGATTTAATTTCTCTGAATCAAACACTTTTTAAAGGAACATATGTTGTATGGTGGTGTTATGTTCTCTTAATTACTTAAAACTTGTACTTTCAGAGCATCTTGAGGGAATGAACTTTAGTAATTTTGAAGTTTTTTTTTCAGACCAATGTAGCCTATTTTGAATATTAAAATCATTTAAAAGTTATGATTATTATACAAATCATTATATTATAAAATATTACTAAAAGTTTCTCTAGGGGTTCCACTACTAAGCTCTTGTGATGCACATTGTTTTCAGCAAACCATTCCAGGACAATCTGCCTGAGGAAAAAAGCCTGCACAGCCAGCTGGTCTCCGCCCCCCATCCCTGAGCACTGCAGGAAGGTGACTTAGCTGTTGGAGGCCCATGGGGGTCAATCCTGCCTGCTTCTGTGCTCTTCCACTGCCTGTTTTCCTTTCTGCAACCCTGGGAAACCTACCTGTTTCATATTTGCGTGTTTTCGTGCTTTCGTCATTATGTTTAGGATTTAGATTTTTAAAACATGAGCTTGCAGGGGTGCCTGGGTGGCTCAGTTGGTTAGGCGACTGACTTCAGCTCAGGCCGTGATCTCACAGTTAGTGAGTTTGAGACCCAAGTCGGGCTATGTACTGACAGCTAGGAGTCTGGAGCCTACTTCAGATTCTTTGTCTCCCCTCTCTCTACCCCTCCCCTGCTCACGCTCTGTCTCTCAATAATAAATAAATGTTAAAAAAATTTTTAAACATGAATTTGCAGCGACACTCCAAAGAGGTCCCCTATATAATACACACTTTAAATGATCTAATTTTACCCATTTATCTTTTATCTTTTTCATTTAGTTTTAGCTTTACAAATGTGGCCTAAAGAGAGCTTTGAATTTTACACAAAACAATATGAAAATGTTTTTGCATTAATTCTATGGCTACAGAAATCATCTGAGAGCAAATTTGTTTAGATGACTTCCTTTCAAAACAATTTTTTTGGTTTGGTTCTTAATATATTTCTCAAAATGTTTGGGATATTTTTCAGTAAGTGATGATAGAATTAATTTTGTTTTTAAGTTAATAAGACTCTGATTATAAGAAATACTCAGTTTTCATTTGATTTCATCACTCTATCACTTTTCTATGAAGTCTGTCTCCTCACATAGGGCAGAAATAGGGGCTTCTTGGAGCAAATTTGCCAAAGTGCCACTTGCTTTATCTTAAAAGATTATGTGGGTATTACACAACATAACAGTATATATTTGTTTGTTTCAGTTTTGTGTGTGTGTATATGCAGGAAATCAAGTTTTGTGAGTTTTTTAAAGTAATCTCTACACCCAATGTGGGGCTCAAACTCAACCCCAATATCAAGAGTCACATGCCCTACCAACTGAGCCAGCCAGGCACCCTGGATATCAAGTTTTTAATAAAATGTTCCCTCTCTCCCATATGTATCTCCCCTTTCCAAGGGATACAAATCATATTTATGCATTATCTTCAGATTCATATACTTGTATTTTGAACAATATGATACAGCTTTTCTCTTTGTAATTCTCAACTTCAGCCTATATGAAGCTGTCTTAGAATTTGCTGCCCCTTTATCCAGTCACTGAAGGTAATTTCTCTTATGTGAGTAGAAATCTTACATCTTTAGCTTCTCACTCTTTACCCTCCACTTGCATGCATACCCTGTCTAGTTCACCACCTCCTGTATCAGGTAGAGATCCTTAGAAAATTTTTCTTAATATCAGAAACATTTTTCATATCAATAAAGTAATTATCTCAATTATAATTTTACCTCATAATTTAGCTCTTTCCTCATTTTTGGATATTTTGTTTTTTCCAGTGGTTCTGCTTGACTCTGCTATATCCCTCTGGCAAAGGCAATGGTTCTCCTACTTGAGTGTTCATGAGCATAATCTGAGGGCTTGTTAAGACACAGGGTGAAACCCCCCCGCCCAGGTTTTTAATTTACTAGGTCTGCTTTGGGGCATGAGAATTTGTTTCTTACAAGTGCCAGGATTGATCTGAGAGAAATTATAGTGTAAGCAGTGCAACTGAAGTTTCACTAACTGGGATAGAGAAAATCACAGAAATGTACCAAATATGAGAGTGCAGAACTGAAGCTCAGTCTAATATGTAAATGAGTGCTTTAAACTCAAACTTTATCAAAGGCAAATGTGGGAGGGGGTTAATCATAAACTCACCTCTGGAGGGAAAGGACTTGTTCAAGATCCCACATAAGTTTAGTTAAAACTAGGATTCTATCGGGGAGCCTGTGTGGCTTGGTCGGTTAAGCATCCAACTTCGGCTCAGGTCATGATCTCACGGTCCGTGAGTTCGAGCCCTGCGTGGGGCTCTGTGCTGACCGCTCAGAGCCTGCAGCCTGTTTCAGATTCTGTGTCTCCCTCTCTCTCTGCCCCTCCCCTGTTCATGCTCTGTCTCTCTCTGTGTCAAAAATAAATAAACGGAGAGGACAGGAAGATGGCGGCGTAGGAGGACGATGGGCTCACCGCACGTCCTGCTGATCACTTAGATTCCACCTACACCTGCCTAAATAACCCAGAAAACCGCCAGAGGATTAGCAGAACGGAGTCATTGGACCCAAGTGCAGACGAGAGGCCCACGGAAGAGGGTAGGAAGGGCGGCGAGGCAGTGCGCGCTCCAAGGACTGGCGGGAGGGAGCCGGGGCGAAGGGGCGGCTCGCCAGCCAAGCAGAGCCCCCAAGTCCGGCTTGCAAAAGCGGAGGGGCCTGACGGACTGTGTTCCGACAGCAAGCGCGACTTAGCTTCTGGGAGGTCATAAGTTAACAGCTCTGCTCGGAAAGCGGGAAGGCTGGAGGACAAAGGGAGGGTGAGCTGCGGAGCCCCCGGATGCCCCCGGATGACAGAGCTCAGTTTGGCGGGGAGCAAAGGCGCTCCCAGCGCCATTTTGGCTCCCAGCCAAAATCCCAAAGGGAACCGGTTCCGGCCAGGGAAATTGCTCGCTCCACGCAAACACCCAACTCTGTGCTTCTGCGGAGCCAAACCTCTGGCAGCAGATCTGACTCCCTCCGGCTGCCACAGGGCCCCTCCTGAAGTGGATCACCTAAGGAGAAGCGAGCTAAGCCTGCCCCCCCTGCCGCCATGCACCTTGCCTTCCCACCCCAGCTAATATGCCAGATCCCCAGCATCACAAGCCTGGCAGTGTGCAAGTAGCCCAGAAGGGCCACGCCACCCCACAGTGAATCCCGCCCCTAGGAGAGGGGAAGAGAAGGCACACACCAGTCTGACTGTGGCCCCAGCGGTGGGCTGGGGGCAGACATCAGGACGGACTGCGGCCCCGCCCACCAACTCCAGTTATACACCACAGCACAGGGGAAGTGCCCTGCAGGTCCTCACCACACCAGGGACTATCCAAAATGACCAAGCGGAAGAATTCCCCTCAGAAGAATCTCCAGGAAATAACAACAGCTAATGAGCTGATCAAAAAGGATTTAAACAATATAACAGAAAGTGAATTTAGAATAATAGTCATAAAATTAATCGCTGGGCTGGAAAACAGTATACAGGACAGCAGAGAATCTCTTGCTACAGAGATCAAGGGACTAAGGAACAGTCACGAGGAGCTGAAAAACGCTTTAAATGAAATGCAAAACAAAATGCAAACCACCACGGCTCGGATGGAAGAGGCAGAGGAGAGAATAGGTGAACTAGAAGATAAAGTTATGGAAAAAGAGGAAGCTGAGAAAAAGAGAGATAAAAAAATCCAGGAGTATGAGGGGAAAATTAGAGAACTAAGTGATACACTAAAAAGAAATAATATACGCATAATTGGTATCCCAGAGGAGGAAGAGAGAGGGAAAGGTGCTGAAGGGGTACTTGAAGAAATCATAGCTGAGAACTTCCCTGAACTGGGGAAGGAAAAAGGCATTGAAATCCAAGAGGCACTGAGAACTCCCTTCAGACGTAACTTGAATCGATCTTCTGCACGACATATCGTAGTGAAACTGGCAAAATACAAGGATAAAGAGAAAATTCTGAAAGCAGCAAGGGGTAAACATGCCCTCACATATAAAGGGAGACCTATAAGACTCGTGACCGATCTCTCTTTTGAAACTTGGCAGGCCAGAAGAATTGGCACGAGATTTTCAGTGTGCTAGACAGAAAAAATATGCAGCCGAGAATCCTTTATCCAGCAAGTCTGTCATTTAGAATAGAAGGAGAGATAAAGGTCTTCCCAAACAAACAAAAACTGAAGGAATTTGTCACCACTAAACCAGCCCTACAAGAGATCCTAAGGGGGACCCTGTGAGACAAAGTACCAGAGACATCACTACAAGCATAAAACATACAGACATCACAATGACTCTAAACCCGTATCTTTCTATAATAACACTGAATGTAAACGGATTAAATGCGCCAACCAAAAGACATAGGGTATCAGAATGGATAAAAAAACAAGACCCATCTATTTGCTGTCTACAAGAGACTCATTTTAGACCTGAGGACACCTTTAGATTCAGAGTGAGGGGATGGAGAACTATTTATCATGCTACTGGAAGCCAGAAGAAAGCTGGAGTAGCCATACTTATATCAGACAAACTAGACTTTAAATTAAAGGCTGTAACAAGAGATGAAGAAGGACATTATATAATAGTTACAGGGTCTATCCATCAGGAAGAGCTAACAATTATAAATGTCTATGCGCCGAATTCCGGAGCCCCCAAATATATAAAACAATTACTCATAAACAGAAGCAACCTTATTGATAAGAATGTGGTAATTGCAGGGGACTTTAACACCCCACTTACAGAAATGGATAGATCATCTAGACACACAGTCAATAAAGAAACAAGGGCCCTGAATGAGACACTGGATCAGATGGACTTGACAGATATATTTAGAACTCTGCATCCCAAAGCAACAGAATATACTTTCTTCTCGAGTGCACATGGAACATTCTCCAAGATAGATCATATACTGGGTCACAAAACAGCCCTTCATAAGTTTACAAGAATTGAAATTATACCATGCATACTTTCAGACCACAATGCTATGAAGCTTGAAATCAACCACAGGAAAAAGTCTGGAAAACCTCCAAAAGCATGGAGGTTAAAGAACACCCTACTAACGAATGAGTGGGTCAACCAGGCAATTAGAGAAGAAATCAAAAAACATATGGAAACAAACGAAAATGAAAATACAACAATCCAAACGCTTTGGGACGCAGCGAAGGCAGTCCTGAGAGGAAAATACATTGCAATTCAGGCCTATCTCAAGAAACAAGAAAAATCCCAAATACAAAATCTAACAGCACACCTAAAGGAAATAGAAGCAGAACAGCAAAGGCAGCCTAAACCCAGCAGAAGAAGAGAAATAATAAAGATCAGAGCAGAAATAAACAATATAGAATCTAAAAAAACTGTAGAGCAGATCAACGAAACCAAGAGTTGGTTTTTTGAAAAAATAAACAAAATTGACAAACCTCTAGCCAGGCTTCTCAAAAAGAAAAGGGAGATGACCCAAATAGATAAAATCATGAATGAAAATGGAATTATGACAACCAATCCCTCAGAGATACAAACAATTATCAGGGAATACTATGAAAAATTATATGCCAACAAATTGGACAACCTGGAAGAAATGGACAAATTCCTAAACACCCACACTCTTCCAAAACTCAATCAGGAGGAAAGAGAAAGCTTGAACAGACCCATAACCAGCGAAGAAATTGAATCGGTTATCAAAAATCTCCCAACAAATAAGAGTCCAGGACCAGATGGCTTCCCAGGGGAGTTCTACCAGACGTTTAAAGCAGAGATAATACCTATCCTTCTCAAGCTATTCCAAGAAATAGAAAGGGAAGGAAAACTTCCAGACTCATTCTATGAAGCCAGTATTACTTTGATTCCTAAACCAGACAGAGACCCAGTAAAAAAAGAGAACTACAGGCCAATATCCCTGATGAATATGGATGCAAAAATTCTCAATAAGATACTAGCAAATCGAATTCAACAGCATATAAAAGAATTATTCACCATGATCAAGTGGGATTCATTCCTGGGATGCAGGGCTGGTTCAACATTCGCAAATCAATCAACGTGATACATCACATTAACAAAAAAAAAAGAGAAGAACCATATGATCCTGTCAATTGATGCAGAATAGGCCTTTGACAAATCCAGCACCCTTTCTTAATAAAAACCCTTGAGAAAGTCGGGATAGAGGGAACATACTTAAAGATCATAAAAGCCATTTATGAAAAGCCCACAGCTAACATCATCCTCAACGGGGAAAAACTGAGAGCTTTTTCCCTGAGGTCAGGAACACGACAGGGATGCCCACTCTCACCACTGTTGTTTAACATAGTGCTGGAAGTTCTAGCATCAGCAATCAGACAACAAAAGGAAATCAAAGGCATCAAAATTGGCAACGATGAAGTCAAGCTTTCGCTTTTTGCAGATGACATGATATTATACATGGAAAATCCGATAGACTCCACCAAAAGTCTGCTAGAACTGATACATGAATTCAGCAAAGTTGCAGGATACAAAATCAATGTACAGAAATCAGTTGCATTCTTATACACTAACAATGAAGCAACAGAAAGACAAATAAAGAAACTGATCCCATTCACAATTGCACCAAGAAGCATAAAATACCTAGGAATAAATCTAACCAAAGATGTAAAGGATCTGTATGCTGAAAACTATAGAAAGCTTATGAAGGTAATTGAAGAAGATTTAAAGAAATGGAAAGACATTCCCTGCTCATGGATTGGAAGAATAAATATTGTCAAAATGTCAATACTACCCAAAGCTATCTACACATTCAATGCAATCCCAATCAAAATTGCACCAGCATTCTTCTCGAAACTGGAACAAGCAATCCTAAAATTCATATGGAACCACAGAAGGCCCCGAATAGCCAAAGGAATTTTGAAGAAGAAGACCAAAGCAGGAGGCATCACAATCCCAGACTTTAGCCTCTACTACAAAGCTGTAATCATCAAGACAGCATGGTATTGGCACAAAAACAGACACACAGACCAATGGAATAGAATAGAAACCCTAGAACTAGACCCACAAACGTATGGCCAACTCATGTTTGACAAAGCAGGAAAGAACATCCAATGGAAAAAAGACAGCCTCTTTAACAAATGGTGCTGGGAGAACTGGACAGCAACATGCAGAAGGTTGAAACTAGACCACTTTCTCACACCAGTTACAAAAATAAACTCAAAATGGATAAAGGACCTAAATGTGAGACAGGAAACCATCAAAACCTTAGAGGAGAAAGCAGGAAAAGACCTCTCTGACCTCAGCCGTAGCAATCTCTTACTCGACACATCCCCAAAGGCAAGGGAATTAAAAGCAAAAGTGAATTACTGGGACCTTATGAAGATAAAAAGCTTCTGCACAGCAAAGGAAACAACCAACAAAACTAAAAGGCAACCAACGGAATGGGAAAAGATATTTGCAAATGACATATCGGAAAAGGGCTAGTATCTAAAATCTATAAAGAGCTCACCAAACTCCACACCCGAAAAACAAATAACCCAGTGAAGAAATGGGCAGAAAACATGAATAGACACTTCTCTAAAGAAGACATCCAGATGGCCAACAGGCACATGAAAAGATGTTCAGCGGCTCCTTATCAGGGAAATACAAATCAAAACCACACTCAGATATCACCTCACACCAGTCAGAGTGGCCAAAATGAACAAATCAGGAGACTATAGATGCTGGAGAGGATGTGGAGAAACGGGAACCCTCTTGCACTGTTGGTGGGAATGCAAATTGGTGCAGCCGCTCTGGAAAGCAGTGTGGAGGTTCCTCAGAAAATTAAAAATAGACCTACCCTATGACCTAGCAATAGCACTGCTAGGAATTTATCCAAGGGATACAGGAGTACTGATGCCTCGGGGCACTTGTACCCCAATGTTTATAGCAGCACTCTCAACAATAGCCAAATTATGGAAAGAGCCTAAATGTCCATCAACTGATGAATGGATAAAGAAATTGTGGTTTATATACACAATGGAATACTACGTGGCAATGAGAAAAAATGAAATATGGCCTTTTGTAGCAACGTGGATGGAACTGGAGAGTGTGATGCTAAGTGAAATAAGCCATACAGAGAAAGACAGATACCATATGGTTTCACTCTTATGTGGATCCTGAGAAACTTAACAGGAACCCATGGGGGAGGGGAAGGAAAAAAAAAAAAAGAGGTTAGAGTGGGAGAGAGCCAAAGCATAAGAGACTGTTAAAAACTGAGAACAAACTGAGGGTTGATGGGGGGTGGGAGGGAGGGGAGGGTGGGTGATGGGTATTGAGGAGGGCACCTTTTGGGATGAGCACTGGGTGTTGTATGGAAACCAATTTGTCAATAAATTTCATATATATTAAAAAAATAAAATAAATAAATAAATAAATAAATAAATAAATAAATAAATAAACGTTAAAAAAAATAAAAAAAAATTAGGATTCTATCAACATACTTGTCCCTGACAAGTACAACCTTAAGCAGGATGCTAAACCTTTGTTACTCTAAGTGAACAAACACCATTGGCATCAGCTGGAGTCTTGTTAGAAATGCAAATCTGAGTTCTCATCCCAGACCTACTGAATCAGAATCCAAATGGTAATATTGTCTCCAGCGATTCCTATGCTCCTTATAGTTTGAAAAGCACTGGACTAGGCTCTCCTCCAAAGCTCCTCCAGAACTCAGCTCAGAGAGCATTTAGATAGCTAATGCTTTGTGGTTATGTTGTAAGTTAGCTGCTGTTTAAGATTTGTTTGGGTGTATTACCCAGGTGTGGCACCCTTCCAAGTAGGGATTTAACAAGCATGCCCTAAAGGTATACTATCTTCCCTTCCTATCTCAGAACAGCTTCTAACTGACAGCAGACACATCCCACAAGTTGGCTGGTGGGGACATTCACAAATTCTTGGATTGGCATAGATGCAAAGACAGTTACAGTATTACAACTGTCAACTATTAGTCTCTTCTGCCAGGATTGCCTTAGTGCAGGACTGGATGTGATCCAAAGTCAACAGAACTGGAACTACAAGTTCAGCTTGTGAAGGTTCCTGATGCAACCATGTTTAAGAAGATTGACATTAGCAGGTGATCTGAGTTTTTCCCTGAGGCTTATATGGGGAATTAAAAAGAAGCAGGTGAATGTTTTTATATGCTTTTAAAACACTGATCCTAGAGGACTTGTAGCCCCTTCCAGAAAGTATTGCTCCAAAGCAAGCTGGGAATCACTTCTATTTGCACTCAAGAAGAGTCTTTTTTCTATTAGTCTGAGGAGAACCCAGCTAAGTTTCCAGGTAAGGGAGTGAGAGAGTAACTTGATGTAGAATCTTAAGGCATGGTGTTTATTGCAACAGGCAACAAGCAGGGTCAATTTCTCCAAGTCATGCTGTGGTTAAAGAGCTCCAGCCAGAAATATGAGTTGAATGCCAAGGTAAGTGAACAGCCTAGGACTTGGTAAACGACGTTTATGTTCTGCCCTGGTCCTGTCAGCATGTCAGAAGGAGGGTTCAAGACTTAATTCGTGCTTTGCATGTCTAAGTGGCCAGTGCGGAAAAGGGGACAGCCATTCAGGCCAACTCACAACAGTTCTCTTTCATCCGTTAAAACAATTTTGCTTTTGAACAGAACCTAGGATTGTCAGGCGTTGCATTTAACAGATGATGTGAATATAACCACTATCAGCCAGCGTCTATAGAATACTTTTCTTTATTGGCCAGTGTTCTTCTTGCTTTCCATAGAATATTCCATTTTAAAGGTAAAAATATCATAGAGGCTTATTCAGGCTCATAACCAAGTGAAGGAAGATCCCTGGCTTTCTCATAACTATTGGGTATCCCTTCTTTTTTTTTTTAAATATATAAATTTATTGTCAGATTAGTTTCCATACAACACCCAGTGCTCATCCCAAAAGGTGCCCTCCTCAATCAACCCTCCCACCCCCCATCAGCCCTCAGTTTGTTCTCAATTTTTAATAGTCTCTTATGCTTTGGCTCTCTCCCACTTTAACCTCTTTTTTTTTCCTTCCCCTCCCCCATGGGTTCCTGTTAAGTTTCTCAGGATCCACATAAGAGTGAACACATACGGTATCTGTCTTTCTCTGTATGGCTTATTTCACTTAGCATAACAGTCTCCAGTTCCATCCACGTAGCTACAAAGGGCCATATTTCATTCTTTCTCATTGCTGCATAGTACTCCATTGTGTATATAAACCACAATTTCTTTATCCATTCATCAGTTGATGGACATGTAGGCTCTTTCCATAATTTGGCTATTGTTGAAAGTGCTGCGATAAACATTGGGGTACAAGTGCCCCTATGCATCAGTACTCCTGTATCCCTTGGGTAAATTCCTAGCAGTGCTACTGCTGGGTCATAGGGTAGGTCTATTTTTAATTTTTTGAGGAACCTCCACACTGTTTTCCAGAGCGGCTGCACCAGTTTGAATTCCCACCAACAGTGCAAGAAGGTTCCTGTTTCTCCACATCCTCGCCAGCATCTATAGTCTCCTGATTTGTTCATTTTGGCCACTCTGACTGGCGTGAGGTGATATCTGAGTGTGGTTTTGATTTGTATTTCCCTGATGAGGGCCGACGTTGAGCATCTATGGGTATCCCTTTTTTGTTTTTGTTTTTGTTTTTGCAGGGTGGGGAGGAACAATTTACAGCATTTATTGAAGATCTGCATATAGTATGAAACAGTAAAAAAAAATGATATGAATGCAAAGCAAGATTTTTCAGCAAAACTTCTCTGATATTTCTTATGAGGACTAGGAAATTTCCAAGACTATTTAGAACACATTTGTTAGGGGGCGCCTGGGTGGCGCAGTCGGTTAAGTGTCCGACTTCAGCCAGGTCACGATCTTGCGGTCCGTGAGTTCGAGACCCGCGTCGGGCTCTGAGCTGATGGCTCAGAGCCTGGAGCCTGTTTCCGATTCTGTGTCTCCCTCTCTGTCTGCCCCTCCCCCGTTCATGCTCTGTCTCTCTGTCCCAAAAATAAATAAACGTTGAAAAAAAAATTAAAAAAAAAAACTACTTTAGAACACATTTGTTAAAACATTAACAATTGTGGTACACGTAGGGAAATTTCTCCTCATAAAAAGATTTATCACCTTCTTCCTCCTTCCCTTCCCAATCTTGATGTCATCTTCCAATGGAGATGAATCCTCCAAGCTGCTCTTTATAGTTTTATCCCTTGTGATTACATACATAAGCTATACAGTTTATAGAGTTTACTTGCTCTTAACTGCCTGTTTTATTGGTTTGTTTTTAGCCTAATATAAGTATACTACATTTTATTGTGCCTCACAGACACTGTATTTTTTAAAAGTTTTATTTATTTATTTTTAAATGTTTGTTTGTTTTCAGAGAGAGTGTGTAAGCTGGGGAGGGGCAAAGAGAGGGGGAGAGAAAATTTGACAGTGCAGAGCCTGACGTGGGGCTCAAATTCATGAACCATGAGATCATGACCTGAGCCAAAATCAAGAGTTGGACGCTTAACCAACTGAGCCACCCAGGTGCCCCTTTTTTATTTATTTGTTTGTTTTTAGTAATCTACATCCCTGGAGCTTGAACTCACAATGCCAAGATCAAGAGTCACATGCTCTTCTGACTAAGCCAGCCAGGAGCCCCAAATATTGCATTTTTTTACAGTATGAATGTTTACAACAATCCTGAATTAACCAAGTGTACCTGTGCCATTTTCTGACAGCACTTGCTTATTTCATGTCTCTGTGTCACATCCACAATATTTTAAACTTTTAAATTTATTTATTATAAAGATTTATACAGTGATCATGATTCACCAAAAGCTAAGATGATGGGTAGCATTTTTTAGCAATAAAGTATATTTAAAATAAGGTGTGTTCTTTTTTTTTTAAGACATAATGCTATTGCACACATAATAAACTACAGTAGCGCAGTAGAGTGTAAACATAACTTGTATATCCACTGGAAAACCAAAAAATTCATCTGACTCACTTTGTTGCAATAGTCACTTTATTTCAGTATTCTGGAACTGAACCCACAGTATCTCCAGAATATGGCTGTGTTGTGTTTTCAATATTTATCTATGCTGTATGTAGTTCCAGTTGTTCATTTTCATCTCCAGATAATTCTATTAATCTCTATGTCTATCACTACTGTATATCTAATACTAACACTTGTGCATACTTGTGTACATTAAATATATGTACATATGTATGAGTGATACCATTTTATATGGTATACAAAAAAATCCACAATAGATAGGGCCCTTCTATACCTGATGATTGTCTGAGTCATGTGTAGTGATCAATTATCACCAACACTACTGCCATGATCTTTTAAGTGTGTATATCCTTAGATCCTTACACTTAAAAGTAGGAGTAAACCAGATTCTTATATTCAGCAATGTGAAAAGTGATAAATGGATATTGTGAATAGATATGTGCATGTCTAGCTAGAGGTTTGGGTGGGGAATGAGGGACTAAGAACTCTTGTTTATCTGTAGTTATTTTCTTACTACTTAAATTCAAATTTCAGTGTGGTTTAGTCACCACTGGACCTAAGAGTCTGACTTCAGCTTAGGTCATGATCTCACGGTTCATGGGTTCAAGACCCGCATTGGGCTCTGTGCTGACAGCTTGGAGCCTGGAGCCTGATTTGGATTCTGTTTCTCCCTCTCTCTCTCTGCCTGTCCCCTGCTTGTGCTTGCTCACTTGCTAGCTTGCTCACTCTCTCTCTCTTTCAAAAATAAATAAACAAGAAAAAAATTTTAATTCCATTAAATAGTTCTAATTCTTTATTGGACTGTGAACATGATAAGGGAAAAATCCACATGATTATTCCTTTTACTGACTAACATGGAATTGTGTATGAAGGCTTGCACTGAAGTTATTCAGCAGTGAGGTAGGAAAAGTTAAAATTTCAGTCATTTATTTATTTATTTAGGCCTATGCTACCATGGTGTATGTGTTAGTCATTAAGTTTAGAAAGGGCTGCTGGGAGAAAGTATATTTTCAGTGTTTTATGTCAATCACAGATAAGTCAGGAGGTACGTAGATGCTTTTGTAATTCTTTGATTCTCAAAAGTAGGATTGCAAGCCTTCCTTATGCGCCCCCACCCCCCACTCTACTGCTTTAACACTCCCTTTCCTCTTCTATCATTTCTGCCAGTGTCCTACTCCATAAAGTTTTCAATATTATCCTCTTGGAGTCTTCTTTTGTGTATTAATTTTCCCAAATAATTTAAAAGGTTGAGAAAGGAAGGGGCTGGAAACTACAATCCAGGTGAAAATGATGGTAGCTCAAAACATGACAAACCAAATATGGCAAAATATTTAAAATTAGTGAGTTGCCATTTCTATATACTATGTAAATTTGCTTCAAAATAAAGTTAACAGTAGCCATTTCTTTAATATATATATATGTATGTATTTACTTATATATGCATAAAATTCTTCCAGAAGTATACATAGACACTGATAACACAGGTGATTCTGTATGTCTTAGAGTGGCAGCATGGCAAAGGAAGAGGGATCCAACTAGAGTGTCTATATAACTTATCCAAAATAACATACTTCTGAGAGGAAGAAGGAACTATTCATCATCATGCCAGGACAGTGGTTGTAAACTGAGTCTTCACCAGGCAAATACAGCTATATGGCCATCAGGGATGGAAGGCAGACTTGCCATTACATGTCATTTTGTACATTATGATTTTTCAACATGTGAATATATTAACCATTCAAATTCATAAATTAAAAATAGGCATAGGGGAAAGGTGTTTAGAAATCAAGGTCTTGGTGCTATTAAAATTGATTTTAGGTCCTTTCAGATAAAAAAAGTATAGATATTGGGGAACCTGAGTGGCTCAATTGACTCTTGATTTCAGCTCATGATTCATGAGATAGATAGAGCCCTGTATCAGGCCCTGCACTGGCAGTGTGAAGCCTGCTTGGGATTTTCTCTCTCCCTCCCTCTCTCTGCCTCTTCCTCACTTGTGCTCTCTCTCTCTCCAAATAAATAAACTTAAAAAAAATATGTAGTTCTATATAACTATGATAGTCCCCAATTTATAATGGTTCAAGTTATGATTTTTCAGCTTTACAATGGTGCAAATGCAATACTCATTTCGTAGAAATCATGCTTCAAATTTTTTTTAAGTATAAACTCCATGTTTGTTTGTTTGTTTGTTTGTTTTTTCCAGAGAACAATTTCTCTTCAGTACTTAAGGACTTACTTCCTTACATGGACTTCAGTGGAGGTTGTGGGGAAGCACCAGCTGGTCTAAATGTAGGGTTTGGGGATGTTTCGGAGGCTCAGTTGGTTGAGCTTCTAACCCTTGATTTTGGCTCAGGTCATGATCTCATGGTTTGTGGGATGGAACTCCATGCCAGCTCTGGGCTGAGCATGGATCCTGCTTAAGATTCTTTCCTCTCTCTTTCTCTGCCCCTCTCCCATGCATACACACATTCTCTCTCTCCCTCTCTAAAAGAAAAATAGAAAAGAAAATTTTAATCTGGGTAGGGGTGTTTGGTCTTTTTGTGCTTCACCAGAGCAATTCCTGACCATTTTGCTGTGAATGGCACAACTCCCACAGTAATGTAGCTTCACATACAGCTTGGGAAGCACATAGGCAACTAAGATACTCACTTTGGAAATGTCCCTGGCAGTGGTGGCCTCTACTATGTTCTGAATAAAAGGAACTTTTTTTGTTTTAATGTTTTTTTTTTCTTTTTGAGAGAGTGTGTGTGTGAGCAGGGGAGGGGAAGAGAGGAAGATACAGGATTTGAAGTGGGCTATGCGCTGACAGCCTGATCTGGGGCTGGAAGTCATGAACCATGAGATCATGACCTGAGCCGACAGAGCCACCCACATAAAAGGAACTTCTTAATGGCCCTGTCCTTGGGCATGCAGTGGGCATAGCTGGTGCCACAAATAGGCTACATGTGACCCTTTTTGCAACATGGCCATTATTTCTTCTTTTCTTGGTCATCTTGGAAGCAAGGACCCAAGAGAGCAATACTGAAAATTTAATTTTTTTTTTTATGTTTTCTCAGGCTAGTGATCTGAGGCATGATACTCTTTCTTGATGCTGGACAATAGCAGGGTGCCACAGCTACCAGTCAGCCATGCAGTCTGTGCCCATGCAACCATTATATTTTTCACTTTCAGTACAGTATTCAATAAATTGCATGGGATATTCAACACTTTATTGTAAGATAGCCTTTGTGTTTGATTTTGCCCAACTGTAGGCTAATGTAAGATTTCTGAACACATTTAAGGTAGGCTAGGCTAAGCTATGATGTTTGGTAGGTTAGGTATATTTAACATTTTTGACTTTTAATATTTTCAACTCAGGCTTATCAGAACATAACCCCATCATAAGTTGTGGAGGATCTGTGTATAGATATATAGACCCATAAAAACTGTGTGTGCATGTATTTTTCACATGTAATTATAATGATACTTGCAATCCCAATCTAGTCACACAGGGTTTGATTTGCCTTCCTCCATTCCCTATTTGTATCACCTTCCTCCACATTGAGAACCCTCTTTCCCAGAGTCTCCCTTGTTTTGTCTTCTCTCCTCCTCTCTTTTCCCCTCCCATTGTTCATTCTTCTGTTCTTCCTTCCTTCCCATTGGTTGACAGAGGAACACAATGTAGGCATCATAGGTTTAATATCAAGCTTTCAAAAATGTCACAGAAAATTCAAGCAGTGTTCTGGAAAGAGAAAGGGCTCTTGATCTAGGGGGATGAGGAATATTTGTAGGTACACAGGGCCTGAATTGACAGTGGCTTAGGGAAGCTGTAGGGACCCTGTCAAGTGGGTGTCCCCTCATGAGTGTGGCAACTTATCTGTTTGAGCCTTGGGTGACAGAAGAAGCCCAGGGCCATGGCCAACCCCAGACAACCTTCCGTGGGGCTGCCACACAATTTCCTATAAAAGGCATATGTGAATTTTTTTTCCAAGATGGGTCCAACATTTCTTTTCCTATGGAATAGTGAACATGAGGTCAAAGTCCATGTGATACTTTTTATGTTAGTAATCAGTCTCTGCCACAGGAGAAAAATATATGTTTTCAAGCAAAATTGAATAAAGGAGGTAATAAGTTATATTGTTACATTGTTTTTTTTAAGGGGGCAAAGGATATTTTATGCATAAAAATTTTTCTTTCATTCTGCTTATGTCCTCACTTTAAATTCTCAGAAGATACTCCAGAAATCTCTGAATCTGTGTCCTGTTCCATCTGCACATTATTAGTAATGAGTTTTTTAAATTTAATTTATAATTAGTTAACACAGTGTAATATTAGTTTCAGGTGTACAATATAGTGATTCAACACTTCCATACATCATCCAATGCTCATTTCAAGTGTACTCCTTAATCTCCATCATCTATTTCACCAATCCCTCCATCCACCCACCTCCCCTCTGGTAACCATCAGTTTGTTGTCTACAGTTAAGAGTCTATTTCTTGCTTTGTCTCTCTTTCTTATTTTTTCCCTTTGCTTTCTTGTTTTGTTTCTTAAATTCCACTATGAATGAAATCATGTGGTATTTGTCTTTCTCTGACTTGTTTCACCTAGCATTATACTCTCTAGGTCCATCTATATCATTGCAAATGGAAATATTTCATTATTTTTTTCTTAATGTTTATTTTTGACAGAGGGAGAACATGAGCAGTGGAGGGACAGAGAGAGAGAGAGAGGGATAGAGGGTGCTGACAACAGAGAGCCTGATGCAGGCTCAAGCTCAGGAACTGTGAGATGGTGACCTGAGCCAAAGTCAGGTGCTTAACTCATTGAGCCACCCAGGTGCACTGACCTCATTCTTTTTCACTGTTGAGGAATATTCCATTCTATACATATACCACTTCTTCTTTATTCATTCAACAGTTGGTAGACAGTTGGGCTTTTCCCATAATTTGGCTATTGTAGAAAATGTTGCTATAAACATTGGGGTGCATATATCCCTTCGAATTAGTATTTTTGTAATCTTTGCATAAATACCTAGTGGTATAATTACTGAATTGTAGGGTAGTTCTATTTTTAACTTTCTGGGGAAACTCCATACTGTTTTCCAGAGCAGATGTACCAGTTTGCATTCCCAGGAGCAAACAGTGCAAGAGGGTTTCCCTTTCTTCACATCCTTACCAACACCTGTTGTTTCCTGTGTTTGTGATTTTAGCCATTCTGACCAGTGTGAGGTGATCTCTCATTGCAGTTTTGATTTGCATTTCCCTCATGATGAGTGATGTTGAGCACCTTTTTATCTATTGGTCATTTATATATACATAAATTATAATATTATAATTCCTAAGTATAAAAGGATTAAGCACTAAATGGAAGTCAAATGCATTAAAAAAAACTATTGAAATTTAAATGGAAAATATTACATTAGCAATATCATAAATTATTTTCCAAAGAATATTGTAGGAAGTGAGGTACATTAAATATTATATAATGACTAAGTCTAGAATATTTTTACTTGCATTCTTATCCATATAGTTTAAAACTCTAGAGCACAGACTGAATGAGAAGATCATTTTAAAATAAATAATAGAGGAGCATGTGAATAGCTTAGTCAGTTAAGCCTCCAACTCTTGATTTTGGCTCAGGTAATGATCTCAGGGTTTGTAATTTCGAGCCCCACATTGGGCTCTGTGCTAATAGTGTAGAGCCTTCTTGGGATTCTCTCTGTTTCCCTCACTCTCTGATCCTCCCCCCAGTTGTGTATGAACGCGCGTGCTCTCTCTCTCTCTCTCTCTCTCTCAAAATAAGCAAAGGTAAATCCTTTAAAATAAACAATAGATTGTGGCATATGCCTACTTTTTTATTCAGAAAAAAATTTAAGATTATTTATTTTGAGAGAAATAGAGCAAGAGAATGAGCAGGGGAGGGGCAGAATAGAAGGAGACAGAGAGAGAGAGAGAGAGAGAGAGAGAGAGAGAGAGAGAATCTCATGCAGGCTCCATGCCATCAGTGCGAGCCCAATATGTGGCTCTGTCTCACAAACTGTGAAGTCACAAGCTGAGCTGAAACCAAGACTCAGATGCTTAACTGACTGAGCCACCCAGGGGCCTCACAGTTTTGTTTTGTTTTTAATTTTATTTTTATGTAATGTCTATACTCAAGGTGGGGCTTGAATTTACAACCAAGAGATCAAAGATTCATATGCTCTACTGAACTTAGCCAGCCAGGGCCCCCGGGGTATATGTAATTTTAAGGATAAAAGAAAGATGGCCTTTGTGCTTTTATATGCAAATAATGTTCTTATGGAGATAGTCCTCAGAGTTTCCATTAGCCTTGAGTGACAAGATTCTTTAAGTATTGTGTGAAAAAGAGACAATCCTTTTACTGATAGGAAGTTTCCAATTCTATCTGGGTTGGATCTTCTAGATATCTCCAGGAGTAACAGCAATTCATTATAAGGTGGCCAAAGGGTGTCACTAATTTTGAACTGGATCCTGTGGAACATCAAATAGTTTATTTATATGAATCTGTAATGTTTTATGTAGTGCTATCAGCTATGCAGTTGATTCTTTTTTTTAATTAATTTTTTTAGAAAGAGTGTCAGAGGGACAGAGAGAGAGGGAGAGAGAGAAGCTTAAGCAGGCTCCTTGCTCAGTGTGGAGCCATATGTGGGACTTGATCTCAGGACCCTGAAATCATGACTGTTATGCCCAGAATTCGTGATCCCCAAATACCGCCAGGGAGCCGAGTCTGATGTAAAAGCAAAAGAGCCTTTATTCGAGCTAGCTCGAGCTCAATCCCCTACCTGCACCGACGCAGCGGTGAGATACCAGGGAGAGAGAGTGACTTTCAAAAGGACAAAGGTTTTATTGGGGCCTAGGGGCAGTTGGTGAGGTAATGGCTATGGCCTCAGCCGATTGGCTGGGGAAGGGTCCGAGTCCTGTTAGGCAGGTGAGGGGGGAGGGTTACTCAAGGGCAGGAGGTGTGGTCAAGATGAAGGACACAGAACAAGATGGAGTCGGCCGCCCTTTCATTCCCCCCTTGTCATGTAGCTTCCGGACCCAATCATGGGACCGGCTGCATTTATGGTGACAAGGGGAACAGAGTTTGGAGGTTTATGCAAAGTTCTGGGAAGCAAGTGTCCCTGGGGTGGCTCTGGGAGGTCTGATTAAGTATTGTCCCTGAGCTGGTGTCTATGATCTGCCAGGTGATGTTTTGGGGGGCGTAGGGACTTCTGGCAGCATGAGCAATGACAAGCAGAGTTAACAGAGTTACCAATATTAGGTGGGTCAAATGCGCTGTAGCTTGAGCTTGAGCAGGTTGTGTTGGTCCCGACTGATGGCCCATCGCGTGACAAAGTCCTTCCGGATCGAGGAGGGGTCCGCTGGCCGAGCGTGGGTGTGATGGACCCAGGTTGCAATGCCGTCTACCTTGAGAGCGGTGGGGGTTGTCAACACCACGATGTAGGGTCCCTTGCAGCGCGGCTCAAGAGTCTCTTGGTGGTGCCTCTTGACGTAGACCCAGTCTCCCGGCCTGTACTGATGAGGTGTCGGGATCGGGCCAGCCTCATAGATGGCACGGAGGCACGGCCAAATGTCCTCGTGCGCCCTCTGGAGCCTGCTCAAGGAAAGAAAAAGTTCTTGATCTTTAAACTCAGCAATAAGTTCAGCTCGAAGGCTGGGAATAACAGGGGGTGGCCTACCAAACATGATCTCATAGGGAGTAAAACCCAGAGAGTAAGGAGTGTTCCTAACCCGGTAAAGGGCATATGGTAGGAGAGTCACCCAGTCCCCGCCAGTCTCCATGGTTAATTTGGTAAGGGTCTCTTTTAGGGTTCTATTCATTCTTTCTACCTGTCCTGAGATCTGGGGCCTATAAGCACAATGTAATTTCCAGTTTGCCCCCACCGCCTTGGCTACTGCCTGCGTTACCTGCGAGATAAAAGCTGGTCCATTGTCTGATGCTATCGTGGCAGGAAAACCATACCTGGGTAAGATGTCTTCTAGTAGCTTCTTAGCCACCGTCTGAGCCGTTTCATGCTTGGTTGGGTATGCCTCCACCCAGCCAGAGAAGGTGTCTGTAAATACTAAAAGATATTTATAACCATACTTTCCTGGTTTGACTTCAGTGAAGTCGACTTCCCATTGAGCTCCCAGTCTGGTGCCTCTGAACCTGGTTCCTTTTTTATTTGATGTGGTTCTCGCATTGGTGAGTTGGCAGGTCTTGCAGGCAGATACAACTTGCTCTATTTTGGTGTCTTGTTGGTGAATCTTGATTCTGGCATGTCGGATTAAGTCTTTTAATTTTCAGGCCCCCATGTGAGACCGATGCATGTGCTCTAATATTGAGACTCCGAGCTGGTCTGGCAGCACGAGCTCCTTGTTAGGTGTATACCACCATCCTTTTATCTCCTGGGCCATGGGGAGTTTCTTGATACGCTGTAACTCCTCCTGGGAGTATTTGGGCTGGTCTGGTAAAACTGGGTCTCCCGGGTCCGGTAGTTGTATGGTCATGGTGGGGACTGGAGTAAGGGCTACTGCCTTGGCTGCCTGGTCAGCCTTTCCATTATCTCTAGCTACTGGGTTATCAGCTTTTTGGTGCCCTTGGCAGTGGATAATGGCTAGTTTGGCAGGGAGCCATAAGGCCGTAAGCAGGTTAAGTACCTCCTGCTCATTTTTTATAGTCCGTCCTTCTGCCGTCAGTAACCCCCTCTCCTGATAAATTGCCCCGTAAATATGAGCTGTGGCAAACGCATAATGGCTGTCTGTGTAGATGTTAAGCCGTTTTCCAGCTCCCAGCATCAGTGCCTTGATGAGGGCTATGAGCTCTGCTCGCTGGGCTGACGTTCCAGAGGGTAGAGCCTCCGCCCATACGGTGTCCGTTTCAGTGACCACCGCTGCACCCACATACCTGTGTCCGTCTCGCACAAAGCTGCTGCCATCAGTGAACCAAGTAGCCTCAGCATCAGGGAGGGGCCGGTCGGTCAGGTCCGTCTGAAATCCATGTACTTGTTCCAGGATTCCTGCACAGTCATGTAGTGGAGCACCTAGGTCAGGGTCGGGCAGCAGGGTTGCAGGATTGAGGGCTGCACTGGGGTGGAACCGCACTCGTGGAGGGTTGAGTAGGAGGCTCTGGTAATGAGTCATACGTGTATTGCTCATCTATCTATCCGGAGGCTGTTTCAGGACCCCTTCAATGGCGTGTGGGGTCGTGATCCAGATCTCCTGTCCTAGTGTCAGTTTGTCTGCATCCTTGACTAGGAGTGCTGTCGCTGCAATAATTCTTAGGCATGGCGGCCAGCCGGCAGCCACTGGGTCTAGTTTCTTGGACAGGTAAGCCACTGGGCGGTTCCAGGGGCCTAAGGCTTGAGTTAGAACCCCTTTTGCTATTCCCTTATGTTCGTCTACAAAGAGGTGGAAGGGCTTTGTAATGTCTGGTAGGCCCAGGGCTGAGGCACTTAGAAGGGCCTTTTTTAACTGATTAAAGGCAGTTTCTTCTTTTTCAGCCCATTTAAATGTTTTCCCCTCTTTGGTAGCTTCATATAGGGGCCTGGCGATCTCAGCAAAACCTGGAACCCAGAGGTGGCAATAGCCGGCTGATCCTAGGAATTCCCTCACTTCTCTTCGGGAGGTGGGAGTAGGGATCTTTAGGACAGTTTCTCTTCTGGCATCTGGTAACTGCCGCTGTCCGCCCTCCAGGATATATCCCAGGTAACTTACCCTCTCCCTGCATATCTAAGCCTTCTTCGTGGATTCCCGGTACCCTAAGGCCCCCAGGTAGCCAGCAGGTCCTGGGTCCCTCGCTCACAGTCTTTGGCCGTGTCGGCAGCAATCAGGATGTCATCTATGTACTGTAGAAGGGTGAGGCCAGGGTGCTCCCTTCTGTACTCACCCAGGTCCTCGTGTAGTGCCTCATCGAAGATGGTGGGTGAATTTTTGAATCCCTGAGGTAGCTGTGTCCAGGTGAGTTGCCCACTGTAGCCCTCCTCCAGATCATGCCACTCAAAGGCAAACAAGGGTTGGCTCTGGGGTGCCAGCAGCAGACTGAAGAAGGCGTCCTTTAAATCTAGTACAGTATACCAGATCCTGGAGGGCGCCAAGGAGCTCAAGAGAGTATATGGGTTTGGAACAGTTGGGTGTATGTCCGGGACCCTCTTATTTACTTCCCGGAGGTCTTGTACCGGTCGGTAGTCATTTGTGTGAAGCTTTTTGACCAGCAGTAAGGGGGTGTTCCAGGCAGACTGGCAAGGAACTAGTACCCCTAGGCTTCGTAGTCTCCAGATGTGTGGCTGAATCCCCTTCCAGGCCTCCTGAGATATGGGGTATTGTTTGATCCTTACCGGACTCTCTCCTGGCTTGAGCTCTACCAAGACTGGGGTCCTGTGAGCGGCTAGTCCCATCCCCCCCGTCTCTGCCCAAACTGAGGCGAATTCTTGTAGCCATCTGTCTATATTATTCTCTCTCGGGAGCGCCTCCTGGTGGAAGAGGTATTCATCCTCCAGTTTCATGGTCAGGACCTGGATGGGGTGGCCCTTGCCATCGGTGACCTGAGGCCCCCCTTGTCTGAAAGTTATCTGAGCTCTAATCTTGGTCAGTAAGTCCCGTCCTAACAGCGGGTAGGGGCATTCTGGTATTACCATAAAGGAGTGGGATACCTGGCCCATTCCCAAATCTACTGTTCTTCGGGTAGTCCATGAATACTGGCTCATACCAGTTGCCCCTTGTACCCAGGACTTCTTGCTAGCTAGTTTTCCTTGTGGGGTGTGGAGGACCGAATGTTGTGCTCCGGTGTCGACAAGGAAGTCAATAGGGGTCCCCTCCACTTTAAGAGTTACCCTGGGTTCGGGGAGAGGGTCCGAACCCCGACTCCCCTAATCACTTAGTTCATTTAGCTCTAGGACTTTTACTCAATCAGTCTTGCTTCCCTTCCCGCCGGCCCTTTTTGGACAATCTCGGGCCCAATGCCCTATCTCCTTGCAGTATGCGCACTGATCCTTCTGCAGCCTCTGCTTCCCCCCACTTGGTGGTTCCTTTACCTTTTCTTGCACCATCTGCCAGCTGCCGGAGACGGCGGTCTCGTTCCTCGGGGAAGTCAGCAGTGGTAGCTAGTAGTATTCTGGCCAGGTCTCGAGTCTGCTTACTGCTGGTAGCCGCCGTGGCGCGAGCCTGCTTGTCCTCAGGAGGCTCCCGGTTATTATATACCTTTTCGGCTACCACCAGTAACTCCTGCAGACTTTTTTCTCCTAGTCTATCTATTTTCTGTAATTTTCTCCTAATGTCTATGGCCGATTGATTTACAAAGGCCATGATAACAGCTGCCTTGCTTTCCAGAGCCTCTGGATCCATGGGGGTATAGGTACGGAATGCCTCCATGATCCATTCTAAAAAGGCAGCCAGAGATTCATCTTTTCCCTGTTGTACATTTCCTACCTTGGCCAAATTGGTTGGCTTTCTAGCAGCCATTCGGAGACCCCCCCCCCCATTAGAGTCTGGAGGTAGACCCGGAGCCTCTCCTTACCTTCTGCCGTGTTGAAATCCCACTGGGGCTGAGTTAAGGGGAAGGAGGCATCTATCTGAGCCTGGTTGGTGGTGGGATTCCCGTCTGCGCCCGGAACTAGTTTTCGGGCCCCATTGAGGATTCTTTCTCTTTCTACAGTCGTGAACAGGACCTGCAAAAGCTGCTGGCAATCGTCCCATGTGGGCTGATGGGTAAAAAGAACAGAGTCTAATAAATCAATAAGCCCTGCCGGTTTCTCAGAAAACTTAGGATTCTGAGCTTTCCAATTGTAGAGGTCACTAGTGGCGAAAGGCCAATAGTGATGGGGCTGATTCCCCTCCGCATTTGGGGTCCGGTGGCTCGCAGGGTCAGAATAGTGGAGTCGGCGGCAGAGGCGGATTGCTCCCTCTGAGCCCTTTGTCTGGTAAAGGGCAGGCTTCCCACTGGAGCGTTTCTGCCTCCCGCTCTCAGAACAGCGTCTGCCTCCCCCAGAGGGGGAGGATGGTGTTCTTCCGGCATCCTAGAGGGGTTATACCGGGGAGGAAAAATTAATTCTTCTTCCATACCCCCCTGTAGGACAGGGTAGAGGGGTGCTGAAGGCTGGGTAAGACTTTTCTTCTTCTTTGTCCCCTGCAAAGCAAGAATGGGTTTTGGCTCTAGAGGGAGCGGGGCTAGGAAGGGCTTAAGCCAAGAGGGTGGGTCTTCTACAAGGTCCTGCCAAGTGATAATGTAAGGGAGCTGATCAAGATGGCCCATCTTAGGCCGAGAGATGATACTCCTTACTCGGTGGATGGTAGGGAGGTCGAAGGTCCCCTCTGGTGGCCATCCGACATTGAAAGTTGGCCACTCGCTAGAACAAAAAAACTGCAACCGACCCTTTCGGACTTCCACACTGAGGTTGTTAGCTCTTCCCCTCACATCCTTAAAGTGATCAATCATAATACTTAGAGGAGTAGTCTGAGTCTGTCCCATAAGGTCCGTCCAGTAAGTCCACAGAACAAAACAGAGAAACACAAAAACAGACAAACAGAGGGCCCCTAGAAAGTCTTCCAACTCCATGGAAGCAAAACTGCAAGCTAGCTTAGACCTTTGAGGGGATTCCACGTCCCTCCAAAACCGATGAGGGGATTCCACGTCCCTCCAAAGACGACGGCCTCACGCCGACCAGCAGGAGCGACCTGCCTCGTCTCAGACCTTTGAGGGGATTCCACGTCCCTCCAGAAGGGAGAATCGGAACGTCTTCCGAAACTCCCGGCCCGTGGTCCTCCAGTGCGTCCACTTAGACCGCGTCGGGCACTACCAGAATTCCAGAAATGAGCTCACACAGAAAAGACAGAACAAACAGACACTAACCGTGGCCAGTCAGGCTCTCCGGGTCGGGGGTCCCTCGGGGGTCTTGGGGATCCTGGGCCGAGCCCCCAAATGTTATGCCCAGAATTTGTGATCCCCAAATACCACCAGGGAGCCGAGTCCGATGTAAAAGCAAAAGAGCCTTTATTCGAGCTAGCTCGAGCTCAATCCCCTACCTGCACTGACGCAGCGGTGAGATACCAGGAAGAGAGAGTGACTTTCAAAAGGACAAAGGTTTTATTGGGGCCTAGGGGCAGTTGGTGAGGTAATGGCTATGGCCTCAGCCAATTGGCTGGGGAAGGGTCCGAGTCCTGTTAGGCAGGTGAGGGGGGGGGGTTACTCAAGGGCAGGAGGTGTGGTCAAGGTGAAGGACACAGAACAAGATGGAGTCAGCCGGCGTAGGCCCGCCCTTTCAATGACCTGAGTCAAAATCAAAAGTCAGATGCCTGAACAACTGAGCCACCCAGGCGCCCCCAGTTGATTCTTTTGTTTGTTTGTTTGTTTTTTAGTAATCTCTATACCCAACGTGAGGCTTGCATGACACCAAGATCAAGAGTCACAAGCTCTTCCGAGTGAGCCAACCAGTTGCCCCTATGCAGCTGATTCTTGAATTTTTTTTCTTTTTGCTATATCTATCAGGTAGAGGGAAATGGTCCCATAGATACTCATGAGATACTCTCATATACTTTTTTTTTTTTGACGCATTTTTTTAAGTAGGCTCTATGCCCAACCTGGGGCTTGAACTCATCACCCTGAGGTTAAGAGTCACATGCTCTACTAACTGAGACAGCAGGGCACCCTCTTTTAACCATTTTTGTTTTCAGCTTATCAAACTCTCAATTCAGAAAATGTCACTATGTGATGCTTAAATTCATTGTGTATTACATGAAGAGATTCAGTATCTGTTGTTGTTTATCCAACCCTTTATTCTCTTTCCAAGTCTCCCTTTAACCTTTCGTTCTTTGACTAAATGGTAGAGTATCATTTCAAGATCAGGTATCAATTTTTGGAACACTTCCTTATGTTACCAGATCATCTTCATTCAGTGGAATTATTTCAGGAGTTTCTGCCATTAACTGAGTTCAGTGGCCAAACATTTCATCTGAATAACTAATGTTTATTGAGCATTTGAATTGGTGACTATCTCCATTCCAACAAGTGATAATGTATTCTAACATTCTGTCATATCATTACATGTTCCTTCATACTCTTTTTTTAAGTAATCTCTATACCCATTGTGGGACTCACACTCACAACCCTGAGATCAAGAGTGGCATGATGTTCTACAAACCAAGCCAGCCAGGTGCCTCTCTTCACATTCTTTAATAAGCTCTACTTACCCATCTTTTTTTTTTTCTACTTACCCATCTTTAAAAAAAAAAGTTTATTTATTTTGAGAGAGAGGGAGAGAAAGCACAAGTGGGGGAGAGGCAGAGAGAGGGAGAGAGAGAATCTCAAGCAGACTCCACATTGTCAGTACAGAGCCCAACATGGGGCTTGATTTCATGAACGATGAGATCATGATCTAAGCAGATATCAAGAGTTGGATACTCAACTGACTAAACCACCCAGGTGCCCCATATTCTTCTTAAGCATCTTAACATCTTCCACATCTGTTATACTATCTGGATCTAGATCTTGCCAATTCACTGGCATATGCTTGTGATCTTCTTAGCCTTATGATGAAAATAATAATGATAATAAAAAAAAAAGGTGTGGGAACTTCAGTCAAATTATCTGTGCATCAGTTTTCTTACTCTTTTCAGAGAATGTTATAGAAAATAAAGAAGTTCATATATTTAAAAAAAAAAGTTTTGAGTACTTGAAGCCCACAAGTTAACTAGTTCTTTTGTCTTTCTCTCCTAACCAGTGGGGTTCTGGAACTGGCATTGGTGTGGGAGCTAGAGAAGAGTGGTACTTAAGGCTAGCTGAATATTGAGTATTGAGTTTTCTGAACACGATTCCAATGTGTGGGGAGTTTTTCCCCATACCATCAAGCAATTCTTGGAGACCATCTGGGTGATCTATAATTGAACTCCATTCTGACACCATCTATCCACAGATAAAATCAGATTCCACAGGTTAAGGATTCAGACCCACAAAACTACCCCTTCATTCATATGCCAATTTCCAAATTCAGGTTGTTACCTGTGCTTCTTACCAACTGGCTGTAATTCAGATTCATATGGCCTCCTCCTTAGGTGGGATTAATTTGCTAGATTGACTCCTAAGACTCAAGTAACCAGTTTATTCACAGATTACAAGTTTATTACAAAAAATATAATGAATAGCTAGATGGAAAGACACACATGGCAAAGTCCCAAACAAAGGAACTTGTTTCTTCATGGAGTTTGGGTCCAGAACGTTGCACATGGAACCATTGTTTCAGCAACCTGGAAGCTCTTCTAACCCTAACTTTGTGGGGTTTTATGGAGGTTTTATTACATACGAATGGTTGATTGGATCAGTTTACAATGGCTAATAATTTAATCTTCAGCCCATCTCCCCCTCCCACAATATCAGGGACAGAGGACTGAAAATTCCAACCCTCTAATCACATGGTTCTGGCAACCAAACCAGACCCCTTCTTTCCAGACCTTCTAATGTTACCTCATTAACATAACCAAAGGTAATTTTAGCACTCTCATCACAGGAAATTCCAAGAATTTTAGGAGCTCTGTGCCAGAAAGGGGGTGAAGATATATATTATAAATCACAGTACAAAGGTAGCAAGTTCCCCAGAGGTAAGGTCTCACCTTTAGAGTTGCAGCTCAATATTCTGTGAGCCATGAGCCAGCCCTGGTAGCAAGTTTCAACCATTGTGGTACTCTCCCCAGCCTATCTCTTACCACCACAGAGCCACTGCTACTTCTATTTTCTTTTTTTAGTTTTGCCTGGTGACAATCCTCTCATAAGCTTACTATACTGTACTTATCCCTGTCTTTACTAGCAATGACGTCGCATATACCAAATGATTTCAAGTTTGTTTCAGTTTTTTTTTTTTTTTTGAGTATAATGTGTTTCCCAGCAGTGAGAGTCATTGATTCTAAAATGATGATTGAAAATTCACTTTTTGTCAGCTCATTTGTGGAATTGTTGGTAAGAAATCTATGGCTCTTATGGGGAGCTGATTTGGAAAAGAGAGAAGGCAAGCAGTCAGACAATCTACTGTTTATGAAAGGATGATGAGCTAAGTACAGTGTGTTTGTGAATGTACTGTTTGAGACCCTAGCAGAAGACACCCAAGTAGGGATTCTTAAGGAAGACATGATTGGGTTAGGGTCCAGGGTATGGAAAGGGGGTGGATTTTATAGAGGTTCACAGGCCAGGAGACTAAGCTTGGAGATACTTCCAAAAAGGGAAAATATCTGTTTCACAGATATAGGGAGTGAGAAGAGAGAGACAAGGTATGGGGTTTGATGGGTTATTAGGCCCCATGGAATGGAGGATACATGGCATGCATTGAAGGATTGTTACTGGGTTAGTCCTCTGGTAAGATATGGAGAAGTCTACAGGATAACTGGAAAAACAGAAAGAATTGGATCATAAAGACACATTTGGAACTGGTTCAAACTGTATTCATTTATACTAGCGGTCAGTAAGTACAACCTGTGGCCAAATCCAGACTTCTACCTGTATGTATGTGGCATGTGGGCTAAAATTGATTATGTTTTCAAGTAGCTGGGAAAAATCAAGAGGATACTATTTCTTCAAATTTCAGTGTCCATAAGTAGAATTTTATTGGAATACAATTATGTCCATTTGGTTGTGCATTGTCTTTGGCAGCTTTTGCACTGTAGCAGCAAAGTAGTTGCAACAGAGACCTATGGCTCTTAAAGCCTAAAATATTTCCTACCTGGCTCTTTACAGAAGAAGGTTGCTAACCCCTGATTTATATAATTAAACTATTGTTGAATGTCCATGTAGGTGTAGTCATTCAATTACTTGTGTGTATGTTGTGGGAGATCACAAGTTAGGAACATAAGACCCCTTTATCTTAGAGGTTACATTCTGGTGGACATTAGATTAATGTTTAATTGGTGTGTTTATTTGAAATGCAGATAGAAGTACTAGCATATGGAATGTGCTTTGGGTTAAGGTGTCTCTACCTCTGAAAACCTCCTGAAAGGCTTCCTGAAGTTTGTACTGTCCAAACTAAAATAAGGAGGGAGAGAAAAGTCCTAGGCTAGATGCAAGAGTCTGAGCTGAGATTCAGATGTGACAGGACCATGGAGGAATGGGGACTGTTTCTTGTCTTGAATGTGAAGTAGGGAGTGTTTTGAGGACAGTATTGGGAAGAGAGAGGTCATGAAACATCTCAAGGAGAGTGACCTATACCAAGTTATTTGGATTGGAGGTTGCTTTGCTCCCATACTTGAACATGTGGCTTGTTCGGTGCAAATGTAATCAAGGGAAACTTCAAACAGGAGAGCTTTCAGACCAATGGAATCTGAAAAGTTGCCCCCAAATAAGGTGAAGTATGAGAAGGTTCCTCCTGCTTTTAGGAAAAGTGAACTGTAGATGTTCATTCTTTGTGTTGGTTATATTATTTCTCCATTTTGCAGCCTTCCTGCTTCTTCTGACTGAAAATGTCCGTGATTATCTTGTGAATTGTGTAATAATGAGTCAGTATCCTCCTAAAACATATAATTATTTATATTCTGTTATTTTTTCTTAAAACTTGTCTCTAAGAATCAGGGATAGCTTAACAAGCCCTTTGTCATCAAGGCCAATCTTGATGACATATTAACTTTCAGGGACCCCAGATTCCTGATATCTGGTAAAAACGGTGAGAGGGTTGGAAACCAGAATCTCAGTGGAAACAGTCAGATTTGAGTGTGGCATAAGTTTGGATCAATGGATTAGTGACGATTAAGGCCAGGGGAGTAGGGACCAAAACAACTTTAGTTAGTATTAATAATCAATAGAATTAATTGTTTTTTTTTTTTCAGAATTGTTGATAGAAAAAATAAATGTTTTACCAGTCACTTATAAAGTAAAATCCAAAACAATGTCCCTGGAAATGTATAACAGAGTGACATTTTTTAGTACTTTAAAATTTGCATCTGGACTTGATTTTCATGAATCTCCTAACTTTCTAATTTGTCATAATGCTTTGTACTATCTGTGTGTGTGTGGTCAAATGCATATAAGATAAAATTTACCATCTGAATCACTTTTAAGTATATAGCTCAGTAGCATTAAATGTGTTACATTGCTCTGCAATCATCAACCATACATCTCCAGAACTCTTCATCTTGCAAAACTAAAACTCTGTACCCATTAAACAATAATTCTCCTTCCTGTCTATCCTGAGCCCCTGGAAATGAGTATTTTATTTTTTTGTCTTTATAAATTTGACTACTCTAGATACTTCATATAAGTGGAATCATACAACATTGTCCTTTGCTATCTGGCATATTTCAGTGACATAATGTCTTCACGGTTCATCCATATTGAAGCATATGACAGAATTTTCTTCCTTTCTAAAACTAATATTCCATTGCATTTATATGCTACGTATGGGTAATAGTGTTTCCTAAAAAATATATATATATATATATGTATATGTATACATATATATGTAATATATATATGTAATGTATATATGTATGTAATGTGTATATATATGTAATGTGTATATATATGTAATGTGTATATATGTAATGTGTATATATGTAATGTGTATATATGTGTGTGTATGTGTGTGTGTGTGTGTATATATATATATATATATACACACACACACACACATACACACACATATATACACATTACATATATACACATTACATATATACACATTACATATATACTAACTAACATATATATATACACACATGCAGTTGTCTCCCTGAAGGGCTGAGTGGAAGGCACAAGGGAGGGTGCCGTTCAGGATTAGTATTTGGGATCCAAGGCCAGACAACTGTATGGGCCACTGGTCGGGTAGGCCTCAGGAATCCTCTCCGGCAGCTACAGCTGGGCCTTGAAAATGTTCCAGGTTCTATGCCGAGTGATCCTGCACCGCTTCTGGACCCCAGGCACATGGTGCTGTCAGACTTTGGTATTGGGTCCCCATGGGGAGAGAGCCTTAGCTAGGGTTACGGTGTGTGTATATATATATACATTAGGAAACACTATTACCCATAGCAGATGTACCATTATACATTTCTTTTTTTTTAAATATGAAATTTATTGTCAAATTGGTTTCCATATAACACCCAGTGCTCATCCCAACAGGTGCCCTTCTCAATACCCATCGCACACCCTCCTTCCCACCCCCCATCAACCCTCAGTTTGTTCTCAGTTTTTAAGAGTCTCTTATGCTTTGGCTCCCTCCCTCTCTAACCTCTTTTTTTTTTTTTCTTTTCTTCCCCTCCCCCATGGTCTTCTGTTAAGTTTCTCAGGATCCACATAAGAGTGAAAACAGGGGCGCCTGGGTGGCGCAGTCGGTTAAGCGTCCGACTTCAGCCAGGTCACGATCTCGCGGTCCGTGAGTTCGAGCCCTGCGTCGGGCTCTGGGCTGATGGCTCAGAGCCTGGAGCCTGTTTCTGATTCTGTGTCTCCCTCTCTCTCTGCCCCTCCCCCGTTCATGCTCTGTCTCTCTCTGTCGCAAAAATAAATAAACGTTGAAAAAAAAAAAAAAAAGAGTGAAAACATATGGTATCTGTCTTTCTCTGTATGACTTATTTCACTTAGCATAACACTCTCCAGTTCCATCCACATTGCTACAAAAGGCCATATTTCATTCTTATTGCCACGTAGTATTCCATTGTGTATATAAAGCACAATTTCTTTATCCATTCATCAGTTGATGGACATTTAGGCGCTTTCCATAATTTGGCCATTGTTGAAAGTGCTGCTATAAACATTGGGGTACAAGTACCCCTATGCCTCAGCACTCATGTATCCCTTGGGTAAATTTCTAGCAGTGCTATTGCTGGATCACAGGGTAGGTCTATTTTTAATTTTGGGGGGAACCTCCACACTGTTTTCCAGAGTGGCTGCACCAGTTTGCATTCACACTGACAGTGCAAGAGGTTCCTGTTTCTCCACATTCTCACCAGCATCTATAGTCTCCTTATTTGCTCATTTTAGCCACTCTGACTGGTGTGAGGTGGTATCTGAGTGTGGTTTTGATTTGTATTTCCCTGGTGAGGATCGACATTAAGCATCTTTTCATGTGCCTGTTGGCCATCTGGATGTCTTCTTTAGAGAAGTGTCTGTTCATGTTTTCTGCCCATTTCTTCACGGGATTATTTGTTTTTCGGGTGTGCAGTTTGGTGAGCTCTTTATAGATTTTGGATACTAGCCCTTTGTCCAAAATGTCATTTGCAAATATCTTTTCCCATTCCGTTGGTTGCCTCTTAGTTTTGTTCATGGTTTCCTTTGCTGTGCAGAAGCTTTTTATCTTCATGAGGTCCCAATAGTTCATTTTCGCTTTTAATTCCCTTGCCTTTGGGGATGTGTCAAGTAAGAAATTGCTGTGGCTGAAGTCAGAGGTTTTTTTCTGCTTTCTCCTCTAGGGTTTTGATAGTTTCCTGTCTCACATTCAGGTCCTTTATCCATTTTGAGTTTATTTTTGTGAATGGTATAAGAAAGTGGTCTAGTTTCATCCTTCTGCATGTTGCTGTCCAGTTCTCCCAGCACCATTTGTTAAAGAGACTGTCTTTTTTCCATTAGATATTCTTTCCTGCTTTGTCAAATATTAGTTGGCCATACTTTTGTGGGTCTAATTTTGGGATTTCTATTCTATTCCATTGGTCTGTGTGTCTGTTTTTGTGCCAATACCATGCGGTCTTGATGATTACAGCTTTGTAGTAGAAGCTAAAGTCTGGGATTGTGATGCCTCCCGCTTTGGTCTCCTTCAATATTACTTTGGTTATTCGGGGCCATTTGTGGTTCCATATGAATTTTACGATTGCTTGTTCTAGCTTCAAGAAGAATGCTTGTGCAATTTTGATTGGTATTGCATTGAATGTGTAGATTGCTTTGGGTAGTATTGACATTTCAACAATATTTATTATTTAATCCATGAGCATGGAATGTTTATCCATTTCTTTATATTTTCTTCAATTTCCTTCAGAAGCTTTCTATAGTTTTCAGCATACAGATCTCTTACAAGTTTGGTTAGGTTTATTCCTCGGTATTTTATGCTTCTTGGTGCAACTGTGAATGGGATCAGTTTCTTTGTCTTTCTGTTGCTTCATTATTAGTGTATAAGAGTGCAACCGATTTCTGTACATTAATTTTGTATCCTATGACTTTGCTGAATTCATGTATCAGTTCTAGCAGACTTTTGGTGGAGTCTATCTGGTTTTCCATGTATAATATCATGTCACCTGCAAAAAGTGAAAGCTTGACTTCATCTTTGCCAATTTTGATGCCTTTGATTTCCTTTTGTTGTCTAATTGCTGATGCTAGCACTTCCAACGCTATGTTAAACAACAGCGCTGACAGTGGACATCCCTGTTGTGTCCCTGATCTCAAGGGGAAAGCTCTGTTTTTCTCCACTGAGGATGATATTAGCTGTGGGCTTTTCAAAAATGGCTTTTATGATGTTGAAGTATGTTCCTTCTATCCCGACTTTCTCGAGGGTTTTTATTAAGAAAGGATGCTGAATTTTGTCAAATGCTTTTTCTGCATCAATTGACAGAGTCATATGGTTCTTTTCTTTTATTAATGTGATGTATCACATTGATTGATTTGCGAATGTTGAACCAGGCCTGCAGCACAGGAATGAATCCCACTTGATCATGGTGTATAATTTTTTTTATATGCTGTTGAATTTGATTTGCTAGTATCTTATTGAGAATTTTTGCATCCATATTCATCAAGGATATTGACCTGTAGTTCTCTTTTTTTGCTGGGTCTCTGTCTGGTTTAGGAATCAAAGTATGCTGGCTTCATAGAATGAGTCTGGAAGTTTTCCATCTCTTTCTATTTTTTGGAACAGCTTGAGAAGGATAGGTATTATCTCTGCTTTAAACGTCTGGTAGAACTCCCCTGGGAAGCCATCTGGTCCTGGAATGTTATTTGTTGGGAGATTTTTGATGAGTGATTCAACTTCTTCACTGGTTATGGGTCTGTTCAAGTTTTCTATTTCTTCCTGTTCGAGTTTTGGAATTGTGTGAGTGCTTAAGAATTTGTCCATTTCTTCTAGGCTGTCCAGTTTGTTGGCATATAAGTTTTCATATTATTCCCTGATAATTGCTTGTATTTCTGAGGGATTGGTTGTAATAATTCCATTTTCACTCATGATTGCATCTATTTGGGTCATCTCCCTTTTCTTTTTGAGAAGCCTGGATAGAGGTTTATCAATTTTGTTTATTTTTTCAAAAATGAACTCTTGGTCTCATTGATCTGCTCTACAGGTTTTTTTTTTACATTCTATATTGTTTATTTCTGCTCTGATCTTTATTATTTCTCTTCTTCTGTTGGGTTTGGTTCTGCTTCTATTTCCTTTAAGTGTGCTGTCAGATTTATTGGGATTTTTCTTGTTTCTTGTGATAGGCCTGGATTGCAATGTATTTTCCTCTCAGGACTGCCTTCACTGTATCCCAAAGCATTTGGATTGTTGTATTTTCATTTTCATTTGTTTCCATGTATTTTTTTAATTTCTTCTCTAATTGCCTGGTTGACCCATTCATTCTTTAGTAAGGTGTTCTCTCTAACATCCATGCTTTTGGAGGTTTTCCAGACTTTTTCCTGTGGTTGATTTCAAGTTTCATTGCATTGTGGTCTGAAAGTATGCATGGTATGATCTCAATTTTTGTATACTTATGAAGGGCTATTTTTTGACCCAGTATGTGATCTATCTTGGAGAATGTTCCACGTGCATTCGAGAAGAAAGTATATTCTGTTGCTTTGGGATACAGAGTTCTAAATATATCTGCCAAGTCCATCTGATCCAATGTATCATTCAGGACCCTCGTTTCTTTATTGATCCTGTGTCTAGATGATCTATCCATTACTGTCAGTGGAGTACTAAAGTCCCCTGCAATTACCACATTCTTATCAATAAGGTTGCTTATGTTTGTGATTAATTGTTTTATATATTTGGGGCTCGCGTATTCGGCGCATAGACATTTATAATTGTTAGTTCTTCCTGATGGATAGACCCTGTAATTATTATACAATCCGCTTCTTCATCTCCTGTTACACTCTTAAAATCTAGTTTCTCTGATATGAGAATGGCTACTCCAGCTTTCTTTTGAGTTCCACTAGCATGATAGATAGTTCTCTATCCCCTCACTTTCAATCTGAAGGTGCCCTCAGGTCTAAAATGAGTCTCTTTTAGACAGCAAATAGATGGGTCTTGTTTTTTTGTTTTTTTTTTGTTTTTTTTTTTTTTCCATTCTGATACCCTACGTCTTTTGGTTGGAGCATTTAGTCCTTTACATTCAGTGTTATTATAGAAAGATATGGGTTTAGAGTCATTGTGATGTCTGTAGGCTTTCTTGCTTGTAGTAATGTCTTTGGTACTTTGTGTTCCTTGCAACATTTCGATCACAGAATCCCCCTTAGGATCTCTTGTAGGGCTGGTTTAGTGGTGATGAATTCCTTCAGTTTTTGTTTGCTTGGGAAGACCTTTATCTCTCCTTCTATTCTAAATGACAGACTTGCTGGATAGAGGATTCTCGACTGCATATTTTTTTCTGTTCATCACATTGAAGATTTCCTGCCATTCCTTTCTGGCCTGGCAAGTTTCAGTAGACAGACATGTCACTAGTCTTATCAGTCTCCCTTTATATGTTAGAGCATGTTTATCCTTAGCTGCTTTCAGAATTTTCTCTTTATCCTTGTATTTTGCCAGTTTCACTATGATGTGTCATGCAGAAGATTGATTCGAGTTATGTCTGAAGGGAGTTCTTTGTGCCTCTTGGATTTCAATGCTTTTTTCCTTCCCCAGATCAGGGAAGTTCTCAGCTATGATTTGTTCAAGTATACCTTCAGCCGCTTTCTCTCTCTTCCTCCTCTGGAATCCCTATTATATGGATATTATTGCATTTCATTGCATCACTTAGTTCTCTAATTCTCCCCTCATACTCCTGGATTTTTCTCTTTTTCTCAGCTTCCTCTTTTTCCATGATTTTATCTTCCAATTCATCTATTCTCTCCTCTGCCTCTTCATTCCGAGCTGTGGCCACCTCCATTTTATTTTGTACTTCATTTATAGCATTTTTTAGCTCCTCATGACTGTTTTTTAGTCCCTTGATCTCTGTTGCAATAGATTCTCTGCTGTCCTCTATACTTTTTTCAAGCCCAGTGATTAATTTTATGACTATTATTCTAAATTCATGTTCCATTATATTGCTTAAGTCGTTTTTGATCAATTCATTAGCTGTCGTTACTTCCTGAAGTTGCTTTTAAGGAGATTTCTTCCGTTTCGTCATTTTGTGTAGTCCCTGGGGTGGCTCCCAACTGCAGGGCACTTCTCTTGTGCTGTCTGGAGTAACTTGTGTTGGTGGGCGGGGCTGTAGTCAGACCCAATGTCTGCTCCCAGCCCACTGCTGGGGCCATAGTCAGACTGGTGTGTACCTTATCTTCCTCTCTCCCAGGGGCAGGACTCATTGTGGAGTGGTGTGGCCCCTGTCTGGGCTTCTTGCACACTGCCAGGCTTGTGGTGCTGCTTTGATGGGATCTGGCATATTAACCAGGGTGGATCAGCAAGGTGCACAGGGGCAGGAGGTGCAGGCTTAGCTCCCTTTGCCCTCTGGGTCCCCAGATGGCACCGGGAGGGAGGCAGGCAGACCCGTAAGAGGGATGCATCCACAGAAGCACAGAGTTAGGTGTTTGTGTGGTGCAAGCAAGTTTGGTGAACTGGTTCCCTTTGGGGTTTTGCCTGGGGGATGGGAGAGGGAGATGGCACTGGCAAGCACCTTTGATCCTCTCCTAGCTGAGCTCTGTCTTCCAGGGCTTAACACCTCTCTTTCCTGGTGTCTTCTTGCCCTCCCACTCTCCAAGCAGAGCTGTTGACTTATAACATTCCAGATGTTAAGTCCTGCTGGCTGTCAGAACTCACTCTGTCTGGCCCCTCCGCTTTTGCAAGCTAGACTCGGGGGATCCACCTTGCCAGGCAGACTGCCCCTCCACTGCCCCGGCTCCCTCCCACCAGTCTGTGTAGCATGCACCGCCTCTCTGCCCTTCCTACCCCTCTTCCGTGGGCCTTTTGTCTACACTTGGCTCTGGAGAGTCCATTCTGCTAGTCTTCTAGCATTTTTCTGGGTTATTTAGGCAGGTGTGGGTGGAATCTAAGTGATCAGCAGGATGCTGTGAGCCTAGTGTCCTCCTACCCCACCATCTCCTCTCCCACACTCGAAAAACCCATTTTACATTTCTAACAGCAAAGCACAAGAGTTCTAATTTCTCTGTATCCTTAACAATACTTATCATTCTGTTTCTGTTGTTGCTGTTGAATATCATAGCCGTTTTAATGGGTGTAAAGTGGTATCTCATTTTATACTGGTTTTTACTGATTGGTATATCTTCTTTGAAGATGTGTCTATTCCAGTCCTTTACCCATGTCTCAATCAGGTTATTTTTCTTGTTGTTGGGTTGTAGGAATACTTATATATTATGCAAATTAACCCCATATCAGTATATAATTTGCAAATGTTTTATCCCATTCTGTGGATTTTTTCACACTGTTGATACACAAAAGGTTTTAATTTTGGTGTATACCCATTTAATCCAGTTTTCTGTTGATTTCTGTGCTCTTGGTGTCCTGTCAAAGGAATCATTGCCAAAGCTAATGTCATGAAGCATTTACCCATGAGATTTATAATGTTAGCTTGTGGATATTCAATTTTCCCAGCACTGTGTATTGAACAGAATGTCCTCTCTCCCATTGAATGATTTTTGCACTCTTGTTAAAATCATTTGACCTACATGCAAAGGTTTATTTCTAGGTTTGCTATTCAATTAGTCTATGGGTTTTGCATTTTCTAAAAAAATATATTTTTTAGGGTTTACATTTCAAAATTAGCATTCCTAATAAAGCTTGTAAGAATAAATACAGTGAGGAAGATTTTAAATCACACTATTCTGACTGAGAATCCCTGACAACTTTTGTGATATAGGCCAAGTGACTAGGATACAGATCTGTAAACCTTTTCTCTAAAGGGCCAGTTTATTAAGGACAGAGAGATTTATTTTAAGAAACTGACTTGTGGGCAAGTCCAAAGTCTACAGGTTAGGCTGGTAGACTGGAGATACAAAAGAGTTAAGTACGTTAGTTCAAAACCAGGCTGATGACAGAATTCTCTATTCCTTAGGAGACGTGAGTCTGTTCTCTATCAAGACCCTCAACTGATTGGATGAGACCCACCCACATTAGGGAGGTTAATCCACTTTACCGAAGGTCTATTTAGATGTTGACCTCTAAAAAACACCTTCATAGTTGTATCCAGGCTGGTGTTTTACCAAATGTATGAGCACTGTGGCCCAGCCAAGTTAACACATAAAATTACCATCATAAGTCCACCCCTTGTCAATTTGGCACTCATAGGTTTCCTTAAACCACACTTAATTTCCTTAAACCACACTTAATCTCCAAATAAAGATATTAACAATGTCCTACTTGTGTGTAACATGATGTAGCTACTTTGGGTAAAAGTAAAATCTCATCAGGGCACCTGGGTGGCTCAGTGGTTAAGCTTCCGACTTAGGCTCAGGTCATGATCTCACAGTTTGAGTTCAAGCCCCCACACCTTCAGGCTCTGCTGACAGCTCAGAGCCTGGAGCCTGCTTCAAATTCTGTGTCTGTCTCTCACTGCCCCTCCCCCACTCATGCTATCTCTCTCTCTCTCAAAAATGAATAAACATTAAAAAAATGCAGGGGCGCCTGGGTGGCGCAGTCGGTTAAGCGTCCAACTCGCGGTCCGTGAGTTCGAGCCCCGCGTCGGGCTCTGTGCTGACTGCTCAGAGCCTGGAGCCTGTTTCCGATTCTGTGTCTCCCTCTCTCTCTGCCCCTCCCCCGTTCATGCTCTGTCTCTCTCTGTCCCAAAAATAAATAAACGTTGAAAAAAAAAATTTTATAAAAAAAAAAAAATTCAAAAAAAAAAAAACCTCCTTAAGCCTTCCCCCAGGAAAGGATATAAAGACTTTGGGCAATGTTCACTTTTTCCTTGATCTCATGCAACTGAAGTACTATGATGAAAAGTTAATGATACCTAAATAAAACAAATACCCATACACCCACAGAAACATATCACAAAGAGAAAATACTTATCACTATTACAGTCCTCCTAACTATCACACGGTGACTATCATGTGGTTATAGCTGGTATTTATAACTACTTTCTTCCACTACACATTCTATATCCCCTTTGCCTTCAGCAAGCACTTCTGGTTCTTTAACTTGTGGGGTGGCCAAACCTTCATTTCTAAAGAGTCTGGACCATTAGTAATCTTTACTGGTTGTCGTAGTTTTTTATTGGCTTTCATTATAGGGTATAGTAATACTAAGAGATGTCCTAAGGGATATCCTATAGTCCAGAATGCTCTTCCTTACCTCTCTTGTGGTTAGTAGTCCAATTGCCCATTGGTAATTAGGGTCAGTTACCCACAGTTGCTTCCATATTTGTTTTGGAGACATGAGAAGCCCAGACTGGCTGGGTGCCAGGCTTCCAGTTCAGTAGAATCACTCTTGTGTCTTCCTTTTAAATATCCTTCCCTTTGGAACTAAAATCTTCAGGCCAACAAATCATAGGTCATAAAGACAGGAAGTAAAACTTTGCTAGTAAGTCACTAAGATTAATAATGAATGGTGCCACTCCCATTTCTACCCTTTAATTCCTGGGCCCATGAATTATGACTATCAGAGAAACTGTACCATATATTGAATGCTGATTCAGAGCATATACATCCTCCTGGAAAACCTAGCCCCATTCCTCTAAGATATTGCCACTACTTGGCACTGTACCTGAGTCTTTCAGTCTTACAGAGCCTATTTTTACCATTCTATCAAGCCAGTAGCTTTAGGATGGTGGGATGCATGGTAAAATGGGTGGAATCCATGGGAATGGCTCCATTTTTGTATTTCATTTTCTGTTGTTGGGAAGGAAAAAGTTTTCCTTGACCCCCTAGAGTCTCTGTCTGGATCTGAAAATTAAATTTTTTTTTCTTATTTTATTTTATTTTTAAATGTTTTATTTATCTTTGAGAGAGAGAGAGAGAGAGTGAGAGTGGGGGAAGTGTGAGAGGGAGACAGAGGATCAGAAGCTGGCTCTGCACTGACAACAGCGACCCATTGTGGGGTTCAAACTCAGAAACCATGAGATCATGACCTGGGCAGAAGTTGGATGCTTAAATGACTGAGCCTCCCAGGCACCCCTGAAAATTAAAATTCTAAAGGCAGATGAACGAGAGAAAATCATATAAAGTTATTTAATATAAATTTTATGCAACATGGGAGCCTTAATAAAGAAATGAAGACCTAAAGAACAAAACAAAGATGATTATTTTTTGCCAGATTTGATGAATGATGGGCAGTTGTGGAAGAATATGATAGGTCAGAGAGTATGTGGTTAGTATAGTAAACTGGAAGAAATTTAGCAAGGTCTGTTTGTTCAGATTCTTGGCATCCATTTGTCTTTGAAAATAAGGATGCACCTTCCCTCCAGGTATAAGGGGGGTACCTCTCCCATGAGGATTTTACGTCCTATTTCAGAAGAGGGGTGGGGGGAGAGCAAAGTAATTTTTTTTCTTCTGCTATTTTCTCAAACTCCATCAGTTTAAATATTCAATATGCCAACATGACATATTTTGAAGTATTGTGGCCTGAATCCCATCAATTTTAACTATATCAAATGTGAAGTTGTAGCCAAAGGTAAATATATAAACAAATGAGCATGGCTGTTGTGATATGATAGAAAAAAAATATATATATACTTCAGTGAAGGAATACATATACTCCTAGTTCCTGGCACAGAGTTCCCTTGTTATTTTTTAATAAGAATACTAGGAACAAGTCTTGTTTTAATAGTTGGTCTTTGACCCCATCCCTGACTCTTTTTAAAAAAAAAAATTTTTATTTTATTTTATTTTTTTTTTAATTTTTTTTTTTTAACATTTATTTATTTTTGAGACAGAGAGAGTCAGAGCATGAACAGGGGAGGGTCAGAGAGAGAGGGAGACACAGAATCTGAAACAGGCTCCAGGCTCTGAGCTGTCAGCACAGAGCCCGATGCGGGGCTTGAACTCACGGAGTGCGAGATCATGACCTGAGCTGAGGTCGGACACTTAACCGACTGAGCCACCCAGGCGCCCCAAAAAAAAATTTTTTTTAACGTTTATTTATTTTTGAGACAGAGAGAGACAGAGCATGAATGGGGGAGGGTCAGAGAGAGGGAGACACAGACTCCGAAACAGGCTCCAGGCTCTGAGCTGTCAGCACAGAGCCCGACGCGGGGCTCAAACTCACGGACCGCGAGATCGTGACCTGAGCTGAAGTTGGCCGCTTAACCGACTGAGCCACCCAGGTGCCCCTAGCCCATCCCTGACTCTTAAAAGGGCTCTTAAAACCCTTGTAAATTCCTAAGCGATAAGAACCTTAGGAGCATCTTTTGTTCTAATGAGGCAACTCTGAGTGGGTTCCTAGATGTCTCCTGAATGAGAGCTGACTACCAGAAAGATGAAGCCATGATTAGAATTTCATATTTTTTCACTTCTCTAAAGAGGTGGAATTAATTATGGAATTAATAATTGCTTATGCCTCCCTAACGACGTTTCCATAAAAATCCCCAAAGTATGGTACTCACAGAGCTTCCACATTGGTGAACACATCCATGTACTTAGAGAATAATACATCCCAACTCCATGGGGCAAATGCTCTTGCTCTTAGGACCCTCTCAGACTTTGGCCTATATATCTCCTCATCTGGTGTCCATCTGTATCCTTTTATCATATCCTTTAATAAACGGGTAAGTGTAAGTACAGTTGATCCTGAACAATATGGGGATTAGGGGTGTCGACTCCTGCACAGTTGAAAATCTATGTATAATATTTTTTAATGTTCATTTATTTTTGAGAGAGAGGGGGGAGAGACAGAGAGAGAGAGAGAGAGAGAGAGAGAGAGAGAGAGAGAGGAAGCTGGGGAGGGGCAGGAAGAGGGAAACAGAGGATCTGAAGCAGGTTCTGCACTGACAGCAGAGAGACCAGTGAGGGGCTCGAACCCATGAGCTGTGAGATCATGACCTGAGCAGAAGCTGGATGCTCAACCAACTAAGCCACCCAGGTTCCCCTATGTATAACTTTTAATTCTCCCCAAACTTAACTGCTAATAGCCTACTGTTGACCAGAAGCCTTACAGATAAAAATAGTTGATTCACACATATTTTTTATGTTACATGTATTATATACTATATTCTTATATTAACACTTAGTTTTTTCTCAATTTTTTGAGTATTTCTAATCTACATGGCTCACCTTCAAGTTTTTTCGAATTGTCACAAATCTCCAAAATTTTTTCCAATATATTTATTTTAAAAAATGCACATATAAGTGGACCAATACAGTTCAAATTTGTGTTGTTCAAGGGTCAACTGTAAACATTTCCCTGAGTTCTACTCTAGCACATTAATTAAACCAAAAGGCACAGAAGATCACAGGAACTTTTGATTTGTAGCCATACCAAACAGAAGTTGTGGGTAACCTGTGGCCCTGTTCCTTGCAATTGGTATCTGAAGTAGGTGACAGCAGTCTTCTGGGACTGAGCCCTTAACTATAGGATATGACACTACCTCCAGGTAGGATAATATCAGAATTGAGTTAAATTATATAACATCCAGCTGGTGTCATGGAGAATTACTTGATGTGGAGAAAACACCCCACAAATTTGGTTACAGAAGTATCAGAAGTGAAGTGTTCTGTGTGAACATAGTGGTAGTGTGAGAGTAAAGGAGAAACACAGGAGTGGAAAACTGGATTTTTTCCCATTCAGGAAGAAAAGACTGGGTCTTTCTATTCAGTTATGTTCTAATTATACTTTATTTATATACTTTATTTATGAAACTTGAACTTTATATAATTTTCACGTGTCACAAAATTGCCTTTCTGATTCCCTCCCAGCCATGTAAAAAAATGTACAGGCAGTAGGTGAGATTTGGTGTAGTTTGCTGACCATCTAGGGTGTTCTTACCCAAAGCCTGGATACAGTGAGAATGTGTGCAAAAGCTATGGTTGGAAGAATGTCTTTTTTGTTACTTGTGACCTGTTTGAGTATTTTCAAGAGCGTTAGGCACTTCCTTCCCCTGCTCAGCCTCTTCTAAAGCTGATCTTGGGATTTTACAAGAATGCTGTTCCCCAGATTGGGGGAGGGAGCACAGCAAAAATGTCTCCTGGTCAGTTTTCCTGTGAATAGATTGTACCTGTAGTGAAAGGCTGCCACCCAGCGCCTTGAGCAATGAGCCTATAGGGGCTGTCTTGGGTTTTTGTGCAGCAAGTATGCGTTCTGTTTCGTTTTTTCACCCAGCTTTCTGCTCAGGCTTTAAGTTTGCATATATAGATTTATAAAAACTTTTAAGAGCAGAGGCACGGTGACCAGAATGCTGGGCTTGAATCTGGGTTCAAACACTTGTGAACTTTGGGTTCAAACACTTTGAACACAAGTGAACAAAGTCACTTGTGTGACTTTGGGTGTGTTTCTAGACCTCTCGGGGCCTCAGTTTCCTAAAATGTAAGAGGGATGGAAATAGGAAACAACTCATATGGTTGTTATTTGGGTTAATGATAAAGTACCTGGAAAATTACCTGATACATAGGAAGCAGAATATGTGTTTATTAAATTAATTAATTAATAATAAAAAATAGCTGCTCACATAGAATGCAGACTTCAAACCATGTAGTCTTCATAGTTCTATTGTCTTGAATTTCTGCTTCTGAATTTTAAATTTTATCATAAAAAGGACTTTAGTCTCTCTGCAATATCATTTCAAATATTGTCCACGTTCCACAAATGTCTAAGGTATTAAATCATTTTACCTCTATCTCAAATTGTTTTACCTCTATCTCAAATTGTTTACATCTTTTTTTTAATGTTTATTTATTTTTGAGAGAGACAGAGAGAGAGAGAGAGAGAGAAAAAGTGTGAGTGGGGGAGGGGCAGAGAGAAAGGGAGACAATCTGAAACCAGCTCCAGACTTGGAGCTCCTAGCTGTCAGCAGAGAGCCCCATTGAGGGCTTAAACTCATTAACTGTGAGATTGTGACCTGAGTTGAGCCGGATGCTTAATCGACTGAGCCACCCAGGCACCCCTAATTGTTTACATCTTATTTTATATGTTTCCTTTGTATTTGTTTTAGTTCTGATGCTTTGGGATAAAAATTCCACTAATGTTTTAGTGGGTATGACTTTTTTTTTTTTTAATTTTTTTTTTTCAATGTTTATTTATTTTTGGGACAGAGAGAGACAGAACATGAACGGGGGAGGGGCAGAGAGAGAGGGAGACACAGAATCAGAAACAGGCTCCAGGCTCTGAGCCATCAGCCCAGAGCCTGACGCGGGGCTCGAACTCACGGACCGCGAGATCGTGACCTGGCTGAAGTCGGACGCTTAACCGACTGCGCCACCCAGGCGCCCCATAGTGGGTATGACTTTTAATACTAGCAAAAATGCTTTTTATTTAAGTCAAATGTCATATTTTAAAGATTTCTTCCACAAAAGTCCTCCTGAAGGCACAAAAGATAGACTGGAGATTGTCGAGTGGTCACACAAACGGAACTTCACAGTATCTTGTTTTATATTTAAAAATTGGCCTGATTTTATATCTTGTTCTGTACTATATTTGTATTATATTTGTTTTATCTTAAAGTTGTTTTTTTTCTTTTGTTTTGTTTTTTTACCCCCTACAAGGGACTTTTATCCAAGTAGCAGCACATCTTATTTTGAAGCCTGGGTAGGATTTTTATAGTTTCCACAAATTCAGGAAATGCAAAACAATTTATGTTAGTCAAAACAATCACAATCTACATTTCACTTTTCTATAATCTTGCAACATAACAAACTCAAAATAGAAATCTGCTTTCAAAACAAACTTAAAACAATTTTTTTAAATTTATTTATTTATTTATTTATTTTTAAGTAATCTCTACACCCAGCGTGGGGCTCAAACCCACAACCCTGAGGTCAAAGAGTTGCATGCTTTGCTGACTGAGCCAGCCAGGTGCCCCCAAAACAAATGTTTTTCTCTGTTCCTCCTTCTCCTCAGACTTTTCCCCTAAGATTGAGTTATTTAGAAAACATCAAGTCTGTATATTTGAAGTTATCAGTGTTTATTTGGATTATTTAAAAAAGGAAACAATTCAGACTAATGCTGTTGGGATTTGTGTAGATGTTGCCCAAGCATCAGATTATCCAAGGACAAGAATGTGTGGGTATAAATTATCAAGACCTCATGGTTAGAATCCAACCATTTTCTTTTCACTGGCTGCCTGTTGATCTCTTCTAGTATTTACCTAATTGCCCCATTCTTACTGATGGTGGGTTTGGGTTTTGTAGTGGCTGTGATGTGGGTTCCACTGCTAGGGAGGAAGCCTGGTGTTCTTTGTCCTGCCAGAGGAATAGTGGTATGAGTCTGTGTGCTGTGTAGGTTTGAGTGTGACAGAAGCAGAAGGTGGGAGGACCACCTAGGTGGAGAGATCTTCAGCAGGTGCAGAGTAGAGAGATCACAAAGAGCAAGTACTTCATAATGACCAAAGACTCTTGCACTTTTTTCTTAGAAATCAATAAGGAAAAGAGAATTTCAGTGAGTTCTTGATATAGCGGGTATATATTTGGTGTATATTGCAAATGTCTTCTCCTTTCTCTTTTAACATTATTATATTCTTTTGACAGACAAGTGTCCTTGAACAACGTTTTCTGTATCATTTGATTGTCTTTTATTTGGTACAGTTTACAAATTCAAATGAAAGGCAATTAAAAAAATAGAATTGTAGAGATTCTTTAGTGGTATGTCTCCATTTTACCCTTGCCCACCAACCTTCTCCTTTGAAGGTGACCATGTTAGGAACTTTTTGCATATAATTTTCTGATCAAATTTTTTTCTCTTAATTTTTTTATTTCAGAACAGCTTTATATTTACATAATTATTTCAAAGATAGTCCAGAGAATTATTCAACATCTCACATATATATTCCTCTATTGTCAAAATCTTGCATTAGTATGGTTCATTTGTTATAATTAATGAACCAATATCAAAGTCCAGACTTTATTCATATGTCCTCAGTTTCTACATAATGTCTTTTTTCTGTTCCCATATCTCATCCAGGACAACATATTACATTTAGTACTCCTGTCTCAAGGCTCTTCTTGGTGTGGCAAGACTCAGAAACCTTCTCAGACTTTCTTTGTTTTTGATGTCCTTGACAGTTTTCAGATTACTAGTCAGGTATTTTGTAAAATTTCCCTTAATTGGAATTTAAAAAAATATATAATGTCCACACCATTATAACCACCTTTCTTAAATCACACAAGTCAGTGATTTTTAGATATTCACAATGTTTTACAACCATCCCTACTATTTAATTCCAGAACATTTCTTCATCCTATAATGAAACCCAATAACCATTAGCAGTCACTCCCTATTCATCCTTCCCCCCCATTCTCTGACAATCACTGCTCAGGTTTCTGTCTCTATGGATTTGGGTATTTTGTACATTTCATATAAATGGACTCATACAAAATGTGGCCTTTTGTGTTTGGATTTTTTTTCCATATAGCATAACATTTTTCAGAGTTCATCTATTTTACGGCATGAATCAACCCTTCATTCCTCTTTATACTAAATGATATTGTAGTATAGATATGCCATACCATATAATATTTTATTTATCCATTTATCAGTTGATAAAGAGTTATTTCCTCTCTCCAACTATTATATAATAAGGCTGCAATGAAAATTCATGTACAAATTTTTGCATAGATATGCGTTTTCATTTATTTTGGGTTATGCACTTAAAAGTAGAATTGTGGATCATAGGATAGCTTTATGGTTAAATTCTTAGGTACTCCTGACCTTTTTTCTAAAGTGGCTGCACTAATTTACATTTCTATCAGCAAAGTATGAAGGTTCCAATTTGTCCACATCCTCCTTAACACTTGTTATTGTCTTTTTGATTATAGCCCTCCTAGTGAGTGTGAAAAGCCACCTCATTGAGCTATTCTTTTGCATTTCCCTATTGACTAAGAATGTAGAATATCTTTTCATGTGCTGATTGGCCATTTGTTTATCACTTTTTGGTGAATTATTTATTCAAATCTTTTTCCCATTTTTTTATCCTTTTATTGTTGAGTTTTAAGACTTCCTTTATATGATATTTGCAAATATTTTCTACCATTCTGCTGGTTATCTTTTTACTTCCTTTATAGTGTCCTTTGAAGCAAAAACTTTTATGTAATTGTGATGAAGTCCACTTTATTATATTATTATTATTATTATTATTATTGTTATTATTATTAGGTTGCTTGTACATTAGGTACATCATATCTAAGTAAACATGGTTTACTTAAGGTCACACAGATTTGCACCTATGTTTTCATCTAAAAGTTTTATATTTTAAACGCTTACATTTATGTCTTTAATCCCTTTTGATTTAATTTTTATATATGATATAGGAGTTATGATCAGTTTTGCAAACTCTTCAGCTTTCGTTTCATAAAGAATAGTTGTTTTGTTAGTTTTATTCCAGATTTGATGTCCCTTAAGCTCATACCTTGGGTTTATGACTTGGAGATAGGTCTAGACTTTGGAAAAGATAGAATTGTTTACAGACATATGTGGGTCTAGCAACATAGTCCTTATAGCAAAGCTTATTGGTAAAGTCTTCTTTTCTGTACATTCACTTCCCAATTGCAGGGTATGCTTAGTCAGGGTTGTAAACTGATATAAATTATACTCTATAAGTATATGAGTGATCCAATATGGAAGTTTGGATTGTGTGTAAGGCTCAGGGAGTTCATCATACCGTTTCTAGTATCTAAAGCCAGCTTCTTAACGCAGTATAGAAACCAGAAAATTATGAGGAGGGTAGTTAGAGTTGTCAAAAAGACTAGGCTGGAAAGGGTTTGGAAGGGGGGGATTAATAAACTAGATAATCAAGTACATTACAGTTGAGAATTAAGTATAATTTTATTTTATCTTAATGTTTACTTTTTAATTCTAAAAGTAATTAATGATCACTATAAAAAGTATAAGCATGGTAAAAACAAAACAAATTGTCATGGCCAAGAGAAGCCTAAGGGGACATGACTACTGAACATATATGTGGTATCTTACAACAAGAAAATGACATTAGGAAAAATCTGAGGAAATAATGAATAAGGTATGGATTTTAATTAACAACAATCACATATATACCCAATTCTCATTCCCCAGTGGAAGTTACTTTGTAATATTTGGGGCAATTCTAAGAGCTAACACTTCTATAGAGTTTTTGGTCTGAATCAAACCCTGTTCTAAAGATGTATATTAACTCACTTAGCTGTCAAATCATCGTATAAGTACAATTCCTCCATATTTTACAGACTAAAGAAACAAGGCACAGGAAGTTAGATAAATTGCCTAAAGTAACATTGCTATCAAGCATCAAAACTAGAATTTGAATCCAATGAGTCTGAGTCCAAGGCATGGTTTCCATTACTAACTATAGTGGTATGTGTGTTATTTCATATATTTTTTCAGTGTGCATGTAAACATATATTTACATAAAATATCCATCTAGCATTAATTTTATATAATATTTTGCTATTTGCTCCCATGATCAGAGTTGACTTTCTATGTGTAGGGGGGTAACTAAAAATAGCCAATATGCCAGATGCCATATTTTTGGGGTAGTATGTTATGAACTCCTTCATATGTTACTTCACTTGAATGTGTAAAAATGAACCATTAGTGCAATTTTGTAGATCAAAAACCTACAAACCTAATTGATAATTTCACATGATGCAGCACAAAACTTCATTCTTTATATCAGCCAGATTATATTTATATATAATATCAGTCTATTATTCTTTATATAAATAGATAACAATTTACTAAGTCTGTCTTTCATGAGGCAGATTACATAGTTTCCAAGATTTTATTACGATAGATGTCTCCACAGAGATGTATCTTCACACTTGTTTGTATAGTGTATGTATATGATTGGGAACAGAGCACTAGTTTAGGAGAATGGGGAGGGGATTTTAGCCATGTAGACGCCATTAGCCCACCTTCAGCCTCAGTTTTTTGATGTGGAGAATTGAGAAAATAGAAAAGCTATGTAAAATACTATGCAAATACAACTTCAGGATTCTTTCCTTAGCTTTCTCATCTTAGCATTGTCTTTTCCATGTTATACATATGTAGCAATTTTGGAGTTACCAATGAGTGCCTTAAATCTGTAGACAGAGTGTTACTAGGAAAAAAGAAAATCATTGTATGTACTTGTTCATTAATGTTGTATGAGAGTGATATTTTCCCCACTCCAGTTATCACTGATTATTGGTAAAAATCTCAATGTATCCAAGTAAAGGCTTTGTTTTATTCAGGGATCGAAGCTCATTTTTTGTTTTATGAGAAATGAGTAGCCAACTTTTTCAATTTAATTACCTATCCATTCTTTATTAGAGAGTTTACTTACATTATGATTGTTTTGACATAATTTTCATAATTTGAAAAAAATACTTGTAGAAAGCAGAAAAAGAGGGGGGAACCCCACCAAATTTGAATAATGAATGTAATATCTTTTTCTTTTCTTTTAGACAGATTGAATTATCTAGCGTATTTGCATTGATTGTGGTTTTGCATTGATTTAACTTTTTCAAATTAGCATTTCTGACATGTCCTATTGGAAGACTTGAAGGTGATTGTAAATCAGGATTGTTTGGCCCATGGTGCCTACAAAGATTTGTTGGGGAACCGAGAATTATTTCCTCAACATTTTACGTGTTTTAAAAAAGAAAGACCTTGCCATTAAACTCAGGGTGGTGGTGGAGTTCTCCTCAAAAGGCGCTAGCGCCTTGGCTATTTGGAGTGCAGTAGAAATCAGGCCCCAATGATTCCGCTTGGCGGGGGCGCTGGCACCCCTGCACTGCGGCAGGACCTCAGCACTGCGGCAAACAGTTGCGGTTGCGCAGCCAAAGTCGGAGGGGTGGCTAGCTGCGCATGCGCAGGTGGAACTGGTGTGATTAGCCCTGCCGCAGTGACTGGAACACAGAGTGGAGTGGTCGCCGGAGATGCCTGAAGGTCTGTTCTGAGGAGCGGCTAGCAGCGCGATGGAGCGGGCCAGGTCAGCTGTGTGGATGTCTTCCCTTAGAGACAGCCTAGGAAATACTCATTTTGGTTTGTTCAATGTTCCAAGTTTGCCGAACTTGGAGTATTGTTGTATATACTCGGAATCCGGGTCCTAAAGTTCTTTGTTCTGGGGAACTGACTGAGGGTTTGAGGCTTGGTTGTACCTCCTCAGAAAGTGTTCTCTCCATGTCGTGTTGTGTCTTGGCTGGTATATATCACTCTAGTGTGTCCCATCAGATTCTTTCTAGAGTGGCCTTTTGTCCTTGAGATCTGAGGCCATGACTGTGGTTTGGGAGGGTACATTGTGATGGCCGTGGTGTGAAAGGCAGGGGAAGATATGATGGGATAGGATCAGTGGGGAGTCCACAGTACCAAGGAGGGGACGATAAGGTAGGACATACGGTAAAAGTGACAGTGGTATGGGGGGGGGCGGGGTACCAGGGTAGCTACAATGGCGGTGGTAAGGAGGGGTATTTGGGGTGAGGTGTCCACAGTGGTGGTTTTAGTAATGGTGGCCGCCATGGTGGTGGTGGGAGGGAGCTTAAGGTGGGCTGTTCATGGTGTCGGTGGTAGCGAAGGGGTCGCCATGGTGGCCATGCTGTTGGTTCGGCGGTGAGCGAGGTGGCCACTGTTTTAGTGATAATGGAGGGGGTGGCAGGGTGACCAGCAAGGTGATTTTGGTGGCCATGGTGGGCGGGGGCAGCAAGTGACCGTCATGGTGGTGGTAGGGAGGGACTGTGGTGGGGAGGGACGGCGGGGGTGGCTGCCATGAGGGTGATACAAAGAGGGTGGCACATTGAAAAGGGTGACCCACCAGGGTTTATTATGTGTGGGGGCGGCGGAGCAGCCATGCTATTGTTGATGGGAGGGGGGCGATTGGATGGTAGTGGGGGTGGTGATGGTGGTGTATGGGAGCTTTGGCCGAGTGGCCGCCACGGTTGTGGTAGAGTGAGCTTGGTAAGAGGGGGCATTGGGGTGGATGCAGCGGACAGGGAATTTGGTGAAGGCCTGATGCAGTCGTGAGTGGTCCACAGCCCCCAGTTTGAGGAAAAGGGAGAACGTTCAGTTTTCTCTGACCTGAGGCAGTCTTAGGTGTTTGCTGCTGCCCACCGCTCACCTGAAGGGATGGCTGAAGAAATGTTTGTCTGTCATAGTCCCTCGTTTTTGTGGTTTTGGTGTAAGATTAGGGATATGGCGTGCAGAGCTTGCTTTATGAATTTTGTGAGAGTCATGCAGGTTCTGGGCTGTAATACTGCAGAGGTGTCTCTTGTTTGTATTGATTTTCTGCATTCGGAGTAAGGTTTTCGAAAGTCGCTTGGGGGCTCGTAGGGGTCCAGTGCCGCGTCACAAGCATTGTGCGACTCGCGAAAGATGGCTGCCGCTGCAGATGTGCAAATCTGCGCAGGCGCGACAGGGTAGGGGGCAGCCACCCCCTCCCCAGTGCCGCAGTGGGGGGAGGGGTAGTTTATGTAGCCTCTGCCGCGCGGCAATTTCAGCGGCATCCTCAAAGCGTGGTGCTAAGGGGAGGAGGCGGGCAAGAGTGGATAGCCACCCCCTCCAAAGTGCTGCAGTAGGAAAGGGTGCAGGATTTGGGATGCGCAGGCGCAACAGAAAACAGCGTCTCTGCCCTGCAGTGGGGCGGGCACCAGAGGAGGGGGTTTGCGCAGCCTCCGCCTGGTGGGGATGGCTGCCACCCCCCTTCACCTGTCCGCTGTAATGGCTGCTCCTTCCCTGTTGTGCTGCAGTGGCTGGAGGGAAGGAGGACACAGAATTGTTGAGCCTGTACCTTGAGGCACTCCCCCCCCCCCCTTTTCCCCATAAGGTCACTTCCAAGGGGAGAGGACAATGAGGCAAAGGATTTGTATATTCTATGTCTGCGTGGACTGGCAGCCAAGCTGTGCCCCTACCTTTCTATGGTGCTGTAGAAAGGAGAGATGGGGGCCTGGAGGGCAAGAAAGGCAAAGCCATCCTATGATCCACAGTGCTACTGGTGCAGGAGATTTTAAATCTGTGTTCTGACTTTTTAGAAAGGCCCACCTTTTCATTTTCATAGATTCCCTAGGTTGTATTGTGAACAATCTAATTATTGTTAATATTCAGAGGGGATTCAGTAACCCCTTAAACAACTCTCCTTCCTATAACATTTGATTTCCATTTTCCAGATTTGGTCACTCTACACCTGCATCACCTTTAAGAATGTGTTTTATTTCTTAATCTTTGGATATTACTTTCGTGATGTCCCTTTTATGGACAATTTCCTTAAACCGGGCATCAGGGCTTCTCCAGGGTTCTTAGGAGCTGAGAATTGTAAATTTCGTGTGCTCGAGAACAGAGGAGAGCATCAGAAGAGTAGAATGCTACGGGGGTGTGAGTATTGAATTAGGGAATTGTTGCCCCCGTTTTATTTTTAAAGTGATACTTTTGATCGATCAGTTTTGAAGTTGGAGCTACTATGAAAACTTGGTGAGAAAGTACAATTAACAAAGTAACTATTCTAGTATTCCGTATTCCACCTTTTGTGGGAGGCATTTTCAAGTATACTGTTTTTCTTCAGGATTTTGATGGGCTTGCCTTTTCTTTCTTTCTTTCTTTCTCTCTCTCTCTCTCTCTCTTTCTTTCTTTTCTTTCTTTTTTCCCCCTCATCTATCGCAAACAATATGTCTGGTTGTGCTGAGTTGGAATGTAATTAAGGAAAACGTAAACCCAGAAGCCTTGGAAAGCTTGTTGTGGAATCTTTCTGAGTAGTTTTAAAAATAGCAGAAGTCTGGAATTTTGTTGCTCATTTTTCCTACTTGTATACACGTACTGCATCAAATAACTATATTTTGATTTAACTTCTGATCATTTTGGCTATTTGCAAAATGAGTGTGTATTATACTGGTCAGCCATTTTGTAGTTTTTCACTCAGGCTTAGGATCTCAATATGGCGGATCCCTTTGGAAAGACCTCTGAGGTTTCAAGGTCTCTGCTGAGCCTGTTGAATATTTGGCTTAGTATGTGGGCTTTTTGAAAATAATTTTGAAAATGATCAGTCAGTGTGAACCCTTTCTGTGGTTTAAAGTGAGGAAACAGTCCAGGGATTGTTGTATTGCTGTCTAGGGCAAAGTACTGTCTGGTTTGGGTTTATTTAGAGATTATTTTGTATTAACTTGGTTTGCCTACTGCATATGTCCAGTGCTTCTTTGCTGAAATACTTTCTGTATATGTGGTGATGCTACATCTTTATTTCTCCCCTTTACTCTAAATGTGCTCAGATTTGTCTTTTGAAAAATTCCACATTTAAGATGTCAAGGCCTCAAAATTAATCTCTTAATTTTTTTAATTGGAGTTTAGTTGACACAGAATGCTCTATTAGTTCCAGATGTACAACATAGTGGTTCAATAACTCTATGCGTTGTGCTGTGTTCACAAATGTAGTTATCATCTTTCACCATATAGTGCTGTTAATGATATGGTATTTGACTTCCTCTGACTTGTTTCACTTAGCATTAACACCCTCTAGTTCCATTCATCTTGTCAAAAATGGAAAATTTTTACTTTTTATGGCTGAGTAATATTGTATGTGAATATATATGTTGCATCTTTATCCATTCGTCTATGGGCAGATACTTATATGATTGCTTTCATATCTTGGCTATTAAAAATAGTGCCGCAGGCAACGCAGGGGTACCTGTGTCTGTGTCTTTTTGAATTAGTGCTTTTGTTTTCTTTGGGTAAATACTCACAAGTGGAATTACTGAATCATAGGCTATTTCTATTTTTTATTTTATGATGAACTTATATACTGTTTCCCACCGTGATTGCACCAGTTTACATTCTCCCCAAGAATGCAATCAGTAGGTTGTCTGTTTGTTTTGTTGATGTTGTCCTTTGCTGTGAAAAAGCTTTTTATTTGGGTGCAAGCCCTATAGTTTAATCTTGGTTTTGTTTCCCTTGCCAGAGGAGACCCATGTAGAAAAATGTTGCTGAAGCCAGTGTCCAAGAAATTACTGCTTATGTTTTCTCTAAGGAATTTTATGGTTTCAGGTCTGACATTTAGATCTTCAATCTGTTTTGAGTTTCTTACTTTTTGACACTGCACTCTTGTGCTCAGATATATTTAGGAAGAATCCTTGAAGTAATCAGGGCATGAGTATTGTCTCAACCTGACAGGGACAATGAAGTTTTTGATCTTCAGTTTACATTTGGATTTTATTGTGGGTCCCCTTTATCCCCGCCTCTTTTGTGGCCCAGAGCCAGGAAGCTTGAGTAAGAGTTGTTGATGGTTAAGGTTGTCTCCTTCACTAACAAATGTTGGGTAAGGAAGTGATTTCTTTTGCCTCCTAGTTCCTGAATGCTGATGGCTTAGAATTTACTTTTTAATGATACCATGGGTTTTGTTTGAGAGGAACTGACTTTGTTTATGAGATCTGTAGACTGAGATGACCTCATATTTTCTTTTATTTTTCATTCTTGAGATCTTAGTAGTTGAATTTTAATTAAGTTTTTTTTTTCTTTTTTTTGGTAGGATATAAAGCATATTAAATATTTGACAATGTTTAGGCTACTGGGAAAAACATTGTGTGATCTGATCACTTTTAAGTAAGTTGTATGCCTAACGTGGGACTTGAACTCACAACACCAAAATCAAGAGTCCCATACCTGCATGCTCAACCAACTGAGCCAGCTAAGCACCCCATCTTTTTTCCTTTAAATGCTTATTTTCTGAAAGCTGGTTTCTAGGTTGGAAATGCAGTAGGAAGATTATAAATGCAAACACATGTATGCATATTTAGAACAAACTTCTAATGTTATCAAAACACATCTGCTCATAGATGATTTTACATGTAGCTTTAAAAATGGGTCAGAAAATTGAATAATTCGTATGCTGGTTCTTAAATGAACTCAGATCCTTTCATACTGAGCAACTGGTATGAAGGGGTAAAGGAGCTGAACATTTTCATTTTAAAGATTTTTTGGTAATGATGTATTCTTAATTATACTATTAGGTTAATCATAATTGTCCATGAACATAGACCTTTTTATTATATAATTTTAATATAATATTGTATTAAGTATATTTGTGAAGCCATGTTTCACCAGTAAATACTTAATTCCTTTTTGGGACTGAATGACATTCCATCGTATTGAATATACCATACCACACCATATTTTGTTTATCCATTTTTTGGTGGTTGTGCTTTGGGTTGTTTCCACTTTTTGGCTCTTATGATTAATGCTGCTAGGAACAATCACACTCAAGTTAATGTTTTTTTTATTTCATTCCCTCTAGGAGTGGAGTTACTGTGTCAAATGTTAACTATATTGTTCACAATTTTAGGAAGTGCCAGAGGCTGCACCATTTCATGGTCCGACTAGCAATTTCTCCACCTCCTCCTTCACTCCTGAGGTGTGAAGTGGTGTGTTTATAGTTTGATTTGCATTTCCCTAATGACTATAGTGATACTAAGTGTATTTTCTCATGCTAATGGAAATTTGTATGTCTTTGGAAAGCCGTCTGTTCTAATCTTTCACCCATTTTGAAGTGGAGTTTTGTTATTATCAAATTATATACTCTTATCATTTAAAACTCTGATGTACAGATGTGATGTTTAAATGATTTCTCTTGCTTGGTTAGAACATTAAAGTTTTTGAAGCAATAAAGCACCTTGGGCTTACTAGAAAGCTATTTGATTGGATTACTTTGGTTCTAACATGAATTTTAAAATAGCAAAACAATTCAGAGAATTAGCTTTGGGGCTATTTCCTTTGAATTCTGGCTTTCAAATAAGTATGTTGCGTAACTTTTATAAAATGTTTTTCCTTCTATCATTTCTGATTTAACATTTTTAAATTGCAGTTTTAGGAGTGGTTCCTGTAGTTTCTAACATGGAATACCAGGTGCAAGATTTCATGCTTAGATCCATTGAGCAGCCATTTTGTGAGCTGTTCTGCAAATCATAAGATGGTGGTAGCTTATGGTATTAGTTTTACTTTTTTTTTGCTTAAGCATCCCTTTTATCTCTTATTGTGCAAATCCTAGGAAAACAGCATTTGCATAGGAAGTTGCTTAAGTAGAAATTCTATATTTTCAGCTTTATGCTTTATTCTATTCTATAGGATCTATCCTAAAAAGATATTTTCAGACTAGTTTTGAAATCAACATTGCTGTTTTCTCAGGGTTATGCAGGTATGGGTAGTGAGTAGGTCAGTGTATATAAATGTATTTCAGTGAATGTAAAGTTTTAATCTGTACATGTAAAAGTAAGTGGAAATACTTTATTTTTGCTTAACTGATATCATCTTCACCCCACCACACCGTGCTGTTCTCTGACATTAAAGGGCTTCTAAAGGGGAAAGTGGCTTTAGGATAGATCCTGACTGTTGGAAGGTATTCTAATATTACAATTTTGTTTTATTTTCCCCCATTTTTATTGAGACACAATTGATGTATATTACTACTGTACTTTTTTTTTTTTTTTTTTTTTTTTTTGAGAGACAGAGAATGGCGGAAGGGGCAGAAAGAGGAGCAGACGGGATCCCAAGTGCTTGGGACTCTACTCTGACAGCAGAGAGCTTGATGTAGGGTTCAAACTCAGGAACCATGAGATCATGACATGGGAGGAAGTCAGATGGTTAACCAACTGAGACACCCAGGCACACTACTACTGTACCTTGTTTTAATTAGATTATAAGCACTTTAAAATCTTCATCATATTAAATACAGCTCTAAATAAGCCTTTAACTAAGTGGTTATTTTAAAGTTATTGAAGTCTATCAAATAAATTCCGCTTTCTGTTTCAGGGACCGCTTACACCTGAGACGGACCACGGAGCAGCACGTACCAGAGGTGGAAGTACAAGTCAAACGCAGAAGGACAGCCTCACTGAGCAACCAAGAGTGAGTACATTCTGGGTTGAGAACCAGTTTAGGTCATAATTATTTTTCAAATTGGAACAAAGTATAATGCAATGAGGGTGTATTGAAATGAATTTATTAATGAAAGAACCATAGGACTGTAATATAGAAAATATAGCAAAATGGTTAAATTATTCTTAAACATGTGGTACTAATTTCTGTTCAAAAATTTAGTAAAGTGCATTTCTTTTTATCCCATATGTGTATGTGGATTATATCTTCATTAAATTCTACATCTTTCAACTTTGATATTTAAATTATGCCTGTTTTATTTATGTTGTTACTAAACTACTTTTTCTATGTTTGCAAAATGTTCTATGCATTTGATGGAATGCTAATTTATATTTATACTTGGCAATATTCAGATTTTTATTTTTGCTTAGTGCATTTATCCAATTAAAAATTTGAAATGCATGGGGCACCTGGGTGGCTAAGTTTGTTAAGTGTCTGACTTCCGCCCAGGTCATGATCCCATGGTTTGTGAGTTTGAGCCTCACATCGGGCTCTGCACTGACAGTTCAGAGCCTGGAATCTGCTCCAGATTCTGTCTCCCTCTCTTTCTGCCTTTCCACCACTCACACTCTGTCTCTGTCTCAAAAGTAAATAAACAATTTAAAAAAAATTAAAAATTTTTGAAATGTACACATTTTTTCCTTCTCCTTAGTTAGGATATCTACATGTAGATACGCTTTTAAATTTAGATTTCCAGAAGGGGGATTTTAATATAAAATATATCAACATTTTTAATGATCTGATACATACTGAGTATTTATTGGAACTTGTATTTTGTTTCTAATCTTGACAGTATCTGTGGGTGGCATTTTTGGCCCTTTCCCAAAGCTGTTTAATTTTGTTATTTTCCACAATTACAAGTAATAAAAATACATGAGTATAGTCTCTTTAAAACACATAACATTCAGGTAAAAAGTATTCACTTCAACTTACCATCAGTTGTTTCCCATTCCCTCCCTGGAGATAACCCACAGGTATGTAGATGTCTATACTTTCAGATCTTTTTCTGTTTATTCATGTGTATGCACACATGGTAGGGAGAGGAGGAAGGCATACTTGTGATTTGTTTGGCTACATACGTAAGATTTATTGTTCTGCAATCATATATCTTGGGGGGGTCTTTGTATGTCACTGCATATAAATCAACCTTATTGTACAAATTTTAGAGGAGGGGTGGTATGATAACATAATTACATTCATAATTAGCTTACTGATATTTAGGCTGTTTGCATTTATTTTAAAAAAATTTTAATGTTTGTATATTTTTGAGAGAGAGACATAGCACACGTGGGGGAGGGGCAGAGAGAGGGAGACAGAATCCAAAGCAGGCTCCAGGCTCTGAGCTGTCAACACAGAGCTTGAAGTGGGGCTCCAACCCATGGACTTTGAGATCATGACCTGGGCACTCAAGGACTGAACCACCCAGGCGCCCCTAGGCTGTTTTGCATTTCTTAGCTATTATAAACAAAGATAAGGACAGTCAATTTGAAAGTTAATATTCATTATTATTTACATTTTATTTCTCCCTCAAATATAAGGCTTTTTTTTTAAAGCTGTTATAAAATGGCAGTAGCATTTTGTCTCCTATTTTTGTTATTTGCACATTTTACTTGTAGGAATATTGCAATCTATTTTCACTTGTACATTTTAAATTACTGGTGAGGCTAGTGATTTCCTCATTTTCCCTATTTTATTTATTCTACCTGACCTCATTCTTTTATTACATTTTTATTTGGGGAATTACTTTGAAAAGAAGTATTTTATGAATGAATATTTTATATAATTTTTCCTTTATAATAGACTTTTTGCCATGTTAATTTTCTCTTATAAAGTAATGTCTTTTTTAACTGCAAAACTCTTAAAAGTGACATTTTCTTTTTTTTAACTTTTAAAAGTTTATTTGAGAGAGATTGAGATAGTGCAAGTGGGGGAGGGGCAGAGAGAAAGAGAATCCCAAGCAGGCTCCATGCTGCCTGTTCAGAGCCCGATGAGGGGCTCAAACTCCCGAAACCATGACATCGTGACCTGAGCTGAAACCAAGAGTTGGACGCTTAACCAATTTAGCCACCCAGACACCCCAAAAAGTGACATTTTCCCCAGAGTCTCTAGAAGTATTTGAGGTTGTTTAGAGATTGGGGTAGAGGTATTGGGGGGGGTTTCTTGAGGGAGATCTTTTGTTAGTGTTAATGGTTCTATCATATTTGTTATATTTTGTTAGAGCCATTATCTTATACAGGATCAGTGTGCACCAGCATAACAGGTAATCTCTTCCTTATCTTCTTTAAGCATTCCTTAGGTGTCATTTTCTTGTCTGCCTCTTTGGAAACATGTTACTTTTCAAAGAAGAAGTAACTTCATTTCCTGACTTCTTCTGTATATATTATATATAAATACTAGAGGGTGCTAAAATGAAGGAGGGGAATTTTGAGTTAGGGAAATAGTGTAATTTCCCCAGTAACCTCTCTCTGTTTTGAGAGTGTGTGATTATGGGGATGGGTAAGCAGTATGGATATTCTCTAAGCCCTGGTACATATGCTCAGGATTCTCTCAGGATTGGGATATTTGATAGTTATAGTATGTTTATTTTAATCATAATCCATAAATATCCCACCTTTTGCCAAACTAAAAGCCAGTATTCCTGAGAAATTGTGTGTACACCAGTTCTAATGGCTAATGAAGGATTGCTATTCATGTTGCATCCGAGATACAAAATGAAATTGAATAAAAACTAAAACTTTGCAGACAGAACATCCATCCCACAGACCAACCATAACTATTAATAGAAGCTAAGTGATTTGTACTCCTGAAATTGATGGTTAGTCTTTCTTCTAATAGATCTATCAAGTAATCAGTTTTGGATTTGGGGGCTGGTGAATGTCTTTCCTGTTTATTGATGTACTGTAAATTTGAGAGAATTTGGAGATTGGGGCCGGAGAGTCTTCTGGAGAGACCATTTTCTGTACCCTTTCAGATGTTTTTCTAATTTTTTTAAATGTTTTATTTATTCTTGAGAGAAAGAGAGACAGAGCATGAATGAGGGAGGGGCACAGCGAGAGAAGGAGACACAGAATCCGAAGCAGACTCCAGGCTCTGAGCTGTCAGCACAGAGCCTGACGTGGAGCTTGAACTCATGAACCATGAGATCATGACCTGAGCCGAAGTTGGACGCTCAACTGACTGAGCCACCCAGGCGCCCTTCAGATGTTTTTCTAAATTTACATTCTGCATTTCACAAAGTAAATGTTATGTGTACTGCATCTTATTTTCTCAGTTTTACCTTAATCTTCAGTTGGGTTTCAGGTTAAACCCAAAAGAGACACTCCAATAGGAGTTTAAGGAATCAAAAAAACATTTTTTTTGGTTGAAACATGTTTTAAAACCTTATTAGGTCAGGGTATTAGTTGCCATTTGGTAATGAAAGGATTGGAAATGAGAACACCCAAATAAAGATTTAATTATTCATTGATTAGAATGGGACAATTTAAAAGCATGGGCAATGTAATTCAGATTCTCTGGAGTTAATGTAGACTTGACACATTAAGGGTACAGTTCTCCATAAGATGACCCTCAATTGAGATACCAGCTGCAAGCCTCAAAGTTTCTAGGCCACCTGAACTTTTCAACAGCTAGATATAATTCAAAGTTTCCATTATTTTCTCAGGTTCTGTAATTTGTTAGAATGATTCACAGAACTCAAGAAAGCACTATACTTACTATTAAGTTTACAATATGGGATACAAATCAGGATAAGCCAAATGGAGAGACTTCTAGGGCAAGATCTGTAATGTCCATGTCCTTAGGATGTAATAGACACTCAGCACATCAGTGTATAGGTCATCAACCAGGAAGCTCACCAGAACTTTGTGTGCCTTCTATAGTTTTTATTAGAGTTCTAGTACTTGAAATGATTGAATAATTGGCCATTATGATTGAAGTCCATCTCACTCTATGCCATCCCTTCCCAGGAGATCAAGCTCAAAAGCCGCACACTCTAATCACATGGTTGGTCTTTGTGCCTTGGCCAGCCCTTATCCTGAATCATCTTGTTAACATTAATTCAGGTGTGATCCAAGGGGCCCACCACGAATAATGAAGACACACTCCTATCACTTGGTAAACTCAGGTATTTAGAGGTTACTTCTCAGAAACCATGGACAAAGGTTAACACAATTCTTTATTATACAACAGAATGTTTAAACTGTTATTTAAAAACTGGGGCACCTGGGTGGTCCAGTCAGTTGAAGCGTCCGACGTTGGCTTAGGTCATGATCTTGTAGTTCAGGAGTTCCAGCACTGCATCAGGCTCTCTGCTGACAGCTCAGAGCCTGGAACCTGCTTCAGATTCTGTGTCTCCCTCTGTCTCTGCCCCTCTCCCACACACTCTCTGTCTCAAAAATAGAAAACATTAAATTTTTTTAAATGTTATTTAAAAACTATGGAAAATAGTGGAATACCTTTTGTGAAACCTGTTTCCAAATCTAACTGCTATGGAATAGTTATATATATACATACGTACATATACACACACGTGTATATATATACATACACACACACACATCACACACACATACTTAACAAGGGAAGACTTGCTGGTGATTACTTTTTATGCTTGTTTTGTTAGCCAGTAACACTTTGTACATTTCTTCATCATTCTTAGAATCAGATTCACAGCCTGATTACTGATCCATAGGGATAAGTTAAGGGCTTTTCTATGGAATTCCCTTCTGACTAATAGGTAGTCAGTTTACAGTTTGAGACTCTAAAAAGCCTGGGCCCTGGTAGTTCCTTGTTTCAGGTGGTTACTCAAGAGTAAGAGAATGGATGACAGTCTTAACATCTCCTGAAAAATGGCTTAGCAAATGCCTCACTCCTCTTACTAGGGGTTAAAGGATTATTTCCAGATAGGATTGGAAAGTGAGTAATGGATATGGTACTGATGGTGTCTCCAACTTTTTAAAAAAATGTTTATTTAATTTTGAGAGACAGAGTGAGTGGGGAAGGAGCAGAGAGAAAGGGAGACAAAGAATCCCAAGTAGGTTCTGTGCTGTCAGCACAGAGCCTGATGCAAGGCTCAAACTCCTGAACAAGGCGATCATTCATTACCTGAGCCAAGAGTATAACGGTCAACTGACTAAGCTACTCAGGCACTCAAATACAGGGCTTTTTAAACCAAAAGAACTTTTTTTTTTAATTCCTTCAGTAGTATCCTACTTATCCAAAGTGGTAAGTATCCTGTTCCTTGCACATTGCTGTGTACACAGAGACTCCTGTTTCTTCTTAATAGTCTCTTCATAAGGTAATGGCATGCTCTGACCCTAATTGAGGATCTTTTTAAATGTAAGGTCGCCACATTTTCTTTGGTATTGTTATCCATATAAGGCAAATCTCTTTTATATTTATGTGTATTGTGCTCTTGTCATAGGTGTCAGCTCTACCCAAGGCGATCTCAGCAGCAGCAAGTACCTGTGTTGGATTTCCAGGCGGAATTGAGACAGGCATTCTTAGCAGAGACACCAAGAGGTGGTTAAAGCAGTATTGGAACATCCAGGTTAGCTGATTTCCAAGTGAAAAACCAGGTTAGAGCTGATACAGTCATGGTCAGTAATAAATAATGTGCTTGGAGGTCACTTTAGTTATTTGGGATATATTAAAATTTTTTCCTTAAAAATTTCATATTACAAGCAGAAAGTTAAAAAATGTAAAAGCAATAGGATCTTGACATTCTTACCTTGATATTTTACTTTCCCAGTTATACATGCTTGTTAAGTAGTTTTACTCATATCTAAATTCTATTGATTTTTCAAATTAATCTTATATGAACATACTTCATTATAAATGGCTGCTAAATATCTTGTGAATCAATGTTTTGTAATTACCTTTTGTGAGAAACTTCATCTTTTTTCCTGGTAGTTTCAATAAAGCTTCAGTGGACTGCTGAGCATAACCTATCAGATGGAATTATTTCCTCAGATATGCAAATGTGAAAATAAATTGAATCAGGAATATAACCTTAGGGTACATTTTTCTAAACTGTATTACAAAGTATTAGTCTCTTTTGCCCTGAAAATAATAAGAGTGCCTGATGACGCTATACTTTTACCTGCATTGGTTGTTTTAACTACATATCATTTGTGCCTACTGAATTATAAATATACATCACATTCTTAAATAAGCTAAATAATTTCCCATGCATATTTGCTAACGATTCCTTTTTTGTTTTCTCTTTTTTCACTTTTGTTTTCAACAGTGTAGTTGAATCAGCTGATAATGTATCAGTGTATTTGATTCAGCTGACAATGTAATAAAATATTATCCATGATTTTTTCACTGTGATGTAGATTTATTTACAGTCTGTCTTTCTATGTTTTATGTGACCTTAAAATTTTAAGATTTGAATGACTCCAAGGGTTTAATACACTTTTTAGAAACTAGGAGAGAAAGGGACCTTTTGGATGAATTTTCTTCTAGATTTTATTTCTATTTTTATGTATTACCCCACAACTCAAATTAATTAGACTTGTTTGTAGCTACTATTTTGACTTTTACAGCAAAAGAGAAAAAATGTAAGTTTTCTGAGAAAAATTCTCCCCTGCTGAATCCTTTACTCCACATTCTCCAGTAATAATAACCTGGAATTGATTGTAAGGCAGTGGAATTGATTCAGGCAGTAGAATCTGATCATTGTCCCCAGCTGTTCTCAGAGTAGGGCCATCTTTAAATGACTCTGAACAATTGATTTTTTTTTTTAACCAGGAATGTTTTGGCTTCTCAGTGCATTTCATATACTCTTGTAAGTTCCTAACTATAATTTTATTTATTTATTTATTTACTTACTTACTTACTTACCTACCTTACTTACATGAGGCTTGAACTTACCTCAAGATCAAGGGTCACATGCTCTATTGACTGAGCCAGCCAGGTACCCCTATTATTTAAATCCTACATTATAATCTATCTGCAAGTACAATTTTCTGATGTTATGTTTTATTCTAGTCCCAAGTGCTAGTTAAACAGCACTCATTTACTAGGATTATTCTACAGCAGAGATTGTTAAAGTATCTGACCCACTCACTGTCTGTTTTTATAAAAAAAAACAAATTATTGGCACACAACCAAGTAATCGTATTTATGTATGGTCGGTGGCTGTATTTGGAATTACAGCAACAGACTAGAATAGTTGTAACAGATTAAATGGTAGGCAAAGCCTAAAATTAATCCTCTTCCTTAAAGTTGACTGGCATCTTAGAGAACCACATTCAAAGATGAAAATACCAGGTTGGGACAATGGATGAGTGGTGATACTATAGAATGTTGTAAAGAAAAAGGGGTTATAGGAAAGAGTGTATATAAATGAAGTAAACATTACAAGGTAGAGAATCAGATGAATTTCTGGGATGAGGGTCAAATCTAACAATTAGTCTAAGGAATAAATGTAGATGGGTAGGTTTTTAAAGATATTTTAACAATTGATATGCTTCCTTTTTTCCTATAAAAATCTAAAGCATCCAAGTGATAGCCAAGAAAAATGTGAAAGTAAACCAAAGATTTTTAAACCTACCATAAGGTTGAATTTTCTTTCATTTTGCCCATTTTCTTTTTTTAGTTGGAATCATGCTTTTAACAAACTTATTTTGTATTTATTCCACTTAAATGTATATCATTAATGTTTCCTCATTTTATTATTGCTCATAATTATGATTTGTTATGAATAAATGACAGTTCATTCATTATTTACTTTTCCCTTGTACTTGTTTTTTTTTCCTAGTTTTACTATGCTGTTATAAACATTAGTTCTGTATTTTAAAGATATATTTGGTATGTTAAATTTATTAGGATAAGAGTCTAGGATAAGGACTGCAGGGTATAAATATTAGTATGACTCTTAAATGTTTTGTTCCATTGCTGACAGCATCATAAGCATTGTTGATTTCCATTTAGAACAATTACTACTAGTGCTAGTTTCTCAGTACCATCTGTGGTGCCTTTTTTTTCTTTGACAAATAAACAGTTCCAAAAAAGGAAAATTGTGTGTGCACGTGTGTGTGCGTGTGTGTTGTGTGTGTGGGATTTAAACTGGCCTTGCTTTCTGGATGAATATTGTCCATTTGTTTGTGTTACCTCCTTTTACTTGTTAAGCTTTTTTGTATATTTTTCTGTGAAGGGTGTGCTATTTTACCAGATTTGAATGAGCACTAATGCATTACCATTATTATATGGTTTCTGATTTGCTTTATGTGACTTGGCTACGATTGACCATCCTTCTTTTTTAATGTTTATTTATTTTTGAGAGACCGAGCACAGGTGGGGGAGGAACAGAGAGAGAGGGAGACACAGAATCCAAAGCAGGCTCCATGCTCTGAGCTGTCAGCACAGAGCCCGATGTGGGGCTCGAACCCACGAACTGTGAGATCATGACCTGAGCTGAAGTCTGACACTTAGCAGACTGAGCCATCCAGGTGCCCCAACCATCTTCCCCTTTCACTTTTTTTTTTTTAAGTTTTGTCATTAGAAAAGTTCCCAAAAGTTTAAGAACTTCTGTGGAAAATCTTACAATGTTTGAGTCAGGGACTTGGGCCATTTATTTGCTTATGTGCCTTTTGATGTAAGGAGATTTATCATAACTGCCAGTTCATCAGTGCATTATGATTTTGCTACTCTTTTCCTTTTCATGAGGCATTTTGCTGTCATTTGTTGTGAAGATATATTTGATCAATCTCCAAAGTAATATATCATTTTCCTGTTACAAGGGTTCATGATTATAGTGTACTAAATTTAGGGATAAGAGATAACTTTCTAATTTCAGGTCCTATTCATTAGGGGAAGTCTTTCTTAACCACTCTAGTCAACCCCTTTTCTGAGTTGTAATGTGTATGTATATTCCTTATTTTATACAAAATATTTTGTATCATATTACATGTCCCATATCCCCAGTTCTCTAGGTCTCCAGTTCTTTTTTTTTTTTTTTTTAAGATTTTTTGGGAAATCAGTATTTATTTTTTGTTTTAGTGTTTATTTTTGAGAGTGAGCACGTACAGATGAGCTGGGGAGGGCCAGAGAGAGGAGGAGACAGAGGATCTAAAGCAGGCTCTGTGCTGACAGCAGAGAACCCGATTCAGGGCTCAAACTCACAAACTGTAAGACATGACCTGAGCCAAAGTAAGATGCCTGACCAAGTGGACCACCCATGTACCCCTCCAATTCCTTAGTCTGTAACTCATATGTCGAGGTGCATTTTTATACTTGATAACTAGTTAACAACGTTTAGTAGTTGTGGAAGGGGTTTAGAAACTCAGGGTAGATGAAGGACAGAAGCAGGACTGACTGGCTTTCCCTTTTTATTCTTCTGCTATACAATTGTTCAAATTTATTGGTTTCTTACAGCTAAACTATGAATTAGGTCTGATAGTTGTGTGTTGTTCACTGAAATGTCAGGTAGGACAGAACATTTCAAACTGAGACTGATGGGAAAATCCGTATTCTCAAATCTTTTTGGCATCTGAAGGTAAAAAGTTTTGTTTTGAATTTTAAATTTTTACTGGAGAGGTGTCACCTTAAATGCACACTTGATGCTGGTTTCCATTGCATTAATCCTTGTAAGATACCTTTCTGTGATTACATTTTTTTCCCTTAAATGAAATCTTGAAATCTAGCCCTACCATCTTTTAATTTTCTAATAATCACTGTCTTGTGGCTAAGTATTTGGTAGCATATCTCCATTGTTGATGGTAAAAAGGGTATGCTCCAGTAATAGTATCTTATTGAGTGGTTAGCTTTTTTGTTTTGTTTTGTTTTGTTTTTTTGCACTAACGGTGATATAAAAAGCAGTGTTACAAACTTTCCACGTTATTGAAAGATCCTGACATTTTGCATTTTAACCAGCTTTACTAATGTATAATGTATATACCATAAAAAATCACCGAAATTTTTGTAAATTTACTGACTTCAGCCATTGCCAGGAACTCTGAGAACTTTCCATTTTCAGAGTAAGGTCCCTTATGCTCATTTATATACATTCCCTGTTTCTACCCCCAACTTCAGGTTACCACTTATTTACTTTCTGTTGCTGTGAATTTTTTTGTTTCTATTTTTTTTTTCTGTTTCTGTAGATGATTTACTTTCTGTTACTGTGGATTGCTGAAGATTTTAAATCTTAGTAGATATAAAAAATGAAAGTAGCTAATGACTAGAGGTAAAAAATATGTAAGTATTCTTGAATTTAGACTGCTTTATAGATAATCCTGTCAGAATTCAGAACATCTATATTATAGACCTTAAACTACTCCTGTGAGTTTGGGTTACAAACTACATTGATTTGGGGAGAGGAGGGCATGCCAGTCTGCTGATTTGAACAGATCTTTTGAGATCATTACATGTCAGTTTTATGCAAAACATTAAGTCATATACAATGTTGGATGCTGTAAAAGGGGGTATCCTTGATGTCATTGTATCTTTGAAGACCTACATTGGGTAGATGGGGAAAAGAGACAAGTTTATAGATATTATAGTCAGTTATGGTAAATGTTGGAGAAGTATGGACAGTGTTAAGGACAGTATAGGCAGAAAGTCTTTAAGAAAAAAAATGCGCAAAAAGTGCATGATAGTTTGCATTTGGAGAACAAAGGTTAGGAGATATTCTAATACCAGGAATTTATTTTTTAGAAAATCTGATACTCCAAAATTCTCATAATGTACTTAACTGCCATCAAAATTTTGTAAATATAGGGAAACCTCTTTTCTACATCTTACCTATTCTTACTGAACTCTTTCTTTCATACCATTCTGTTCTCTTTTGATCGAGTGTCATGTAGTTCCACATGGAAAACTGTCCTCAAAACATTTCTTTTACCTTATTGTTTTGATGTTATGGTTCACAACCACTATTTTGATGATTTTATTTTCACATCCTAAAATACAGGATTTATAATTTACTGAATCAGTATACTTAGCTGTTTGCAAAATGTCTCCATTGAAGACAGAGGACAACAAGTTTACTGAAAATGTTTGTATTATTAAAAATAAAATTATGTCAGATTTTGTTTATGATACTAGGCTGCTTTTTTGCATAAAACCAAATTCCCATTCAAGAGTAATATAATTTGTGTGTTTGCTTTCTAAATAAGTATAACTAGTAGTTTGAGATTTTTTTTCTAGTTTTGATTTGGTTGCCATACTCAGTAAGAGGAGTTTCCTTAGTATGTTGGGAAAAATGATAACACTGTTATAATCATGTTCTTTTGATTGCTAAGAAAATTACCTATATATCCGTATAAGCAAGTAATCAGTTGTTTTATGCTCTACTTTAACATAGGACGTCATAAGCAGGTACATGATAATGCAGTTGGTTCTTGGTAAAAAAATTATTTATAATTACTTTGAAGAGGTTTTGGCAGGGTCAAGGAGGGGGATTTTGAGGTTGAAAACCTTTAGGTGGCTTAGCTAAGAACAAAATTTTAACTAATTCAGGAGAATAATTCAGATGGCTATGAAGCTTAGGGATATATCAAAATGTTGAAGTTGAGATGATGGGTTAACTTAGGATCAGAGAATGAAGCACCACCTAAAGTAAGGATGAAAAAAGAAAACACTACATTTTTTGGAATGGAAAATGAAAGTGATTTTTTAGACATTTAAAAATGTCTGCATAATATAAAAATTTAATAAACACTGTCAATTTTAAGTGTGTAAAATGTGGAAGTTAAGGTGAAGGAATAGTGAAATTTGGTGTTCATGTGGTGGGTATGGAACATGGGAGGTGTTTTTAAATATGTCTGTTATGGTGATTTTCATGCAAAATTGTCTGCCTGTTTTTAAACATGGTAGATTGCAGTGCAGCTAGATCATGCTTTCCTCTGCAGGCTCCATCTACTGTTTGAAGCTTCTGCCCCAAGCTTGCATTGTTTGTAGGAGAACCTGCGTCATACCTTTATCTGTAGCCTTCCCTTAGGTATTAAGAATCCTGAAACCTTTCTTCGGACATTGGATTTGGTGGAACAGCAACCATGGTAAGATGTATATTAAGGCAGAAGGGTGAAAAGCTACTGAAAGGGCCTAACATAATAGTTTACCAGAGTGTGGGGTGTCTTTGTGTTCTTGATGTTAGAGACAAGAAATCAATCTTTAGAGATGGCATCTCATTGTGTGGAATATCAACTGAAGAAGAGCTATATCCCTTTTCCTATTTTAGTGATAAAATGATTTGGAAAATATCTTTTTTTTTTTTTTTTTTTTTAGTTTATATATTTGTTTTGAGAGAGAGAGAGAGAGAGAGAGCAAGAGGGCCATGCAGAGAGGGAGAGAGAAGCCCAAACAGGCTCTGTACCGTCAGTGCAGAGCCCTACACAGGACTTGAACCCACAAACTGAGATCATCACCTGAGCTGAAGTTGGCCCTAAGCCACCCAGACACCCTAGTTTGGAAAACATCTTAAGAGGAGGGATCTTATATGTGAGAAAATACAGAAGAGAGCTTTGGTCATGATTTACATGATTTACAATAATAACGGACCATCCTGAAGATGGAGGACCCTTACTTAGGTTACAGTAGACATGAAACGGAGGGGGGCACCTGGGTAGCTCAGTTGATTAAGCGACTGACTGCGGCTCAGTTCATAATCTCGCAGTTTGTGAGTTCGAGCCTCATGTCGGGCTTTGTTCTGACAGCTCAGAACCTGGAGCCTGCTTTGGATTCTGTGTCTCCCCTCTCTCTACCCCTCCCCTGCTCATGCTCTGTGTCTCTCCATCTCTCAATAATAAATAAACATTTTTTTTAAATAAAAAAAAGAAAATGGAGGGATTTAGGACATTGGGCTTAGGTAAATACACACACAATTAGTCTGTCAAGAGATACAGCATCCTAATCAGGTTTGTGGTTCTATTAAAGTTTAGATAATTGAGAGCATGTATTCTGTTAAAGTTTAGATAGTTGAGAACATGTATTCTCAACAGGAAGGATATCCCAAGGCAGCAAGAGTTGATTTTGAGAAGTGGAAAGAATATTTGATTTTACAATGGCTTATGGTGTTCCAAAGGACCACAGGATATAAATACAGATACAATATTATCAACATTTTAAAATTTCAGTGGAGTGGGTGATTTAGGATAAAATTTGTAAAATTTCAGAGAGAGAAAGAGGGCATGTGTGCCCACAAGTGAGGGAGAGGCAGAGAGAATCTTTTTTTTTTTAAGGTGTAAGAATTAGTGGCCTATTTTTTATTTATTGTTTATTTATTGAGAGAAGAGGGGGAGGGACAGAGCGAGAGAAAGAGAATCCCAAGCAAGCTCTGCTTAGTCAGTGCAGAGCCCAATGTGGGTCTAGGTGTCGAACTCACATACCGTGAGATCATAAGCTGAGCAGAAATCTGGAGTCGGACACTTAACCAACTGAGCCACCCAGGTGCTCAGAGAGAGAGAGAGAGAGAGAGAATTTTTTCTTTAAAGTTTTTATTTATTTTGAGAGAGAGAGTGAGAGCAAGTGGGGGATGGGAAGAGAGAGGGAGAGGGCGAGAATACCAAGCAGGCTCCTCACTGACAATGCTAGGCTTGAACTCACAAACCATGAGATCATGACATGAGCTGAAGTCAGATACTTAACTGACTGAGTCACCCAGCTGCCCCACGATAAAAATATTTTTAAAAAGTGCCTTAGTAGGGTAAATGAAACCAAAACAAGTTTGAGAAACATTGATCCAAGTTCTGAGTAGGAGGAGATACAGGGTTTGATATAACTAGGACAGAGGCCTTTGGGGAACTAAATAGTGGTTTGTATTTGCATTGGGTTGATGGGAGTTGGAAAATTTTTTTGATGGAGGTAGCAATTTCCCACTGTTTGGATAGATGTCTAGGGAAAAAGAAATAGTCCACAGGGTCAAGTGTTCTGAAGGAGGGTGGAATTTGGGATTAGAATTGGGAAAGGAGAGGAATCAGAATACTAAAAGGAAACTAGATTTGTGAATCTGATGGGGAAGAAATAGGATGATGGGAAACTGCATAGTCATTCTGAGAAGTAGAGGGTTCCACAGAGTAGAGTTGACCTGGGTCTAAATTTGGTCCAGTATCTTGACTGTGAAGGTATTTTTGGAGACAACATGGGAGGGAAGATGTGTTAAGGAAACAAAGTTTGGATTGATATAGGAGTGGGGAAGAAATGGTGGGGAGGGTTATAAAGTAATTGCAGACAGCTTTTCTTACTCATTTCAGACTGTGGGAAAGAGCAGCAAGATGCTGCAACACATTGACTATAGAATGCGATGTATCCTGCAAGATGGCCGAATCTTCATTGGCACCTTTAAGGCTTTTGACAAGCATATGAACTTGATCCTCTGTGATTGTGATGAATTCAGAAAGATCAAGTAAGACCACTTTGGGTTTGGATAATGGGATATTGAGGGAGAGGATAATCGGAGTAAGGGATTATAGAGGGTAACTGAAGGAGGTAGGGTTAGTCTGTTTTGTAACCTCTTGGCCTAGAAGATCAGAGTCTCCCAGTATTTTTTTTTTAATGTTTATTTTTGAGAGAGAAAGAGAGACAGAGGATGAGCAGGGAAGGGGCAGACAGAGAGACACAAAATCTGAAGCAGGGTCTAGGCTCTGAGCTGTCAACACAGAGCCCGACGCAGGGCTTGAACTCATGAACCACGAAATCATGACGTGAGCCAAAGTTGGATGCTTAACTGACTGAGCACCCAGGTGCCCCTACAGTCTCCCAGTCTTGAAGTCATTGTATTTACACTACTGTTTTAAGTTTGCAAACACAGTTATGAACTGAACTTGGAATAGAACTGTACTGTATGAGCAGAGTATCAAGTTATATTTATTTAAAAAGTTAATAAATCTTATTAATAGGTTAAGTTCTGTAGCATTCCTTTGGACTGAAGGGATCTTATGAATAACAATTTACTCTTCATGGTTGAGGAGTTAGGATATGATTAGAATACTCTAGGCCAGATTTAACATTTGTTCAGCCAGCCTCTTTGCATGCACCTTGTTTTGTCAAAATCGTCATGTTCAGTGTTGACCTGGTGTCAATTCTTAACCCTCTTCTATTATATTTTTGATTTGCCCATTTAATTTCTTCAGGAATATCCTGTGTGCTTGTACCTTACCACATTAGGCTTCCCTCTTTGTACCTGTGACTAGGGAGCTTCCTTTCACAGAGCACTGTTGACCCTCTGCAATAAGATCACAAGAATTGGTGGATCTTAGTGGCATCCTACTTCCATTCAGTTGACTTTTCATTCAGAGTATTTGAGTTGGTATTTGTAATATCTCTGGACACTCAAGATGGCTTTGTTTTTTATCATGGGGCAGAACTTACAAGGTATCACTCTTGACTCTTGGCTCCATTTAATTTATTGCCACAGTCTATGATATACTATTCAGAATTTTAATTTGCCCACTTCACTTAGGTTTTATTAAAAATGAAGAAAAAGGTAGGTGATGCTCACCTTCACCTGCCTGCTGTAGTCTGTTCCTCTCAGGCAAATTTGAATAGAATTCATAACATATGCTTTATCTTTCCCTTTTCATGTATTCTCAGTCTCCTTCCTGTGCAACAAGTAGGGTTATATCAGAAATTCTAAGATGGTGAATGTTTCAGTGTTATTTTTTTTGTTTGTTTAAATAATCTAACTTTTTACTGAAAATAAAATAAACCCGTATGACATTGATAAATACTGAAGGCATTTGATGAGAACTTTAGCCATATTAATTTCTCTGTTTAACATCTTTCACTAAGTTATGGGGATAATTTCACATGGATAATGCTTTAAAATTGTGCATTTTTCTCTGTGATAGTACTCACAGTTTTTGAATGATATTGTGTCAGTAGCTTTTAAGTATGTAGATTTTTGCTTCTGACCATTGTGACTTTGTACAGAGTTTTTTTTTTTTAATTTTTAAGATTTCCCATGGTTATATAAGTGATATAAAGGCCAGGAGTACAACAGTGTCTCTAATTCAAAGCCTGTTTTTTCTTTATCATTTGGTATGACCTCATTGTTCCTGTTCCCATTTTAGTTGTCTGTCACCCAGATTTACTTAGTTGAAAATGATTTAAAAAACATACTTCCCATTTTAACATGAAAACACATTTTTGAAAGTTTTAGCCATATCATATTCATCTGAGTTTCATGAATAAGAAATTAGTTTTGCTGTAGTATAACATTGAGGGAACATTCTGGAAAATTTTAATAGGAAAAGGGCTTTAACATTTACCCTTATATGTCAGTGAGTCTAGTGTTTTGTTTTTGCCTTTGTTTTGTCATAACTTAGTAATAGCATGAATATATTGCCATCAATTATTGTCATGTGTATGTGTTATTAAGGTGAAATGTAAATATTTTAGTGAGTGATCCCTAACTTACCTTACTAAAATTTGTTTCTGCTCTATAGGCCAAAGAATGCAAAGCAGCCAGAACGTGAAGAGAAGCGGGTTTTGGGTCTGGTGTTGCTACGTGGGGAGAACTTGGTCTCCATGACAGTGGAAGGACCACCCCCGAAAGATGTAAGGAGTACATAGGGCAGGACAGAACATTAGTGTGGAAGGGCATAACATTATTTGAGATGATGCTAAATCAAGGTACAATGAGGCACAATAAATAGTATACATTTGTTGAATAAAATGTGCCGAGCACTTAATGTCAGTTCTTACTTGTCTGTATTTCAAGATTAAGGACTTTCTAAAGAGTTATTCTGTGGGTTGGGTACTACCTAGATAAGGTTAGAAGGGTCTTATTTGTATTCACAGTTTGACAGGTGTACATTTAATCTGCTGAATGCCTCCATGGTACACTTGTCTATTGCTGTGAATATAGAACTAATATAAGATGGGTGGTAGGAAAAATGGTGGAAAGCAGTGATCTTTTAGGAATAAGATTATTGATAACTTTGGTAAATCATTTGATTTCAAACTAATTTTTCTTGTTTCAGACTGGCATTGCTCGGGTACCTCTTGCTGGAGCTGCAGGGGGTCCTGGGGTTGGCAGGGCAGCTGGCAGAGGAGTGCCAGCTGGTGTTCCAATTCCCCAGGCTCCTGCTGGATTAGCAGGCCCTGTCCGAGGGGTTGGGGGGCCATCCCAACAGGTGAGGAACTAGGAGGTTTTATATTATTGAGAGAAAGTGCCCAGAGGCAGAGTAGATTTAAAAGCCTGAGTGCACATCTTATACTATGTAAGCAGCATACGCTATAGAGAGTGATGAAAGACAGATATACATTAGGAGGGGAAAAGATTAAAGAAAGCCACCTTGGTAAGAGTTACTTACCAGTATTGGTAAGTAAAGAGAAATATGGCTGGGTAAACCAGAGTTGAGAAAATGTAAAAGGACTTACTAGATTAAAATAGGGCATGTTAGGTTTAAAGGAGGATGTGTTAGTGCCAAGATTTTTTTAATGAAAATAATGGAAGAAGTAAAAAAAAATGCTATTATTTCATATTTAATAAGCTGTGGTATTCACCATTTATTTTGTATGTGAATAATGAGAGGATGTGCCTTACCTTTACTGTATCTGACCATGCCTCCTCAGGTAATGACTCCACAGGGAAGAGGCACTGTAGCAGCTGCTGCAGTTGCTGCTACTGCCAGTATTGCTGGAGCCCCAACTCAGTACCCACCAGGACGGGGGACCCCACCCACTCCTGTGGGCCGAGCAACACCACCTCCAGGTAAGGAATCCTAAGGAAGTAAGAGAATTTGGTTCTCAGATATATATAGGTGTTTTGTGAAAACATTGTATCATCTTGAGGAAGTGATAACTAAAAATACCATAAGAAGATACTGAACAAAGAACCAGCCCTTTAAGTACCTCACTAGTTGCTTGGAGTATATTTCCTACTTTTAAACAATACTTTTTAATGAAAATCTGTGGACTCTTGTGTTGAGGATGGCTTATGTGGTAATGGTAATGGTCCAGGAGAAATTCTTCAACTCTCTGCTTAATATTTAGACCCATTTCTTTAAATACTGTTTTGTGTTTTATTCTGTGTTATTTGCTGAGTTTATTTATGAGGACTTTATTTCTGCCATTTTTCTTTTCTAGGCATTATGGCTCCTCCACCTGGTATGAGACCACCCATGGGCCCACCAATTGGGCTTCCCCCTGCTCGAGGGACGCCAATAGGCATGCCCCCTCCAGGAATGAGACCCCCACCACCAGGAATTAGAGGTGAGTGGTTATACTTCTGCACAGTGGTGCCAGCCGGGCCCTTGAATATTTATATGATGTTTTTCTAATGGTCCCATGGAACTTTGCTTTTTTTTTTTTTTTTACAGGTCCACCTCCCCCCGGAATGCGTCCACCAAGACCCTAGGATACTATTGATCCTTCTTAAGTCATTTTTTTCCCTGCAATGTCTCTTGTGAAACTGTGTAAAGTGTTTGTGAGCTTTTGTTCCCTCTTTGCTGCATTAATATTAGCTAATAAAATGCACAGAGCAATTAAACTGCAAGGTACTGCTGTATGTTGTACATTTTTTTTTGCCTGTTGACTTTGTTGAGGTCAGAATGAAGACTGGGATTTTTCTGGTCTTAAAGTTATTATGGATGAGGTGAATTCTGTTAAGCAATGCATTTAAATAATTTTCTCTTTAATTCTTAAGATAAAATGGTTGTGATACCTGATTAAGCTTCCCAGCTTTCACTTTGTGCATTGACTGATATCTGTCAGTAACCTTGACACAAGAAAACTCTTGACCGGGGTTTAAGTGACTGGGCTAAGACTTACACATGGCCTCCTCCACTTTAATGTGCCGTACATACCTGAAGGGAAGAAGGGATGGAATGAAAGGCCTTGTAAGGCCACCTATGGAAGGAAACTGGTACTATATCAGACTTTGTTCATTAAATCAAAGGATTTGGATTGGAGATACTACTTTTCTTGGAAGTTTACCTCAGTTGATCAGCTCTTGTAGTGTTTTTGTGCTTTGCGTGATCAAAGTAGGTGATGTGATTCTGGAATAATCATCACAACCTACCAGTAAGTATTTACTTACACATTGTTAAAACTAGAGGAGATTTCATATTTGAGATAGGTTGTTACTTAAAATAAAGGCGACTTATAACCTAAAATGTCATTGACACTATTGAGCACAAATTATATCCAGCTGTATCACTTAGTGTTATACTTTTAAGTGTTTAAAAGAGTGGACAGTCTCTTCCAGTTAGATAATTAAGGGATGCTCACATATGTAGGTAAAGATTGAGTTGGTTATGCAACAGTGAAGTAACTTTTAAAAGGAAGAGGAAGGAGGTTTTTAGGTTTTACTGCTAACTTTTCAACTAGAAAATGAATCAGTCCTTATTGATTGTAGCTTATAAAATACTAAAGATTGATATTAACTCCTTAATAACTTAAGACTGGGAGATTGGGGGTGCCTGGGTGGCTCAGTCAGTTAAGCGTTTGACTTCGGCTTAGGTCATGATCTCACGGTTCTTGAGTTTAAGCCCCACGTCAGGCTCTGTGCTGACAGCTCAGAGCCTGGAGCCTGCTTCAAATTCTTTGTCTCCCTCTCTCTCTGGCCCTTCCCCTCTTGAGCTCTGTCTCTCTCTCTGTCTCTCAAAAATAAATAAACATTAAAAAATTAAAAAAATAAAAGACTGGTAGATTGGTTGTGCCTTCTCATTTGATTTTACCAACAGAGGTTGTGTGCATGTCACCATTTCCATCTTTGATTTTTTTTTTAATTTTTTTAAAGATTTTATTTTTATGTAATGTCTGTGCCCAATAGGGGGCTCCAAATCATGACCCTGAGATCAAGAGCAGTCCTATCTATGCTTTACTTAGTAAGCCAGCCAGGTGCCCCCCTGTTTCCATCTTTTAAATCATGGCCTTTAAACCAGTAGCCTCCCAAGGAAAAGGGACCCTCAAAATTATTGCAGTTAATGTCATCAAATTTATATTGTCTCTCCCAGGGTAGTGTTTAGTATTAATGGACACTATCAGGTAGGGAACATAAAGTAGCCAGGTCTTCCTTGGTTTAGGAGATGTACAATACAGATGTGATACTTAAGAGATTGTGAATGTTACAAAGAAACATCTTGGTTACAGAACCCCAGGCAAAGTACTTTATCTGGGTCTCTGGAGGCAAGCCATTCTGTTAAGATAAAATTTATTGTGATATAGTTGATAACTTTTGTTCTAAGAGTTTTGTGGGTGGTATGCAAAGAGCCTTGTTTTCTTTGCAGTTGACTCTGGACCAAATTTTGAATAATTTGTGGTACTTTCTCTGTTTTGGAGGAAAACTTTGCTATTTGGGTAGATCTGCTGACATGGATGGCTCTTAGATTTTGACATGAGTGATTATGCACCATATACAAAGAAAACCTGTTCTCTAATATCTCCTTAAGTAATGATGACGGCGTCTTTTGCAAGTTAGAGGTGAGTGAAAAGAACTCTAGATTCTGCAAGATGTTTTCTTCTAATGGATATTTTGATTTGGTTATAATGTACTCTGCCTAGAACTTCTTGAATTATTTGATAACCTTGATCGTGAAACATAAATTGAAAAAATACTTAGCATAGATATATAATTGCATGTTAAGTGTAAAATGTGGATCTTTTGCTATGGATTGCTAGATCTAAGCTTCTACCAAGCGTTCCAATGAAACACATAATACCATAAAAGTTTTCAAACTTCCATGGCAGTAAATACTTGTCCCTTAGGATTTTTCGATTGTGCTTTCAAATTAGTTGTACGTTATATCTAAAACACATTTGGGCAGTGACTTCTTGATTTCCTGGTCACATTTATTAACAGTAACTTCATAAATATGTATGCATTGTATATCAATATAAGTTTTCATTGTGGTTTAAATTACAGTTTCAAATAGAATTCTTGGATTTAATAGTTCTGCTTTCTTAAATCTTTAAGTTATTTGTAGTATTCTGTGTTTATGCTATGATAGGTAAACTAGACTTAGTATAACTGTATAAAAAGTAATGTTGCTTCCTCCGTCCTTTGTAAACTCACTGCTCTTTAATCATGTCAAATTTTAGAAGTTCTGTACATTTTTGTCAGCTTCATTAATATATAATTGATCAAGAATGTCATGTAATTTTAAGATATACTACATGATGGTTTGCTGTACATTTACATTGTGAAAAGATTACTACAATAAGATAAGTTATACATCCATCACTTTACATAGCTACCATTTCTTTTTTGTGTTTGTGTGGTGAGATCATTTAAGATCTACTCTTGGAAAATTTCAAATATTATAATACGTTGTTAACAATGGTCCCCATGTTGTATATTAGATCCCTAGAATTTACTCATCTTATAATTAAAAGTCTATACGTTTGATCAATATCTTCCCATTCTCTATACCCATAGGCCCCTGGCAACCACCATTATATTCTGTTTCTAAGAGTTTAACTTTCTCAGGTTTCACATATAGATGATATCAGAAGTCTTGTAATTTTTGTAAACCTGTTTTATTTTTGTAGGTCTTAACTTATAGTAGAATAATATAAGTAATTTATGGAATTATGTGATAACAGTAATGCTTGTGTAGAATTTTCATAATCTAATTTCAAAGATTAGGAAAAACACTATTGTTCTTTTTTCAAATAAAACTTAATGATTTTATCTATCATATAAAGTTTTAAAATACATGTTACCCAGTTGATAACACATTGCCAGATTGTTAACTCCTCTTTGCATTTCAGTCCCATTGGGACTGGCTATTCATTTAATAAATCTCAATATTTGAATTATATTAAATAAGTAAAGGAAGTCATGTTATCATGGGTTTTTTGTATTGCAGTTTTTTCAGTCTTATGAAGTGCCCTTTTGTCCACATAGTTGATGACTCTGAAAGGAGGAGAGAATTTAACCACTCAATTTTCTGACATGTCACTGTGGATCCTACCCAGTAGTTTCTCAAGGAGGCTTAAAACTGTATTAGCTGCATTTAGGACAAAGGTAAACCACTACAGGTAAACTAACCTTTTAAAGAAAAGTAATAGTGCATTACAGAGGCCTTGGCTAGGTTCATGATGACACAGGACCTTGTCTGAACATAATGATTTTAAAATTTGAGCTTAAATGACACTCTGAAATCTAGTCAATGTGCCTCAGTAGACTTTACAGAGAACATTATTTTCAATAGAAAATTTTGGCTTACTGTGCAAACTTTGAATACTTAGAAATGGCAGGTGTAGCAGTATACTTTGCCAGTTCCTTAGACATCCTTTTTTTTTTAAAATGTTTATACATATTCTGAGCTCATTATTTTTTCCCTTTTTTTAAAACATATATGCTGTTGAAAGCAAAAAAGGAAGCTCATCCTTAGATCCCAGAAGGTACATGCATATGCTGAGAGGAAGCAAGGACATGTAAACGGGAGACTACTACTTCTTGGATCACACATTGGATGACAGAGATGTTTAAGTGATGATGTCCAGGAAAATGGGGAACTAATATTTATGGAAAATATATTATGAAATACAGTGAGTATGGTAAGTGTCTTCAAATGGACACCATTGGTGTTTGAGGACAATTTTTTAGTTTTTCTTTAGTTGTCTGCAATGATCAATGGGTATAGAGCCTATCACACAGTAGATGTTTAAGAAATGTCAGAATTACTATTTTTTTTAATTTTAGGATGCAAGTTTTTAGATTCATTATAGTTCCTTCCATATAGTGTAATGTCTGTGATTATAATCCATGCCTATCTAATATGTATCTCCATATCTTACCAGGGAAGTAGTTAGTTTTTCCTAAATAGGAGCCAGTCAAAACTGTTTGCTGTGTCTTGGGTCTTGTTTTAGTGAAGCTAGGTACCTTGGCATAAAGTTTACCTTTCAGTCATTTTTGGTTAAAAAAAAAAGGAAAAGGTTAAAAAAATTCTGTTTGATTTTACAGGGGTAAGAAGATCTCTTTCTTAGTGAGATGATGAAGGCCCAATAAGAAAGCAATATTTGAAATCCATTTCCAAGGATATGTTTGTTCTATATGTGAATGTTGATTTACAGCTTCAGGTGTTAATGCAGCAAGTCCATCTCCGCCAAAAGTGAGTAGGCTGTATAGGCTGTATAGGACAGCTACAGTATACTTCATTCAACTTCTCAAATGATAGATGAAGAGACCTCAAGGGACTTTTTCCTTATACTAAAAGGCATGTGGCATTTTGGCCCTGGTATCCTCTGGTGACAGGAATGTAGACTGAAAGAAACAGTTCCACTAGTTTGTTCTGCATTCCGTTTCACCTCAGTTTGTCTCTGGAATCCATGTTGCTAACATCATGTATTTGTTGTTGTTGTTGTTGTTGTTGTTTATAATTTATTGTCAAGTTAGCTAACATACAGTGTATACAGTGTAGTCTTGGCTTCAGGAGTAGATTCTTGTGATTCATCACTTGCATACAACACCCAGTGCTCATTCTAACAAGTGCCCTCCTCAATGCCCATTACCCATTTTCCCCAGCCTCCCAAGCCCCCATCCTCATCAACCCTCAGTTTGTCCTCTGTGTTTAAGAGTCTCTTATGGTTTGCTTTTTGCCTATAATTTAGGAAGCTCTAATGTGGAATCGAAATGGTTAGTAGAAGACTTGACTGGGTTAATTTTCTTTGGTGAGCAAGATTAATCTTAAAAAGTAGACGAGGCAGCCAAGACTCAAGAAAAAGCCACTTAGATCAACCAGATGTTTGATTTTGAATTATTTTTGGTAGATTTACATCTGGTGACGATAATACAATGAGCTAGAGGGATTAGATATTTGTACATCTGAATTCATTGGGCTATCTGTTCCCATGTTACATAAAATTTATTTGTACTATTTACAGAATTTTTCCCCCTTTTTAAATTTTTATTTTAATTCCAGTTAACATATAGGATAATATTAGATTCTGGTATACAATGTTGTGATACAGCATTTCCATACATCACTAAGGTCTCACAAATGCAGTCCTGAATTCTCCTCACCTGTTTAACCTATACTCCTACCCGCCTCCCCTGTGCTGTGATAGCAGAAATAAAGTTAAAAAGTACAGTTCTTGATATTAGTAATTTTATTGTCTATTAGGAAACCTATATCAGGAAAAGCAGTGTCTGCTCTATTCTTTCCATGATATAATTTTGATTATATTACCATACCAATTTCGTTTGTTGTATCCAAGATCTTAGAGCTCCTTCAGAATCATCAGTGCCGTGTAGACTTTTTACTGGAGTCTGTGTTTCATCAGTTTGATCTGTCTTAATTTTATTTGACCATTTACATTGATTCTCACTTGACTCGAATATTTTGAGTTAATATTTTGAGACTCAATGTGGTCTAGGTCCTTAAAATATTTGAATATTTCATTTTTCAGTTTGGATGATATGCTTGTAGAAGTGGATCATAAGCTATTTAGTTCTAAGACAGCAAAGATCTTGATATAATTCTGGCACATTCTTGGGGTTTTATTGTCTTTAGTTTTTCTCCATATTTTCACCTTAATTCTGTGTCAGTTGAATTATATTGCTATTATTTAACTTACATTGTTACATAAAGATGATCATCATTCTCCTAAGCTAAAAGATAATTGCATTATTAGAGATGTACTGTCTGAAGGTATTAATCCTTTTACAGAGTTGTAGTAGTTGTTGGGAAAGACCTTGACTGGATTTATGATGAGTTATGTTTACTGAGTATGATGAAGTGAAACTCAGTGTGAGTACTCTGAAGTCCAGCCTAAGTGTCAACCCAAATACTTAGGACATAAATATTCTGAAAATAAGTTCTTGCACTGTAAATTTTGCAAGATATTTTGAGCAATATTGTGCATATTAGGAAGAATGGAACTGTAAGTTTTTCCAGTGAACTAAAGAGAGGTGGATTCTAAATTCCACTACTGCAGTTTCCTTTTGTAGAGTTATCTTCTGTGTTTGTAGCATTTGTATATCTCACCTTCGTCTTTTTCATTATGAGTTTCAAGTGATGAATTTAAGAGAGTAAAAACTTGGTAGCTACTATGCTTTTTTTCTTTATATTACATACTACTATAATCATTTAGTTCCAACCTCATACCTGTTTCCTGAGAGCATGTCCCTAAGCTATGAGGCAGCTCCAAGTACAATATGAATAAGAAATTGCTAGTTTGTTGTTGAGATACCGATTTGGTCTAAAATAAGACTTGTGTTTTCAGCAGAATGCTAAAGATACATTGAGATGAATTACTTTATTTTTTTGTGTGTGCACACTTTATTTTCTTAATTTATTTTTTAATTTACATCCAAGTTAGCATATAGTGCAACAATGATTTCAGGAGTAGATTATTTAATGCCCCTTACCCATTTAACCTATCCCTCCTCTCAGAATCCCTCCAGCAACCCTCTGTTTGTTCTTTAAGAGTCTCTTATGTTTTGTCCCCTTCCCTGTATTTATATAATTTTTGCTTCCCTTCCCATCTGTTTTGTATCTTAAATTCATCATATGAGTGAAGTCATGTGACAATTGTCTTTCTCTGACTAATTTTGCTTAGCGTGATACCCTCTAGTTCCATCCACGTAGTTGCAAATGGCAAGATTTCATTCTTTTTGATTGCCGAGTAATACTCCATTGTGTGTATATGTGTGTACACACACACACACACACACACACACACATCTTTATCCATTCATCTGTTGATGGACATTTGGGCTCTTTCCATACTTGGCTGTTGTTAGTGGCACTGCTATAAACATTGGGGTGTATGTGACCCCTCAAAACAGCACACCTGCATCGCTTGGATAAACATCTATAGTGCAGTTGCTGGGTTGTAGGGTAGTTCTATTTTTAATTTTTTGAGGCACCTTCATACTGTTTTCCAGAGTGGCTGCACCAATTTGCATTCCCACCAGCAGTGCAAAAGAGATCCTCCTTTTCCCCATCCTCGCCAACATCTGTTGTTGCCTGAGCTGTTGAAGTTAGCCATTTTGACAGGTGTAAGGTGGTATCTCATCGTGGTTTTGATTTGTATTTCCCTGATGATGAGTGATGTGGAGCATTTTTTCATGTGTCGGTTGGCCATCTGGATGTCTTCTTTGGAGAAGTGTCTATTCATGTCTTTTGCCCATTTCTTCACTGGATTATTTGTTTTTTGGGTGTTGAGTTTCATAAGTTCTTTATAGATTTTGGATACTAATCCTCTATCTAATACGTCATTTGCAAATATCTTGTCCTATTCCATCGGTTGCTTTCAGTTTTGCTAATTGTTTCCAGATGGATTACTTTAGTTGTCTTAATAAATTAATGACCTTTCTGTATCTTGGCAAGACATAGATGGGGATTTAGAAGTTTTGACTCTTTGTGATTTAAGGGGATGAAATTGACATTTTGCAGTTGTTGATACTGAGCCCTAGAGATGATATGCTAATAAGTACCATGCATTTTTTTTACCTGAATTTTTGAATCAGGTCTTTAATCTTACATTTTTCTTTAATATTTATCTTGTATAAGTAATGGACTTTTTGTTACCATGATTGTTATCGTGATTGGTATTCCATGATTAGGTCCTTGTGACTTGCTGATAGTAGTTATTATAAGGGAGTTGAGTAGTAATTAAACAGGTAATTTAGGAAAAACCTTTATAAAGATGTACCATTGATAGTTGAATATGTCAAGATATTATCCTTAGTCACTTAATTTGTTAAGGTGTGTGTGTGTGTGTGTGTGTGTGTATGTGCGTGTGTGTGTGTGGTCTGTGTGTATAGATAATGTGGGTGTTGATACTGTGAGAAGTGATAGTTAATAGTGAAAAGCTGTTGGGGTTCAGAAAAATTACAATTTTCTTTAAGAAGAATGGTGAACAAGTCTTTTCTAAGGTCTTTCCTTTATCAAGTCCCTGTTTCCCTGCCATAAATTTTAGTATGTTTATAAACCTCATACTTGTTTGACTTAATGTTCCTGATCCTGTCCAGTAGGGATATGCTGGATGGATTGAGAGAAATGAGTTACCCTTTCTAGTAACTGAATTTGATTAAAAGCATACATTTGAATGAGGAAGGAAGGGAATACTCATTGGAGTCTGTTGAAGAGTAGTGTTGACTAAAGGTCATTTGATTTTGGATGTTTGGTTCAACCTATGGTAGTCAGTTATTACTGGGAGAAAGCAAGCAGTGGTAGTTGCTGGCTCAGCCCTTTCCAAATAGTCCCATTCTCGTGGTGCTGTTTCTTTATAGGTGATTGAAAGAAAATCCCCTATAATTGGAATCCCTAGAAGATGATCAGGATTTATTTTTGTTTTGGAGGGGGTAAGTTGGCTTTATGGTCAGAGTCCTTGTTTCTTGAATCTGATGATAGTGTTCATTCCTACAAAGGGATTCTGAGGTTAAGTCTAGCTGATTTATGTATGGTTGGAGCACTTTGGTGAGATTAATAGAAGGAATGAATTAGCAATAGATGGTGAGAGCATTGGTGGAAGAAAGGAAGATAAGAAGGAAAAATACATGGTTTCAGTGATTGTAACATGTCCGTAGTGTTGTATAAGTGTGAAGGATACCTGTAAATTGAAAACAGTGTTTGGATTCTTTCAGTTGCTGGCAAGAGGAAAGCTGCCCTCTTTGAATATTGGACCAGTGGGGGTTGGTTAGGAATCAGAATTACTAACATTTACCTGCTACTTTGTCATTAACAGCAGTGTATGAGTTTCAGCCAGCTTTGCCATGTTAGATTCTCTGTGTCTTTTCTTGAGATGAATAGGCAGTATTGTGTCTTATGTTGAAATTACTGTGATTAGCAAGATGTGCTGATCAAATATGGTCATTATGCAGTTATTGGAATAGGTAGAGTTGTATATTTCTAGACGGTCTAGATTAAATCAGACTTTCTCCAACTTCAGTACACATGAGAATCACCTGGAGGGCCTGTACAGTTTGTGTAAGAGTTTCTGGTTCAGCGTAGGTCAAGGTCTGAGAAGTTGACATATGCTGATAAGAAACAACTGAGTTTTATTCAGACAACAAATTGCCAGTATACATTTAAATTATGTACTTAATTTGAGGAAGTAAATTTCTTTTTGATAATGAATCAAGTACAAAAATATTCACCAAGTTCACATTGGATAAAAATGACCAATAAACAAAAATTTACAGAGAGCCATTAATGTTTAAAAAAACATTTTAAAAGTAGATGTGATCTCTGAATAGTGTGTTGATTTTCTGGACCTCATAACTTCTGCCTAATACTTTTACTTTTGTGGGAAGATTTATCTGGTTTATGTTCTGTTGGTCACAGAACTGCATAACTTGAATTATTTGCATTATAGGCATATGTTTGTGTTTGTGTGTTTAGACTTTATTTTTAACTAATCTCTACACAGCAAAGAACTCAACCTTACAACCCTGAAATCAAGAGTTGCACACTCTACCAACTGAGCGAGCTAGGCGCCCTAGTTTGGTTTTATTTTAAGCATCCACTTCTGTATCATTTTAAGTAGGCCAGAAACTGCCACTACCTGTGAACTTCTGGGTGTTGAGTTTGGGGTTGAGTCTGTTTTCTGGGGAAATTTCAGTAAATATATTATAGCTTATCTGTGAATACTTTGGCAGCTGTATTTGGTTATTGATACCTGCTTTTTATAATGGTGCTTATTTATGGGAATAGTGTTAATAACGGACTGTCTGTGTTTACTTACAAACATCGAAAAGTAGCCAGGGATTTCTCCAAGCTTGAAAATGCTGAAGAATATAGATATAGGTCAAATCAGAGTCATTCCCCCATGATATAGCAAATAAAGAACTGAGAATTGGAACGAGAGGACTTTTTTTCCTGTGGCTTGGAGTGAAGAAGAAATTACATAAGATATTTTAAAATTGTGACATGATTTCTGAAAATAAGTTATTGCAGTGAAATTGGTTTTCTTATTTTTGAATAAGAATATTTGGGGAGTTTTTCTTAATTACATCTTGTATAAGGTATAACCTTCTCTAGTGAGATTGGAAAATGGTTTTGTATTTGAAATAGATGGAGTGTTTTTTTCAACTGAGTGAATGATGGCCCTATGTGATGGCAAAGTAATAGAAATATTTCATCCCTCAAAGATTGCTGAAGTCACGGGGAAGAAACAATGCATAAAAACCCCGGTTTAACTAATAATATTTTTCTTTGTCTAAGATTATATATAGCATGATTCATAAACATGGTTATAAGAAGGCATAGTGGACTTAATTTTCTCATATTCTTCCCTTATAGGGAGAGCAAAGCATATTAATGCTTCACTAGAAAGTCTTGGTGTCCTTACTGTTGTTTCTCCCAAGACCTGGCATAATAATTGGCATATGGTAGAAGTTTGGATAGTTAGTAATTTTTGTTATATTGGTATATTGTTATCATAGTTATTTGTTGAATTAATGCATAAATGAACAAAAGACACGAAATTTTCCTTTTATTGTATAGGCAAAGTGTGGCTTCAGTTTAAAGCTCAAATTTCTCATGTTTTATAATGGTTTGAGTCACAAAACACTGGCATTTTTTGTACTACTTTGCTGAGGGTACAAAATTATTTATTTTGTTATTAATTTCTTTTAATGTTTATTTATTTTTGAGAGAGACAGAGACAGAACGTGAGTGGGTTAGGGGCAGAGAGAGAGGGAGACACAGAATCTGAAGCAGGCTCCAGGCTCTGAGCTGTCAGCACAGAGCCCAACGGGGGACTCGAACTCATGAGCTGTGAGATCATGACCTGAGCCAAAGTCGGGCACTCAACCGACTGAGCCACCCAGGTGCCCCCACAAAATTATCTTAAACTCAACTTGATTTTCTGTTAATTAGAGAGTGCCAAATTTTTTGGGGGGGCATGGAGGAAAGAAAAAATGTATTCCTTAAGGTTGTCTACTTTTTTATTGGGTACTTACACCTGTTTCAGTATAGCGCACAGGAGAATAAATCTTCTATGTTTAAATTTTTCAAAAAGGACATTTTCAGTTGAACTTACATTTGTGCAAATTTCTTAGAAATCAAGAGAACATTGTTGAGGAGTATATGACCGTTTACTTGTCAGTATATAACAGAGTACTTGGCCAGATAAAAATGTGAAAATGTATCATTATTTTGGTTGGCAAAATATATTGGCTATTTATTCTCTTGGTTTTAGTAATGTACACAAACATCTTCTACAACCCTGTAAAAGAAAAGACTTGGAACACTTGTATTCAAAATGACAAAACATGTACAGATAATTCAAAGAAGAAAATACTGGCAAGTAAGCATGTGAAATGTCTCCGAATCATTCATAAACACCCTTTAAAAATCATTGTATGATCATTTGAATCAATTTTACATAGATGTAAAAAGGTGATGCCAACTAGGTGAGAAAGTGGGTGTCATTCGTGGACATAAATGGAACCCAAGAAACATGGACAAGGATTTCATCCAGAAACTTAGAAAATTTATTGGACAATAGACAACTGTTCAAGCTCCATTAGATAGCAGTTCTGAAGCTACCTTTCTAGATGACTTTTGTTGTTGTAATTGTCGTATTTTAACTGTATTAAAGCTTCTAACTGATCCCCTTACTTCTAGCTTCAGATTCTCTGTTTCATCTGTCTGCCAGAGCAGTATTTGGGAAAGATATGATAAACCAAGTCACATTTCTTCAAAAATCTGCATTTGGCATGTTTTTAAGAGTATTAGAAATAAGCAATAATCAGAGAAGAGGACAAAGATTATATAAACTGATAACAGAGGATCTTTTGCCACTGTCAAAACTGGAAATTTGCCACTTTTAGTCACTGAACATTTGGATTCCTAAATTTTGTGCCCTAAGACTCCCCTGATATGAATCGTACGAAATTTGTGCAGCAAGAAACAATAAGATTATAATCCAAGATGATTTAGGATACTGTGCAAACGTTTTTGCCACTGACGTGAACAGGAGAGTATATCCTGAGAGCCTCTGCATTGATCAGATTGTAGTTTTCAAATTTTTCTGGAGTATCCTGAGCAATTATACTTATGGACTGCTATGAAGCCTAAACATCATGCTGATTCAAGGGGTCTTTGACCAGGACCTTCCTGTAGAGACACTCCCTAGATCTTGTATTCTATATTTATTTCATGGTCCAACATGATTAGCACAGCATCTCTAATTCCAAATTAGTCCCCAGAATGCAAATGTATGAAGTTATCTACTGAATTGAAATAATTTCAAGTGAATGGCACTTGTAGTATTGGTTTAGAATGGACAATCTCAAGTAAATATAAGACAGCATTCTAGGAATATATGGAATGAAAGGGAAGGACAACACATCCCAACTTGAGCTAGAAGCTTCACCAACTACAAAATCACAGAGAAAATAGAGATATATACTGTCCTGAAATTCATCTTGCTTTTCAAAAATTTTATTTCATTGGCAATCTTTGGATTTGGTAAAAATCTCAGTATTTTTTTCTATGGATTACCAATTTACCATAAAAATATTTAATAGTAAGAGCCTTGTATACGTGACTTTAATACATACATGATAAACACAAATATTTTTTTTTCACCTCACACACCATTTTAGGAATGTAAACTTATTAACTAATTACTGGACATATAGAGCTTAAGAATAAATGCTTAAGAAAATTGTGATTGGGTAATGGTATTGAAATCAATATAAAATACTCAGTGAAGGATGAATATGTATGAACTGTTCATTGGATGTTAGTGAAAAGAATGAAATTCAACATGTAATAGTTTATTGTATTTTATTCTTTCTTTGCTTAATCTTTCTTGTACTCTGATGCTCAAGCACAGAGACTACAGTTATAAACAAATCTATTGTTTTTAAAAATGGTTGCTGTGATAATAGAGCTGGTTTCCTAGGTGAGTTTTTAAAAACATGTTTGGTAAAACTGCCTTCTGGAAAAGATTTTAGAAAGGAATGAGGCCATTTTGTAAAGATACACACAATGCTATATTCATTGTTTGAATGTTTATGGATAAGGGGAGAGGAAATGGACATGAGGAATGTTTAATATATTAATCAGGAAAAAAGTAAGGCACTAGTTATTAATGTTTATTTTGAGAATATACTGTATGAAATAACTAAATATAATTGCATTGTGACTTTAAGGTATTGTGATTGTTAAGTTTGCTAACATTTAGAAGAAATATTTTTAATACATGATTATAAAAATAGAACTGTTAGAATACCTTTGAATGATACACATTTAGAATCACTTGATTGAATGATTTTTGAGTGGCTTTTGGTGCGGGGCAAGGATTGTTCTGTTGTATGCAGCTGTTACACAAGAAATTTTATTAAGGCTGTTCTGTGTGGTTGTAGATGTTATTCTGTAAATATTTGTTAATATCTTTATGGTATGTTAATGTTTCTGTGGTATGAGATTTAATTCCCATGATGGAATTACTGCATAAGAGTCCAGCTTCTATGCATGTTTAGGATTTGATGGGCTTTTTTATTGCTATGTATGTAATGGAAAAAGTACTGTGTTAAACCATCCTATTAATCATGGAGATGACTGATATTTGGGGCATTTTAAATGTTAGAATATAATTTTGGTTGTCAAGAGGAGTTTTTAGACTGCCTTATTTGTAGTAGGCAAATAAAAGCAGAATTTAGAAGGTAGAGAACAGGGAATTTTGGAGGGCTATACGTATATGCATATGTGCAGAAACAGTTCTTGAACAGCCTAGAGGCTTTACTCGATGCTCAGAAGTTGGGAATCGACATATATTTTATTAATCCTGTGATGTTAAATAGGTGTAGTTTGTTGTTTTTTTCCAATAGAATTGTTAAATTGCCTCAACATTAATTCCTTTTCAGTAAGATTATACTTTTTTTTAAAGTGTTATATACAATGTAATGTTCTTTGCCATCTAATTCTCTACCTACATAGACATCACTGTAAATACATATCAACTTATACGGATAGACATTTTTGTTTGACAAAAATGATATTATATCTTGCCTCTGTGTTCATTGGATTATTAGGCTCAAATTGTAGGGTGGAATAAATGTGCAGTGTCTAGTATAATATCTCACATTGTTTTTTATAGAAGATTCATCATAGTGGAAATGTCATTTTAACTGTGGGTCAGCCTTTGTTTATGGTTTTTAGATATGTTTTATGCAAATAGGAAATACAATTACTAGAAAAATCTCTACATGTGGTTAAACATAATAGGTTAGAAAAGTTTTCATTTGCCAGTGTAATTTGACTTTTAATAATTGAATTGTTCTTGCTTTAAAATACTACATAAAATAGTATAGGTGATTTACAAGTTTGTATTAGAGATGTTTGTAATGGTCTGTCAAATCTATGTTCTTAAAAGGATGGGCTGATCAAAGAAAAGTTTTATATAATGTGTATAATTAGACACAGTTATTATGTTTTCTTAAAGCCGAGGAATAATTATATCAGCATGTTTTGTAAATATGTAGAATGAAAAATTTGCATAACAGCTGTCAGATTATGTCTGAGTAAATAATTGAGCAGCTGAGGTTCAGGATATTTTGTTAGAGTGTTCTGTGTGTAAAACAGGATAAAATAATTTTTACTTTAAACTTTTAATCCTTAATTTTACAGGGGTTGCATTCATATACATATGTATATATACACCCACAGGTGTATTGTATATGTATATATAAGACAACTGTTTATTAAAAATTATACAATAGGAACACCTTTTGGCCAAATAATTATCACTCGGCTTTAATCTGTTCTTTGTGTTGTTTGATGGTGGATAATACAGGGTGTTGTTCATGAGCCGTAGTTGCTGGAGGATACTGTTAAATGGCTAGTTAAGTTATAGACCGGCGTTAGTTTTTGTTTTAGAATATTTGCATAGGATTTGCTGATAGGTGCGTATATTTTCTGGATATCAATTTGAGAGACAATGTGAAAAAACACTTCACTTTGACAAATTGAATTACTACACCATGTCTATTTGGGATGTATTTGGTGATAGGGATTATATTATTTTGTTTTGCGTATAGGAGGTAAGTGTCATTTTATGTCATTTTTAGATATATAATTTCTGTCAATAATTTTGTAAATATATTTTTATTGAAATATTAAAGGTAGAATCATTGTTTGATTATAGATATAGTAGAGCATCTTCAAGCATTAGGTTTTATTTTGATGTTTTTTCTTTCTGTATTCTTTATTTCAGTTCTTTAAGTTTATTTAAATTCCAGTTAACATACAGTGTAATATTAGTTTCTTTTTTTTTTTTTTTTTTATAATATGAAATTTATTGACAAATTGGTTTCCATACAACACCCAGTGCTCATCCCAAAAGGTGCCCTCCTCAATACCCATCACCCACCCTCCCCTCCCTCCCACCCCCCATCAACCCTCAGTTTGTTCTCAGTTTTTAACAGTCTCTTATGCTTTGGCTCTCTCCCACTCTAACCTCTTTTTTTTTTTTTCCTTCCCCTCCCCCATGGGTTCCTGTTAAGTTTCTCAGGATCCACATAAGAGTGAAACCATATGGTATCTGTCTTTCTCTGTATGGCTTATTTCACTTAGCATTACACTCTCCAGTTCCATCCACGTTGCTACAAAAGGCCATATTTCATTTTTTCTCATTGCCACGTAGTATTCCATTGTGTATATATACCACAATTTCTTTATCCATTCATCAGTTGATGGACATTTAGGCTCTTTCCATAATTTGGCTATTGTTGAGAGTGCTGCTATGAACATTGGGGTACAAGTGCTCCTATGCATCAGTACTCCTGTATCCCTTGGATAAATTCCTAGCAGTGCTATTGCTGGGTCATAGGGTAGGTCTCTTTTTAATTTTCTGAGGAACCTCCACACTGCTTTCCAGAGCGGCTGCACCAATTTGCATTCCCACCAACAGTGCAAGAGGGTTCCCGTTTCTCCACATCCTCTCCAGCATCTATAGTCTCCTGATTTGTTCATTTTGGCCACTCTGACTGGCGTGAGGTGATACCTGAGTGTGGTTTTGATTTGTATTTCCCTGATAAGGAGCGACGCTGAACACCTTTTCATGTGCCTGTTGGCCATCTGGATGTCTTCTTTAGAGAAGTGTCTATTCATGTTTTCTGCCCATTTCTTCACTGGGTTATTTGTTTTTCGGGTGTGGAGTTTGGTGAGCTCTTTATAGATTTTAGATACTAGCCCTTTGTCCGATATGTCATTTGCAAATATCTTTTCCCATTCCGTTGGTTGCCTTTTAGTTTTGTTGGTTGTTTCCTTTGCTGTGCAGAAGCTTTTTATCTTCATAAGGTCCCAGTAATTCACTTTTGCTTTTAATTCCCTTGCCTTTGGGGATGTGTCGAGTAAGAGATTGCTACGGCTGAGGTCAGAGAGGTCTTTTCCTGCTTTCTCCTCTAAGGTTCTGATGGTTTCCTGTCTCACATTTAGGTCCTTTATCCATTTTGAGTTTATTTTTGTAAATGGTGTGAGAAAGTGGTCTAGTTTCAACCTTCTGCATGTTGCTGTCCAGTTCTCCCAGCACCATTTGTTAAAGAGACTGTCTTTTTTCCATTGGATGTTCTTTCCTGCTTTGTCAAAGATGAGTTGGCCATACGTTTGTGGGTCTAGTTCTGGGGTTTCTATTCTATTCCATTGGTCTGTGTGTCTGTTTTTGTGCCAATACCATGCTGTCTTGATGATGACAGCTTTGTAGTAGAGGCTAAAGTCTGGGATTGTGATGCCTCCTGCTTTGGTCTTCTTCAAAATTCCTTTGGCTATTCGGGGCCTTTTGTGGTTCCATATGAATTTTAGGATTGCTTGTTCTAATTTCGAGAAGAATGCTGGTGCAATTTTGATTGGGATTGCATTGAATGTGTAGATAGCTTTGGGTAGTATTGACATTTTGACAATATTTATTTTTCCAATCCATGAGCAGGGAATGTCTTTCCATTTCTTTAAATCTTCTTCAATTACCTTCATAAGCTTTCTATAGTTTTCAGCATACAGATCCTTTACATCTTTGGTTAAATTTATTCCTAGGTATTTTATGCTTCTTGGTGCAATTGTGAATGGGATCATTTTCTTTATTTGTCTTTCTGTTGCTTCGTTGTTAGTGTATAAGAATGCAACTGATTTCTGTACATTGATTTTGTATCCTGCAACTTTGCTGAATTCATGTATCAGTTCTAGCAGACTTTTGGTGGAGTCTATCGGATTTTCCATGTATAATATCATGTCGTCTGCAAAAAGCGAAAGCTTGACTTCATCGTTGCCAATTTTGATGCCTTTGATTTCCTTTTGTTGTCTGATTGCTGATGCTAGAACTTCCAGCACTATGTTAAACAACAGCGGTGAGAGTGGGCATCCCTGTCGTGTTCCTGATCTCAGGGAAAAAGCTCTCAGTTTTTCCCCGTTGAGGATGATGTTAGCTGTGGGCTTTTCATATATGGCTTTTATGATCTTTAAGTATGTTCCTTCTATGCCGACTTTCTCAAGGGTTTTTATTAAGAAAGGGTGCTGGATTTTGTCAAAGGCCTTTTCTGCATCGATTGACAGGATCATATGGTTCTTCTCCTTTTTTTTGTCAATGTGATGTATCACGTTGATTGATTTGCGAATGTTGAACCAGCACTGCATCCCAGGAATGAATCCCACTTGATCATGGTGAATAATTCTTTTTATATGCTGTTGAATTCGATTTGCTAGTATCTTATTGAGAATTTTTGCATCCATATTCATCAGGGATATTGGCCTGTAGTTCTCTTTTTTTACTGGGTCTCTGTCTGGTTTAGGAATCAAAGTAATACTGGCTTCATAGAATGAGTCTGGAAGTTTTCCTTCCCTTTCTATTTCTTGGAATAGCTTGAGAAGGATAGGTATTATCTCTGCTTTAAACGTCTGGTAGAACTCCCCTGGGAAGCCATCTGGTCCTGGACTCTTATTTGTTGGGAGATTTTTGATAACCGATTCAATTTCTTCGCTGGTTATGGGTCTGTTCAAGCTTTCTATTTCCTCCTGATTGAGTTTTGGAAGAGTGTGGGTGTTCAGGAATTTGTCCATTTCTTCCAGGTTGTCCAATTTGTTGGCATATAATTTTTCATAGTATTCCCTAATTGTTTGTATCTCTGAGGGATTGGTTGTAATAATTCCATTTTCATTCATGATTTTATCTATTTGGGTCATCTCCCTTTTCTTTTTGAGAAGCCTGGCTAGAGGTTTGTCAATTTTGTTTATTTTTTCAAAAAACCAACTCTTGGTTTCGTTGATCTGCTCTACAGTTTTTTTAGATTCTATATTGTTTATTTCTGCTCTGATCTTTATTATTTCTCTTCTTCTGCTGGGTTTAGGCTGCCTTTGCTGTTCTGCTTCTATTTCCTTTAGGTGTGCTGTTAGATTTTGTATTTGGGATTTTTCTTGTTTCTTGAGATAGGCCTGGATTGCAATGTATTTCCCTCTCAAGACTGCCTTCGCTGCGTCCCAAAGCGTTTGGATTGTTGTATTTTCATTTTCGTTTGTTTCCATATATTTTTTGATTTCTTCTCTAATTGCCTGGTTGACCCACTCATTCGTTAGTAGGGTGTTCTTTAACCTCCATGCTTTTGGAGGCTTTCCAGACTTTTTCCTGTGGTTGATTTCAAGCTTCACAGCATTGTGGTCTGAAAGTATGCATGGTATAATTTCAATTCTTTTATACTTATGAAGGGCTGTTTTGTGACCCAGTATATGATCTATCTTGGAGAATGTTCCATGTGCACTCGAGAAGAAAGTATATTCTGTTGCTTTGGGATGCAGAGTTCTAAATATATCTGTCAAGTCCATCTGATCCAATGTCTCATTCAGGGCCCTTGTTTCTTTATTGACCGTGTGTCTAGATGATCTATCCTTTTCTGTAAGTGGGGTGTTAAAGTCCCCTGCAATTACCACATTCTTATCAATAAGGTTGCTTCTGTTTATGAGTAATTGTTTTATATATTTGGGGGCTCCGGTATTCGGCGCATAGACATTTATAATTGTTAGCTCTTCCTGATGGATAGACCCTGTAACTATTATATAATGTCCTTCTTCATCTCTTGTTACAGCCTTTAATTTAAAGTCTAGTTTGTCTGATATAAGTATGGCTACTCCAGCTTTCTTTTGGCTTCCAGTAGCATGATAAATAGTTCTCCATCCCCTCACTCTGAATCTAAAGGTGTCCTCAGGTCTAAAATGAGTCTCTTGTAGACAGCAAATAGATGGGTCTTGTTTTTTTATCCATTCTGATACCCTATGTCTTTTGGTTGGCGCATTTAATCCATTTACATTCAGTGTTATTATAGAAAGATACGGGTTTAGAGTCATTGTAATGTCTGTATGTTTTATGCTTGTAGTGATGTCTCTGGTACTTTGTCTCACAGGGTCCCCCTTAGGATCTCTTGTAGGGCTGGTTTAGTGGTGACAAATTCCTTCAGTTTTTGTTTGTTTGGGAAGACCTTTATCTCTCCTTCTATTCTAAATGACAGACTTGCTGGATAAAGGATTCTCGGCTGCATATTTTTTCTGTCTAGCACACTGAAAATCTCGTGCCAATTCTTTCTGGCCTGCCAAGTTTCAAAAGAGAGATCAGTCACGAGTCTTATAGGTCTCCCTTTATATGTGAGGGCAAGTTTACCCGTTGCTGCTTTCAGAATTTTCTCTTTATCCTTGTATTTTGCCAGTTTCACTATGATATGTCGTGCAGAAGATCGATTCAAGTTACGTCTGAAGGGAGTTCTCTGTGCCTCTTGGATTTCAATGCCTTTTTCCTTCCCCAGTTCAGGGAAGTTCTCAGCTATGATTTCTTCAAGTACCCCTTCAGCACCTTTCCCTCTCTCTTCCTCCTCTGGGATACCAATTATGCGTATATTATTTCTTTTTAGTGTATCACTTAGTTCTCTAATTTTCCCCTCATACTCCTGGATTTTTTTATCTCTCTTTTTCTCAGCTTCCTCTTTTTCCATAACTTTATCTTCTAGTTCACCTATTCTCTCCTCTGCCTCTTCCATCCGAGCCGTGGTGGTTTGCATTTTGTTTTGCATTTCCTTTAAAGAGTTTTTCAGCTCCTCGTGACTGTTCCTTAGTCCCTTGATCTCTGTAGCAAGAGATTCTCTGCTGTCCTGTATACTGTTTTCCAGCCCAGCGATTAATTTTATGACTATTATTCTAAATTCACTTTCTGTTATATTATTTAAATCCTTTTTGATCAGCTCATTAGCTGTTGTTATTTCCTGGAGATTCTTCTGAGGGGAATTCTTCCGCTTGGTCATTTTGGATAGTCCCTGGTGTGGTGAGGACCTGCAGGGCACTTCCCCTGTGCTGTGGTGTATAACTGGAGTTGGTGGGCGGGGCCGCAGTCCGTCCTGATGTCTGCCCCCAGCCCACCGCTGGGGCCACAGTCAGACTGGTGTGTGTCTTCTCTTCCCCTTTCCTAGGGGCGGGATTCCCTTTGGGGTGGGGTGGCCCGTCTGGGCTACTTGCACACTGCCAGGCTTGTGGTGCTGGGGATCTGGCGTATTAGCTGGGGTGGGTAGGCAAGGTGCACGGCGGCAGGGGGGGCAGGCTTAGCTCGCTTCTCCTTAGGTGATCCACTTCAGGAGGGGCCCTGTGGCAGCCGGAGGGAGTCAGATCCGCTGCCGGAGGTTTGGCTCCGCAGAAGCACAGAGTTGGGTGTTTGCGTGGAGCGAGCAATTTCCCCGGCCGGAACCGGTTCCCTTTGGGATTTTGGCTGGGGGATGGGCGGGGGAGATGGCGCTGGCGAGCGCCTTTGTTCCCCGCCAAACTGAGCTCTGTCGTCCGGGGGCTCCGCAGCTCACCCTCCCTTTGTCCTCCAGCCTTCCCGCTTTCCGAGCAGAGCTGTTAACTTATGACCTCCCAGACGCTAAGTCGCGCTTGCTGTCTGAACACAGTCCGTCAGGCCCCTCCGCTTTTGCAAGCCGGACTCGGGGGTTCTGCTTGGCTGGCGAGCCGCCCTTCCGCCCCGGCTCCTTCCCGCCAGTCCGTGGAGCGCGCACCGCCTCGCCGCCCTTCCTACCCTCTTCCGTGGGCCTCTCGTCTGCACTTGGGTCCGGTGACTCCGTTCTGCTAATCCTCTGGCGGTTTTCTGGGTTTTTTAGGCAGGTGTAGGTGGAATCTAAGTGATCAGCAGGACGTGCGGTGAGCCCAGCGTCCTCCTACGCCGCCATCTTCCCAGAACTCTCAAGTGCACAATTTAGGATTCAGCTATTCCATACAACACCCAGTGCTCATCACGCATGCACTCCTTTAATTCCCATCACCTATTTAACTCCTCCCCCACCTACCTCCCCTCTGGTAACCCTCAGCTTGTTCTATATTGTTAGGAGTCTGTTTCTTGGTTTGCCTCTCTCTCTGTGGCTTTGAGATTTTTTAGTTAGACATTCATTGTTAAAGTACAGAAATTATTGCCATTCATATTTTAAATATGAAATGAGTAATTTCTTATACTAAACTTTTTGTATGCTTGTAGACATGAAATAGTAAAATAAGTCTCTGCTGTTATGATTTATAGACTGCTGTGTATGTAGTTATTGATAAAATACTTATTTCTAGATATACAGACATTGCTGATAAACATGTTTAAATATCAAACTTATAAAAATCAATATAATTAGTTTCTCTGCATGTTCAGTGGTTTGTTGTAAGAGAATGGATGGGGTGGTGGATGTTCTCATCAGTAATGTAAGATTCTTTGGCTTTGAATCTATTTTTGGTTTATAGAGATAGTGAACATCATGTATGTTACAGTCATGCTGTTGGTAAACTCTAAGTTTGACATATCTCCGAATTATTTTAAGAATTTCTTATGGATGGCACTTTGTGGTTTGTTGTTAAACACTGGTATTTATAATAGTTATAGCATTTGACTTAGGAAGTATATAGAAATGTTGGTAAACAAAATGATAGAAGGTAGAAACCGTTTTCTTTTGAGGACGTTGTTCACCTTTGTGTAGGATTCCATGGAATGCTGGGATTATTAAAGACAATTTATTTGAAAATTGGGTTAAAAGCTTCTGAGCCTTATTTTTGTTATGTTTGTGTGTACACACACATGTATATAGTCAGGAAAGAGGGTGGTTAAAAGTTCATTGCCTCACATATTTCATTTAGAAGAAAAATTAGACTTCAATAGTTAAATTGTGCCCATTTTATATAAAAATATTTCTACTTATTAAGGGACATGAGATATATCTTATTTTCTCAGATGTACTGAGGTTCTTGATGAAATTCATTTTACTAAAGAAAATTTTACAGAATCTAAATTACACAGTTCTGTGTTCATTTGTTACACAGCAGTAAGACAACTTTGGAAATAATAGGCAAGTGAAACATTTGGTTTTAAGCATCTAATATTTCCAGATGTATTCATAGTGTTACAGTATAATTTTATAAACATTTTCATTGTAAATGTGTTAGGACTATTGTCTTTTAAAGTTGTCATGGCAAGGAAATTGATCACTGATAAATAGGGTCTTGGAGCTATGCAATCTTTATCATACACTCATTTTGTTGTTGAGAGAAATAGAAAAGATTATGCATTTAACCCATTCTCATAGTAGAATAGTATGCCATTGTATAAGTATAAACTGTATATTAAAAAACATACACCATGTAAATTCATTTGATGTTACAAGGTGTATTGTAATGTATTTCATTTGGAGCTTCCCTAGTATATGTACCTTACATTATTCTTGTGTTAAGATATTTTTTAGAGCAGATCTAGATCGGTTCATAGCAAAATTGAGGGGAACGTACAGAGATTTGCCATCTAGCTCCTGCCCCAGCACATGCGCAATCTCCATCATTATTCACACAGCACATGCATAATCAGTCCCATTATCATCATACCTTACCAGAGTTACTTACCATTTATTCCTGCTGATGAATTTACATCAATACCTCACAATTACCCAAAGTCCATAGTTTTTCATGGTTAACTCTTGGTATTGTACATTTTGTCGGTTTGGACAAATGTATTATGACATGTATCCATCATGGTATTATGCAGAATGTTTTCATTGTCCTAAAAATCCTCTGTGCTTCACCTATTCATATCTTCCCCGTATTTATTTTTATTGTTAACATTGGAGATATAAATGACTTTGTTAAAGGGATTTTATACTACCTCTTGGAACTATACACAATTCTGTATGTGTTCCTTTGGTTGCATGACAATATTCAAGACAACTTTGTAAATAATAGATACAAGTTTTTAGTTTTTAACATCTAGTCTTTTCTAGATGTGTAGAGTCTCACAACGTATAATTTTGTAAATAATTCATTGTAAACTTTCATAGTTTCATTGTTATCAAGTGCTTTAATAGCAGTGCAGTTGATAACAATTTTCTTGATAACAAGTTTCTTCAGCTATTGCCTATTTTGGTATAGGAAGGAGAAAGTTACTAAAAGTGTACTGTTGCTCTTGCATTCTCTAAAAGAAAATTTTACATTTTAATCACTGTTTAGTCCTTGTATTATTATACGTTAAAAAACCTAAGTCCTAATTTTATATTGTATTGCTATACAACTATTAAACTTATAGTTGTATTGCTGATTATGTATTTTAATCATAACAAGTCTGTTTTATGAGAAATATTGTCCCTCTTTGAACTCTTCAGTTTTGTATTTATCTGAACAGGATGAAAATATTCAAGACAACTTTGTAAATAACAAATACATCATTTAAAAATACCTAGTGTTTTCAGATGCATGGTATTTCACAAAGTATAAATTTGTAAATATTTCATTATTGTAAAATACCGTAAGTTGTCTTTTGTAAGTGTTGGCAGTGTAATAAGTAATTAACGTTGTTCTCTTAGGGTTATATAACATTTTGGTGTTAAGTGGGTTTTTTGGGGAGAGGGATAGATCTATTGCCTTCCTTTTCTTCAGATTGTTAGGTTTTTATGTATAAGAAAATAATAGATTTTATACTTAAACAAAATATCCCAGGATGATTTTTACCTTTAGAAAGAGGAAAGAATACATGAGAAGGAAACTGTCTTTTTTAAATCACAGATATATTTGTAGAAGATATTCTTATTGTTAATTGTTACTTTGCTATGCTATATAAATCTACTTTTTGTAAATATATATGTGTATACATGCATATAACATACATGTTATAAATGTTAATACATATGTGCACATGTACATTTAGTTTTAGGAGTATAAATATGATAGTACTCTCTCATTAGCTTATTGCTTTGCATTTTTTTTTTTGGAATACTATGGAAGTATTCAAATCTAAACTTAAATAGTTCCATAATCCTGCTTCATGTTATATCTAAATGTATGTATTTAAAAATATTTTTTAATGTTTATTTTTGAGAGAGAGAGCATGAGGGAGGGAGGGGCGGAGAGAGAGGGACACACAGATCTGAAGCAGACTCCAGGCTCTGAGCTGTCATCAGCACAGAGCCCAACTCGGGGCTCAAACCCATGAACTGTGAGATCATGACCTGAGCCGAAGTCAGACGCTCAACTGACTGAGCCACTCAGGTGCCCCTAAGTGTGTTATTTTTAATGTAAAATGATTAACTCCATATGTGTTTGTTTTCTAATCTGTTACCATATATAGACATCTGAATGAAAATAAAACTTCTGTGCTTATGAATATTTATTTTATTCTAAGACCTTTTTAAAAATTTCCAGTGTTTGCTTATATTTGTATGTTATGTGATAATCAGAAACAAAAGTCAAAAATGTTCAACTCAGTAGCCAATAATAAATTATGAACATTTTTTGGAAGAAAATTAACCTATAAATTAAGGTATAAATCAGTATTTTTTTGAGCAGAAGTTTGGCCATAATAATTGAAATTCAAACATTTGAAATGGTGTTACTTGCTGCTGGGAATTTATTCCACATCTCAAATTTACACTGAAGTATGTTATACATTGAGTATAAATAATAGTCGAGCATCTGAAATATACCTCAACAAAAGATCATAATGGTTGTAGCTTATTCATCATATGAATATAATTTAGACACTGGAACATGGTCTGATAAGGGTGTTTTGTGTGGATATTTAAAATTATGCCAGTTTTTGAACAAACATCAACTAATAGTGTGTTTACAGAGGTTTGACCATATGCCTCGTTCTAATTGGAAATGTCAATCATTACTGTTCCTGAGGAATGTAATTATTCTGACATGATTATAGAGTTAAGTAATGCTGACTGATCAGTGTTATAATGAATATTTTAGCATTCTTAAAAATTTTGTACATGTGTACATTAAGTAGTAAAATACTGTCTTATTATTTGTATATTGCTACTTGACAATCTGAAATGAACATACTAATTGTTAGAAAGGTGTCTGGAAGAATGGATGGCAAAATTTTAACATTACTGTATAGAGAGATGGGAATGGAGGACTGCTTCTACTTCCTGCATTTTGAATTTTAAAGGTATTTCAAAAGGAACATCTAAACAGCAAAAAGGGGATTTTAAAGATACACCCAATTTATGCCTGCCTTTCATCCTTGCCTATCAATATCTGGCGAGTATTGGGCTGTTGTATCCAATTTTGTATTCCCAGTGGCCATTATGAATTGTTTGTGAGTGATCATGAAGAGCATGTGGTTTAGAGACTCTAGTGAAGCAGACAGTTTTACACACTGAAACAGCATTGTGGGACTCCAGAAATGAACATGGGAGAAGATAGGATTTCAGGTAGGTGCTAAACAATTATATTTGGGTTTACAAACGCATGAATGATTAAAATAAATCATTGAAACTTTCTATAAAGGGTAAATTTTCATAAATTTACATATTTGTGGTTACTGATTAGATCATGTTGTTCGAGGAAGAGTATTGGATTAGGTTGAAAGTTAATTAATGGTAGTAATTAGAGAATGGATTTTTCCTAGTTTTTACAGTCGTTGAGTCAGAATTTCACGTAGATCTTTATGGTTTCTTATATGATTCAGAATTGGCATGAAAAACATTTCCGTACATTTGTGTTATTTCCGTGTAGTAATATCAGCTGTTTATCTCCATTCGCTGTTCGTGATTATTCTAAAATCATCCTAATTTGTGTGTCCTGGTGTCTTATTTGTATCTAATTGGCTATATTGTATAATTACTTCTCAGATGAACACAATGAAAGGAAGAGATTTAGAGATAATCTGAGGACAGCTGACATTCCTATGGTCTTTCTTAATTCATAAGTCTTAACTGGGAACTACAGGTAAGAAGGTTCTGGATCAAGAAGTTCTGTTTTAGAACAAGGCTTTGGCTAGACTCAGGAATATCCAGCCATGCCTGAGAATTAGTGAGTAAATTAATTCTATAAAAAAAGATAACTTTACCAAAGTAAAGGTGGGGAGTATATGTAGAATGTAGGAGATTATTTATGTCTTCTTTCAATTGCTTTTATTTCTAACCAAACATTATGATCTAATTAATGTTATAAAGAAAATTATTCATTAATTGGAAATTTTGAAATAAAGGATTTTTTGCAAGTATTTTTATAGTGTGATAAAGGCAGAAGTTCATGGAAACTGGTAAAAAAAAAAAAAAACAAACAAGGGGAACCCTCTTGCACTGTTGGTGGGATTACAAACTGGTGCAGCCACTGTGGAAGACAGTATGAAAGTTCCTCAAAAAGTTAAAAACATGATTTAGCAATTGTAATCATGAGGTATTTACCCAAAGAATACAAAAATATTAAATCAGAGGGATCTGTGCACCCCATCCTTTATTGCAGCATTATCTACAAATAGCCAAATTATGGAAACACCCCAAGTATCCATTCACTGATGAACGGATAAGGAACTCCGCCATAAAAAATGAGATCTTCCCACTTGCAGCGAACAAGGCCGATGGAGCTAGAGAGTATAATGCTAAGCAAAATAAGTCAGAGAAAAACAAATGATATATGATTTCACTCATATGTGGGATTTAAGAAACAAAACAAAATAGAGGCAAAGCAAGAAATAGACTCTTAGCTATAGAGAACAAATTTATGATTACCAGAGGCCAGGTCGTTGAGGGAGATGGGTGAAATAGGTGATGGGGATTAACAAGTACACATGTAATGAGAAACAGGTGATGTATGTAAGTGTAGCATCACTAAATTGCACACCTAAAACTAATATTTCACTAACTGGAATTTTAATAAAAAAGTATTTAGTAAAGTAATAGCTGAAGTTGGAATGTTGAATCAGCTATAGGGGATTCATTAATGAGGAATTCTTTCTAAGCATTAAAAGAAATTTGTAACAAAGTTCAAAATTAGCCTCCACTTATTTGCTGCTTTTTCTATTTTATAAGAAGTATGTGTGTCTTATCTTCCAATGTTTCTTCTTTTTTTCCTGTCAGGAGATGATAATTCTAAGAAAACACACTTTTGCCATCTTTGTTTGTAATTGCAAGAATCAGTACCATAAGACCTCTGTTGGCAATATTACTCATTTGAGTATTCGTCACCTCCCATCTCTGGCTTTGGGAATACTGCTTGGCAAAATGATTGTAAGGACAGATAAGTGTTTATTTTATTCAGGGAGGGGCACTTGATTAGGCAGGAGTTAATATTCTGCTTTGTTTAAGATTAATTAATTTTTGGTGGCAGCTAGTGGGTAATGAGATCCGTTTGGGGTACATGTTGCTGAGTAATAAAGAATCCTGACACACAGTGGCATAAAATATCTATTGTGCCATTTCATGAATTCTGTGGGTGAAGATTTCTGACAATGCCAGAATATGGGATCAGCTGGGAAGATACGGTGTTTAATATTGATTCAAACGCTTAGAGGCTGGAGTCATCTGGACACTTCTTCACACGTATGTCTGGCACTTGTTTTGGGAAGACTTGGAAGGCTGGGCTTAGCTAAATTAGAGCACCTTCACACAATCAGTTTAACAGAGGAAGCATCATCAAAATGAATGTTCGGAGAGAACCTTGTGAAAGTGGCATGTGGTCTTTATGATCCAACTTCAGAAGTCATGTAGTATCACTTCTGCCACATTTTGTTGACTAACATTTTTATATGACCAGCCCAAATTCTAGTAGATATTCCGTCTCATGATGGGCGTGTGCCAAGGTTACTGGTCACCTAGAGTTACATGTAGGACCAGATGAAAGAAGATATTGTAATTGAGAACTATAGCTGTATAATTTTAGTAGTTGATTTTTTTAAATAATTTTGGGATCCATTAACAACAGTTCTCTCAAATCATATATCTGTCTTTATGATCTTAATAAATTGATTTTCAGAATTTCACTTTTCATGTACTCTGGATTTCTTGCAGATATGTTTCAACAAATATCTTACTCATTGCCTGGCATAGTATTAAATTTTATTGAATTGTAACTTTGGTAATAAATTAGGCAAAAGACAAGAAGTTCGAGAAAGAAAACAAAGTACATGATTTTGGGCATTAAGTGAGTTTGAGGAGGGCAAAAGAGAGAAGAGCCCAGGTACACTAAGCTGACGTTGAGATGTATAACCTTAGAAGTACGAAAGTAATGAACTATAAAAAGAGTGAGAGGGAGCAGTTGTTAATGAAACCATTAATATTATAGCAAATAGTGAATCCCATCTCCTGATGGACCAGGAGTTGTGTAATTCTCTTATTTCCTTTATTTCCCACTAGAAAGTTAATTCATGTGATACACGGCCAAGAGTAAATGCTGACAAATTCTTTAAACATTCTTTTTCAGAGAGCCTTATTGCCTACCTGCAATAATCCTCAGAATGACCTATTCTGTTAATCCCAGAATAACCTTAAAAGATAAAGGCTTTTATGATAAAATGTTTTTTTTTTCCTTAGGATAAAACATTGCTAAATAGACAACTAAACTAAATAGACAACTTCAACTTGGGTGAAGTACCTACTTAAGAATTTTGATAACCAGCTGGAATAATGGGTTAAGATCTAAATCTTATTAAATTCCATTGTAGCCTCTGTCTTTTATACAATTACCTTTTTTTTTTTCTTACCAAAGGGACTAAGGTCCTTTTGTTATTTTCATTGGATTTTTTTTTGCACTGTTGTCATGTTTATTGTAGAGAAAAGCATATAGATTAAATAGTTTGTGTATGAATGAGCAATCTAGAGATATAGGCATCCAAATACATAAAAGAGACACAGACAGCATGAGAATGTTGGGATCAATCCATTTACGAAGGTGTAAGAAGAAGGAATACCAAGATACCAACATCTGGCTTTTTAAAAACTGAGGTATAGTTGACCTCATTAGCTTCAGGTCTATAAATAGTGAATAGTGATAGTGACTTGATAATTCTATGCATTAAGCAGTGCTCACCACAATAAATGTAGTTGCCATCTCTAGCCTTCTTACTAGAAAATTTCAAAAGTTATTCTGATGCATCTGTTATTTCTTCATAATAAAATGGCTGTTGCATTTCATTGTATATAATTTTATTAGATATTACTGATAATTGCATAAAGTATGCTTCCTAACTTTACGCATTTCCTAATGTGTCCTCTCAGGTGATGTCCAAATAGGAAACTGATGTTACTGCTTCTGACACCATCTTCAAATCCAAAAACGGTCTTTATAACGTATGGAGACTCCTCCTTTCATGTGTTGGAGTAGACACTCCTCCAGAAAAACTGGACTGAGAAAGCCCTTGTTTGAAAGTTACCTAAAGATTATCATTGGAGGGAATTGTAACCAGGCATGTTGACTGTTTTCATTATTGACATTGGACTAAATGTCGGGAGCTTGAATGATGGAGATGCTATTACACAGAGAAGCTCAGGACGATATGATTGCAAGGCTTCATTTCAATGTTCCCATAAGTATTAAGTGCACATATTTATAATTTTCACTTTTAACAGGGTAAATTTAAAATAGATGCAGAAAAATAAATTATCTTTTTTCCAGATTTGAAAGGACACAGAAAGTTGTAAAGGGTAGTATTTTTACTTTTTAAATGCTTTTTCCTCCCTGCTAATTCTACTCCCCAATATTATCTGCTGTTAAGGAGTTTTGTGCATATCCTTTTGGGGCTTATCGATAAACAAATTGATAATGCCAGTAGTCATTTGGGCCCATACATTAGCTACAAATTTTCTCTTCAGTGAACATGCTTATATGTAATCTACTTATTAACTTCTCCAGCTAAGTTGTTGAAATAGTCCTACTACTTCCACTTCATTGGAATTAAGTATATCCAAAATTTATGTTTTGAGTTAAAAGTAGAGATTTCCCCAGAATGTGTAAATTATCCTCATCAATATTGTCTCCCAGTGTTTGTTTATGAGACTTCTTTTTTCTAAAACAGTACAAACATTGGATGTCAATGTTTTAATCTTTGATAGTGTGATACTACAAAGAAAGTATTTTTCTTCAGTTATTGTTCACTTCAGTCATCTTCATATGTCCTTAAACTGTACTAGTCATTTGTTATTCTGTGTTTTGTGTTACTTTGTTTTTTTGTTTTTTGTTTTTTTTCATTTCCCTTGGAATACTAGTGTCTTTGTTACTGGCTTTTAAAAGATCTTTTATGACTAACGATTTTAACCATTTACCATGCTTTGCAAATGAAATACCATGTTTTTTCACCATTTTACTGTGATATTTTACTTTTTGGTGTACAGAAGTTGTATATTGAAATATAACAATATTGTGTTTCATGCCTTTTGAGTTTTGTGTTTTTATTTAAAACATGAATGCATTACCATCATTTTTTGTATTTTCTTTTGTTGTTAATTATTTTGTGATTTTTCCCCATCAATCATTACTGTGGGTTTAAAGCATTACTTACTCAAATAATTAACTTAAGCAATTACCAATTATTTTAATTTCTACCATAGTAATTTAGAAATTCCCAAATAATATCAGCTGCATTTCTATTTGCTTGCCTTACCTTCTATTGATACTTTAAAATTACTGATGATTTTTAGTCTATTCCATTGAGTTCCATGTCATTTCTCTTCTTTTTTTCAGAATATTCCCTGTCTAGTCGCATTTTTTTCTCTCAATTGATGCTTAAAATTATTTTGCAAGTTGGAAAAAAATGCAGTTTTAATTTCATTTGCACCAAATTTAATAGATTAATTAGGAGAGAATAGATCTCTTTAAAATTGAGTCTTCCTCTCCAACTGCAAGGTATGTCTTTCTATTTTTAATCAACTTGTTATGTTGGGAAAATGCTAGATTATATTTTTTCATTAATTCCCAGTCATTTCATAGTTTTGTTAATGTGATGGGGATTGTGAACCTACTTTATTTTCTTATTAATATAAAAGCCTTTTTTTTAATTTACTTTTCTAATGGTATTTAATTGAAATACCATAATTCTGGTTTTCTTTCTTAGTTCGTGGTTCTTAATAGAATATATTGAAGCAGAAAAGGGCCCTTGGTTACTTGATCATGAATATTAATCCTATTAGTTTAAGGTTTGTTTACTTAGGGGTCATTTTAGGAAACTTCCTTTCTTTTTTTGAGCATTTTTCACAAAACTTGTTGACAAGTTTAATAAAATGTTTTGTTGTGTGTTATAGGTGATCATGCTTGCAATCAATTCTTGATTAGGCTAAAAATTAAACATTCTTGCATCTGCTCTCAATGAACTACATTTTATGTTATGTATGTGCATGTATGTGTGTGTGTATATTCCATATATATTTTCCTATTATAATTAAAATTTTATTTGCAGTTTCTGAAAATATAATCCTAAATAAACAGCTTATTTTGTTCTGTTTTCGTCAGGGTTCTGTATTTGGTTTATCTGCTCTACCAAAATGTTTGGAGTATTACTTGTATAGGCTGAAAACAAGGAGTATTAGCATTAATTATTTAGGTTTCATTTTGAAATAACTTTTGGCTTGCAAAAATGCTCTCTATCCTCCTCTTACATTAATATATTTCATTTACATGATATGGTTATCTACAAAAGGAATTTGCTGCACTGCTGTTAAGTGATCCTTTTATAATCCATGATTGAAAATAGAATCATACATTGCATGTAGTTGTTAAAGTCACTTTAATGTCCTTCTGCTTGGGACAGTTGCCCAGTTTTCTTCGGTTTTCATAATTTTGATCCTTTTGAAGAGTTGACAAAATATCCAACTATTAATGTTAATCAGTATGGGCTTGTGTGATTTTCATCATTGGACTGGTGGTTATGCATGTTTGATGAGATTGCTATAGAAGTGGTACTCCCTTCTCAGTACATCACTAGGGATCACGTACTATTGATACGTCTTGTGATTACTGCTATTACTTTTATTACATACTGTTACATAATTAGTATTAGTAGGAAAAGGTTCTGCAAATATTGTAACACTCTTATCTGCTAATTTTAGAACTTATTGATGTTTGTTGCCTGCAAAAATTAATACACTATGGCGTTTGTCAAATTGATTCTTAAAAATTTTCTCAGTACTACATTTTATTAATTGGAATTTTGTACTATAAGAGTTATTCCTTCCCCATTTAATATTTAATTATTCATTTCAGTGTGGACTCGTGGTATTTTGTTTATTCCATGGATTAAATTCATTACTTTTCTTTAATCTCGTTGTCCATCATTTGGCCATTCAGGTCTCTTTTAAGGTGGCTTCTGTGTCTTTTTAACATGTCCATATTTCCTTTCCTGAGTACTTACTTTCTGACCACCTAATAGTACCTGGGTTTATTTTGTTCTTATCTTGTGGAACCATCAGTTTCTCTAAGGATACTTGGTTCCTTATAGGGAATGGTACTTAGGAAGTAAGCTATGTATCAGAACTTCATTTATTTTTATGGTTCAGTAATATTCCAAAGTGTCTATATGTAACATTTGTTGTTGAACACTTGGATGTTTCTGCTTTTTGACTTTGAATAATAAGGTTTGTGACTTCCACATTGTCAATAATACTGCTATGAATATTGACATGAAAATGTCTTGAGTCCCTGTTTTCATTTTCTTTGGGTATATATCTTGGAGTGAAATAGCTAGGAATCATATGGTATTTTTATGTTTAACTCTTTTAGGTATGGTCTGTTTTTATTATGAAAAGTTTCATATTCATAATGAAATCATAATGAGTTTTCACATGCTGAGCAACTAGAATAATTAAAAATATTTTGCCATATATTGAAAACTGCAAATCATATGATATTTCAATCTTGAATTTTTTGTATGCATATACATCATAATTTTAAATAACCACAATATCATATCTATTATTAAGTAGAGTCCCTTATTGCCTTTTAAAATAAATCTTCATGTAAACTTGTCATATTGTCCAAACATCTAATAATTAGAACAAGTCTGGATCCAAGCAGGCACCATGCATTTTTATCTAGGCCATTTTTATCTTATTTTTGGTTATTAGTATTAATTTATTCTTAATACTAAATCTTTTAATCCCTTAATATAGGACATTTTCCCATGCTTTTTTGTTTCATATGTGTTAAATATTTTTTTTAATATTTAATCTTTTGCAATTCATTTCATTTTGGAAGAACTTTATATTTTTCTGTTACATTCATAGTGATTTTACCTACTATTTCTAGTGTGTTACATGTATTTTGGTGAGCTAATGTGGTCCAGGTTATTTCTGCTTTGAGGTTTTCTTTGTGTCTGTCTCTTTCATACATTCTCTGTCACATACCTACCTATCTATAACTATCTAGAAACATATTTATAGAATGTATAAATACCTTTATAAATTATGCATAAATACTTGTACATTTATGTAGACCATAACAAAAATATAGCTCATATTTCTAAATGTATTAGAGGTGCTTGGAAAGAGGCATTGTCTCCAATGTACAGAGCACTATATAAGTGATTGTGAAAGGTTCACTATTGTTACAGATCTGTATTTCTGTCTCTTTTAGGAACCACTAAATGACTTGCTGTTGATGTCTTGATCTGTTTTCTTTTTTTGTTTCATTACATATTGAATATTTGACCATTCTATCAATTTTGCAAGAGTATTTCATACACTGTGTCCCAAATAGAATATGAATATGTACTTACCATGTCCCATCCTAGAAAAAAATGACTAAGGCCTAGTTTTCTTTTATAATTTATTCTCATGTATTTTGTTGAATCTCAAGATTTGTGGACCCCAATACTTTTAAAAGATAATCATCATGCTACCTGCTAAAAAATGTAAAATGGAGGGGCACCTGAGTGGCTCAGTCTGTTGAGCATCTGACTTCAGCTCAGGTCATGATATCTTGGTTCGTGAGTTCGAATCCCACATCAGGCTCTCTGCTGTTAGCCTGGAGCCTATTTTGGATCCTTTGTCTATTTCTTTCTCTCTCTGCACTTCCTCTGCTCACACTGTCTCTTCCAAAAATAAACAAACATTAATTTTTTTTTAAATATATGAAATGTAATAAATCCTTTATGGTGTATCACAGCTGGATACCTAAAGTACTCTGAATTATTTATAGATTAAAAATCATTCAAACAGGTTTTGAAAATAGTTATGTTCAAATCAGCACTTGAATAGTTATGCATTCCATTCCACTTGGTTTGTTAATCTGTAGTTCTCTGAATTTGCAATGACTCTTTTTTTTTTATTTTAGATGTTTATTTTTGAGAGAGAGAGAGAGAGAGAGAGAGAGAGAACGCACATGCACAGGAGCAGGAGAGGGATAGGGAGAGAGGCAGACACAGAATCCAAAGCAGCTCCAGGCTCTGAGCCCGAAGTGGGGTTCGAACACATGAATCATGAGATCTTGACCTAAGCTGAAGTCTGACGCTTAACTGACTGAACCATGCAGGTGCCCCAGCTCTTTTTTTCTTTTTAAAGTTTATTTATGTATTTTCAGAGAGAGAGAGGGCACATGTGCATTTACCTGCATGAGTGGGAAAGGGGAAGAAGGGGCAAGAGTGTGAGAATCCCAAGCAGGCTCCACACAGTCAGTGCAGAGCCCAGTGTGGGGCTTGAACTCATGAACTGTGAGATCATAAACTGACCTGAAACTAAGAGCCAGACACATAACTGACTGAGCCACCTAGGGCCCCTCATCTCTGTGTCTCTCTTTTTTTTAACTTTCATAATTTCTATTTATGTTTGGAAGAAATCAGATTATATGTCTTTTAAAATTATCACACGTCTAATTCTACAAGTAGTATATGGCATCCCTGTGGTAGGGTTTAATATTTTCCCCCAAATCCTGTTAGATTTAAATGTCATATCAGTTTGGTTTTATTAATTCTTTAGTCACTTATTATAGGAATCTTTTTGATTGTAATACAGTATTTAGTAATTCATTATAAGAACAGTATGAATTTTAAATATTTTAATTATATTATAGTTAACATAGATTGTTATATTAGTTTCACGTGGACAGTATTGGGATTCAACAATTCCAAACATCAGAGTTTATCACAAGAAGTGCACTCAATTCCCATCATCCATTTCCTTTATGATAACCATCAGTTCTCTACAGTTAAAAGAGTCTTGGGTTGTGCCTCTCACCTTTTCCCTTTGCTTGTTTGTTTCTTAAATTCCACTTATGAGCGAAAAGAATATGGTATTTGTCTTTCTCTTACTTCCTTTGCTTACCATAATACTCTATAGCTCCAACCACATTGTTGCAGATGGCAAGATTTCATTCTTTTTGATGGCTGAGTAATTCATTTTATATATATGTATATAATATGTATGTAAAGATGTGTGTATGCATATGTATATATACATAAATATACACGCATACATACATATGCATACACACCACATCTTTATCCGTTCATCAGTAAATGGATACCTGACCTGCTTCCATATGTTGCCCATTGTAAATAATAGTGAAAAAAACATAGGGGCGCATGTGTCTCTTTGATTTACTGTTTTTGTATTCTTTGGCTAAATACCAGTAATATGATTTTTAGATTGTAGGGTAGTTATTTTTAACTTTTTCATGAACCTCCATTGGATATACCGGTTTGCATTCCAACCAACAGTGCCAGAGAGTCCCTTTTTCTCCACATTCTTCCAAATACTTGCTGTTTCTTATGTTGTTCGTTTTAGTCATTCTGACAGGTGTGTGCTGATATTTCACTGTAGTTTTTTTTTTAATGTTTATTTTTGAGAGAGAGAATGTGTGAGTGTAAGAGGGAAAGAGAATCCCAAGAAGATTTCTCTGACAGCATCGAGCCCAAATCCATGGGCTAGAGTCCATGAACTGGGAGATCATGACTGGAGCTGAAATCAAAAGCCAGATGCTTAACCCAACTGAGCCACCGAGGTGCCCCTCTCATTGTAGTTTTGATTTACATTTTCCTGATGATGAGTGAAGAACATCTTTTCATGTGTCTGTTGGCCATCTGTGTGTCTTTTCTTTTTTTTTTAATGTTCATTTTAGAGAGCAGAAGCAAGTGGGGAAAAGGACAGGGTGAGAAGGACAGAGGATCTGAGGCAGGCTCTTTGCTGACTGCAGAGAGCCTGATGCAGGGATTGAACTCAAGAACTGTAGGATCTTGACCAGAGCTGAAGTTGGACACTTAACCAACTGAGGCACCTGGGTGCCTCACTGTGTGTCTCTTTTGGGGAAATGTATGTTCATGAATTCTGTAATTATTTAATTGGATTATTTTTTTTGTGTGTGTATGTGAAGTTGTATAACTTCTTTATACTTTTGGATACTAACCCTTTTTCGGGTGTGTCATTTGCAGATATCTTCTCCCATTCAGTAAGTTGTCTTTTAGTTTAATTGATGGTTTCCTTCACTATGCAGAAGGTTTAAAATATATCCCAATAGTTTATTTTTGCTTTTGTTTCCATTGCCTCAGGAGACTTGTCTAGAAAAAAAAGTTGTTTCGGCCAATGCCCAAGAAGTGACTGCCTGTGTTCTCTTCTAGGATTTTTATGGTTTGAGGTTTCATATGTAGGTATTTAATTCATTTTTAGTTTATTTTTTGTGTGTGTAGTATAAGAAAGTGGTTCATTGTTTTGCATGTTGCTGTCCAACACCATTTATTGAGAAACTTGTCTTTTTCTATTGGATATTCTTTCCTGCTTTGTTGATTAACTGACCATATAGTTGTGGGTTTGTTTTCTATTCTGTTCTACTTTTCTGTGTGTCTATTTTTGTGCTAGTAGCATACTGTTTTGATTACTACAGATTTTTAATACACCTTGAAGGCCAGAATTGTGATGACTCCAGGTTTGCTTTTCTTTTTCAGAATTGCTTTGGTTTATTCTGGGTCTTTTATTTTCATAAAAATTTTAGTATTTGTTCTAGTTCGGTGAAGAATGTTAATGGTATTTTGATAGGGATTGCATTAAATGTGCATATTGATTTGGGTAGTATACACATTTTATCAATATTCATTCTTCCAATCCATGACCATGGAATGTTTTTTCCATTTCTTTATGTCATCTTCGGTTTCTTCCATCAGCATTTTACACTTTTCACAGTATAGGTGTTTTTACCTCTTTGGTTAAGTTTATTCCTAGGTATCTTATTGTTTTTGGTAAAATTGTAAATGGGATTGATTCCTTAATTTCTCTTTGTTGTTTCATTATTGACATACAGAAAGACAACAGATTTCCATACATAGCTTTCATATCCTACAGCTTGACTGAATTCATTTATCAGTTCTAGCAGTATTTTGGTGGAGCCTTTTGGGTCTTCTCTATAGAGTATCATGTCGTTTGCAAATAGTGAAAGGTTTACTTCTTCCTTGCTAATTTGGGTTCCTTTATTTTTGTTGTCTGATTGTTGAGGATAGGACCTCCCTTATGTTAAGTAACAGTGGTGAGAGTGAGCATCCTGTCTTGTTCCTTACTGTAAACTATGGGTGTTTTCATAGATGGCCTTTATTACGTCGAGGTATGTTCCTTCCATGCCTACTTTGTTGAGGTTTTTTTTTTTTTTTTTAACATGAATGGATGTTGAACTTTGTCAAATAATTTTTCTATATCTATTGAAATGATGATGTGGTTCTCATCCTTTCTTTTATTAATGTGGTGCATCACGTTGATTGATTTGTGAATGTCGAGCCACCTTGCAACCCAGAAATTACTCTCGCTTGATTGTGATGAAATGATTTTTTTCATGTATTGTCGGATTCATTTGCTAGTGTTTTACTGAGAATTTTTGCATCCATGTTAATCAGGGATATTGTCCCATAGTTCTCCTTTTTAGTGGAGTCTTGGTTTTGGTATCAGGGTAATGCTGGCCTCTTAAAATGAATTTGGAAGTTTTCCTTTCTTTTCTGTTTTTTAGAATACACTGAGAAGAATAGGTTAATACTTTGGTTTAAAGTCCATTTTGTCCACTATAGTAAGTACTGCTACTCTTTCTTTTGATATCCACTTACATACGTTTTCTCCATCCCCTCACTTTAATTTGCGGGTGACTTTCTGAAATGTGTCACTTAATGGCATATAGATGGGTCTTATTTTTTTAATTTTTTATTTTTATTTACTTAATTTTTATTTTTTTTACAATTTTTATTTTCATTTTATTTTTAATTAATTACTTAATTTGTATCCAAGTTAGTTAGCATATAGTGCAACAATGATTTCAGGAGTAGATTCCTTAATGCTCCTTACCCATTTAACCTATTCCCCTCCCACAATCCCTCCAACAACCCTGTTTGTTCTCTATATTTAAGTCTTTTATGTTTTGTCCTCTTCCCTGATTTTATATTATTTTTGCTTCCCTTCCCTTATGTTTATCTGTTTTATATCTTAAATTCATCATATGAATGAAGTCATATGATATTTGTCTTTGTCTGACTAATTCCGCTTAGCATAATACCCTCCAGTTCTACCCACATAGTTGCAAATGGCAAGATTTCATTCATTTTTGTTGTCTAGTAGTACTTACTTGTGTGTGTGTGTGTGTATGGAAAACATATATATATATACACACACACACATCACACATCTCACACACACACACACACACACACACACACACCACATCTTCTTTTTCCGTTCATCCATCGATGGACATTTGGGCTCTTTCCATACTTTTGCTATTGTCGATAGTGCTGCTATAAACATTGGAGTGAATGTGCCCCTTTGAAACAGTATACCTGTATCCCTTGGATAAATACCTAGCAGTGCAATTACTGGGTCATAGGGTAGCTCTGTTTTTAGTTTTTTGAGAAATCACCATACTGTTTTCCAGAGTGGCTGCACCAGCTTGCATCGCCACCAACAATGCAAAAGAGATCCTCTTTATCCGCATCCTCGCCAACATCTGTTGTTAATGGTAAGCCATTCTGACAGGTGTGAGGTGGTATCTCACTGTGGTTTTGATTTGTATTTCCTTGATGATGAGCGATGTTGAGCATTTTTTCATGTGTCGGTTGGCCATCTGGATGTCTTCCTTGGAGAAGTGTATTCCTGTCTTTTGCCCATTTCTTCACTGGATTATTTGTTTTTTGGGTGTGGAGTTTGATAAGTTCTTTATACAGTGTGAATACTAACCCTTTATCTGATAGGTCATTTGCAAGTATCTTCTCCCATTCTGTCAGTTGCCTTTTAGTTTTGCTGATTGTTTCCTTCGCTGTGCAGAAGCTTTTTATTTTGATGAGGTTCCAGTAGTTCATTTTTGTTTGTTTCCCTTGCCTCTGTAGATGTATTGAGGAAGAAGTTGCTGTGACCGAGGTTGAAGAGGTTTTTGCTTGCTTTCTCCTCTAGGGGAGGAGGCTTTGATGCCTTCCTGTTTTATGTTTAGGTCTTTCATCCCTTTTGAGTTTATTTTTGTGTAAGGTGTAAGAGAGTGGTCCAGGTTCATTTTTCTGCATGTCGCTGTCCAGTTTTCCCAGAAACATTTTCTGCATATTTTTACCTGCTTTGTCAAAGTTTAGTTGGCCATACGTTTGTGGGTCCATTTTTGGGTTCTCTGTTCTGTTCCATTGATCTGAGTGTCTGTTTTTATGCCAGCCATACTGTCTTGATGATAAGAGCTTTGGAATACAACTTGAAGTCTGGGATTGTGATGCCTCCAGCTTTGGTTTTCTTTTTCAAGATTGCTTTGGCTATTTGGGGTCTTTTCGGGTTCCATACAAATTTTAGGATTATTTGTTCTAGCTCTGTGAGGAATGCTGGTCATATTTCGATAGGGATTGCTGATGTTTTATTTTTTAAAGTAATTTCTATGCCCATGGGTCTAAAACTCAACTATCAAGAGTCACATGCTCTGCCAACTTAGCCAGAGGCCCCTGGGTCTTATTTTTACATCTACTCTGATACCCTTTGTCTCTTGATTGGAGCTTTTAGTCCATTTACGTTTAAAGTAAATAGTGATACATAGAACTAACTTCTTTGTCATTTTATTACTTGTTTTGTGGGGTGTTATTTAGGTTTTTATTTAAATTCCAGTTAATGTACAATCTAATATGAGATTCAGGTGTGCAGTTTAGTGACTGTGCATCTCCATGCAATACCTGGTGCTCATCACAAGTGCCCTCCTTAATTCCTATCACCCACTGAACCCAACCCTCCATCCACCTCCCTTGTTATAACCATCAGTTTTTGTCTATACTTAAGAGTCTGTTTGTTTGACTCTCTCTCTCTTTTTTCCATATGCTTATTTGTTTTATTTTTTATATTCCACACATGAGTGAAATCATATAGTATTTGTCTTTTACTTATTTTGCTTAGCATAATACATTCTAGCCCTATCCATGTGGTTGCAAATGCAAGATTTCATTCTTTTTTATGGCTAATATTCCATTGTGTATACACACCACATGTCTTTTATCCATTTATTATTTGATGGGCACTTGGGCTTTTTCCATAGTTTAGCTATTGTTCATAATGCTGCTATAAACATTGTGGCATATGTATCCCTTAAATTGTATTTTTGTATTCTTGGGAAAATACCCAGTAGTGCAATTGCTGAATTGTAGCAAAGTTCTATTTTTAATTTTTTGAGGATGTCTATTCATATCTTCTGTCCATTTTTTAATTGGACTTTTCACTTTTTGGGTGTTGAATTTCATGAGTTCTGTATAGATTTTGGATATTAACCATTTTGTCAGATATGTTATTTGCAAATATCTTCTCCCATTCTGTAGGATGCCTTTTAGTTTTGCTGTTTCCTTCACTGTGCAGAAGCTTTTTGTTTTGGTTTAGTCTCAATAATTTATTTTTGCATTTGTTTCCTTTTCCTCAGGAGACATATCTAATAAGTTACTATGACTTATGCTTGTTCTCAAGATTTTAATAGTTGCTGTAGGTTTATTCTCATCTTTTTCTTTGGTTTTTTGGTTTTAAGATGTTCCTGGGTTTGTTACATTTATGTTTTTCATATCTATTACTTTTATGTTTTAAGTGTTTGGTTACCATTGGTTTATATATGCCATCTTCTGCCTATAGCAGTCTACATTAAGCCTCATGGTCGCTTAATGTTAAACTCATTATTTACTCCTCTCCCCTCCAGGTTTCATATATTTGATATCCTATTTTACATCCTTTTGTTTTATGAATCCCATGACTAATTTTTACAGAAATAATTATTTTTACTGCTTTTTGTATGCTCACATGTGGTCTTCCGTCTTCACTCAATGGAAGATCTTATTTTGTTATTTTCTATTTTTCTGTGGTCTGTTGGGAAGACAATAAGCTTTATCAAGAGACACCCAGAAGGGAGTGTTTAATTTCTTTCATTTAGTTATGAATGATAGCACTTTTTTAATGTTTGTTTCAGAGTAGAAGTCACAGAATATTCTACATTGAATGTTCAGTGCTATCCCCTGCCATCTTTAAGTCTATTTACATTTTGTCTTACATGTTCAACCCCACTTCTTTGCCTTCATGAGTAGAAAATAGAGGAAAGATTTCTGATTAGGGAAAAGTACAGGAGCACTTTGTTTTTCTATCATTTTCCATGAAGAAATGACTATTTCTAACGTGGATAAGTTAGAAACAGGAACAGTGGACAGAAAAGAATATGGAGGTATATTTATACTCTCAATTTGTTTCCTTTCAAATATGATTTTTTATTCTAGTTAACGTACAGTGTTATGTTAATTAAGATGTACAATATAATGATTGCAGAATTCTATACATTACATACTGCTCATTACACTGAGTGTATTCTTAGTCACCTTCATTTATTTCACCAATCCCCCTACCCACCTCCCCTCTGTTAACCATCTGTTCTCTATATTTAAGGGTCCATTTTGTTTTCCTGTTTGTCTCTTCTTTGTTTTGTTTCTTTTTTTTTTTAATTTTTTTTCAACGTTTATTTATTTTTGGGACAGAGAGAGACAGAGCATGAACGGGGGAGGGGCAGAGAGAGAGGGAGACACAGAATCGGAAACAGGCTCCAGGCTCCGAGCCATCAGCCCAGAGCCTGACGCGGGGCTCGAACTCACGGACCGCGAGATCGTGACCTGGCTGAAGTCGGACGCTTAACCGACTGCGCCACCCAGGCGCCCCTGTTTTGTTTCTTAATTACACATATGAATGAAATAATATGGCATTTGGTTAGCTTTTTAAAGTACCAATAACATTTTTTTGTTTATTGTTTCCTTCTCTCTTATCCACCTTCTTGCTCCAGTTATATCACTTTTTTTGTAAACATCAAAGGCATATTTTTTAATACTAAGGTGATTGCAAGCCAGAAGTATTATTTATGAAATTCACTATGGTCCAGTACTTCAAATAAAAGGCTCTTTTCCAGACTAAGAATGGCATTCTATTTATGAGAATGTGTATAAAGACAGGCTATCTGGTTCCTCTAAGGTGATTCAGATATTTTTATATGCAGTAAATATGTCAAAGAAGAAAGAATCTTGTTCTCAATACATCTGTTCCTCATATCTATCACTGCAAAAGGCAGGATGTACCTAATATTCTTCAGAGTTGAATTTTTAAAATTGGCAATGATAATTGAGTTTATCTTAAGTTTTAATATCATAAATTAAGAAGTAACTTATGAGGGAATTTAAAATACAATTTTGATTTTTTAAAAATTCATTTTTTGAATTAGACATTTTGGTTATAATTTTGAGGGATAAATATGAGGAAAACTGTATATAGAATAGGAATGAAAGATGAAATGGCTAGCAATGCAATTAGAAAACTGTTATTGGCAGGCACTTGAATGCACAGTAATACAAAAGTATAGAAAATCCAGATGTTGACAGTAGCATTAGAAGATATTGCAGTGGGGTTACCTGAAATCATTGGAAATTGTTAGCCAAATGCAGAAACATAAAATGTGACCTATTTCTACTGATATAGAACAGGAGGAACTTTAAGTGATTCAGGGGTTTTAATTAAAACTAAAGAAATATCAGAATTACAGAACATGGTAAACTTAATTTCTGTTTATTCTAGGAGGGGGGAAAATTTTATTTCAGATTATTCAAATTCTGGAATTGTTCAGAAAGAAAGTGATAAATTTGATGTTAAATAGCAATGGGAAAAGTAAATACCAATTGATAATTAAAGAGATATATTTAATAAGAATGCTGAAATCCCTAATTAATATAAGATATTCTAATAGAGGGAAGAAAACTACCAATAAAATATAAGTATGTTATTTTAACAGATAGTTTATAGAAGAAATGTAAATTGTTATTAATCATGTAGAAGTACTCTTGGATATTCTTATAATTACAATGGAAAATACAACCAGGATATAATGATCTTCTCAACTGTCAGATTTATAGTAAGTCAAGATGTTTGACAGCAGTCTCTTTCAGCAATCTGAAAGAAGGGGAATCTGGCAAAATCATATGATGTTGGGATTATAAAATGTAAAACTTTTATGGATAGGAATTAAGTATTTAGTCATCTTATAGTTACATACAACCTTATAATGGATTGATGAATATATGTAAGTTACTATATAATTTTGGGGATGTAAGTATAAAATAATATTGGGCTATAGGAAGTGATGAGAGCAAAATGGTATTTCTGGTGATTTTATCACAACTGTTAATGGCCTTTGTTTCTGGTACATAGGTGCTATCTGAAAACAGTACAGGGCTTTCAACATAATTTTGATAAATAGGACATTGGATGTGAGAATTAGTTATGTAATGGTGTTTTATGGAATAGAGTTAGAAATAAAAGTATTGGTTAAATTTCAATTTAGGTAGGAATTCAAGGTTTTGGTGATTTTTGTCAGTATCCTGAGAAAAGAATAGGTATTCCTTTAAAAGTCATATAAGGGTAAAGGTGGTATTGTGTGTGTGTGTGTGTGTGTGTGTGTGTGTGTGTGTGTATGTATGTGTGTAATGAACATTTCCCAAATCCTGAGCTTTCTCCTTTCATTATCTTTCAGAATGATTTGAGGTAGCTCTTAAAGGATTTGGTCAATATTGCAAAGCCCTAGTAGAGATACCTGAGATTCTATGTGAAAATTTTATTGATTGATTTAGTTTTTAATTTAAATTCCAGTTAACATACAATGCAGTATTAGTTTCATTTGTACAAGTTAGTGATTGGACACATATAACATCTGGTGCTCATCACAACTATGCAAAGACTTTAAAATAGGTCATTTGAGGTTAATCCTGTGGTGAGGCTATTTTGATGTCCATTAGTGAAAAATAAGTTGATTTAATCAAATACTTGAGGGCCTATTTAGTACTCTCCACTGTAGTGAGTTATGCCTACCTAGCTGGTTGATCACTGAGTGGAATTGGCAAAACTAAGATTCCTTCATGGGATGATTGCATAAATGTGAGAACTGGTTAATCAAGTAACGGATGCATGAAGGATATACTGATGTCATTAGGTCAGGAAGATGGATGGAATAAAGAATAGATGATACTGGGGCAGCTGGGTGGCTCAGTTGGTTAAGCATCCGACTCTTGATTTTTGTCTCAGGTCTTGATCTCATGAACTCTGAGATCTAGCCCTGTGTCAGGCTACATTCTGAGCATACAGGTTGCTTGGGATTCTCTCACTCCCTTTCTCTCTCTGCTCCACCCCTGCTTGGTGCTTGCGGCTCTCTCTCTCTCTCTCTCTATTTAAATGGACAACTTCATGCATGGATTGATGGATGAATTCAGAAATGCCTTCTGGATACAATTAAGAAACAAGGATATAGGGGCACCTGTGTGGCTCAGTCAATTAAGCGACCGACTCTTGGTTCCTGCTCAGCTCATGATCTCATGGTGCATGAGTTTGAGCCCCTCATCAATCTGTCTCCCTTTCTCTCTGCCCACCCCCATCAAAGTAAATAAGCTTAAAAAATTAAAAAGAAACAAGGATATGTATAATATTCAGGGATGGAATACATGTATAAATGTGTTAGTGTATATATAGGGTTATTTTTGATTTTCAAGTTTTTATTTAAATTCTAGTTAATTAATATATAGGGTAATATTGGTCTCAGGAATAGAATTTAGTGATTCATCACTTAAATATTTAAATATAACGTCCAGTGTTTATCATCCATTTAGCCCGTCCCCTGCCCACCACCCTCCATAAACCCTCTGTTTGTTCTCATGAGTTAAGAGTCTTATGGTTTGCGTCCCTATCTTTTATTTTTCCCTTCCAATATGTTAATCTGTTTTGCTTCTTAAATTACACATGAGTGAAATCATATGGTATTTTTCTCTGACTTATATACACGCTGGCTCCATCCATATCATTGTAAATAGCAAGATTTAATTATTTTTGATGGCTGAGTAATTATATATATATATATATATATATATATATATATATATATTACATTACATCTTCTTTATCGTGTATATATAGGTTAATGCAAGAGTGGAAGGGAGTGTGGATAAGATACTGTGGATATAAAGTGATAATGCAAAATGAACTGATTAATAGATGGACACAAGAATGAATGATTTGATGATGGATATGGGCCTAAAAGAATATATAGGTAGGTGGATTCAGGGAAGGTTAATTCCTAGATCTGAGTTACTTTAAATCACAAAGATAAATTTCTCACAGTGACAGGATTTTTTTGGGGGTCATAGGTTCATGGCAATTATTGGTAGGCCAAATGTCACAAACAGTGATAATCTCCTGTCGCTTCCATCACAGCATAAAATTTTATGTTTTTTTGTCACTTTGAGAGATAACATGGAAAATTGCAAGTAACTCATGAAATAATTTCTTTACAAGTTTTTTCTTAGATAAAAGAAATCAATCATATACACGTTTTAGAAGGTAAACTTAGAAGGTTTACAAACTGTATTTCCTCCATGATTTCAAAGAGAGTAGAAAGAACATATTAAACAATAGTAACATCCAGTTCTCCCAGCACCATTTGTTAAAGAGGCTGTCTTTTTTCCATTGGATGTTCTTTCCTGCTTTGTCAAAGATGAGTTGGCCATACGTTTGTGGGTCTAGTTCTGGGGTTTCTATTCTATTCCATTGGTCTGTGTGTCTGTTTTTGTGCCAATACCATGCTGTCTTGATGATGACAGCTTTGTAGTAGAGGCTAAAGTCTGGGATTGTGATGCCTCCTGCTTTGGTCTTCTTCTTCAAAATTCCTTTGGCTATTCGGGGCCTTTTGTGGTTCCATATGAATTTTAGGATTGCTTGTTCTAGTTTCGAGAAGAATGCTGGTGCAATTTTGATTGGGATTGCATTGAATGTGTAGATAGCTTTGGGTAGTATTGACATTTTGGCAATATTTATTCTTCCAATCCATGAGCAGGGGATGTCTTTCCATTTCTTTAAATCTTCTTCAATTACCTTCATAACTTTTCTATAGTTTTCAGCATACAGATCTTTTACATCTTTGGTTAGATTTATTCCTAGGTATTTTATGCTTCTTGGTGCAATTATGAATGGGATCAGTTTCTGTATTTGTCTTTCTGTTGCTTCATTATTAGTGAATAAGAATGCAACTGATTTCTGTACATTGATTTTGTATCCTGCAACTTTGCTGAATTCATGTATCAGTTCTAGCAGACTTTTGGTGGAGTCTATCGGATTTTCCATGTATAATATCATGTCATCTGCAAAAAGCGAAAGCTTGACTTCATCGTTGCCAATTTTGATGCCTTTGATTTCCTTTTGTTGTCTGATTGCTGATGCTAGAACTTCCAGCACTATGTTAAACAACAGCGGTGAGAGTGGGCATCCCTGTCGTGTTCCTGATCTCAGGGAAAAAGCTCTCAGTTTTTCCCCGTTGAGGATGATGTTAGCTGTGGGCTTTTCATAAATGGCTTTTATGATCTTTAAGTATGTTCCTTCTATCCCGACTTTCTCAAGGGTTTTTATTAAGAAAGGGTGCTGGATTTTGTCAAAGGCCTTTTCTGCATTGATTGACAGGATCATATGGTTCTTCTCTTTTTTTTTGTTAATGTGATGTATCACGTTGATTGATTTGCGAATGTTGAACCAGCCCTGCATCCCAGGAATGAATCCCACTTGATCATGGTGAATAATTCTTTTTATATGCTGTTGAATTCGATTTGCTAGTATCTTATTGAGAATTTTTGCATCCATATTCATCAGGGATATTGGCCAGTAGTTCTCTTTTTTCACTGGGTCTCTGTCTGGTTTAGGAATCAAAGTAATACTGGCTTCATAGAATGAGTCTGGAAGTTTTCCTTCCCTTTCTATTTCTTGGAATAGCTTGAGAAGGATAGGTATTATCTCTGCTTTAAACGTCTGGTAGAATTCCCCTGGGAAGCCATCTGGTGCAGCCGCTCTGGAAAGCAGTGTGGAGGTTCCTCAGAAAATTAAAAATAGACCTACCCTATGACCCAGCAATAGCACTGCTAGGAATTTACCCAAGGGATACAGGAGTACTGATGCATAGGGGCACTTGTACCCCAATGTTCATAGCAGCACTCTCAACAATAGCCAAATTATGGAAAGAGCCTAAATGTCCATCAACTGATGAATGGATAAAGAAATTGTGGTTTATATACACAATGGAATACTACGTGGCAATGAGAAAAAATGAAATATGGCCTTTTGTAGCAACGTGGATGGAACTGGAGAGTGTAATGCTAAGTGAAATAAGCCATACAGAGAAAGACAGATACCATATGGTTTCACTCTTATGTGGATCCTGAGAAACTTAACAGGAACCCATGGGGGAGGGGAAGGAAAAAAAAAAAAAAAAAAGGACGTTAGAGTGGGAGAGAGCCAAAGCATAAGAGACTGTTAAAAACTGAGAACAAACTGAGGGTTGATGGGGGGTGGGAGGGAGGGGAGGGTGGGTGATGGGTATTGAGGAGGGCACCTTTTGGGATGAGCACTGGGTGTTGTATGGAAACCAATTTGTCAATAAATTTCATATATAAAAATAAATAAATAAATAAAAAAAACAATAGTAACATCTACCAAATGACACCTCTCTGGCTTCACATATTGGTTTTACTTTCTACATGCACATTAAACTTTACACCCTTCTCAGTGGGAACAAAAATAAGGAATCACCTGGCTAACAGTCCAATGTCTCTCAGTTGTGCACTGGAATCAGGTTATTTGCACTGATCTGTGTGTCAGTTTGCCTATTCCTGGTCCAGAGATATAGGAACTTTAAAAAAAGAAGTTATTTGTACCTAACTTCCCAGTGTTCAAGTATGGAGCAAGGATAAGGCAACCATAATAAAAGCTGCAAAATATAAAGGATAGAATGCAAGATACATATTCATTGGAAGATATTATCTATTATGATATTGTGAGGAGGGAGAACATTTTATTAGTACTTGGAAGATGCTCACTTGTCCTTTGTTCTTCTTGACACTGTATCAGCCTTCTGACATATTGTCCATACCTATTCCCTGCATAATTATTTTTAAGATAGGTGGTGTGAGATATGTTCTCTAAGGGAGGTGCAGAGCTTTTCTATTCAGAGAGAGTTGGGGCCTAAAGGTCATTTTAAGTTGTAAACAGTCAGATTTTTTAGTTCCTTAGGTACTAAAACTCCGTCAAATTAAGTCTTGGGAGAAGACTTCAGTAGCTTTTATGAGATTCTCCTTAATCTCTTACTTGTGATGATCATAGAATAATGTTTTGAATTAGAGATGCCACAAGAATGACCTGTAACAATGAGGTGTCATATGGGGCAAAGCTACTTTTATGGATCAGACCCACAAAAGTCTTTTCATGAGTAAGAAGTTAATGTTTGTTTTGTTAAGCCAGTAAGATTTTGAAGTTGCTGTAACTCAAAAGTGACTAATATAAATGGATAAGTTACGTGCAATAATTCAAGGATTGGTGAATGAATACATAGAATGGAGGGATGGATTGACGGTTTAAAACTTGTTTATAGGGGTGGATAGATAGAATAAAGAATGTGAGAATGAGGAATGAAATTTTTGCATAGTGTCCACTTAGGTAGATTTAAAAATTAGTGGATGCAAGATGGCATATTTTTGTTTGTTTTAGAAATAGAGCATGTGTGGGGGAGAAGGGCAGAGAGAGAGAGAAAATGTTATGCAGGCTCCACACTCTGCACTGAGCCTTAATGCAGAGCTCCATCCTACCACCCTGGAGTCATGGCCTGAACCAAAATCTAGAGACTGAGCCACGCAGGTGCTCCAAGAAGGGTATTTTAATAGAAGGCTGGAAAAGTGTGTGTAAGGAACTATTTCTTTATGTAATTGAGGGCAGAGCAATATATGAATTAGTTCAACATTGGGTGACTGAAAGAATGGATGGAAACTAGAATATTAAGTGGATGGCTAGATGCAAGAATCAAGAATTAATGTTTTCAAAAAATTTTCAAAAAAATACTGGAGATATATGTGGATTGGTGGACTTGATATTCAGTGAAGGTGTAGATAGTTAGATACTTAGAGGTTAGAATTTGGATTTCAGACTGGAATGTTGGGTGCATGTGTCGTGTACGGATATATGTTTAGATTAATAGGTATAGATATGGATGACTAGAGTAATGGATCAATATAGGAATCAATGCACAGATAAATGGATTGCATGAGTGTGCTAGCATTGTTGATGTTTTCAGAGTGACTTGATAGATGCATTGATGGATAGATGGTTTGTTTCAAGAAGCAGTGGTACAGAAATTTTATCATTGGAAAAATAGACTAATATAATAAAATCACCATGTAAAATTGAATGGAAAAAATGGAGGTACTATTGAGGGAATAGGCTAATTATTTAAAAATAAGAAAAAAATTAGTGGTTGCTTTCTCATACTGTTGCAATAATAAATTTTATTTATTTTTAATTTTTTTAATATTTATTTATTTTCGAGAGAGAGAGACAGAGCACAAGCAGGGGAGGGGCAGAGAGAGAGGGAGACACAGAATCCAAAGCAGGTTCCAGGCTCCAAGTGTCAGCACAAAGCCCCACGCAGGGCTCAAACTCAGGAACTGTGAGATCATGACCTGAGCTGAAGTCAGAGGCTTAACCAACTGAGCCTCACAGGTATCCCTAAATTTTTAAAAAGAGCAAAACAAAAAGAAATGAAAAAACAATTGTAGTGAGTTTATGAGAGTAGTTTCTATTATACTGACTTTTGTATATTATTTAATAACTTGAGGTCTTTTGTGAGGTTGATCAAAGAGTCAGCTTTACCTTATGTATTTTATGGTGGTCATTGTATATATGACAATTTCCCCATATTTTCCACAGTTTTAACTGAGGTGTTACCAGCTTAAGAAGTGAGATATTTTAGATGCTTCACTACCTGACATTTCCATATCAATCCAAATTCTTATACTTGTTTATCATTTCTGTGGACTTCATTCTTCAACAGTGCTGGTAAGAATCAGTAACACTGGTATACTATTTGTTTATATTTGACCAGTTTGATGTGGAATCAGTTTTTCATATTTTAAGATCCCAAACCATTTATGAATTCGATAAAGCATAGGATTGTCAAATTGTGGAATGATTGCCAATTAGATGGAATATAAGAGATTTTTAAAAAGGTATTAAATAAATATTGAGGCAATGTTGATATATAGATTATGTAGATTTTTACTTACTCTTACTACTCTTACCTACTCTTGCCATAAAATGTGATGTTATCCAGAGACTACAATCTCTGTCAGTATACTCAGTAAATTTTAAATTCATTTAAATATTAAATGTTTTGAAATAAATACATTAGTAATGGATGGATAAAGGGAGTCAAGGAAGTCAGGCAGGTAGGGGTAAAAAGTAAAAGGATAGAAGGGCATCAGAAAGAAAATATATTAGGAAGTATAATTTGCTGCTAATAATATGGGTCTTAATGATAGCAGGAAGTTGACTTTTATTTCCAGATGCATGATTTAGGGTATTCCTAATATCAGATAAGACGGATAGACAAGAGTTGAGGAATATTCCACTATTACTCTAAAGAAGTACCTTCTTAACACCCTTTCATTTGATGAGTGAATGAAGATTTTTTTTTTCAGATATTTTCAAGCATTTTTTTCTTTCTTTCACAAGCATGTTTCATAAGCAAGGACCAAAGAGACTTTGACCACAGGTAAGAGCATTAACACCAATACCCTGATTTTAACTGATCTTTTTGGGTGTATTGATGGGATACATTCTTATTTGAGTTATTGGACAGTACCTTTTTTTTTCATCAAACTTTTTATGTTGGCATAACTGATTATTTTGATGTAATAGTTAAACCTAGGGTTTTGTCGTTATATCTTGTTAGTAAGCAACACTTAATGAAACTGAAATAGAAGTGTTCTTCTCTTACGGCCATCTTCCATTAGGATCATCAGACACTGCACAATAAGCTTTTGGGAAAGCAGGGATAATGCATATGTGGGTACTCTGATAATTGGTTTTGTTTTTTGGAAAGGTTTCTATGAAACACTATGAAATTTACAGAGCACACTTGTCGTATTTCTTTGTACCTTTATCTTTTATTTTTTAACCCTGAATGGATAATATATATTAGCACTAAGTAGTTACACAAGAAATGTTCAAAGAATGAAATAAGGTTAAATGACATGAAAATAATTTGGAATATAAGATTGGTACTCAAAATCTAGTAGAATGATTGAAGAAGTAAAATTATAGTTTCATCATTTTCCTACAGTAAATATACCTGGTTTTTGTAGTTTGGAGATATTTAGCATTAGGATCATAGGAATTGTTTTTCATGAAATATCACTAAAATGCTAGAAGATGATATCCATTTGTCCTGATGAATGGCTTTGTGACAACCTGTTGTTTATTTTCATTTGCAATCTCTCCCTCTGTACTATCCTAGGTGGTGAACAAGTATACAAGAGGATCATAGATACCTTCCTGCAGTGGTTCCATCCACAGCATCGCCAAATTGATGTTGTTATTTCCCTCTTTTTGAAGCTCATTGCATCATTGTATCTCAAAGGGCACAAGTTATAAATATAAATATAGATATAAATGTAAATATATAGATATAAATATAAATATATAAATATAAATATAAACATAAATCTCCCCAGGAATAGAAGTGGTCTGCTTTTTGGCAAGTAATGGCCAAGAATGTTAAGTACTTCTTTGTTCTCTGACTATATCTTGAGCTTTTCTCTATTGTTATTTACTTCATTGATTTTTTTTTCTCTATGTTTTACTTTACAAGTGGGAATGATATTTGCATGTGGTAAATGTAATTAATGCAACCCCATGGACACCTTGGTCATACTATAGATTATAACCAGGCTATCTCACAAGCTGAGTACCTCCCATGTGGCAGTTTGGATACCATTTGTAAAATGCGTTGTTCGTCATTTGAATCATGAGCCCTCAGTTGTTAGAGTGGTTGGTCCAAAACAGTAGCCTCTTAAAACATTTGTGTTACATGCAAATAGATATTCTGTAGTTTTAGTTTTTATTCAACCTAGTAGATCTCACCCTAGAACATGATCAGAGCCTGACCATAGTTGACCTCTTCCTTAGTACCCAAATTTAAGACTTGGATGCTGTCACAACTCTGGTTGTTTAAGGTAGAACCAGACTCTTTAACTGACATTTTTAGCCTTGGCAATGCCGTCCTGTAGAACACATGGTTCTATGATTTTATTGGTATCACTGGAATTTTGAAATTGGAGTAAAGAACTCAAGGCAACCAAGATATTTCACTTTTATTCACATTATCCTGGCTTTTATTTGTTTTCTGTTTAATCTAAATAGGCTTAATACAGATGGCTGTGTTTATTGGAAGTTTTAATTGACTACTTCTAAAACATAAACTGTATTGTAATCAGGGAACTACTATCTGCATTGCCCATCTTGTCTTAGTAGACAGGTTTGACACATAGCACACTGAAATAGGGCCAATAATAGGATTATTAAACAGTTTAAAGCAAAATTTGGTCATTCATCCTTCATCTTTCATTCCTACTTCCTAGGTGTAACAAGCATTAATCAGTTATGCTACAGTTAATATTTCTAAGCTCATACAGTTTATGCGCAATTTATTTTACAAATAAGACATTATGGTTTTTGCAGCTATATTTTTTATTAAATATACTGTGGATGTATTTCTAACCCAATAAATGTAGTTTCTCTACAGACTTTTCATTTGATGGAAAGTACATATCCTAATGGGTTTATCCATTTCTCCATCTTGGGAAATTCAGATTAAATATTATATATATATATATATTAACATTTTATGCATATATATTATGCACTTGGGCTCCTAATTCTGTAAGATAGATTTCTAGTTGTGGCATTGTTGGATCATCAGTTCTGCATACTTGTGATTTCAGTAGGTATTATGAAATTGCCCTTGAAATGTTTTCTAGGTCAGAACACAGCTGTGGTGTATTGGCAGTGATAATTTTCACGAAAAACTTACGCTAGATAGATATTATCAATTCTTTAAATTTTTAATCAATCTAATTAGGTGAAAGTCATATTTTTAACATAAGCCTAATTTAAACAGTAAATGGCCATGGATTAAAAAAAGACAAACAGTGATGAATTACTTACTTAAGACAAAAAACAATGGTAGTACACATTTCTTCCAATCACAAGAGTCCTCCTATTTTTTAGTTAGAAACCAATGATCTTTTCTAAGTATAATGCTTCTTGGAAGTTTATGAATACCTTATTCCAGTTTTTTTTTTACGTTTTATTTTTGAAATAATTTTATATTTAGAATTGTAAGAATCTTACAGAGGTGCCCCCCATGTACTCTTATTGAGACTTTTTCTACATTGTTTGTTCTTTCTCTTCTTTACTGCTCTCCTCTTTGTCTATTTTTCCCTCTTTATTCTCTTTTCTCTGTCTCCACAATCCCATATTGTTTTTATTTTATTCATTTTTTTGGGGAGAGATAGAGTGAAAGAGTGAGTGGCGAAGGGGCAGAGAGGGAGGAAAATACCAAATCTGAAGCAGGCTCCAGGCTCTGAGTTGTCAGCAAAGAGCCCAACGTGGGACTTGAACTCAGGAACCACCAGATGATGACCTGAGCCAAAGTCGGATGCTTAACCGACTGAGCCACCGAGGCACCCCTTTATTAAATATTTTTGAGTAAGGTAGAGATATTACGTCTCTTTAACCCAAATGCCTCAGCATTCACTCTCTGAGAACCTGAAAATCCTCTTATATTAATTTTGGTGCAATTTTTTGAATCATGAAATTTGTTAGTAGTATAAACATACTACATTAATAACAGTCTATCATTAAGTTCACCAGTCTAATACCGTTCTTTATGGCAATTTCTTTCATCCTTCAGGACCTGGGAAAAAAAGATCTTGTATTGTGTTCAAGCGTCATGTTTGTCTAGTCTTATTTAATCTGGAGCAGTTTCTCATTAATTTTTGTCCTTTAATGATGATTGTATTTTTGAAAAAGTATTGGATAATAGTTTTTTAAAACATCCCTAAAATTTTGATTTGTTTTGTTTCATCCTGAATAGGTTTAGGTTATGCATTTTTGACAAGAATAACTGATGTGTGTCTACCTCTTATCAACTGGAAAATGATATCACTTTATCCTATTATTGGTGACATTAATTTTGATTACTTGGTTTAGTTGATGTCCACTATCTATTTTAAAGTTAACATTCCTTTGTAATTAATAGTTTTTCTGTGGGAAGATCATTTGAGAGTATAAATTTCCTATTTGTCATCAAACTTTTACATTATTAATTTTAGTAGTTACAGGTGATTCTTAACAGTATCACTGGTGATTTTCCAAAATCTCTGTTCTTGGTTATGCATATTAGTTGGTAGTTAGGAGGAATTTATGTATCATGGTTTGTGAGAAATATTTATTAAACTATTTACTGAAAATACTTAGCAAAAAAAAATGAGATGGTGATGGACAGAAAAAAGCAGGGGAAGGGTTAATTGAAGGGTTAATGAAGTTTACGTCTAAACTATGGAGTAAAATGTGGATGGCACATAGAACTCTTTCATACATGGTTTATGGAATGCATTCACATGGCAGAGGGAGAAAAGCATGTTTTGAGTCATGAGTTCCAGCTAGAGAATGTGACAGTGCCATTATTATTATTGGGAAGGTGTTCAACAATTTTTTTGAACTGACTGTGAGGCATAGCAGTAGAGTCCAGGTTCAGATGCACTTGATACTCTATTTAGGTGGTAAATCAATAGTGTTCCTGTTTTGTTTGTCATTGCTTTGTTTCTATAACCCTTTAGAGATCTGAGATTGATGGCAAATGACTGTATTTAAGGTGCTTTCTAAAGATGAACACTCGGCCTTCTGAACTTTTATTCATGTTTCAACTTTCACTGTTCTTCCAGCCTTCTATGGTAATCCCTGTATAGGTGATATAGACTGCTGCAGTGGTTATGTTGGCTAAAACCTATCACTAAATTCTGTTCTATGTTCTCTGTAACCAGGGATCTTTAAGACATCTACTACTCACAGTCACAAATTTTATGCTAGTTAAGTAAGGTTTCCAGTATAAAGACATTTTAAGTTTTCAAAAATGATTTGGCTGAATTGATGAAATGTTTTTAGTCATCTGAATGTGATTGTCAGAGGTACAGGCCATCTGAAACGAATAGAACTGTCCTACAAATTTATAAATTATAAACTAATGCAGTGTATTTACAGGGGCTATATCTAAGGCTTTGGATCAAAATGGTGATCTGAATACTCCTGGCCTCTATCCAACTTTGCATTTAGTCTTTAATGACAAGTTCATTAGCAGAGACTCAGCAAATATTATCATTAAGTATATAATGGAGAAAATGGAAGTAGGCCAAAATTACTGATTGTAATCAAATGGAATATTAATTAAATGAATGTGCAAATAGGTAAAAAGTAATCAGTGAAGAAACTTTCCAGGTGAAGGAGAAAAAAAAAAAATAAGTAGGAAGCCAGGGACCAGGGAAAGTCTGTTATTATGTTAATATAGTTTCTTTCATACATAACATAATAAGGGTATCTTGGAAATTTTGGCATTTTCCTGGCTAAAACACTTTCCTCTTTTTTATGAGGCCACATGTATCAAATTATTGTTTTTATATTTTTATTAAGACAGTTTTATTACCAGGTTCAAAAATTGAGCCTCAAAATTTTATAATCTCCATGATGTGAAGGGAGTTTTTAAAAAATAAATGGAGATCACAACAGGAGAGCCTGTTACTATTTATTCACTGTGATGATGATAGAAACTGTGCTGCCAAAACCTTTTTCATACAGAAAGAAGTGTAGAGAAGTCCAAAAGAGAACTCAGCCTTTCAAATGTCAAATCTCAATGGAATCCATATGTCCTTATCCTGGAGAATACGTAAAGGAACAACATAGCTGTATCTTTTTCATGAAGAAAGGCATTTTCAAAGTGTAGCAGTCCATGAAGTTGAAGTGAGAATGCAGATGACAGTAAACACATGGCTGAGCCCAAAACACTGACTTCCCCTTAAAAAAAAGGCCCAGGAATTATAGTGAAGTCTCTGTAATCAGGTGAAGCTTCTTCCTCCCAGAGAGAGCAGTGTGAGGTAGACTAAGAAAAAAGTTAAGGAGAAGATTATAGCCTCCTATCTCTTCCTATATTAAGAGTTTTACTACTCTGGTAAATAATTTGCACAAAAATCCAGGCTTGTAGCTATTCTGAGAATTGGTTTAATAGGCGAGCACATTAGGTTAGTTCCCAGGCAAAACTATGCAATTGATTTAAAATACCAGCTTTGTATTTATTTGACAGTTTCAGATAATTCTGTACTATGTTGTTCTACATAGTTAATCATATTAGATCATATAACAACTATATTATCTTTAATTTTACCACAAAATAAATTCAAAAATTGGTATATCCTTCATATTCAAGAATTATAGACCCTAAAAAGTCTTTCCTCCCACAATTTCTCATTCAACATTTTCCAAGGTAGAGTGTTTTAATTTAGTGCTTGGGGCAAGAATTATTGCCCTGTTCAATGACTATTTTATTCATTACTAACATGACAACTACTTTTTTTTTTAATTTCAATTTTTGGCTTCTACCATTATTAAATTTTCTATATTTTCATATATTCAAACAAGTTAGATAAGATAAGGGTTACTGGATAAAGTATTAATAAGGTAGCAAGAGAGGAAGTAAGAAGGCAAGTTACATGGTTATTTAATAGTCATATGATAGGTGTACTAGGTTGATGGCATAGAATTATTGAGATGCAATGGGATTTAGGATGTATTTTGAAAGTATTGTCCTATTTGATAAAGTTTTGAATGATACTGGGGGAGACAAGAAGATTCATATAGGATATATGATCAGGACCTCAACAATTGACTAATGGTGATACCATTTACTATGTTGGGCAAAATTGAGTTTCTCAAAATGCATAAGAAAGAGATCTGTTTTGCCTGTTTTATATTTGTATTAAACTTAAGGGTTAATATTTTTGTATAGAAATATGACTTGAGCACAGGAGCCAAATTGGGGATTTAGATATTACTTTGGATGAATCAGTACAAGACTTACTTATAGACATGTGAAATCATGAGATCTAGAGATGGCATATATTTGGGAGTAAGAATATATTCACCTTAGGATTGTCTCATGGATGCTTCAGAATTTAGATAAGAGTAAATGAGAATCCATTGTCAACATTGTCAAGAGTAGCTAGCGTCTTTGAGTAAACACTAAAGGATTTTGTTGTACTTGAAGGGAAATGAATGCATTTCAAAACATAATGGGGTAGCAGTTGGCTTTCACATGACATTGAAATGCACAGTTAATTTTGGAAATAAAGAGAATGTCATTGATTTTAAATAAAAACGCTATATGGTGGGGGGTGGTAGGTAGTACTTTTAATCAAAGGAGCACTGTAAGTCCATAATGCACCTTGTAATATTGTTACCAGTGTCAACCTGACACATACACATGCTGATATCTTGTGAGTCACTTGCATGAATCATAATAAAATAAAGATGCATCTCAATTGCATAGTTTCAAATCCTCTTCAGTATTCCATATTCTATGCATACAGGATAGAATAGCTGTCTTCATTACAACTCCTCAGTTTTTCAGTAATAACCTTTGTGCAACTTTATCCTTTGAGTTTCCACTTGCATTGTGTTGATCTTTTCCTACATCCATTGGCCACAGTAGACTATCTCATTAAGGCAAGATTCCTCACTAGTTCCAGAGATCTTGGCATTTGTGAGGTGTTGAACAAAGACTGTTGAAGAAAGGAACAGGTAAGGGGCCAAGTGAAAGAAAAATTTACAACCTAATGGTGGACAGATGAAAGGAGCATGAGGAAAGGATGGTGCTGGGAATCAAGTGAGCAAAGCAAGACAGTATGTACAGAAGGTAGAATTTTGAAGAATGGAGCTATTAGGACAAGGTCAAACTGTCCTGAAGGTACATTTTAGATACTAGTTCTATAGGATACTAAATAATATCACTAATGTCAAGGAGAAGATAAGAATGTGGACAGTGATCTTTTTTTTTTTTTAAGTTTGTTTATATTGAGAGAAAGCGAGAGCATGAGCATGAGCTGGGAAGGGGCAGAGAGAGGGAGAAAGAGAATCCAAAGCAGGCTCCACAGTGCCAGAGCAGAGCCTGATGTGGGGCTCAAACCCATGAACTGTGCAATCATAACCTGAGCTGAAATCAAGGGTTGGATACTTAATGGACTGAGCCACCCAGGCGCCCCATGGGTAATCTTTCTTAATGGAGTCTGGGATAGTTCCAGAAATTTATTAAGCATTGTCATTCCCTAATGTTTTAGAAAGGAGTCTGGAAATTTTTGTCTAACCAGTCTAAGTTAGAACCATTTAATTTATAACACGCTTTATTCCTCCAATATTTCACTTGACAAAATTTGTTTTATTTCTCCGTCTTAATAGACTAGAAATAATGAGCTCCTTTTGACAGGGATATTTTCCTATTCATATTTGACTTTCCATTACAGAGCCTAGTATATAGCAAATATGTAATTTTATTTTGTAATTGTGTTGACTAGCTTCTTGTTTAGTGTGTGGATGAGTGAGTTTTTGATGAATTAGTCAATCACTTAAAAGGCTAGGAAAGTAAAATTTAAGAGACCCAGTACAAGGTAGCTCCTGTATGATGTTTTTTGGGGGTGTTTTGTCCATGACTGAGGAAATCATAGATTCTTCGGACTCTGCTATGTTGGAATTTGCAAATGTAGATTTTAGTATAGAGAAATTGAATATCTGCTGGATTAGATTTTTTATGATAAAAAAAATGGGTTGAGTTATAAATTCCCATTGATAATTGTGAAGGAGTAGAATGCAGACCTTGTTCTCTTTCCTGCTGATATGGCATGTAGCATTGGTGTCCTTTTTTTCTACAGTGTTCCCTCAATCAAAAAAATAAATAACCCAAATAGGAAGCTTTACGGATAGAATGAATATATTTTTTTAGTATTTCTTTTTTAAAAAATTTTTAATGTTTATTTTTGACAGAGAGAGTGAGAGACAGAACATGATCGGGGGAGGGGCAGAGAGAGAGGAAGATACAGAACCCGAAGCAGGCTCCAGTCTCTGAGCTGGCTCAGATTCACAGACCACGAGATCATGACCTGAGCCGAAGTCAGACGCTCAACTGACTGAGCCACCCAGGCGCCCCAACACTTCTCTGTTGTGGACAGGTCAATGATAAGACATTAAATTGTAGCATGTAGTCACTTACTAATGGCATTTAATTATTAAAAGGAACAATATTGTACAATTTATATGGCTGACATCAGTGAGACAATTCAGTGTCCTTATAATACTATATTAATATTGCTGTTTTTGAATTTTAACTTTTGAAAATTATTCTTTTGTGTATCTATATGCCATTCTACCATGCTAAATATGGTTATTTCCCAAAAGTATGATAGTTATAATCATCTCTGTGACCCAGTGCACTTGTTTAGTATTGAGATTCAGGCGTGTTGGAGAAAAGTTTACTGACTAATGATGTATCAGGTTATGTATTTGTTTCTAATGATAGTCCAGGAGAGAAACAGTGAAGAAAACAAGAAACTAATTGTATGTGAGCTTTTCTTGTTCTTAGGTTTGGAAAGTCTAGAAGAGTAAGAACACTCTCCTTTGTTGAGACCATAAAAAGGTGAAAACTGCCCTTTCAACAGGAGTTGACTAAGTTGTCATAGTGTGTTGATTTCTAGAAAGACAATGAAACAAATAGGATCTGTACTCCTTGCTTTACTTCTGGCTTTCAGTCAGCTGTTCCAAGTAAGGTTAAGACATCTTCTGACTCATTACCCTTAGACTTCATACCTTCAATAACTTTAGAAAAGGTACTGCTATTAATTCAATTTGGAGTAGGTGTAGATCCAACCAATTCCTTGTTAAATTGTGTCACTGTATCATGGTTTCCTTCATAATATTGTATGTACATTGTCATTCCCTAACTATTGGTTTAGAAATCACTTTTTTTTAAAGTAATCTCTACAGTCAACATGGGGCTAGAACTCATGACTGTGAGATCATGATCCTGAGTCATAGGCTTGAACAACTGACTCAGCCAGGTGCCCCAAGTCTAGAAATCTTTGGCTCAACCTGGACCCCCACACCTTCATACCTCCTTTCTGTTACTGGAGAACGAGCATCTGAATGGATCTATTAATAAAATGGTAAATTTGGGATAAGATCATTGTTGAATGGCACCCAGATCTGAAGTGTCTCAGGATGGTCAGTACGCCTTAATGTAAATAGCTGCATTCATTGAATCCTATTTGCTTTGGCTCCCTACTTCAAACTCTTAAATGTGTTTATATCCTTATCAATGTACATACCAGTTTTGATTCATTTTATGCCTTGTGTTGTGTCTTTTTGCCCCTACAAAAAATACTCAATATAAGATATATATATATATTTATATCAATTATATTTTATATGAATTATATACACTTATATCAATTATATATATATATATATATATATATATATATATATATATATATATTGAGCTCCTACTTGACAGGGATTTTTTTCTATTATCTTATGCTGCAATGTCTGAAAGTAAGGATTTCATTAAAACTTGTGAAATAAACATGTATAAAAGGATGAGTCATAAATGAGGTCATAAATGATGAGAGAACGAATATAACAATAATAGAGTGATAATGTGATTCAGATAGACAAATGATGTTATTTGAGTATTTTGGGAATCTCTCCTGTATGACAATGTTGAAAGAGAAGAACATAAAATTTGATGATTTTCTTTTCCTGAGACGTAGACATGTAGATACTAACTCTGAGAGTAAAGTGGTTTGCACATCTTCCTCAAATTACATTGGGGTTATGTCCTGATAAACATATTGTAAGTTGAAAATGTCATGAGTTTAGGGGTGCCTGGGTGGCTCAGTCAGTTGAGCATCTGACTTCAACTCTGGTCATGATATCATGGTCCGTGGGTTCAACCCCCATATTGGAGGGCTCTGTTTTGACAGCTCAGAGCCTGGAGCCTGCTTCAGATTTTGTCTCCCTCTCCCTCTCTGCACCACCACCCTGCTCGCACTCTGTCTCTCTCAGAAATAAATAAACGTTTTTAAAAAATGTCATGAGTTGGAAATGCATTTAATAAACCCAACATACCAAACATTATAGCTTAGTCTATTGTATTTTAAATATGTTCAGAACATTTACATTAGCTTACAATTGGGAGAAATCATCTAACACGAAGCGTATTTTATAATAAAATGTTGAATATCTCATGTAATTTATTGATTACTGAAAGTGAAAAGTGGAGTGGTTGTATGGGCCTAGAATGGTTATAAGTTCATCACCCGTTTGCACTAATTACCGCCTGGCTGCCTGGGAGCTGCTACTTGCTGTCTCTACCTAGCATCACAAGAGAGTATCATGCTGTATATCACTAGCCTGGGAAAAGGCCAAAATTCAAAATTTGAGCTTCAGTTCTACTGCATATGTATCTTTTTTAGGCCTACATAAAATTTAAAAAAATCATAAGTTGAACCATTATAAGATAGGGACTGTCTGTATTTTCAAATAATGGGTAAAACCCATTAAAATGTCTGAATTTGGGAAATTCAAATAGGATTGTTCTTGCAGACTCCCTTCTAAGTATATGTTCCTTGTGAATGTTTTATAATTCTCATTTAGCCATGGCACTTGGCTAACTCTTTAATTTTTTCAGGGAAGGGAGAGGACCACCACTGATACCACTTTGGGCCTATCTTCAGGTTTATTGTGATGCAAGGGAAATGCTCTCTCTGCTCCCTATGGAAATATAAGGGTTCAATTGTGTCATTTGCTGTGACTTTTGTTTGATACTGCTTAAAAACTATTTTATTCCTAAAATTTTTTTAATTGAGATATAACTGACATACATAGTTATAAGATCTTTAAAGTATAATATCTTTAAAATGATATTTAAAGATGATTTAATATATATATAATATATACACAAATGTATATGTGTATATACACACATAGTTTTATAATTGAAATAATAATTACAGTTACATGTTTTAAATGATATAATATTTTTTCTATATCCATCTTATGTATACACACACCTCATTTTTCCTTATTGAGTCATTTGGGGTTTTTTGTTTTTGAGTCATTTGTTAATGGACATGTGGATTCTTTCCATACATTGGCTATTATGTGTAATGCTGCTGTGAACATTTGTGTACAGCTGCCTTGTCAAGGTAATTTTATTTCCTTTGGATATATACTTAGAAGTGGGATTGCTGGTTGATCTGGTATTTCCATTTTAGTCTCTTGAGAAACCTACATACTGTTTTCCATAGTGGGTATATCAATTTACATTTCTATTAATAGTGTACAAGTGTTTCCCTTTCTCTACATTGTCAACAGCATTTATCTCATGTCTGTTTATAATAGACATCCTAACAATTGTGAGGTAATATCACACTGTGGTTTTGATTTGCATTTCCCTCATGATTTGTGATGTTAAACACTTTCTTATGTACCTGTTAGACATTTGTATCTCTTTGGAATACAGGTCCTTGCCCATTTTTAAATTGGGTTATGTTTTTGGTTTGTTTTGTTATTTAGTTACAGGAGTTCCTTTTATATTTTGGCTATTAACCTCTTATCAGATACGTGGTTTTCAAATATTTTTCTCCCATTATATAGGTTGTCTTTTCATTTTTCTGATGGCCTCCTTTGCTGAGCAGAAGCTGTTTAGTGTGATGTATCCTCACTTATTTATTTTTGCTTTTGGTGTCTCATCCAAAAAGTTATTGCCACGATCAGTGTCAAAGAGTTTATTCCTATGGAGTTTTATGATTTCAGGTCTTACATTCAAGTCTTTAGTACATTTTGAATTGCTGTTTTGAGTATGGTGTAAGATAGGGATCTAATTTTATTTCATTTTATTATTTTTTACATGTGGCTGTCCATGGTTTCCAACACCATTTATTGAATAAACTATCTTTTCCCTGTTGTGTATTCTTGGCTTCTTTGTTGAAAATTAATTGACCAAAGATGCATGGTTTTGTGTCTGGTCTCTGTATATTGTTCTATTTTTTTATGTTTATTTATTTGAGAGAGAGCACAAGTGAGATAGGGGCAGAGAGATAAGAGAGAATCCCAAGAAGTCTCCATTCTGTCAGCACAGGGACTGATGTGGAGCTCAAACTCACAAACTGTGAGATCATGACCTGAACCAAAACCAAGAGTGGGATGCTTTACTGACTGAGCTACCCAGGCACCCCTGTATATTGTTCTCTTGATCTGTGTGTCTGTTTTTATGTCAATACTGTCCTGTTTTGATTATTATAGCTTTGCAATATAGTTTAAAATTAGGAAGTGTGATACCTCTGGCTTTGTTGTTTATCAAGATGCCTTTGGCTATCCAGAGTCTTTTCTGGTTTCATAAAAATTTCATAATTTCCCTACTTTTGTGAAACATTCAATTGGTGTTATTATAGAGATTGCATTTAATCTGTGGATTGATTTGAGTGTATGGACATTTTAACTATTCTTCCAATCCATGAAAACAGAGTATCTTCTCATTTATTTGTTTCATTTTCATTTTCTTTCATTAATGTTGTGCAGTTTTCAGTGAGCAGATTTTCACCTTGTTTCAATTTATTTCCAAGTATTTTATTATTTTTGATGCTATTGTAAATTAGATGATTAATTTCTCCTTTTTAACTTTTTTAAAGTTTATTTATTTTGAGAGAGAGAGAGTGTGAGCAGGGGAGAGGCAGAGAGAGAGAGAGAGAGAGAGAGCGAGGATCCCAAGCGGGCTCTGCACTGCCAGCACAGAGCCTGATGTGGGGATTGAACTCAAACCACAAGATCACAACCTGAGCAGAAACCAAGAGTTGGACACTTAACTGTCTGAACCTCCCAGGTATCTAATTTCTCCTTTTGATAGTTTATTGTCAGTATATAGAAACAGGACTGATTCCTGTATATTGATTTTTGTATCCTGCAATTTTACTGAAATCGTTTACTAGTTTTAAAGGTTTTTTGTTGGATTCTTTGCAATTTTTTATATATAATATCATGTCATCTGCAAATAGTGACAGTTTTCCTTTTTCTTTCTGATCTGTATTCCTTTTATTTATTTTTCTTACCTAATTGCATTGTCTGGGATTTCTAGTACTGTGCTGAATAAAAGTGGCAAGAGTGGCATTTTTGTCTTGTTTCTTAGAGGAAAAGCTTTCTGCTTTTTACTATTGAGTATGATGTTAACTGTGGGTGTGCCATACATGGCTTTTTTTAAATATTGCAATATATTTCCTGTAAACCCACTTTTATGAGAGTTTTTATCATGAAGAGATGATGATTTTTTTTTCAAATGCTTTTCTGCATCTGAGCTGATTCTATGACTTCTTTCTTTCATTTTGTTTTTATGGTATATTTATTGATTTGCAGATGCTGAACCATGCTTGCATCCCTGGAATAAATCTCATTTGATCATGGTCTGTGATTTTTGTAATGTTTTGTTGAATTTGGTTTGCTGATACTTTGTTGAAAAGTTTTACATCTGTATCCATCAGGGATATCAGCCTGTAATTTTCTTGCGTGTCCTTGTGTAGTTGGTATTAGGGTAATGCTGGCCTCATAAAATGAGTTTGGGAGTGTTCCCTTCTCTAGGTTTTGGAAGATTTTAAGAAGGGTTGATATTAGTTCTTACTCAAATGTTTGGTAGAATTTACTAGTGAAGCCATCTGGTCCTGGACTTTTCTTTGTTGGGATGTTTTTGACTACTGATTGAGACTCCTTTTGAGTAATTAATCTTTTCAGATGTTTTCTTTTTCCATGATTCAGTCTTGAAGTTTTATGTTTTTTAGAACTTTGTCTATTTCTTCTAGATTATCCAGTTTGTTGGCATACATTGTTTATAATACTCTTATGATTCTTTGTATTTCTGTGTCTCAGCCATTATGTCTCTTCTTTTATAATTTTATTTATTTGAGTCTGCCTTTTTCTTGGTAAGTCTAGTGGAAGGTTTTTTCTGTTTTGGTTATCTTTCACAAAAACTTGCTCTGAGTTTCACTGGCATTTTCTATTGTCTTTAGTCTCTATGAATTTCTGCTCTGATCTTTTTTATTTCTTTCCTTTTATTAACTTTTGGCCTAGTTTGTTCTTTTCCTTGTTCCTTGAAGTGTAAAGTTTGTTTATTTGAAATCATTTTTTTTTTCTGATTGTAGGTGTTTACCACAATAAATTACCCTCTTAACACTGCTTTTGCTGCATACTTAAGTTTTTTTATGTTGTATTTCCATTTTAGTTTGTCTCAGGATATTTCTTTATTTCTCTTTTGATTTTTTCTTTTGTTTTTTGGATATATTTGTAAATTTTACAGTTTGCTTGTAATTGATTTCTACTTTAATACCATTGTGCTAAGAAAAGCTGTTTAATAGGAGTTCAATCTTCTTAATTATTAAGACTTGTTTTGCAGTCTAGTATCTGTCTCATAGAACAACAATTTGTATTCTGCTGTTTTTGAATAGAATGTTCTGTGTATATCTGTTAAGTATATCTTGTCTAATACATAGTTGAAGTTCAGTGTTTCCTTATTGATTTTCCATCTGAATGATCTAATCATTGTTGAAAGTGTGTTATTGAAGTTCCCTGCTATTTATTGTATTGTGTATTTTTCCTTTTGGATCTGTCAATATTTATATATTTAGGTGTTAATGTTGGGTGTATAAGTATTGACAATTGTCATATCCTCTTTTTTTTTTTTTAATTTTTTTTCAACGTTTTTTATTTATTTTTGGGACAGAGCGAGACAGAGCATGAACGGGGGAGGGGCAGAGAGAGAGGGAGACACAGAATCGGAAACAGGCTCCAGGCTCTGGGCCATCAGCCCAGAGCCCGGCGCGGGGCTCGAACCCATGGACCGTGAGATCGTGACCTGGCTGAAGTCGGACGCTTAACCGACTGCGCCACCCAGGCGCCCCGCAATTGTCATACCCTCTTAATGAGTTGATCCCTTTATCCTTATATAATGACTTTCTATGTCTCTTCTTACAAACTTTGGCTTGAAATATATTTTTTTCTAATATAAGTATAGCTACCCCTTCATTATTTTGGTTTTCACTTGCAGGGACTATCTCTTTCCATTCATTCATTTTCATTCTGTGTGTGTCTTTAAAGCTTACTTGAATCTTTTGTAGGCAATATATAGTTGGGTCTCGTTTGTTTATTTAATTTTATTTTTAATTAAAAAATCAGTTAAGCCACTTTGTCTTTTGATTGGACATATTAATCCATTTGCATTTAATGTACTTATTGAGGGGTGAGTGTGAGCATCGCACTGGGCTCTGTGCTGACAGCTCAGAGCCTAGAGACTGCTTCAGATTTTGTGTCTCCCTCTCTCTCTGTCCCTCCCCAACTCGTGCTCTGTCTCTCTCTCTCAAAAATAAATTAAAATTGGGGCGCCTGGGTGGCGCAGTCGGTTAAGCGTCCGACTTCAGCCAGGTCACGATCTCGCCGTCCATGAGTTCGAGCCCCGCGTCAGGCTCTGGGCTGATGGCTCAGAGCCTGGAGCCTGTTCCCGATTCTGTGTCTCCCTCTCTCTCTGCCCCTCCCCCGTTCATACTCTGTCTCTCTCTGTCCCAAAAATAAATAAAAAAAAGTTGAAAAAAAAATTAAAAAAAAAAATAATAAAATTATAAAAAAACCCACAAAAGGTTAATGTACTTATTGATAGGTTTGGACTTAATGATGCCAATTTAATTGTTTTCTAAATTGTTGTTTTGTAATGCCTTTGTTTCATTTCTCCTCTTTTAATCTATTATTTTGTAATGTGATAATTTTTTATAGCAGCATGCTTGACACCTTTCTTTTTGTCTTATGTGTATCTAGTATAGACTTGTCCTTTGTGGTTACCATGAGGATTACATAAAATGTCTTTTATGTACAGCAGTCTATTTTAAGCTAATAACTTTAAATGTATACTAATGTGCCCCTAACACAACATATTACGTTTTTGATGTCACAGTTGGCATCTTTTTTGCATTGTCTATCCATCAACAAATAATTGTTATTATAGTTGTTTAATTGTTTCTTTTAATCTTTATTGTAGTTATAAGTGATTTACTCATTACTATTACAACCTTAAGACTATTCTCAATTTATATTTTCATGTTTACTAGTAATTTTTATACTTTAATATGGTTTCTTATGATTAATTAATATCCTTTTGGTTTCAGCCTGAAGAACACCCTTGAACTTTTATTATAGGGCTGTTCTGGTGGTGATAAACTCTTTGATCTTTTGTTTTCCTGGAAAGTTCTTAATCTCTTTTAATTCTGAGGTCTGAGGAACTACTTTGCTGGGCAGAGTATTCTTGCTTTGTTTTTTTGTTGTTGTTGTTTTTTTTTTTTTTAAGCAGTTTGAATATATCCTTATACTCTCTCTTGTCAGTAAGGTTTCTGTTGAAAGATTTATTGATAGTCTTATGGAGGTTGCCTTGTATGTAACAAGTTCCTTTCTCTTGCTGCTTTTAAGATTTTATTCCTAGTCTTTGAAAATGTAATTAGAATGTGTTTTTTATGAATCATTTTGGGTTTCTCTTATGTAGTATTTTCTGGAATTTGTGGATCTGGATATCTGTTTCTTTCCCCATTTTAGGGAAGTTTTCAAGCATTATTTCTTTGAAAAAGCCTTCTGATCCTTGTTTCTATCTCTTCTTTTTCTGAGACATCTATAATGTGTATTATTGGTCACATTGCTGGTGTTTCCTAAGTCCGTTAAGCTATCTTCACTTTTTCAATAATTTTCTACTCTGACCGGATAAATTACCGTTTCCTCAATTTTGCTAATTTTTCTTTCACTTGTTTTAGTCTACTTTTAGACCCTTCTATATGTAGTTTTTTAGTTTAGTTATTGTATTCTTTAGCTTTGTGAATTTAGTTTGCTACTTTTTTGTTTACAGTTTTTGAGGTATACCTACATACAATGTTACATTAGTTTTAGATGTACAACAGAGTGATTTGACAATGCTGTACATTATGTCGTGCTCACTACAGGAAGTGTAGTTAACTATCTATCACCATACAAAATTATTGCAAGATTATTGACTATGTATTTCCTATGCTGTACTTTTACTAGTGACTTATTTTATAACTGAATATTTGTACCTCTTAATCTCTTTAACCTGTTTAGCTCATCCCCCAACCCTCTCCTCTGGCAATCATCAGTTGTCTGTATTTATGAGACTATTTCTGTCTATGTGTGTGGGGTGTGTGTGTATGTGTGTTCATTTCTTTTGCTTTTTGGATCACACATATAAGTGAAATCATATGGTATTTTTCTTCCTTTGATTTATTTCACTTATAATACCCTCTAGGTACATCTGTGTTGTTGTGAATGGCTAGATTTCATTCTTTTTTACAACTGAGTAACATTCTATTGTATATGCATGACACATCATCGTTATCCATTAATCTGCTTGATACATTAAAGAAAAAAAATTAGGGGCCTCTGGCTGGCTCAGTCAGTAGAGAGTGAGACTACCGATCTCAGGTTGTAGGTGCAAACCACACATTAGGTGTAGAGATTACTTAAGAATAAAATCTTTTAAAAATTTTTACTATCTCTGTTGAAATTTTCACTTTGTTTATGCATTGCTCTCCTGACCTTGGTGAATATGTCTGTGATCATTATTTTGAACTCTCTTAGCAGATAAATAACTTACCTTTTAATTAGATTTGTTAACATTAATTAGATTTATTAGACAGAATAGTCTTTTCTAGATGAACCTCATTGATTAATTCAGCCTAAGTTCCTAGTTATCTTTCAAAGCTTTGTGATGTCCAAGCCTTCTTTGTGGCTCTCATTAGTCGTGGATGTAGCAAGACTCATCAGTGTCTGTACCAAAGGGGAGGATCACAATCAGCACCTAATTACAGGCTGATTAGAACCTTGCATCTTAGGCAGCAGGTGTGAAACTATATAGTTAAACAACTTCCAGAGGTTAACCTGTGATATGGACTTTTTTGTCTGTTCCCTTGGATGTGGGCCTGGATATGTGGCCATTGGAGTGTGCTCCTAAACCATTAAAAACTACTTTGCAAAGTCCTGTGGAACTTGTGAATGCAAGCCCTCTTGGCTGTTAGAGCCAGGTGATCTTGCGGCCTGTCCCTCAGGTGACTGCTACAAAAACTGGGGCACCAGATATCTGTAGAAAGTTCTTCCAGGGATATAATGGTAATTTGGTTTTATTATTGGAGTGGGATAAAGGGAGAAGGTGTGAGACATGTCCACCCACTTCCTTGTCCTCTGTGGAAGATTTCAGCCAGATCCTAGATATTTGCCAGATTAGAAGCCTGGCCCTCAGGCAGCAACTTTTATAGTATTCAGATAAACCTCTTATGGGAAAGCTAGGGAAATGGGCAATTTTATTTTCTCCTTATGAACTGATCTCTGATGGGATAGCCTCTTAGAAATTGCTTATTTGTTTGCTACAGGCCTGTGGGACTTGTGAATGGAAGCCCTTTTAGCTATGGAGTCAGACTGACCCTTCCTCAGTTCACAGCTATGAAAGCTCACTAGACTAGTGAGAGGAGGCAGTGGTGTCTACTTCCCAGTCTGTGGGAAAGATGATGGCCAACCCCTAGAGCATACTAAATTAGATGACTGGCCTTTAGGCAGCAGCTTTCAAATAATGCAGGGAAGTCTTTTTTCAGAGAAAAACTGTGAGATGGGCAATTTCACCTGTTCTCTCCTGGGCTGATTCCTGGATTGATAGCCCTGATGAATGCTTTGCATGCCTGGTAAGAATTACTTCTTTGTTTGCTATACTCTTGTGAGGTTTTTGGATGCAAGCTTCCTTGGCTTTTAGAGCTAGGGGTTTTGTAAACCCAACCCTCTCTCTGGTGGGAGTCTTAAAAGTTGGGGTGCTAGATATAAGGTTCAAGCCCTTTGCTATTCAGGAAGAAGCTAGAAGTTGGGGGTTGCTTAATGATTGATTGTGTAGTGTTATCCTTGGGGTTTGTTTATGGTGATAGTGTGTCTCCGCCTGTACTGTTTCCGTGTGGTGAGTTTCTCATTTGTCCAACGTGTAGGAGTAGCTAGCTAGTTTCTAGATCTCTTTCAGAGGAAATTGCCCAATATATAGCTATACATTCAGTCTGTCTGAGAAAGGAGATAAGCTCAGGAGTCTCCTGAGTCACAATCTTGACTGGTTCTCAATAGTTTGAATTGTGGTTCTCAGTCAACATTTTTGCCTTTGCTCTAACATTATTTTTTTCCAAATTCAAAGTATTTTCTTCAATAGTGTTTTTAATAACGCAAGTTTATTTGACCTTGGTAAAATGCCTTACTTTAATGACAGTAAAAATATTTACTTCTGCCAGATCTTTTCCTCAGGTGTGAAATCATTATTCAGGAGTTGTATTTTAGTTCTTTGTGGACTTAGTCTTTCATATAAGGATTGCTTAACTTTAAAACAGAACTAAATTAAGAACATATAATAGTGGAATATCAGAGAAAATTTCATTAGCTACACAAATACATATGTCCTTCACTGTTTTTTTTTCTTTAAATATATTTTAGTTTATTGATTTCCAATTTTTATTATGGTTATTAAACATATTCTCTATTAGTTGAATGATTTTTGAGACCTGGTTTTGGCCTAATATGTGGTTGATCTTGGTAAATATACCATAGAAAATTTGAACAAAGTACAGCTGTTCTAAAATCCTTGGCTATAGTGTTTTATAAATGTCCATTAGGAGAGGGTTGGTGGTGTTCACATCTTCCATCACTGATATTTTATCTTGTACTATAAATTACTGAAATAGTTGAAGTTAAATTCATCAGTTATGATTGTGAATTTGTGTTCTACTTCATTTCTTTTGGTTTCATTTCACATAATTTGAAACTTTTATTGGTCACAAACATTCATGATTATTAATGTATTCCTTATAATTTGACCCTCTTATATTATAAAATGTCTCTATCTCTGGTAACATAGTCTTGAAATTTATCTGAAATCAATACAGCCACTCTAGCCTTCTTATGCTTCCTGTTTGTATGGAAATCTTATCTTTTTTTTTTTAGCCTGTATGTTTATATGTAAAGCTTTGTCATTTTAGATGGCATATAGTTGGTATATGTTTTAAGCTTTAGCAGTTGGATTAGTTATTAAATTTACATTTAATTTTTGAAACAATAGATTAATATCTACCATTTTTATCATTTATTTTTAAGTCTGAACTCTCCTGCATTGTCTCTCTCCTGTTTGTTTTTGTTGTTGTTGTTGTTCTTTTGTTTCCTCTTTCCTACGTTCTTTGGTTTGAATTTCTTTTTTCAGAATTCCATCTTCTTTTACCTTTTTAACTCTACCTCTTTATCTATTTTAGGGAGTATTCTAATGATTAAGATATAGATATTTAATTGTTTGCAATATTTTGAGACTAAATCTTATATCACTTTACAAAACACAAGAATCTTGCAACCATATATGTCCATATTCCTAGTCTCTGACCCTTTTTATGCTAGTTGTCAGATATCACATGCACCATTAATCCTACAGCCAATGGTAAAATTGTTCTAAGTAGGTATATTTTTGAAAACATCATTTTCAAACAAAATTCAAAACATTTTCAAAACAAAAATTCTATTTATTAACCAGTTCCAGTGGTCTTCTATCCTGAAGATCCATGTTGCCTGCTGTTATTACTATCTGCCTTCCCAATGAACTTTCTTTAGCACTAGCACTACTGGTGATAATTTTTCTCTCTTTTCTTCTATCTCATAGGTTTCTTCTATCTGAGAATGTCTTTATTTAGCATTAAAATTTTTTTTTAAGTTTGTTTAGTTTTGAGAGAGAGACAGTGAGCAGGGAGGGGCAGAGAGAGGGGGAAACACAGAATCTGAAGCAGGCTCCAGGCTCTGCACTCTCAGCACAGAGCCCAATGCAGGGCTTGAACTCAAGAACTGGAAGATCATAACCTGAACCGAAGTTGGATGCTCAATTGACTGAACCACCCAGGTGCCCCTTTATTTAGCATTTTTAAAGCATTCTTTAGTGAGGTATATTGTTACTGAATATAGAATTATGGTTTTACTTTTTTATCCCTAGAATTTTAAAGATAATTTTTTTTTAATTTTTTTTTCAACGTTTATTTATTTTTGGGACAGAGAGAAACAGAGCATGAACAGGGGAGGGGCAGAGAGAGAGGAAGACACAGAATCTGAAACAGTCTCCAGGCTCCCAGCCATCAGCCCAGAGCCTGACGCGGGGCTCGAACTCACGGACCGCGATATCGTGACCTGGCTGAACTCGGACGCTTAACCGACTGCGCCACCCAGGCGCCCCTAAAGATAATATTAAAGACAATATTGCATATTTTTTAAATTTTTTATTTATTTGTTTTTTAACATTCACTTTTGAGAGAGAGAGAGACAGAGCATGTGTGGGGGAGGGGCAGAGAGAGAGTCCAGTTGCAGAATTGAAAGCAGACTCCAGGCTCTGAGCTGTCAGCACAGAGCCCAACATGGGGCTCAAACCCATGAACTGTGAGGTCATGACCTGATCCAAAGTCAGACCCTTAACCAACTGAGCCATGCAGGCACCCCTGTTTTTTTTAATGTTTGTGTATTTTTGAGAGAGAGAAAGAGAGTGAGCATAGGTGGGGGAGGGGCAGACAGAGGAAGACACAGAATATGAAGCGGGGTCCAGGCTCTGAGCTTTCAGTGTGGAGCCGGCTGATGGGCTCAAACTCACAAACTGTGAGATCATGACCTGAGCTGAAGTCAGATGCTTAACCAATGAGCCACCTAGGTGCCCGTTGCATAATTTTTTCATTGAATATAACCACTTTCTTTGGATTGCAGAAACAAAACTTTGGCTAACAAAGCAGGATTTGATACTTTAACAAAGGTTATTTCTGAAGAGCTCTTAACACTTTTACTTGTCTTCCTCTCTGTTTCTCTTTCACAGTTTTGATAAAATGAGCTCCTTTGGCAGGGAATATATATATATATATATGTATATATATATATATATATATATATATATATTCTTGTCTTATACACAACGTTTTATATAATCATACCATGTTTTTCAATGACTGGTTTAGCTTTCATATTTACAGTGAAAAAGTAAGAGAGTGTGTGGATGATTATGTTAAGGAGAAAAACCAAGAGAAAGTGATTAGGGTGAATTGATGATAGAAATATCATTTCATTTAATTAATTGGTAACCCTACCATTATGGTCAGAGAATAGAAATATGGAATATTTTGTGTAGTGTACACTATTATTAACATTTTATGTGACTTCTCTTACTGTAGAATTAATCTACTCTTGAAATACCATCTTTTTATTGAAGATAAGTGGGACATAGGCATGTTACAACTTATGAATTTGGGAAATATAAAATTTTATTTGAATGGCATTTTTTTGTCACTTTGGCATGACTCCCACATGTCAACCCCATGACAATCATTCAAGAAAGTAAAGCTGTTGCAGTTTTTGCCATGCATACCATCAAAACATATGATTATTCTATGATGTTATGAGAAATTTAGAAATAAAATTCCAGTGGACATGTAAGATAAATATTCCATGTTTTTGTGGAAACACATGCTCAGGCTTGAGAAACACTATGATGTTGTTACGTCTTATGTTAATGATTCTTAAATTCTGCCCAATTCTACTTTTATCTCTCATCCATCTATCTACCTATCAATTTATTTTCCATAATCTGTCTGTAGTATATCTCAACCTATCAATACTCTATCATCCATCTTACTCCATCTTACTTATTTACCTATCATCTATCTATGTATCTGCCTGTCTATATATCTTTTTTTAAATGTTTATTTATTTTGAGAGAGAGACAGAGAGATAGTGTGAGTGGTGGAGGGGCAGAGAGAGAGGGAGACACAGAATCCAGGCTCTAAGTTGTCAGCACAGAGCCTGATCCAGGGATCTAACTCATGAACTGTGAGATGCTAACCTGAGCTGAAGTCAGACACTCAACCCACTGAGCCACCTGGGCACCCCTGCCTGTCTATGTATCTAATGACAGGATGGATATATAGTTATAAGAGGCAGAAGAACATAGAAATGGAGGACCAAGGGAGTTACTTTGCATGTGTGTGGACAGTGGTAACAGTGGTCTCTTTGGTGATGATTTATAGAAAGAGAAAGCAAAAAGAGAGCATGACTACTGAGGGCCATTAAGTCAGAGACCTATCCAGAAAGAATTCTGGCCTTATTACTATACTTGATTTCAGAAAATCAGAAGAAAGCTTCCTCATCCTATAAGCTGGAAATGGGAAAATTTAAACTAAATATAATGACTCTGCTTTTCCAGCCTTCCATATTTTAATAATCAAGTTTTAATTACTTGGAATTATTGCCTCAGTCTGTATTATACTAGACCATGAATTGGCAAATCTTTTCTGTAAAGGAGCAAATGACGGTTTTACTTTTTCAGGCTGTATAATCTCTGTTGCAATTAATCCATCCTGCTGTTGTAGTATGAAAGCAGATAAACACAGTGTGTAATTGAATAAGTGTTGCCGTATTCCAGTAAAACTGTTTACAACAGCAGCCTATGGGCTTGAATTACCAATTCCTGAACAATAGCATTGGTTAAACAAGAACCTGAACTATGATCAGAGTAACTCAGACACATAGTAAAAATATCTAAGAATTACTTCTCCATTTTATTTTCATTAAAATTATTTTCCCTCCTTTGCCATATTCCCTTCACAAGAGAGTCCTATGAGTGCTACATTCCACCATAATCTAAACAATGTAAAACCAGCACTGTATAAAGAATTAGAGTGACATGAACTCCTTTCCTGTTATAACCAATAAATTATGTTTCAAAATTGAATGTATTTCTCTCATATTCCATCTGTAAGGTTGCCAAGGAATTTGTGACCAAAATCTTGCCTGATTTCTTTTCTCCTTCAGCATAGTTTGAATCAAAATGGTATCTCTGAGCTTCCTTCATTGTATCCAGCCTCCTTATGCAATGACTTTAGTCTATTCTGATTTCATCTGAGCAGTTGTAATTGTTTCAGCATCCCAGAACAGTATTCATATATTCTAAATCTATTATTTAACCTAGTTTATAAAAACTTGAAATAGTCAACAGTACACGTTTTCCAAGTTTACTCTTGTTTTCTCATGTTAATTGCATGGAGGGGTTAGATGAGAAAAAGTCTCTAAAATCTGGTAACTTAAAATTATAGTTGGGCTATTTCTGTTTTTGAAGTCAAATAAAATATATATTTACTTAAAATTTATATGACCAATTTTGTGTTAATATTCTATGAAAGCCTCACTCAGATAAGCATCCCAGTACATAATTGGGATATAGATAGGAATAATTCAGAAAAGATAAGCATTGTGAATGGCCAAGAGCATATAATATGCTCAACCATACCAATCTTTATAACATATATGAAGTAATTATAAAGTATTATAAATATATAATAAAATTAAATGTATTTTTGCACATACACACACACACACACACCCATAATGCAATAAGTCAACAATTGTCTTTTTTCACCTATCAGATTAAAAGTTATATCTGTTAACCAACCATGGAAAATTTGGCAGTCCTGGTGTTTTATAATCTTTCCAGAAGACAGTGGAAAATAGATGGAAATTAGCACATTTTGACTAACAATTTTATTTTTAAAAATTTCCTTAAGTGTTCAAAGATGTATGTAAACTCAAGGATAATCATTACAGCCTTAGTTGTACTTGTAAAATTGTTAGTAACCTGTTTATCTAAAGTCATGATTTTAAGTAAATTAATGTTGATACATTTATTCAACTTGTTTATATTCTATTCTATCTGGTAATGTATGTTTAAATTAATTGGTGTGAAAACCCAGGCTTTATATACCCATTATTGAGTACCAAGTATGTTTGAGGCAATAACATTGTATTTCATTCTTGTAAAATGATATACAAATGTGATTGTGCAGATACGGTCAATAAACCAATTTTATAGGAAGAATATTTTAAAATGTTGATAATGAGTTCTGGTCATTATTTTGCTATTTCATTTTTGTGTTTGTGTGTGTGTGTGTGTGTGTGGTTTCAAATACATGTATTTCAACTACAAATAGCATTTATTGAGTTGTTAGTGTAGGTACCAAATGCCAAGATAAATGCTTTCATGAACTATCTCAATGCTAATAGTAATTGTACAGATATTTATTACTTTTTAAAAAATAAAATAGAAACAGTCTGTGCTAGAAACTGAGGCTGATTGTGTAAATAGGCTGTGTTTGATTATGTGATTCATACTATTACTTTCAACTTAAAAAAACCCCACAACCCTATGGTATAACAGCCATTGGAAGATAATTAAAAATGCTTGTATTTTGCCTAATCCATTGAGTAAAACAATGTTTTGGGGAAGAATGCATATTTCTGAGGTTATATTCATTTTCCCTGTGTTTTTAAGGTCAGAGCCATAAGAATTTTCCAGTGCAATTCCTCATGCTAAAAAGTATAAGTATTGAGATATTGTAAGAATAGGAGAAAATTATGCCAAGATATTGGTTTGTGGAAAATTCCATGGTGTAAAGCTACAGACAATGATCTCTGGAAATATGGGGAGGCAGTGCTTAGGAGATGGGATACTGTCTTCCTCAGCAGAAACCACTTCATAGATAGAGCTCTGGGATCCCATGGGAGCGCAGTTCAAAGTACAAACCAATGGCCAACAGGAAGAGTGTCACTAAATGGAAGAAACCACCTTTGGAAGAGATATAATGATAGGCAATATCCAAACATAAATACTGCAGATAGTAGGGGGAAAGCCAGTGAGGATCTCAGAGTGAAGAAACAATCCCCCACTGATAGAAACTTAAATGTTATAATCTCATATTGGAATATTTTGTGTGTGTAATTTATGACCATATAGTCTGGATTCTGAACTATCTCCTTTGACTATATGTTTCATAATCAGTTCACTTTCCCCCAGTTATCTCCATTCATTCTAACCCTTTTCTAAAGTGCACACTTCGTGTTTTGCAAGTATAATTAATTATCAACTCATAGCTAATAGCTAAAATGTTGGCCAAAATAATAAAGAGAATTGTGACAAATTCTGCCTGACTATGCCACAACAGTGGCTAGATTATGTTTAGAAAAATTGGTTTATAGTTTCTAACGTTGCCTTTTTATCTTCTGGTATTTTGAGGGGAAATGGACTACTTAAGATACTCCCAGTTGGTGCTCTGGAACATCGTGGAAACCGAAGGAGGAGTAGAAGTACAGAAGGAGAAAGCTTTCATAGATGGGTAAGGCTGCGTCTGTTGAAGAGGACTGTTGGACACTGAGCAGTGAACCATCTCTGGTTTTGACTGATAAAATTCAGAGATGTGTGAACATGTAAAATCTCTTTAAGAATGAAAAGAACTGGTTAATAATAATGATGTTTATAACATTAATCTGTGAATGAACGAGTGAATGAATGGATAAGTAGTGTAGAAACTGAAGTCCCATTAGACATAAAGTTGTAATAAATGTGGTAGAAATGATATAAAATATTTGGGAATGATCATAATAATTGTTTCAACCAGGAAACATCAAAGGATGCTAAAACTTCTTGGAGAAAGTTTGAGGAGAAACAAGATACTTTTATAGATTGTTATTATCTCCTCCATGATATACTTATTATTTACAAAGAGAAGATAACTTAGTGGTGGAGAACCTGGTAGACACTACCTGACTTAAGTAAGAGATAAAAGATAATACCATCAGTGATGGAATCATCTGGCATCACTATAGGAAGCACCTAGAAGAACCTGGCCTTATTTCTGTAGTATCTCAGACAAAAGTGAATAAATGTGAATCAACTCTGGAGAAAATATTAGATTCAGCTGGCATGACATTATACAAAACAAAAAACGCCTCCACAAAAACACTGGGATTTAGTCTTTAAACATAATATCACTGAGGAAGTATTCTAGATTAAGTTAGACTAAATAGATATGAAAACTGAATACAATATTGATTCAGGATTTCTATAAAAGACATTAAAGGGAAAACGAAAAATTCTAAAAAAGTTCATAAATAAATTATAGTATTATATAAGGCAGATATTAATTACCAACTTTGATAACAATACTGTAGCTATGTAGTAGAAAATCCTTGTTTTGAAGAAATTAAAATGATTTAGGGGGTAAAAGAGAATCATAGCTTGCAATGTATTTGGTTCAAATGCAGGTGCATACAGGTATTACTTAGCACAGTTCAGCCATGTTGATCAGGTATCAGATCCCCATTCCTTTTTTATGGATGAGCAATATCCCATTGGATATATTGGATATATCAGATTTTGCTTATCTATTTATCATTTAGTGGATATTTGCATTTTCACTTTTTGTTTATTATGAACAACTTTGCTATGAACATTTATATAGAGGCTTTTGTATATACATATTTTTTTAAATTATTTTTTAGGGGTGAGAATATGGTAAATCTATGTTACTATTTTGAGGAATTGCCTGACCAGGACCTTTAGTATCATATTTGTTGCATCTGTGCACAGTTAATATTCTGTTGAATATTGGTGGAAATTCTTATTGTAGACATAATTAATTAAATTGAATAAGTGTGATATACACAGTTGAAGTCTATTTCCTCACACCTTGTTGATTCAATGGGTGTATATGTTTTTCATCGTTGCACATTTTTGCTTTTGTATTCTCAGGTTTAAATGTTATGGAATCAATGTAGGTTTGAATAAAAAGCATTTCCTTGCCTTATAACATTAAGATATAGAACAGGTATCTAGAAAAAATGAATTAAATAATACTCAAGGATAGTAGGGATTGTTCAGAAGAGTAGAATTTTGCCACAGAAATTATACTGGTTTTCTTCATAATATTCATGTAGATCTGCAATGAAAAACTTCCTCTTGTGGGCTTCATGGTTAATGTGGTGCATCAACCAAGTGGTTCAGTATGTTTTAGGGTTATTTTATGTTACATTATGTATGTTTTTTAGTGTGATTTCATGAATGACTTCAGGGTCTATCCCTTCTCACAAGCAGCAAGTGAAAAGTGTCCTTTTGAATGATAATGCTTGGATTGTACATTCATACATTGTGAAAAATCTGAAGAAAATGAAAAACAAAGTCACTGTTGGTGAAGAGTACACTGTTTCTTTTCTAAACAAACGAGGGTGGTCTTCTACTTATTATTTTAGAGCTAGCCTGCAATTCGATGTGTTTGAATAATACCACTCTTGTATGTATTAAACATTTAATCTACGAATATCTTGTTCGTTGGTTAAATGGTGTTCCTGTGCATATGTGCCTGCTAATAAATATACAGGTTTAATACACAGGAGTGTGCAGGGGGTATTATGAACACTAGTCCCAGTGTTCTGTCCCAGACTGTTTTCAAGTTTATATTTCTATTTGTTAGATAATTTATTTTTATTTTACCTACATTAAATTTCATTTTTTGTCATGTGCAGTTATATGGGTTGTGACAAATGAATAGTATATAAAACACCATAATTTTGATATGGAGGGGTTCCATTGCCCCTAAAATCCTCTTTGTCGACACTCTGTAGTCAACCCTCATTCGACTCCATCATCTCTTACAACACTGTTTTTATAGTTTTGCCTTTAACAAAATGTCACTCAAGTAGAATCAAACAGGGACACCTCGGTGGCCTAGTCGGGTAAGCATCTGACTTCAGTTCAGGTCATGATCTTGGGGTCTGTGAGTTCAAGCCCTGCATCAGGCTCTGTGCTAACAGCTCAGAGCCTGGAGCCTGCTTCGGATTCTATCCCTCTCTCTGACCCTCCCCTGTTCTTGCCTCTGTCTCTCTCTGTCTTTCCCTCAAAAGTAAATAAACATTAAAAAAATGTTTTTAATTAAATGGAATGAAACGTATAGCCTCTGAAGTCCAGCTCCTGTTCCTAACACTTCGAGTTCCCCAGTTCACTTGAATTTATCCTTCAAAGACCTCTGCTAGCCTATCCATGAATTCCCAGGATTGCATTCTCTGTTAAATAAGGATCAGCCGTGCTTATTCCATATTAGTCCTCTTATGTCTTGCCTTTATGATGTTCTTTTCCATTTGTTTTTTATAATTTCCATTATCTTATGAAATTTTCCATCTGTTATTTTTATTCTTACCATTGTTTCATCAGTTTTTATGTTGTTTGTAATAGATTTTCAAAGTTCTTATCTATTACTTCCCAAATATAAGGCTCACAACACCCTTGTCGTGTGCTTTTCATTTTACCCACCAAAGAGCATTTTCATCAAGTCTATATTTGGTAGAATATAATTTTAGAATTTCTCAAAGAGAAAATTGCCGTGGCACTAATTTCCATAGTAGAGAGGATTGTTGACTATTTACAGAGTGAATAATTCAAAGAGGAAATAAATGAAGAAATGAGATGGCAAAGATGGCAAAGGACCAAGCAGCTGTGATTTATGTGGCAAGTGTTAGAAGTGTGGGGATGCATGTATGGTGATCACTACAGAATCAATGAATTTCATGTATTTTATGATCTTATTTATATTATTTGTGGTGTTTTGCTGCAGGTCAAAGACTGGAACAACTTACCATACTTCAGGGAAAAGAGATGAACAGCTATTCTGATGCTTTTGAAATCACACAGGATTTGTGGCCAGTGATGTCAGAAATTCGGGATTCTAGGCTCATTATTTCAGAGACCCAAGGTAGAATATTTTTATAATAGGTTTCTCCCCCACAAGTGCCTAGTTTCTTAAATATTCATTATTATTAATTTCCTTCATTAAGTAAAAAAAATCTCTTTGAAGTAACCTGAATAATCTCAGGGAATCATTGATATATATGCTAATTATCTTGTAGAGATAATTAAATGTGCCAAAATATTTATTTATCTTTTTATTACTGGAAAATCAAGAGTATTTTCCAAATGTTTCTACTCATATTCTACTATAATCACACCTTTTTTGCTACCACATTTGTAAGTACTTCCCCATTACTCCTTGAAATTTCAGTTGACAATTTTTTAATTTTCCCAATAGATTTTATGTAATTTTATTAGAAAAATATGCTTTTTTTGCCCTATGTACCTTAGAGTTCCATTATTTAGATACTAAATAAACTATCCATTACACATTTACTTTATAATTCAGTAGATAAGACTGAAGAAAATAAGCCTGGCTATGGAAATGCTTATTTGTTTGGGAGGATGTTTGTCTGGATCAATGATGAGCACAATTGTCTGAGGATGCTGAGGGACTCATTCCAGATGTCAATCTGAGGTCCAGATGAGTGGCCCTCTAATAGGACAAATAAGACTCTCAGAGCCTGGCTGTATTTGATGATCCTAAGTGACAACACAATACCACTGTGAGCATGCCTTTTATTTCTTTTGGTGCAAGGCATTAGCCTTCTATCTCATGAAGCAGTATGAAACTTTAGATATACTGTATGACCCAAAACTTGCTTCATTTTGTTCACTTTGAATGGAGAGTTGTACGTAGGTATTAGTATATAGGAAATATGTTCTTAAGTAATAAATGAGGAAACAAAAGAAAGGTTGAATTAAGAGGTCAAGCAACTGTGATGAGTACTGAAAGTTTCACTAGTGTTGGCTGAAAGAAGGGAACACTGCATACCTATATTAAATATTGACAATGGAATCAATTTTAGTGTTTGTTATTTTTCACTGTAGAAATTTTTCAGAGACTGTGTCTTTGCTTTTCTTTCTGTCATGTTTTTCTGAGTTAGACGGGGTGGAATGAAGTCCTCCACTTCTAAGAAGAGCAGTGAGTAACTATACCAGCTTTCTTTAAATTCATATGTCATGTGATCTGTGCCATACCCTAAGGTCTCTGTGTTCATCTTTTCAATGACTTTCTGGAGAATATCTTCATTATGTGTCCTTTTATTTGGTGAGTGTATCCACCCTCATTTCCAAATTGTAAATTTTACTTTATCAGAGTTTTGTGTGGATTAACAAATGAAGAACTTTGGAAAATTGTTTATTTGTTTTGTTTTGTATTGCAGTGAAATACTATTTTATGAATTAAGGTATGCTTGGAAGTTCCCTTGAAATTACGATGGTTTTGTAATGTTGACCCCATGATTAAGATTATCATAGTCAGATCATTTTGGTCAGATTTATAAGATCATTATGGATCATTATTGCTACTTTTTTCATCATTGAGATTTTACATTAATTAGATATTTTTGATGTGGACAATTATATGCTAAGTTTTATGAGCTCTTTCTAAGGCCTTCATTTAAATGATAAATACCCGAACACAATAAAGTTTTTCTAAAACACAAAACAGTTCAATTTTCCATATAATATTTGTCTCATAAAAGATATTAGGTTGAATTAATCAGGTGGATAGATAATGAAATTTCATATATTAAATTATTAATCATTATTTTCTGTTAAATTTGAAACATCCATCAATAAGGGAAATAGTCTGTATCTTCCTTGGCATGATTGCATAGAAGGTTTTACGTTACCTTGAGCTTGGTGTTCATACTTTGGGAATAGGTAAATGGTTTTTTTCTTGATAAAGTTCTTGTCATACATTGTTTCAATGAGAAATTGTTTTTGTGTTCTCTTTATGCTTATATATGTGTTTATGTATGTATGTATTTTAATGTGTGTATTTATTTCTCCAGAATCTAGCAAGACAATTCAAATGAACTCAATAATAATGAATAAAATAGCCATGAACACTAATAATTGTAAAATCAGAAAATAAAAAAGCCCTACCAGATACTGAAATGGACTCTAAAACTTCCATTATTAAAAAAAAAAATTGAGAAAAAAATTGAGAATGAATGTAAATGAAAGGAATACTAGCACATAATTTGGTCTAATAAATATCCTACAAATACCCACTTTTAGATTTTACTATCTGTATATTTATATAATACTTACATTAATGTATGTTTGCAGTGCATAGCTGCTATCTCCAGGTACCGAAGTATATCAACATATAATATTTGTGCTGTTAAGGGTAGGTATTAAATGTGTGCTACCCAATGTGTTTTTTTCTAAGTACTTTCTTCCAAGACTGGGAACAAGACAACAATGTCCTCTCCCATCACTTCTATTTATATTGTTCTGTACAGTAATGACCATGAAACAGGGCAAGAAATGTAAATAAAGGCATAAAGATCACAAAGTAAGAAACAAAGATTTCTTTGCAGAAAACTCAATTACTTATGTTAGAAAATCCCAAAGAGCCTACAATAACACTCCCAGAACTGAAAACTTAGTTTAGCAAGGCCAATATACAAGTCAATTATATTACTATATAATAGCAACAAACAATTGGACTTTGAGATAAATCCCATTTATAATAGCACAAAAAATGAGGGACTTCTGTAATGCAATAAAATATGTACAATATCTTTGCAAAACACTGATCAAGTTATCAAAGGAGACCTAAATAAAAGTAGAGATATATTCTGTTTATGGGTCAGAAGTTTCAAAATAGTGGAACTGTCAGTTACCCCAATTTCATTTGTAGATTCAATATAATCCAAATAAAAAATATTGCAATTTCTTTGTAGATATCAACAAGGTCATTCTAAAATTAATGTCAAAGGTAAAACAACTATAATAGCAAAAGATATTCTGAAAAACTTATAAAGTCAGAGACTTTACACTATGTTATTTTAAGGCTTACTATAAAACTATAGTAAAAATTAACACATAGGTCAAAGAAGATAATATCTGTTAAAGATAGTCATGGAGAAAGATACCTGGGTGGTTTCTGAAATGCTGGTAGTGTTTGTTTCTGGATATGTTTATTGATTACCTGCTGTTTTTGGAAGATGCAAATTTATTGATTTCTATAGTTTAATGCATGCACTTTGCTGTATCTATATTATATTTCAATTGAAAGTTTGAAATATCAAATAAAACTAGTCTAAATATTGGTTAATACACTTCTAGGAATATTTTCCTATAGATTGTGTGTTACCTGGGGTCTTATGATTGATTTTCTTAGGGTGTGTCAAGAGTCTCTCTTTGGGGCACCTGGCTGGCTCAGTCACTAGAGTCTACTCTTGATTTTTGGGGTTGTGAGTTCAAGCCCCACATTGGGCATAGAGCTAGCTTTTACAAAAAGAGTGTTATCTCTTTAACACAGGCATTTCAACAAATAATATCAGGTAGTATTTATTTATTCACATTTTTTATATAATTGAGTATTTTTTCATGTGTTTATTTACATATCCATTTTTCTCTTATGATAATGTGCTTAGGTATTCAGAAGTCTTAATATTGAAGGTATTTTATTCTTGTTACTTTTGACATCAAAATCTTTTTTAAGTTATTATAAATTCTGTTTTTTTTTATTTTGGTGTATATTTCTTTGAGTTTTAACATGTGTGGATTTTTGTATTGATGACCAAAATCAGTATACAGAACTGTTGTGTATTTTGTCCTTTAACTCCCCAAATTTCCTTATCCCTTTACAGTTATATCCTACTCCTGGTATACACTAATTAATTTTCTCTATTCCTATGGTTTTGTCTTTTGGGAATGTTAGATAAGTGAAATCATACCTAATGTAACTTTTAGGATATTTCACTAAGCATCATTCCCCCGAGATACATTGAAGCTATAGTTTGAATCAATAGTCTCTTTTTTATTGTAGAACAATATTCCATTATGTGGATGTACACCATTTATTTATCCATTCATCCATTGAATGGCATCTGCGTTGTTTCCAGTTTGGGTCTATTATGAGTAAAACTGCTATGAAAATTCATCTATAGGTTTCTCTGCAAACCTAAGTTGTTTTCAATAGCAGGGATCAGCAAACTTTTTCTTGAAGTGTCAGATAATACACTGTCTAGATTTCAGGGCCATACAGTCCCTGTCACAGAGTACACATATCAGTTACTGCAGCTTAAATTAATGAGTGTGGCTGTGTTCCCATGAAACTTTACTTACAAAAGTGGCAGTTGGCCATTGGGACATATTTTGCCAACATTTTCTATACAGTAAATATTCATTATTGAGTTTTGCTATATTGTGTGGTGAGTATGTTTAATTTAATAGAAACTGCCTAAATATTTTCCTAAGTTTTGGGATCATTTTATATTCCTGACAGAAATGTATAGGACATCCTGTTGCTCTGCATCTTTATGAGCACTTTATGAGTCAATATGTTTTACTTTAGCCATTTAAAAATTTTTTAATATTTTTTTATTTTTGAAAGAGAGACAGAGTGCAAGTGAGGGGAGGGGCAGAGAGAGAGGGAGAGACAGAATCTGAAGCAGGCTGTGCTGATGGCTCAGAGCCTGATGTGGGGCCCAAACCCATGAACTGTGAGATCATGACCTGAGTGGAAGTCAAATGCTTACCTGACTGAACCACCCAGGCACCCCTTACTTTAGCCATTTTAAAATGTGTGTGCATAATCTAGCCAGAAAATTAACAAGAAACCAGTGACTTTGAATGACACACTGGACCAGATGTACTTAACAGATACAAGAAAATTCAAGAAAAGCATTTGACAACATACAGCATCCATTCTTGATAATCACCCTCAACAAAGTAGGGATAGAGGGAAGGTACCTCAACATCATAAAGGCCATATATGAGAGACCCACAGGTAATATCATCCTCAGTGGGGAAAAAATAAGAGCTTTTCCCCTACAGTCAATTTATCCTAAGAAACAGATTCTTACACATTCTTTTCCAGTGCATATGGAACATTCTCCACAATAGATCACACACTGGGTCACAAATCAGCCCTCAACCAGTACAAAGAGATCAAGATCATTCTGTGCATATTTTCAGACCACAACACTATGAAACTGGAAGTCAACCACAAGGAAAAAAAATGGAAAGACCACAAATACATGGAAACTAGGGGCTAAAATGGCTCAGTCAGTTAAGTGCCTGACTCTTGATTTTGGCTCCGGTCATGAACTAGTGATTTTTGGGACCAAGCCCTATGTTGGGCTCTGTGCCGACAGTGTGGAGACTGCTTGGGATTATCTGTCTCTTCCCTATGCAACCCCCCCACCTCTCAAAATAAATAAATAAATAACATAAAAAATAGCATCCTACTAAAGAATGAATGGGTCAATCAGGAAATTAAAGAAGCAATTAAAGTACATGGAAGCAAATAAAAATGAAAATATGGCAGTCCAGAATCTTTGGAATGCAGTAAAGGCAGTCCTAAAAGGAAAGTATATTGCAATACAGGTCTGCCTCAATAAGGAAGAAAAGTATCAAATACACAATCTAACTTTATACCTAAAAGAGCTAGAAAAGGAACAGCAAATAAAGCTTAAAGGCAGCCAAAGAAGTGAAATAATAAAGATTAGAGCAGAAATAAAAGATATAGAAACAAACAAACAAAAAACAGAACAGATCAATGAAACTAAGAGCTGGTTCTATGAAGAATTAATAAAATTGATAAACCCCTTGCCAGAATTTTCAAAAGGGAAAGAGAAAGGACCCGAATACATAAAATCACAAATGAAAGGGGAGATATTACAACAAATACCACAGAAATACAAATGATCATAAGGGAATATTATAAAAAATTATATACAAATAAACTTTGGAAGGGCAATTTGGAAGAAATGGGAATATTTCTAGAAAAATACAAACTACCAAAATTGAAATAGGAGAAATAGAAAATTGTAACAGACCCATAAACAGCAAATAAATTGAATCAGTAATCAAAAATCCCCCAATGGGGCCCTTGGGTGGCTCAGTTGGTTGAGTATCGACTTTGGCCCAAGTCATGATCTCACAGTTTGTGAGTTTGAGCCCCACATCAGGCTTGCTGCTGTCAGTGCAGAGTCTGCTTCAGATCTTCTGTCTCCCTGTCTCTCGGCCCCTCCCCTGTTTGTATTCTTCTCTCTCAAAAATAAATACAATGTTAAAAAAAATCTCCTCATAAACAAAAGGCCAGGGCCCAATGACTTCCCAAGGCAGTTTTACCAGACATTTAAAGAAGATGTAATACCTGGGACAAAACATAAGAGACTCTGAAATATGGAGAACAAACTGAGGGTCATTGGAGGGGTTGTGGGAATGGGGATAGACTAAATGCGTAAGGGGCATTAAGGAATCTACTCCTTAAATCATTGTTGCACTATATGCTAATTAACTTGGATGTAAATTTAAAAAAATAAATTAATAAAAAATAATGAATAGGTAATACCTTTCTTCTCATATTGTTCCAAAAAATGTAAATGGAAGAAAAACATCCAAAAGTCTTCTATGAAGTTAGCATTACCTTGATCCCAAAACCAAAGACCCCACTAAAAAGGAGAATTACAGGCCAATATCCCTGATGAACATGGATGCAAAAATTCTCAACAAGATACTAGAAAATCAAATACAACAGTACATTAGAGGAATTATTCACCACAGTCAAGTGGGGTTTATTCCTGGGCTTTCAGGGCTGGTTCAATATTCACAAATCAATCAGTGTAATACACCACATTGATAAAATAAAGGATAAGAACCCTATGGTCAGGAAAAAGGCAGGGATGTCCAGTCTCACCAGTACTATTTAACATAGTCCTGGAAGTTTTAGCCTCAGTACTCAAACAAAAAGAAATAAAAGAGATGCACATTGGCAAGGAGGAAGTCAAACTTTCACTATTTGCAGATGATGTGATGCTCAATGTAGAAAACCCTAAAGGCTCCACCAAAAAAATTGATAGAACTAACACTTGAATTCAGCAAAGTCACAGGATATAGAATCAACATACAGAAATATGTTGAATTTTAGGGGCGCCTGGGTGGGTCAGTCGGTTAAGTGGCTGACTTCAGCTCAGGTCATGATCTTATGGTCCGTGAGTTCGAGCCCCGCGTTGGGCTCTGTGCTGATAGCTCGGAGCCTGGAACCTGCTTCTGTTTCTGTGTCTCCCTCTCTCTCTGCTCCTTCTCCATTCACGCTCTGTCTCTCTTCTGCCTTTCAAAAATGAATAAATGTTAAAGAAAGAAAAAAGAAATATGTTGAATTGTATACACAAATAATGAAGCAGCAGAAAAAGAAAAGAATCAATCCCAGTTACAATGACATCAAAACCCATAAGATACCTAAGAATAAACCTAACCAAAGAGGTAGAAGATTTGTACTTTGTATTTTTTTAATTAATTAATAGAGAAAGAAAGGAAGAGGCAGAGAGCGGGGGTTGGTGTGGGAAAGAATCCCAAGCAGACTCCACACTATCAGTGCAGAGTCTGATGTAGGGCCTGAACTCATGAACTGAGATTATGACCAGAGCCAAAGTCAAGAGTTGGATGCTCTACTGACTCAGCTACCCACACTCTCTGAAGATCAAGAAATGGAAAACATTCTGTGTTCATGGGTTGGAAGAACAATCATTATTAAAATATCTATACTACCAAAGGCAATCTACACGTTTAATGCAATCCCTATTAAAATACCACCAACATTTTTTCACAGATCTAGAACAGATAATCCTAAAATTTGTATGGAATCACACATACACACACACACACACACACACACACACACAGCACAAATTTCCAAAGCAATTCTGAAAAGGTAAAGAAAAGCTGGAGGCATCATGATTCCGGACTTCAAGCTATATTACAAAGCTGTAGTCATCAAGACAGTATGGTACTAGCACAAAAATAGACACATATACATCAATGGAACAGAGTATAAAACCCAGAAATGGACCCACAGCTATATTTTCAAGTAATCTTCGACAAAGCAGGAAAGAATATCCAATGGAAAAAAAGACAGTCTCTTCAACAAATGGTTTTGGGAAAACTGGACAGCAACAAGCAGAAGAATGAAACTGGACTGTTTTCTTATACCATACACAAAAATAAATTCGAGATGGGTGAAAGCTAAATGTGAGACCGTAAAGCATGAAAATCAAGAGGAGAACATAGACACCAATGTATTTGACCTCAGCCATAGCAACTTCTTCCTAGACACATCACTAGATGCAATGGAGACAAAAGGAGAAATAAACTGTTGGGACTTCATCAAGATTAAAAGCTTCTACACAGTGAAGGAAAATAATCAACAAAAATAAAAGGCAGCCTACAGAATGGGACAAGACATTTGTAAATGACCTATCTGATAAAGGCTAGTATGCAAAATCTATAATGTGCTTATCAAACTCAGAACCTAAAAAACAATCCAGTTAAGAAATGGGCAGAAGACATGAATAGACATTTTTCCAAAGAAGACATCCAGATGACTAACAGACAAATGAAAAGATGCTCATCAGGGAAATACAAATCAAAACCATAATGCAATACCACCTCACACATGTCAGAACGGCCACAATTAACCACACAAGAAACCACAGATGTTGGCGAGGATGAGGAGAAAGGGGAACCCTATCGCACTGTTGGTGGGAATGCCAACTGGTGCAGCCACTTTCAAACAGGGAGGTTCCTCAAAAAAAATAGAACCACCCTACAACATAGCAATTGCATTACTATTTACTCAAAGTATACAAAAATACAGATTTAAAAGTGTACATACACTCTGATGTTTATAGCAGCATTTTCAACAATAGTCAAACTATGGAAAGAGCCCAAAGATGAATGAATGTGTGTGTGTGTGTGTGTGCGTGTGTGTGTGTGAAATGGAATATTACTCTGCCATCAAAAAGAAATCTTGCCATTTGCAAAAATGTGGATGGAACTAATGTATTATGCAAGTGAAATAAGTCAGAGAAAGACGGGTATCACAGGATTTCACTCATGTGATATTTAAGAAACAAAGAAGATAAACATTTGGGAGGTGAGGTGAAGAAAAAAGAGAGAGGTAAAGAAACTGCAAGAGACTCTTAGAGAGCAAACTGAGTGTTAATGGAGAGAAGTTGAGGAGGATGGGCCAGATGGGTGATGGGTATTAAGGAGGGCACTTATTATGCTGTTGTATGTAAGTGAGGAATTACTGAAATCTACTCCTGAAACCAGTACTTCAGTGCATGTTAACTAGAATTTAGATAACAATTTGAGAATAAAATAAAAACTGTGTGCACCATTCTAATGAATAATGATATTGGACATTCATTTTGTGCTTCTCACCCATGTATCTTCTTTAAGTTTCAGTTTATATTTTTGCTCTTTTTGTAACAGGATTGTTATTTTCTTATGCTGAAATTAGAGAGTTTGCCATATACCATGATAGTTTTTTTGTGTTAGATACGTGATTTCTAAGTATTTTTTCATAGTCTGCGGCTTATTGTTTTCATCCTCTAACAGTGTATTTCTCACAGGATAGGTTTATATTTTTGGTTGCATGTTTAATAGCTAACTCCAGGTCATAAGGATTTTCTCTTAGGATATCTCCTATAGTTTAGTGTTTCATAAAGATGTATAATTTAGACCTATATTCATTTTGAATTGATTTTTCAGTGTTTATTTATTTGTGTGTGTGAGAGAGAGACAGAGTGCAAGTGGAGGAGGGACAGAGAGAGAGGGAGACACAGCATCTGAATCAGGCTCTAGGTTCTGAGCTGTCAGTATAGACCCTGATGTGGTGCTCGATCCCATGAACCTTGAAATCATGATTTGAACCAAAGTTGGATGCTTAGCTTACCAAGCTACTCAGGCATGCCTATCTTGAGTTAATTTTTGTATATGGTGTGAGGATTAGTTTGAGGCTTTGTTTTGATTTTTTGTTTTTGTTTTGTCCTTGGTGTTGTGTGATAATTATTCTAACACCATTTGCTGATAAGCAAATTGAGTTCTTCTTGTATCTTTGTGAAAAAACAAATGGACATTTTATATGGATCCGTTTCTGAAATCTGTCCTATACATCTCTGTGCCTACTCCTTGATTAATGTATATTTATAATTTTTTTTAACTGTAGTTTGATTTCTCTAACATAATTCTTCCTTATCAAAAACTGCTTTGGTTATACCTTTGCATATATATATATATATATATATATATATATATATACTTTAAATCAGCCTATATCTACAAAAAATTCTGCTCTAATCTTAATAGCTATTGCATAAGATCTTTAGAAAACTGTGGGTATAATGAACAATTTTCCTATGTTGAATATGCCAGTCTATAAATATGATATCTCTTTTACATTTATTTAGGGCGTCTTTAATTTTTTTAAACTTGATTTATTTATTTTGTGAAAGTAACAGAGCATGCACATGAGAAGGGAAAGAGGAAAGGGAGAGAGAGAATCCCAAGGATTTTTCTCCACGTGTGTAGAGTTGGCTCCTAGAGGGGCTTGATAGTCCTATTGGCTCAGTGGTGTGGCTCTGCCTGGCTCATGTCTCTGGAAGACTCTGAGGCCATAGTCTTATCTCTCCGAGCTTCCCAGCCTGCCTGGTTCAGTTAGCCAGGCAGCCCCAAATGTGCTCAGATTGATGATGCCTCCATCAACACCATTCCGTGGAAAGCTGAACAAAAAGAGTGAGAACTCACTATAGTCATTCTCATCGAAATTGAGGTCCAGCACGTTATCTGCCCCAGGGAACATAAGCGTGAGGACAGCAGCTTCCCCTGGGTCACACTCCTTCAACTACCATCACCGAGGACCTCAGCATGGGAGAGGTTTCCTGAGGCCTCACGGTCCAGGAACTGTTTCCCCACCTTACTGGGACATCCAGGGCTCGCAGGTCCTGAGGGGGATGGCCAGTGTCTGGGGTCGTGTGGGGCAACTGGTCTCCAAGGCGTACTAGGATTTCAATGGCATGACTTTGATGCCAGCCCTGGGAGTCAAGGGCAGGGACCTGTGTGGGCCAGGATGGCACCTCGGGCATAGCTCATGGCCGAGAGTGTTGAGTTGCCAAGCGTGGGAGCTTGCCTAGCCTTGCGGGGAACCCCAGCTCAAGCCAGATGGGATTCCTGGATGAGCGCCTTCCCTCGCTGGCGTATGTGGAGTGGCCCATGGCTTGGGGTGGTGGGCCAAGGCATAAGTCTGGTTTGCAACACGTTCCACCTTGGAAATAAATCCCGGTCCACACACAAGTCGGCAAGCAATGCCTGTGTTTTGGGCCCAGGGTGGAAGTCAAGATGCTGTGCTGACCGTTGGACTGGATGGTAAAGGCACGGTCTGCAGAGGACTGCACCCTGGGTGATTCCAGAGGCCTGCTCAGATCTAGTGTCTCATGGTGTTCCCAGGTCAGTTGTGGGTTCCTGGGAAGGCTCAGACCTCCTCTCAGGGGATAAAGCATGTCTACCAGGGCCGGCCTCAGGGTGCACAGATTAGCCACTGCGGTCCCACTCCTGTGTGCACTCCTGGCCCTGGGGCTCCCAAGGAAGGGCACCCAGCAGCAGTGTTCATCATGCCTTTCAGTGGGCCCTGCATGAAGAACTTATTGCCAGCCAGTCCTGCCATGGAGACCTTGTCTCTGCGGTCACAGAGCTGGGGAGGTGAAAGAGTTACTCTACGAGGTTCTGTCTGTTGGACTTGACACAGTTGTTCCATGTCTGTTCTGGTGGGTTGGAGACTCCTCTGTGGTGACCTCGCAGCCGGGCGGGGGCCTGAGAGCTACAAGGCCAGGCACAGTGCCATGGCAGCACATGGAGTTGGGAAGGGGTTGGCCTCCCTTTGTGACAGAGATATCTTCTCTCACTGTGCCCTTGGCCTGTGGGGCTGCAGCCCTTGTGCTCACTGTGAGGACCACACCGGTGTTCCTGGACCATGGGAAGGGGACATGTTGCCTGCAGCGGGCCGCATCCTTGCAAAGGCCAAAGCCTGTCTGCGGATGCCCATGCTGCAGCATCCTGCGGCCAACAGGGGAGTCCGTTGGGCAGAGGGTGCCAGAGAGTAATTCCATGCAGGCAGGAACAAGCTCCCATGGACCAGGCAGCCCAGGGGATGCTCGTTCCCTTGGAGGCCAGGGCCCTGGCACCCATTGGCCCTGGCCTTGCTGACACGCTGGGCTAGAACGCGGCTGTGGTTCAGTCGGGATTGTCACTAGTGTTTGGTGGGGGCAAGGCCCATGCTGCTCAGGTCATTCTGGCAGAGTGGACAGGAGTGGGCACCTGTTGTCGTGTGGCCACCTCAGAGGGCTCTGCATTGGCCTCTGCCCCATAGCCTGGAGGCCAGGGCGGCTAGCCTCCCTGCAGGCAGTTTTTGGGTTTTCCTTTGACCCCTGAGTTTCCATCCCGTGCTGGCGTCCAAGTTGCCAGGGTGGCCAGCTGTGGGAGTGGATGGGTGTCTGGGCTGGTGGGCGCTTCTTGGCCAGAGTGGCTTTGGGAGAGGGAAACCCTGCCCAACGTTAGTGGCCCAGAATTGTCCAAGGAGGCTCCATGGTGTGCAAGGCCACCGGTCCTGTGCTGTTGTGTGGCAGGACTCCGGGGCCAGGATCTGCGCACCAGGTGTGTCCATGGAGGGCCCCAGGCCTACACGGCGGAGCAGCCACACACACCCCTGGCCCAACCTCCCAGCGCACACTGACCTTCCACACACAAGAAGAGGCACACATTCCTGCTCCTACAGTCCCCTGTGCCCGCGGCTTCTTGCCTATTCGCAGGCAGCCCCAAGGGGCTGTGGGACAGGACAGGCAGAGAGGTGCAAGGCTTGGTCATGGATTCCTTCTGCACTGTGTGGCGAATGGAGGCCCTGGGTACCTTGCTCACTCCCACGGGTGACTGTTCCCCTTTTCTCAGGTGCAGTGGACATGTTAGGCTTGCCATCGGCCAAGAGAAGAAGGCCTTCCTGGCCCCTGAGTGCCTGTGGTTGGCGGGACCACCAGAAGAAGTGTGCCCCACTATGGGCACCTTGCCAACAGGAGTGACCAGACGGTAAGCCTTCCCCAGTTTAAGCTTGTACCGTGGCTTTCGCGGGCCTGCCCGAGAGGCCACCAGTGAAGGTTGCCAGCAGGGCATGTGGGGTTTTGATGCCAGAGGGGCCTGCCCGTTCCTCTGGCTCAGTGGCATGGCTCTGCATGACCCGGGCTGCTGGTGGACCCTGAGTCCCTCGGCTTGTCCCACTGAGCTACCCGGCCCACATGGGTCGGCTGTGCAGGTGGCCCCGAATGTGCTCGGATCGATGATGACTCCCTCAACAGCATTCCTTGGAAAGCTGAACAAAATGAGTGAGAACTCCCTACCGTCTTTCTCATCGAAACTGAGGTCCAGCACGTTGTCTGCCCCAGGGAAGGTAAGCGTCAGGGACAGCAGGCTTCCCCTTGGTCACACTCCTTCAAGCACCAGCACCCACAGCCTCTGCCTAGGTGAGCCTCAGGGGGGACTCATGGTCAGGGAGGCATTTACCACCTGAGCAGGGTTTCCAAGGCACAGAGGTCCTGAGGGCAATGACTGGTGTCTGGGGTCAGTGGGGCCGCTGGACCCCAAGGCCTCGGACTCAAAGGCATGTCTGTGGCACCAGAACGGGGAGTCAAGGGCTGGAGACTAGGCCAGAACAGACCCTGGGGCATAAGCTCGTGGAGGTGTGGGTTGAGAGGCCAAGCATGTCAAGCTTACCTGGTCCAAGGGTGGGGGCATGGAGCCCCAGCCTGAGGCAATGGCGATCCCTGGATGAGTCCTTGCTCTCACTGACATACATGGAGTGGGCTCCTGGCTTGGGCTGGTGGGCTAAGGCAGGAAGCCAGGCTGTGGCACCTGCCAGCTTGGCATCCTCGGCCCTACCCGGCAACAGAGAAAGCAGCAAGCAGTGCCAGCACTCCATGCCCAGGGCGGAATACAAGTTGCTGTGCTGGCCATTTGCCTGGATGGTAATGGCACAGTCCAGAGAGGGCTGCGCCCTGAGAGACCGCATGGGCCTGCTCAGCTCAGGTGTCTTGTTGAGTTCCCAGGTCATTCATGGTTTCCACGGAGGCATCAGTCCTCCTATTGCAGAGGGCAACACGTGGCTCCCAGGGCCAGATTCAAAGTGCACAGGTGAGGCATGGCGTTCCCCTTCCTGCGGGCAATCCTGGCCCCTGGGTTCCCAAGGAAGGGCACCCATTTGTGGTGTTCCTTGGGCCTTTCAGTGGGGTCCTGGCCAAAGAAGCTACCCCGGCTGGGTGTGCCACGGAGACCTTGTCTGCTTGGCACAGAGCTGGTGAGGTGAAAGTGATACTCTGGGATATTCTGTCCCTTATTTGGCACAGTGTGTCTTACATCCTCTCGGGTGGGCTGCAGACCCCTCTGTGGTGGCCTGGCAGCCAGGCACTGGCCTGCTAGCTCTGAAGCCAGGCGCTTTGCCTCGGCCCCATCGGCCACTTGGCAGTCGTCCGCCTCCCTTTGGGAAGGAGATGTGTTCTCCTCTCAGTGTGTCCCTGGCCTGCAGAGCTGCAGCCTAGGGCTCTCTGTGAGGGCCACGCTGGTGTTTCTGGGCTGTGGGAAGGGGCCACATCGCCTGCTGAGGGCCACATCCTTGCAAAGGCCAAAGCCCATGGGAGGCTGCCCTTCCTGGAGTATCCTTCTGCTGATGGGGGTGTCCATTGGATGGAGGGCGCTGGAGGGACTTTCCATGCAGGTGGGGACACACTCCCATGGACCAGGCAGCCCAGGGAATGCTCACTCCCTTGTGGGCTGGGGCCTGGGTGCCCACTGGCCCTGGCCTCACCAATACCTCGGGCAAGAAAGTGCCTGTGGTTCAGTTGGGTTTGGCACCTGATTCGGTGGGGGCTAGGCCTGTGTAGCCTAGACGCTGAGGGCATTCTGGCAGAGTGGAGAGGAGCGGGCAGCTCTTGTCGTGTGGTGACTTCAGAGGCCTCTGTGTTGGCTTCGGCCCTGTAGCCTGTGGGCCAGGGCAGCCAGCTTCCCTGTGGGCAGTTTTTCCATCCCATGCTAGTGTCCATGGTCCACATTGACAGGGTGGCTAGTGGCAGAAGAGGATGCGTGTCTGGACTGGTGGGTGCTGCTTGGCCAGAGTGGCTTTGGGAGAGGGAAACCCTGCCCAATGTTAGTGGCCCAGAGGCGTCCAACATGGCTCCCTGGAGTGCAAGGCCACTGGTCCTGTGCCGTTGCCTGGCGGGACACTGGGACTAAGATCTGTGCACCATGGGTGCTCTTGCAAGGCCCCAGGCCCTCACGGTAGAGCGGCCACACATGCCCCCTAGCCAAAACTCCCAGCACACACTGACACTCCATGCACAGGAACAGGCACACACTCCTGCTCTTATAGTCCCCTGTGCCTGTGGCTTCTTGCCCATCCGCGGGCAGCCCCAAAAGACTGAAGGACAGGACAGGCAGAGAGGCACAAGGCTTGGTCATGGATTCATTCCATCCTGTGTGGTGAGGGGAGCCCCTGGGTACTTTGCTCACTCCCATGGGTGATTGTTCCTCTTTTCTCAGGTGCATTGGACAGGCCACGCTTGCCGTCGGTCGAGAGAAGGCCTCCCTGGCCCCCAAGTGCCTGTGATTGGCGGGACCGCTGGAAAAGGTGTGCCCTGCTATGGGAATCTTACTGACAGGAGCACCCAGACGGTAAGCCATCTCCAGCGTCAGCTGTGCTGCTGGCTTTAGACTTCGGGAACTTGTCGAAGAGACCACTAATGAAGGTTGCCCCCAGAGCATGTGGAGTTTTGATCCCAGAGGGGCCTGACTATTCCTCTGGCTCAGTGTCAAGGCTCTGCACGGCCCGGGCGGTGGGCAGACCCTGAGTTCTTCGGCTTGTCCCGCTGAGCCATCCGGCCCACCAGGGTCGGCTGTGCAGGTGGCCCCGAATGTGCTCGGATCGATGATGACTCCCTCAACAGCATTCCTTGGAAAGCTGAACAAAATGAGTGAGAACTCCCTACCGTCTTTCTCATCAAAACTGAGGTCCAGCACGTTGTCTACCCCAGGGAAGGTAAGCGTCAGGGACAGCTTCCCCTTGGTCACACTCCTTCAAGCACCAGCACCCATGGCCTCCGCCTGGGAGAGCCTCGCTGGTGGCTCATGGTCAGGGAGGCATTTACCACCTGAGCAGGGTTTCCAAGGCATGCAGGTCCTGAGGGGAATGGCCGGCGACTTGGGTCACTGGGACAGCTGGTCCCCAAGGCGTTGGACTTGAAAGGCGTGTCTGTGGCACCAGCCCAGGGTGTCGAGGGCTGGGTCCTGTGTGGGCCAGGATGGCCCCACGGCATAAGCTCATGGCAGGGTGTGTTGAGAGGCCAAGCAAGGCAAGTTTGGCAGGCCATGGGGGGCGCGGGAGCCCCAGGCCGAGGCAGCAGCAATCCCTGGACTAGTCCTTCTCTCACTGACGTACGTGGAGCGGCCCCTGGCTTGGGCTTCTGGGCCAAGGCAAGAGGCCAGGCTGTGGCACCTACCAGGTTGGGAACATCGGCCCTGCCAGGTGCCACACAAGGCAGCAAACAGTGCCAGTGCTTCGAGCCCAGGGTGGAAGTCAGGATGCTGTGCCGGCCAAAGGCCTGGAAGGTAATGGCACGGTCCAAAGGGGACCACGCCCTGGGGGAGTGCCTGGGCCTGCTTAGCCCTGGTGTCTTGTTGCATTCCCAGGTCAGTCGTGGGTTACGTGGAGGCCTGCGGCCTCCTCTTGTAGATGGCAAAGTGTAGCTCCCAGGGCCAGCTTCAGGGTGCACTGGTGTGGCACGGCGGTCTCCGTCCTGAGGGCCCTCCTGGCTGCTGGGCTCCGGAGGAAGGGTGCCCAGTGGTGGTGTTCCTCAGGGATTTCAGCAGGGCCCTGGCCAAAGAAGCTACTCTGGCTGGGCCTGCCACAGAAACCTTGTCTCCTTGGCACCTTGCTGGTAAGGCAAAAGTGATACTCTTTGATGGTCTCTCCCTTGGAGTCAGGCACAGTGTGTTTCACGTCCTCTTGGGTGGGCCACAGATTCCTCTGTGGTGGCCTGGCAGCCAGGCGGGCATGAGAGTTCTGAGGCCAGGTGTAGTACCTTGGCCCCATGGGCCGCTTGGAAAAGGTCAGCCTCCCCTTGGGAACAAGATGTGTTCTCCTCTCAGTGTGCCCCTGGGCTGTGGGGCTATAGCCTAGCACTCTCTGTGAGGGCCATAATGGTGTTCCTGGGCCGTGGGAAGGGGCCACGTCACCTGCAGAGGGCCACATCCTTGCAAAGGCCAAAGCCTGTGGGCAGCTGCCCTCCCTAGAGCATCCTGCCACTGACAGGGGCCTGTGTTGTGCGGAGGGCACCAGAGGGACTTTCTGTGCAATCAGGAAACACTCCCCTGGACCGGGCAGCCCATGGGATGCGATTTCCCTTGTGCCTGGGACCCTGGCGCACACTGGACCTGGCCTCGCCCACACCCCGGGTGAGAAAGCGCCTGTGGTTTGGTCAGGATTGGCACTGGATTCAGTGGGGACAAGACCGGTGTAGCCTAGCCACTCAGGGCATACTGGCAGAGTGAAGAGAAGCAGGCAGCTGTTGTCGTGTGGCTGTCTTGGAGGGCTCTGCATTGGCTTCTGCCCCGTAGCCTGAGGACCAGGGCAGCCAGACTCCCTGCGGGTGGTTGTTGGGTTTTCCTTTGACTCCTGAGTTTCCATCCCGTCCTGGCGTCCACAGTCCACGTTGACAGGGTGGCTAGTGGTGGGAGAGGATGCGTGTCTGGGCCAGAGGGCTCTGCTTGGCCAGAGTGGCTTTGGGAGAGGGAAAACCTGCCCAACGTTAGTGGCCCAGAGGCATCCAACATGGCTCCCTGGTGTGCAAGGCCACTGAGCGTGTGCCATTGCTTGGCAGGACACCGGGGCCAGGATCTGCACACCAGGCATGCATGCCCTTGCAGGGACTCAGGCCTCCCAGCTCAGCAGCCCCATACACCCCCTAGCCCAGCCTCCCAGCACACATGACCCTCCATGTACACAAAGAGGCACATGCTCCTGCTCCCACAGTGCCCTGCGCCCGTGGCTTGTTGCCCGTCTGCAGGCAGCCCCAAGGAGCCGAGGGACAGGACAGGCAGACAGACGCAAGGTATAGTCACAGTTCCTTCTGACCTGTGTGGCGAGCGGAGCCCCTGGGTAGCTTGGTCACGCCCACGAGTGATTGCTCCCCCTTTCTCAGGTGCAGTGGACACACCAGGCTCGCCATCGGCGGAGAGAAGAAGGCCTCCCTGGTCTCCGAGTGCCTGTGGTTGGCGGGACTGCTGGAAGAGGTGTTTCCCGCGACGGGCACCTTGCTGACTGGAGCGAGAAGACGGTAAGCCATCTCCGTATCAGTTGTGCCGCTGGCTTTAGGCTTTCGCAAGCCTGTCCAAAAGGCCACTAAGGAAGGTTGCTGGCAGGACAGGTGGGGTTTTGAACCCAGAGGGGCCTGTCCTTTAATGGCTCTGCACGTCCTGGGCCACGGGAAGACCCTGAGTCCTTCAGCTTGTCCCGCTGAGCCATCTGGCCCACCAGGGTCGGCTGTGCAGGTGGCCCCGAATGTGCTCGGATCGATGATGACTCCCTCAACAGCATTCCTTGGAAAGCTGAACAAAATGAGTGAGAACTCCCTACCGTCTTTCTCGTCGAAACTGAGGTCCAGCACGTTGTCTACCCCAGGGAAGGTAAGCGTCAGGGACAGCAGGCTTCCCCTTGGTCACACTCCTTCAAGCACCAGCACCCACAGCCTCTGCCTAGGAGAGCCTCACGGGGGACTCATGTTCAGGGAGGCATTTACCACCTGAGCAGGGTTTCCAAGGCATGCAGGTCCTGAGGGGAATGGCCGGCGACTGGGGTCACTGGAGCAGCTGGTCCCCAAGGCCTTGGACTTGAAATGTGTGTCTGTGGCACCAGCCTGGGGTGTCGAGGGCTGGGACCTGTGTAGGCCAGGATGGCCCCACAGGCATAAGCTCGTGGCAGTGTGTGTTGAGAGGCCAAGCATGGCAAGCTTGCCTGGCCTGTGGGTGGGGGTGCAGAGGCCCAGCCCGAGGCAGCAGCGATCCCTGGACGAGCCCTTTCTTTCCCTGACGTATGTGGAGCAGGCACCTACTCTGGCTGGTGGGCTAAAGCAGGAAGCCAGGCTGCAGTACCTGCCAGCGTGGCATCCTCAGCCCTACCAGGCAACAAACAAGGTGGCAAACAGTGTCAGCACTTCGTGCCCAGGGCAGAATACAAGTTTCTGTGCTGGCCATTTGCCTGGATAGTAATGGCACAGTCCAGAGAGGGCTGTGCCCTGGGAGACCACATAAGCCTACTCAGCTCAAGTGTGTCATAGCGTTCCCAGGTCTTTCATGGGTTCTGCAGAGGCCTCAGGCCTCCTCTTGACGATGGCAAAGTGTGGCTCCCAGGGCTGGCTTCAGGGTGCACGGGTGTGGAATGGCAGTCCCCCTCTTGAGGGCCCTCCTGGCTTCTTGACTCTTGAGGAAGGGTACCCAGTGGTTGTGTTCCTCGGGGCTTTCAGCAGGGCTCTGGTCAAAGAAGCTACCCCGGCCAGAGACCTTGTCTCCTTGTCACTGTACTGGTGAGGTGAAAGGGATATTCTGAGTCTCACTTGGACTCGGGCACAGTGTGTCTCATGTCCTCTCTGGTGGGCTGCAGACTACTCTGGGATGGCCTTGCGGTCAGGCACGGGCCTGCGAGGTCTGAGGGCAAGCCCCGTACCTCGGCCCCATGGGCTATTTGGAAGACATCTGCCTCCCCGTGGGAAGGAGATGTATTCTCCTCTCATTGTGACCCTGTCCTGTGGGGCTACAGCCTAGCCCTCTCTGTGAGGGCCACGCTGGTGTTCCTGGCCTGTCAGACTGGGCCACGTCGCCTACAGAGGGCCACATCCTTGCAAAGGCCAAAGCCTGGGGGCAGCTGCCGTCCCTGGAGCATCCTGACACTGACAGGGGCGTCCGTTGGGATAAGGGCAACGAAGGGACTTTCTGTGAAAACAGGAACACACTCCTGAGGACGGGCAGCCCAGGGGATGCTCGTTCCATTGCAGCCTAGGGCCCTGGTGCCCACTGGCTCTGAACTTACTGACACCATGGGCAAGAAAGCGCCCATGGTTTGGTCTCATTTGACACCATATTCGGTGGAGGCTAGGACCATGTAGCCTAGCCATTCAGGGCATTCTGGCAGAGGGGAGAAGAAATGCACCTGTTGTTGTGTGGGTGTCTCAGAGGGCTCAGCTTTGGTTTCAGCCCCGTAGCTGCAGGCCAGGGTGGCCGGCCTAACTGTGGGTGGTTGTTAGGTTTTCCTTGGACCCTTGAGTTTCCATCCTGTACTGGGGTCCACGGTCCACATTGACAGGGTGGCCAGTGGAGGAAGAGGATGCATGTCCGGGCCGAGGGCACAGCTTGGCCAGAGTGGCTTTGGGAGAGGGAAACCCTAACCAACGTTAGTGGCCCAGAGGCATCCAACGTGGCTCCCTGGTGTGCAAGGCCACCAGTCCTGTGCCGTTGTGTGGTAGGACGCCAGGGCCAGGATCGGCACACCAGGTCTGCTCTTGGGGAGCCACAGGCTCAAACGGCGGAGCGGCAACACATGCCTCCTAAACCAACCTCCCAGTGCACTCAGACCCTCCATGCACATGAAGAGATACATGCTCGTGCTCCTACAGTCCCCTGAACCCACAGTTTCTTGCATATCTGCAGGCTGCCCCAAGGGACACAGGAAAAGAACAGGCAGAGAGGCACAAGTCATGGTAATAGATTCCTTCTGCCCTGTGTGGAGACTGGAACCCCTGGGTAAATTGCCCATGCCCATGGGTGATTGCTCCACTTTTCTCAGGTGCAGTCGACATGCCAAGGTCGCCGTCGACTGAGAGAAGAATGCATCTCTGGCCCCGACTGCCCGTGGCTAGCGTATCTCCTGGAAGAAGTGTGCCCCACTATGTACAACTTCACTAAAGGAGCACCGAGACGGTAAGGCGTCTATAGTGTCACTGGTGCTGCTGGATTTAGGCTTTCCAAAAAACGCCTGAGAGGCAGCTAATGAAGGTGGTCGGAAGGGCAAGTAGGATTTGCAATTCACAGGGGCCTGTCCGTTCCTCTGGCTCAGTGGCGCGGCTCTGCACGGCCCGGGCACCGGGAGGACCCTGAGTCCCTCGGCTTGCCCCGCTGAGCCACCCGGCCCGCCTGGGTCAGCCGGCCAGGCGGCCCTGAATGTGCTCGGATCGATGATGACTCCCTCAACAGCATTCCTTGGAAAAGCTGAACAAAATGAGTGAGAACTCCCTCCCGTCGTTCTCATCGAAACTGAGGTCCAGCACGTTGTCCGCCCCAGGGAAGGTAAGCGTCAGGGACAGCAGGCTTCCCATTGGCCACACTGCTTCAAGCACCAGCACCCACGGCCTGCGCCTGGGAGAGGCTCGCGGGGTGTGTCCGGGTCAGGGAGCCGTTTCCCCGCCTTAGCAGGCTTTCCACGGCTCGCAGGGCCTGAGGGCAATGAGCGGCATCGGAGGTCGAGTGGGGCAGCTGGTGCCCGAGGCCTAGGACTTCAAAGGCGTGTCCGTGGCACGGGCCCTGGGCGCCGCGGGCAGGGCCCTGGCTGGCAGGGCCTGCGGGCGGTGGCTGGCGACTGGGGTCGAGTGGGGCAGCCGGTCCCCCAAGGCCTAGGGCTTCAACGGCGTGTCTTGTGGCACCGGCCCTTGGGAGTCGAGGGCTGGGGCCTGCGAGGGCCCGGACGGCTGTGCGGGCCTAAGCGCGCGGCGGTGTGTGTTGAGGGGCCGAGCGTGGCAAGCCTGGCAGGCCGTGGGGGGCGCGGGAGCCCCAGCCCGAGGCGGCGGCCATCCCGGGACGAGGCCTTTCTCTCACTGACGTACGTGGAGCGGCCCCTGGCTCGGGCTTCTGGGCCAAGGCAGGAGGCCGGGCCGCGGCACCGGCCAGGTTGGAAACATCGGCCCTGCCCGGCGGCCACACAAGGCGGCGAGTGGCGCCGGCGCTTCGGGCCCAGGGCGAAGTCGGCATGCCGTGCCGGCCGAAGGCCAGAACGGTAATGGCACGGTCCGGAGGGGACCGCGCCCTGGGGGAGTGCCCGGGCCTGCTCAGCCCTGGTGCCTCGTTGCGTTCCCACGTCAGTCGTGGGTTACGCGGAGGCCTGCGGCCTCCTCCCGTCGATGGCGAAGCTAGGGGCTCCCAGGGCCGGCTTCAGGGTGCACCGGTGTGGCACGGCGGTCCCCCTCCTCAGGGCCCTCCTGGCCTCTGGTCTCCGGAGGAAGGGCGCCCAGGGGTGGTGGCCTTTCAACCGGGGCTTTCCACAGGGCCCCGGCCAAAGAAGCTACCCCCCGCCCCGGGCAGGGCCTGCCACGGAGGCATTGTCTCCTCGGGCACGGAGCTGGTGAGGCGAAAGTGACACCGCGGGAGGGACCGTCCCTTGGAGTCGGGCGCAGTGTGTCTCCCGTCCTCTCGGGTGGGCCGCAGATGCCTCTGCGGTGACCTGGCAGGCAGGCGCGGGTCTGCGAGCCCTGAGGCCAGGCGCGGTGCCTCGGCCCCGCGGGCCGCTTGGCAGAGGTCCGTCTCCCCTTGCGAGGGCGACGCGATCTCCTCTCGCTGTGGCCCTGGCCTGCGGGGCTGCAGCCCTTGTGTCCCCTGTGAGGGCCACGCTGGTGTTCCTGGGCCGTGGGCGGGGGCCACGTGCGTCGCCTGCCGCGGGCCGCAACCTTGCAAAGGTCAAAGCCTGTCTGCGGCTGCCCTCCCTGCAGCTCCCGGCCGTCGGCGGCCGGGTCCATTTGGCAGAGATCGCGGGAGGGAACTTCCATGCAGGTGGGAACACACTCCCACGGAGCGGGCCGCCCAGGGAATGCTCGTTCCCTCGCGGGCCGGGGCCCTGGCGCCCAGGGGCCGTGGCCTCGCCGCCACCCTGGGAGAGAACGCGCGCGCGGCTCGGTGGGCTTTGGCGCCGGCGTTAGTTGGGGGCCGGGCCCGTGCAGCCTAGCCGCCCCGGCCCTCCTGGCAGAGTGGAGAGGTGGGGGCACCGTTTGTCCCGTGGCCGCCTGGGAGGGCTCTGCCTCGTCCTCTGCCCCGTAGCCTGCGGGCCAGGGCGGCCAGACTCCCTGTGGGCAGTTTTTGGGTTTTCCTGGGACCCCTGAGGTTCCATCCAGTGCTGGCTTCCACGGTGCACGTGGAATGGGTGGGCAGCGGCGGGAACGGATGCGTGTGGAGGTCGGTGGGCACCGCGGGGCCAGAGAGTGTTTGGGCGGGGGAAAGCCTGGCCGACGTCAGTGGCCCAGAGGCGTCCAGCGCGGCTCCCTGGGGTGCAAGGCCACCGGGCCTGTGCCGTCGCTTGGCGCGACGCCGGGGCCAGGACCTGCGCACCAGGCACGCGTGCCCTTGCAGGGACCACCCAGGCCGCCCGGCTCAGCAGCCCCCTACACCCCCTAGCCCACCCAGCCTGCCAGCACACACGACCCTCCGTGCGCACGAAGAGGCACGCGCTCCTGCTCCCACAGTGCCCTGCGCCCGTGGCTTGTTGCCCGTCCGCAGGCAGCCCCAAGGGGCCGAGGGACAGGACAGGCAGACAGACGCAAGGCGTAGTCTCGGACTCGTTCTGCCCGGCGTGGCGAGCGGAGCCCCTGGGTAGCTTGGTCACGCCCGCGGGCGATTGCTCCCCCTTTCTCAGGTGCAGTGGCCACGCCAGGCTCGCGGTCGGCCGAGAGAAGAAGGCCTCCCTGGCCCCCGAGTGCCTGTGGTGTGCGGCACGGCCGGAAGAAGCGTGGCCCGGAACGGGCACCTTGCTGACGCGAGCGTCCGGACGGTAAGCCTTCCCTGGGTGTCAGCGAGTGCCCCTGGCTTTAGGCTTTCCCGGGGCTGCCCGAGAGGCCGCCAGTGCAGGCGGCCCGCTGGGCGTGTGGGGTTTTGCTCCCAGAGGGGCCTGTCCGTTCCTCTGGCTCAGTGGCGCGGCTCTGCACGGCCCGGGCACCGGGAGGACCCTGAGTCCCTCGGCTTGCCCCGCTGAGCCACCCGGCCCGCCTGGGTCAGCCGGCCAGGCGGCCCTGAATGTGCTCGGATCGATGATGACTCCCTCAACAGCATTCCTTGGAAAAGCTGAACAAAATGAGTGAGAACTCCCTCCCGTCGTTCTCATCGAAACTGAGGTCCAGCACGTTGTCCGCCCCAGGGAAGGTAAGCGTCAGGGACAGCAGGCTTCCCATTGGCCACACTGCTTCAAGCACCAGCACCCACGGCCTGCGCCTGGGAGAGGCTCGCGGGGTGTGTCCGGGTCAGGGAGCCGTTTCCCCGCCTTAGCAGGCTTTCCACGGCTCGCAGGGCCTGAGGGCAATGAGCGGCATCGGAGGTCGAGTGGGGCAGCTGGTGCCCGAGGCCTAGGACTTCAAAGGCGTGTCCGTGGCACGGGCCCTGGGCGCCGCGGGCAGGGCCCTGGCTGGCAGGGCCTGCGGGCGGTGGCTGGCGACTGGGGTCGAGTGGGGCAGCCGGTCCCCCAAGGCCTAGGGCTTCAACGGCGTGTCTTGTGGCACCGGCCCTTGGGAGTCGAGGGCTGGGGCCTGCGAGGGCCCGGACGGCTGTGCGGGCCTAAGCGCGCGGCGGTGTGTGTTGAGGGGCCGAGCGTGGCAAGCCTGGCAGGCCGTGGGGGGCGCGGGAGCCCCAGCCCGAGGCGGCGGCCATCCCGGGACGAGGCCTTTCTCTCACTGACGTACGTGGAGCGGCCCCTGGCTCGGGCTTCTGGGCCAAGGCAGGAGGCCGGGCCGCGGCACCGGCCAGGTTGGAAACATCGGCCCTGCCCGGCGGCCACACAAGGCGGCGAGTGGCGCCGGCGCTTCGGGCCCAGGGCGAAGTCGGCATGCCGTGCCGGCCGAAGGCCAGAACGGTAATGGCACGGTCCGGAGGGGACCGCGCCCTGGGGGAGTGCCCGGGCCTGCTCAGCCCTGGTGCCTCGTTGCGTTCCCACGTCAGTCGTGGGTTACGCGGAGGCCTGCGGCCTCCTCCCGTCGATGGCGAAGCTAGGGGCTCCCAGGGCCGGCTTCAGGGTGCACCGGTGTGGCACGGCGGTCCCCCTCCTCAGGGCCCTCCTGGCCTCTGGTCTCCGGAGGAAGGGCGCCCAGGGGTGGTGGCCTTTCAACCGGGGCTTTCCACAGGGCCCCGGCCAAAGAAGCTACCCCCCGCCCCGGGCAGGGCCTGCCACGGAGGCATTGTCTCCTCGGGCACGGAGCTGGTGAGGCGAAAGTGACACCGCGGGAGGGACCGTCCCTTGGAGTCGGGCGCAGTGTGTCTCCCGTCCTCTCGGGTGGGCCGCAGATGCCTCTGCGGTGACCTGGCAGGCAGGCGCGGGTCTGCGAGCCCTGAGGCCAGGCGCGGTGCCTCGGCCCCGCGGGCCGCTTGGCAGAGGTCCGTCTCCCCTTGCGAGGGCGACGCGATCTCCTCTCGCTGTGGCCCTGGCCTGCGGGGCTGCAGCCCTTGTGTCCCCTGTGAGGGCCACGCTGGTGTTCCTGGGCCGTGGGCGGGGGCCACGTGCGTCGCCTGCCGCGGGCCGCAACCTTGCAAAGGTCAAAGCCTGTCTGCGGCTGCCCTCCCTGCAGCTCCCGGCCGTCGGCGGCCGGGTCCATTTGGCAGAGATCGCGGGAGGGAACTTCCATGCAGGTGGGAACACACTCCCACGGAGCGGGCCGCCCAGGGAATGCTCGTTCCCTCGCGGGCCGGGGCCCTGGCGCCCAGGGGCCGTGGCCTCGCCGCCACCCTGGGAGAGAACGCGCGCGCGGCTCGGTGGGCTTTGGCGCCGGCGTTAGTTGGGGGCCGGGCCCGTGCAGCCTAGCCGCCCCGGCCCTCCTGGCAGAGTGGAGAGGTGGGGGCACCGTTTGTCCCGTGGCCGCCTGGGAGGGCTCTGCCTCGTCCTCTGCCCCGTAGCCTGCGGGCCAGGGCGGCCAGACTCCCTGTGGGCAGTTTTTGGGTTTTCCTGGGACCCCTGAGGTTCCATCCAGTGCTGGCTTCCACGGTGCACGTGGAATGGGTGGGCAGCGGCGGGAACGGATGCGTGTGGAGGTCGGTGGGCACCGCGGGGCCAGAGAGTGTTTGGGCGGGGGAAAGCCTGGCCGACGTCAGTGGCCCAGAGGCGTCCAGCGCGGCTCCCTGGGGTGCAAGGCCACCGGGCCTGTGCCGTCGCTTGGCGCGACGCCGGGGCCAGGACCTGCGCACCAGGCACGCGTGCCCTTGCAGGGACCACCCAGGCCGCCCGGCTCAGCAGCCCCCTACACCCCCTAGCCCACCCAGCCTGCCAGCACACACGACCCTCCGTGCGCACGAAGAGGCACGCGCTCCTGCTCCCACAGTGCCCTGCGCCCGTGGCTTGTTGCCCGTCCGCAGGCAGCCCCAAGGGGCCGAGGGACAGGACAGGCAGACAGACGCAAGGCGTAGTCTCGGACTCGTTCTGCCCGGCGTGGCGAGCGGAGCCCCTGGGTAGCTTGGTCACGCCCGCGGGCGATTGCTCCCCCTTTCTCAGGTGCAGTGGCCACGCCAGGCTCGCGGTCGGCCGAGAGAAGAAGGCCTCCCTGGCCCCCGAGTGCCTGTGGTGTGCGGCACGGCCGGAAGAAGCGTGGCCCGGAACGGGCACCTTGCTGACGCGAGCGTCCGGACGGTAAGCCTTCCCTGGGTGTCAGCGAGTGCCCCTGGCTTTAGGCTTTCCCGGGGCTGCCCGAGAGGCCGCCAGTGCAGGCGGCCCGCTGGGCGTGTGGGGTTTTGCTCCCAGAGGGGCCTGTCCGTTCCTCTGGCTCAGTGGCGCGGCTCTGCACGGCCCGGGCACCGGGAGGACCCTGAGTCCCTCGGCTTGCCCCGCTGAGCCACCCGGCCCGCCTGGGTCAGCCGGCCAGGCGGCCCTGAATGTGCTCGGATCGATGATGACTCCCTCAACAGCATTCCTTGGAAAAGCTGAACAAAATGAGTGAGAACTCCCTCCCGTCGTTCTCATCGAAACTGAGGTCCAGCACGTTGTCCGCCCCAGGGAAGGTAAGCGTCAGGGACAGCAGGCTTCCCATTGGCCACACTGCTTCAAGCACCAGCACCCACGGCCTGCGCCTGGGAGAGGCTCGCGGGGTGTGTCCGGGTCAGGGAGCCGTTTCCCCGCCTTAGCAGGCTTTCCACGGCTCGCAGGGCCTGAGGGCAATGAGCGGCATCGGAGGTCGAGTGGGGCAGCTGGTGCCCGAGGCCTAGGACTTCAAAGGCGTGTCCGTGGCACGGGCCCTGGGCGCCGCGGGCAGGGCCCTGGCTGGCAGGGCCTGCGGGCGGTGGCTGGCGACTGGGGTCGAGTGGGGCAGCCGGTCCCCCAAGGCCTAGGGCTTCAACGGCGTGTCTTGTGGCACCGGCCCTTGGGAGTCGAGGGCTGGGGCCTGCGAGGGCCCGGACGGCTGTGCGGGCCTAAGCGCGCGGCGGTGTGTGTTGAGGGGCCGAGCGTGGCAAGCCTGCAGGCCATGGGTTGCCTGTCAACCCCAGTCTGAACCAGCGGCGATACCTGGGCGAGCCCTTTTTCTCCCTCTCGTACATGGAGTAGCTTACGTCTCCGTTGTTTGGACATTTCTTTAGACCCTCTTGTTGTTGGTTACTTCTTGGGAATCTCTTTCAGTTTTCTTCACAGTGTGTCTATGACTACACTTCTTAACGCCTCCGTTTCCAGTCATGTCTTTGTTCTGCCCTTAGCCTGGGTACTAATGGTAGGGAAAGCAGAGTCCCACATTCTTGGTGATTCTATCTGCCTTCTCTTCCCTAGTGTCACATTTCGTTCCCAGTTCCTTCCTGGTTTCCTGATTGATATCTGGCTTTTGATGTGGATGGCAAACCGTGGCTCAATGTCCCGGCTTCAGTGTGCATGATTTTTGTACTGTAGTCCTTCTGCTGTGTGCTCTCCTTTCCCTTTGTGCCCTAAAGATCTGCATTCATTGGTGGTGTTCTTCATGAGTGTAAGTGTGGCATTGGATGAAGACCTATCTCTGGTCAGTCCTGCCTTTGTGACAATGTCTCCTTTGTTATAATGCTGCTGACATGACACTGTTACTCTGGGAGTTTCTGTTGAACTTGGGCACAGGTGTCTCCAATACTTTTAGGTGGAGTGGGCACTTTTCTGCAGGAACCTACCAGCACACTGGGGGCTTATGTTCTGTGATGCTAGGCGCAATGCCCCTGCTGGATGGGAATCTTCGGAGAGGTCCCCCCACCTGTGAGGAAGACATGTTATCTTCCAGCAAGTGCAGTGTACCTCTCACCTGCGGGGCTGCAGCACTTGAGCTTCGTGAGGGCCATTCCACTGTTCCTGGTCGTAGGCAGAGGGCGCACATCTTATGCCATAGCCTGGGTCCTTTCAAAGACCAATGCATTTGGTGGTTTTCCTCACTGAAGAATTGTGCCCCCAATGTGTGGGTCTGTTTTTTGGAAGTGCTGAAGAGACTATCCATGTAGGCTTGATCAGGCTGCTCTGGACCAGGCAGCCAATAGATTTCTCGTTTCTTCACAGCTCTAGGCCCTGAAGTCCACTGGCCTTGGCCATGCCGGTTCTCTGGCTGGGATTGCACCCTGGTTTCATTGGGGTTGTATACTGACATTTGGTGGGGAAGGCATGTGCTTCATTGCTGCAGAGGGTGTTTTGTCAAAATGGATAAGTATGGGCACCTGGCCTATAATCCTTTGGCCGCCTCACATGGCTATGCCTAGGCTTCTGCCTAGTTGCCCACACTGGAGGTTTGCCAGCCTTACTTTGGGATGTTTCGGTTTTCCACTGACTGCTGAGGTTCATTCAAGTGTGCTTCCAGTGTGATGGCTTGCTGGCCTCCACAGTCCACGTTGTCATGGTTACCAGTGGCAGGAGAGGAGGGGTGTAGATACTGGTGTGCTATGCTTGGCAACAGTGCTTTAAGAGAGGGTATCACTGGCCAGTTTCAGCCACCCCTAGAGATCAAAGGTGAACTCTGATTTGCAAGGAAATATGTCTTGTGCTGTTTTGTGGCAGGACATCAAGTTATGGATTTGCACACCGAGTAAGCTCTTGCATGCATGGAGACCTCCCTAGATGAGCAAAAACACCCTCTCTCAACCACACCACTGAACAGACTCAGACACAACCCGTACACTCACACACACAAACACGCACACACCCAAACTCACAGACAGGCACATGCACCTGCTCACATAATCCCCTGTATACGTGGCATCTTGCCCATCTGAAGGCAGCCGAAAGGGACAGAGGGACAGGACAGGCAGACGCAAGGTGTAGTCACAAATTCGTTCTTCCCGGTGTGGCAAGCTGAGCACCTGGGTATGTTTCTCACATGTGAATGCGATTTCTCCACCCTTCTCAGGTGCCTTCTCAGGTGCCTTCTCAGGTCTTCAGGTTGCATATGTATGGAGCAGAGGTCCCTGACTTGTGTGTGCTCCTGGCATCTGTGTTCCCACAGAATGGTGGTCAGTGGTGGTGTTCTTCATGCCTGAAACTGGGGCTAGCTGAAAACGTATATCTGGCTGGTTTTGCTCCAGGTGTCTCAGTCAAACTTTACTTTGGAGATCTTTTCTCCTCACGCAGGGATCTGGCGAGGTGCAAGTGTTACTCTGGGACAGTCCGTTGGACTCAGACACAGGTGTGTCACATCTTGTTGGGTGGGGTGGAGACGTCTCTCCTGGGAGCCTACCAGCAGGACGGGTACCTGAGTGATCTCCTGAGAGGTTCAGTGCCCCAGCCGTACCAGGAACTTAGAGAAGGTCTGCATTTCCTTGTGAAGGAGATGTATTCTCCTATCGTTGTGCCTCGCCTGTGGGGCTGCAGCCCTTGAGCTCTGTGTGGGCCATGCTGATGTTACTTATTGGCAGGACAGAGCCCACATGGCATGCCACAGGCTGGATCCCTGCAAAGGCCAAAGTGTTGGTGGCTGTCTTAGCTGAAGGATCCTGCCCCCAATGTAGGAGTCAATTTTGAGGAGAGTGCTAGCGGGACCTGTGGTGTAGGCATGAGCAGCCTCCTGTGGACCAAGAAGCTAAGGTTTTGCATGTTTCCTTCCAGCTTGGGGCTCCCAAACCTGCTTCCTGTGGCCATGTCAGTTCCCTGTGTGGAATGAGCCCTGGGTTCAGTCGAGTTTTACACTGGCTTTTGGTTGGGCAAGTGTAGTGTTTTGTTTTGTTTTTTTTTCTCACAGAAGGTATTTTGGAAGCCTGCACATTTTCTGAAAGAGGTTCCTGAAGGAGTTAGCCATCTTGATGGTTACAGGGATATGGGATTTATATTACAGGGCTATTGTTGGTGGTGATTCAATTAGACTTCGGCATATATGGAGACTGCTAGACACATCTGGGTAAGATATACCTATATTGCTCCTCTATTAGGAATGTTGTGTGAATTGCCTCTGTCCCAGGCATTCCATGGCTGGATGCCTGTAATAGACATGGATCTCTAGTGTGTGTTCAGTGAAAATAATGCAGGCTGCCTGTTATCTTGGGGTGTACAGTGTTTCACAGTGGGTATATGCACCAGGATGTGATCATCTTCATGGTTCCCAGTTGTGGTTTGAGTAGTGTGTTGATTCTGTGGACATATGTCTTTTCCTCCACTCTTCCCCTCTCCCCCCACATGCCTACCATTGACATGGACTTAAAAGTGTTTTGATGAGACAATTGTTTAGTTTGTGTTGCCAGTCCCTATCCAGTTCCCTTAAAGTAGGGATTTTCCACTGGAAGGCAGTGGGGAAGTGGAAATTAGGGAGTTCAGTGCCATGAGAAAGGCTCTTAAAATGGTGGCATGAGAAATTTCAGATTGGGGGAAAGAGCTGACTGGTTTTATGCCCCGAAGCTATTTAAATGTTTCCTGTTTGGTTATGCAAGTTGCTAGGTACTTCCTTGGAGGGGAGTTGCTTTTGGGTAGAGGGGCTCTGGTCTGGGGAACATCCCATGGGAGGACAAGGTAGACATGGTCCACATTGGGCCTTGGGTATTGGGTTCGGGAGCCGATATGTGGTGTGTGAGGATAGGAATAGATTCTATGCACAGCACTTTTGCCCGGGATTGGTGCATCAGCCCAAACCCATGCCTGGATACATCCATGTTTGGACATGTGCCCCACATGCATGGAAGGAGCCCACGAATCATAGGGAAAGATAGAGAGAGTGGTCCCAGTGGGTGTCACTCCCCTGGATGCCTATGGACCTGTGTGACTTTCTGAAGCTTGTGTTGTCTCTTCTCATCACTTCCCAGGTGGAATAAGCAGGATGCAGATATCAGGGATAGTCAGCTAGGCCTATACTGTGTAAAATGTGATGCCAGCCAGCCATGACTCCCCAGTAGGCACAGAGCATGTTTTGTGTGGTCATGTGGGTACAGTCATCGTGGTGTTAAGCAGTGCTTCTCTGCCAAATCCTACTGGTTTTCTTTCCAGGGCACACCAAGCTGCCTACCCATTCCTGGGCCTGACTCCTCTTATTCCCCGGGGGCTTGGCCCTGGGGTTCCCCCAAGGGCCAACATGTTTGAGCTCCTCAGCTGTCCTTGGGTGGAGTCCAGTAATGTTAAATGTTCAATGCCCTTAAATGTGCTTGGATTGATGATGATATGCATCCTTTGGACATTTGAACAAAATAAGTGAGGAATCCTTACCATCACCCTCATTGAAACTGATGTCTAGCATGTGAGTCTGACAGTGAACACACAGGAGGGACACATGCCGTTCATTAGCTTTGGTGGCAGCTGCGAGTGTAGTGGCTCCCTTTAGGCAGGAAAGGCTCACTGGCAGGGGGAGACCCTGCTCCCATCTGTAAGGGATTATCTGGAGGAACCAGGGCCATCAGAGTGCACACATCTGGCACCCCTTAGAGGAGCTGGTGAGGGTACATATGACAGTTCAGCTTACCCACTAGCCCGCATTTGGGCTGCCTTTAAGCCATTGAGGGCCTATCCCCACCGCTTTATTTCCTTGTCCTTTTAAGGGCTCGGAAGGTTTATATAGATAAGAGAAGGGTATGAGGCCAATCCCAGACAACTCCCCCTTCACAGCTTCTCCCTGAGATTAGGACAGGTAGCTTCTTGTGTCAGTTGGGCAGACTCAGGGAGCTTTGGGTCTTGGGAGGTTGACACCAACTAAGCTGACTGAACCTTTTGGGAGAGAGGGTCCTATAGGAGGTGGCCATGATCATGGTTACAGGGACATGGGAGTGACATCATGAGGCTATGGCCAGGGGTGATGTTATCAGTCTGAGGCAGAGATGGATATGGCTAGACACTTCTCAGGAAGGTTTCTGTATGGCTCCTCAGGGAAGGATGGGTGGGTGATTCTTCCCAGATTTTCCCTGATGGGAGGCCCATAATAGATAAGGATCCCTGATGTAGGTTCAATGACGATCACGCAGGATGCTTATTATCTTGGGGTGTGAATTGTTTCATTGTGGGTGTAGATGACACCAACAGGTGGTTGCTTTCATGGTGCCTGGCTGTGATCCAACAGGCAGGTTGATTCTGTGAACAAATGTCCTTTCCCTCCCCACCACCTGCCTCCCATTGGTGTGGGGCTGAAGGTGTTTTGGGGAGAGTTGGGTTTCGTTTGTGTAGCCATCCCAATCCACTTCCCTAAGGGAAGGGATTTTCTGCTGGAAGGCAGTGGGCACCACCTCATGGAAAGCAGGGAAACCATTGCCATGAGAATGGCTCATGGAATAGGGGCATGAGAGACCTAATCCTATTTGATCATGGTGAATAATTCCACTTGATCATGGTGAATAATTCTTTTAATGTACTGTTGAATTTTTTTTTGCTGGTATCTTGTTGAGAATTTTTGCATCCATGTTCATCAGGGATATTAGCCCATAATTCTCCTTTTATGTGGAGTCACTTTCTGGTTTTGGAATCGAGTTAATGTTGACTTAATAGAATGAGTTTGGAAGCTTTCCCCCCATTTTTTTTGGAACAGTTTGAGAAGAGTACATATTAACTCTTCTTTAAATGGTTGGTAGAATTCCTCTGGGAAGCCATCTGGCCCTGGACTTCTGTTTGTTGGGAGATTTTTGATAACTGATTCCATTTATTTGCTGGTTATGGGACTGTTCAAATTATATATTTCTTCCTGTTTGAGTTTTGGTAGTGTGTGAGTGTCTAGGAATTTTTCCCTTTCTTCCAGATTGTCCAGTTAATTGGCATATAATTTTTTCATGGTATTCTCTTATAACTGTATTTCTGTGTGTTGGTTGTGATCTCTCTTTCCTTCGTGATTTTATCTATTTGGGTCCTCTCTTTTCTTTATGATAATTCTGGCTAAGGGCTTATAAATTTTATTCTTTCAAAAAACCAGCTTTTACTTTCATTGATCGATTCTACTGTTTTTTCTTTCTATATCATTTATTTCTGATCTAATCTTTATTATTTCCTTCTGCTGGCTTTGGACTTTATTTGCTGCTCCTTTCCTCGCTCCTTTAGGCATAATGTTAAGTTGTATATTTGGGATCTTTCTTGCTTCTTGAGATAGGCCTGATTGCAATGTACTTTCTTCTTAAGACTGACTTTGATACATCACAAAGGGTTTGGACTGTCGTGTTTTCATTTTCATTTGCTTTCCATGTATTTTTTATTTATTCTTTAATTTCTTAGTTAACCCATTCATTTTTAGTATGATGCTCTTTAACCTCCATATATTTGAGGGCTCTCCAAATTTTTTCTTGTGAATGATTTCAACTTTCATAGTGTTGTGATCTGAAAATATGTATGACGTGATCTTGATCTTTTCGTACCTGTTGAGGGCTGATTTGTGACCCAGTATGTGATCTATTCTTGAGAATGTTCCATGTGTACTCCAGAAGAATATGTATTCAAGGGATGCCTGGGTGGCTCAGTCAGTTGGGTATCTGAATTAAGCTCAGGTCATGGTCTCACAGTTTGTGAATTCAATCCCTGTATCAGGCTCTGTTCTGACAGGTCAGAACCTAGAGCCTGCTTCAGTTTCTGTGTTTCCCCCTCTCTCTGCCCCTCCCATACTCATGCTCTGTCTCTCTGTCTCTCAATAATAAATAAATGTTAATTTAAAAAAAAAAAAGAAGAATGTGTATTCTGCTTTAGGATGAAATTTCTGAATGTATCTGTTAAGACCATATTTTCCAGTATGTCATTCAAAGCCATTGTTTCCTTCTTTATTTTCTACTTAGATGATCTGTTCATTGCTATAAGTGAGATATTAATGTATTCTACTATTATGGTATTATTATTATAAATGGGTTTTTTATGTTTATTATTAATCAATTTATATATCTGGGTATTTCAAGTTGGGGGCATAAATATTTACAACTGTGAGATATTGATGGATAGACCCTTTAATTATGGTATAATGCCCTTGTTCATCTCTTGTTACAGTCTTTGTTTTATTTTTTTTATTTTATTTTTTTTCAATATATGGAATTTATTGTCAAATTGGTTTCCATACAACACCCAGTGCTCATCCCAAAAGGTGTCCTCCTCAATACCCATCACCCACCCTCCCCTCCCTCCCACCCCCCCCATCAACCCTCAGTTTGTTCTCAGTTTTTAACAGTCTCTTATGCTTTGGCTCTCTCCCACTCTAACCTCTTTTTTTTTCCTTCCCCTCCCCCATGGGTTTCTGTTAAGTTTCTCAGGATCCACATAAGAGTGAAACCATATGGTATCTGTCTTTCTCTGTATGGTTTATTTCACTTAGCATCACACTCTCCAGTTCCATCCACGTTGCTACAAAAGGTCATATTTCATTCTTTCTCATTGCCACGTAGTACTCCATTGTGTATATAAACCACAATTTCTTTATCCATTCATCAGTTGATGGATATTTAGGCTCTTTCCATAATTTGGCTATTGTTGAGAGTGCTGCGATAAACATTGGGGTACAATTCCTAGCAGTGCTATTGCTGGGTCATAAGGTAGGTGATTTTTAATTTTTTGAGGAACCTCCACACTGTTTTCCAGAGTGGCTGCACCAATTTGCATTCCCACCAACAGTGCAAGAGGGTTCCCGTTTCTTCACATCCTTTCCAGCATCTATAGTCTCCTGATTTGTTCATTTTGGCCACTCTGACTGGCGTGAGGTGATATCTGAGTGTGGTTTTGATTTGTATTTCCCTGATAAGGAGCGACGTTGAACATCTTTTCATGTGCCTGTTGGCCATCCGGATGTCTTCTTTAGAGAAGTGTCTATTCATGTTTTCTGCCCATTTCTTCACTGGGTTATTTGTTTTTCGGGTGTGGAGTTTGCTGAGCTCTTTATAGATTTTGGATACTAGCCCTTTGTCCGATATGTCATTTGCAAATATCTTTTCCCATTCCGTTGGTTGCCTTTTAGTTTTGTTGGTTGTTTCCTTTGCTGTGCAGAAGCTTTTTATCTTCATAAGGTCCCAGTAATTAATTTTTGCTTTTAATTCCCTTGCCTTTGGGGATGTGTCGAGTAAGAGATTGCTACGGCTGAGGTCAGAGAGGTCTTTTCCTGCTTTCTCCTCTAGGGTTTTGATGGTTTCCTGTCTCACATTCAGGTCCTTTATCCATTTTGAGTTTATTTTTGTGAATGGTGTGAGAAAGTGGTCTAGTTTCAACCTTCTGCATGTTGCTGTCCAGTTCTCCCAGCACCATTTGTTAAAGAGACTGTCTTTTTTACAGTCTTTGTTTTAAAGTCTAGTTTGTCTGATATAAGTATGGGTACTATGATTTCTTTTGACATCCATTAGTATGATAGATGGTTCTCCATCCCCTTACTTTCAATCTGCAGATGACTTCAGGTCTAAAATGAGTCTCTTTCAGGTACAATATAGATGGACCTTGGTTTTTTATCCATTCAGAAACTTTATGTCTTTTGACTAGAGCATTTAGTCCATCTACATTCAGAATGGTTATTGAAGGATGAAGCTGGTGCCATTGTGTTGCCCATAAAGTTGGTGTTTCTGGTGCTTTTCTCTTGTTCTTTATTGTCTCTGTTGCCTTGGTCTTTTTTTTTTCTCCACTGAGAATCTTCCTTAAAATTTCTTGCAGGGCTGCTTCAGTGATCACAAACTCCTTTAGTTTTCATTTGTCTGGGAAAGTCTTTACCGCTCCTATTCTGAATGACAGCCTTGCTAGGTAAAAAATACTTGGCTGCATAATTTTTCTATTCAGTACATTGAATATTTCCTGCCACTCCCTTCTGACCTGCGAAGTTTCAGTAGATAGGTCTGCTGGTAACCTTAGGTGTTTACCTTTATAGATTAAGGAACTTTTTGTCCCTAACTGCTCTCAGAATTCTCTTTATCTTTGTATTTTGCAAGTTTCTCTATGATATATCATAGTGTTGACCTGTTTCTGTTAATTTTGATGGGAATTCTCTGTGACTCTTGGACTTGAATGCCTATATCTTTCCTCAGATTAGGGAACTTCTCAGCAATAATTTGTTCAAATAAAACTTCTGCCCCTTTTTCCCACTCTTCTTCTTGTGGGACTCCTATGATATGGATATCATTTCATTTCATGGAATCACCTAATTCTCTAATTCTCCCTTTGTGACCTAATAATTTCCATTCCCTCTTTTTTCAGCTTCATTATTTTCCATAAGTGTATCTTCCATATCACCTATTCTGTCTTTTGCTTCTTAATTCCTCATTGTCGCTTTATTCAGTTTGTTTTGCATCTCAGTTTTAGCAATTTTTATTTCTTCCTGACTAGTTGTTAGGTCTTTGATATCTGTAACAAGTGACTCTTTGGTGCCCTCTATGTTTTTTTCAAGCCAAGCTAGCAGTCTTATGACTGTTGTTCTAAATTTTTGTTCAGATTTGGGGCACCTTGGTGGCTCAGTCGGTTAAGTGTCCAACTTCAGCTCATGTCATGATCTTGTGGTCCATGGGTTCAAGCCCCACGTCAGGCTCTGTGCTGACAACTCAGAGCCTGGAGCCTGCTTTGAATTCTGTGTCTTCCTCTTTCTCTGTCCTTCCCACACTCACACTCTGTCTTTCTCTTTCTCTCTCAAAAATAAACATTAATTGTTTAATAAATAAAATAAATAAATAATTATTCAGATTTATCACTTACATCTGTTTTGAGCAAGTCCCTGGATGTGTTTTTTTCTTGACCTTTATTTTGGGGGAGAATTTCTCTGTCTTGTCATTTTTTTATAAATTTCTGTGTCTGCATGTTTTTAATGCTTGTTATGTTTCCTGCACCTGAGAGCACTGCTATATTAAAAATGGCTTATACACTGTCCAGTGCCTGTCAGTTCAGGAAGTGTTTCTGGTGCATGCTGTGTGCACTCTGCTGATGTGTTTTAGCTGCTCTTCCCGACTGGTCAGTCCTCTGCAGATATCCTCCTTGCTTGCAGTAGTAGGGTTCAACACCCCAATCTGGGACCCAGCAAAGCATGGGACCCAGAAAGACACGGACCCACTCTACCCTCCAGAGGAGATCCCTACAGCACTGTGCTTGGCACTGTTCTGTCTCAGAAAATCCGTTGCATGGCCACACAGGTACCTGGAGCTTATGGTGAAACACAGTAAAAAGCTGCAGCCACTTTATCTGCCCTCTGCACACACCTGTGTACCCTGTGATTGAATGGTCACTTAAAGGCACCAGCCAAGTCTTTTGTCCTTGGAGAGGCATTATACCCTCTTTCAAATGCTCTCCAAGAAGGGTAACTTTCTCCCCCAGTTCAACCAAAGGGATCCCCACACCACACTGTCTGATATCCACTCCTGGGCTTCCCCTTTTTTCTCCCTAGGAAAACCACAACCAGCCTGGATACACTCCAGCAAATGGTGCAGACTTTGAAGAACTCAGAAATTGAGTTCCACTGTTTATAAAAGCTTGTAATAGTCAGTTTTTCACTATTCCCCCATCAATGGTTTTGAGGGAGTGCTTTTCTTGTGAAAACTCAATGCATTGCTCTCTCTCACTCTGTTTCCTTCTCTTCTCTGCAAAAATGGCTCCTACCCTTCTACAGCACCACACCTTTTCTCTTCCCCAATTCCCTTCTCTGCACCATATACCTGCCACATTGTCTCCCTAAAATTGTGCAGAATGTTCTCTTAATCCTCAAATCAATTTTTTAGGTGTCCAATATGATTTGATGTTGATCTAGCTCTGTTCAAGTGATGAGACTAGATTTGGGTCCCCCTACTACACCACCACCTTCTGCACTGTGATTTTATAAGTTTTTTTAAAAAAATTTTTAGAACGTTTATTTACTTTTGAGACAGAGAGAGAGAGGGAATGAGAGAGAGAATGAGTGGGTGACAGGCAGAGAGAGAGGGAGACACAGAATATGAAGCAGACTCCAGGCTCTGAGCTGACAGGACACAGCCTGACATGGGGCTTGAACCCACAAACTGTGAGATCATGACCTGAGCCGAACTCGGATACTTAACCAACTGAACCACCCAGATACCCCAAGTGTTTTTAGATTATTTTCTTTTTTTGTTCAAGATTGAATAAAATCTATTGATTCATACTAAGTTCACTTAATATATTCCTCTTATGTCAAGACTAATAATGAGACTATCCTATGAGATTTTTATATCATTTTCATTTATAAAGTTTCTCTCTCTCTTTTTTAAGATTCTTATTACTTATATGACATTGGCTTAATTTTATTTTGTTCCACCTATTTTTTAGTTATAATATGAACATGTTTATCATCACTAATTTTAAATACTTGTTAGACAACTAAATCCTTGTTTTAATCTTTTATTGGTATATGTTTATTTTATGTTCTCATTCTATTTATACTGTGAAGCATTAATAATCTGGTCAGCCATTCATGCTGTCTTTTTTTATTTCCAGATTTTTTTTTTCTCTTTTCTTCTTAATATAGTATTTAAAACTATCCAAGCAAATTAATTAATAAAGTTAAATTTAAATTTAGGTAAACAGTGAATCTTACCATCTTTTGCTTGGTTGAAAAATAGTCATTATTCTCATATATATACATATATATATGTATGTATGTATATATATGTATATATATACACTTTATTACTATATAGTTCAAGGTGGACAGAGATGGGTTTCATATAAAATATGACATGAAGAAGCACTTCAGGCATAGTTAGGCCAAAACATCCTCAAGGGCCAGTGGGAATTCTCACATCGGTAAGCATTTTGTCCTGAAGATACTGGAATACCTCTCAGGGTATTGTAACACTTCAGTGACAATGAGCCTCTGGTTATTCTACTCAGAAATGTGGTCACCAGTGATTCTGGTCTCCATGATTAATTTAGTGTTGATCAATGTCTCTTAGTATAACAGAATCCTGAATTCTTAGTGTATGCCATGTATCTCATTATAATGGTCCCTTTTATAAGTGTGCCTGGATAAATGATGACTCCACAAATGGATTTTGTTGGAATATGAACAAAGTGAGTAACAAAAATTAATTTTATGAGCTGAGGTCTAGTCCATGAATCATGCTGAGTAAAAATGTGGAAAGGAATTCAGTTTGGTCAGCAAATGTTATTTTAAAAAATGCTACGGTATTGTAAAACAAACATGCTGGCATATTCTAGAGGAAATGCGTTGTAAAAAGATGTATATAACCAACTGTGGGATGATATAACTACTCTTTGTGTACTTGACTGCCAGTGTTTACACATGTGTCATAAGTAGACCCTGGGGAACCACCACATAAATAATGAGTCCCATGAGAAATGTTTGTGACTACACTTAAGTTATTCACATGTTTGAGCTGCTGGAAACTTCTGAGTGATGATGGGTGTCTTTAGTGAGCTTAGATTGTCAAAATCCAAAGATATTATGAAATTTTACTTATCATTTTCTATTAAGTAAAACAATGTGTGTTTCAAGAGTAGGCACTCTATGTTGAATCCTCATAGTATATTTTAATTTCCTTGTCAACCCACATACTAGGATTGGAACAGTTGATTACATATTGTTTTCTTTGTTTTTTTCTATGATCTAAGCAAGAAATTTCATATACTTTTGAGTGATGGCTTCAACTACATGGTAGATTAAACATTTTTATATATGAGACAGTTATATTTTAAATTCTTGTATTCTTACATGAATTACATTATCCTCTTTCATTTATCATAAATGGGTTTCTAATGTGTGTAGACAAACACCATAGTTATAATAAATCATTTCTCAGTGAATTTACTGGGGAAATTTTTAGGCAAATATCTTAGAAAAAATTATTTCTGTACTGTTGAGATCAAAATTGTGAGCATAACAGTTGTCATCAGATGACCCAATGAATATCCATGAAGAATTCTTATAATTTTTTATAACTAAATATTCCATTAGGAAAATTTTGTTTTGCAACTTCTCTAACTTCCTATATACTTTGTAGATAGAGTGTAGTATCAGAATTCCATGGAATCTCATCACTGCACCAATGAAGTGCTGATTTGAAGTGATCCCTTATCTGGGAAGGGAAAAAACAATATACTCCTAATTTTAACACCAAACTTGTAGCAAATTTATGTATCTCTGTTGTCTTATTATTTTTTAAGTAATCCAAATTTAATTCGATTAGTGTATAGTTGGTTAATACAAACTATTATTAGCATTAATAATTGTGGGAATATGTGAAGTTTCAGTCTCCTTTATTTTTCAGATTTTACTCTTTCTTCTACTTTGAATAACCAGAAATATCCTATAGTAATAATAAATTAGTGTATTTTTACAGAAAGGTACATAGTGAGTACTCCTGACTAATGCAACTTTGACAAATGGTCATATATGCCATTCATCTTTCCACATTTATACTTTTTAACCAAAGGTAGGTGTGGGCCAAAAACTAGGTTTCATATATATGAGTTTATTCCTTCTCCTTGATGTATGACATGAGAGAAACTGTTGGGAATAATTCTGCCTCCCATCCTCAAGGGCCAGTGGGAATTCTAACATCAGTTATCATTTTGTCCTGAAAGTGCTGACATTTCTCTTAGGGAATCATAATACTTCAGTAACACTCCAATAATACTGGCTACTCTGGTCAGCCATGGGGCTGGGTAAGCATTTCTCAGGGTGATAGAATCCTGAGTTCTTGAGTGTCTGTCACATATCCATTCTAAAGATCTATTTTATAAATATGCCCATATCAATAAAGACTTCAAAAAAAAGTGGATCTTATATAAATCTGAAGAAAATGAATAACAAGTCACTTCTATGAGCTGAGCTCCAGAATAGGGACCATGCAAGGCTAAAACTGTGTAAAGAATTCAGTTGGTCAGGTAGTAGTACCAACAGGGTACTTGAAAGCTAACCTGACTACATATTAAGCAAAGTTAATTGCAGCTAATTATAGTTGTCTATAAATATCTAATTGTTGGGTAAAATGATAAAATTCTATTTGTTTCACAGGTAGCATCCATATACTCATACTAAACAGACCATGTAAAACAAGCACATGAGTAATTATCTCAGTAGAAAATGGTTGTGCCTATGTAGGACATTCATGCTATTTACTTAGATGCTACAATATGCTTAATAAGAAGCAGTCTATTGATGTCAATTAGATAGCTTATTTGAAGAACTTATGACTCTTATTTGGCATTTATCTCTTAAATAAAATAAACAATTGGTAATTTTAAAGTTGGTTTTATTCCTGTGAATGTTTTAGAGTGTTTTAATTTGATTGTTGCAGTCACAGGAAGTGGAATAGTTGTTTTTTGCTATCAGCCAGGAGGCAATTTTCTAGACATTAGAGTAAAGCATTCAGGTAGATGCTACATAAAACATTTTAAAATCATGAAATAATTAATTTCCACTTCTTGGTATTCAAGGTAGATTTCATTTGCTAATATTTCCCCAGCCAATTTTATATGTATTTAAATGTGGATTATAGATCCACAGCTAATATCATCCTCAAAGGGAAAAAACTGAGAGCTTTTCCCCTAAGGTCAAGAACACAATAGGGATGTCCACTCTCACCACTGTGGTTCAAGATAGTACTGGAAGCCCTAGTCTCATCAATCAGACAACAAAAAGAAATAAAAGGCTTCCAAATTGGCAAAGAAGAAGTCAAACTTTCACTCTTCATAGTTGACATGACATTCTATGTGGAAGACCCAAAAGACTCCAAAAAACTGCTAGAACTGATACACGAATTCAATGAAGTCACAGGATATAAATCCATATACAGAAATCCATTGCATTTCTACACACCAATAATGAAGCCGCATAAAGAGCAATCAAGGAATTGATCCCATTTACAATTGCACCAAAAGCCATAAAATATCTAGGAATAAACCAAACAAAGAGGTAAAGGATATATATGCTGAAAACTATAGAAAGCTTATGAAAGGATTGAAGAAGACACAAAGAAATGGAAACACATTCTTTGCTCAGGAATGGGAAGAACAAATATTGTTAAAATATCTATACTACCCAAAGCAATCTACACATTTAATGCAATCCCTGCTAAAATAACATCAGCATTCTTCACAGCTGGAACAAACAATTCTAAAATTTGTATGGAACCAGAAAGGACCCCAAAGAGCCAAAGTAATGTTGAAAAAGAAAACCAAAGCTGGAGGCATCACAATATGGAGGCAAACCATAAGCTGTAATCATCAGGACAGTATGGTACTGGAACAAAGACAGACATAGATCAAAGGAACAGAATAGAGAACCTACAAATGGACTCACAAATGTATGGCCAACTTCAACAAAGCAGGAAAGAATATCCAGTGGAAAAAAGTCTCTTCAACGAATGGTGCTGGGAAAACTGGGCAGATACATGCAGAAGAAACTGGACCACTTTCTTACACATACACAAAAATAAGCTCAAAATGGATGAAAGACCTAAATGTAAGGTAGGAAACCATCAAAATCCTAGAGGAGAAAACTGGCAGAAACCTCTTTGACCTCAGCCACAGCAACATCTTACTAGCCATATCTTCAGAGGCAAGGAAAACAAAACCAAAAATCAACAATGGGACCTCATAAAGATAAAAGCTTCTGCACTACAAAGCAGTCAACAAAACTAAAAGCCAAGTGATGGAATGGGAGAAGATATTTACAAATGACCTATCAGATAAGTGGTTAGTATCCAAAATCTGTAAAGAGCTTATCACACTCATCAGCCTCCAAACCCCCAAATAATCCAGTGAAGAAATGGGCAGAAGACATGAATAGACACTTTTCCAAAGAAGACATCCAGATGGCTAACAGACACGTGGAAAGGTGCTCAACATCACTCATCATCAGGGAAATACAAATCAAAACCAAAATGAGATAGCACCTCACACCTGTCAGAATGGCTAAAACAAACTTAGGAAATAGCAGATGATAGCAAGGAGTCAGAGAAAAGGGAAAACTTTTGCACTGTTGGTGAGAATGCAAACTGGCGCAGCCACTCTGGAAAATAGTATGGAGGTTCTTTTAAAAATTAAAAATACGGGGCGCCTGGGTGGCGCAGTCGGTTAAGCGTCCGACTTCAGCCAGGTCACGATCTCGCGGTCCGTGAGTTCGAGCCCCGCGTCAGGCTCTGGGCTGATGGCTCAGAGCCTGGAGCCTGTTTCCGATTCTGTGTCTCCCTCTCTCTCTGCTCCTCCCCCGTTCATGCTCTGTCTCTCTCTGTCCCAAAAATAAATAAACTTTGAAAAAAAAAATTAAAAATAGAACTACCCCAGAGCACCTGGGTGGCTCAGGACTCTTGGTTTCAGCTCAGGTCATCATCCCACAGTTCATAATATCAAGCCCTATATCAGGATCTATACAGACAACATGGAGCCTGCTTGGAATTCTCTCTTTCCCTCTCTCTCTGCTTCTCCCCCCTCTCAAAATAAATTTTAAAACATTCAAAAAATAGAACTACCCTACAAACTAGCAATTTCAATACCACATATTTATGCCAAGGATACAAAAATGCTGATTTGAAGGGGCCCATACACCCCAATGTTTATAGCAACTCTGTCCACAATAGCCGAATTATGGAAAGAGCTCAAATATCCATAGACTTATGAACATATAAAGGTGTGTGTGTGTGTGTGTGTGTGTGTGTGTAATGGAATATTGCTTAGTGATCAAAAAGAATGAAATCTTGCCATATGAAACATCATGGATGGAACTAGAGTGTATTATGCTAAGTGAAATAAGTCAGAGGTAAATATATGATTTCACTCATATGTGGAAATTAAGAAACACAACAGATGAACATGGGGAAAAGAAGAAAAAATAAGATAAAAACAGAGAGGGAGACAAACCATAAGAAACTCTTGAATACAGAGAACAAACGTAGAGTTGCTGGAGAGGGTTGGGTGGTGGAATGGGCTAAATGGATGATGAGCATTAAGAAAGGCACTTGGGATAAGCACTGGGTGTTATATGCAAGTGATGAATCACTGAATTCTACTCCTGAAACCAATACTACATTATATGTTAACTAACCTGAATTTAAATTTTAAAAATAAAGATGGATTATAGTTATAATGAATGATCCTAAGGGGAATAATTGGCGAAACATTGACCTCAGTATCTTCTAAATAAAAGATGACTTCTGCTTCAGGAGTGACTATAATTTTCTTGTAATGTAGGTTGTCACATGCATATCTATGGTTAATTCCTTGTAACCTGTTAATAGTAAACTTTCAATTAGGAAGTTTTTATTTTCAACTTCCATAATTTACTCCAAGCATAATAGGTTGGAAATTACATTGGAATTGCTTGAAATTGTTCCTGCCACACCATTTGAATTGCTGATGTTGTTACTTGTACAAATTTCCTCTTCTGGAAATGTTCAGAACACTGATTTCCAGGGTTAACATTGCAATTTTTAATAAATTTATTTTTCATGAGTCATTTTTATTTTTAACTTTTGATTTAAATCTAGGTTAGTTAACATATAGTGTAATATTAGTTTCAGGTGTACAATATAGTGATTCAACACTTCTACACAACACCCTGTGCTCATTGCAGCAAGTGCACTCCTTTAAAAACACTTTTTAACTAATCAATAATGTAATTGGTTTTGCAAAAACTCTATGAATCCAACAAATGTGAGGTTTAATAACTTGCTGAGTCATCTGAGGCTTCTGTCTCATTTCTAATAATATCAGAAAAAGCCTAGTAGAGTAATCAATTAGTATATTTTACATGCAGGTACATGATGAACTATCCAGTCTTTTCCACGGTTGACAAATAGACATGTATACTTCTAATATTTCCATATTTTTACCCTATTTCCACAGGCTAATGTGAACCAAAACCTTGGTTTCATATGAATAAAAAGTATCTCCTTCCTCTTGAGATGTGACAAGGAACAAAGTATTGGGAATAATTCTACCATCTCATCCTCAAGAACCAGTAGGAATTCTACCACCAGTAAGCATTTTGTCCTGAAGATATTGACACTTCTCTCAATACACTGTAGCACTCCTATTACATTATGACTCTGCCTGTGCTTGTCAGCCATGAAGCCAGATCATTAACTGTGATGACTGGTCTCCATGATTAAATACTATGGTTTAGTGTGTCTCGGGGTGAAATAATCTGGGGTACTCAATGTCTGTCATATATGTCAGGATCAAGATTTTTTTTAAGTGTGCCTGGAACAATGATTCTAATTGGAATCTGAACAAAATGAGTGAGAAAGTCACTTCTGTGAACTGAAGTCCAGCACAAGACACGATACTAGGCAAAAATGTGGAAGGGGTTCAGTTTGGTCAGCTGGTGTTACTAATAGGCCTATAGTAATTGAATTCTATCCTGATTGCATACATTAAGGATAATGAACTATACAGAGATCTATCAATTTCTGATATAGGAATAACATGACAACTCTTTGAGTGCCTGGCTGGCAGCATCCATATATTCATAGTAACCAGACCCTGGAGAACCAGAATGTGAGGAGAGAGACCAGTGGTTATGCCTACCCTTGAGCCATTCACACATTTTTCTTACATGCCAAAATCTTCAGAGTGAGGAGAAGTTGATTGAGATCAACTAGGTAATTAACGTAAAGGATATGTGTGTTTACTGATTTATGTTTTAAGTAAAAGAAATGTGTAAATTGAAGAGTAGTTTATATTTGTCAAAACTTCTTAAAGCATGTTTTAATCTCCTTGCTGATGAAATCACAAGAATTGCAACACATTTTTCCCTCTGTCACCCTAATAGACATTTGGGCTGTGGACCTAAGTAGATGCTGCACTAAACATTTTTAATTATAAAATGATTACATTTTTAATTCTTGGTGTTTTAGGTAGATTTTACTGCCTAATATTCATATTTTGTTAGTAAGCTTCATAGTTAACATTGAAGGGAACATCCAGTTTTATTATTTATTTATTTTTGTGTTTTTTTGGGTTTTTTTGGTCTCTTTTTTTATTATTATATGAAATTTATTGTCAAATTAGTTTCCATGCAACACCCGGTGCTCATCCCAAAAGATACCCTCTTCAATACCCATCACCTACACTACCCTCCCTCCCACCCCCCCATCAACCCTCAGTTCTCAGTTGTTGTTTTTTTTTAACGTTTATTTATTTTTGAGACAGAGAGAGACAGAGCATGAACGGGGGAGGGGCAGAGAGAGAGGGAGACACAGAATCGGAAGCAGGCTCCAGGCTCTGAGCCATCAGCCCAGAGCCCGACGGGGGGCTCGAACTCACGGACCGCGAGATCGTGACCTGAGCCGAAGTCGGACGCTTAACCGACTGAGCCACCCAGGCGCCCCAGTTCTCAGTTTTTAAGAGTCTCTTATGCTTTGGCTCTCTCTCCCACTCTAACCTCTTTTTTTTTTCTTTTTTTTTCCTTCCCCTCCCCCGTGGTTTTCTGTTAAGTTTCTCAGGATCCACATAAAAGTGAAAACATATGGTATCTGTCTTTCTCTGTATGGCTTATTTCACTTAGCATAACACTCTCCAGTTCCATCCACGTTGCTACAAAGGGCCATATTTCATTCTTTCTCATTGCCACATAGTACTCCATTGTGTATATAAACCACAATTTCTTTATCCATTCATCAGTTGATGGACATTTAGGCTCTTTCCACAATTTGGCTATTGTTGAGAGTGCTGCTATAAACATTGGGGTACAAGTGCCCCTATGCATCAGTACTCCTGTATCCCTTGGGTAAATTCCTAGCAGTGCTATTGCTGGGTCATAGAGTAGGTCTATTTTTAATTTTTTGAGGAATCTCCACACTGTTTTCCAGAGTGGCTGCACCAGTTTGCATTCCTACCAACAGTGCAAGATGGGGGGACATCCTAGTTTTAATGCCTGATGCTGATGGAGGCCATTTGGGGAAACTTTGAGACCAAGGTCTTATGACCTTCAATGCTTCCCTGTTTCAAGTACTGAGCATGAATTTTGTTGTTACATAGATAGTCACGTGACTATAATTTATTTTTTATAATTTGTTATTAATAAATTTCCAATTATGGTGGTTTTGTTTGTCAAAGTTTCTAATTTCCCTGTATATTTTTTATAGATTTAGAGGTGATAGTGGAATTGGATGGAATTCCTATTACTGCTCCAATGAACTACTGATTTTGTTACTTGTTACCAGCTCACTTCTATGGGAATAATCAGAATAGTGCACTCCAGAGGTAACATTGCATGTTTAATAAAATTTATTATTTATTATTATTTACATTCTATGATTTATCTTCAGCAAACAAAATTACAAATGATTTTGAGAATCTGTTAATACAAACAATGTGAGGCCTTTATAACCTTGGTCATCTGAGGATTCTGTGTACTTCCCCCCGCCCCCAGAATTTGTATGCTTCTTCTATTAAATAATATCAGAAGATCTTACTTGAAAGATAGTATTATATATACTTATGTATAGTAAACCTCTTGTGTTGTACATGATACAGATGGATATGTATGCTTCTCATTTTTCCCTAATTTTATTCTATGCTAGCAGATCAACATGGACTAAGAACTCAGTTTCATATAAAATCTTTTATTTCTTCCCCTTGAGACATGAAATGAAAGAAAGTGTTAGGAAAAATTCTGCCTCCCATCCTCAAGCATCAGTGGGAATTTTCTTGCTGGTAAGCATTTTTCCCCGAAGATACTGGCATTCCTCTCAGTGAATTATAACACTCTAATGATAAGAATTTGGCTAAGTTAGTTAGTCATGAGGCTGGGTCCTTGACAGTAGTGGCTAGTCTCCATAATTGAATAGTATGATTCAGAGTGTCCTAGTGAGACAATCCTAATTTCTTAATGTCTGCCTTTTTATATCAGGATCAAAATCCCTTTTGCAAATGTGCTTGGATCAGTGATGACTTCAAAAATGGGTCTCGCTGACATCGTAAGAAAACGAATGACAAAATCACTTCTGTGAGCTGAGGTCCAGCACAGGGACCATAATGCTAGCCAAAAAAAGAAAAATGTGGAGGAGAATTCAATTTGGTCAGGACATAGTACCAAATAAAAAAGACTATAGCATTGGAAAACTAGCATGCTGATGAATGCTAGTGGAAATGAATTGTACAGAGGCAATAAATAACTATTATGGAATGACATGGCAACTCTGAGTGCTTGACTGGTAGCCTTCATAAGCCCACAGTAAATAGACTGTGGAGAACCAGCACATGAGCAGTGAACACTGTGAGAAATAGTTGTGCCTACACATGAGCTATTTACACCATTTCTTTAGTCATAGTCTTTTGTGAGAATCAACATGTTTAGGTCTTATTAGATAGTCAATTAGAAATTATTCATTTTTTGCTAGTCATTTATCTCTTAAATAGAATAATTATGGGAAAATCGAAGAATAGATTATATTTATTGGATGATCTTATATGTTTTAATTTGCCTGCTGCCCAGTTGCAGGGATTAGAACTTTTTTTTTCTTTTTCTTGTCACTCAGGAAGAAATTTTCTAGATATTTCATGATAGATTAAACTAGGTATTTCATTAAACATTTTAACATGAAATTATTAAATTTCTAATTATTGAAGTTTTATGTTGATATAATTGGCTAACGTTTATATTCCATCAATGGGTTTATATGCATAAAGATAAGTTATAATCGTAGTGAGTAATGCTGGGGGTGCTCTGGATCTAATACCTTGAGACTGATGTATTAGAAATTTGACTTTCTCTACCACCTTTTCTGAGGAAAAGCATAATTTTTCTAGTTATGTAGTCAAGGGAATATATGGTTAATTCCTTAACTACCTCTCATCAGTAACCATTCAACTGGGAAGGTTATTTCACAACTTTTTAAATTTCCTCTGTGCTTTTGTAGAATGGAATAATTTTATGAATGTCATAGAATACTCACCATTGTAGCAAAGAAGTGCTGATTTTGTCATTTTTATCTGTTCCTTTTCTCTGGAATGGAACAAACCAATGCACTCCAAGGGTTATAATCAATTTTAAATAAATGTACTTTTATGGCTTTTTAAGTAAAATACTTATCTGTAATTAAGTAGATAATTGGTTTTGTGAAGTAGCTGTTAATCCAATGTGACTTCTTAATTATCAGTGAGCCATCCAATATTTTGTCTCTTTTATTTCCAAGATTTTTATGACTTCTCTTTTTGAATAACAACAGAAACATCCTAGTTAAGTAACATGAGTTCTTTTGATATGAAGGTGTATTATAATCCTTTCTGTGTTATGAATGTTTGACAAAAGGATGTGTATACACATCTTTCCATATTTTTACTCTGTTTCCACAGGTTGACAAGAACACTAGCTGGGTCTCATATGAGTTTATTCCCTTTTCTTGAAAGAATTCCAACAGGAATTCTAACATTAGTATTTTGTCCTGAAAATACTGGCATTCCTCTTAGGACATTCTAACATTCATATGACAGTAAAACTCTGATTGTACTAATCAGTTGTGAGATTGAGTCATTGACTGTGATGACCAGTCTCCATGATTAAATGGTATAGGTGTGTCCCAGGGAGACGGAATCTGGAGTACTCAGTGTCTACCACATATCTTAGGATCAACGTCCCTTTTATAAATGTGGAATCTGAACAAAATGAGTGACAATCACTTCTGTGAGTTGAAGTCTGCTGAAGGATCCTGTAAGGCAAATACATATATTTGTCAGGTAGTAGTACAAGCCAGGTCTGTGGTATTTGAAACCTAAGCTGATTGAGTTGTACGGAGATCTATAAATATCTAATTTAGGAATGACATGGTACTCTGTGAATGCTTGGCTGGCAGCAACCATAGACTGATGATAATCAGACACTGGGGGACCAGCACATGAGTACTGAGACCAATGAGTTATGTTTTTGTCTACCCTTAAGCCATTCACCTGATTTCCTTATATGCTGCAATCTTGTAAGGCATAGTCCATTGAGGTAAATTAGATAGTCAATTCAATAATATTAAGTCATTAGTTACCAATTATTTTTTTAGATAAAGGAAACATAATGGAAGCTGAACAATGGTTTCTATGTATGAGAATGTCTCAGAGAATATCTTAATTTGCTTGTTAATCCAGTCACAAGAATTCATAGTGTTTGATTTCTTGTCACCCAAAGAGAATTTTTCTATACATTTGAGTGATGGAGTCAAGTACATACTGCATTAAATATTTTTAAAATTTTTTAATGTTTATTTATATTTTGAAAGAGAAAGACAGAGTGGAAGCAGGGAATGGGGCAGAAAGAGAGGGAGACACAGAATCTGAAGCAGGATCCAGGCTCCTAGCTGTTAGCATAGAGCCTGACACGGGGCTTAAACTCATGAACCATGAGATTATGACCTGAGCTGAAGTTGGATGCTTAACCAACTGAGCCACCCAGGTGCCCCTGAATTAAATATTTTTAATGGTGAAATTATTGCATTTCAAGTTCTTATAATTTTAATCATTAATATTCATATTACTTTGGTCTGTTCATTTCTGTTTAAAGGGAGATCCTAGTTTTGATGAATGATGCTTAGAATTCTTTGGAGAAACTTTGACTAGGTCTTAGAACAAATAACTTTGTATACTATTCTATTCCATGGAACAAGTATACTTTTTTCTTGTCATGGTCAATGAATGTATGTAATTACTTATAACCTCTTATCAATAAACACTGAATATAAAAGTTTTTCTTTTTCAGCTCCTCTGATTGTCCTTGTGATTTGTAGGTTGGAAGTTAAGATAGTAATTTCATGGAATTCTTGCCATCTCACCAAAGAACAGTTGATTTTGTCACTTTTACCAGCTCTCTTATCTGAGAAGAAATGCAATGATGCACTCTCATGGTAGTTCTGAAAATTTGAGAAATGGTTGTGCCTACACATGAGCCATTTACACATTTGTCTGAGCTGCATAATTTTCTCAGTGATTATTGATTCCTTGAGGGCTGTTAGATGGTCAAAATTAAAAGAGATTATGGATTTTTGCCTTTCTATGTTATGTGATAACAAATATATGAAAATTAAGCAGTAGGTATGCATTTTGTCCCAAGAATACTGATATTCTTTTAAGGAACTATAATGATCCAAATGACAGTGAGATTCTGTCTATGCTAGCCAGCTATTGATTGTGTTTGCTGGTCTCTCTGACTTCAAAACATGATCACAGTGTCCAGTGATGTCAGAATCCTTAGTGTTTAGTTTCTGTCACCTATTTCATGCTCATAGTCATGGTTATAAACATGCCTGGATAAATGATAGCATCAGTAATTTATCTGTTGGAATATATGGGAAACATGAGTGACAGAAGCACTTTTCTGAAACTGAGTTCAAGACATATAAATGCTATATAACGAAGTTAGTGTTAACCTGAAATTATGATAATTTAAAATATACTTTATAAAGAGTAGGATGAGTCCTCAATAATAACTCAAAAATATTAAAAGAAGTACAAAGAATTTAAACAGTGTAATGGGAAAATACTTAAATCAAAAGAAAGTAGCTAAGAATGAACATAGGGACCAAAAAGATGTAAGACATCAAAAAAAGAAAAATGGCAAACATAAATCCCACCCTATGACTATTATATTAAATTTAAAAGACAGAAACTGAAATATTCCATCAAAAATTAAATAGCTATATATTATTTATGAAAGATACAATTTAGAATGAAATACAAAAACAGTTTGAAACTAAAATGATGGATAAAGCTGTATTACGCAAGGAATACCCAAAAAGGAACTGGAATGGCTATTCTGACATCAGAGAAAACAGACATTAATGTAAACTATTATTAGAAATGAAAAAGAATATTATATAGTGATAGATGGTTTAATTAATCAGATAGATGATAGATTGGTAGATGATAGATAGATAGATAGATAGATATAAAACATAATTAGCTAACCACAGTGCCTCAAATAACAAAAGAAAAACAGACATGGTTGAAGGGATAAGTAGATAGTTCAGTAATAATAACTGGACACTTTAGTACCTTCTTCTTAATAATTGACAGACCAATTAGAGAATCAGTGTGGTTATAGCATACTTGAGCAATCTTACCAATAAATTTGATCTGATACACACACACACACACACACACACACACACACACACACACTCAGCAACAGCAGAAAACAAACTATTTTCAAAAACATCTGGAGTATTCTCCAGCATAGACCATATGCTACATCATACAACTAGACTCAATGAATTTAAAAATATTAAAATCATGTAAAGTATGGTCTATAGCCATAGGGGAATTAAATTAGAAATCAAAACAAATAAATCTGGGAAATCACCAAATATTTGAAAATTAACATACTTCAAAGAACCAATTGGTCAAAGATAAAATCATGAAAAAAAAACCTAGAAAACATTTTGAATTGAATGGGATACATAAAAAGAGATGCTTAGAAGAAAATTAGTTTTAAAAAAATTTTTAAGGGGTGCCTGGGTGGCTCAGTCAGTTGGGTTTCGGACTTTGGCTCAGGTCATGATCTCATGGTTCATGAGTTCGAGCCCCACGTTGGGCTCTGTGCTGACATCTCAGAGCCTGGAGCCTGTTTTGGATTATGTGTCTCCCTGTCTCTCTGTCAAAAATAACCCTCCCCTGCTCACACTCTGTGCCTCTCTCTCTGTCAAAAATAAACATTAAAAATTGTTTTAAGTTTATTTATTTTGAGAGAGACAGCACGAGCAAGTGAGGGGAAGAGAGAGGAAGAGAAAGATAATCTGAAGGAAGCTTTGTGCCATCAGTGCAGAGCCTGGTGCAGAGACTGATTCAGGGCTCAAATTCACAAAACGTGAGATCATGACCTGAGCCAAAATCAAGTTGGTGGCTTAACCAAATGAGCCACCCAGGTGCCCTAGAAAATTTATAGTTTTAAATGACTATCAGAAAAGGGGCGCCTGGGTGGCGCAGTCGGTTAAGCGACCGACTTCAGCTCAGGTCACGATCTCGCGGTCCGTGAGTTCGAGCCCCGCGTCAGGCTCTGGGCTGATGGCTCAGAGCCTGGAGCCTGCTTCCGATTCTGTGTCTCCCTCTCTCTCTGCCCCTCCCCCGTTCGTGCTCTGTCTCTCTCTGTCCCAAAAATAAATAAACGTTGAAAAAAAAAATTTTTTTAAATGACTATCAGAAAAGAGTAAATATAAAAACATCAAATAAATAACCTAAACTTCCGCTTTAAAAAATAAGAAAAAGACTAAACTAGAAAATCAAGTGAAAGGAAGTAAATAATAAATATTTGGGCAAAAATCAATGAAATAAAAACAAAACCCAGAATTACTAGGAAGAAAACCCATGAGACCAAAAGTTGGATTTCTGCAAAGATTAATGAAACTGACAAGCCTTTAGTTAGACTGAACAAGAAACAAAGTGAGAAGACATAAATAACTAGAGTTAGGAATGAAAGAGGGGCATCACTACTGACTGTGGACTCCATTAGAAATGTTATTTGTCTCGTGTTTTCTTGAAGGGAGGTGGTTATGGAGGAATCCAAGGTTTTAGTTGCACTTAAGACTCAGCAACTAAACACTGATACTTAGATTTCCATCGTCAACAATGGTTATCTCTGCAAATCTTCCAGAAGTTCCCTTGACAATATAATATCACTCATTCATATTGATCTATGTTTTTAGCCAATATTTAACTAGCCAATAATTTAATCTATTTTATGAGAACTTTTGTAATCACATCACATGTATACATTAATAATTTGGTGAGTCCTCCATGATTTTCATTCCTGTGTATTCTAGAATTTTTGACATTTATGTGCTTAGCCCAAAGCATAAAGGCATAGTTCCTTTTTCGGGCATAAAGATTATATTGGACCAAAGTGAGATATGTGATTGAGAGAACATCTCAGAGCCCTCAGTAGTGTGTCCTGTTGAGTATGAGCATTAGAAGAGAATGGGAAACTACCCCAAACACATTTCATGATAAGCTGGAAGACTCTATATGCTTCCTACCTGTTTAGTTATTTTTCTCAAATTACTATACACCATGATTCTCAACATAGTTGATGTCATACTTCTGAGGTGAAAGTAATTCTTGGGAGCAAAAGAAATCTTAAATATTATAGTGGTTTATGGCCCTCCAAACAGTCACCATGCACATACACACATAAGCAAATATACAGAATATTTGTGGTATTAAAATTGGTGGGGGGGAGGATTGAAAACTAGGGGAAAATGTCTAAAAAGGATATCCAATCACATGATAATAAAAAAAGGTTGAGACACACTGTCATACAAGTCTAAAGAAATTAATATATTTCTGTCATCTAACTGTGTAAGAATCAAGTGTAATAGAAGCCAGAGCAGTTGCTATACTTTGCCAAGATTTCCTCAGTAGTAACAGGCTTTGCAGAGACAGTAATTTTAGAAGACTGTGTTTCTTTTCCCATTTAGACTCACCTAATATCTTTCTCTTCCATGATACATTATCCTAACTTAGATATTAATACTTTTTGAAGAGCTGTGTCTCTATGGTTCCTTTGAAGGGAAAGTCTACTTGTCTTCCATTAGGACTTTAAGAAAACTCTAACGTCCATATTCATGCATTTTCCAACAGCAATTTTCGGGACCAAATTTACTCTTAGACGAGAGAATTATGTATGCACAGTGATATACTATTACTCTGGCCCCAGGATTTATAAACCTCAATTCAGCAGGAGCCAAAGTTCTATTGGAAACAAATTATCTAGAGCTACTAACATGTATGCCAATGTATGATGAAATATGTAGATCTTATAAAAATAGCATCTTTAAAATATCTGTAATTGAAAATTTAGGTAAGATTATTTTGGGGAAAATGTGTTTGAAAATATAAATATAAGCTGCTACATTATGATAAATGTTTCTAAACTTGTCAGGAAACAGGAAATGAAATAAGACGATATTACATCAGCATGTTTATATTCTGAAGACAAAAGCATGTTTTAACAATTATGTTTTTTGCCTACTTTTTTCTTTAATATAAATTTTAAAATTTTATACCTTTACATAAAGCTAGTATTTAAAGATATTTTAATGGTTGACATGATGAAAAAGAAACCTAAATACATTTGATTAAAGTTGAGATATGGTGTTCTGCAGATGATTTCAGAAAGACATTGTTAGGACATTGCTTTAGGATACACACAATTCTTTATTTTTTACTGAGTAATCAGCAAATTTGAGATCAGAAAATCAAATGTAAGCCATTGTTCTGTGCAATTTTGAGGATACTCTGAATATATTAATGAAGTGTACTCTTCATTTTATAACACCTATACTTTATTGTTTTATTGAAGTTGTTTAAAACTGATGATTTACAGTATGAGCTTTCTTCACAATCATAGATAAAAATATTGTATTTATGAATTCTTTTAGATGAAGAGTGGTTAGAACATTTATGATTCTTGCACAGGAATGTATCCTTTCACGAGATTATTGCTTTGGAGTAAATATTAGACTGTTATTATAAAAGAGATACTTAGTTTAATCCAATCCTTCCAAATATTTAGATGTTATTGACATGCATATTTTCTTTTAAAGATGGTCTTGTGAAAATTGATAAGCTAGAAACAATTTTCTTTTGCCAATGGAACTGTGGGAGCTTCTCTTGGACTTCATGAGATGGTAGTAGAAAAACCATGTTTTTATTGAGATATATATATATATACATATGTGTGTGTGTGTGTGTGTGTTTGATAACATTTAGCCTTAATAGAAAAAGAATATTTTACCTTGATAAAATAATTACTAGCCAGCCATTTTTTGGGTCTATTCAATGTCAGGTGGAAGGGAGAGCAATGCATGTTTGAAGGTTGTGCATGTGACACACAAGAACTTAGCAATATCCACTCTTTCCAGTCTGTATAGCACTACACCCACAATTTGTGCATGTTTTATTGTTTATTAGATTACATGTACATGTGTTTGTGTAATATTTAAAAATATATATAGTTTATATGTACATATAGGTAAAATTTATACTATGTATGCATATTTTGTCTTAAAATGTTATTTTTCCTCTTGTTTTCCCCTGCCAGGTAATGATGGGGCCTAAAAGGGAAGAGAAATTATCTATGCCTTTGCCTTTCTTGAATTCTATCTCCAGAGAGTAAGATAACAACTTAATTTTAAGTCAGTGATTCTCCATTCCTACCTGTGGTCTTTTGGACACCCTTGCAGGTATGACTCTATTATCAGGGAACATCATGTTTACTGGAAAAAAGCCCAAGATGGATAGGATCTGATAGATCTCCCTCTTCTTAAGCTTGATAACATTTGGTTGTAGCTAAATATTATTAAAAGCCCATCTAATATCCAGTTAATAGTGGGCATTACAGTAACTAGGAGTTATAGCTGTGGGTAATAACAGGTATCTCTAAATGGAGGACTTTCTCAACAACCCTAAACCCTCAACAGTCCTAAAACTGTATCTACCTCTATGAGACCATTTACTAAGTTACTTCTCAGGTCTTTATTTCTGTGCTTGATTCATCAAATGGGCTTTTAATTTCTTATGGCCTGACATTTTTAGTTTACTTTTGTGGTACAAGTAATTATAGATTTCCAGGCATGGAATATGTTCTCAATAAACTTTTACTGAGAATAGATACATAAATAGATTATACTGAGTGATTTTGTAAGTAGCCTAGCCAAATAAGCAGAAAATAATAAATGATGGGGGGAAAAGAGACATAATGTTCAGTGGGATTCAGGCAATCCAGTCAATTTTGGAAATGCACAAGAGATAAGGGCTCTGATATAATATGCTTATACTGAAATGTATAGAGCTATGGTGCAGCTAGCTATAGTTTCTGAGTTGTGTGAGAGTTAAGAAGCAGCTTCCAAATAAAATCAATAAAGAGTACCAAAGAATAACTTCCTAGCCTCCAGCTGAATTACCTTTTTCATTGGAAGTGTAATTTTTCATTTTTTTCCCCTCAGAAGATCACTTCTTGGGAATTCATTTGAAGTGAATGATACCAGTAAATCCTTGAAACAAGACTCTTCAGACAAAGGGGCTGTTGTCCAAATGCTACCCTCTGAAGGTAAGATTTTTTTCAGAATATTCCTTGCTTTCTAGGAGCAACCATGTCTGGGCAGAAAATTAGATGTTAATTTTCTGAAGATTAATGACTTCTGGTTATATTCTAGTTGACTTCAAGGGCCAGAATGCATAGTGAGTTAAGAGATACAGCTTTTCTTATATACATTCATAGATTTTCTACATTTCAGTTAGTATAGTTATGGTTAATAAGAAAGATTTTCTTAACTTTTCTTATCTGATAAACTAAGCTCCTAATTGGCTGGATCCAATGTGTTAACAGAGTCAGTTTCATGAGATTCAGTGGTTCTCAAAAACCATTAGACTGGAGGGAAGACAACTATTTTCTTCTGAAATAATTGGTCAAATGAATGAGTGACCTAGAACTTTAAGAAGCCAATACAGAGGGAAAGAGATAAAAATCTGAGATAGTTGGAGGTGCCTATCACTTTTTAGCCCAGCAAGGAAGAAAAAGTAGCACTGATGTTTGATTTAGGGAGATTTAAAGTAATTTGTCTGGCCAATGTGGACCCAGCAGCTGAAAATGTGGCTTTCTGTGTGTCCCCTGGGTAGATTCATTCTAGGATATGTACAGGTAGAGTATATAAGAATTTCATAGCCCCCAATAAGCTCCTTAGAAAAGTCCCACAGCTTTGCCAATTTTCCCTCCTGTATCCTTGCAGGTGATGACCACAAATGTGAGGCGGATTTATTACTGAGGGTGCCATTACTTCTACTACAAGCTTCACCAAAACAATGATACAGTCTTCTTTATGCTTGGAGACTCGTCTCTTTCCTGTGTTGCAGTGGACACCTCCTGCAGATAAGAAATGCTTAACTGAGAAATGCTCATGTTGGGATATCATCGATGAGACTTTAATTTGGGCATGGTGACTGTTTCCCTTGCTGCCACTTGACTCAATCCCAGGAGCCTCAGTAGAGGAAATATTATTGCACAAGAATCTCAAAATGATGGAATTGCTCAGTGCTCCCATAAATATACATTTATAATTTCCATTTGCCATATGGTAAAATTTAAATATTGGATATATTGAAAAGAAACTACACAATTTTTTTCAAAACTTCAAAGTGTATCTAAATATCTAATATATAAATTAAGTTCCCTCCTCCCTCCCAATTCTACCCCCCCAAAGTTTTCTTCTATTAAGGGAGTTGTGTGCATTCTTTAAGTGGATAGATGCACACATACAGTCACACAGACACATACACACAAACTATTTTGAGGGGTTCTGGAAGTAGGGCCATATTGTACACATTCTTCTGCAAATTGTCTTTCATTTAACAGTTTTAATACCCTTTTCTATTTCAGTAATACACATCTGTGTCATTTGTTGAATGACTGCACGACTGTTTTGTAGGTGAAATATAATTAAATGTTATAAGCATTTCTCATTCATAGATATTTATGTTAGCACCAAATTTCTGTGCAATGAAACTCCCTATCAATAATTCTGCACTTGTCTATTATATCATAATAAATTACTTAGCAGTTCAAATACTGGGATTAAGGATATGCACATTTCAAATTATTACAAGATTTCCTTAAAATGTGGTGACAACTTTATCCTCAAATGGCAATGAATGAGATTGCCAGCTTTCCCCACAACTTCACAGATAATGGATTTTATAAATATTTAATTTTTTTGCCAATGTGATAGCCCAAACTATTGTCTTAAACTGTATTTCTTTTGTTTTTGAGTTTGATCATTTTTTCATGTTTATTAGCCATCTGTATTCTTTAATTTCCTCTTTATGTCCAATTTTGGGGGTGGGGGTTTAGATTTCTGGTTTTGAAGAGCTCATTTATTACTGGGAGAATAAGCTTTGGATTGTGAAGCATTATAGATATTTTTATGCACTTTTATACTTCATTTTTGTTGTAAGAATGTGTATGATTGTTATATGTCCAAGTATAACCATGTTTGCTTTTATGGCTTCTGAGTTTCATGTCATTTTGGAAAAAATATTTATACTGATTTCATAAAACCGTTCACCTATGTTAACTTCTTATTCTTTTGTGTTTCTTTTATTCAAATTCTTAAATCATGAGAAATTTTTTTTATTTGAAATCTTAAAGTTGCCAAGTTATTTGCCATTACTTGCGATTATTTGCCAATAATTGCCCATTTATCTGTAATGCCATCTTGCACATATGCTGTATTTCATCTGTGACTGGCACCATTTTTTTTCTGTGGATATGTGTGTCTCTTCTTCTGCCTCCTGTCTCACGTGTCTTCTCGTTGGAAGAAATTACAGTTTAGACTGCAATTTCATCAACTTAAGTAAATTAATTTAGGGGGAATTGGTTTTTAGTAATATAAGTTTTCCTATCCAAGGACAAGGTATGTCTTTCTTTTTATTCAGCAATTTTAATTACTGTTAACATTTTCAATTTGTGATTTTTTTTCAGTTTATTTTCTTGATATTTTTTCTAAATCTGAAAATTTTGTTTTGGGGGGGAAGGTGGTCACCTTACTCTTCTCATGACTTTTCAGATTTTGTCAAAGTACATACCAAATCATTTGCAAATACTGATCATTTTGATTCTCTCCTTCCAAGTGATCTTGATTTAATTATGTTGATAATGTTCACTGACTGGTACTTTCAGAGCACTTAAACAAATGTGGAACTTTTACCCACCCTTGATTTAATCAAACCTTGGGTTTGACCAGTATATTGTTGCTGGTCTATTAACCAAAAAGACTCCAAGAAAGAACAATGATCAAGAAAAGCTGAGTGACTAAGTAAACTTACTGCAGCAAGGGAAAACACCACTTTGACAACGTTTAGTAGTGTTTCAAAAGTAAGCTTTGGGGTCTGGGTTGATGTGGTTTGAGGTGGGTTTTTCAAAAAATGGAAATGGTTAAGAATGGACAAAATTTGGCATACAATAGTTTAAGATTGGTAAAAGAGTAACATGAGGTCCTTGATGGGAGTGTAGATAATCAAAATTTTTGTCTGATAAATAAGCTGTTTGCCTACATGAGTAAGATATTTTCAATAATAGAAGAGCTATAGTTTAGATGGGAAAACTGTCAATGTATTTATTGGTTTGTAGTTCTATCTTGTGTATAGGACTCTGCTAGGGGTGGTATCAGGTCCTAAACTTAATAGGTAAGTTATTTTTATTTAGGTGGTCTCAATCATTAATGCAATATTTGAATTTTAAATTTGAGATATTTTTGTGTATCATATTAGGTAAGTTTCCCACCTTTTATATTTTTAAGAAATTTCATCAAAACCAGGTGGTAATGTAATAAATGTTTTTTCCTAAAAAAATTGTATTATTCTTCAATTAAACTTTTATTATTGTGAAATAATTATATTATTGAAACTTTATTTTATTCATTGAATTAATAATTTGGTAAAAATGTTTTGGTAAAAAATGTTTTGCTCTAAATTTACTACTAAATTATGAATATCTTAGTTTGATTTGGACTTTTTGCAAGTATACTATTAAATGAAGTTGATCCATAATTTTCTGTCCTATTTTTGTCATGGTTTTATATCAGATTTTCTGGTTGTGTTAAATTAATTTTGAGGATATTCTGTGCTATAGAATGGGTTGAAAACCTTTAGCATTAATATGAATGGCTAAGTGAACATCAATTAAATAATCTGAACTGTCCTTTCTTCTGGTGGTTTGAAGTAGAACTGAGGCTATCTATAAAATTTTCTCACTTTTTTCTATAGTGACTGTTTGTTTTATGTCTTGCATCTTATATTTAACTTGGTTTATCCTAGAACATCACAATCCAAGCAGATTTTCCAACAAAGTAACATGAAGTTATACAAAGGGTTCTTTCATCACTTTCTTAATTTCTCATTTCAACTGATACCCATTTTCATTCCAGTTTTTGTTTGTTTTGCTATGCCTTTTTTTAAAATGAAGTAAGTCTGACTCGTGGATTTTTAGCATCATTAATTGATCCTTTTCTTCTCCCCCAATCAGCTTGTTGATACAACTTATCAGTGTGGTTTTTTAACTGTTTTAATTTATTTATATATTTTTCTGTAGTTCTTTGCGTTTTCTAAATAAATTCTTAAACATGTATAATCCACTTATTCACTTGTTTTCTTTTGTAATGAAGATATGTTCTATTGTGAATTTTATAAAACTACTCACTGTGAACACAGGGAAACATGCAGGGTATAAGGAGAAAAGAATGATAAACTTGCACCAGGAGCCCAGGTTCCACCATTATCAATAGTTTGCCAAAGTGTCTTCATGTTAATTATATACCCATGTAATTAGTACCTTATTCAGGAGGTAGAATATTTTTATTACTTGCCTCCTTTTAGCCACATTTAATTCTCATAGGAAACAATGTTTTGATTTTTAGTGTTATACATTAGTTTTATCTGTTCTTGAGATTAATATAAATGGAAACACACAGTATGTGTCTAGCTCCATCCACTCATCATAATCATATTGGAATTCATCCATGTTATTCCCAGTATCAGTAGATTTTTAAATTTTTCTTTCTAATTGCAGAAAAACATTCCATTGAATGGGCATATTTCAATTTGCATACCCATTCTCCTGTTGATGGTCATTTGTGGGTTTTTTTCAGTTTTTAGCTACTTTGAATATATTAGCAGATCTCTTCCGTAATTGCCTAAAAATGGAATGTGATTGATTATAGGATAGATTTTGTTTAACTTCATAAGGAACTGCCAAAATGTATATTAAATATTTGGAAGTATTTTAGACTTTCAGACAGTCTGTGATATTTTCAGCTAATATCCATCACTATTAAAATTAAATATTCTTATTCTTTTAAGTTTTACCTATTTCAGTGGGTGTGAGGTGGTATCTTATTGTGCCTTCAATTTTCAACTTGGTCACTTAAAAAGATAAACAATTTTTCATGAGGTTAGCTGCCAGTTATAAATCTTCTTGGTAAAATTTCTGTTTATTTTTCCAAATTTAACTTTTTATTTATATTTTGGTTAGTTAATATACAGTACAATATTGGTTTCAGAAGTAGAATTCAGTGATTCATCACTTACATACAAAACCCAGTGCTCATCATAACAAGCACCATCCTCAATACCCATCACCCATATAACCCATCTCCCACCCACATCCCTCCATCAACCCTCAGTTTTTTGTCTATCTTTAATCATCACTTGTGGTTTGTTTACCTTTCTTCTCTTTTATTCCCTCCTTCCCATATGTTCATCTGTTTTTTTTCTTAAATTCCTCAGATGAGTGAAATCATATGGTATTTTACTTCCTCTGATTGACTTACTTCACTTAGCATAATATAGTCCAGCTTCATCCATGTCATAGCAAATGGCAATATTTCATTCTTTTTGATGGTTGAGTAATATTCCATTGATATATATACCACATCCTCCTTATCCATTATCAGTCGATGGACATTTGAGCTCTCTCTGTAGTTAGGTTATTGTTGATAATTCGTCTATAAACATTGTGGTGTATGTACACCTTCAAATCTGTATTTTTGCATCCTTTGGGTAAATACCTAATTGTGCAATTGCTGGATCATAGGGTAGTTCTATATTAGTTTTTTGAGGAAACTTCATAATAATCTCCAGAGTGGCTGCAACTGTTTGCTTCCCACCAAAAGTACAAGAGGGTTCCCCTTTCTCTTAATTCTTGACAGCACCCATTGTTTCTGTGTTGTTAATTTTAGCTATACTGACAGGTATGAGGTGACTTCTCATTGTGGTTTTGATTTGTATTCCTTGATGATGAGTGATGTTGAGTCTATTTTCATGGGTCTGTTAGTCATATGGATGGCTTCTATGGAAAGATGTCTATTGATGTCTTCTGACCATTTCCTAACTGGATTATTTTGGTTTTTTTGGTTGTTGAGTTTGATAAGCTCTTTTTTAAAAAGTTGTAATGTTTATTTTTGAGAGAGAGACAGAAATCAAGGGAAGGGCAGAGAGAGAGGGAGGTGCAAAATCTGAAGCAGGCTCCAGGATCTGAGCTGTCAACACAGAACCTGAAGTGGGGCTCAAAATCACAAACTGCGAGATCATGACCTGACTTGAAGTTGGATGCAAAAGACTGAGCCACCCAGGTGTCCCAATAAGCTCTATAGATTTTGGATACTAACCCTTTATCAGATATATTGCAAATATCGTCTCCCATTCTGTAGGGTGCCTTTTGGTTTTGTTGATTGTTTCCTTTGCTGTGAAGAAGCTTTTTATCTTGAAGTCCCAATAGTTCATATTTGCTTTTGTTTCCCTTGGCTCTGAAGACAAGACTAGTAAGACATTGCTACGACCAAAGTCAAAGAGGTTGCTGCCTGTTTTCCTCTCTAGAATTTTGATGGCTTCCTGTCACATTTAGGTCTTTCATTCATTTTCATTTTATTTTTGTATATGGTGTAAGAAAGTGGTCCAGTTTCATTCTTCTGCATGTCGCTGTCCAGTTTTCCCAACACCATTTGTTGAAGAGACTGTCTTTTTTCCATTGGATGTTCTTTACAACTCTGTCAAAGATGAGTTGACCATATAGTTGTGGGTCCATTTCTGTTTTCTGTACTGTCCCATTGATCTATGTGTCTGTTTTTGTTCCAGTAGCATACTGTCTTGATGACTACAGCTTTGTAATATAGCTTGAAATATGGAATTGAGATGCCTCTAGGTTTGTTTTCTTTTTCAGGATTGCTTTGGCTATTCAGGGAATTTTGTGGTTCTATACAAATTTTAGGATTTTTTGTTCTAACTGTGAAAATTCTGGTGTTATTTTGATAGGGATTGAATTAAATGTGTAGATTGCTTTAGGTAGTATAAACATTTTAATAATATTTGTTCTTCCAATCCATAAGCATTGAATCTTTTCCATTTCTTTATGTCCTCTTCAATTTCTTCCATAAGTGTTCTTTAGTTTTCAGCATACAGATTTCTTACCTCTTTAGGTAGGTTTATTCCTAGGTATCTTATTGTTCTTTGTGCAATTGTAAATGGGATTGATTCCTTGATTTCTTTTTCTATTGCTTCGTTATTGGTGTATGGAAATTCAACAAATTTATGCACTTTGATTTTATATCCTGTGACTTTGCTAAATTCATTTCTTAGTAGTAGCAATTTTTTGGAGTGGTCTTTTGGTTTTTCTACATAGAATATCATGTTATTTGGAAATAGAAAGTTTTACCTCTTCCTTGCCTTTTTGCATTCCCTTTATTTATTTATTTTTTTTGCTTTCTGACTGATGAGGCTAAGACTTCCAGTACTATGTTAAATAGTAATGGTGAGAATGGACATCCTTGTCTTGTTCCTGACCACAGGAGAAAGGGTCTCAGTTTTTCCTCATTGGGGATGATATTAGCTATGGGTCTTCCATATATGGCCTATATGATGTTGAGATAGGTTCCTTCTATCCCTACTTTCTTGAGGGTTTTAATGCTTTTTTCTGCATTTTTTGACAGGAGAGGATCATATGGTTATTATCCTTTATTTTATTAATGTAGTGTATCATGTTGATTGATTTGCAACTATTGGACAAGCTCTGCAGCCCAGGAGTAAATCCCACATGATCATAGTGAATAATTATTTTAATATACTGTTGAATTCAATTTGTTAGTATCTTGTTGAGAATTTTTTCATCCATTTTCATCAGGAAAAGTGGCCTGTAATACTCCTTTTGCGTGGGGTCTTTGTCTGGTTTTGGAATCAAGGTAATGCTGGCTTCATAGAATGAGTTTGGAAGTTTTTTTTCCATTTCTAGTTTTTGGAACACTTTGAGAAGAATTGGTATTAACTCTTCCTTAAATGTTTGGTAGAAATCCCCTGGGATGTCATCTGGCCCAGGACTCTTGTTTGTTGGGAGAATTGTTATAATTAATTCAATTTCTTGCTTGTATGGGTCTGTTCAAATTGTCTATTTCTTCCTGTTTCAGTTTTGGTCATTTGTGAGTTTCTAGGAATTTGTCCATTTCATCCAGATACACAGTTTGTTGGCATATAATTTTTTCTAGTATTCTCTTATTATTGTTTGTATTTCTGTGGTGTTGGTTGTGATCTTTCCTTTTTCATTCATGATTATATCTATTTGGGTCCTTTCTATTTTCTTTTTTGGGTCCTTTCTCTTTTCTTTTTGACCAGAAGTTTATAGATTTTGATTATTCTTTCAAAGAACAAGCTCTTACTTTCTACTGTATTTTTTTTGTTTATATATCATTTATTTCTGCTCTAATTTTATTATTTCCCTTCTTCTGCTGGTTTTAGGTTTTATTTGCTGGCATTTTCTACCTCATTTAGGTGTAAGGTTAGGTTGTGTATTTGGGAACTTTGTTACTTCTTGAGATAGGCCTGTATTTCAATATACTTTCCTCTTAAAACTGCCTTTGCTGCATCCCCAATTGTTTGGATTTTTGTGTTTTTATTTTCATTTGCTTCCGTGAGTTTTCAATTTCTTTCATTTCCTGGTTAACCCATTCATTTTTGTAGGATGTTCTTTAATCTCCATGTATTTTAGGGCTTTCCAAATTTTTTTCTTGTGGTTTATTTCAAGTTTCATAATGTTGTGACCTGAAAATATGCATGGTATGATCTTGATCTTTTTGTACCTGTTGAGGGCTGATTTGTGACCCAGTATGGGATCTCTTCTGGAGAATATTCCATGTGTACTTGAGAAGAATGTGTAATCTGCTGCTTTAGGATGAAATGCTCTGAATGTATGTCTTAAATTATTCTGATCCAGTGTTTCATTCAAAGAGATTGTTTCCTTGTTTATTTTCTGTTTAGATGATCTGCCCTTGCTGTAAGTGGGGTGTTAAAGTCACCTACTATTGTTGTGTTATTATCAATGAATTTCTTCATGTTATTTTTTAAATTTATTTATACATTTGGCTTTTCCAATTGGGGGCATAAGTATTTACAATTGTTAGATAATGACCCCTTAATTATGATATAATGCCCTTGTTCATCTCTTGTTATAATCTTTGTTTTAAAGTCTACTTTGTCTGATGTAAGTATGGTTACTACAGCTTTCTTTTGACATCCATTAGTGTGATATATGTTTGTTCATCTCCCCACTTTTCAATCTGCAGGTCCCTGAGGTCAAAAATGAGTCTCTTGTAGGCCACATATAGATGTATCTTGCTTTCTTATCAGTTTAGAAACCCTATGTGTTTTGATAGGAGCGTTTAGTCCGTTTATATTCAGAGCGAATATTGAAATATATAAATTTAGTGCCATTGTCTTGCCTGTAGAGTTGGTGTTTCTGGTAATGTTAATATTTTCTGGTCTTGTCTTTCTTGCTTTTGGTATTTTTTGTTTGTTTTATTTTTTTCTTCACTCAAGGAGTTCCCCTTAAAATTTCTTGCAAAGCTAGTTTAGTAGAAACGCTTTACCGCTCCATTTATTCTAAATTACAGCCTTGCTGGATAAAGAATTCTTAGCTGTATATTTCCCATTCAGAACGTTGAATATATGCTGTGACTCCCTTCTGGCCTGCCAAGTTTCTGTGGACAGATCTGCTGCAAAGCTGACCTGTCTTCCGTTGGAGGTTAAAGACTTTTTTCCCCTTGTTGCATTCACAATTCTTTCCTTGTCTGTGTATTTTGTAAATTTGACCATGATTTATGCCTTGGTGATGGTCAGCTGCTGTTGAATTTAATGGGAGGTCTCTGTGCTTCTTCGATTTTATTATCTGTGTGCTTCCCAAGATTAGGGAAGTTTTTTAGCTCTACTTTGCTCACATAAACCTTCTGCCACTTTTTCTCTCTCTTTATCTTCTGAGATTCCTATGATACAAATGTTATTCTTTAATAAGTTACTGAATTCTCTAGGCCTTGTACTGTGACCTTTGTGCCTTTGTTTCCCTTTTCAGCTTCATTATTTTCCATATGTTTATTTTCTATATCACTGATTTGCTGCTCTACTTCATCCATCCTTGCTGTTATGGCATCCATTTGAGATTGCATTTCATTTATAGCATTTTTAATTTCAACCTGACTAGATCTTAGTTCTTAATCTCTGTAGGAAGAGATTCTCTGGTGTCTTCTATGCTTTTTTTCAACCCCAGCTAGTATTCTTATAATTGTGCTTTTAAATTCTAGTTCAAAAATCTTATTTATATTTGGGTTCATTAGATCCCTGGCCATGAGTTCTTCTGTCTGTTCTTTCTTTTGGAATGAGTTTTTCCATCTGATCATTTTTTTCGGGAAAAGAAAAGAGCAAAGAAAGAAAAGGAAAACGAAACAAACGAAAAGCAAAGAAACAAACAAAACAAAGCAAAACTACATCCTGGGTGTGTTTTGGTCTGCTTGTTAAAAGATTCTAGATCCAAAAATAAATAAAATAAAGTTAAATTAAATTAAATTAAATTAAAATTAAAACAATATTAATGAAATAATAAATACAAGCAATATTAACAATAATAAATAATAAAATATAAGTACAATTAATAAAATAATGAATAAAATAAAAATAATAATAGTAGAAAGTAAAAAAAAGAATATAAAAAAACTAAGAAAATAAGTGAAAAACTAATAGTAAAAAAAAAAAAAAAGAATAAAAATAAAACAGAAGTTAGATCCTATTTCCTCTAAAGCTGAAGTCTATTATCAGTAGACTTGGTGAATGCAAATTATTTCTGCTGCTCTTCTGCAGGAGGGATGTATTTCTGTGAGATGCTGATTTTCAGGCTGTCTTGTATCAGTGGAAATGTGCCTCCTGGGTGCAGGCGGGGCAGGGCTTGGCTTAAGTGGCTCTTGCCTACACTAGGTGGTGCCATTTTGCTCCCTGAAGGCTTTCAGTTCTGAAGGGCAGAATGTCTTTGGCTGTGCCCTGCTCTATATCTCTGGAGCTGGAAGTTAGCACCATCCACAGTCAGGAAGTCCTCACAGAAGAGCAATTAATTACCCCTCTTGTGTCCCCAGTTTTCATCAGAACCCCACATTCACCTTTCCTGTGTCCAAGCTTTTTTTTTTTTTTTTTTTTTTTAATCTCAGGAGCATGTCTGAGTTTCAAAACTCCAATTTTTAGGGATTCCCACAGTGTAGACCCACACTGTTCCTCTTGGGAAGAGTCTTGCCATACTTTTGCCTGACCAAGTGAAAACAGTGGTGGGCCTGTGTGGCTGTTCAGAGTTTATGTCAAAACAAAGAAGAAGGCCGACACACTTGCTTACTGCTGTCAGCCAGACTGAGTCCCCTCTCTTATCCCTGGAAACAGCACAGCATGTTGGCATATCCCATCTTTCTTGTGACTCAAGGGATTCTCAGACCATGCTGTCACTCCTGGTATTCTACACCTCTTTACCACTTGAACACTTTTATGCCTGGCACTTCCCACTAATAGAGAAATGCAGAAGAAAAGTAGAAGTACTCAGATGCTTTTACTACTTTGCCTCTGTAAGCAGGCTCCCTCCCGGTAGCTGCATCCAGAGCAATATATTCCTTTGTAAACGTTCTACACTTTCTACCTTCCAAATGGTGGTCTCTTTCCTATACGTAGTCTCAAAGTTTTTGCTCATTTAGACATCTGATTGATTTATTAAGTGTTCAGAATGATTTGATAACTATTTAGCTGTGTTCAAGGGATGAGACATTCTTAGGGTCTCCCTACTCCTCCACCTTCTTAACCCCCTAATGTATTTTTTTCTTCCACATTTGTTTATATTTATTCATTTATTTTCAAGTTTGTATTTAAATTCTAGTTAGTTAACATATTGTGTAGTATAGGTTTCAAGAGTAGATTTTAGTGATTCATCACTTACATGTAACACCCAGTGTTCATCATAACTGCCCTCCTTATTATCCATCAACCATTTAGCCCATCTCCCTCCCACATCCCTTCATCAGCCCTAAGTTTGTTCTCTATAGTTAACAGTCTTATTATTTGCCTCCCTCTTTCTCCTCCCCCTCTCCTTATATTCATCTGTTTTGTTTGTTATATTCCACATATGAGTGAAATCATATGGTGTTTGTCTTTCTCTGACTTATTTCACTTAGCATAATATACTTTAGCTCCATCAATGTTATTGCAAATGGCAAGATTTTATTACTTCTGATGGCTGAGTAATATTCCATCACACACACACACACACACACACACACACACACACACAATACATCTTTACCCATTCATCCATTGATGGACATTTGGGTTCTTTCCATAGTTTGGTTATTGCTGATAATGCTGCTATAAACATCAGAGTGTCCTGTTGAATCTGTGTTTTTGTATCCTTTGGGTAAATACCTAGTAGTGCAATGCTGGGTCGTAAGGTAGTCCAAGGAATCTCCATGCTTTTTTCTACAGTGGGTACAGTGGCTCTACCAGGTTGTATTCTCACCAAAAGTGTGGGTGTTCCCCTTTCTCCACATCCTTCCCAAAACCTGTTGTTTATTGTGTTGTTAATTTTAGCCATTCTGACAGGTGTGAGGTGATTTTTCATTGTAATTTTGATTTTTATTTCCCTAATGATAAATGATGAGACCATCTTTTTATATGTCTGTTGGCCATCTGTATGTCTTCTTTGAAAAAATGTCTATCTCTTCTGTTAATTTTTAATCAGATTATTAATTTTTGTGGTATTGAGTTTGATACATTCTTTATATATTTTGGATGGTAACCCTTTATCTGATATGTCATTTGTAAATATCTTCTCCCATTCCATAGGTTGCCTTTTAGTTTTGTTGAATTTTTTCCTTTGCTGTGCAGACACTTTATTTTGATGAAGTCCCAATAGTTTATTTTTGTTCTAATTCCCTTGCCACAGGGGACGTTTTATAGTAAGAAGTCTCATTAGCTTCTTATGTATCTGAAGACGTTTTATTTATTACACTTTTATGACTATCATGACTTCTTAATGTATTTTTTCTTGTTATTATGTTTCCCTTTATTTTAGATATATTCATTTTCTTGAAGTTTGCTTTGTCTTAGAATAGTAATACCAACTTTCCTATGATTATCACTTGTCTGATATGTCTTTCCACCTTTTTACTTTTAATCTGTGTCTTTAATATTTATAGTGTAACTCTTGTAGAGTGCATATGGCTGAGTCTTAATTTTTATCTAGTTTAATTAACCATCAATGTCTTTTAAATCTTTTGAAATCTTTTTGTCTATTTACATTAAATATACCTGTTGATATATTTGGATTTATGCCTATTATTTACCTACTTTTCTCCCCCATTTGTCCCTTTTAGTTTACACCTTTCTCCCTGCTTTGCTTCCTTCTTTTTGCAAATAATTAAATAATTACAAAATTATGGAACTAATTGAATGTATATTAGTATTCTATATCAACTTCTCTATTTACCTGTTACTTCTCTCTTTTTAAAATTTATTTATTTGAATTCAAGTTAGTTAACATACAATGTAGTACTTGTTTCAGGAGTAGAACCCAGTGATTCATCACTTACATATGACACCCAGTGTCATGCCCTCCTTAATGCCCATCATTTATTTAGCCCATCTTCCCACCCACCTCCTCTCTGGCAATCTTCAGTTTGTTTTCTGTATTTAAGAGTCTCTTATGGTTTGTCTCCCTCTCCCTTCCCTTCCCCTATGCTCACCTGTTGTGTTTCTTACATTCATTACATGTGAGTGAAGTCATATGATATTTGACTTTCTCTGACTGCCTTAATTTGCTTAGCATAATACTCTCTAGTTCCATCCACATTGTTGCAAATGGAATGATTTCATTCTTTTTGATAGCCAAGTAATATTCCATTATATATATATATATATATATATATATATATGTGTGTATATATGTGTGTGAGTGTGTATGTATATATACGTATATACATATATATCTCCATTCATCAGTTGATGGACATTTGGGCTCTTTACATACTTTGGTTACTGTTGATAGCGATTCTATACACATTGGGGTGCATGCGCCCCTTCAAATCAGCACTTTTGTATACTTTGGATAAATACCTAGTAGTGCAATAGCTGGATCATAGGCTAGTTCTATTTTTAATGTTTTGAGGCACTTTCATACTGTTTTCCAGAGTGGCTTCACCAGTTTGCATTCCCACCAACAGTGCAAAAGTTTCCCCTTTCTCCAACTCCTTGCCATCATCTGTTGTTTCCTGAGTTGTTAATTTTAGACATTCTGACATTCTGACAGGTATGAGATTGTACCTCATTGTGGTTTTGATTTGTATTTCTCTGATGATGAATGATGTTGAGCATCTTTTCACGTGTCTGTTAGCTATCTGGGTGTCTTCTTTGGAAAAGTGTCTATTCTTGTCTTCTGCCCATTTCTTCACTGGATTATTTGGAGGAATTTTGCATGTTGAGTTTGGTAAAGTCTTTGTAGATTTTGGATACTAACCCTTTATCTGATAGGTCATTTGCAAATATCTTCTCCAATTCCATCGATTGGCTTTTAGTTTTGTTGATTGTTTCCTTTGTTGTGCAGAAGCTTTTATCTTTATGAAGTCTCATATTTGATTTTTGCTGTTGGTTCCATTACCTCTGGAGACATGTCAAGTAAGAAGTTGCTGCAGCTGAGGTCAAGGAGGTTGCTGACTATTTTCTTCTCTAGGATTTTGATAGTTTCCTTTCTCACACTGAGGTCTTTCATCCATTGTGAATGTATTTTTGTGTATGGTGTATGAAAGCCATCCACTTTTATTCTTCTGCAAGTCATTGTCCACTTTTCTCAGCACCATTTGCTGAAGATACTTTTTTCCATTAGGTATTCTTTCCTGCTTTGTCAAAGATTAGTTGGTTGTACAGTTGTGGGTCCATTTCTGGGTTTTCTATTCTGTTCCATTGATCTATGTGTCTGTTTTTGTGCCAGTACCATACTATCTTGATGATTAAAGCTTTGTAATACAACTTGAAATCTGGAATCGGGATGCCTTCAGTTTTGTTTTTCTTTTTCAATATTGCTTTGACTATTCAGGGTATTTTGTGTTTCCATACAAATTTTAGTATTGTTTGGTCTAGCTGTGAAAAATGCTGGTGTTATTTTGATAGGATTGCATTGAATGTATAGATTGCTTTGGGTAGTATAGACATTTTAACAATGTTTATTCATCCAGTCCATGAGCATGGAATGCTTTTCCATTTCTTTGTGTCTTCTTCAATTTCTTTCATAAACTCTCTGTAGTTTTCAGCGTACAGATCTTTTACGTCCTTGGTTAGGTTTATTCCAAGGTATCTTATGCTTTTAGTTCTATTGTAAATGGGATTGATTCCTTGATTTCTCTTTCTGCCGCTTCATTATTGGTGTATAGAAATATAACTAATTTCTGTACATTGATTTTATATCCTGTGAATTTGCTGAATTCATATATTAGTTCTAGAAGGGCAGGAACATAACAGAGAAGTCCACTCTCACCACTGTTGTTCAATATATTACTGGAAGTCCTAGACTCAGCAATCAGACAACAAAAAGAAATAGAAGGCATACAAATTGGTAAATAAGTCAAACTTTCACTCTTCATAGATGACATGAGTCTCTTATATTTTAACTCTACTTTTATGTACTTTTGTTTAGGGGTTCCCATATGGATTATAATATGTAGCTTAACTTATGTTAGTCTTAGAGTTAATATTGTATAATATTTAAAGTGTATAATTTAAAGTGTAAAAAACTTTTCAGCAAAGTAGTTATACTTAGTACTCCTTTGTCCTTTGTTCTCATCATATTTTATGTCTACATATGCTATCAAATCTATATATTAAAATTTTCCTTTCTGCAATCAGTATTTTAAGTAAATTGAGAATATATTTGTAATTACTTATATGATTGTCATTTCTACTTTTTCTTTTTTTTCTGTTTCCATCTTCTCTTTTTCTTCAGCCTGAAGAACTTCTTTTAGTATTCTTGCAGTGGTAGTGTATTAACAACAAATTTTCTCACCTTCCATTTGTTTGAAAAATATTTTAATATCATTTTTATTGAATATACAATTATAGTTGGACATTTTTTTATTCTTTCAGCACCTTAAGCATGGCATTTTATTGCTTTCTGGCCTCCGATGTTTTGAGAATTCATTCATCCTTGAATCATTATTTATGTTTATTTATTGTATCTGTGTTCCTGTGTATCTGTTTAAGGTTTTTCTTTATCTTTGTATTTAAGTGTGGTTTTCTTTGTATTTATCTTGTTTGGTGTTCACCAAACTTTTTGATTGTAGACTGATATTCCTCTTGAAATTTGAGATATGTTCAGCCATTGTTTTTTCCAGTATTTTTCCCCCTTACCAGGCCCTCTTCTCATTGTGGACTACAACTATGTCTATGTTAGAATACTACTTTATTTTTGCACACATTAGTGATATTGTGTTCATTTTTTTAAATATTTTTTTGAAATTTCCAACTCAGTTATTTCTATTGATCTGGCCTCTGGTTCACTATTCTCTGCTTCACTAGAAATAAAAGTCTATTTATTACCCATTTCCAATTTTACTTTAAATATTTTACTTCTGTATTTTTCTTTTTTAGTTCTAGAACATTAATTTTGTTCATTTTTGTAATTTCCATTTCTCTGCTTATATTCCTATATATTAATCCATTATGAGAATCTTTTCCTTCAAATATTTAAATACATTTTAGTGAGTTGTTTAAAGTCCTTATCTGTTAATACCACATCTGAGCTATCTTAGATATTTTTCTATTGACATAAATGTCATTGGAATCTTGGGAAAAGGGAAAAGGAAGGAGAAAAATAATTTAAGATATATGTTGGTTAATAAAATACATGTTTTTATCTTTTCTTTCAATATTTGAAAACTATGTTATTATTATCATTAAAACCTAAGATTATAATAATGGCTTGTGGGTGTTGTAACATATATAAATACAATCTGCATCACAATAGTACATAAGATAGAGCAAGGATGGTGTAACTATAGTAATGCATGTTTCTCATATTTTACATAAAGCTGTACTACATAAACTCTATGCGGACCCTGATAACCTGAATATGCATACTATACCCATAAACAAATACAAAAAATTGTACAGAACTATAGCTAAAAAGCCAATAGCAGGATTAAAATATAAGGATAAAAATAATTTATTAACCAAAACTAAATCAGAAAATAATAAAGGGAGGAACAAAATATACAAGGATCTATAGAAAACAAATAGCAACATGGTGGCCCTAAAGCAAACTATAGTGATAATTACTTTAACTATACTCTTGTTTGTAATTTCCTTGATTGGTCAAAAACTGAGTAGTGTTTTAAATTTTCTCTGTTGTTTTACTTAAATCCCATGGATTTTCTGCAATTTTTGCTCTATAAAATTTGATGGTATAATATTTATCTTTAATGGGGTCAGTAATTTTGTGTGTGTGTGTGTGTGTGTGTGTGTGTGTGTGTATTATACCTTTTTGTCCATCCTCATTTTATAATTATACTCATTAGATAAACCACAGTAGCCTGAGGACTTCTGGAGAGAAGTTTTAAAATATGAGAATTTTATACCACCTTTGTTACATTATACTGCCATTCAAAATCTTTAATTAGGTGCGCGTGGATGACTCAGTCAGTTAAGTGACTGACTCTTGGTTTCAGCTCAGGTCATGAACTCATGGTCCATGGGAGGGAATCCCACAACATGTTCTGTGCTGACAGTGAATAACTTGTTTGGGATTCTCCTTCTCTCTGTGTCCATCCCCTTCTTGCACTCTCTCTGTCTCTCTCAAATAAATAAACTTAAAAATAAGTTATAAAATCTTTAATCAAATGTCACCAAAGTTTACTAGACATATTGCATGCTGTGATTAGCTTCCTATAAACAACTTTGCAATCTCTGCACAAATCAGTGTCAATGAAATTTTAAAAAATAAAACTATATGCTAGGCAAAGAACTTTATTAACCTTGATTCAAGCTTTATTCCTAGGCTTCTTCAGCTTAAGTACCTACGAAGAATGAAATGTGTATAAGCAAAAACTGCCACGAGCTGCAGTGTCCAAGAGGTGTGGGCCTAAAAATATTCAAGATCTAGATTTTATCAGATTCATTAATAAAAATTTAAAAATCAATCATAATATAAAATAGCAGCTCCCATGGGGCGCCTGGGTGGCGCAGTCGGTTAAGCGTCCGACTTCAGCCAGGTCACGATCTCGCGGTCCGTGAGTTCGAGCCCCGCGTCAGGCTCTGGGCTGATGGCTCAGAGCCTGGAGCCTGTCTCCGATTCTGTGTCTCCCTCTCTCTCTGCCCCTCCCCCGTTCATGCTCTGTCTCTCTCTGTCCCAAAAATAAATAAACGTTGAAAAAAAAAATTTTAAATAGCAGCTCCCAGTAACTTCTTCAACTTTTATCTTCTTCAGAAGGTGACTTAATTCAGTTTGTTTCATTCTTAGAAGGTTTATCTAAATTCTCCACAAGATCTAGAACTTCATCATCAACATCCTTTCTGGCAGCAAGTGTTGCTTTTCCATCCATGGATTTTTTTTGAGTAGAGTTTCATCCGGTCTTCTTAAACTAGACAGAATGTGTGCAAGTTGGCTTAAGATACTGGGTAGTTTTTCTGTCAGCTGCTTTGTCTCAGTATGGCATGTATTGGTGAAAGTGTTTGCTGTCAGGAATGCCTGAACTTTAGGGTTGTTAAAGTGGATCCTTAGGTTGTGAACATAATGACTTAACCTTAACAAAGGTAAGAAGAACTGCAGTTTTTTATCATCTGCTGTAGCTGTTCTACAAACCACCTTCTTCTTTGGGGGAGCAGTCCCTTCCCACCAATGCACACTTGTGCTTGCAGTTTGGGGAGTTTCTCCTGGTTCATGATAGTTTCTTTCATCTTGGAGTGGAAATGGAACTGAGGAAGGGGCTAGGATTGATGCTCAGTGTGTCACCGGCAGACTAGCTGAGATTAGGTGCACACCTACAGGGACACAAGATGGCAACTCTTGATTATACCTTTTATCAAGAGTATCTTATTTTTCTGTTTAAATATCCTGTTAGTCTCAGACTTGTCTTTTTTTTTTTTTTATATAAATTTTTTTTTCAACATTTATTTATTTTTTGGGACAGAGAGAGACAGAGCATGAACGGGGGAGGGGCAGAGAGAGAGGGAGACACAGAATCGGAAGCAGGCTCCAGGCTCTGAGCCATCAGCCCAGAGCCTGACGCGGGGCTCGAACTCACGGACCGCGAGATCGTGACCTGGCTGAAGTCGGACGCTTAACCGACTGCGCCACCCAGGCGCCCCTGGACTTGTCTTTTTTTAATAAAACATTTTTTGTGTTTTTTTATTTAATATGATTTTTAAATAACTTATTCTTATGTAATAGGGGATATTATTTTTATTTGCATTTGCCATTTTATAATTATTTTTAAGTGGTTTGTGATATTTCATTTCACTTTGATTATTTTTATATAACTTACGTTTCCTCCATTCTATTCATTTAAAAAATAGGTTCCTTGGGGCACCTGGGTGGCTCAGTCAGTTAAGCATCCGACTTCAGATCAGGTCATGATCTCAGGTTTGTGGGCTTAGGCCCCACATTGGTCTTTGTGCTGATAGCTCAGAGCCTAGAGTCTGCTTCAGATTCTGTGTCTAACCTCTCTCCCTGCTCCTCCCTTGCTCACGTTCTGTCTCTCTCTCTCAGAAATGAATAAACATTGAAAAATAAAAAAGAAAGTATGTTGCTTGTGTGTTTTGATTAGGCTGCTTACATGCCTTTAAATTATATGGTGAAACAATGTTTGCTCCTTTTTTATTATTTTATTTTTTAATTTAAATTTCATTTACTTAAAACACAGTGCAATATTGGTTTCCTACGTAGAATTCAGTGACTCATCACTTATATACAATACCCAGTGCTCATCACAACAAATGCCCTCCTTAATAACCATCACCCACCTAACCCATTCCCCACCCACAACCTTCCATCAACATTCAGTTTGTTCTCTATTGTTAATCATCACATGTGATTTGTTTGCCTCTATTCTCTTTTATGTCCCCCTTTCACATATATTCATCTGTTTTGTTTCTTAAATTCCATATACGAGTGAAGTCATATTGTATTTGTCTTTCTCTAATTGACTTATTTTGCTTAGCATTATACATTCTACCTCCATCCACATCATTGCAAATGGCAAGGTTTCATTCTTTGTGAGGGTTAATATTCCATTGTATATATATACAACCTCTCTATCCATTCATCAGTCCCTGGATATTTGGGCTCTCTCTATAGTTTGGCTATCATTGATAATTCTGCTATAAACATTGTGGTTCATGTATCCCTTTGACTCTGTATTTTTGTATCTTTGGGGTAAACACCTAACTGTGCAATTTCTGGATCATAGGGTAGTTCTAGTTTTAGGTTTTTTTTGAGGAACCTCCATACTGTTTTTCAGAGTAACTGCACTTGTTTGCTTCCCACCAACAGGGCAATAGGACTCCTCTTTCTCTCTATCCTCTCCAACACCAGTTATTTTTTTTCCTGTGTTGTTAATTTTAGTCATTCTGAATCGTGTGAGGTCGTATCTCATTGTGGTTTTTATTTGTGTTTTCCTGATGATGAGTGACGCTGAGCATCTTTTTATGTCTCTGTTAGCCATCTGGATGGCTTCTATGGAAAATGTCTATTCATGTCTTCAGTCTGTTTCTTAACTGGGTTGTTTGGTTTTGGGGTGTTGAGTTTGATAAGTTCTTTATAGATTTTGAATACTAACCCTTTATCAGGTATGTCATTTGCGAATATTTTCTCCCATTCCATAGGCTACATTTTAGTTTGTTCATTGTTTCCTTCACTGTACTAATTTTTTAGTTGATCAACTTCATAGAGGCTTCCTTGTTTGAAAGAAGGAAATAGCACATGTCTACAAATTCCTTATTTATGTAATAATGAGTATGATAAATGTTTTTGTGGCACACTTAAAACTGGTAGATTCTTTGCTTTTAAATGTTTATAAAACTTGCATTTTAAAAGTGGGTGATGGGGATTGAGGAGAACACCTGTTGGGATGAGCACTGGGTGTTGTATGGAAACCAATTTCACAATAAATTTCATTAAAAAAAAGTGAATCCACAAAAATGTTTCTAAATTAAATATTTGCATGAGGATGCTACAGAAAGTTTTGAGTACATTTGTACGTTTCAAGCGCTAGAGAACAACGGACATTAAATATAATTTTAAAAACATAATTATCTTTTGTGACTCATAACTAGGCAGAAGTTGAATAAGTAAAAATAACTAAAAAACTAAACAAAGATATCGACATTATCACTATTTATAATTGAATATTGGTGTATGTAATATAATAATTATAAAATCAATAAGTGAAAATAAATACAAGTTAAAAACACTAAAAAAAAGATTTCCAATTATCCCAGAAGATATATATTACAATACTATACATTTGATACCATATACATGTTTTTATATATGGCTAAATAATGAGGACACTCATACCACCATTTGCTCTTTTAAATAGTAAATTACTTTGTGTAAATAAAGCAGCTTAGAAAGTTTGGGACATAATGCTGCTGCGAACAGATGCTGGGGATGGCAGCAATAATGATAGTTATTATAGTAACGGGTTGAGGCAATATTTTTATCTATATATATCTTAACTGAAGAACTATTGACCTAATCATTATACCTTGATGCTGTCCACACTCTAGTTTCTCTTTGTTGGCATAAACAGAAAGTTTAATCCCATGGTCACATATTATATTTGTACAAGTTTATTCAGTTATTTGTACAACTACATTAAATTACACAAAGTTAAATTATTAAAATTATTTCATCTGATTCTGTTTTGCAGCACTAGATACCATATGATCAACAATTAATTACATATCAAAGAGAATTTGATTGTCTCCTCTTGCTCTATGGTACCACCTTCATATCACTATTTTATCTCTTTCTCTCTCTCTCTTTCTATTACCAGTATGATGTTCTAAGTAAAAATTGTTCAAGGAGAACTCTAGAAATAACATCATTCTTAAGCTTTAATATTTTTACCACTTTGCTTTTTCTCATAATTGTTTTATCATTCATATCTCTCAGTTATTAATGAAAGATATACAACCCAATATCTTAAAGAAGGACAAGGGAGCTCATAAGTTTTTCTAACCATACTGAGTCTATCTTCAGTCTCAGAGGAATACAGGAGTTTGATCTAAAGAATAATCTGGCCTTGTGCTTTCTTTCCATTTCTTAGTTCTATGTTTCTTGGCTTTGCTTAATCCTACAGTATTTTTTTTAATTATCTTATTGGAAAAGCAATTTGAAGCTCTAGGTTTAGTTATCTTTGTAAGCATAGTAAAATGTGAACTTTTCTCTTCCCTTGACTATATAGAAGTCCAAGAATGGAGGAATGGACCTAGATTGATTCAGAAAGATATTTACTGACTCTGCGTAGTTTGGTCATAACCCCAGCAGAGGTATGGCACCCCATGATTGTCAGCTCTCTAGCAGTATTTCATAGTCTGGAAAAGAATGTTCCCTAACAGAAAAGGAAAGGAAGTGAGTTGTAAACATGATCGGGCAACTATAGTGTATAAGTGCCACCACCAACCATTAGTGTGCCAAGTGCTCAATACAAGTCTTTGTGACCATATACATTACATTAATAATTACTACCAGCTTACATGATCAAACAAATCCGCATACCACCAAATATTCATTATTTGAATGAATGATGGACAACAGCAATGAATTTCTTTTTTTTTTTTTTTTTTAATTTTTTTTTTCAACGTTTATTTATTTTTTGGGACAGAGAGAGACAGAGCATGAACGGGGGAGGGGCAGAGAGAGAGGGAGACACAGAATCGGAAACAGGCTCCAGGCTCTGAGCCATCAGCCCAGAGCCTGACGCGGGGCTCGAACTCACGGACCGCGAGATCGTGACCTGAGCCGAAGTCGGACGCTTAACCGACTGCGCCACCCAGGCGCCCCCAACAGCAATGAATTTCAACTGAAATGAATTAATTGGTCAATTAATCTAGATGTCCCTGTTTTGCCTTGGGGGAAGAACTTAGTTTTCTAGTGGGCTTAGAAGATGTATAGTGACAGTGGTAGAGAGTTCCTTCTTTGTGTACTATAATGACTTAGAAATTCATTTTATCAATGAATCAAGGAATTGATATTCTTTTGTGGTTAGGCTTTAGGTTTCTAATTTGTATATACAATTCCCTTACAGCTCCAGGCTAATGGGTGGTTAGATTGAGGGAACACCTTGGGATAGGAAACATCATTAGGCACCACTACCAATGATGGTGCTTAAATTATGACTCCATCTTTAGAGAGAAAGTGGTTCTTTCTGCCTTGGACTCAGGGTGCAGAAATGGGTAATAAAGGATAGTATTTAAACATCACTTTATTTCTGGGGCAATGACCTACTAAGTGGACTGTTTTAAGGGCTAGTGATGTATACCTTCCATTAAAGAAAGGATCATGTATAGGGAGATATTGATAAATATTTCTAATCTCACTTTTGGGGAAGAATATGTCTATTGAAAGTTTTCTATCTCCATGACCATTTGGTTCTCAGGCTTCTTACATTTTGTAGAAAGAAAAGGCTTCTCCAGAAATTTGTATGCTATTGTCTGAATTTAGAAAAGCAACTTGGAATGACACTTATTTATTCATGTCAGCACCCTCATGAATAGTTAACATACCCTTAATAACATTATATATTTTGATAAAGACTCTAAGGCCCCAATCCATGAATATCCAAAAAGCTATATTAATGCACTGCTTGGCATTATTTCAAAATAATTACCAGTTTTCCACTGGAAAGGCTATTCAGTTAGACATAGGATATTAGAATATGGTAGAACTTCCTCAATTGAATGAGAGGTGTGAAGAAAATATTGTGTATGAGACACATAAATTATTATTCTGTCCTTTGATTATTTTGCATTTAATTATGTGAGCCCCGATATCTCCCCATTTTCCACTTCAGTGATACTCTTCAGGCAGTTGTAGAATTGTGTGTGTAAAATTAAATTACCATTTCATATTCTAACACTTAAAATGAAAGAATTTGAGAAGGAAACCACATATCTGATATAGAAATAGGTTATTAGTGGGGTGCTTGGGTGGCTCAGTCGGTTGGGCATTCGACTTCAGCCTAGGTCATGATCTTTGCATTCCTGGGTTTGAGCCCCACGTCAGGCTCTGTGCTGACAGCTCAGAGCCTGGAACCTGTTTCAGATTCTGTGTCTCCCTCTCTCTTTCTACCCCTCCCCCACTCACGTTCTTTCTCTCTCAAAGAGAAATAAATATTTTAAAAATTTTTAAAAATAAATAGGCTATTCTATTAACCTGTACTACAAATGGAAGGGTTTCATACATATAAATGAAAACAGTACCAATTAAAGAAAAATATTGGGGCCTCATCCATTTCTCTAATTGTAGTTAGAGTATAGGTTTTAAAATTTTAGTGGCAGGCATATAAATGCAACATTAGCAAGTTTCAACTTGAAGGAGTTACTTGTGTCCTGGGTTGGCCACATGGGAAATGGCATTAATTGAATGTTTTACTTATACAATTAAAAGTGGTATTGCTGAGTATTTTTTGTCTCTGGTTCCTCTCCTGAAAATTCTGTAAAAGACATCAATATCTGTTGTGAGACCATGGGAAACTCACTTCACCATGTTCCACACTCTTCTGGGAAGGACTAACCTTCCTCTACTCTGGTTTGGAGAAAAATTACATTCATTATTAACAAAATTAAAGATATAAATTAAAAAAAATATTTGGGAACCTGGGTGACTCGGTTAAGTGGCTCCTAATTTCAGCTCAGGTCACGGTCTCGTGTTTCATGAGTTTGAGCCCTATGTTGGGCTTCCGGCTGACATTATGGATCCTGCTTGGGATTCTCTCTCTCCCTCTGTCTCTGCCACTCCCTTGCTTATGCTCCATCTCTCAAAATAAGCAAATAAAACTTTTTTAAAATATTAGAAATATATCCTCTAAATAAAACTTCAGGAAAAATTCAAATCATTATTTTTAGAGCTGTTTGTAATTTCACCCAGTTGTCATTTTTTTTTATTTAAATTACTGTCAACATTTTTATCATCTTAGGTAATCTATAAGCTTCCTTTATATTCTTTTTTCATTCTAAGTGCTTCCCACATTTTGTGATCATAATATGTTCTTAATAAATGCAACTTCAGTACTTTGGATGATTTATTATTGAATAAATGAAGGAATGGGCAATTGCATACACATAATTATATATATATATATAATTATTTATAATATAATATATATTCAGTAATATATATATTACACATACAAACAAATAAAAAGCTGTATAGAAATTCATAAATGTGCAATTGCTATATATATATATATTCCATTCTTTAGTGTTTTAGTGAGTATGCATAAAAGTGTAAGTTCAAAAGATAGAATAAAAAAACTTACCTGGAGTGAGTATCAGAGATGCAAGTGATGTATAGAGTAAAAGGGCATCAACAGCTTCATATTGGCTATCAACACTATTCTAAACTCCATGGAAGCAGCCAAAGAGTTGTATTCTTCCTGTGTCTGGTACAATACCAGACATAGAAGAGATGCTACAGCAATGTTTGTCTGTTCAACTAATCACCAAAAATATATAAATTATTGAATAAATGGGCAAAATAATTTTTTGCCTACCTTCTGCCTGAAGTTTCTCATATTTATTATCTTTATGAAAGAAAGAGTTGTATCAAGAGAGAGACCATAGCTAAAATCATGATGAGACTTGATTTTTAAGCCAAAAATGATCCTTTTTTAACCAATTATAAGTGAAGAAAGTTGAAAACATAATACTATGTGTGCTTAAACTGACGCAATTATTTTATTTTTGCTATTGTTTAATTATTATTAATTTGATTATTGTTTGGTTTATATTCTATATTGAATAAGCAAATAGATGCAGAGGTAAATGTGATAATACTAACTATCCTATTATTACCATTTGTTGAGGTCCTGTACCAGCCACATACTTTATCCCCATCTGTCATCTTTCTAATATGCATCTATCATCCACTATCATCTATCTATCTACACACACACACACACACACACACACAGGGCTTAAATTCATCTAATTAAAGAAAAACTCCAATATTTAGAGATCAAAAAAGTTGATCTGGAACATAGTTTGACCTAGTGGCAGATAAGCTTACCTCCAACATTTGAGAAGAATTCCCATTAGAATAATAATATGATTTTACTCCCTCATAAACTCTACCTACTTTTCCTTTTCCCTTTTAATTTCTACTTCTGGGTAAGATGTATTAAACACTTAGTGTTTATTTATAAGCTCCAGAAACTCAGAGAACAACTTTCAACATTAAAAAAAAAAGAAACAAAACTAAAACCATAATACAGATTTTTGTATGTTACTAAATAACCAGGAACAAGCTGAAGAAAGTTAGGAAAGAAAAGAACTGGGGTGAAAGTGATATAAGAATAATATCATCATCATCATCATTATCATCAACGACAACTTTATGGTAGCAAGTCTATTCTAGTACTTGTGGTTGCTGATTTGTGTAATTCTGCCATATAAACTTTAGCATGAACCTAAATGTTTCCTTCATTACAAATATAAGAAAAACAAGATAATTACTAAGTAGCATATGTATTAGTCTAATTTTGTCTACTGCATTCAAATCTGTGTTCTCAGATATCACTAAGTGTACCAACATGGAATATGTTTTAAATCTATTCACCCTAAAGTATTTGTGGATACTGTAGTATGAAACAGAAATTTTTTTAGGCAGTGGAGAAAAAAGCATGGGCAAAAGGGTAAGACTCTCTGTAATCATGAAAATAAAATGTATTAATAGATGCAAATGCATACTTTTAAGGAAATGGATACTAGAATGCATTGTCTAGATTCAAAATCCCATTTACCATCTCTTCCTTGTTGTCTCTGTGGTGAGAGGTGAGATTTGTTAACAATTACCAAAATTAAATGAGGTCTGTTGGTGAAAGATTTATTTTAGAACAGTATCTGGTGCATTATGTGTTCAATAAATATTACTTGTGACTCTTTGTGGAAACATACATTTAAAAATAATTATTTATGTTATGTATTTCAAATGCTGGCTCCTGAAAAATATCATCAAAAGTACAATGCTGTCTTTTGATAGCAAGAGAAAGTCCACCTTGGCAGAGTCCCAACAGTATATCAAAAAAGAATGCACATTTTGAAGGTTCAGTGAAGGTGGGTCTTTCATTTGGGGTGCAGGGATGGAGGGGCTTGAAGAGAAAAGAAAAAAATACAGAATTCCCCTTGAATGGTAGGTCTTCAGATTTCACATTAAGGACTAATTTTTCCTTCTCTAGAATTAAGTTATATAAGGCTCTCTTTTCCTTAAAAGAGAAATTAATTGTCCAAAATAGAACTTTGGTGATGTCAGAGACTATAATGAAGGCAGACTTTTTAAAAACTTTTTATTTATTTATTTATAGAAAAGGAGAGGGAAAGAGAAGGCACGTGGGAGAAAGGCAGAGAGAGAGAGAGAATCCCAGGCAGGCTCCTTGCTGTCAGCGAAGAGCCTAATGCAGGACTTGATCTCACAACTGTGAAATCATGACCTAAGTCAAAATCCAGTGTCATTTAACCAACGGAGCCACCCAAGCACCCCTGAAGGCAGACTTTAATTTACCAAGGTAACAAGCTCCAGTGCAGAGTACAGGACATATGTACTCACTTAAGCAGCACATATGCTAGAGTAGAGGACATAGCCCAGAAGACTTTTGTTTCACTAATCCAGTATAAGTCTTTCAGAGTTACCCAATGATCTGTTTAAAACCAAAATATTTCTATGGATTGTAAAGCTGTAATGTTTCAGTATTATTTGTCAAGAATAGTTTAGTGCCAGACAATAAATTTTATCTTATCAATACCATTTGTAGATCTAAAACAAAAGAAATTGCAGTGGATCTTATAAGATCTGAGAAATTTAGATACCTCCATATAAATACTATCTGCTCTCAAGTTCTCATGCAAGTTCTAGTTCTGTGAAAGTTTAGTTACAAAAACTGACTTCCACCAGAGATCATCCAGTACTTTTAGGTAGACACAAGAAACTTATTTTCCAGGTATAGGATAGGCATTTTTAAATTTCTGTCTATCATGTTGTTGTGTTTGCCTTGCCATATATTTGTTAAGCCTCAGTTACTGATTTATTTTCAGGAATTGGAAAAAAGAGAAATTAGGTGTGTCACAAAGGAAAATGTGTACAAACCCAACAGTCAATTTATTGCATGCATTAACCACTTCATACATAAATCATAAATCATTAGACTTATACTAAAAAGTAACTAAAATGCAAAATAAATAAAATATAAATAAAAATGTTTTATAAGTAACATAGTTAAATGTAACCTGAAAATAAATAAGAAAAGAATGAAAGAATGCAGATTAAAACATGTCAATTTATAATACTGTTCTGTGGGTCTTGAGTGGAAACTGTCTACATTTCATACAATCATCTCAATTTCAAGGTCTTAGGTAAAAGTCATTTTCCTCCAAAGACCATCTACTTCCTAAGATTTCTCAGCTTGAAGCCTCCAGCAATGATTTAAGATGGTGTATCCCTCTTTGAATGAGAGACATTGATCTAAGTAACAGCCTGATGAGATTTTACTTCTGAACTAGTTTTAACCATGCCTAATTGGTCCTTTCGGAGTTTGAAGGCTTTTTTTCTCCTAAGTTTTAAACCAGATCTTTAAAATTTAATCGTTGTTTAGGAGAATATTGAGGAAGAGCTATTTGTACCTCATGGTTTTATAGGAGGTCCTAATCTAAAATCAAGCCAGCAGTTTTCACTATTTTAGTTACTGTGGCTATTGCCACTGAGTCAAAACAGATACTTTAGTAAGCTGGTCTCTGAGAATTCTAATAAAGTTGTCATAACACCAAGAGCTTCGTCCACATTGCTTGTTTACAAATTTGTAGAAAGTTTTATAATTACAACTGGATGGTTGACTAAGTTGCCTGCGATATATGGCCAAGATTACTTAGAATAGTGCAGAGTCTAGAAGCAGAGGTAGTATTCCAAGACTCATAGGTTGTCCTGTTATTAACTCAAAAGGAAAACTTCAATGAAGTCCAGAAGTTACATTTATTGCCATTTAAGCAAATCTTAGACAATGGGAGTTTGAGAGTCTCTGAGAATTTTGTGAATATGAGCTTAAGACTTCTGTTTATTCTACCTTTCATGAAGATTTGAGTGGTATGGACAATAAGGTTACTATATGACTGGTAGAGCTGTACAGAACTCTCTAGTAATAGTCTCAGTAAAATGGTTGTGCTTGTGCCCACTATTATAGGGGTATTTGGGGAACACAAAATCCAATGTAATATATTGCTACTAGCAAATCTAGAAGTCTCCAACAAGGTTTTAATCCACCCCCCCCCCAAAGAATCAGACAATTACAACATATAATCAAAATGCATTGCAGAAGGTATTTATGAAATCTGCAAGTGTTCAAAGAACCTGGAGTATTTAGCTCTTGCCCATGTCTCACCTCTACAGTTTTATAAATAATGACACATGAGACATACACCACACACACTTTTAGTAATTTTAGTACATTTTATCCACCAATGTTGACCGAGCACAATAGCCAACTTGTCCTTGCTATGGGGAATAAGTTTATATTAAATTTTTGCAATTTTCCATTTGAAGTCCTCTGGCACTAAGCATCAGAAGTTATTCTCATGTAATTTACCTCTGGTAACTCTTTACTGACACTTGAACCAATGTATGGTATTCTATAATAACCCGTTTGAGCCTCTCAAAATATTTAATAATGAGGAATGGGTCTTAGTACCTGGTGGGGCATTTTTTTTTAGCTTTCATGGTATCCCTTTTTATGAATTTTTCCTTTTTATTATAGCCAATTCTTCAGAAACTTTCAGAGGATTAAAAGGTTATTTTGCTGACCATTCTTTTTAAAAATTTATTTATTTAAATTAAAGTTAGTTAACATACAGTGTAGTATTGGTTTCAGGAGTAGAACCCAGTGATTCATCACTTACATAAACACCCAGTGATCATCCCAACAAGTGCCTTCATTAATTCCCATCAACGATTTAGCCCATCTCCTCACTCAGCTCCCCTCTAGCAACTCCTAGTTTGTTCTCAAGAGTCTAGGGGCGCCTGGGTGGCGCAGTCGGTTAAGCGTCCGACTTCAGCCAGGTCACGATTTCGCGGTCCGTGAGTTCGAGCCCCGCGTCAGGCTCTGGGCTGATGGCTCAGAGCCTGGAGCCTGTTTCTGACTCTGTCTCCCTCTCTCTCTGACCCTCCCCTGTTCATGCTTTGTCTCTCTCTGTCCCAAAAATAAACGTTGAAGAGTCTATTATGGTTTCCCTCCCTCCCTGTTTTTATTTTTCCTTCGTTTCCCCTATGTTCATCTGTTGTGTTTTTTAAATTATATATGAGTGAAATCATGATATTTGACTTTCTCTTTCTGAATTATTTTACTTTGTATAATACACTTTAGTTCCATTCACATTGCTGCCAATGTCAAGATTTCATTTTTTTTATCGCTGAGTAGTATTCCATTGTGTGTGTGTGTGTGTGTGTGTGTGTGTGTATACCATTCATTTTATCCATTCATCAGTTGATAGGCATTTGGGATCTTTCCACAATTTGGCTATTGTAGATTTGCTGACTATTCTTCATTGAATCTTCTCCTGAGAGAAAAACAGTGTTTATTTACAAAGCATTCCAAAACCATGGACTACAGTCAAAGTATACTTAACATCATTGTGTATAATCACATTCTTATCTCTGACCAGATTTGTGGAGTGCAATGACTTCTGCCATCTGGGAAGATTTTCCTTTGAGTACAAATATACTGTTGATTTTCCTGGATTTACAAACAAGTATAGACTATTTTGATCCAAAGGGAAACTAACAAAAAAAGTAGAACACAAATCTACCACTATAGCGTGTACAGCCTCAAGGAGTCACTGAAAATAAAATGGTATTTTGGTGTGATGTAGGGAAACAGGAAATGACTATTTTTGCACATGGCTATGAGGTCTGGAACAATGTATCCACTTAATGGGTTTTTGAAATTGGAGAGTAAAAGTATTATAAGAACTGGTACAAGTTTTTGGCTTTTGTTTTTAGTCCCTTTTAGTTCCAGGTTATAGATGATGTTTTGCAAGTTTGGGTAGCAGCTTATATAGATAAATCTAAACCTTACTGTGTTTATTCCAGATAACCCTACTTATATTATTAGAAATTTTTGTGCACAAAAATATTGAGTATTTCCTTGAGATCTTCTTTTTTCATTATTTATTTTTTTATTATTTTGATATTTTTATTTACTTTTGAGACAGAAAGCACGAGCTGGGGAAGGGGCAGAGAGAGAAGGAGACAGGAACTGAAGTAGGCTCTGCGCTGAAGGCAGAGTCTGATGCGGGGCTCGAACTCATGAACTGTGAGATCATGACCTGAGCCCAAGTCGTATGCTCAGCTGACTGAGCCACCCAGGCACCCCAGTTCCTGGAGATCGTAATTTTGGGATTGATTTAGATACAAAAGTAGTAGTAAATCAATTGCCAATTATCTAGGGACTTTTTATGAAGAAGGGAGTCTTCAAAGTCTTGAAGCTTATACCATCCAGAGTGTTTAATTTGCAATTCCATTTTCACAGTAAGCACCTACCTATCAAGTAAGTAGTTATGGTATTACAGTATAATAAAATAATTCAATTTAAAATCTGAGGGTAATTTCTGATAGTCTGGGACATGGGGAACAGCTGAGGATTATTGGATAAATCTACCACCTAAATTATTTGTAATTTCTGAGGAAGAAGAGTAATAATGGGTTTTTAAAATTAACATTGTGGCACCCATATCAACTGGAAAAATTGTAAATTTATCCTCTAATATTTAAAGAAAGTTTTCTTTTGACTTTAATAATAAAGTTTCTTTTGACTTTTAAAATACAATGGATAATTAAGTTCTTGATTTAAGCACCTAGATTTTCTATTTCATTTTTTTCTTTTAGATTTTCAACTAATGCAGGACAAATTATTTTTCCAGTGTACTTAGTGTTTACAACTGTCTGGAATGGGAGGGTGTAGTTTGATTTCTGATTTTGTTTGTATTATAAAACTCTCAATATGTTTAGTGAGGTGTAGGAGATCTGATAATGTCACAAGTTTTCATTCTAGTTTTTATTTGCATATTAAATCCTCTATTTATTTCCTAAGTTTATTTATATGTCTTTCCATGACTTTGGACACAATCATCTAGTATAAAGTATATTTAATATTTTTAATTTATTGGTTACTTGTACTAGAGTGTAAGCATGCTGAGAATACAGATTTTGGACTGTTACTTTTCCTGCATGAATCCCAATTTCCTGACTCTGCAAAAGAAATAAAAATTAACTCAACCTTGAAAATCAGGAGCTAAATTAGTTCAACTTATTGATCAGGTAAGGGAGAAACTGCAAGAAAAATTTCAACTTCTTGCTTCTTGAAGAAAGAAGCAATATTATATAGAATCCTGAGAAAGTGTGGAATTTAGGTTAAATTTATAATAAGCAGTATTTTGGTTAGGTAAGATAAGGATGGAGCTGATTGGATTGGTTTTATTTCATCGAAGGCAAATGGAGATAATTGAAACAATTATATAGTAGGTCAGTTAAAGTAGTATTTGCTGATTGCGGTGGGATTTTTCTAAAACAAGTTTTGACCTTTTTAGTAGCTTCCTGAGTACTGGGAAATCCTGTTTTTTGGGTGATAGCAGAATTTGCTGATAATTTTGTACGTATGTATAATGTCTTTTAGTCAAGGGTAGCATTTTCATCTCACTATCAAAACCTGGTAAAATGTAAAAAACACAGAACAATGTTCATAGTCATCTCGATGATCTATTTGTCTTTGTAGATTATTGGAAAATCTCCTAACTTAAAAATTTTAAAACATAAAGAAAATTTGAAGAGGAATTTTTCCCAGTTATTTAAAAATCATTAATAAAGTGGGGGGAATTAAAATACAACTAGTGAAAAAATCACAAAATGAAATGGAAGAGAACCATTTGATGATTACCAGAGAGGAGGTGGGTGTGGGGTGGATTAAATAGGTGATGGTTATTAAGGAGTGCATTTGTTGTGATGAGCACCAGGTGTTGTATGTAAGTGTTGAGTCTTTAAATTATACACCTGAACCTAATATTATATGTTAACCAACCAGAATTTAAATAAAAACTTTAAAAAATGGAAAATATAGATTATTTTATATCTGTTAAAGACAAAGGCATCTTTCCAAACAAGAATATTCCAGACCTAAATACTCTAGGGAATTTTTATAAGTATTTAAGAAAAACTATATTATGTTTTCTACTTTTTAAAAATATTTTTATTTATTTTTGAGGGGGAGAAAGAGAGAGAGAGAGCCAGCAGGGGAGGGGAAAAGCGAGAGGAAGAAACAGAATTCGAAGCAGGCTCTAGGCTTTGAACTGTCAACACAGAGCCTGAGGTGGAGCTGGAACTCATGAACTGTGAGATCATGACCTGAGCCAAAGTCTGATGCTCAACCGAATGAGCCACTCAGGCTCCCCAAGAAAAACTATATTAACTATCATTTTCTCAGACTAGCTTAATTCTAGTAACCAAACCAGAAAATAACACTGTTAAAATTAAATTTATAGAATATGGCTACTATGAATACAGAAGCAAACATCTTAAATGCAATAATATTACACATTAATTAAATAAAATATTTTTAATTTTTTTTTCAACGTTTATTTATTTTTGGGACAGAGAGAGACAGAGCATGAACGGGGGAGGGGCAGAGAGAGAGGGAGACACAGAATCGGAAACAGGCTCCAGGCTCCGAGCCATCAGCCCAGAGCCTGACGCGGGGCTCGAACTCACGGACCACGAGATCGTGACCTGGCTGAAGTCGGAAGCTTAACCGACTGCGCCACCCAGGCGCCCCTAAATAAAATATTTTTAAATGCATCAGAGCCATTTTAGGTTTACTTAAGTAATGAAATATTTCCTTAATGTTAAAAAAATTATTCAAGACTTCTGGTTTCAACTCTAACATGTGAAGAGCTGTAAGCCACCATTTCTGTCCTTGCAACCAGTTAAAGGTGAGCAAACTGAAAAACCAATACTTCCCTTGGATCCATCAGAGATCTGAGGCTGCAGGGAAAACCAACACCCCAAAATTTGGAGACACAGTCACCCACTGAGATATAGGTGAGATATTCTTTGTGAAAATGGAAGCCACAAATTGATAAGAAAACTTAAATGGCAATTTAGATAAGTAGGTGGACTGAGTGTGGACTAGAATTAAAAGGAAAGACTTTTGGGAATTTCCACACTTCTGGGGACTTTACCTACAAGAACCCCACAAATTTACAATGGTAAAGATTTGATAAAGACCCCTTAATGACTCTGGGATGAAGGAAGAGTAATTATTGTGACATATACCCAGAGAATTTTCCACAACAAAAGTCTAATATCCAGGAGAAAGACTTGGGAAAACTCTTATCCCAGTTGAGGGAAGGGTATTCCTCTCACTCCATCTTATTCTAGCCATCCTATCTTACCAATCAGAAAATGCATACACACACAAATACACAAGTCAACAGAGGTTAGTGCTTTGAGGAAATGGATGGGGACACTAGAGTCAGGGAAAACAGAAGACAAGAAGAAAAACAGATATGATACTGGAGAAATACTCATGAAGGCCACAACCAAAACACACAGGTACACAAAAACAGACTTATTCAAAAAGTTTTGGATTACTAAATTCCCCCACAGTTTACCATCCCACAGTTTTCAGCATAATAACAGTGGATTACAGTTGAAAAAACTGAAAAATAACTCTCTCAGAAAAAGCAGAGAAGCCCAGAATGAAAGAGAGAGAGAGAGAAAGAACACACTAAAGGAGTTTGACATTATTGATACCTCTACCAACAGCAATCATTAAACAGAAAAACTCCTAGTCAGATTACAATAAATATCACACTAAAGGGCTATTTATCTCAATCCCTGATACCAGATACAACTCAAAAACAAGAAGCAACAACAAAAATACAACTCATTCCATGTGATGAGGGGAGAAAACAGTCTGCAGAGACAAAGCAATTAGTGGAAACAGACTCAGGGCACATATGTTGGATTTATCAAATAAGGAACCTAAAATAACTATGATTAATATGTTAAGGGCTCTTACAGAAAAAGAAGACAAAATAGAAGAACAGATAAGTTATGTAAGCAGAGAGATGAAAACTATAAGAACCAAAAGTAAATACTTGAGATCAAAATAACTGTAATCTAGGAGTGGCTCAGTTGGTTAAGTGCCCAACTTCGGCTTAGGTCATGATCTTGCTGTTCATGAGTTCGAGTCAGCTCGGAGACTGGAGCCTGGAGTCTGCTTCTGATTCTGTGTCTCCCTCTCTCTCTGGCCCTCCCCAGCTCATGCTGTCTCTCTGTGCCTCTCAAAAATAAATAAACGAATAAAAAAATTCAAAACCACTGTAACCTAAATAAAGAATGCTTTAACAGGCCCATCACTAGACTCAACACTGTAGAAGAAAAAAATCAGTGGGCTTGAATAATAATTAATAGAAATTTAACAAAATGCAATGCAAAGAGAAGAAAATAATGGAAAGCCATATCATAACATCCAAGAGCTGTTGAACAAAAGTGTAACAGACATAACTAGAATGCTAGAATGAGCTGAGAAAGTACAGAGCAGAAAGATTTTTTGAATTAATAATGGTTAAGGGTGTTCCAAAATGAATGACCAATAGATCATTCAGACTACAGATGCCGGGAGCTCATAAAATAAAAAGAAGAGAAAAAATGAAAACAACAACAACAATAAAACCTGGGAATATAATATTCAACTGTAGGAACACAAAGTCAAAGGAAAATCATGAATAGAGCTAGGAAAAATCCACAATGCTTATCTGTACAGAGTTACTGTAAATTATAGTGGACTTCCCATCAGAAATGAAAGTAAGAAGAGAAGTGAAATGTTTGAAGTGTTGCAGGAAAAATAATCTCTCTAGAACTCTTTATTAGCGAAATTATCTTTCAAAAGTAAAGGAGAAATAAATACTCTCAGATATGCCAAAAATGAGGGAATTCTTGCCAACAGAACTGCCCTACAAGAAATTAAATAAAAATAAGTTCTTCAGGCAAAATAAAAATTCTACAGGTTAGAAATGTGAGTCTTCATAAAGAAAAGACCATCAGAGAAGGAATAAAGGAGATAAAATGAAATTATTATTTCATCATTCTTAAATAATTAAATGTTTCCAAGGTAATAATATTAATATATTGGGTGATTATGCCATATAGATAATAAAGTAAATTACAGCAATATCATAAGAGATGAGATGGATAAGTTGAGAATCATCTGATATAAGGCACCTGCACTTCATATGAAGTGGTATGGTGTAATTTGAAAGTGAGTTTGGATTAGTTGAAAATGTACATTGTGAATTCTAGGAACACCAGTGGAAAAAATCAAAAAGAAAAAAAAATAATTGATACGCTAAGAGAGAAGATAAAATATAACCTTATAAAAGGATCAACTAAAAGCAGAGAAGGCAATAAAAAAAATAAATGACTAAAAAAGTTGTAAACATAGAAAATATTAATCCAACTATAACAATAATTATTTTAGAGCAGGGTTTATTCCTGGGCTGGTTCAATATTCACAAATTGGGGCATGTGGGTGGCTCAGTCAGTTAAGTGTCTGACTTTGGCTTAAGTCATGATTCTACAGTTCATGAGTTCAAGCCCTGCTTTGGGCTCTTTGCTGTCAGTGCAAAGCCTGCTTTAGATCCTCTGTCCCCCTCTCTGATGCTCCACCACTAATGTTTTCCCTTTCCATCTCTCTCTCTCTCAAAAATAAATAAATATTTTAAAATATTCACAAATCAATCAACTTGATACACCACATTACTAAAAAAAAGATAAGAACAATGTTACTCTCAATAGATGCAGAAAAAGAATTTGAAAAAACACAGCATCCAATTCTTGATAAAAACCCTCAACACAGTAGAGATAGATGGAACATACCTCAACATCATAAAGGCCATATACTAAAGACTCATGGCTAATATTATTTTCAATGGGGAAAGACTGAGAGCCTTTCCCCTATGATCAAGAACTAAACAGGGATGTCCACTCACATCATTACTCGTTAATATAGTACTGGAAGTCTTAATCTCAGCAATCAGACAACAAAAAGAAATAAAAGGCATCCAAATTGGCAAAGAAGAAGTCAAAGTATCGCTAACTATGAATATCTTGAATTAAAAGGCAGATAGGGTGCCTAAGTGGTTCAGTTGGTTGAGCGTTTGGCTCAGGTCATGATCCCACAGTCATGGAGTTGAGCCACATGTTGGGCTCCATGTTGGGTGTGGACCCACACTACTTAAGATTCTCTCTCTTTCTCTGTGTGCCCCTTTCCCCTGCTTGCATGCTCTCTCTCTCTCAAATATATATATATATATATATATACACACACACACACACATATATATACACACACACATATATATACATATATGTGTGTGTGTATATATATATATGTATATATATATAATTTAAAAATAAAGACAAAGGTTGTCAGAATGGATTAAGAAAAACAAGACTCAACTAACTGTTGCTTACAAGAAACCTATTTTTTTTTCCTTTGAGATAAGGTTATTACCTTGGTTTTAGTTTATATTTGTTTTTTTGAAGATTGTTTCTTGCTTTATTTTCTTTTTTTAATATGAAATTTACTGTCAAATTGGTTTCCATACCACACCCAGTGCTCATCCCAACAGGTTTAGTTTTTATTTAAATTCCAGTTAAATAACATACACTGTAATATTAGTTTCAGTTGTACAATATAGAAATTCAATACCCATTCAACAAGAAACCTACTTTAAAATTAAAAATTTAGATAGGATGAATGTAAAGGGATTCAGAAAGATATACCATGATAACACTGATCAAAAGCTAACTTGAGAAACTATATTGATTTCAGACAAAGAAAACCTCAGAACAAGGAAGATGATCAGGCATGAAGGATGGCATTACATAATGATAAAAGACCAATCATTAAAGAAGACATAGCAATCATAAAAGTGTATGCCTCAAAACATCATGTCAAGATACATGAGGTAAAAATTGAAAGAACTAAAAGGAAAAGCAGGCAATTCATTATTAAATTTGGAGACTTCAACATCTGCCTGGCAATAATTGATTAAATAGGCAAAAAAAGCATTTGGGATATAGGCGATATAAATATCACTATCAATTATTTGTCAACCGACAGATTACTCCATCTATCAATGAGAATACACATTCTTCTAAAGCTCATATAAAACATTCACCAAAAAATATCATGTTATATGCAATAAAACAGACTTTAGCAAATTTAAAATATTAAAAATACAAAGTAAGTTCTTTGGCAATAATGGATTAAAATTAAAAATCAATAAAGAAATGTATAGCTGGAAAATTCCTACATATTTGAATTAAACAGTACACTTCCTATGCAACAGGTATATCAGAGGAAAAGCCATTAGAAAAAATTTTTTAAAGTATTTTGAACTAAATCCAAATGAAAATACCACTTATCATGGTTTGTAGGATGTATCTACATCAATGCATTTGGGGAAAAAATAACATTAAATTAATGGATTAGAAAAGTAGAAAAATCTAAAATCCATAATCTAATTTTCTACCTTACAAATAAGGAAATAACACTTTAAGCCTAAAACAAATAGATGAAAATAAATAATAAAAATTAAAATATAGGTCAAATTAAGAACAGGAAAACAATAGAGAAAATGAATAAAAACAAGAGCTACTTCTTTTGTTTATTTATTTTTATTTATTTTCTTTTTTAAATTTACATCCTAGTTAGCATATAGTGCAACAATGATTTCAGGAGTAGATTCCTTAACGCCCCTTATCCATTTAGCCCATACCCCCTCCCACAACCCCTCCAGTAACCCTCTGTTTGTTCTCCATTTTTAAGAGAAGAGCTAGTTCTTTTAAAAGATCAATAATATTGCTAAATACCTAACCAGACTAAGCAAAGGGAGAAGAAATAAGGAGACAGAGAGAGAGACTGAGAGAGAGAGAGAGAGAGAGAGAGAGAGAGAGAGAGAACAAGAACACAAATAACCAGTATCAGAAATCAGAATTATCAGTTCTGATTCCATGGATATTAAAAAGATAATTACAAAATGCTAAGAACAACCCTATGCCCCACAAATTGGAAAAATTAGATAAAATAGACCAATTTCTTGAAAGACAAAAACTACCAAAACTCACACAAGGCAAAATGCATATCTTGAATAGCCCTAAATGAATTAAAGAAATTGAATTAACACGTAATAAACTTCCAAAAGGAATGCATCAAGCCCAGATACTTTTCCTGGTGAAATTTACAAAACATTAAAAGAAGAAATAATACCAATTCTCCACCATTACTTCCAAAATATTTAAAGAGAAGGAACACTTGCTAACTCATCAAATGAAACAATTATTACCCTAATTCCATAATCAGATAAAGACATTACAAGAAAGAAACATATAGACCAATATCTGTCATGAGTATTTATGTAACAATCACCAACAAAATATTAGCAAATCAGACCCAACAATGTATAGGGAAAAAAATTATACAACCAAGTGGAATTTCTTGCAAGTATGCAAGGCTTTTCTAACATTTAAAAGTCAATCAATGTAATCCATCACATCAAAAGTCTATCAAAGAAAAATCATATGATTATTTAAGTAGATATTGTAAAAACATTTGATAAAATCCAACACTCATTCATAATAAAACTTTAATAAAACTAATAATACAAGAAAAATTTCTAAATTTGATAAAGGAAATCTAAACACTCTATAACTACCATGAGATCTACCAGTGAGAGACTTTATGCTAATTTCAGGGAAAAGGCAAGGATATCATTTGCAACACTCCTATCCCACATCATACTGGAAGTCTTATCTGGTGCAATAAGACAGGAAAAGGGGTGAAGAGACATACAGATTTAAAATGTGATAAAGAAAACTGTATTTAATGATAACATGATTGTACAGGAAATTCCAAGGAATCTGAGGGTTCCAACGGTTAATGAACACAATATAAAGAACAAATTTGTAGGATTCATACTACCTTATTTCAAGACTTTTACTATAAATCTACAATAATCAAGACAACATGGTATTGAGAAATGAATAAACACATCAATTAATAGTACAGAACAGAAACCCCAGAAATAGATCCACACAAATATAGCTAGCTGATCTTTGGCAGGAGAACAAAACTAATTCCATGAATAAAGAATAGTCTTTTAATAAATGATGCTAGAACAAGGGGATATCTATATATGAAAAGGGGACCTAGACACAGACCTTAAATGTTTCACAAAAGTTAACTCAAAATAAGCCATAGAAATAAATGTAAATCCAAAACTATAAAACCTCTAGGAAAAAAATGAGAAAAATCTATGTAAACTTGGGCTTTGTGATGAGTTTTTAGCTATGACACCAAAAGAACAAAGGATGGATAAAAAAGAAGTTGGATGTATTAAAATTAAAATCTCTGCTTTGGCAAAATACATTGTTAATGAAAGGACAGGACACAGATTTGTGACAAAATGTTTTCAAAACACATATCTGATAAAGATCTTTCATCCAAATATATAAATAACTCTTACAACTCAGCAATAAGAAAATAAACAATTTATTTTAAAATGGACAAAAGATATAAATAAACACCTCACCACAGAAATATACAGATGGGAGGTAACAATATGGAAAAGTGCTCTACATTATCTATCATTAGGGAGATGCCAATTAAACAACAACAAAAAAACACATTACACACCTGAAAAAAAATGGCTAAAATCCACACAACTGACGGTGTAAATCATTGGTGAGGATGCAAGCAACAGAAACAATCATTCATTGGTTATGAGAATAAAAAATGGGACACCCACATTGGAAGACAGTGTGGAAGTTCTTAGAATGCCAAATGTTTGACCAAACAACCAGCCACTGTGCTCCTAGGTATTTACCCAAATGAGTTGAAAACATATTCACACAGAAACTGCCACATGCATATTTAGAAAAGCTTTACTTGTAATTGCCCAAAACTAGAAGTAACTAAGAGATACTTCATAGGTGAATGGATAAAAAAACACTGTGGAATATCAACATCTACAAAAAGACACAGATGAATCTTAAGTGCATTTTTCTAGGTAAAGAAGCCATTTGGAAAAGGATACATAGTGTGCTCTCATTTATATAACATTCCAAAAAAAGCAAAACTAAAGTTACGGTAATCATATACATGGTTGGCAGTAGGAGGTTAAAACCTGAATAGATAGGAAGCAGTGAATCTATTCTGTATGGTGTAGTGGCATATATATATGTGTGTGTGTGTGTGTATATATATATATATATATCCCTATGCATTTGTCAAAACCCATAGAAGTTTACAGCACTAACAGTGAACTTTAATATATGCAAATTAAAAAGTGGTTAGGGTATCCTAAGATAAACACATAATGTAAAAAAAAAAGTAACCTACTGCATTATCAATGTATAAAACAACCTCGCTTGATGGGTTTGGAAGGAAAAGGTGCTGAGTTAAGTAACTAGGGGACTCAATGGAATCTAAGACTAAAGGCAAAGTGACTGTACATAGTACTGTGTTAAAGTTGTCTCTCACTTTACATTAACACTGTATTTGATAAAGTTGTTTCTCATGGTTGTTTAGGTTAACAACTTTGAAAGCATTGTATACACACACTGGAAGTGAACAATTAAGTAAATGGTTGGCAGATGGTGTCTTTCTCACTGGGGTAGAAGGTTACAGATAAGCGAGGAGAGCTTAGAATAATTCATGTGATAATGGATTTGAGGTAGAAACATCAGTATAAGTCATGTTTAACTCAGAATAACTCATATTTGTGTGTGTATATGACTACCCATATAAATATTTATATATGCAGTTATTGTACATATACATATTTCCTTTCTCTGTTAGTTGAGAAAGAAATGGCAATTCAGTAATAAAAGGCACATCAAAAACACAGATCTTGGTTTCTGATACCAATCTCCCATAAAACAAACCAGGTATTCTTAAAAATAAATGGCTGAAATTTATTGACAAATTGGTAAAAAAAATAAATAAATAAATAAATTAATGTAAAAAAAAAAAATAAAATAAATGGCTGATTCTACGAATGGACAAGAAATATAGAAGATGTCCTAGAACAACTTACGGTGACAGAAAGTAAAGAAGTGCTAAACACACACACACACACACACACACGCACACACACACACATGTCTGAGTGACACAGGAAGCAACCAAAAGGGCTTCTTATTGTCAAAGAAAGCTAGAACAATTTGAACAAAATAAATGGCATTTATTTTACTTTATTTATTATTTACTTTACCCAAAGTAAATAATAGATATTTGTGAATTGATACTAATATTAAAAATGAAGAAATAAATTGGGGAGAATAGGCAATTTGCTTGTGCAGAAGAATTAAAAATAATCATTGTCTTCACTCCTCAAATGTGGGCTTGCATAGTGATTTCCTTCCAAAGAATACAATATGAAAATTGCAGGTGGAAGAAAAAGTAACTTCACAGTGGAGAAACCTGACAAACACTACTTCAGCCAGGTAATAAAGACTAAAATAAATAGTGATAAATCATTTTGATAATATGTGCCCTTGACATGATATGATATGATATGATATGATATGATGAGAATGGTACTTTACCTTCATGATCTTTCTCCGCAAAACCCATATCCCAGTATTAATCATGAGACAATAATTAAACAAAGCCCATTTGAGAGACACTCTACAGAAAACTTGATCAATTATAAGAAGTGTGAAGATCATCAAAACAAGTAAAATCTGTGGTGCCTGGCTGGCTGGTCGGTAGAGCATGTGACTCTTGATCTCCAGGTCATGAGTTCAAGCCCTGTGTTGGGCATGGAGTCTACTTGAAAAAAAATAAACAAACAAAAAAATAAAAATTAAGAAAAAAAAGGAAAGTCTGAAAAAAATGTTACAGTCAAGAGGATCCTAAGTAGACATTAAAACTAAATGTAGTGTGACACCTTGTATAGGATCTTGAAACAGCAGTAGGACATTAGGTAAAAACAATATAAATATGAATAAAATATATACTTTAGTTAATAATGTGTCAATATCGATTAGTTGTAGGACAAATATACCATACGAATATAAGATGTTAATACTAGATGAAATAAGGTATGGTATATTTTGGAACTGTTTATACTATCTTCACAACCTTCATTTATAAATCTAAAACTATTTTAAAATGAGCTTATTTAAAAAAATCATTAAAAGCCATTCAATGTAATTCATCATAGAACACAAAAGAGGGAGAACATATGATCATCTCAAAAATAAAGAAAAAATTATTTTATAAAGTACAAAAGCTATTCCTCACAAATCTCATGGGAACTAGTAATTGAACAAAATTATTTAATGAGATAAAATAATTTACAAAGGAAGTAAATTGCAAAATCATTGATAATGAAGACATTGACAGCTTTTCCTCTGAGATTGGGAATAAATTTTCTGTCACCATTTCCATTCAACACTATACTGGATGTCCTAATGTAATAAGTTATGGAAAAGGAATAAACAATGTATAAGGATTAGAAATGGAAAGGTATAAATTTCTTTATTTATAGACAATAAAATAGTGTGTGTGTATAATCTATCAATCTATCTAACATCTATCTAATATATCATCTACTAAAATAATATGAACATGAAAAATTAAATTTAGGACTTAGTTTAGCAAATTTTATTAATAAGCAAATAACTACAATGATATGCACTTCTACGTGAAATAACAGCCAATTAAAAAATGAAGATTTACAAATATAACACTTTCAGAAATATCAGAAACATCAGTTGCATAGGAAAAGACCTACATATAATATTACAGAACATCTCTGAAAGAAAGTAAGTAATATCTTACAAATGAAGGGATATAACATATTTAAATTGGCAGGTTCAGTTACATATAGATATTAGTTCCCTCCCCAAATTCATTTTAACTTTAAAGATACAATGTAATACCATTCCAAATCCAAATCCAAATCCAAATCCTGTTAAGTTTTTTTTGGAAATTGTCAATGTAATTTCAAGAATTATATAGAATGCAAAGATCCAAAAATCCCAAAGTCATCTTGATGAAAATAAACAAAATTTCATGAATTAAATGACAAAATTTTAAAGGTTTTTATAAGATTATGGCAGTTAAGATTGTTTACTGACAAAAGATAGAAAACTCGTCCAGTGGGGGAAAAAATACTCTATAATCAGATCAATGGATATACGATTACTTTACTTATAATAAAACACTACTGTTGCAAGTAAAGAATGGTGTGTTCAATAGTTGGTTCTATGCACATTAGACATCAATATGAAAAAAAATAGTCTCATTTTCAAGCCATACAAGGGAAATACAAATGGGGAGAGTGACATAGCAGATGGGGAAGAGCATCTACAGGGGAGCTGTCTTCAGTACTTTTTCTTATCCTGGGAAAATTAAATGATATGTTTCACCCATGAAGGGAAGTTCTGGAGAAAATAGAAATATCACTTACATGATGAACACATTTGTTGAAGTTAAACCAATAAGAACAATGCTGTTTTACAAATTCTGGGCTGCAGAGGAATGTATAATAAATACTTAATCTGTGTGGAATAAAAAGCCAAAGAGCTAAGCTAAAATCTTTTTTAGCACAGGGATAAATTATCCATGGTTTACAGAGTTGAGTTGAAAACAAAAACTGCAGTAGCAACAGGTATGAAAAATGGGTAAAATGATAATTACCAAACATAAAAATCAATCTGAATTCCTTTAAATAATTACAGAGAGACATAATTACAAATATACTTACAAACTAAGAAAGAGTAGTCTCTAAGATGTTTAGGTTAATTCTTTAAGGAAACATAGGTTTTATTATGGCTAATTTTTCTCCATGAGTGAATCATATAGATGATATCCTCATGAGAAGTTAATACCTGAAGCTTTGCTTTGATTGTTGTTGAAAAATCTTATAATTCATTGATATTATTTCTATGATACATTATTGGGTTGTATCTAAATTTATATATAGATTTTTTTTCTGTTAGATTATTTTGAGTTCTTAAGGTGCTGTGAAATTTGTGGATCATAAATGAACAAATCACAATTGAAGGACCTTGGAAATTGCAGCCAGAAGTTTGAGATTTAGGTATATGCTTTGCCCGTGATACATGAGATAGAATAAAATTATAAGAATGCTGATACCTGATATCTAGCTTCTTATTATCACATGAAATCATTAGGTTTACCTTAGGAGGAAAAAATATGCTGTGAGAGATGCCAGTTTTTTCTGGTCTGGCTTCCTGGAAGATACAGCAAAGAGCTAGTTAATAGTAAGATACTGTTTCTATATAAATGCTCCTGGAAGGTTTTGAGACCAAGGTACTTTATTTGCTTTGACTTGACTGTTTAGTGAAACTCTGCTCTATATTAAAAGGAATATGGCTTTTTTTTTTTTTACTAAGGACAACAAATACCCCTTATGTAGAAATCACAGAGTAACACTTGAACAATGCAGACATGACTTTGACTCCTGTTCCAACACTGTCCTTGTGGACAAATACAAATGGAGAAAAGAACCATTTAGCCTGCTTCCCCTGAGGCACCATTAAATACATAGTTGCCTTGCACTGAATTTCTCATATATCCTATCCACTTGGGAACAGAGATTAATGATGCTTTATCTAATAAGAGTTTTCAGGACAAAGAACTTATAGGTGTAGGACATACTATGCTGTGAATGAATGATGATGTCTTGATGTCTTGATAACTGAAAAATCATGCTCACTAGGATTACATTGGCACTCAGCAGAAATGATAATCCCAGAATGTGAAGTGGAGGAGGGGGCTCTTAGCTTTATTAGAGTAAAAATTCTAATAAAGGGATTTTTATAATAAATCCCCTGTGAGAAACTTGTTCCACCCATCTCTTCCTGTCTCCTTCCAAGTGAGAAATACTTTTATATTAACTGGATTTTGGTGCATCATTCTCATAATTTTTGGAAATTATACTTCACTTCTTTTTTATATTGTATATTCCGGTAATTTGACTGGAATGATGTACACCATTACATGAATTAGGGCTACCTTTGGTAACTGAAAAATTCTAAATTGATTTTTAAACTAGTAAAGACTTGCTTCTAAGGCATTTAGGTTTATTTTTTCAAACAACATGAATATTATTATGGTGTCCTTTTCACCCTGGGTCATGTATATGATGGGACTTTCAACAGAAGAATTTTACTTTTCATCCAAGCTTGCTTTAACTGAAAATTAAGACACTTTTATGATTCATTGGCATTTCTATGTTGCAATATTTGCTAGGGTCTGAATGCTCAAGTAGACAAATCATCCCTTTTACATTACTTCAATTTTTCTATTTTTATGGATCATTTTGGGGTTATGAATATTTAAGTCTCTTGACAATTATAGCCAAAGAATTGACAGCCCTATATTTGTTTGCCCGTGGATGTAACAAACAATAAAATTAGGATATTCTTGGTATACTCTTTACTATTTAGCAATAGTGCCCAAGAAATACAGTCTTAACTTTGACTTCTCTCCTACTCCTGTCCTCTTAAATAAAGACTACTGAAGAACAGTACTTTCTGAAATTTTACACTAGGGATACATGAAAACTATCCAGACTAACTTTACTGAATCTTCCCAAACTCTAATCTACTTTGTCACAAGGGCTTAAGAATGCCAACACTGCTGGTGGGAATGAAAACTGGTGCAACCACTCTGGAAAACACTAGTGAGGTTCCTCAAAAAATTAAAAATAGAACTACCCTATGATCCAGCAATTGCACTACCAGGTATTTATCCAAGGATACAAAAATGCTGATTCAAAGAGGCACATGCACCCTGATGTTTATAGAAGCACTGTCAACAATAACCAAATTATAGAAAGAACCCAAATGTCCATTGGCTGACTAATGGATAAAAAAGATATGATACATATACACAATGGAATATTACTTGGTGATCAAAAAAATGAAATCTTGCCATTTGCAACAACGTGGATGGAACTAGAGTGTATTATGCTAAGTGAAATAAGTCAGTCAGAGAAAGAAATATCTGATTTCAGTCACATGTAGAATTTAAGAAGCAAAACAGATTAATATAGGGGAAAGGAAGCAAAAATAAGATTAAAACAGAGAGGGAGGGAAACCATAAGAGACTGTTAAATGCAGAGAAAAAAACTGAGGGATGCTGGAGCATTTTTGGGGGGGATGGGCTAAATGGGTGATGGACATTAAGGAGGGCACTTGTTGGGAAAAACACTGGGAGTTATATTTCAGTGATGAATCACTAAATAACTGACAATAAAATCAAAGCTTTCTTTCTTTCTTCAAAGAAAAAAAAAGAGTAAAGAATTTTTGGAATAAAAAAAGAATTCTGGGGTGCCTGGGTGGCTCAGTCGGTTAAGCATCCGACTTTGGCTCAGGTCATGATCTCATGGTCCGTGGGTTTGAACCCCACATCGGGCTCTATGCTGTCAGTTCAGAGCCTGAAGCCTCCTTCAGAATCTGTGTCTCCCACTCTCTTTCCCTTCCCCACTCCCTCTCTGTCCCTCAAAAAATGAATATACATTAAAAATTAAAAAAAAAAAAAAGAATTCCAACCCTAGTGAGAATTTTCAGGATTGAATAGGTCTATAATGGAAATACCATGACTTGGGTCAGAAGGAAACTTGACAACATAAAAAATTAGGTGACACCCAGCATAGGTGCCATTCTTAAGGGGGAATGTAGTAGTGTCTTAGGCTAAGAAAACATAGCTATGAAAGCAGATATAATTAAGAAAAAAACAAATAGTCATTGAAAATTTGGATAAGACACTGTCAGAATTAAAGCATCAAGTTTGACTGTGTTTTCCCTAGTAAACTGAAAAAAATGGAATAAAACAGTTATGCTAATAAATGGCAAAATTGGAACTGAAACTACAGTGCCATGGAAACCAACTTATTTTTCATTTTGATATACAGTATAACAGCCCTATTCTTTTATAAATCCAGCAATTCAAATCTTTTTTAGAATGTATCCAAGACTGCTGAAAGAATGGAACATGTTAAGAGTCCATATGTCCTTTTCCCCAACTAAGATGAACTATCCTAAAAATTCAAGTATTTTGGAGATATCCAGAAAACTTTCCTGAAGTGCTCTGCTGTTTTCATTCTAAAGCTTTATACATTGGGATGCACACTGGATTCTACATCAATTGTTGCCTTTGGTTGACTAATTGAAAAGGCAGAAGGGAGGCAAAATGGTAACCCCCACATCAGTAAACAACAAATCCTCACAAATCCAAATCTACTCTTCCTGCAACAACCCAGGCTATTTTTTGTATCTTGGAAACCCAACATGAGGGACTGATGGCAAGAGTCCTTGAAATATTTCTACAGAAGGTGAACTTGGAGAAGGTAAATACTGCACTCAGAAGCTGAGTGAGTCCTCCATTGTTTTTCACACTTTTATTTAAGCATTTCCTAAATTTAAAGATAAAATCCATGTGAAAATCAGAATACACTACTGAGCCTTTCCATTTTTTTCTATTTTCCCCACCTTTATTGAGATATAGTCAACACATAACATTGTGTAAGTTTAAGTATTGATTTGATACACTTATATGTTGCAAAATGATTACCACTTTAGCCTTAGCTAAATTATGTGACATAATTAGCCTGCATCAATTATGTGACATAATTACCATCTATCTTTTGTGGTGAGAACATTTAAGATCTATTCTCTTAGCATGTATGTAATACACACAGTATGATTATCATCACTCTGCTGTGTTTTAGATCCCTAAACCTTATTTATCTTTTTTTTTCAATATATGAAATTTATTTTCAAATTGGTTTCCATACAACACCCAGTGCTCATCCCAAAAGGTGCCCTCCTCAATACCCATCACCCACCCCTCCCTCCCACCCCCCATCAACCCTCAGTTTGTTCTCAGTTTTTAAGAGTCTCTTATTGAGCCTCTCCATTTTTAAGGCACTTTTGTTTTCAGGAATTCAACAAAAGTGGAAGAAAAAGTAAATTAATGGCAAGGACAGATAGTTTCTCAGATATTGATGGCAGCAGCCCAGTTCTGAGAAAATATACAGAAATATAAGATACAAAGAAACTTAAAACTGTAGTTTTATCTTCCCACTTATAAGTATTTACAAAAAATATTATGAATAATTTACAATAATTCACAAGTCCCCTTATTTGGGGCCACCGACAAATAACAAATCACACTATAATGTAAAGCCAATTAGTCACTATTGGAAAGTCAAGAAGTTGTAAAAAGGAATGCTGAAAAAGACTGAGGAAGATGCAAGTGACACTATCTAATTAAATCATTACCACCTCCTCAACATGATCCTCCCCACCCCCAGGAAATAAGAAATACTTGGCAAATGGTGCAAACTAATGGGCAAAATGAGGGAAATGGGCAAAATGAGGGAAACTCAGAACTGGGAATGAGAGAAATTTATGTGTTTATTTTCTCCAACTTAATTTTTTCCTGTGTGTGTGTGTGTGTGTGTGTGTGTGTGTGTGTGTGTGTACTGGAGTCATGAATATGCAATTTCTATTGACTTATCTTGTTTTACATAACCCAGCAAAACATCCAAGGTCTAGGTGATTTTAGACAATCATCTACATGCTCTTTCTCTTCTGAAGTTTCCATGCAAATAGGTCCTCCTCTAGAAGAATATGCCTTGTCTGCCAATGTGCTTCATAATCTGTTAGTAAGGGACCTGCTGTCCAGTTCTGTAAACCACAGGCTATGATATTCTATAAAAAGGATGCAGTGTTTCTGGAGAACCTAAGACGTAAGCCATATAGTTTGGTAAATATGTGCTTTCTGAAACAAAAGGAAATAGGAAAGTGGCAGTCTCACCTAATGCTGAAAAATTACACCCATATTATAGGAAATAGATCTATCTTTATGGGTTCTAAGAACAAATTATAGCAGTTTAATAAAAGGGATTGATTCCATTGTTATCAGTTACAATGAAGAAAAAACATCGCCACATATAGAACATGTTCCTTATTTTTAGCTTAACTGTATATAACAAGTAATCAGAAAGCTATATAAACAGGGTATAATTTAAAAAGGACATGTACCTTGTATTTGTCCATATTACCTGTCAGAAAGGAAGAAAAAATTGTCAAGGAAGGTCAATTTGTTTATAGATTGTGCATGATAAAGAAGAAGTCACAACTATGGTACCCAACTTTGCCACTCTCTTACCCACTGTGGCTGAGTCAGCTAAATATTTTTTTTCTCTATTAGATGTGTTTAGTTTTGTGTTTAAACATTTACCTGAGGAGTCAAGGTTCCTACTTAAGTTAACCCATGGAAGCTTTTGATTTTTATGGCAATTGATTCCTCAGGATTCAAAGATTTGCCTACCTATTCTCCTTGCATTTATAAGAAAGCTTAAAGAATTTTTCCACCTTAAGTTTCTATACTAATCCAATACCAGTCGATTTATTGTTAGCTGCTAATATCTTACATGCTAGTAAAAAGGATACTTTAGCTTTACCAAATTTCTTAGTCTCCCAGGACAAAAATCTTCTTGGATAAGTTTCAGTCTTATCAAACTGAAGTCAAATATTTGAGATATGTATTATTGGCCAACAAATGGAAGAGAGTTGCATCCTGAACTCAGCCTAATATACAAATGAAAGAATGTACCACATATGCACACACAAAACAAATCTCCACCAATTTTGAGTGTTAGTTGTGGATCTTGCCTGTTAAGAAAAGGCTAAGTCTTTCCTGAGATGTTATTTGAAGTATCAAATTGTAGTCAACATAAGTTGAAGAACCCTTTCAAAGTCTTAAAATAGTTGTTGTTTCCTCAACGATACTGGTTTTTAACTTTGACAAAACCTACATTTTCTGTCATGAGATTAAGGGTGATTCTAACAGTGTGCTTATTCAAAGAATTAGTGCCTGGATATAAGCATGTTGGTTACTGTTCTGTGTTATTAGATTTTGTTTCTCTGGGAAAGCAAGGGTGTTATTAATGCATAGTAGCATCACTCTCCTGATTGAAAAAGCACAGGCTTTGACCTTGGGACACTTAACTCACTAACATATCATCATATTATTATTTTACAAGTTCTTAAGATTCATTCATCTCTCAGTGTGCTGCCTAACTATGAACAAATATTATTGTCTAATCTTAATGTTATTCTGTGCAAGTGTAACCTTTAAACCCTTCTACTATATTTCAAGGTCCAGATAACATAGGTTGAATATGACTGTCTCATAGTTATTGAGGTAGATACTGAACCCTGCTATGAGTTACCTAATATTCTTAATACCAATGCTGATTTAATATTGTTCATTGATATGTCCTGTGTTAGAGACAAACAGAGGAATATAAAAGCATCTTATGCAATAGCCAACCCTCATGAAATTTTAGAGGCTTTTGTTTTCCCAAAAACAGTCATTCAAGTGTGTAGCTGTTATACAAGTTGTTACATTAGATATCAGTCTTCTAAAACAGTTTTCCAATTTTATCGAAGTATAATTGGCATTCAGAATACCTTGTTTTATTGTGCTTTGCTTTTTTCTGCTTTGCAAATATGGCATTTAATATAAATTGAAGGTTTGTGGCAACCTTACATCAAGCAAGCCTATAAGTGCCATTTTTCAACATTAATTACTCACTTTGTGTTATTCTGTCGTATTTTGATAATTCCCTCAATGTTTCAAACTTTTTCATTATTATATTTGTTATGGTGATCTGTGATCAGGGATTGTGACTAAAAACTCAGATTATGGTAACATTTTTTAGCAATAAAGTATTTTTGGATTAAGGTGTGTATATTTTTTAGACAAAATGATATTGTACACTGAATAGATGACAGTGTGGTATAAACATATCTATATGCACTGGAAAATGAAAAACAAATATTTTACTCACTTTATTGCAATATTAGCTTTATTGCAGCATATTGGAACCAAATCCACAATATTTCTGAGGCATGCCTATACAAAAACAAACTCTCTCTCCTAAGTCCCTGGAAATTATCATTCTATTGTATACTTTTATACCCTTGACTATTTTATATGCCACATATAAGAGGAATCATGTAGAATTTGGGGGGGGTTGTGACTGACTTATTTCACTTAGCATAATGTCTTCTTTTTTTTCCCCTCCTTAAAATTCTTTTTTTTTTTTTGGAATTTTTATTTAATTTATTTTTTTTTAATTTAAATCCAAGTTAACTAGCATATAGTACAAAATGATTTCAGGAGTAGATTCCTTAATGCCCCTTCTTCATTTAGCCCATCCCCCCTCCCATAACTCCTCCAGTAACTCTCTGTTCTCCAAATTTAAGAATCTTTTCTGTTTTGTCCCCCTCCCTGTTTTTATATTATTTTTACTTCCCTTCCCTTAAGTTCATCTGTTTTTATATCTTAAAGTCCTCATAGGAGTGAAGTCTATGATATTTGTCTTTTTCTCTGACTGACTAATTTCACTTAACATAACACCCTCTAGTTTCATCCACGTAGTTGCAAATGGCAAGATTTCATTATTTTTGATTGCCGAGTAATACTCCATTGTATATAGTACTACATGTTCTTTATCCATTCATCCTTTGACGGACATTTGGGCTTTTTCCATACTTTGGCTATTGTTGATAGTGTTGCTATAAACATTGGGGTGCATGTGCCCCTTCAAAACAGCATACCTGTATCTCTCGGATAAATACCTAGTAGTGCAATTGCTGGGTTGTAGGGTAGTTCTATTCTTAATTTTTTGAGGAATTTCTGTACTGTTTTCCAGAGTGGCTACACCAGTTTGCATTCCCACCAGCAGTGAAAAAGAGATCCTCTCTCTCTCTCTGCATCCTTGCCAACATCTGTTGTTGCCTGAGTTGTTAATGTTAGCCATTCTGACAGGTGTGAGGTGATGTCTCAATATGGTTTTGATTTGTATTTCCCAGATGATGAGTGATGTTGAGCATTTTTTCATGTGTCTGTTGGACACCTGGAAGTCTTCTTGGAGATGTGTCTATTCATGTCTTTTGCCTGTTTCTTCACTGGATTATTTGTTTTTTGGGTGTTGAGTTTGATAAGTTCTTTATAGATTTTGGATACTAACCCTTTATATCTGATATGTAGTTTGCAAATATTTTCTCCCATTCTGTTGGTTGCCTTTTAGTTTTGCTGATTGTTCCCTTCGCTGTGCAGAAGCTTTCTATTTTGATGTCTCAATAGTTCATTTTTGCTTCTGTTTCCTTTGCCTCTGGAGACATGTTGAGTAAGAAGTTGCTGCGGCCAAGGTCCAAGAGGTTTCGCCTGCTTTCTCCTCGAGGATTTTGATGGCTTTCTGTCTTACATTTAGGTCTTTCATCAATTTTGAGTTTATTTTTGTGTATGATGTAAGAAAGTGGTCCAGGTTCATTTTTCTGCATGTTGCTGTCCAGTTTTCCCAGCACCACTTGCTGAAGAGACTGTCTTTATTCCATTGGATATTCTTTCCTGCTGTGTCAAAGATTAGTTGGCCGTACATTTGTGGGCCCATTTCTGGGTTCTCTATTCTGTTCCATTCATCTGAGTGTCTGTTTTTGTGCCAGTACCGTACTGTCTTGCTGATTACAGCTTTGTAATATAGCTTGAAGTCCAGGATTTGATGCCCTGGTTTTCTTTTTCAAGATTGCTTTGGGTATTCGGCATCTTTTCTGGTTCCATACAAATTTTAGGATAGTTTGTTCTAGTTCTGTGAAGAATTAGCGTAATTACTTCTAGGTTTATACATTTTGTCACAAATGATAGTATTACTTTTTTAAGGTTAAATAATATTCCATTGTATGTATATTTTTCATCCTTTGATATATTGACGGATATTTGGGTTGTTTTTATGTCTTGGCTGGTGTGATTAATTCTGCAATTTAAATGGTAGCACAGAGATCTCTTTGATATTCTGATTTAAATATACACCCAGAAGTGGGTTTGCTGGATCATATGACATATATATATACATATACATATATATATGTATATGTATATGTCATATGATATATATATCATATATATATATGTACATTTGTTTTTGTTACCTATGGGATATATATATATAGCAAATATATATATATATAGCAAATATATATATATGCAAATATATATACATAGCAAATATATATATCTGTGCTTTTGTTATCTGTGCTTTTCATGTCATATCAAAAGAAAATTTCCTAACTAATCCAATGTCAAGGAGCTGCTTTTCCCTTCTGTGTTTTTCCAGAAGTTTTAAATTTTCTGTTCTTACTTTTAAGTCTTTAATATATTTAGAATTGATTATGTATATGTTGTAAGACATGGGTCCCATTTTATTCCATATCTATATCTATATCATCTATATCTATCTACTATCTATCATCTATCTATCTATCTATCTATCTCTATATCTATCTATCTCTATATCTGTCTAATCTATCATCAATTTATCTATCTATATGTAGAGAGGGAATAAAATTGAGAATATATATTGAGGAATCCTTGCGCTGTTATCCATAATGGCTGTAAAAATTTACACTCCAAAAAACAAGTACCAGTGTCCCCTTTTGTCCATATCCTTGCCAATATGTTTTGTAATTTGTGTTTCTGACCATAGCCATTCTAATGCATGTGAGATGATACCACAATATGGTTTTGATTTGCATTTCTCTGATTAGTGATGTTGAACATCTTTTCATGTACCTGTTACTCATTTGTAGGTTTTCTTTGGGGGAAATATATATTCTGGTTATTTCTGTCATCTATCTATCTATCTATCTATCAATTTATCTATCTATCATCTATCTATCTATCTATCTATCTATCTATCTATCTATCATCTATCAGGGTGCCTGGTGACTCAGTCGGTTAAGCGCCCAACTTAGCTCAGGTCATGATCTCACAGTCCGTGAGTTTGAGCATCGCATCAGGATCTGTGCTGACAGCTCTGAGCCTGGAGGCTGCTTCAGATTCTGTCTCCCTCTCTCCCTGCTCCTACCCTGCTCATGTTCTGTCTCTCTCTGTCTCAAAAATAAATTAAAAATTTAAAAAATTGATCATTTATCTATCATCAATCATCTGTCTATGTATTAGCTATCTATCTATCTACCTATCATCTATCTATCATCTATCCTTTATCTCTATCATCTATTTATTGATATTGAATTGAAGGAGTTTTTTATTAATAATATATTTTAGATATTATCCCCTTATCAGATATATAGCTTGCAAAGATATTTTCATTTTTAATTTATTGATTAATTCCTTTGCTCTGCAGAAGCTTTTGATTTTATGTAGTCCCAATTGTTCATTTTGGCTTTTGTTACCTGTGCTTTTCATGTCATATCAAAGAAAAAGAAAATTCCTTCCCAGTCCAATGTCGAGGAGTTTTCCCCCCTGTGGTTTTCCAGAAGTTCTACATTTTCTGGTCTTACATTTAAGTCTTTAGTGTATTTAGAATTGATTATGTGTATCTTGTAAGAAATGGGTCCCATTTATTCCTTTTTATATAGATAACTACTTTCCTCAGTATCATTTATTGAAGAGAATATATTTGCCCTATTTTGTATTCATGGTGCTCTTGTTGAAGGGCACATTAGTTGTATCTATGTATGTGGATTTATTTCTGGGCACTCTATTCTGTCCCATTGGTTTATGTGTCTGCTTTTAAGCCAATAGTTTATTGTTTTGCTTACTATAGTTTGTGTTGCAGTTTGAGGTCAGGAAGTATGGTGCCTTTAGGTTTTTTTTCTTTATTTTTCCTCAAGATTTCCTCAACTTTCTGAGGAAATTTTCTGTTCTTTATGAACTTTAGAATTGTTTATGTGAAAAATGTAGTTGGAATTTTGTCATAAATTATATTCAATTTGTATATTTCCTTGGATCATCAGGAAATTTTAGCAATATTTATTCTTCTAATCCATGAACATAAAATAACATGTTCACAAAATATGTTTTCATTTAATTATGTTCTTCAATTTATTTAATCAATATTTTATATTTTTTAGTATACATAACTTTTACTCTTTTTGTTTAGGTTTATCTCTAATTATTTTATTATTTTTGGTGCTGTTGTAAAGAAGATTGTTTTCTTATTGAGAGTTCATTGTGTAGAAAAAAACTATTTTTATATGTTGATTTTGTATCCTTCAACTTTACTGAATTCTCTTATTAGTTCTAACAGTATTATGGTGGAGTCCTTAGAGACTTCTATGTATGGATCATGTCATCTGTAAACAGAGTCAATATTACTCCCTCCTTTGTAATTTGATTGTGCTTTTTCTTCTCTTGGCTAATTTCTCTGTCTAGAAATCCAGGAGAATGTTGAATAGAAGTGGAATTGTCATCCTTGTCTAGCTCCTGATGTGAGAGGAAAAGTTTCCAACTTTCCATCTTTGAGTATGATGTTAACTGTGAGTTTGTCATATCTGACCTTAATAATGTTGAGATACTTTCCTTTTAGACAGAATGCGTTGAGTGTGTTTGTTATGAAAGGGTGTTTAATACTTTCAAATGCCTTATCTGCATCTAAAATAGTCAAATATATATTTTAAAATTTTTGATTCCCTTAATATGATGTATCACATTTATTGATTTGCATAAATCAAAAAAAGTTGTCCATTCCAGAGATAAAGTCAGTTTGGTCATAGTGTATGATACATTTAATGTGATATTAAATTTGATTTACTGGTATTTTGTTGAGGATATTTGCATCTGTGTTAATCAGATATAGTATTTTTTATTTTTTTAATATCTTTGTCTGGCTTTGATATCAGGGTGATGCTGGCTTCATAAAATAAGTTCGGGAGTCTTCCCTCCTCTTAAATTGTTAGGAGAGTTTAAGAAAAATGACATTTATTCTTTTTTAAATGTTGCTACAGTGACCAATTCTGTCATTTTTCCTTGGGCTGTTCTTTCTGAGAGGATTTCAGATTATCATTTCAATCTCCTTATTTACTATTGATTTGTACAGATTTCTATTTTTTCATGATTAATTCTTGATGGGTTGTATGTTTATAAAAATCAATCCATATTTTCTAGGTGTCTAGTTTATTTTTGTTTAAGTTTTTATAGCAGTCTCTGAATTTCTTGTATTTGGTGTCAGTTGTAATGCCTCATTTTTTAATTTATAATTTTTTTGTTTAAAAGTTTTCCCTTTTTCTTAGTCAATCTAGCTAAAGGTCTGCCAGTGTGTTTATATTCTCCAAAAACAACTCTTATTTTTTAAAATTGCTTTCTATTTTTTTTTCTAGTCTCTATTTCATGTATTTTTGGCTCTCAGCTTTATAATTACTCCCTTTAACTAACTTGAGATTAGTTTGTTCTTTTTCTCATTCTTTCTTTTTTTCTTAAAGTAAGCATTTATTGCTATAAACTTCTTTCTTAGAACTGCTTTTGCTGCATCTCAAGATTTAGTATGTTGTGTTTCTATTTTCATTTGTCTTAAGGTTATATATATATGTTATATATATACACATAGGTTATATATATATGTTATATATATATATATAGGTTATATATATATATAGGTTATGTATATATAGGTTATATATATATATATATATAGGTTATATATATACAGGATATATATATATATGTATATATATATATATTTCTTTTAACTTCTTTTTTGCCCCATTGGTTGTTCAAGAATGTGTTCTAATTTCCACATATTTTGGAGTTTTCTAACAATCCTCCTATTATTGATTTCTTGTTTCATACCACTGTATTTGAAAAAGACACATGATAATCTTAGTAATCTCAAATTTGTTAAAATGTGCTTTGTGGCCTAACATATGATGCACTTTAAGATTTTCCATGTGTGCTTGAAAAGAATGTGTATTCTGAATTTGTTGGATAGAATGTCCTGTATATATTTGTTAACCCATCTGGTACTAAATCTTATGTTTTCTTACTGATTTTCTGTCTCGATTTTCTATCCCTTATTGAAAGCTGATTATTAAAGTTGACTACTATTATTGAATTATATATTGCACCTTTTAGTTCTATCAAAGTTTACTTTATCTAGGTGTTTTGATGTTGTACACATATATATTTATGATTATTATATCTTTTGTTGAATTGCTCCTTTTCATTGGTCCTTTTTTTTTTGAATAATCATTTTGCCTTTATTTATTTTATAAGACAAATTGCACCCAACACGTTGGCTTAACATATAATTTACCTTATTGATTAAGTGTAATGTGAGTTAGTATCTTAACAATTAAATCCATTTAGTGGTAAGTTTTTGTGGCCTCTTTGAGTTCATGGACCAGCAATTAGGAAATGCTGGTTTATCTGAATAGCTAAACTTTATAAGTACAAATAATGTGTTAGGCACTATTCTAAGTCTTTGACACAAATTACGCCATGGCTTGCTGGCTTGCTTGCATTTATTTATTTATCTATTTATTTATTTATCTCTTATTACACTTTTTTTCTTGTTGTCTAAAAGTCCATCTTGTCTGATATAAATATAGCCATTCCTATTCTCTCTGGTTATCATTTCCATAAAATATCTTTTATCATTTCTTCACTTTCATCTTATGTATATTATTAAATCTAAGGTGAATCTCTTGTGGACAACATCTGTTTGGGTCTTGTTATTTTACTCATTCAGGTAGTCTATTCTTTTTTATGAGGTTTTGATTTTAATTCCATTTAGTCAACACACAAATTTATATTAGTTTCAGTTGTACAATATACTAATTCAACCCTTTCATACATCATCCTGTGCTCATAACAAGTGTCTTCCTTAATCCCCATCACTTATTTAACCCATCCCCAAACACACCTCCCCTCTGGTAATCATCAGTCTGTTCTCTATAATTAAGAGTTGTTGTTTTTTTTTTCTTAACCTGTCTTTCTCATATTTTCCCTTTGTTTGTTTGTTTTGTTTTTTAAATTCTATGTATGAGTGAAATCATATGGGACTCATATTTCTGACCAACTTATCTTTTAACATACTCTCTAGTTCCATCCATGTTATTGCAAATAGCAAGATTTCATTTTTATGACTAATATATAGATAGGTAAAGATATAGATAGATATAGATATAGATATAGTATAGATATAGATGATATAGATATAGGTATATAGATATATAGATATGGATACGGATATAGATATAGATATAGATGATATAGATATAGATATATAGATATACCACACCTTCTTTATCCATTCATCAATAGATGAGCACTTGGACTATCCATATCTTAGCTATTGTAAATAATGTGGCTATAAACAGAAGTGTGCATGTATCCCTTTGAATTAGCCTTTTTGTGTTCTTTGTGAAAATATACAGTAGTGCAATTCCTGGACCAGAAGGAATTTTATTTTTAACTTTTTGAGGAGCTTCCATATTGTTTTCTGCAGTGGATGCACCTGTTTGCATTCCTATCAACAGTACGAGTGTTTCTTTTTCTCCAAATCCTTGCCAACACCTGTGGCAGGGTGGTATTGGCAAGGTGATTATCGTGGTATTGTGGTATTGATTTTAGCCATTCTGACTGGTGTGTGATATCTCATTGTAGTTGTGATTTGCATTTCCCTAATGATAAGTGGTCATTAGCATATCTTCATGTGTCAGTTGACCATCTTTATGTCTTTTTTGGAGAAATGTATTTTCATATCGTCTTCCCATTTTTAATCGGATTATTTGGTTTTTAGGTATTGAGTTTAATAAGGTCTTTATATATTTTATAAAGTAACCATTTATTAGATATATCATTTGATGGACCATTTGATAGACCTTCTCTCGGTCCATCGGTTCCCTCTTAGTTTTGTTGATATTTCCTTCATTGTGCAGAAGCTTTTTGTTTTGATGTGGTCCCAATAATTTATTTTTGCTTTTGTTTCCCTTACTTCAGGAAGCATATTTAGAAAGAACTTGATATGGCTTCTGTCAAAGAGGTTACCGCCCGTGTTATCTTCTAGGACATTTATGGTTTCACATTTAGGTCTTTAATCCATTTTGAATTTATTTTATGTGTATGGTGTAAGAAAGTGGTCCAGATTCATTCTTCTGCATACCACTGTCCAGTTTTCCCAACATTATTGGTTGAAGAAACTGTTATTTTATCCATTGGATATTCTTTCCTGCATTGTCAAAGATTAATGGACCATATATTGTGGGTTTGTTTCTGGATTTTCTATTCTGTTCTATTGATCTATGTGTCTATTTTTGTGGTACTATCATACTGTTTTGACCATAGTAGCTTTACAATATAATGTGAAATCTGGAATTGTGATGTCTCCAGTTTTGATTTTCTTTTTCAAAATTGCTTTGGTTATTTGGGATCCTTTGTAGTTCCATACCAATTTTACTATTCTTTGTTCTAGTTCTGTGAAAAATGTTCCTGGTATTTTGATAAGAATTGCATTAAATGTGTAAATTGCTTTGGGTAAATATAGACATTTTAACAATATTTGTTAATCCAATTAATGATCATGGAAGGTTTCTCCATTTCTTTGTGTCATCCTCAATTTCTTTAATCTGTGTTTTATAGTTTTCAGAATTATGGATCTTTTATCTCTTTGGTAAGGTTTATTCCTAGGTATCTTATGATTTCTGATGCAATTGTAAATGGGATTGATTCCTTGATTTCCCTTTATGTTGCCCCATCATTGGTATATAGAAATACAACATATTTCTGTACAATGATTTTTTATCCTGCAACTTTACTGAATTTGATATCTATATGATATGGTCAATTAATCTTTGACAAAGCGGGAAATAATATCCAATAAATATACTGTCTTTTCAACAAGTTGTGTTGGGAAAAGTGGGTAGAAGCATGCAAAAGAATGAATCTGGACCATTTTCTTACACCATACACAAAAACAAATAAAAATGGATTAAAGAACTAAATGTGATACAGGAAACCATTAAAATCCTAGAGAAGAACACAGGCAATAATCTCTTCGACAGAGGACATAGTAACTTCTTTCTAGATATGTCTCCTAAGGCAAGGAACACAAAAGCAAAAAAAAAAAAACAAACAAACAAACAAACAAAGCAAAACAAAAAAAAACCCACAACTATTGGGACGACATCAGAATAAAATTCTTCTGCACAGCAAAGGAAACAATCAACAGAACTAATAGAGAACCTTCCAAAGGGGATATTTGCAAATATTTGCAAATGACATATCCTATAAAGGGTTAGTATCCAAATCTATAAAGAACTTATAAAATTCAACATCCAAAAAACAAACAATCCAGTTTAAAAATGGGCAAAAGACATGAACAGATATTTTTCCAAACATACAGATGGTCAACAGACACATGAAAAGATGCTTATGATCACTCACTATCAGGAAAATACAAATTGCAGCCATAAGGAGGTATCACTTAACACTAGTTAGAATGGCTAAAATTAACAACATAAGAAACAACAAGTGTTGATGAGGATGTAGAGAAAGGGGAATTCCCTTACACTGTTGTTGGGAATGTAAAATGGTGCAGCCAATGTGGAAAGCAGTATGGAGGTTCCTCAAGAAGTTAAAAATAGAACTACCCTATTATCCATCAATTGCGGTATTAGGCACTGACCCAAAGAATACAAAAATACTAATTCAAAGAATACATGTACCTTGATGCATCATTATCTACAATCACAGCATTATCTACAATCTACAATCACCAAATTATGGAAATAGCCCAAACGTCCATTGACTGATGAATTAATAAAGAAGATAAAGAAGTGGTATTATATATATATACTATACAATACTACATATACTATGTATATATATATATGCTATATATATATATACATATACTATATTATATACATATACTACACTACATATACTATATATATATATGATGTGTACCATATATATATATATATATATATATATATAGTGTGTGTGTATGTGTATGTATAAACTCCCTTTTCTTGTTTGCTTTCTTTCTTAAATTCCAAGCTAAAGTGTATTATACTAAGTGAAATAAATCAGTCAGACAATGACAAATACCATATGATTTCACTCATATGTGGAATTTAAGATACAAAACAAATGATGATAAAGGATCATAAATGAAAAAAAGAGAGAGGAAAACCAAGAAACAGCTGGTTATCAGTCTGCTCAATTTTTCTATTTCTTCCTTTTTCAGTTTTGGTAGTGTACATGTTTCTAGGTACTTATGCATTTCTTCCAAGTTGTTCTTCCAAGTTATTGTTTTTCAAAATATTCTCTTATAATTGTTTGTATTTATGTGCTGTTGGTTATTTCTACTCTAATATTTATGAATTTAGTTATTTGGGTTTTTTTCTTTTTTCTTTTTGATAAGTCTGCCTAGGAGTTTATCAATGTTAGAAATTTTTTCAAAGAACCACATCCTGGTTCCCTTGATTTATTCTATCTTTTTTTGTTTGTTTGTTTGTTTCTATATCATTTACTTCTCCTCTAATCTTTATTATTTCCTATATTCTTCTGGCTTTGGGCCTTGTTTATTGTTCTTTTTCTAGTCCTTTAGGTGAAAGACTAGGTTATTTGAGATTTTTCTTGCTTCTGGAAGTAGACCTGTATTGCTATAAACTTCTCTCTTGGAACTGCTTTTGTGCCTCCCAGAGGTTTTGGACCATTGTGTTTCCACTTTAATTTGTTTCCATGTACTTTTTGAAAATTGTTTTAATTTTTACTATTTAGTTTTGATAGAGAGATAGAGCGAAAGTGGGGGAGGGTTAGAGAGAGAAGGAAACACAGAATCCGAAGCAGGCTCCAGGCTCTGAGCTGTCCACACAGAGTCTGATGCAGGGCCCAAACTCATGAATCGTGATATCATGACCTGAGCTGAAGTTGGACGCTTAAGCAACTGAGCCACCCTGGCATGCCTGCTTTCATGCACTTTTTAGTTTCTTTTTTTATTTCCTGGTTAAAAACCATTCATTATTTAGTAGCATGTCACTTAACCTCCATGTATTTGTGGTCCTTCAAGATTTTTTCTTCATATCATTATAGTCAGAAAAGATGCATGGTTTGACTCTGATTGTCTCGAGATTTTGAGGCTGGTATTGTTGGCTAATATGTGATCTATTCTTTAGAATTTTGCATGTGCAATTGAAAAGATCTATTCTGCTGTTTTAGGATGAAATGTTCTGAATATATCTGTTAAATCTATCTCTTCCAGTGTGCCACTCAAAGTTGTTTCCTTATTTATTTTCTGTTTAGATGATCTACCCATTGATATAAGTGGGGATTTAAAGTCCCCAACTATTATTGTATTGTTAGCAATTAGTTCCTTCATGTTTGTTATTAACTGCTTTATATATTTGGGTGTTCTAGGTTGGGTATATAAATATTTACAATTATTATATCTTCTTGTTGGATTGTCTTCTTTGTTATTATTTAATGTCCTTCTTTGTCTCCTATTATATAAAAGTTTTAAAGTTTATTTTGTCTAAAATAAGTACTGCTACTCCAGCTTTCTTTCGACAAATATTTGCATGATAGATGTTTCTCCATTCCCTCACTTTCAATTTTCAGGTGTCTTTGGGTCTCAAATGAGTCTCTTGTAGGCAACTTATAGATGGGTGTTTTTTAAATCTATTCTGTCATTCTATGTTTCTTTTTTAAGTTTATTTTGAGAGAGAGAGCAGGGGAGGAACAGAGAGAAATAGAAGGGAGAAGATCCAAAGCAGGCTCTGCATTGTCAGCCCAAAGCCCAATGCAGGGCTTGAAATCACAAACCATGAGATCATGACCTGAGCTAACACCAAGAGTAAGACACTTACTTGACTGAGCCACCCAGGTGCCACAGTCACCCTATGTCTTTTGATTGGAGCATTTAGCCTACTTACATTCAAACTAATTATTGATATATATTTATTGCCATTTTATTATTTGTTTCATGATTGTTTCTGAAGATTTTCTCTTATATCCTTTATTGTTTTCTGTCGTTCATGTTTTCCTGATTTTCTTTAATGATATATTTTGATTTTTTCTCTTTACTCTTTGCATGTTTATAAGTGGTTTTAATATATGGTTACCATTAGGTTTGTATATAATGTGCATGTAGAAGTCTATATTAAGTTGATTGTCATTTAAGTTTGAACTCATTCTTTTCACCTCTACTCTCCACATTTTAGGTATATGTTATTATATTTTATATCTTTTTTTTAGTTCCTTAACCTATTTTTAACAGAAATATTCATTTTCACTGGTTTTGTTTCCTACCTTCACACTGTCACTTTTGTTCTCTCCTTTCCATTCCAAGAGTCACCTTTAGTATTTCTTGCAGGCTGGTTTAGTGCTCACAAACTACTTTAGCTTTTGTTTAAGAAACTCTTTATCTCTCCTTCTATTCTGAATGACAGCGTTGCTGGATAATATATTCCTGGATGCAGCTTTTTCCCATTTAAATACATCATGTTAATCCCTTCTTGCTTGAAAATTTTCTGATGAAAATATCCTGCTAGTCTTATAAGTTTCCCCTTGTAAGTTAATGACATATTTAATCTTGTTGCTTTTGAGGTTTTTTGTTTATCACTATATTTTGCGAGTTTAATTACAATATGTCTTGGTGTGGGTCTGCTTTGGTTGATTTTGATGGAAGTTCTCTGTATCTCCTGGATCTGGATATCTGTTTCCTTCACTATATTCAAAAAGTTTTCTGCTATTAGTTCTTCAAATAAATTTTCTGCTCCTTTTTCTCTCTATTCTTCTTCTGGAACTCATACAATACAAATGTTATTACATTTGATGGAGTCACTGAGTTCCCTGAATCTATTCTCATTTTGTGCAACTATTTTTTTTCTCTCTTTTGTTCAGCTTGGTTACTTTCCATTACTTTCTTATCCTCTGCTTCTTCCATATTGCTATCCATTTCATCAAGTGTGTTTCTCATTTTATTTACTTAACCTTTTATCTCTGCTATGTTATTCCTTATCTGTGTTAGGGTCATCACTGATGCATTCTACTCCTTCCTCAAGTCCAGTGAGTATCTTTGTTATCATTAATTTAAATTGTCTATCAGGAATGTTACTTATATCTGTTTTACCCAGATCTCTGGCTGTGGCCTTGTTCTGTTCTTTCATTTGTAAAACATTTTTCTATCTCCTCATTTTGTCTTCCTCTCTGTGTCTGTTTCTGTGTGTTAAGAAAGTCAGCTATGTCTTTTGCTTTTGAAAATAGTGACTTTATGAAGAAGAGGTCTTGGGGTGCCATGCACTACAATGTCTCCTCCTCACCACATGTTGGAACTTCAGGAGGTTACCTACATGTGTTGCTTACATCCTGCTGTTGTGTCTGGGTCGCTTTTACTTTCAGTGAGTGTAGTCATCTGCACTTCCTCTCCTCCTATTTTAAGCTGTGATTTCTCTCTGTGGTGTTAGTAGGACCCAATCAGGCCAGGTCTGAGGGGGGTGTGCCCACTGGGGAACTTGGGGGTGACTTGGTGGTATTAGCAAAATTTGTTGTTGTTGTGGGCCACTAACCCTATGCCAGATCCCTAGAATTGCTTTGGGAGCTCCACGGCTTCCAGGGTTCACAGCTGGGCATGAAGCAATGGCTGGTCTCAGTGAGGTGGCCAGGTGCCACACGCAGTAGCAGCTGTGCAGCTGGTGGCTGGGCACAACACATGACGGCTGCTGGGGCCCATGTCTTGGTGCAGCCTGGTGTATGTGTGTAACAAGTGTGGCAGCTGTGTGGCTGAACAGAGTGCATACATGGCTTTTACAAACATTTTCACAGCAAGAACAGCCGGCTTGGAGTGGCCTTGTCCTCAGGAGAACTCAGGGAAATGGTGCACTGCCACTGAATCAGGCAGCAAATGTCTGTGTATCCCTGCCTCTGGCAGGTGGCTCTGTGTTTATGTTGTGGGAAAGGGAGGAAAATGGCATCCGCCAACTCCCTTGTTTTCATAAAAGTTCTTCAACATGCTCCAAAATCTGTATGAGTAGATCTGTCTTCTGTTTTTCCTCAGCATTGTGCAAACTGCCATTTTTTGGTTGCCTCTCCATGCAGGCTGCTGTCTCATTAAAGGCAGTGACCCAGCTATAACTCACCCTCCCTGTTCACCCAGTGCTGAGTCAGCAAACTTTTAAAGCTCTAGGCTCCAAGTATCACTGGTTTTATGAACTCATGGAATTTATAAAACGCTCTGGTTTTTAAAGCAAAGCATTATGAGAATTTGTCTTCCCTGTGTGAACTGCCTGGTGCAAAGGCCCATTTCTCTTCCCCCTCAACATGCACAGCTCCCTCTTTCCTGTGGTCAGCCTCCTTCTACCTTTCTGATCTTCCTAAATTTTAAGCTTCAGCTTCCTGTCTATATTTAGTTGTGAAGTTTGTTCTTCCAGCCCTCAGATTGCTCTCTGGTTTGTTGACTTGGATGTGGATGATATCTAGTTGAAAATGTGGGATGTGATGGGCTCAGGGACCTCCTATTCTGACATCTTCCCAGGAGTTTTTCACTCTATGTCTTTTAACTCATTAGTTTAATTAATTCACATTGAAGGTAATTATTGACAGGTAAGCAATTAATATTGCCATTTTGTTAATTATTCTGTTTTATTTGTAGTTCTTTTGTTCTTGCTACCTTTCTTTGTGGTTTCATGATTTTTTTGTCGATATATGGTTTATTTACTCTTCAGTTTTTGTATATTTACCATAAGCTTTCTTTGTGGTCACCATGGGATTCACATTAAACTACTATAATGGTCTGATTTAATCTGATAACAACCTCAATTGTACACTAAATATCTGCACTTTTATTACTAGGGTTAAAGTAATATATGTGCCATTTTACAGTATTATAATATTCTATTTGTCTATATACTTACCTTCACTAGTGAGACTTGTATTTTCATATGCTTTTTTGTTTCTGTTGAGTGTTCAGTTTTTAACTTGAAGATTAAGTTGAATCCACCACTTGAAGTGGTGAAAAATTCCCTCATTGTTTTGTTTAATTGGGAAAGTATCTCTTCTTTATTAAAAACAATGTTTTATAGGAGATACAGGCTACCAGTTAGGAAGTAAATAAGCCATGGGAATAAAAGTAGAGCAAGAGGAATATAGTCCATTAAATTATAATACTGTTGTATGGAGACAAATTGTAGCTACACTTATGGTTAGAATAGCATAATATATAGAGATGTGGTAGCATTCTGTTGTATACCTGAAACTAACTGTGTGCCAACTATACCCAAATGAAAAAGGGAAAAAAAGTTTATTCTTTTTAAATAAATCTTGCAAATGATACATGTTAAAATGTAAACAAATTTAAAATATAAAAATTTAAAATTTTTTTCCAGGATTAATATTCTTGGTTAGCAATTTTTTTCTTTTAGTCTTTTAAATACACCATCCCTTTATCTCCTGGCATGCCTGGTTTCTACTGAGAAACTACTTATAGTCTTATGGGAGTTCCCTTGTATATGCTAGGTTGCTTACATATTGCTGCTTTTGAAACTCTGTCTTTGAACTTGACAATTTAATTATGATGTGTTCTAGTATATGCTTATTTGGTCAAATCTGTTTGGTGACTTTTGGGCTTCATTAATTTCTTTTTTAATGTTTATTTATTTTTGAGAGGAGGGGAGACAGAGAGAGGGAGACACAGAATCCAAAGCAGCCTCCAGGCTCCAAGTTGTTAGCACAAATTTTGATATGGGGCTCAAACTCACGAATGGTGAGATCATGACCTGAGTTAAAGTCGGACACTTACCTGACCGAGCCACACAGGCACCCCCATTAATTTCATTTCCCTTCCCAAATTTGGGAATTTTCAGCCAATATTTCTTTAAATAGAATTTCTGCCCCTTTTTGTCTCTCTTCTTCTGGGACTCCCATAATGTAAATATTGTGTTACTTCATAGAATTCCATACTTCTGTAGGCTTTATTTACCCACTTTAATTCTTTTATATTTTTGTCCCTCTGACTGGGTAATCTCAAGTGACTAGTCTTCAAGTTCATTAATTCTTTCTTCTGTTAGATTGAATATGCTGTTGAAGTTGTCTATTAAAAATTTTTACTGTGTTATTGTATTATTTATTTCTAAGATTTCTGTTTGATTTTTTATGGTTTTAATTTTTTTGGTTAAATTTTTTTGGTTCATGTATCATTCTCCTGATTTCATTCAGCTGCCTATGTATGTTCTTTTCTAGTTCCCTGAGCTTCTTTTAGACAAGTTTTTTGTGTTCTTTATCAAGCCGTTTGTAGATTTGTTTATTTAAAAATGGTTATTGTAGCTTTATTGGTTTCCCTTGATAGTGTTATATTTCCCTAATCTCCTCTAGTCCTTGTATCCTTGTATTGGTATCTGCACACTTGAGAAAGTAGTCACATCTTATAGTATTTACAGCTTGGCTTAAGAATGAAAAGTCCTTTACCAATAAGTCCAGCCTAAGATTCTGGGTAGACCAGCTCTTAGCATACATGGACCAGCAGGGAAAGCTACCAGTGCTGTTAGTTTCAGTGGGAACATTAGCTGTGCCCTGAAATTGCAGGTGCCCTTGGATGGACTTTGTCTTCGGGTAGGGACATTGAATGGACTGTTCATTAAGATGGTGATCTGGCTGAACTTCTTCATTAGTTGGGTCCCCTCGATGGGCTCTGCAATTTGACAGGACTACTGGTTGGGCTCTAAGTTTCACTGGGGTTTCCTGCATAGGCATTACTGCTGGTTGGGCTGCTAGCTTACCTCTCCAGGTAGGCAGAGGATCTGGTTGGGCTCTATAGCTGGGATGCAGGTTGGACTCCCTGGTTGGGTAGGGCTGGTTGGAGGCATTCCTTGTTGTAGCAATGTTACTGGCAAGATATCCAATTTTCCAAACTGCTAGTGGGAGCACAGGCCTTCTGCTAAGATTTTCATCACTCATGAACCCATTTCCCTGTGGACCCATGTCCCTTTTCCCTGTTTCTAACAGTCCCCATGTGGTCTGCCAATTCTAATTCCTCCTGTTCCATGTAAGACAAGAGAGAAGTGGGCATCTCAGTATCCCAAAACACTGGAGAAGTTGGATGTATTCTCCACCTTCCCCCAGTGGAGAAATCATGGGCCAAGGAGATAGTTCCTGAGGAAGATCTGGTACTGTGCCAGCATGGGGGAAGGTGACAAGAATAAAATGAAACCTTTACTCTGACCCTTTTTAATTTTTTTAATCAATTTTTGTACTCCCCAAGTCTGCTAAAACATTACCTGTGAGGCCTGTGATTCTCAGAAAGGCATTTTTGTTTGTATATTTGCTAAATTGATTTTCCTGTGAGGGAATTAGGGCCAGAGACCTCCTTTTCTGTCATCTTGCTTATGTCACTCCACATTAGCCTTAAGTCTTAAATATGTATACTGATAACAAATTTGTGTTTGTGATTGGTTATGCAACCATCCGACTTTGAAAGAATAGAGGCTTTTGAACACTGATAACAACTAAAATATGACATGCTGATTAACAAGAATCATGGAAATTTCTCTAAAAGATTTATATTATTTATTATAAAATTATACTGGAAGACAAGATAAAATATTTTTTAAAAGGGAATTTTTAGACCAAGCTGTGAGAAGAGTTACTAAGTTTTGGACTGATAAAGTGAAATGTCCATTACTCATATCCAGGAACTTCTAACCATGACTTTAGAAATATTTACCTCTTTAAGAATTAGAAAATTAGATATCAAGAGGAGCTAAGAAGAATACCATTGGAAAATGTGAATTATATCATAGGACTTTTCTTTTACCTCAATCATATATGTGGGTGGCTTTTTCAAACAAGCAGCAAACTCATTCATACAGAAGGAATATGGGGAAAATTTGGGAATTGTGTAACATCTGTATAGGATTAAATAATTTAGGAAATTACACAAATATGTGCTGTTTGTCGGGAAAAAAATCTTTATAAGAAACATATAAGTCTAAGGTCAATGTTACCTGAGATATGATGGCAATTGGACTTTATTTAGATTCAAACTTTAGAAGGTTTTACATATTTTTAGTAAAGTTGTATATGATGTCTATATGACCACACATATGTCTGTAAGCTAAAGCTGATGCTTACATTGTGAACAGTGCTTGACTAAATTGTACCATCTCAACTTTTGGAATTCCTAAACATGTATAATTCAATAAAAGAAGTCATTTTGTATCTGTGGTAATTCACAAGCTCTGTAATATCTTATAAGGACTCAAAATTTGGTAACTGTTAGTCGTGTGTAATCTGATAGGCAAGTGGAATGAATAAACCATTCCATAAGAAAGTATTTGACTAAATTAAATCCAGCTGCTGACTCACAGTTACCCAAATTCCACTGATTTTATTAAAAATAATAGTAACTCTCTGTTGTAAGTATGTACTTCTTTCTTTGAATTTGGAAAACTTATAAATTTAGGGTTTAAGCCTAACCCTTTATCTGGTACAATGAAAAAATAGTCATAATCAGATATAATAAAGAGTTTGTGGGTTTCCCTGGGCTAATTATGCCATTATGTGACCAGGTGCTGAAAAATATCCCCCCTGAGGAAGTGTATTATCATTATGGAACAGGAGGCTTGGTCTGCATTAAAGTGTAACAATGACAGACTGGTGATCATCACACTAGACAGAATCCTACCAGGTGATGTTGATAACGTACTACCATCAAGGTAAAGAAGAACCCAAGTGAATGCATGCTTCACATATGAGACCAACACCTACGATTGAGCAAGTTTTAATTATTAAGGATAATTAAGACATTTTAAGGATAAAATATTTAGATAGTTACTTATAATAACATGAAAGCTGAAGAGAAATATTTAATAGACAGGATAGATAAGTTGCTTTGTTAATGTCTTCGTATATTATCTTGACCATTATAATTTTGATATTTATTCTAGTTAATATTACTTGTGCATGAAACTTAGAGTATTCACCTTTTAGTTTTGAAATTGTGTCGCTTAACTTCAAGGAATTTTAAATTAATTATCAGTTGTCTTGAATATGGGTTGAGCACTTCAAGAATCCTCTATTTTTGTCATAGTACATCAGATCCACGAATTTTATCATTTAAATGTAGAATAAACAGAAAATTTAAAGTGTCATAAAGTGATCAATATTACCAAAAAAAGCAATCTTAAAAAATAATCTTCAATGTTATTGAATATACTGATGGGAAAGAATTTACACAATCAAGTTTAATACAATTATATTCAAACTGACAATTCCTGAGCAATGACACAAAATCCAATTTCTTTCTGTCTTATATAGCCATAGGGGGCCCATTTAACCATACTGAAATAGATGTGCAAATGAGGAAGAAACATTCCTACCCAAATATTACGAGTTAGTTACTTTGGAAGTCCCCAAATATATCATTACATAAAAATGAACCTACAGCGTTTAGGACTTAGCAATCCCCAGTTTCCATACTTTAGATTTATATGATTATTAAATTATGGGGCACCTGGGTGGTTCAGTTGGTTGAGCATTGGCTCAGGTCATGATCTCAGTTTGTGAGTTCCAGCCCTGTGTCAGGCTCTGTGCTGACAGCTCAGACCTGGAGCCTGTTTCAGATTCTGTGTCTCCCTCTCTCTCTGCTCCTTCCCCACTCGTGATCTCTCTCTCTCTCTCTCTCTCTCTCTCTGTCTCAAATAAATAAACATTAAAAAATTTATATGATTATTAAATGAATACCTTCAAATATTACTAGTGAAAATGTGGATTAATTCAATTCTATTTCTATGCCTTAGGTTTTACCATTATAAAAAGTTCTTATGTGAAGATTAAAATGGTGCCATTATGAAACTAAAAGAGATTTATTAAATACTATATTTATAAGTAAATATAAAATTGACCAAATTGCAAACCTTATTTGTATAAAAATGATGAAATGCTGAAGAACATATTTAGTGCTTTGGGACAATTGCAGAAACATGTAATTAAGATGCATACAAGATGAAATAAAAACCTAATGCAGGATACAGCAATAGAGAAAATGGAGAATGGAGTTGGGAAAGAATTTGGAACTGGCCATCCAGAAATGAAATCCTGCTTCAAAAAAATAGCTAAGGAATTTTCATAAGCCTTCACTTGTATAACTGAACAACTAGTTATTCAATAACTGCAGTATATACTTAGTACTGAACTACAAGATTTTACCTACTTAGGAAAACCAGATGTTTGGCATGATACTACCTCTGGATTGATAAATAGTGTTGTAAAAAGAGTAATCATATTATAGAAAAAGGTGAAATTTGGCGACTAAAGATTGAAACTCCTGAAAACCAAACTAATAAAATTAATTTTACAAAGAAACATAAATTTCTTCTATATGTATGTGAATCTGATATGCTAGATGGGTGCCTAAACTTCAAATGAAGCAATGAAACATTGAAATCAACTTATTTGGCTGAAACAGTCTACGTGCTTATAACTGGGTAATGATTTATTTAAATTACCAATAATTCCAGAGATGCCTTGGTGGCTGAGTATGTTAAGCTTCCGACTTCAGCTCAGGTCATGATCTCCCAGTCCGTGTATTCAAGCCTCACATCAGGCTCTGTGCTGACAGCTCAGAGCCTGCAGCCTACTTCAGATTGTGTGTCTCCCTCTCTTTCTGTCCCTCCCCAACTCATATTCTGTCTGTCTCTCTCTCTCTAAAAAATAAACATCAAAAAACTAAATATATAAATATATATTTATATAAATATTATATAAATATATAAATATAATTCCTAATAGTTTCACACATTTGGGTTCCATGCTTGGCTTTTTTGGTGTCTTATAGCAAGATATACTTCTAAGAGTTAGATCTTTGTATTATAAGAGGTGAATGGCATACTTTGGTGACCGATTAATTCCACATAAGTCACTGGACTAGTAAAGATTCATCCTCAAGCAGGGTTTATTCATTAGTCAATCTGGATATTGGGGTGTTCTTATTGAATTACTGGTCTACTTAATGTAATCCTATGACAAAGTTTTTACTTATTACCTGAATTTGATGTGATTAATAGTGAAGAAAATTTTGACTCATTGGTATCCAGATCTATATTTGATACTTACCTGGGTGTCTATGTGACTAAAGCAATATATTTTTAAGCTTAAATGATATTCTAATAGTGGCATGCTGTTTTAAAGTCACTGACGAACTTTTAATAAAGGATCCTGTCAACAATGATAACGATGTGAAATTAAGTAATTTTCTATTTGTATTAAACCTAAAATTGATTCTACTAATGAGAAACATAGATGAATTTCAGCTCTTAAATATTATGTTAATGTCATATTTTCAGTATAGTAAGTTGTATGCTATGAATTATGGAAACTTCTTGGAAATGAGTACTATTCCCAGTGACCTAATACTTTTTTGTAAATACTGTTTCATGTGGCTTCAAGTGTGTCATTTTAGAAGAGTTCATGTGCAATGGACCATGCCAAATGATATTGTTATAACATCCTTTGAATTTATATATGTATATATATTAAATTACATATATATGTATATATATGTAATGATAAGTGGAATGCTGTGTTTTTCTGACACTATCTGAGTGGCTTTCCAAAAAAACCTGTATTGTGTAATTCATGTGTAAGGTGATCAGTAGTCTACAACCTCTGTAATAGGTCATTATTTTGAGTACTGACCAAATTGTATCATTAAGGAAAAGCTTTCAAGAACCATACTCCAAGAGAGACTTAGGTTTATGTGTTGATACCTGTCCTGTTCCTGTACACCTAAAATCATCATTGCAGAGAAAGAGCACAGTTTGGCCTTAAACTTGGGGGAATTAATATAAGTCAGGTGCCTAGCACTGAATATATCAAAACTCCTGTCTGAATCAGTACCACAATTGTCTGGTAAACATCTTCAGGTATGAGTGTATGTATGCATTTGGAATGTCATAGCTAGGGTCAAAAGTGAGAACTTATTGTCTTCAAGAGTGATGATGACTGAAAGTCATAATCAAGAGGATTATGATAAGGACAAACTCATCATAGGTGAAGGTGAAATTCTGGGATAGGATTGTTGGAACATGTTGGAACTCATTACTTTTCTCTAGGCATTTTATTTGGGGCTTGAGACAAGGAATTCTTGAAAGAAACTCATGTTACCCAATCCTGTCTATGCGCTCAAAAGTGAAAAATAAATGTTCCTTCTATAAACTTTGTTTCAGGGATTTATAATTCTTAAGAGCTGGGAACATTCAAGATTCAGTCCTTCCCTGTTTTTCTCTTAATGTGTCTTTGAGTAAGACATCTTACCAAGGGTTGAAACACTGCATTGATAGTATATTTCTGGTTTTCTTTGGTCACAGATATATGTCAAAAAGCAATTGACTGGAGAAGATGCTCTTCTAGGGCATACAAGTTTACACATTAGGTAACTTGGATAGAGATATGGATTTTTTCTGAATAAGTGACTGATAAATGCAATGTGATTTTATTACAAAATCTTTTGTTTGAACTTGAAATTTATATTGAAATTGAGAAAAAAATAGATCCACTGGTTCTCAGTACAATGTTTAATATTCTCATTCTACATACAAGATAAAATCAATCTCTGTAATTTTATGGGATTTTAACTGCTTTGGGTTACTTTGGAGTCATTGAAAATTTTTCTATATCTAAACTACTATTAAGTAGTTCTACTGGTTATAGGACTAAAATATGAAACTTAAAATTGTGTGTATTCATGAAGAAACACATATAAGAATTCCATATCCTGATATGATTCCATTATTACATACAATAAGGATATGCAACAAATGATGCTCAAAGTTCTAATTTACACTCTGAATTGGCTAGTGTCACCAAACCAGCATTATGAATTATTATTCTCAATTTAATGACTATATTACTTGAAGCACTCTCAGGAAGAAAACTACTTTTTTACTGAAAATTTATTGAAAGGATATGAGACTTTTTTGTGCTCTGGTTCTCACTCCATTTTGCAATTTTCTGTGGCCTAAATATACAAGTAAACATATGTACACTAATTATTGTATTTTCCTTGTTCTGCTTTTGTCAAAATTGTGACATTTAAGAGAACTAACAACATAATACAATGGCTTATTGGTCATGATCTGAAAACTCACTTATATAGTTCCAAAGAATTCATAAAATGGTCACAATTTCAATCATCCTGACCTTTTATTAAGTTTTCATGTGGCTGAAAGAGTATGATTTTATGTGAATTTATATGCAATGAACCATGGCAAATACTCTGACATGAACTCTTGACTAGATAGAATATTATTGGCCAATGGATATCTCCCATGTTCACAACCACCACATGAAAGTTTATCCCAAATTAAGAAACCTGTATATGTTGTCTTTTTTATGCTTGGTAAATGAAAGATGCATGAAATCTGTAAGAGGTCATTTTTGCAGATACGGTCATAAGACTTCCTTAACATAGAGCATGGATAAATCACAAGCCCGGGACAGATGTAACAATATGTTTTGCAATCTATCTTACAACTAACTACACAGATAATGACTTTGAAAAAGAGCACTGTTTGCTGCCACAGAATGAAGCTATGTGAGTCAGGTGTCCATGATGGTATATGACAAAAGTCATATCTATTTTGGCATCACAAATTACAAAATCTATATCTGATAAACATATACAGGTCAAAGCATATACATGGGTAGGTAATGCCATAGCTAGATCAAAGTTGAGAATTAATATTGTCTTGAAGAGAAATTATGACCTAAAAATCATGCTCAATAAAATTACAATGAAGCCCAATGTAGTCAATAATGCCAAAGCAAAACGTTGAAGTTCCATATTTCCCTTGTAGAGTAATGCGATTTGGTTCTTCAGGCAACCAGTCCCTTCAGGGAATCTCTTATATAGATTTCATGTCAACAACACATCCTCAAGTTTAAGCTATATTTGGTGAACTATATTTCATCACAAAAAACTGTTCTTCAGAGCATCCCTTAGTTATATTTTTATCATTGTGTTATTCAGTTAGAAATTTTGGAAAGAATTGTGCTGTTTCATTAAAATCTGAAGTGATTGAATATGTTTGGTCATAGATATAGGTGACACAGAAAATTGGATGATACAAAAAGCCTGACTTAAGGAGATAAATAAGTGACTCTTTTCAAAAATGTAAATACTGTAGAGGGTTGATTTATGCCTGGAAATCAGCCCATTGGAATAGTACCCCTGCAAACCTTTTAGTTATACCTAAAATGGATAAGATTCCAAATGGATGAAATATTTCCTCCACTACCCCTCCACCACAGAAACATTACCATCTGTCTGTGCACAGATTGAAAACTAACCGTAATACATTGATACACTGAAGAGATAATAACTTTTGGGATCTTCACTGCATACTCAAAAGAAAGTCCTAAAAGGAAGGATCATGGCCATGACATCCAAAGAGTGAAATGCAAGAATTAATCTGCCAATTGGTATTGGCTAAAAAAAAACTGTTAAGTATTCAGATAACTACATCGTGACCCCTGAGTATTATTAGGGCTTTAAAATTTCAATTTAAGGAATTGTGGGTTATTGGTGATGACAGTTTTTCCTAATTGGCCCTTTAATCCGTTTGATTTTGCCAAATGAAACACAAGCTTCACATTTGACATTCTTCTCAAGACACAAATCCTTTAGAAGCTGGCACCATAAAGGAAAAAGATTAAAAAAAATTAGGAAGAAAAATTTATCATATATATATATGATATTGAGATCTTTGAAGCTTTGTTCAAAGAAGAGAAATAAAGATATATATTACAAAGAAAAGCTTTTGCATTACTGATTGGAAGATCTTGATAACAACATGAAAGAGGAGTCTGAACAAAAAGAATATGTTATTCAGATCATGGCCTAAAAAGCCTTATGCAAGGGTTTGTCTCAGTGATGGGTATTGAGGACATTTTCAAGCCACTGGCTATCTGTCTCAATAAAACTAATTCTACATGATTTTACAGGGTCATTTTATGGGTGTTCATGGCCAATAGTCACGCCCAATTATCCACATACGAGTACTGCTGTCTAGACAAAAAAAGAGCTATAAACTTGATTTTATCAGACATGTCCTGAACTCTTTTCCAATCTAGAAACTTATTTACAAGGACTTCTCTTCGATGTTGAATCAATGGTGCTTAGCATTTTCATAAGCTAAATTTAAATGTATTTCTTAGAAATTAATTAATTAATTAATTAACAACTTTATTTTGTATTGATTCATTCATTATTTTATCCATTAATACTAGGTGAATCATGGAATTTCAGACTTAAGATAACAATCCCCTCAAGGCAATCCCTTGTGGTGTACAATGTCTATAAGATTCCATGTACCTCACACTTGCTCATATTTTAGGCTTTGTTTCATGATCCATGATCCATGATACAAAGGAGCCTTTATTTGGGATAATTCTATAGCTTTTTCCCTCCTTGCGTCTTCAGGTGAACGTTTTGTCAATGGTTAACTTAATTATATGAGGTGAGATGATGCCTTTGATGATAGATACAGGCCACAAAGAATATGGACAAAAGGAGAGGCTCACCTAAAGGCAATAAATGTTTGACTCATTTTGGAAAACTAAATAGTAGAGAGTTGATTTTCTTCCTGAGTGAAACCCTACAGGATAGAATCTCTAGAAAGCATAACTTTGTCATTTTCAAAGAAATAGGTAACGTGGCAGTGGAGGATATCATTCTTTCATGGCCACTGGGAAACATGGCACAAGTAAGTAGGTGTTCAGGTTGAAGAAAATATCTCAAATACACTTCAAAGATGATAACAGTTGGAGTATGCATTTGAATCTCAGAACACTTCCCCTAGAAAAGGTTCCAACCATGGTGTTCAGAGGGTAAGATGCAAAACTTTACCACACCCATGGATCTTGGTTGCAGGATACTGAAGAGGATTCAGATAGCTAACTTGTGACTCCATAGATTGATAAAACTTCCAATGACAATTTAACAAATTGTGGGTTATTGTTATTGCTAGCTGTTCATGATGAGAACTCTGACCAGCTAAGTTTCACCCAAGAGGGCACTAGTTTTCATACCATTTGAAGAATTTATTTGGGGAAAAGTTATGTCTTAAAGAATGGACAATCAAGAATACAAAAACTCTGTCAAAAATACTTTCATAGATATAAGTTAGAAAAATTCTTCAGAATCATTAAATCAACTCCTTCATGAGATCATGTTTCTTTTATAAAATAACTGGAACCGTACACCTGGATTATGAAGTGTAAGCATCACACTTTAAACAGTGTTAGCAGGGTATGGAAGACAATATAAACAAAACATACATGGCTTTTGAAACATGAACTGGAAGTTCTAGTGCAGGGATCTCCCTAGATGATAGGGAGCAAGTATCTTTTAAAGACTTCAGATGTAGGTTTTCCAGAAAACCAATTCCATATCAATTAATATCATCATTTCAAGAGTGTTCCTGAACAATATTAAATTACTGCTCCAAGAAAATCAAATATAAGCAAGAAAAATTAATGAGCCATAAAAGTAAAATTATGAAAAACATAGAGAGTTTACAAATAAAGAATTCAAAGTCTGGGCCTTTGAATGAGTGTAAATCTATATATATAAATGAAGACTATTTTCATATTTAACATTTATTTATTAATGAAGATACATATGGATTTGCTAAAGCATTATAATTATACATGAATTTATTGATTTAGTCTAAATACATTCATTTATTATGTAATTAATGAAAGTGTAAGAAATATAAAACAAAAATGGCACATATGGGAAGGTGGCTTTGACAACTGTTCTACTTCTTTCTACACAGAACACATCCTCAGATGAAGATTCCCCGCCCCCACATGCACATATGTCAGCTTGGCTCCAGGAATAGGCACAAACTCATGTGGCACCCGGGTTTCCTGCTTTCCAGAAACCGTCTCTGGTAAGCATGTTCAGGTGGGAGCACATGGACATGTGGGGAGTGCCTTGGTCAGGTCGATGATAAGAACTTATATTGTCTTTAAGACAGATGATGACCTAAAAATCATATGCAATAAAATCACACTGAGGCTCAGTAGAGAGCACAATCATGGGTAAGAATCCCAGGATGCCATGTAGCACTCAGAGAGTGATAGAATTTGAGGCTTGAGATTACCAATGCCCAGAGGTATCCCCCTGTGTCCATCCACTGTCAGTGGGATTCCACATTCCCAAGATATGCTCATGCTGTAGGCTTTGTATGCAAACACATAGTTCCTCCCAAGACACCTCATTTGGAGCTATTCCTTAGCACCATTGGTCTTCTTGTGTCTTTCAGCGGGATTTCATGACCAGGATCTCATCGTTGACTCCACCATGTGAGGTGAGTGAATGCATCTGACCAGAGACAGAGGCTGCAGAGGATATAGGGTGCATGGGGAGGCTCTCTTCAAGGCAATGCTTGACTTTTAGTCAGGATGGAGACATTCATAGCCATCACATTCTTTGTGACCATCAGCCCTACACAGTAGGAGGTCAAGAAAGTGAAACATTATCATTGCACCTGAAAGGGATCTTGATGTCCAGGGAGGACAATTCTCCTCCATTGGAACACAGGCCACATTAATTTGTATCAGTTTGTACTCAGCGTGAGGCCAATATTGCTAATGCACTTCAGGGACACTAAGTACTAGGTGGGCATTGAAGCCTCATGAAGCATCCAGCAGGGCAAGGGACCAGCCCAGGGCATTCAGAGACAGTGGTGCAGGAATATAACTGGGGGGGGGGGTCTCCTTAACTGGACATTAGATAGAATTCTAATAGCAGAAAGATGGCACCTGAGAAGTGCTTAATTCTTCCCCAGGTCTAGAGACATAGCTGTATAGACTAGGTCCTGTGTGGTGTTCCCCATCTGCTCACTGGTGGTGGCTTCTGGGCATAATGGGTCCACTGGTCTCTTACCAATTAATGTGGAGCAGTTCCTGCAGATGCCATCTATGTGGGTAGCCAGGACCCTGGGAAGCAAAACCACTCTAGCATGTATGTTACTACAAGTGAGGTTGAGAATTTTGAATAGGATGGTCATGACTCCCCCATGAGATCCCTTTCTATATGCACCCTTCCACCAAAGAGGAAGGGTGTGATTACAAACCATACCAGCATCTCTCCCTGAATCACATTCACCACCAAATCATGAAGAGAGAAGTTGGACTCAGCAGGGACATATAGACATTGCTCTTTGAAGACGTGGATTGTGATAGGATGCACAGCAGGGCACTCTATACCTCAGAAAGACATCTGTCAGGCAGGGTCTAGGGCAACACTTTGCCTGAATGGAGGACAGTGGGCAGCTTTTCAGAACTCCATGTACATGAATTCCTAAGAAAGCATTTCATGGTGCTTTATATCCTGGCTCCCTGTGTCCCCAGAAGCCCTGTGCCCAGGTCAGGCTTCAACATAGAGCTCATTCCTAGCAATAATTAATGCTGTGCTCTACATACCATGGCCCTCAAATTTGCATGCCACATTCAGGAAAGCAGTGTGCTGGGACTGCTCCTCAGTTGTACATAAATGATGTTCACCCCCCTGTGTGAAAACTCAGAATTTCATTTCTGTGGGTTCAGCTATATGGGTAGATATCCTTCTGCACTGTGCTGGATACTTCCTGTCTTCAATCATTGCATAATGGATTCATGTGTTGAGACATAGCATTCTGCAACTGGAACTAGCAGATGTGGACCAGAAGGGCAGAAGGAATGCATAAGGTGTTTTAAAAGCTGAAGTGTCTTTTGAACACAAACCACATACCTATATGAAGATGTCACAGCAAAATATATATGAGTTTGTCCCAGCTTCAAGAATAATCCTAAACTCAAGACATGCCACACATCCCACCCTCCAGAAACTATCTCTTGTAAGCATGTTCAGAATGGGGGACCCAGACAAGTGGTGACTGCCTCAGTTGTGTCAATTATGAGAACTCATAATGCCTAGAAAAGACATTATAACATAAAAGTCATCCTAAATAAGATTATGCTGAGGCCAAATGGAATGGAAAATCCTGTGGCAGGATCCAGGGGATTCATGTGGCCAATGGAGAGTGATGGATTTATGACTTGAGGTGACTGATCATTTGACTCCTGGGTTTGGCTCTTCAATGTCCTTAGGCAACCAAACGTCCAGACATGCTCATGATGTGGGGCTTTGTATGCTGAACCATAACTCCTTGGCCTTTTCATGCAATAGACAATTTAGATGGTGCCTTGCCCAAAGAAGATCAGAACTCCTCTTCCATACACACTCTTGCCAATAAAGTTCACATCTTTGGAAACCAGGAAGCATCTCTCCATAAGGCCCCACTGGACTGATGGTCAGGAAGAAATGAGTGGACACTGCAGAGGACATCTATATATCCTTGTTAGGAGATGGTGATGTTGATGCAATGCACACCAGGCCATTGAACATGCCAGGTATTTTCTGTGGGTCTCCATATGGAAGCATCTGGGGAGGAGTTTTGCCTGCCAGGTAACTGTTAGTCAGCTCCCCAGAGGTCCACTAAAATTCTTGCTGAGGAGGAATTATATTCCATGGTTCAATGGGCTTTGATTACCATGTCTTATACAGACCTGGCCAATCCCAGGATGCCAAGCCCACCCGTTCCTCAAAAGCCAAAGGCCAAGCCTACCAGCCATTGCTTATGATGCTGTATGCAACATGATCGAAAAAAACTGACCCATTCATTTGGAGAGAATGTGTAGCAAGAATGCTGCCTAGTGGTGCATGTGCAATGCTCAGACACATGTTGGGGCCTGTTTTCCCAAGATAACATATACACATACAGGCTGAGGGCTTTGGGTGCCAGGCTGCAGCACTCCCGCCACCCCTCAATCCTTGCTGGAATCATGAGTCAGGCCCCATGAATTCGAGTATCATGCACATGGCCCACCAGGTAAGGGCCAAAGGGGAAGGGTATTGTCATAGCTTCCCTACCTTTCTCGATACAGACCCCATGCCCAAAGATTCCACCTGGCATATGGTGGGAAATTGGCCCAATATGGGAATAGGCCCTGAGCCAGGTGCCCAAATGGCCGACCTGTGCTTCATAAACGATCTCTTGTAAGCAAGTTGAGCTGGCGGAAAGAAGACAGAGGCTCGTGGGGACTGCCTTGGTTGGGTCAATGATGAGAACTCATATGGTCTTGAACAGAGATGATGACATAAAAATCATGCTCAATAAGATTACACTGAGGCCCAATCGAAGAGACAATCATGGGGTGGGATCCAGGAGACCATGGGGCACTTGGAAATTGCAGGCAAATTGGGCTTGAGGTGACCAATCCCTCAAGGCTCCCAGTGTGGCTCTCACCAGGCTTGGGGGCTTGAATGTGACCAAATTGGGCTCGTGCAATCGTGATTTGTGTGCTCGTAACTAGTTACTCTGGATACACCTCATTTGCAGCCTTGGATTAGCTCCCTTGATGTCCGTGTGTCTTTCAGTGGAACATCATCGTGACATGGTCTCGAGGCAGCACCAATAAGAAGAGGTGAGTGCATCCCTGTGCTCATACACTGAGGCAAGGGATTGCGTGGTCCTCCAAGGGATCCTCTTTCCTGCCAGCCTGTAAGCTGTGTTCTCCACTGTAGGAAGGCTGTCAGGTTGATGTCAGAATCACTGAGGCCCTTGGAGGAATGCGAGGTGCGGCAGTGGGCATTGGAGCCCCCCACCCATGACCTCCTACAGGGAAAAGTTCCCACCAAAATTTCACGCAATGGGCGATGGAGGAAGATGCTGGGACTGGGGCTACCTGGCTGGACACTAGATAGCTTTGGCATAGTGCGTAGATGGTGTCCAAAAATTGCTGGAAACATGGACTGGACCTCGGGTGGCATTCGGGCTCCTGACTCCTAGATCTTCACCATTGGCCATGACTTATGGATTCATGTCCTTATGGGGCCTGTGGGAATTCCCCAAACTGGATGGCGCTTGGCCTGATGATAGCCTTTTGGTTGGTGCCATGAGCCAGGGCATGCTGGGGTTCTTGACTTGTGGCCAAATTCCCAATGAGGTTGAAGTCGCTGGGGAACCATGGTAGCCCCTCTCCTAGCAATAACCTTAAGTGCAAAGACAGGAAGGGATGAGGTGTCCAAATGGGAGACATGGAGGAGCGCTGGTTGGGGATGGTGATGGACACTGGCGGGATGCATGCCATGCCCCAGGACACCCAACTAATTTTTGTGTTGGGTCCCCCGGGCAGCATCTGTGACCTGTTCCAGGACACCATGCCTGCCCATCCGTGGCAAAGCCCAAGGCTGGCCCTGCCAGTGATGTCCCAGGATTCTGCATGCCCCAGGCCCACAAAGGGGTGTCCCAATTGCACTGTGAGGGGTCATGTGTGGCTGCCCATGTGCCTGATGCTGCAGCCTCCATGATCAGTTTCCTGTGGGGCTCTGATTTCCCTGGTGTCCAGTGGAGCCACTGGACTGAGGCTGAGGGACTTGGCGCCACACTGGAGCCTTCCTTCCTGCCATCCCAGGATTTTTGCTGGTGTCATGAATGCAGTCCACCACCACCCATTCTGAGCTCTCTCCCAATGGTAAAAGGTGAAGTACGATGGGGAAGTGCATTCTCATGGCTGAATTGCATCTTTCTGCACAGAGCCCATGACAGGACATAGAACCCACCTGGTTCAGGGAGGGTAGATTGGCCCAGCTTCAGGAATAGGTCGCAAGCCAGAAGAAAAATTGCCAACCTGCACTTCACAAACAATCTGTGTTAACCATGTTGAGCCGGAGGGCTGAAGACAGAGGCATGTAGGACTGCCTTAGTTGGGTCAATAATGAGAATTCATATGGTCATGAACAGAGATGATGACTTAAAAATTATGCTCAATAGGATTCTGCAGAAGCCCAATGGAGGCCATTGCACTGAGGTACGATCCTGGAGAATCCTGTGGCCCTGGATTACCACTGGACCCAGGGGCTCGAGGTGACAAATCCCTCCAGGTTACCGAGGGGGTTCTCCTTGGCCTATGGACCTCCACATGCCTAAGACCTGTTCTGGCCCTGGGGTGTTGTGTGTCCATCACTAGTGCTTCTCGACTCATCCCTGGGAACCCAACTAAGCTCCCTCAGCGTCCTTGTGTCTTTCAGTGGGACATCGCTTTGTGACCACTTTCTCGCCATTGACCTCACCATGGGAGGAGAGTGGATGCCTGTGTGAGTACCCGGAGACCCAGTGCACATGGGCATTTGGTGAAGCTGACCTCAGGGCAAGGCGAGCCATCTTGTGGGACTGGGGCTCAAACATCGCCCCAGAGAGGTGGCGTGTCCTTGAAACTCTACCCTGGACAGTAGGCTGTCTGGAAAAAACTGGTCACCTGCAATACCTGAAAGGGATGCCACAGTCCCCCGTGGGATCCTCTTAATTGACAGACCATAGGCTATGTTTTCCAGTGTGGGATGGCTCTCAGGTTAATGTCAGAATCACTGTCTCCCTGGGAGGCACCAGAGTTGCTGTGGTGGGCATTGCAGACAGCCAAGGCAACCGACTGTGGGGATTCTGCCGATTTTCCTCACAATGGGCATTGGAGGAAGGGGCCGGGCCCAGGGCTTCATGGCTGGACACTAGAACTTTTGGAATAAGGGGTAGAATGTATCTGGAAAATGCTGACAGCTTGCCCGGACCCAGAGTGTCACATAGGCTTCTGGCTCCAGGTTCTTCACCATTGGCCCAGTCCAATGGTCATGTGTCCTTAAGGGGCCCATGGGTCATCTCGCAGCTGGATGGGGCTTTGCCTGACAATGGCCCTTGGGTCGGTACCACGAGTCAGGGCAGGCTGAATATCTGGACTGGTGCCCCCGAGTCCCAGTGAGGTTGAAGTCGCTGGGGAAACGTGCTGGCCCCTCACCCTTCCCTCACTGTAATCTCAAAGACAGGAAGGGATGGGGTTTCCACATAGAAGTCATGGAGCAGCGCTGATGGAGACAGTGTTGGACGCTAGTGGGATGCCCATCAGGCCCTGATGCCCCAAGGGATGTTGCACTGTGTTTGCGTGGTAGCGTTGGTGGGCCCTTCTGGGGCCCCATGCCTGCCCATTCCTGGCAAAACTCAGGGCCACTCCATGAAAGGAAGGCCCAGGTTTCTGCCTGCCACCTACTCGCCAAGGTCTGTCCCAACCACGTTGCAGGAGGACCTGTGCCTGCTGTAGCAGCCTCCATGCTCAGATCCCTGTGGGGTTCTGAATTACCTTTTTTCCAGTGGAGCCACAGAGTCTGAGGGCCTTGTGGACACATTGCAGCCTTCTTTCCTGCCAGGCCAGGATTGCAGAATTGTGTCATGAATGCAATTCCAGCCCCGCACATTCTGAGATCCCTCCCATTGCCACAGGTGAGGTCTGAGGGGGAAGGCGTTTTGTCATTGCTGACCTGCCTCTCTCTGCACAGATCCCACACCCCAACCGAGATCCCACCTGGCACATGGAGGGGAATTTCGCCAATCATCTGGAACAGACCCTGAGCCAGGGGCTCTCATGGCCACCAAGGACATCACAATCCATTTCTGGTAAGCATGTTGAGCTGGTGGGTAGAAAGCAGAGGCGGGTGGGGACTGCCTTGGTTGGGTCAATGATGAGAACTCATAAGGTCTCGAAGACAGATGATGACCTACAAATTATGCTCAATAGGATTAAGCTGAGGCCCAATGGAGGGCACTGCACTGAGGCGGGATCCTGGGGAACCCTGTGGCCCTGGCATAGCACTGGCACCTGGGGCTCGAGGCAACTGATCCCTCGAGGTTCCTCAGTGCTGCACACCAAGGACTCTGAAACTCAGCACACCTAAGACGTGCTCCCGCCCTGGGGCATTGTGTGCCCATTACTAGTGCTTCCCAGGACTCATCCCTGGGAACCCAACTAAGCTCCCTCGGTGTCCTGGTGTCTTTCAGTGGGACGTCGTCTTGGCGACCAGGGTCTCACCATTGAGCCCACCATGGGAGGAAAGTGGATGCCTGTGTGAGTACCCGGAGACCCAGTGCCCTTTGGCGGATTGGCGAGGCTGCCCTCAGGGCAACTCCAGCCATCTTGTGGGACTGGGGCTTTGTCCTCACCCCAGAGGGCTGGTGTGTCCCTGAAAGTCTGCCCTGTGCTGTGGGCTGTCTGGAAAACACAGGTCACCAGCGACACCTGCAAGGGATGCCATGGTCCCCCATGGGATACTCTTACTTGACAGCCCATGGGCCACATTTCCCAGTGTGGGTGGTGCTCCAGTTGATGTCAGAATCACTAATGCCTTAGTAGGCATGCGAGGTGATGCGGTGGGCAATGCATACCGCCAATGTGACAACCTGCGGGTAAGTGATGCACCCAAATTTCACATTACGGGCTTTGGAGGAAGGGGCTGGGTCTGGGGCTACCTGGCTGGACACTAGACAGCTTTGGCATAAAGGTTAGACGGTATATGAAAAATGTTGGCAGCATGGCCCAGACACCAAGTAGCATGCGGGCTTCTGCCTCTGGATTGTTCAACATTGGCACCGTCTGGTAGTTGCGTGTCCTTATGGGGCCCATGAATCATCCCACAGCTGGATGGGGTTTTGCCTGACAATGGCCCTTTGGTTGGTGCCACAAGCCAAGGCACACTGGGGTTCTTGACTTGTGACCCCGTGTGCCAATGACTTTGTAGTCGCTGGGGAACCGTGCTTGTCCATCACCCTTACCTCACCATAATCTCAAAGACGGGAAGGGATGAGGTGTCCCCACAGGACCATGGAGCAGCGCTGATGGAGACAGTCTTGGATGCTAGTGGGATGCTGGACAAGGCCCTGATCCCCCAAGGGATCTTGTCATTGCATTTGCGTGGTAGCGTTCGTGGGACATTCCGGCACCTCATGCCCGCCCATTCCTGGCAAAACGCAGGGCCGGTCCCTGCCACCCAAGACCCAGGATTCTGCCTACCAAAGAACCACCAAGGTCTATCCCAATCACACTACGGGAGGACCTGTGTGTGTGGCCTGGTGCCTGCTGTGGAGGCCTCCATGCTCAGATTCCTGTTGGGCCCTGAATTCCCTTGTTTCCAGTGGAGCCACAGAGGCTGAAAGCTTTGTGGACACACTGCAGCCTTCCTTCACGACAGACCAGGATTTTTCTGGCATCATGAATGCAGACCCAGTGCCGCCCATTCTGATATCCCTCCCATTGCCACAAGGTGAGGTCTGATGGGGAAGGCGGTTGTCATTGCTGACTTGCCTCTCTCTGCGCAGATCACGCAGCCCAACCAAGAACCCACATGGCGCATGGAGGGGATTTTGGCCCACCTTTGGGAACAGGCCCCGAGCCAGGGGTCCTCATGGCCACCCTGCTCATCACAGACCCTCTCTAGTAAGCATGTTGAGCTGCAGTTAGAAGGCAGAGGCAGGAGGGGACTACCTTGGTTGGGTCAATGATGAGAACTCATATGGTCCCAAAGAAAAATGATGACCTAAAAATTATGCTCAATAGGATTATGCTAAGGCCCAGTGGAGGGCACTGCACTGAGGCGGGATCCTGGGACCCTGTGGCCCTGGCATAGCGATGGCACCTGGGGCTTGAGGCCACCGATATCTCGAGGCTCCCCGTGGGGCTCTCCTGGGTCACTGGGCCTCCACGCTCCTAAGACGTGCTCCCGCCCTGGGGCGTTGTATGCCCATTACTAGTGCTTCCCGGGACTCATCTCTGGGAACCCAACTAAGCTCCCTCCCTTTTTCAGGTGACTTTCAGTGGGACATTGTCTTGGTGATCATGGACTCGCCATTGAGCCCACCATGGGAGGAGAGTGGATGCCTGTGTGAGTACCTGGAGACCCAGTGACCTTGGGCCGATTGGCAAGGATGCCCTCTGGGCAACACCACCCATGTTGTGGGACCTGGGCTACGTCACTACAGCAGAAGGCTGACGTGTCCCTGAAAGTCTGCCTTGTGCAGTAGGCTGCCTAGAAAAAACTAGTCACCCAGACACCTAAAAGGGATGCCATGTTCCCCAGCGGGATCCTCTTCTTGAGGGACCATGGACCACATTTCCCAGTGTGGGAGGGTGCTCTGGTTGATGTCAGAATCACTAATGCATTAGTAGGCACGCGAGGTGTTGTGGTGGGCATTGCAGATGGCCAATGTGACCTCCTGCATGGAAGCGGTACACCCAAATTTCATGCAATGGGCTTTGGAGGAAGGGGATGGGTCTGGGGCTACCTGTCTGGACACTAAACAGCATTGGCATAACAGGTAGATTGTATCTGAAAAATGCGGCTAAGGGTCCCAGACCCCGAGTGGCATGCAGGCTCCTGTCTCTGGGATCTTCAACATTGGCACCGTCTGGTGTTTGCGTGTCCTTATGGGGTCTGTGGGTCGTTCCACAGCTGAATGGGGCTTTGCCTGATAATGGCCCTTTGGTTCGTGCTACTAGCCAGGGCACGTTTTGTTATTTGATTTGTGACCCCGACTCCCAGTGACTTTGAAGTCGATGGGGAACCAGGCTGGCCCCTCACCCTTCCCTCACCATAATCTCAAAGACAGGAAGGGTTGAGGTGTCCCCCCGAGAGCCATGGAGCAGCGCTGATGGAGACAGCTTTGGATGCTGGTGGGATACCCATCAGGGTCCTGATCCCCCAAGGGATTCTTTCTGCGTGGTAGCATCCTTGGGCCCTTCTGGCACCCCATGCCCGCCCATTCCTGGCAAAATGCAGGACCGGTCCCTGCCAGCCAAGGCCCGGGATTCTGCCTGCAACCGACCAGCCAAGGTCTGTCCCAATCCCACTGCGGGAGGACCTGTGTGTGTGGCCTGATGCCTGCTGTAGCAGCCTCCATGCTCAGATTCCTGTGGGGCCTGAATTCCCTTGTTTCCAGTTGAGTCACAGAGGCTGAGGGACTTGTGGACATGCTGCAGCCTTCCTTCCTGCTAGGCCAGGATTTTTGCTGGCATCATGAATGCAGTCCCAGTTCCACACATTCTGAGATCCCACCTAATGCCACAAGGTAAGGTCGGATGGGGAAGAGGTTTGTCATTGCTGAGCTACCTCTTTCTGTGCAGATCAGCACCCTGACCGAGATTGCACCTGGTGCACCAAGGGGAGTTTGGCTCAGCATCAGGAACAGGCCCCGAGCCAGGGACCATCATGGCCACCCTGCACATCACAAACCCTCTCTGGTAAGAATGTTGAGCTTGTGAATAGAAGGCAGAGATGGGTGGAGACTGCCTTGGTTGGGTCAATGATGAGAACTTATATGGTCTCGAAGACAGATGATGACTTAAAAATTATGCTCAACAGGATTACCCTGAGTCCCAGTGGAGGGCACAGCACTGAGGCGGCATCCTGGGGACCCTTGTGGCCCTGGCATAGCGCTGGCACCTGGGGCACATAGCAACCCACCCCTCGAGGCTCCCCAGTGGGGCTCTCCCGTGTCTCTGGGCCTCCGTGCGCCTAACACATGCTCCCGCCCTGGGGCGTTGTGTGCCCATTACTAGTGCTTCCTGGGACTCATCCCTGGGAACCCAACTAAGCTCCCTCGGTGTCCTGGTGTCTTTCAGTGGGACGTCGTCTTGGTGACCAGGGTCTCCCCATTGAGCCCGCCATGGGAGGAGAGTGGATGCTTGTGTGAGAACCCAGAGACCCAGTGCCCTTGGGCCGGTTGGCGAGGCTGCACTTAGGTCAACGCCAGCCATCTTGTGGTACTGGGGCTTCGTCCTCAACCCAGAGGACTGGTGTATCCCTGAATGTGTGCACTGTACACTAAGCTGTCTGGAAAAAAAAGGTCAACCACGATACCTGCAAGAGATGCCACGGTCCTCTGCATGATCCTCTTACTTGACGGTACATGGGCCACGTTTCCCAGTGTGGGAGGGCACTCTGGGTGATGTCAGAATCACTGATGCCTTAGTAGGCACGCAATGTGCTGTGGTGGGCATTGCAGACGGCCAATGTGACCGCCTTCATGGAAGCAGTGTGTCCAAATTTCATGCAATGGGCTTTGGAGGCAAGGGCTGGACCCAGGGTTACCTGGAAGGGCACTAGACAGCTTTGGCATAACGGGTAGATGGTATCTGAAAAATGCTGGCAGTGTGGCCCAGACCTGAGTGCCATCCAGTCTCCTGCCCCTGGGTTCTTCACCATTGGCACGGTCTGGTGGTCTCGTGTCCTTATGGGCCTCAGGGGTCGTCCCGCAGCTGGATGGGGCTTTGCCTGACAATGGCCCTTTGGTCGGTGCCACCAGTCAGAGCACGCTGTGGTTCTTGATTTTGACCCCGAGTCCCAGTGAGTTTGAAGGCACTGAAGAACTGTGCTGGCCCCTCACCCTTCCCTCACCGTAATCTCAATGACAGGAAAGGATGAGGTGTCCCCATGGGAGCCATGGAGCAGCGCTGATGGAGACAGAGTTGGATACTGATGGGATGTCCACCAGGGTCTGATCCCCAAAGAGATCTTGGCATTCCGTCTACGTGGTAGAGTTCGTGTGACCTTCCAGCGCCCCATGCCCACCCATTCCTGGCAAAACACAGGGCCATTCCCTGCCAGTCAATGACTGGGATGCTGTCTGCCATCGACCCACCAAGGTCTGTCCCAATCACACTGTGGCAGGACCTGTGCATGTGGCCTGGTGCCTGCTGTGGAGGCCTCCATGCTCATATTCCTGTTGGGCCCGAATTCCCTTGTTTCCAATGGATCCACAGAGGCTAAGGGCCTTGTGGACATGCTGCTGCCTTCCTTCCTGCCAGGCCAGGATTGCAGGATTATGTCATGAATGCAGTCTCAGCCCCACCCATTCTGAGATCCTTCCCATTGCCACAGGTGAGGTCTGATGGGGAAGGCATGTGTCATTGCTGAACTGCCTGTTTCTGTGCAGATCCCCCGCCCCAACCAAGATCCCACCTGGCACCAGGAGGGGAGTTTGGCCCATCTTCTGGAACAGACCCTGAGTCAGGAGCCCTCAGGCCACACTGTGAATCACAAACCCTCCCTGGTAAGCATGTTGAGCTGATGGGTAGAAGGCAGAGGCGGTAGGGGACTGCCTTGGTTGAGTAAATGATGAGAACTCATATGGTCTCGAAGACAGATGATGACCTAAAAATTATGTTCAATAGGATTATGCTGTGGCGCAATGGAGGCCACCTAACTGAGGTGGGATCCTGGGGACCCCTGTGGCCCTGGCATACTGCTGGCACATGGGGCTCAACTCGACCAATCCCTCAAGTCTCCCCAGTGGCGCTCTCCCCAGTCTCTGACCCTCCGTGCACTGAAGACATGCTCCTGCCCTGGGACATTGTGTGTCCATTACTAGTGCTTCCCAGAATTCATCCCTGGGAACCCAACTAAGATCCCTAGGTTTTGGGTGTCGTTCAGTGGGACGTCGTCTTGGTGACCAGGGACTTGCCACTGTGCCCACCATGGGAGGAGAGTGGATGCCTGTGTGAGTACCTGGAGACCCAGTGCCCTTGGGCCTGTTGGTGAGGATGCCCTCAGGGCAACTCCAGCCATCCTGACTCATCATTGCCCCAGAGGGCTGACGTCTCCCTGAACATCTGCCTTTTCCAGTAGACTGTCTGGAAAATACAGGTCACCCATGACACCAGCAAGGGAAGCCATGGTCCCCCACAGGATCCTCTTGATTGATGGCCCATGGGCCTGTTTTCCCAGTGTGGGAGGGCAGACTGGTTGATGTCAGAATCACTGATGCCTTAGTAGGCATGCGAGGTGCCGAGCTGGGCATTGCAGACGGCCACTGTGACTTCCTATGTGGAAGCGGTGTGACCAAATTTCACTCAATTGGCTATGGAGGAAGCGGCCAGGCCCGGAGCTCCCTGGCTGGACACAAGACAGCTTTGGTATAATGGGGAGACAGTGTCTGAAAAATTCTGGCAGTGTGGCCCAGACCTCAAGTGGCATGTGGGCTCCTGCCTCTGGATTGTTCACCACTGGCATCGTCTGGTGGTCATGAGTCATTATGGGGCCCGCGGGTCGTCCCGCAGCTGGATGGGGCTTTTCCTGACAATAGCCCTTTGGTCAGTGCCACGAACCAGGCAACCTGGTGTTCTTCACTTGTGATCCCGAGTCCCAGTGACTTAGAAGGGGCTGGGGAACTGTGCTGGACCCTCACCCTTCCCTCACCATAATTTCAAAGATGGGAAGTGATGAGGGGTCCCCACAGGAACCATGGAGCAGTGCTGATGGAGACAGTGTTGGGTGCTGGAGGGATGCCCATCAGCGCCCTGATGCCCCAAGGGGTCTTGGTGTTGCATGTGCATGGTAGCATTCGTGGGCCCTTCCTGGACCCCATGCCCACCCATTCATGGCAAAACGCAGGGCCAGTCCCTGCCAGCCAAGGCCTGGGATGGTGCCTGCTACCGACCAGTTAAGGTATGTCCCAATCACACTGCAAGAGGACCTGTGCATGTCCTGGTGCCTGTGTAGGCCTGGTGTGTAGGCCTGGTGCCTGCTGGGGGAGCCTCCATGCTCAGAATCATTTGGGGCTGAAATTCCCTTGTTTCCAGTGGAACCACAGAGGGTGAGGGCCTAGTGGACACACTGCAGCCTTCCTTCCTGCCAGGCCAGCATTGCAGGATTCCAACATGAATGCAGTCCCAGCCCCCCACATTCTGAGATCCCTCCCATTGCCACAAGGTGAGGTCTGATGGGGAGGGTGTGTGTCAATCCTGAGCTGCCTCTCTCTGCGCAGATCCTGCGCCCCAACCGAGATCCCACCTGGCACCTGGAGGGGAGTTTGGCCCATCTTCGGGAACAGGCCCTGAGCCAGGGGCCTCCATGGCCACCCTGTGCATCACAAACCCTCTCTGTTAAGCAGATTGACCTGGCAGGTAGAAGGCAGAGGCGAGTGGGGACTGCCTTGCTTGGGTCAATGATGAGAACTCATATGGTCTCAAAGACAGATGATGACCTAAAAATTATGCTCAACATGATTATGCTGAGGCCCACTGGAGGGCACCGAACTGAGGCGGGATGCTGGGGACCCCTGTGGCCATGGCGTAGTGCTGGCACCTGGGCTAGAGGCGACTGATCCCTCGAGGCTCCCCAGTGGGGTTCTCCCTGGTCTCTGGGCCTCCACATGCCTAAGACGTGCTACTGCCCTGGGGAGTTGTGTGCCCATTACTAGGGCTTCCCGGGACTCATTCCTGGGAACCCAACTAAGATCCCTCAGTGTCCTGGTGTCTTTCAGTGGGACGTCGTCTTTGTGACCAGGGTCTCGCCATTGAGCCCACCATGGGAGGAGAGTGGATGCCTGTGTGAGCACCCGGAGATCCAGTGACCTTGGGCCAATTGGCGAGGGAGCCCTCAGGGCAACGCCAGCCATCTTCTGGGACTGGGGCTTCGTCCTCACCCGGAGTGCTGGAATGTCTCTGAACATCTCCCCTGTGCACTAGGGTGTCTGGAAAAAAACAGATCACCCGCAACACCTGCAAGGGATGCCACGATCCCCCCCAAGATCCTATTACTTGATGGCCCATGGGCCACTTTTCCCAGTGTGGGAGGGTGCTCTGGTTGATATCAGAATCACTGATACCTAAGTAGGCACATGACGTGCTGCAGTGGGCATTGCAGACGGTCAATGTGACCTCCTGCCTGGGTGCAGTGTGCCCAAATTTCACACAATGGGCTTTGGAAGCAAGGGCCGGGCTCAGGGTTGCATGGATGGACAATAGACAGCTTTGACATAACGGGTAGATGATATTTGAAAAATGCTGGCAGCGTGGCCCAGACCCAAGTGGCATACGGGCTGCTGCCCCTGGGTTCTTCATGATTGGCACCCTCAGGTGTTCGCCTGTCCTTATGGAGCCTGTGGGTGGTCCTGCAGCTCGATGGTGTTTTGTCTGACTATGGCCCTTTGATCGGTGCAACGAGCCAAGGCATGCTGTGGTTCTTGACTTGTGACCCCAAATCCTACTGAGTTTGGAGGCACTGGGGAACCGTGTTGGGCCATCACCCTTCCCTCACCGTAATCTCAAAGATGGGAAGGGATGAGGTGTCCCCACAGGAGCCATGGAACAGTGCTGATGGAGAAAGTGTTGGATGCTGATGGGATGCCCGTCAGGGCCCTGTTCCTCCAAGGGATCTTGGCGTTGCATCTGCGTGGTAAGGTTCATGGGACATTCCAGGGCCCCATGCCCACCCATTCCTGGCAAAATTTAGGGCCGGTCCCTGCCAGCCAAGGCCCAGGATTCTGCCTGCCACCGACCTGCCAAGGTCTGTCCCAATCACGCTGCGGGAAGACCTGTGCATGTGGCCTGGTGCCTAATGTGGCAGTCTCCATGCTCAGACTCTTGTGGGGCTTGAATTCCTTTGTTTCCAGTGGTGCCACAGAGCCTGAGAGCCTTGTGGACATGCTTCAGCCTTCCTTCCCGCCAAGCCAGGATTGCAGGATTTCATCATGAATGCACTCCCAGCCCCGCAGATTCTGAGATCCCTCCCATTGCCACAAGGTGAGGTCTGATGGGAACGGTGTTTGTCATTGCTGAGCTGCCTCTCTCTGCGCAGATCCCACACCCCCACCAAGATCCCACCTGTCGCATGGAGGAGAGTTTGGCCCATCTTCAGGAACACACCCTGAGCCAGGGGCCATCATGGACACCCTGTGCATCACAAACCCTCTCTGGTAAGCATGTTGAGTTGGCGGGTAGAAGGCATAGGAGGGAGGGGACTGCCTTGTTTGGGTCAATGATGAGAACTCATATGGTCTCGAAGACAGATGATGACCTAAAAATTATGCTCAATAGGATTACACTGAGGCCCAGTGGAGGGCACCAAACTGAGGTGGGATCCTGGGAACTCCTGTGGTCCTGGCGAAGCTCTGGCAACTCGGGCTCGAGCCCACCGATCCCTCAAGGCTCCCCAGTGGGGCTCTCCCGTGTCTCTGGGCCTCTGCGCACCTAAGATCTGCTCCTGCCCTGGGGCGTTGTGTGCCCATTACTAGTGCTTCCTGGGACTCATCCCTGGAAACCAACTAAGCTCCCTCGGTGTCCTGGTGTCTTTCAGTGGGACGTCGTCTTGGTGACCAGGGTCTCGCCATTGAGACCACCATGGGAGGAGAGTGGATGCCTGTGTGAGTACCTGGAGATCCAGTGCCCTTGAGCCGATTGACGAGGGAGCCCTCAGTGCAATGCCAGCCATCTTCTGGGACTGGGGCTTCATCCTTGCCCCAGAGGGCTGGCATGTCCCTGAATGTCTGACCTGTGAACTTGGCTGTCTGGAAAAAACAGGTCACCCACAACACATGTAAGGGATGCCACAGTCCTCCGCAGGATCCCTTACTTGACGGCCCACGGGACACTTTTCCCAGTGTGGGAGAGCGCTCCAGTTGATGTCAGAATCACTGATGCCTTAGTAGACACTCGACCTGCTAGAGTGGGCATTGCAGATGGCCAATGTGGCCTCCTGCGTGGAAGTGGTGTGCCCAAATTTCACACAATGGGCTTTGAGGCAGGGGCCGGACTCGGGGGTACCTGGATAGACACTAGAGCTTTGGCATAACTGGTAGACAGTATCTGAAAAATGCTGGCAGCGTGGCCCAGACCCAAGTGGCATGCAGGCTCCTGCACCCAGGTTCTTCACCATTGACACCCTCTGGTGGTGGCATGTCCATATGGGGCCCGTGGGTGGTCCCGTAGCTAGATGGGGTTTTGTCTGACAATGGCCCTTTGGGTGATGCCACAATCAAAGGCACGCTGTGGTTCTTGACTTCTGACCCTGAGTCCTACTGAGTTTGAAGGCACTGGGGAACCGTGCAGGCCCCTCACCCTACCCACACCATGCTCTCAAAGATGGGAAGGGATGAGGTGTCCCCACAGGAGCCATGGAGCAGTGGTGATGGAGACAGTGTTGGATGCTGGTGGGCTGCCCGTCAGGGCCCTGTTCCCCAAAGGGATCTTGGTATTGCGTCTGTGTGGTAGCATTCATGGGCCCTTCTGGGGCCCCATGCCCACACATTCATGGGGAACACATGGCCGGGCCCTGCCAGCCAAGGCCTGGGTTTCTGCCTGCAACCGACCCACCAAGGGTCTGTCCCAATCACGCTGTGGGAAGACCTGTGCGTGTAACCTGGTGCCTGCTGTGGCAGCCTCGATTTCAGATGCCTGTGGGGCTTGAATTCCCTTGTTTCCAGTGGAGCCACAGATATTGAAGGCCTTGTGGACACGCTGCAGCCTTCCTTCTCGCCAGACCAGGATTGCAGGTTTGAGTCATGAATGCAGTCCCAGCCCCGCCCATTCTGAGATCCCTCCCATTGCCACAGGGAGGTCTGATGGGGAAGGCGTTTGTCATTGCTGAGCTGCCTCTCTCTGTGCACATCCCGGGCCCCAACTGAGATCCCACCTGGCACACTGAGAGGAGTTTGGCCTATCTTCAGGAACAGGCCCCTAGCCAGGGGCCCTAATGGCCACCCAGAGCATCACAAACACTCTCTGGTAAGCATGTTGAGCTCACGGGTAGAAGACAGCGGCGGGAGGGGACTGCTTCTGTTGGGTCAATGATGAGAACTCATATGGTCTGGAAGACAGATGATGACCTAAAGATTATGCTCAATAGGATTACCTGAGGCCCATTGGAGGGCACCTCACTGAGGCAGAATCCTGTGGACCCCTGTGGCTCTCGTGTAGTGCTGGTACCTGGGGCTCGAGGCGACCGATCACTCGAGGCTCCCCAGTGGGGTCTCCCCAGTCTCTGAGCCTCTGCACACGTAGGATGTGCTCCCACCCGGGAGTGTTGTGTGCCCATTACTAGTCCTTCCCGGTATTCATCCCTGGGAACCCAACTAAGCTCCCTCGGTGTCCTGATGTTTTTCAGTGGAATGTCATCTTGGTGACCAGGGTCACCATCTTGTGGGACTGGGGCTTCGTCCTCTCCCCAGAGGGTTGGCATGTCCCTGAACATCTCCCCTCTGCACTAGGCTGTCTGGAAAACACAGGACACCCTCGAAACCTGCAAGGGATGCCACGAACCCTGGGAGATCCTATTACTTGAAGGACCATGGGCCACGTTTCCCATCAACTCTGGTTGACGTCACAATCACTGATGCCTTAGCAGGCACGTGACGTGCTGCAGTGGGCATTGCTGACGGCCAATGTGACCTCCTGCCTGGAAGCGGTGCACCTAAATTTCACGCAATGGGCTTTGGAGGCAGGGACCAGACCTGGGATTACCAAAATGGACACTAGACAGCTTTGGTATAATGGGTAGATGGTATCTGAAAAAACCTGGCAGCATGGCCCGGACCCCAAGTGGCATGCCGGCTCCTGCCCCCAGTATCTTCACAATTGACACCGTCTGGTGGTCACGTGTCTTTGTGGGGCCCATGGGTCATTCCGCAGCTCGATGGGGTTTTGTCTGGCATTGGCCCTTTGGTTGGTGCCACATGCCAGGACACGCTGTGCTTCTTGACTTGTGACCCCGAGTCCCAGTGAGTGTGAAGGCACTAGGGAACTGTGCTGGCTCCTCACCCTTCCCTCACCATAATCTCAAAGACGAGTAGGGATGAGGTGCCCCCACAGGAGACATGGAGCAGTGGTGATGGAGACAGTGTTAGATGCTGGTGGGATGCCCATCAGGGCCCTGTTCCCCCAAGGGATCTTGGCATTGCGTCTGCGTGGTAGTGTTTGTGGGCCCTTCTGGGGCCTATGCCTGCCTATTCCTGGCAAAACACAGGGCAGGTCCCTGCCAGCAAAATCCCGGGATTGTGCCTGCCACAGACCCGCCAAGGTCTGTCCCAATCACACTGCAGGAAGACCTGTGCATATGTCCTGGTGCCTGCTGTGGCAGCCTCCATGCTCAGACTTCTGTGGATCTTGAATTCCCTTGTTTTCTGTGGAGCCACAGAGGCTGAGAACCTTGTGGACACACTGCAGCCTTCCTTCCTGCCAGGCCAGGATTGCAGGATTGCGTCATGAATGCACTCCCAGCCCCACGGATTCTGAGATCCCTCCCATTGCCACAAAGTGAGGTCTGATGGGGAAGGTGTTGGTCACTGCTGAGCTGCCTCTCTCTGCACAGATCCCAAGCCCCAACGAAGATCCCACCTGGTGCAAGGAGGGGAGTTTGGCCCATACTCAGGAAGTTGCCCCGAACCAAAGGGCACCCCCATGGCCACCCTACACATCACAAATGCTCTCTGGTAAGCATGTTGACCTGGCGGGTAGAAGGCACAGGTGGGTGGGGACTGCCTTGATTGGGTCAATGATGAGAACTCATATGGTCTCGAAGACAGATGATGATCTAAAAATTATGCTCAATAGGATTACACTGAGGCCCAGTGGAGGGCACCACACTGAGGCGGGATGCTGGGGACTGCTGTGGCCCTGGCAAAGCGCTGGCTCCTGGGGCTCAAGGCCACCGATCCCTCGAGGCTCTCCAGGGGGGCTCTCCCTGGTCTCTGGGGCTCTACGCACCTAAGACGTGCTCCTGCCCTAGGGCGTTGTGTGCCCATTACTAGTGCTTCCTGGGACTTATTTCTGGGAACCCAACTAAGATGCCATGGTGTCCTGGTGTCGTTCAGTGGGACGTTGCATTAGTGACCAGTATCTCACCATTGAGCCCACCATGGGAGGAGAATGGATGCCTGTGATACCCGAGACCAAATGCCCTTGGGCGATTGGCGAGGCATGTTCTAGGACTGGGACTTCAACCTCGTCCCAGAGAGCTGGCGTGTCCCTGAACGTCTGACCTGTGCACTAGGCTGTCTGGAAAAACAGGACACCCGTGACACCTGCAAGGAATGACACAGTCCCCCAAGGGATCTTACTTGACAGCCCATGGGCCACATTTCCCAGTGTGGGAGGGCACTCCGATTGATGTCAGAATCACTGATGCCTTAGTAGGCAAGCAACATGCTGCGGTGGGCATTGCAGATGGCCAATGTGACCACCTGCATGGAAGCAGTGAGCGCAAATTTCACGCAATGTGCTTCAGAGGCAGGGGCTGTGCCCGGGGTTACCTGGATGGACATTTGACAGCTTTGGCATAACGGGTAGACGGTACATGAAAAATGCTGGTAGCGTGGCCCAGACCCAAGTGGCATGCAGGCTCCTGCCTCTGGGTTCTTCACCGTTAGCCCCATCTGGTGGTCGCATGTCCTATGGGCCCCAGGGGTCGTCCCGCAGCTGTATGGGGCTTTGTCTGACAATGGCCCTTTGGTCGGTGCCATGAGGCTGGACACACTGGGGTTCTTGACTTGTGACCCCGAGTCCCAGTGAGTTTGAAGGCACTGGGGAACCGTGCTTGCCCCTCACCCTTCCCTCACCATAACATCAAAGACAGGAAGGGATGAGGTGTCCCCATGGGAGCCATGGAGCAGCGCTGATGGAGACACTGCTGGATGCTGGTGGGATGCCCATCAGGGACCTGTTCCCCTAAGGGATCTGGGCCTTGCATCTGCATGGTAGCGTTCATGGGCCCTTACGTGGCCCCAACCTGCCCATTCCTGGAAAAACGCAGTACCGGTCCCTGCTAGCCAAGGCCTGGGATTTTGTCTGCCAATGACCCGCCAAGGTCTGTCATATCACGCTGCAGGAAGACCTGTGCATGTGGCCTGGTGCCTGCTGTGGCAGCCTCCATGCTCAGAGACCTGCGGGGCTTGAATTCCCTTGTTTCCAGCGGAGCCACAGAGGCTGAGGGCCTTGTGGAAGCAGTGCAGACTTCCTTCCCGCCAGGCCAGGATTTTTCTGGCATCATGAATGCAGTCCCAGCCTCGTGCATTCTGAGATCCCTTCCATTGCCACAAGGTGAGGTCTGATGGGGAAGGCGTTTTGTCATTCCTCAGCTGCCTCTCTCTGCAAAGATCCCGCGCCCCCACTGAGATCCCACCTGGCACACGGAGGGAAGTTTGGCCCATCTTTGGGATCAACCCCAAGCCAGGGGCCCTCATGGCCATGCCACACATCACAACACCTCTCTGGTAAGGATGTTGAGCTAGAGGGTAGAAGGCAGAGGCGGGTGGGGACTGCCTTGGTTGGGTCAATGATGAGAACTCATATGATCCCAAAGACAGATGAAGACCTAAAAATTATGCTCAATAGGATTACACTGAGGTCCAGTGAAGGGCACTGCACTGAGGTGGGATCCTGGTGACCCCTGTGACCTGGCATAGCGCTGGCACCTGGGGATCGAGGCCACCGATCCCTCGAGATTCCCCAGTGAGATTCTCCCTGGCCTCTGTGCCTCTGTGTGCCTAAGACGTGCTCCTGCCCTAGGGCGTTGTGTGCCCATTACTAGTGCTTCCTGGGACTTATTTCTGGGAACCCAACTAAGATGCCATGGTGTCCTGGTGTCGTTCAGTGGGACGTTGCATTAGTGACCAGTATCTCACCATTGAGCCCACCATGGGAGGAGAATGGATGCCTGTGAGTACCCGAAGATTAGGGCCCTTGGGCCTATTGGTGAGGGAGCCCTCAGGGCAACACCAGCCATCTTTTGGACTTAGGCTTCGTCTTCGCCCCAGAGGGCTGCTGTATCCCTGAAGGTCTCTCCTGTGCACTAGGCTGTCTGAAAAACACAGGTCACCTGCAACACCTGCAAGGGAAGCCACAATCCCCTGTGAGATCCTCTTCCTTGTCAGCCCATGGGCCACGTTTCCCAGTTTGGGAGGGCACTCCGGTTGATGTCAGAATCACTGATGCCTTAGTAGGCACGCGACATGCTGCAGTGGGCATTGCAGACGGCCAAGGTGAACACCTGTGTGGAAGCGGTGTGCCCAAATTTCACGCAATGGCCTTTGGAGACGGTGGCCTGGCCCGGGTTACCTGGCTGGACACTAGACAGCTTTGGCATGGCAGGTAGATGGTACCTGAAAAATGTTGGCAGGGTGGCCCAGACTCTGAAGGCATGCGGGCTCCTGTCCCCAGGTTCTTCACAATTGGCACCGTCTGGTGGTCACGTGTCCTTATGGGACCCTTGGGTCGTCCCACAGCTTGATGGGGTTTTGTCTGACAAAGGCCCTTTGGCGGGTACACAAGCCAGGGCACAATGTGGTTCTTGACTTGTGACCCCAAGTCCCAGTGAGTTTGAAGGTGCTGGGAACCATGCTAGACCCTCACCCTTCTCTCACCATACTCTCAAAGACGGGAAGGGATGAGGTGTCCCCACAGGAGCCATGGAGCAGTGCTATGGACACCGTGTTGGATCCTGGTGGGATGCATGTCAGGGCCCTGATCCCACAAGGGATCTTGGTGTTATGTCTGTGTGGTAGCACTCGTGGGCCCTTCCGGGGCCCCATGCCCACCTATTCCTGGCAAAATTCAGGGCCGGTCCCTGCCAGCCAAGGCCGGGATTCTGCCTGCCACTGACCCACCAAGATCTGTCCCAATCATGCTGCGGGAGGACCTGTGCATATGGCCTGGTGCCTGCTGTGGCAGCCTCCATGCCAAGACGCCTGTGGGGCTTGAATTTCCTTGTTTCCTGTGGAGCCACAGAGGCTAAGGGCCTTGTGGACACACTGCAGCCTTCCTTCCCGCCAGGCCAGGATTGCAGGATTGCATCATGAATGCAGTTCCAGCCCTGCGCATTCTGAGATCCCTCCCATTGCCACAAGGTGACGTCTGATGGGAAAGGTGTTTGTCATTGCTGAGCTGCCTCTCTCTGTGCAGATCCTGCGCCCCGTTCGATATCCCACCTGGCGCATGGAGGGGAGTTTGGTCTATCTTCAGGAATTGGCCCCAAGCCAGGGGCCCTAATGGCCACCCTGCACATCACAATCCCTCTCTGGTAAGCATGTTGAGCGGGCAGGTAGAACACAGAGGCGTGTGGGGACTGCCTTGGTTGGGTCAATGATGAGAACTCATATGGTCTCGAAGACAGATGATGACCTAAAAATTATGCTCAATAGGATTACACTGAGGCCCAGTGGAGGGCACCACACTGAGCCGGGATCCTGGTGACCCCTGTGGCCTTGGCATAGCGCTGGCATCTGGGGCTCAATGCGACCAATCCCTTGAGTGTCCCTAGTGGGTCTCTCCCCGGTCTCTAGGTCTCCATGCACCTAAGACGTGCTCCTGCCCTGGGGCATTTGTGCCCATTAGTAGTGCTTCCCGGGACTCATCCCTGGGAACCCAACTCAGCTCCCTTGGTGTCCTGATGTCTTTCAGTGGGATGTCGTCTTGGTGACCAGGGTCATGCCATTGAGCCCACCATGGGAGGAGAGTAGATGTCTATGAGTACCCAAAGATCCAGTACCCTTGAGCCAATTGGTGAGGAAGCCCACAGGGAAATGCCAGCCATCTTGTGGGACTGGGGCTTCATCCTCACCCCAGAGGGCTGGAGTATCCCTGAACATCTCCATTGTGCACTGGGGTGTCTGCAAAAAAACAGGTCACCCACAACACCTGCAAGGGTGCCACGGTCACCCGCAGTATCCTCTTACTTGTCGGCCCATGGGCCATGTTTCCCAGTGTAGGAGGGCATTCCAGTTGATGTAAGAATGACTGATGCCTTAGTAGGCAAGCGACGTGCTGCCGTGGGCATTGCAGACAGCCAATGTGACCTCCTGCTTGGAAGTGGTGCGTCCAAATTTCATGCAATGGGCTTTGGAGGCAGGGGCTGGGCCCGGAGTTACCTGGATGGACACTAGACAGTTTTGGCATAATGGGTAGACGATGCCCAAAAAATTCAGGTAGTGTGGCCCAGACCCTGAGTGTCATGCGGGCTCCTGCCTCCGTGTTCTTCACCGTTGGCACCTTCTGGTGGTTGCATGTCCTTATGGGCCCAAGTCATCCCACAGCTGTATGGGGCTTTGTCTGACAATGGCCCTTTAGTCGGTGCCATGAGGCTGGGCATGCTGGGGTTCTTGACTTGTGACCCTGAGTCTCAGTGTGTTTGAGGGCGCTGGGGAACCGTGCTGGCCTCTCACCCTTCCCTCACCATAATCTCAAACACGGGAAGGGATGAGGTATCCCCACAGGAGCCATGGAGCAGCGGTGATGGAGACAGTGTTGGATGATGGTTGGGTGCCCGTCAGGGCCATGTTCCCCCAAGGGATCTTGGCGTTGTGTCTGCATGGTAGCATTCGTGGGCCCTTCTGGGGCCCCATGCCCGCCCATTCCTGGCAAAATGCAGGGCCGCCTCCCTGCCAGCCAAGGCCTGGGATTCTGCCTGCCACCGACCTGCCAAGGTCTGTCCCAATCATGCTGTGGGAAGACCTGTGTATGTGGCCTGGTGCATGATGTGGCAGCCTCCATGCTCAGACGCAAGTGGGTCTTGAATTTCCTTGTTTCCAGTGGAGCCACAGAGGCAGAGAGTCTTGTGGACATGCTGCAGCCTTCCTTCCCACCAGGCCAGGATTGCAGGATTGTGTCATGAATGCAGTCCCAGTCCCACACATTCTGAGATCCCTCCCACTGCCACAGGTGAGGTCTGATGGGGAAGGTGTTTGTCATTGCTTACCTGCCTCACTCTGCGCAGATCACGCACCCTGACTGAGATCCCACCTGGCACACGGAGGGCAGTTTGGCCCATCTTCGGGAACAGGCCCCAAGCCACGGGCCCTCAAGGCCACCCTGCGCATCACAACCCCTCTCTGGTAAGCATGTTGAGCGGGCAGGTAGAACACAGAGGCGTGTGGGGACTGCCTTGGTTGGGTCAATGATGAGAACTCATATGGTCTCGAAGACAGATGATGACCTAAAAATTATGCTCAATAGGATTACACTGAGGCCCAGTGGGGGGCGCCAAACAGAGGCGGTATCCTAGGGACCCCTGTGGCCCTGGCGTAACACTGACACCTGGGGCTCGAGACCACTGATCCCTCGAGGCTCCCCATTGGGACTCTTCCCAGTCTCTGGGCCTCCTTGTGTCTAAGACGTGCTCCCGCCCTGGGGCGTTGTGTGCCCATTACTAGTGCTTCCCGGGACTCATCCCTGGGAACCCAACTAAGCTCCCTTGGTGTCCCGGTGTCTTTCAGTGGGACGTCGTCTTGGTGACCAGGGTCTCGCCATTGGGTCCTCCATGGTAGGAGAGTGGATGCCTGTGTGAGTACCCAGAGATATAGTGTCCTTGGGCAGATTGTCGAAGTAGCCCTCAGGACAACGCCAGCCATCTTGTGGGACTGGGGCTTCCTCCTCACCCCAGAGGGCAGGCGTGTCCTTGAACATCTCCCCTGTGCACTAGGGTATCTGGAAAAAAAGGTCACCCGCGACACCTGCAAGAGATGCCATGAACCCCCGCGAGATCCTCATACTTGACTGCCCATGGGCCCCTTTCCTAGTGTGGGTGGGAACTCCGATTGATGTCAGAATCACTGATGCCTTAGTAGGCATGCGACGTGCTGCGGTGGGCATTGCAGATGGCCAATGTGATCTCCTGCCTGAAAGCGATGCACCCAACTCTCATACAATGGCCTTTGGAGACAGGAACTGGACCCGGGGTTACCTGGATGGACACTAGACAGCTTTGGCATAACGGGTAGACGGTATCTGAAAAATGCTGGCAGGGTAGTCCCGACTCCGAGTGGCATGTGGGCTCCTGCGTCCAGGTTCTTCACCATTGTCACTGCCTGGTAGTCACGTGTCCTTATGGGCCCCAGGGGTTGTCCTGCAGCTGTATGGGGCTTTGTCTGACAATGGCCCTTTGAACGGTGCCACAAGCCAGGGCACGTGGGGTTCTTGACTTGTGACACCAGGACCCAGTGAGTTTGAAGGCCCTGGGGAACTGTGCTTGCCCCTCACCATTCCCTCACCATAATCTCAAAGACGGGAAAGGATGAGGTGTCCCCACCGGAACCATGGTGCAGTGGTGATGGAGACAGTGTTCGATGCTGGTGGGATACCCGTCAGGGCCTTGTTCCCCCAAGGGATCTTGCTATTGCGTCTGCGTGGTAGCGTTTGTGGGCCCTTCTGAGGCCCCATGCACGCCCATTCCTGGCAAAACTCAGGGCTGGTCCCTGCTACCCAAGGCCTGGATTCTGCCTGCCACCAACCTGCCAAGGTCTGTCCCAATCACGCTGCAGGAAGACATGTGCTTGTGGCCTGGTGCCTGCTGTGGCAGCCTCCATGCTCAGATGCCTATGGTGCTTGAATTCCCTTGTTTCCAGTAGAGCCTCAGAGGCTAAGGGCCTTGTGGATATGCTGCTGCCTTCCTTCCCACCAGGCCAGGAATGCAGGATTGTGTCATGAATGCACTCCCAGCCCCAGGGATTCTGAGATCCCTCCCATTGCCACAAGGTGAGGTCAGAAGGGGAAGGAGTTTTGTCATTGCTGAGCTGCCTCTCTCCACGCAGATACCGCGCCCCCACCAAGATCCCACCTGGTGCATGGAGGGACATTTGGCCCACCGTCGGGAACAAGCCTCAAGCCAGGGGCCCCCATGGCCATGCCACACATCAAAAAACTTCTCTGGTAAGCATGTTTAGCTGGCATGTAGAAGGCAGAGGTGGGTGGGGACTGCCTTGGTTGGGTCAATGATGAGAACTCATATGGTCTCGAAGACAGATGATGACCTAAAAATTATGCTCAATAGGATTATGCTGAGGACCAGTGGAAGGCATGGCACTGAGGCGGAATCCTGGGGACCCCTTCCGGCCTTGCAGAGCACTGGCACCTGGGGCTTGAGGCGACAGATCCCTCAAGCCTCCCCAGTGGGGCTCTCCCCGGTTTCTGGGCCTCTGCACGCATAAGACATGCTCCCACCCTGGGGAGCTGCGTGCCCATTACTAGTACTTCCCAGGACTCATCCCTGGGAACCTAAACTCCCTTGGTGTCCTGGTGTCTTTCAGTGGGATGTCATCTTGGTAACCATGGTCTTGCTATTGAGCTGACCAAGGGAGGAGAGTGGATGCCTGTGTCAGACCCCAGAGATCCACTGACCTTTGGCCTACAGGTGAGGCAGCCTTCAGGGAAACTCCAGCCATCTTGTGGGACTGGGGCTTCGTCCTCGCCCCAGAGGGCAGGTGTGTCCCTGAAAGTCTGACCTGTACACTTGGTTGTCTGGAAAAAACAGGTCACCCGCGACACTTGTAAGGGATGCCATGGTCCCCCACGGGATCCTCTTACTTGACGGACCATGGGACACGTTTCCCAGTGTGGGAGGGCACTCCAGTTGATGTCAGAATCACTGATGCCTTAGTAGGCACACAACATGCTGCAGTGGGCATTGCAGACGAACAGTGTGACCACCTGCATGGAAGCGGTGCTCCCAAATTTCACAAATGGAATTTGGAGGCAGGGGCCTGGCGGGGGTTACCTGGATGGAGACTAGACAGCTTTGGCACAATGGGTAGACGGTATCCAGAAAATGCTGGCAACATGGCCCAGACCCCGAGTTGTATACAGGCTCCTGCCGCCAGGTTCTTCACCATTGGCACCGTCTGGTTCTCGTGTGTCCTTATGGGCCCCCGGGGTCGTCCCACAGCTGTATGGGGTTTTGTCTGACAATGGCCCTTTGGTTGGTGCCACGAGCCAGGGCAGGCCTGGGTTCTTGACTTGTAACCCTGAGACCTAGTGAGTTTGAAAGCACTGGGGAACCGTGCTGGCCCCTCACCATTCCCTCACCGTAATCTCAAAGATGGTAAGGGATTAGGTGTCCCCACCAGAACCATGGTGCTGTGCTGATGGAGACAGTGTTGGATACTGGTGGGATGCCCATCAGGGCCCTGTTCACCCAAGGGATCTTGGCATTGCGTCTGTGTGGTAGCATTCATGGGCCCTTCCAGGGCCCTATGCCTGCCCATTCCTGCCAAAACACAGGGCCGGTCCCTGCCAGCCAAGGCCCAGGATTCTGCCTGCCACCGACCCGCAAATGTCTGTCCCAATAACACTGCAGGAAGACCTGTGCATGTGGCCTGGTCCTGCTGTGGCAGCCTCCATGCCTGAGCATTCCTGGGGGGCTTGAGTTCCCTTGTTTCCAGCTGAGCCACAGAGGCTGAGGGCCTTGTGGACCAGCTGCAGTCTTCCTTCCAACCAGGCCAGGATTGCAGGATTGTGTCATGAATTCAGTCCCAGCCCTGCGAATTCTGAGATCCCTCCCATTGCCACAAGGTGACGTCTGATGGGAAGGCGTTTTGTCACTGCTGAGCTGCCTCTCTCTGTGCAAATCCCATGCAGCGACCGAGATCCCACCTGGAGCATGGATGGGAATTTGGCCCATCTTTGGGAGAAGGCCCTGAGCCAGGGGCCCCCATGGCCACCCTGTGCATAACAAACCCTCACTGGTAAGCATGTTGAGCTGGAGGGTAGAAGGCAGAGGCGGGTGGGGACTGCCTTGGTTGGGTCAATGATGAGAACTCATATGGTCTCAAAGACAGATGATGACCTAAAAATTATGCTCAATAAGATTACACTGAGGCCCAGTGGAGGGCACTGCACAGAGGTGGGATCCTGAGGACCTCTGTGGCCCTAGCATAGAGCTGGATCCTGGTGTTCGAAGCAACTGATCCCTCGAGGCTCCCTATTGGGGCTTTCCCTGGTCTGGGCCTCTGAGCGCCTAAGGTGTGCTCCCACCCTGGGCCATTGTGTGCCCATTACTAGTGCTTCCCGGGATTCATCCCTGGGAAAACAACTAAGCTCCTTCAGTGTCCTGGTGTCTTTCAGTGAGACGTCGTCTTGATGGCCAGGGTCTCACCATTGAGCCCACCATGGGAGGATAATGGATGCTTGTGTGAGTATCCAAAGATCCAGTGCCCTTGGGCCGATTGGCGAGAGTGCCCTCAGGGCAACGCCAGCCATCTTGTGGGACTGGGGCTTCTCCTCACACCAGAGGGCTGTTGTGTCCCTGAACGTCTCCTCTGTACACTAGGCTGTCTGGAAAAAATAGGTCATCTGCGACACCAGTAAGGGATGCCACGGTCCCCCATGGGATACTCTTACTTGACTGACCATGGGCCACGTTTCCCAGTGTGAGAGGGCGCTCTGGTAGATGTCAGAATCACTGATGCCTTACTAGCCATGCGACGTGCTGCCCACACTGATGCCTTACTAGGCACGCGACGTGCTGCCGTGGGCATTGCAGACAGCCAATGTGACCTCCTGCATGTAAGCGGTGAAATTTCACGCAATGGGCTTTAGAGGCAGGTACCAGATCCTGGGTTACCTGAGTGGACAATAGACAGCTGTGGCATAAGGGGTAGACGGTATCTGAAAGATGCTTGCAGCGTGGTCCAGACCCGGAGTGGCATGCGGGCTCCTGCCCCCGGGTTCTTCACTGTTGGCTCCATCTGGTGGTCGTGTGTTCTTATGGGGCCCGTGGGTCGTCCCGCAGATCAATGGGGTTTTGTCTGACTATGGCCCTTTGGTCGGTGCCAAGAGCCAGGGCACACTGCGGTTCTTCACTTGTGACCCCACATCTGAGTGAGTTTGAAGGCACTGGGGAACCGTGCTGGCCCCTCACCCTTCCCTCATCGTATTCTCAAAGATGGGAAGGGATGGTGTCCCCACTGGAGCCATGGAGCAGCACTGGCGGAGACAGTGTTGGATGCTGGTGGGATGCCTGTCAGGACCCTGTTCCCCCAAGGGAATTTGGCATTGCATCTGCATGGTAGCATTCATGGGTCCATCCGAGGACCCTGCCCACCCTTTCCTGGCAAAACACAGGGCCAGTCCCTGCCAGTCAATGTCCAGGATTCTGCCTGCTACTGCCCCGCCAACATCTGTCACAATAAGGATGTGGGAGGACCTGTGCATATGGCCTGGTGCCTGCTGTGGCAGCCTCCATGCTCAGATTCCTGTGAGACTTGAATTCCCTTGTTTCCAGTGGAACCACAGAGGCTGAGGGCCTTGTGGACACGCTGCAGCCTTCCTTCCTGTCAGGCCAGGATTGCAGGATTGCCTCATGAATGCACTCCCAGCGCTGTGCATTCTGAGATCCTTGCCACTGCCACAAGGCAAGGTCTGATGGGGAAGGCATTTGTCATTGCTGAGCTGCCTCTCTCCTCGCAGATCCCGTGCACCCACCGAGATCCCACCTGGCGCACGGAGGGGAGTTTGGCCCATCTTCAGGAACATGCCTCAAAGCTAGGGGCCCCCATGGCCATGCAGCATATCATAAAACATCCTTGGTAAGCATGTTGAGCTAGAGGGTAGAAGGCAGAGGCGGGTGGGGACTGCCTTGGTTGGGTCAATGATGAGAACTCATATGGTCTCGAAGACAGATGATGACCTAAATATTATGCTCAATAGGATTATGCTGAGGCCCAGTGGAGGTCACTGCACTGAGGCGGGATCCTGAGAACTCCTGTGGCCCCGGAATAGCGCTGGCACCTGGAGCTCGAGTCGCCGATCCCTTGAGGCTCCCCAGTGGGGTTCTCTCCGGTCTGGGCCTCCACATTACTTAGATGTGCTCCCGCCCTGGGGCGTTGTGTGCCTATTATTAGTGCTTCCCAGGACTCATCCCTGGGAACCCAACTAAGCTCCCTTGGTGTCCTGGTGTCTTTCAGTGGGAAGTCGTCTTAGTGACCAGGGTCTCGCCATTGAGGCCACCATGGGAGGAAAGTGGATGCCTGTGTGAGTACCCAGAGACCCAGTGTCCTTGGTCCAATTGGTGAGGCAGCACTCAGGGCAACACCAGAAATCTTGCAGGACTGGGGCTTCGTCCTCACCCCAGAAGGCTGACGTGTCACTGATCGTCTTCCCTGTGCCTTAGGTTGTCTGGAAACAACATGTCACCCGCGACACCTGCAAGGGATGCCACCGTCCCCCACAGGATCCTCTACTTGACGGCCCATGGCCTCATTTCCCAGTCTGGAGGGCACTCCAGTTTTTGTCAGAATCACTGATGCCTTACTAGGCACACGAGATGCTGTGGTGGGAATTGCACACCCTCAATGTGACCTCTTGCGTGGAAGCAGTGCAACCAAATTTCACAAAATGGGTTTTGGAGGCAGGGGCCAGGTATGGTGATAAACCTGAATGGACAATACACAACTTTGGAATAACGGGTAGATGCTATCTGAAAAATGCTGGCAGCATGGCCCAACCCCGAGTGGCATGCGGGTTCCTGCCTCTTGGTTCTTCACCATTGGCACCGTCTGGTGGTCGTGTGTCCTTATGGGCCCCAGGGGTCATCCCGCAGCTGTATGGGGCCTTCTCTGACAATGGTCCTTTGGTCGGTGCCTCAGGCCAGGGCACGCTGGGGTTCTCTACCTGTGACCCTGAGTCCCAGTGAGTTTGAAGACGCCTGAAAACCATGCTGGCCCCTCACCATTCCCTCACCATAAACTCAAAGATGGGAAGGGATGAGGTGTCCCCATGGGAGCCATGGAACAGCGTTGATGGAGACAGTGTTGGATGCAGGTGGGATGCCCATCAGGGCTCTGATCCCCCAAGGGATGTTGGCATTGCCTCTGCGTGGTAGCATTCGTGGGCCCTTCTGTGGACCCATGACAACCAATTCCTGGCAAAACGCAAGGCTGGTTCCTGCCAGCCCAGTCCGGGGATTCTGCCTGCCACCAACCCGCCAAGGTCTGTCCCAATCACGCTGTGGGAGGACCTGTGCATGTGGCCTAGTGCCTGCTGTGGCAGCCTCCATGCTCAGGCTCCTGTGGGGCTTGATTTCCCTTGTTTTCAGTGGAGCCACAGAGGCTGAGGGCCTTGTGGATATGCTGCAGCCTACCTTCTCGCCAGGCCAGGATTACAGGATTATGTCATGAATGCAGTCCCAGACCCATGCATTCTGAGGTCCCTTCCATGGCAAAAGGTGAGGTCTGATGGGGAAGGCGTTTGTCATTGCTTACCTGCCTCACTCTGAGCAGATCACGCACCCCGACGGAGATCCCACCTGGCACACGGAGGGGAATTTGGCCCATCTTCGGAACAGGCCCAGAGCCAGGGCCCCCATGGCCTCCCTGCACATCACAAACCCTCTCTGATAAGCATGTTGAGCTGGCAGGTAGAAGGCAGAGGTGGGTGGGGACAGCCTTGGTTGGGTCAATGATGAGAACTCATATGGTCTCAAAGACAGATGATGACCTAAAAATTATGCTCAATAGGATTACACTGAGGCCCAGTGGAAGGATTACACTGAGGCGGGATCCTGGGGACCCCTGTGGCACTTGCGGAGAATGGCACCTGGGGCTCGAGGCGACCGATCCCTTGAGGCTCCCTTGTGGGTTCTCCCCAGTATCTAGGCCTCCACGCGTGAAAGTCGTGCTCCCACACTGGGGTGCTGTGTGCCCATTACTAGTACTTCCTGGGACTCATCCCTGAGAACTCAACTAAGCTCCCTTGGTGTCCTGGTGTCTTTTAGTGGACGTTGTCTGGGTGACCGTGGTCTTTCTATTGAGCCCACCATGGGACCTGAACGAATGCCTGTGTGAGAACCCGGACACCCAGTGACCTTTGGCCAATAGGTGAGGCAGCCTTCAGGGCAACACCAGCTATCTTGTGGGACTGGGGCTTCGTCCTCACCCCACAGGGCTGGTGTGTCCCTGAAAGTCTGACCTGTGTACTTGGCTGTGTGAAAAAACAGGTCACCCACGACACCGGTGAGGGAGGCCATGGTCCCCCACGGGATCCTCTTACTTGACGGACCATGGGACACATTTCCCAGTGTGGGAGGGCACTCCAGTTGATGTCAGAATCACTGATGCATTAGTAGGCACACAACGTGCTGCGGTGGGCATTGCAGGTGACCAATGTGACCACCTGCTTGAAAGCAGTGCACCCAAATTTCACGAAATGGGCTTTGGAGGCAAGGGCTGGGCCCGGGATTACCTGGAAGGACAATAGACAGCTTTGGCATTATGGGTAGACGGTATCTGAAAGATGCTCTTAGCATGGTCAAGACCCCGAGTGGCATGCGGGCTCCTGCCCCTGGGTTCTTCACCATTGACACCATCTGGTGGTCGTGTGTCCTTTATGGGCCCTAGGGGCCACCCCACCGCTGAATGGGGTTTTGTCTGACAATGGCCCTTTGGTCAGTGCCACAAGGCAGGGCATGGTGGGGTTCTTGATGTGACCCGGAGACCCAGTGATTTTGAAGGTGCTGGGGAACCATGCTGGTGCCTCACCCTTCCCTCAATGTAATTTCAAAGATGGGAAAGGATGAGGTGTCCCCACAGAAGCCATGGAGCAGCGCTGATGGAGACAATGTTGGATGCTGGTGGGATGCCCATCAGGGATCTTGGTGTTGCGTCTGTGTGGTAGGGTTCATGGTTCCTTCCTTGTCTCCATGCCTGCCCATCCTGACAAAACGCAGGGCCGGTCCATGCCAGCCAAAATCCGGGATTCTGCCTGCCACCGACCCACCAAGGTCTGTCCCAATCACGCTGCAGGAGGACATATGAGTGTGGCCTGGTGACTGCTGTTGCAGCTTCCAAGCTCAGACTCCTCTGGGGCCCTGAATTCCCTTGTTTCTAGTTGAGCCACAGAGGCTGAGGGCTTTGTGGACACACTGCAGCCTTCCTTTCCTCCAGGCCAGGATTGCAGGATTGTGTCATGAATGCAGTTCCAGCCCCACACATTCTGAGATCCCTCCCATTGCCACAAGGTGAGGTCTCACGGGGAAGGTGTTTGTCATTGCTGAGCTGCCTCTCTCCTCGCAGATCCTGTGCCCCGACTGAGATCCCACCTGGCGCACGGAGGGGAGTTTGGCCCATCATTGGGAACAAACCTCAAGCCAGGGGCCCCCATGTCCACCCTGCACATCACAAAACCTCTCTGGTAAGCATGTTGAGCTAGAGGGTAGAAGGCAGAGGTGGGAGGGGATTACCTTGGTTGAGTCAATGATGAGAACTCACATGGTCTCGAAGACAGATGATGACCTAAAAATTATGCTCATTAGGATTATGCTGAGTCCCAGTGGAGGGCACCGCACTGAGGCAGGATCCTGGGGACCCCTGTGACCCTGGCATAGCGCTGGATCCTGGGGCCCATGGCGACTGATCCCTCGGGGTTCCCCAGTGGTGCTCTCCCTGGTCTGGGCCTCCGAGCACCTAAGATGTGCTCCCACCTTGGGGCATTGTGTGCCCATTACTAGTGCTTCCCGAGACTCATCCCTGGGAAAACAAGTAAGCTCCTTCGGTGTCCTGGTTTCTTTCAGTGGGATGTCGTCTTGGTGACCAGGGTCTCGCCATGGAACCCACTGTGGGAGGAGAATGGGTGCCTGTGTGAGTACCCAGGATCCAGTGCCCTTGGGCCAATTGGCGAGGGAACACTCAGGGAAAAGCCAGCCATCTTGTGGGACTGGGGCTTCCTCCTGGCACCAGAGGGCTGGCGTGTCCCTGAACATCTCCACTGTGCACTAGGCTGTCTGGAAAAATACATCACCCGCGACACCTGTAAGGGATGTCATGGTTCCCTGCGGGATCCTCTTACTTGACGGACCACGGGCCATGTTTCCCAGTGTGGGAGGGTGCTCTGGTTGATGTCAGAATCACTGATGCCTTAGTAGGCACGCGACGTGCTGCGGTGGGCATTGCAGACAGCCACTGTGACCTCCTGCATGGAAGCGGTGTGCCGAAATTTCATGCAATGGGCTTTAGAGGCAGGAGCCGAACCCGGGGTTACTTGAGTGGCACTAGACAGCTTTGGCATAACGGGTAGATGGAATCTGAAAGATGCTCTCAGCATGGTCAAGACCCCGAGTGGCATGCGGGCTCCTGCCCCCGGGTTCTTTACCATTGGCACCGTCTGTTGGTTGTGTGTCCTTATGGGTTCTGTGGGTCGTCCCACAGATCGATGGTGTTTTGTCTGACTATGGCCCTTTGGTCGGTGCTACAAGCCAGGGTACGCTGCGGTTTTTCACTTGTGACCCCATGTCCAAGTGAGTTTGAAGACGCTGGGGAACCGTGCTGGCCCCTCACCTTTCCCTCACCATAATCTCAAAGACGTGAAGGGATGAGGTGCCCCCATGGGAGCCATGCAGCAGCACTGATGTAGACAGTGTTGGATGCTGGTGGGATGCCTGTCAGGGCCCTGTTCCCCCAAGGGGTCTTGGTGTTGCGTCTGTGTGGTAGTGTTTGTGGGATCTTCCGGGGCCCCATGTCTGCCCATTCCTGGAAAAATGCAGGGCCAGTCCCTGCCAGCCAAGGCCCAGGATTCTGCCTGCTACCGACCCGCAAATATCTGTCCCAATCATGCTGCGGGAAGACCTGTGATTGTGTCCTGGTGCCTGCTGTGGCAGCCTCCATGCTCAGATTCCTGTGGGGCTTGAATTCCCTTATTTCCAGTGGAGCCACAGAGACCTAAGGCCTTGTGGATATGCTGCAGCCTTCTTTCCTGCCAGGCCAGGATTGCACGATTGCATCATGAATGCAGTCCCAGCCCTGTGCATTCTGAGATCCCTCCCATTGCCTCAAGGTGAGGTCTGATGGGGAAGGCATTTGTCATTGCTGAGCTGCTTCTCTACGCAGATCCTGCGCCCTGAGATCCCACCTGGTGCACGGAGGGAAGTTTAACCTGTCTTTTGGAAATGGCCCCGAGCCATGGGCCCTCATGGCCACCCTGCCCATCACAAACCCTCTCTAGTAAGCATGATGAGCTGTGGTTAGAAGGCAGAGGCATTTGGGGACTGCCTTGGTTGGGTCAATGATGAGAACTCATATGGCCTCGAAGACAGATAATGACCTAAAAATTATGCTCAATAGGATTACACTAAGGCCCACTGGAGGGCACCCCACTTAGGCGGGATCCTGGGGACCCCTGTGGCCATGACGTAGCACTGGCAATTGGGGCTTGAGGCTACCGATCCCTCGAGGCTCCCCAGTGGGGCTTTCCCTGGTCTCTGGGCTTCCATACGCTGAAGACGTGCTACCATCCTGGGGCATTGTGTGCCAATTACCAGTGCTTCCCGGGACTCATCCCTGGGGACCCAACTAAGCTCCCTCGGTGTCCTGGTGTCTTTCAGTGGAACGCCATCTTGGTGAGCAGGGTCTCGCCATTAAGGCCACCATGGGATTAGAGTGGATGCCTGTGTGAGCACCTGGAGACCCAGTGCCCTTGGGCCGATTGGCGAGGCCACCCTGAGGGCTATACCAGCCAACTTGTGGGACTGGGGCTTTGTCCTTGCCCCAGAGGGTTGGCGTGTCCCTGAATTTCTGCCCTGTGCACTAAGCTGTCTGGAGAAAACAGGTCACCCGCGATACCTGCAAAGGATGCCACGGTCCCTGTGGGATCCTCTTACTTGAAGGCCCATGGGCCTCATTTCCCAGGGTGCTCCGGTTGATGTCAGAATCACTGATATCTTAGTAGGCACGTGTGGTTCTGCCGTGGGCATTGCAGTCTGCCAAAGCAACCTCCTGCATGGAAGTGGTGCACCCAAATTTCACACAATGGGCTTTGGAGGAAGGGGCCAGGCCCGGGGCTATCAGGCTGGACACTAGACTGCTTTGGCATAACAGGTAGATGGTATCTGAAAAATGTGTGCATCGTGGCCTGGAACCTGAGTGGCATGTGCGCTCCTGGCACCGGGTTCTTCACCATTGACCCCCCCGGTGGTCACGTGTCCATAAGGGGCTCGTCAGTTGTCCTGTAGCTGGATGGGAATTGCCTGACAGTGGTCCTTTGGTTGGTGCCATGAGCAAGGGCACGCTGGGGTTCTTAACGTGTGACCCCAAGTATCAGTGAGTTTGAAGTCACTGGGGAAGCGTGCTGGCCCCTCACCTTTCTCTCACTGTAATCTCAAAGGCGGGAAGGGATGAGGTGTCCCCATGGGAGCCTTGGAGCAGCAATGGTTGGTGATGTTGTTTGATGCTGGTGGGAAGCCCTTCAGGGCCCTGATCCCCCAAGGGATCTTGGCGTTGCATCTGCGTGGTAGCATTCGTGGGCCCTTCTGGGCCCCATGCCTGCCCATTGCTGGCAAAATGCAGGGCCAGTCCCTGCCAGCCAAGTCCCGGGATTGTTCCTGATAGCCCACCAAGCTGTTTCCCAATCACTTTGTGGGAGGACCTGTGCATGGGGCCTGTTGCCTGGTGTTGCAATCTCCATGCTCAGACTCCTGTGAGGCCCTGAATTCCCGGTGTCCCGTGGAACCACAGAGGCTGACAGCCTTGGGGACACGCTACAACCTTCCTTCCCGCCAGGCCAGGATTTTTGCTGGCATCATGAATGCCGTCCCAATCCTGGGCATTCTAGGATCCCTCTCATTGCCACAAAAGAGGTCTGATAGGAAGGCACTTGTCATTGCTGAGCTGCCTTTCTCTGTGCAGATCCCACCCCACGACCGAGATCTCACCTGGTGCATGGAGGGGAGTGTGGCCAATCTTCGGAAACAGGCCCCAAGCCAAGGGCCCCTATGGCCACCCTGCATATCACAAACCCTCTCTGGTAAGCATGTTGAGCTGGCGGGTAGAAGGCAGAGGCTGGTAGGGACTGCCTTGGTTGGGGCAATGATGAGGACTCATATGGTCTCGAAGATAGTTGATGACCTAATACTTATGCTCAATAGGATTATGCTGAGGCCCAGTGGAGGGCACCGCACTGAGGCGGGATCCTGTTGACCCCTGAGGCCCTGGTGTAGCACTGGCCCCTGGGGCTCGAGGGGACAGATCCCTTGAGGCTCCCAGTGGGGCTTTCCCCTGTCTCTGGGCCTCCACATGCCTAAAATGTGCTCCTGCCCTGGGGCATTTTGCCCATCACTACTACTTCCCGGGACGCATCTGTGGAAAGCAAACTAAGCTCCCTTGGTGTCCTGGTGTCTTTCAGTGGGACGTCACCTTGGTGACCAGGGTCTCGCCATTGAGCTCACAATGGGAGGAGAGTGGATGTCTGTGTGAGTACCCGGAGACCCAGTGCCCTTTGGACAATTTGCGAGGGAGCCTCAGGGCAACGCCAACCATCTTGTGGGACCAGGACTTCATCCTCACCCCAGAGGGCTGGCGTGTCCCTGAATGTCTGACCTGTGCATTAGGCTGTCTGCAAAAAACAGGTCACCCACAACACCTGCAAGGGAGGCCACAGTTCCTTGCGGGATCCTCTTACTTGACGGCCCATGGGCCACGTTTCCCAGTGTGGGAGGGTGCTCCAATTGACGTCAGAATCACTGATGCCTTAGTACGTACGCGACGTGCTGTGGTGGGCATTGCAGATGGCCAATGTGACCTCCTGTGTAGATGCAGTGAGCCCAGATTTCTGAGACCTCCAAAGCAATAGTCTTTGGAGGAAGGGGCCTGGCCCAGGGCTACCTTGCTGGACACTAGACAGCTTTGGCATAATGGGTAGACGGTATCTGAAAAATGTTGGCAGCATGGTCCAGACCCCGAGTGGCATGCAGGCTCCTGCCTCCGGGTTCTTCACCATTGGCACTGTCTGGTGGTCGCATGTTCTTATGGGGCTCATGGGTCATCCTGTAACTGGATGGGGCTTTGCCTGACAATGGGCCCTTTATGTCAGTGCTATGAGCCAGGTCACGCTGGGGTTCTTGACTTGTGCCCCAAGTCCCACGGAGTTTGATGTCGCTGGGGAACTGTGCTGGCCCCTCACCCTTCCCTCATCGTAATCTCAAAGATTGTAAGGTATGAGGTGCCCCCAAGGGATCCATGGAGCAGCGCTGCTTAGAAATGGTGGTGGATGCTAGTGGGATGCCTGTCAGGGCCTTGATCTTCCAAGGGATCTTGGCATTGCATCCACGTGGTAGTGTTCGTGGGCCCTTCCATGACCCCATGCCCACCCCTTCCTGTCAAAATACAGAGCCAGTCCCTTTGGGCCAAGGCCCGGGATTCTGCCTGTCACCGGCCCGCCAAGGTGTGTCCCATTCACATTGCAGGAGGACCTGTGCATGGGGCCTGGTGCCTGCTTTTGCAGCCTCCATGCTCAGTCCACTGTGGGGCCCTGAATTCCCATGTGTCCAGCGGAGCCACAGAGGCTAAGGACCTTGGGACACGCTGCCGCCTTCCTTCCCACCAAGCCAGGATTTTTCCTGGTGTGATGAATGCAGTCCCAGCCCTGCGCGTTCAGAGATCCCTCCCTCTGCCACAAGGTGAGGTCTGATGGGGAAGGCGTTCGTCATTGCTGAGCTGCCTCTCTCTGCGCAGATCCTGCACCCTGACTGAGCTCTCACCTGGCACACGAGGGGAGTTTGGCCCATCTTTGGGAACAGGCCTCAAGCCAGGGGCCCTCATGTCCACCCAGTGCATCACAAACCCTCTCTGGTAAGCATGTTAAGCTGGCGGGTAAAGGTCAGAGGCAGGTGGGGACTGCCTTGGTTGGGTCAATGATGAGAACTCATATGGTCTCAAAGACAGATGATGACCTAACAATTATGCTCAATAGGATTATGCTGAGGCCCACTGGAGGGCACCCCACTTAGGCAGGATCCTGGGGACCCCTGTGGCCCTGGCGTAGCGCTGGAACCTGGGGCTCGAGGTGACTGATTCCTCGAGGCTCCCCAGTGGGGCTCTCCCCGGTCTGGGCCTCCGTATTACTAAGACGTGCTCCCACCCTGGGGCATTGTGTGCCCATTATTAGTGCTTCCCGGGACTCATCCCTGGGAACCCAACTAAGCCCCTTCGGTGTCCTGGTGTCTTTCAGTGGGAAGTCATCTTGGTGATTAGGGTCTCGCCATTGAGCCCACCATGGGAGGAGAGTGGATGCCTGTGTGAGTACCCAGAGACCCAGTGCCCTTCTGCCAATTCACGAGGCTGCCCTCAGGGCAATGCCAGCCATCTTGTGGGACTGGGGCTCTGTCATCATCCCAGAGAGTGTGTCCCTGAATGTCTGCCCTGTGCAGTAGGCTGTCTGGAAAAAACAGGTCACCCATGACACCTGCAAGGGATGCCACAGTCCCCTGCAGGATCCTCTTACTTGACGGCCTATGGGCCACGTTTTCCAGTGTGGGATGGCACTCTGGTGGATGGCAGAATCACTGAGGCGTTAGAAGGCACTGCGAGGTGCTATGGTGTTCATTGCTGATGGCCAGCGTGATCTCCTGCATTGAAGCAGTCCGCCCAAATATCATGCAGTGGGAGTTGGAGGAAGGGGCCCTGGCTGGGGCTACTTGGCTGGACACTAGACAGCTTTGGCATAACGGGTGGATGGTATTAGAAAAATGCCTGCAGCTTGGTCCGGACCCCGAGTGGCATGGGGCTCTTGGCCCCAGGGTCTTCACCTTGGCCCCATCTTCTGAATTTCTATCCTTGTGAGGCCCTTAGGACTTCCCCCACTCTGGTGGGGCTTTGCATGACAGCCGCACTTCAATGGGTGCCTCGAGACATGTCAATATCAGGTTGTTGTCTTGTGCATTTAATTCCCAATTATGTTGACATTGCTTGGGAACCGTGGTAGCCCCTTTCCCTGCACTAACCCTAAGCTCAAATACCGGAAGAGATTAGGTGTCCCAATGGGATACATGGAGCAGCGCTGTTTGGGGAAGGTGGTGGAGGGTTGTGGAATGCACGCCAGGCCCCTGAGCACCCAAGGAATCTATTTCTTGGGTCCCTGGGGTAGTGGCCATGGCCCTTTCCAGGACACTATGCTTGCCCATTCCTGGCAAAGCCCATGGCCAGTCTCTGCAATCCAATGCCTGGTATTAATGCCTGCCAACAGCCCACCAAGTGGTGTCCCAATCATGCTTAGGAGTAGACCTGTGTGGCTGGCCTTGTGCCTGATGTTGCAGACTCTATGCTCAGACTCCTGTGTGGCCCTGATTTCCCTGGTGTCCAGTGGAACCACAGAGGCTGAGGGCCTTGGCCCCACTCTGCACCTTTCCCTACTGCCATTCCACGGTTTTGTCTGGCGTCATGGATGCAGTCCCAGCCCCACGGATTCTGAGCTTGTCTGATTGCCACAAGGTGAGGTCTGATGGGGAAGGGGGTTGTCATTCTTGAGCTGCCACTCTCTGCACAGATCCTGTGCCCGGACTGAAATCCCACCTGGCACATGGAGGGAAGTTTTTCCAGCATCTGGAATAGGCCTGGAACTAGGGGTCCAAATGACCAATCCACACTTCACAAACCCTCTCTGGTAAGCATGTGGATTTGAAGGAGTGAAGACAGAGTCATGTGGGAACTGCCTTGGTTGGGCCAATGATTAGAACTCATATGGTCTCAAAGAGAGATGATGATCTAAGAATTACACTCAGTAGGATTATGCTGAGGTCCAATGTAGTGCACCGACCTGAGGCAGTATTCTGGCAACCCTGTGGCCCTGTCGAAGCCCTGGAACTTGGGGCTGGAGGCAACAGATCCCTCGAGGCTCCCCAGGGCAGCTCTCCCTGATCTATGGGCCTCTACTTGCCCAGTCAGCCTCCCACCATGGTGCCGCATCCTGGGACACCTCCCTGGAAGCCCAACTAAGTTCCGTCAGTGTCCTAGGGTCTTTCAGTGGGACGTTGTCATGTGGCCAGGGTCTCACCATTGCCCCAACCATGGGAGGAGAGTGGATGCCTGTGTGAGTAGCAAGAGGGCAAGTGCACTTGGGCCAATTGGGGAGCCTGGCCACAGGGCAATGCCAGCCATCTGTGGACTGGGGCTCCATCATCGCCCCAAAAGGCTGGTGTGTCCCTGATCATCTGCCCTATGCAGTGGGCTGTCAGGAAAGGATAGGTCACCTGTGCTCTACAAGTGATTCCATGGTGCCCAGTGGGATCCTCTTTCTTGCTGGCTCATGGGCTGAATTCTCCAGTGTGGGAGGGCACTCAGGGCATTTTCAGAAACACTGAGGCCCTTGGAGGAGGCGTGGTGCTGCACTCAGCATTGGAACCCCCCTCAACCTCCCTCAGGTTAGAGTTTCCATTCAAATTTCCCACAATGGGCATTGGAGGAAGAGGGCAGACCCGGGACTACTTAGTTGGATACTAGACAGCTTTGTAATAGCAGATAGATAGTCCCTGAGGCATGCCCGCAGCTTGGCTGTGACCCCTAGTGTCCTGCTTGGCTGCTGACTCACAAGTCCTCTTGATGGGCCCACTCTTAGTGGACACGTGGCCTCATGGGGCCATGTAGTGTCCCCCAGACTGATTGGGGATTTGCCTGCCAATGGCCTTTTGGCCGGTGTCCCAGGACAGGACAGGGTTCTTGTCTTGTGCACCCTCCTGTGCTAAACCTAAGCACAAAGACAGAAAGGGACGAGTTGTCCCCATGGGAGACATGGGACAGCGCTGTTTGGGGATGGATGTGGATGCTGGTGGGATGCATGCCTAGCCCCTGAGCACCCCAGGAATCTTTGCAGAGGTCCACCAGTGCAGCATCCATGTCCTGTTCCAGGCCACCATGCCTGCCCATTCCTGGCAAAGCCCAAGGCCATGCCTTGCCAGCCATGGCTGGGATTCTGCATGCCACCAGATCAACAAGTGGTGTGCCAATCACACGGTGGGGGAACCTGTACGGCTGGCCTGTTGCCTGCTGTTGCAGCCTCTATGCTCAGCTCCTTATAGGGGCCCTGCTTTCCCTGGTGTACACTGTACCTGGCACCGGGCTGGACACATCCTTCCAGCCATCCCTGGATTTTTGCTGGCATCCTGAATGCGGAAATGGCCCCACACATTCAGGGCTCAGTCCCATGGCCACAAGGTGAGGTCCGATGAAGAAGAGTGTTGTCATGCCTGAGCTGCCTCTCTCTGCACAGAGGCCATGCCCAGACTGAGATCCCACCTGTTGCATAGTGTACAGTTTGGCCCCACTTCAGAAATAGGCCCCAAGCCAGGAGTCTAAATGGCCATCCTGCGCTTCACCCAACATCTCTGGTAAGCATGTTGAGCCTATGGGGCGAAGGCACAGGTGTGTGGGGACTGCCTGGGTTGGGTCAATGATGAGAACTCATATGGACTCAAAGAGAGATGATGACCTAAAAATTATGCTAAATAGGATTACACTGAGGCCAAATGGAGAGCAACGTCCTGAGGTGGGACCTGTGGACCCTTGTGGCCCTGGCATAGTGCTGGCACCTGGGGCTCGAGGCTTCTGATCCCTTGTGGCTTCCCAGTGTGGCTCTCACTGGTCTATCAGCCTCCATGTGCCTAAAACTGCTCCCACTCTTGCACTTTGTCTGGCCATCCTTAGTGCATCCCAGGAGCCCACACTCAGAGGCCTGGCTAAGCTCCCTCAGTGTCCTTGTGTATTTCAGTGGGACATCATCTTTGTGATCAAGGTTTCCCCATTGACCCCACCATGTGAAGTAAGTGGATGCCTATGCAAGCAGACAGGGGCCCCAGGGCACATGGGCCCTATGGGGAGGCTGGCCTCAGGGCAATGCAAGCCAGCCTGTGGGACTGGGGCCCCATCACCCCTCAGAGGGCTGGCATGCCCTGAAAGTCTGCCCTGTGCAGTGGGCTGTTGGGAAATAATAGGTCTCCTGTGACTCCTGCAAGTGTTTCCACGGCCCCAGAGGGATCCTCTTTCTTGTCTGGCCATGGTCCACTTTCTGCAGTGTGGGAGGGAGCTCAGGTTGATATCAGAATCGCCCAGGCCCTTGGAGGCACGCAAGGTGCTGTAGTGGGCATTGGGGCCCCCCGTGACCTCCCACGGGAAAGAGTTCCCACCCATATTTCCCGAAATGGGCATTGGAGGAAGAAGCCGGGCCAGGGGCTAGATGGCTGGATCCTGGACAGCTTTGGCATAGCGGGTAGTGACAGTCCCTGAGGACTGCTGGGAGCTTGGCCGGGACCCCAGTTGGCAACGTGGGACTCCTGGCTCCCAGATCTTCATTATGGGCCCATTCCTGGTGGACACATGTCCTTATGGGGCTCCTGGGTCTTCCTCAACTGGATGGAGCTTTGCCTGACAATTGCCGTTCGGTGGTGCCCTCAGGCAGGGCACGCCAACATTCTTGTCTTGTGCATGCTCTTCCCAATGAGGTTTAAGTCACTTGGGAATCATGCTAACCCCTCTCCCTGCACTAATCCTAAGTGCATAGATCGGAAGGAACGAGTTGTCCCATGGAAGACATGAAGCAGTGATGTTTTGGGATGGAGGTGGACACTGGTGGGAGGTACGCCAGGGCCCTGATAACCCCAGGAATCTTTGTGTGCATCCTCTGGGTGCAGCATCCATGGCCCGTTCTAGGCCACCATGCCTGCCCATTTCAGGCAAAGCCCAGGGCCAGGCCCTGTCAGACATGGCCCGGGAATCTGCATGCCACTGGCTCACCGAGGGGTGTCCCAATCACACGGTGGGTGGACCCGTGTGGCTGGCCTGCTGACTTCCAGTGCAGCCTCCATGCTCAGCTCCCTGTGGGGGCCCTGCCTTCCCTGGTGTCCAGTGGAACCACACAGGCTGAGGGCCTTAGTGCCACACTGGAGACTTCCTTCCTGCCATCGCTGGATTTTTGCTGGTGTCAATTATGGTGTCATGTCCTCATGCATTCGGGGCTTGTGCCCATGTCCACAAGGTGAAGTCCATTGGGAAAGTCATTCTCATGGTTGAGCTGCCTCTCTCTGCACAGAGCCCTTGCCCAGACCAAGATCCTGCTGGGCACATGGAGGGCTAATTTGACCCAGCTTGGGGAATAGGCCCTAAGCCATATGCCCAAATAGTCACCCTGCTCTTTGAAACCATCTCTGGTATGCATGTTGAGCTGGCAGGAGAAGGATGCAGGTGGGAGGGGACTGCTTGGTTTTGTCAATGATGAGAACTCATATGGTCTCGAAGAGAGATGATGACCTAAATATCATGCACAATGGGATTATGCTGAGGCTCACTGGAGGCCACCATCCTGAGGATTCTGCCTCAGGATCCCACCCCTGTAGCCCTGGAAAAGTGCTGTCACATGAGGCTCCAGACGACTGATCCCTTGAGGCTCCCCAGTGTGGCTCTCCCTGGTCTATGGGCCTTCATGTGACTAAGACGGGCTCCCACTCTGGGGCTTTGTGTGCCCATCCATATTGTGTCCCAGAATGCCTCACTTGGATCCTTGGATAAGCTCCCTAGGTGTCCTTGTGTCTTTCAGTGGGATGATTTCTTTGTGGCCAGGGTCTTGCCATTGCCCCCATCATGTGAAGTGTGTGGATTACAGTATGAGTACATGGAATTCCCAAGGGATGTGGCAATTCCCTGATGGGGAGGCTTGCCTCAGGGCAACACCAGCCAGTGTGTGGTACCTGGGCCCCATCATTGACACAGAGGCCTGGCATGTCCCTGAATATCACACCTGTGCCATGTGCTTTCCTGACACCATATGTAATCTGTGTCTCCTGCAATGATTCCAAGTTCCCTGGGAAGCTCCTCTTTCTCAGGGGCCTATGGTCTCCCTTCACTGGTTTAGCATGTTTTTCATCTTGATGTCAGAATTGCTAAGGTTTTGGGAGGGACGCAAGGTCCTGCCGTGGGCTTTGGAGCCTATGGCAAACTCCTGAAGGAAAGGGCTCCCACCCACATTTTCTAGAATGGGCACAGGGGGAGGGTGGCAGGAACAGGACTTTCAGCTGGATGACTTTAGAACACTCTGGGATAGTGGGGAGACCTTCCCTGAAGAGTGCTTGCTGCTCTCAGGGACCCCGAATGTAGGTATTCCCTCTTGGCTCCCAGGTCTTCCCAATCAGCCCTCTTATGTTGGATGCATTGCCTTATGGGTCCAGGCATCTTCCCATACCTGGAATGGGCTTGCCTGCCATCGCCCCTTGGGATGGTGCTTCAACCCAGGGCATGCTTGTTTTTCTGTTACCAATGATGTTGACATGGTTTTATAACTATGCTGGACTCTCCCTTTTCTAGCCCAATGTGCAAAAATAGGAAAGGACGAGATGTTCCTACAGAGGACTCATAGCAGCACTCTTTGGGAATGGATGTGGATGCTGGTGGGATGCACACCAGTCCCATGAGCACCCCAGGAATCTTTCCATAGGTCTCTGAGCAGCTGCATTCAGAGCAGGGATTTACCTGCCAGGTGGCCGTTGTGTAGCTCCTCAGGTCTCCATATACATTTTCTGCCAAGGAGGTATTCGTTTCCAGTGATCAATGAGCTTGGACACCCATGTCTTCAACAGCCCTGGGTCCATCCCTGGCTTCCATCTCTGCCCACTCTTCCTGAAGCCAAGGGCAGGGCCCTACCAGCGATGGTCCATGATTCTGCCTGCCACATTTTCTCCAAGTGTTGTCTCACTCACTTGGTGACCTGTGTTGCAGGCCTGCCTCTTGGTGGCTCTTTTCCCATTCTCATCTCCCTGTGGGGGCCTAGGTTTCCTTTGTGTCAGGTGGACACGTATGCACTGAAGACCTTGCATGCTGCTCTGGAGCCTTCCTGCCATCCCTCAAGTCTTGCTTATGTCATAGGTGGAGTCATGGTGCTACAACTTCAGGGCTCATGCCCATTGCCCAGAAGGTCAGGAGCAATGGGGAAGGCCATTGTCAAATCTGTGTTACACTCTGTCCACAGATCCCCTGCCCAAATGAAGATCCCACCTGGCCCACATAATCAGTTGGCCCAGCTTCTGGAATATGCCCACACTAAGGTGCCACCCCAGCCATCTCACATTCAAGACACCCTCTTTGGTAAGCATGTTGTGCATGGGGTTGGGAAGCACAGGTGCGTGGGGACTGCCTTGGTTAGGTCAATGATGAGAACTCATATGGTCTCAAAGAGAGATGATGACATAAAAATCTTGCTCAATAGGATTATGCTGAGGACCAATGGAGGGGACCATTGTGGGGTGGAGTCTTGGGGACCTATTTAGCCATCTGGTTTCGGCCCTTGGGCTTGAATTTAATAAAACCTCAATGGTTCCACCTGTGTCTCTCCTCTCTTTGTGGGTCTCCACGTGCCCTGGAAGGCTCTTGTCCTTGGGCTTTTTGTTTCCTTCCCAAATTCCCCTCCTGATGCCTCATGTGAGTCTGTTGTTTAGCTCCTTGGTGTCCTTGTGTCTTTCAGTGGGATGTCATCTTGGCCAGGGTTTCACCATTTCCCCCACCATGCCAGGTGAAAGATGCCACTGCTTGTAGTGGAGGCCCTAGAGGACATGGTGTGGATTTTGAGGCCTGTCTCATGGCAATGCTGGCCTGTGTATTGAACTGGGGCCTGTTATGGCCACAGAGGTCCGTCCTTTCTGTGAACATCAGCCCTGTGCAATTGGCTGTCAGTAAAGCAACAGATCATCTTGGCATCTGGAAAGTATGTAAATGACAATGGATGGCCCTCTTCCTCTCTGGTCCAAGGAACAGTTTTACTGGTGTGAGAGAATGCCCAACTGGAGGCTCAAACCACTGCAGTATTTGGAGGTATGCTAGGTGCTTGGGTCTTCAATTTGGCTTATTTTTGTGGTTTTTACTTGGATATCTCTAAACTGGGGTGGATGAGGAAGCTAGCTTTAGGGCAGCACATATCTTTAATGACATTGTTTAAAGGAGAATGTGGAAGCATGGTTCGAGTGTGGGACTTCTTACCTGGATGATTTTAGACAACATTGTGAAAACATAAGTGTAGTTCTTTAGGAGTGCTTATCGTTTCCTCTGGAACACAGATGCTGTGTTTTGGAAGCACACAATGCTTTTCTTCATTTGAAACACTTTTAGATATATCAAATAATTCTATTTAACCAAAAAAATCTTTCAGAGTAAAACTTTCAGAGTAAATCTTTCAGATTTATCTCCACACTAGAGGTTGTGAAGAAGCCAGTTTGAGAAAGGTAGAATATATGGAGTCATCATTGATGGAAAAACATTGACAATTGCTGTCAAGGGGAAGGAGCCCTGGTTATGGAGAAATTCAAGAGAGAATGGTGCACATATGGGAACACATATACAAACACATCACTGAAGCCATTGGTTGAGAAAACAAGAGCAGCTGATTTTGTGCAGTTTTGTAACAAGTGGGGCTTGAAGACTGGAGTTTTAACCTTTGCAAGCTTGCGTTGTGACTCTGCCCTATTTCTAGACAGAAGGCTTTCAAATAATCCCAGGGTATTCATCAGGATCTCAGGATCTCCTGGGACACACAATAAGATTATTTGCTTTCTTGGAGCATGCCATGAGAGGCAAGGTTTATAGAGAGGGCTCTCCAGGGACAAAGGATCCAGGGGACACATTTTTGTTTCCCACCCTTAGGCGTAAGTGCAGAGCTACCTGCCAAGGGCAGCTTGGCTCCAACATTGGCTGCCTAGTGTGCTTACTCCAAGTCCTATGCCCCTGTGCCCTTATGAGACTATACTTCTTGGTAATATTTCCTGTTTCAGTGCAGTGATTCCCTCCCCCAGAAGACCATCACAGGTCCCTGCCCACACCTTGTGTCTAAATCCTGGAGTTTTAAAAGTCAGCAGGCATGGCTGGGATTGAATATGGAGAGCACTGTGCTGCTTCTGGAGAGAAGGCAGACAAACAACCCACAGTCAGATAACATGAAAACAGTGACTGAAAAAATACCTGATACACACAAGTTGGAGATTATTTACTTTTCTTAGAATTCCTCCCTGAGAACTGCAAGAATGGAGACCCTTTTCCAGGTACATGGGAGCTGGCTGGTGCCATTTCCCTTCCCTGCCCCTTAGCATAAACATAGTACCACCTTCTGTAAATAACACGGCACCAACACTAACTGCCTAACCTGCTTACACCAGGTCACCCACCCATGTGGTATTCCAGTACTGCACTTATAGGTAAAATTTGCCTCAGTCCCAGCATGGTGGGTCTCTTATTCAGAAGACCAGCATAAACCTCTGTCCACATTACGTTTACTGACTACAGAGTTCTGTGTGTTCTGTTCTAGTGGAGATAGCATCAGGTCTTATTTAACATGCAAAACAGAGCACACCTAGGGAAAACTCACCACACTCTGTTCATGGTCCAAACACTGCCCACTCCAGCCAAGGAGAGCCTCTGCAGCTGACTGGTCTGAAGGATAGAGAAGTCAAATGACAGCAGCAGAGTGCATACAGCATACATCAGAGACTCTCCTTGAAGTGCCAGGCCCTGGACAGTATGTGACCTCTTATTCATAAAGCCATTACATTAATGAGCAGGACTTAATAGGATTTCCTAACACAGAGAAGAAGACAGAGACTTAGGCAAAATGCCAAGACAGAGGAATTCATCCCATAAGATAAAACAAGAGAAGGTGACAGCCAGAGATGTAATCAAAACAGATATAAGAAATATGTCTGATGGTGAATTTAAAGCAACAACCATGGGGATACTCACTGGTCTTGAGAAAAGCATATGAGACATCAGGGAGACCCTTACTACAGATATAAAGAATTAAAAACCAAAAATGAAAAATGTGATAACTGACATTCAAAACTGACTAAATATAATGACCACAAGGATGGAAGAAGCAGAGGAATGGATAAGTGATAAAGAAGACAATATAATGAAAAATAATAAAGCTGAAAAAAAAAGAGAGAGAAAGAATGATTATGGAACACAAGAGTAGACTTAGTCAACTCAGTGACTCCATCAAACACAATAACATTTGTGTTATAGGAGTCTCAGAAGAAAAAGAAAGATAAAGAGGGCATAAAATTTATTTGAGAAAATAATAGCTGGAAACATTCCTAATCTGAGGAACAAAAGAAAATCCAAATCCACGAGGCTCAGAGAACTCTTATTAAAATCAACAAAAGCAGGCCAACCTTAAGAAATATTATAATTAAATTTGCAAATTATAGTGATAAAGAAAAGTCTTAAAAGTGGCAAAACTTAAGAAGTTCCTGGATGAGGAGTTAAGATGGTGGAATAGTAAGGAAACCCTGGGATTTTCTCATCTGTTGAACAAAATTAGATCAACATCAAACCATTTTGAATACCTTGGGAATTGATCTGAAGATTAACAGAGCAATATGCAAAATTTGTGGGAGGGAACACAGCAGGTATATGGTGCAGAGAGGTGAATTGGAGGAGAGAAGAGCTGTGGTGGCACAGAGGGAAAAGAGTCATTTTCGTGGAGAAAAGAAAGACAGAGGGGAGGGAGAACAGCACATCATATTTGTGCATGAATGCATTCCCCCTGAAAGCAGATAGAGAGAAAACACACACAGGGGACTGCACAAGAAAAATGTTCCCCCAAAAAATTGAAGGGGGAAAAAGGAAAAGTTTCAATACCACCAGGTCTTTATAAATAGCAAAGCAGATACTGAAGTTTCAGAGGTCAGCTCCTGGTAGTGCTCTGGTGAGGAATCAGGGAGGACCCCTGAAGCAGACAGCATGGTCTGAATAACCCCTGGTCACATGGGGAGAAGTGGTTCCCCTGATTGGAGTGAATCTGGTAGAGGTGATATGACCTCTCTGTAATAAAAAGACCCAAATATCCTCATCAAGCACGACCTTCACATTTATAGGAACAAAGATGCCAGCTGAAGTCATCAAACCCTGGTGGTGGTTGTGTGTTGCAATTTACCGTAAACTCTGAGCCACTGCCACTACACAGTTGTGTGACTTTCTTAGGACAAGCCATCCCTGGCCACAGCATGGTGAGACCCTTCCCCAGAAGATCACTGCTGGTCCGAACCATGGGGGGTGGGGAGTAGTATGAAGCATGGAGCTTTGAAACACAGCTGCACCTAAGATAAAACTCTGGATAGAGGCACCACCTTGTAGGCAGACAGCTCAGACACAGACAGGAGGTAGGTGGGGAGCTGATGGAAGTGAGAGACCCAGGAGGGGTGACTGTCAACGTGCAAACTTTCCACTCTGGAGACTAGAGTCCATTTTCACCAGTAGTCCACCAACGCTGATTGACCTTAGGGAGCTAACCAGCTCCACCAAGTGGAGAATGAGTCATTACACTAAACCCTGCCTGCCTTTGCCCTCCAGGCACATCTCCACTAGAATCAGAGCAGCAGACCCCTCACCCAAAAGACCAGCACAAATCCCTTCCATGAACTTCTACTAAACATAGACTGCTGCAAAGTTTCAGCTCTAGGGGAAACTGGATCTAGCTTCATTTCAGTTTTTTTGTTGTTCATGTGTTCATTTTATTGTTGCTTCTATTTCAATTTTTTCTTGTTGTTTATTTTTCTTTTGTTTCTTGGATACAGAAAAGAGCAAATTTTACTTTATTTATTTATTATTTTATTTTTTAATTTTTTTAATTTTTAATTTTTCTCTCTTCCTCTTTTCTCTTTTTTTCTATTAAGTGTCTCTTAACAAGCAGACCAAAACACACCTAAGATCTATCTTACTTTATTTGATTTAAACATTTTTTATTTCATTCTACTATTATTATTTATTTTCTTCCTCCAAATTGACAAGATGGAAGGTTCACCTCCAAAGAAAGAACAGGAAGATATGATGGCCAGGGATTTAGTCAATGCAGATATAACATGTCTGAACTAGAATTTAAAATAATAATTATATTGGGGCACCACGGTGGCTCAGCCAGTTGAGTGTCTGACTTGGGCTCAGGTCATGAACTTGCTGATCATGGGTTCAAACCCCATATTGGGCTCTGTGATAACAGCTCAGAGCCTGTAGCCTGCTCCATATCCTGTGTTTCTTTCTCTCTCTTTTGCTCCCCACTTGCACTCTCTCTCTCTCATAAAAATAAATAAGGATTAAAATAATAATAATAAAATGAAATAAAATAATGATTATAAGGATATTAGCTGGCTTGAAAAAAGCTAGAAGACACCAGAGAATCCCTTTCTGCAGAGATAAAAGAAATAAAATCTAGTCAGGCCAAAATTAAAAATGTTATAGCCGAGATGAAAACCTAAATGAAGGCTGTAAAAAATGAGACTGGGTAAGGGAGAGGAGCAAATTAGTGGTACAGAAGATAAAATTACGGAAAATAATGAAGCTGAAAACAAGAAGGAAACAAACATCAGAGATCATGAGGGCATACTTAGGGAACTCAATGATCTATTACAAAGTAATAACATTCATATTATAGGGATCCCAGAAGTTGAAGACAGAAAAAAAAGGGCAGAAGGTTTACGTGAGCAAATTGTAGCTGAAAACTTCCTTAATCTGTGGGAAGGACACAACATCAAAATCCAAGAAACAGAGAACCCACATTAAATTCAACAAAAGATGGCCATTGCCAACATATATCATAGTCAAATTCACAAAATACACGAATAAGGAAAGGATCTTGAAAGCAGCAAGGGAAAAGAGTCCTTAACCTACAAGGGAAGATACATCAAATTCATAGCAGATCAGTCCACAGAAACTTAGAAGACCATGAGTCAGGATATAATAAATGTGCTGAATGGGAAAGTTACACAAGCAAGAATACTCTATCTAGAAATGCTGTCATTCAAAATAGGAGATATAGTTTCCCATACAAACAAAACTTAAAGTGGTTTGTGACCACTACACCATCTGTAACAAGAAATTTTAAGAACTCTTTGAGTAGAAGAAAAAAAGTCTAAAATCAACAAAGACTAGAAAGGATGGGGCGCCTGGGTGGCGCAGTCGGTTAAGCGTCCGACTTCAGCCAGGTCACGATCTCGCGGTCCGTGAGTTCGAGCCCCGCGTCAGGCTCTGGGCTGACGGCTCAGAGCCTGGAGCCTGTTTCCGATTCTGTGTCTCCCTCTCTCTCTCTGCCCCTCCCCCGTTCATGCTCTGTCTCTCTCTGTCCCAAAAATAAATAAACGTTGAAAAAAAATTTAAAAAAAAAAACAAAGACTAGAAAGGAACAGAGATATCACCAGAAATGCCAACTGGACATGTAACACAATGGCACTAAATTCATATCTTTCAATAATCAGTCTGAAAGTAACAGGACTGAAGAAGATTATATATATATTATATATATATATATATATATATTATATAAATATATATATGAAATATATATAAACATATATAATATAAATATATATAAACATATATTATATAAATATATATATATATATATATATATATATACATACACATATATGAAAAGACGGCAGTCCAAAACCTTTGGGATGAATCAAAGGCATTCCTAAGAGGGAAGTATATTGCAATTCAGGCCTTCCTCAAGAGGAAAGAAAGGTCCCAAACACACAACCTAACCTTACATCTACAGTATCTAGGAAAGGAAGAGCAAATAAAGCCTAAAGCCAGCAGAAGAAGCGAAATAATAAATATTCAAGTAGAAATAACTGATATAGAAGCAGAAAAACCAGTAGAAAATATTAACAAAACTAAGAACTGGTTCTTTGAAAGAATTAACAAAATTGATAACCCCCTAGCCAGACTTATCAAAAATAAAAGAGAAAGGACCCAAAAATCATGAATGAAAGAGGACAGATCACAAACAACACCACAGAAATACAATTATAAGAAAATATGATGAAAAATTATATGCCAACAAACTGAGAAATCTGGAGGAAATGGAGAAGTTACTAGAAACTCAAAAACTACATAAACACCCACACACTTCCAAAACTCAAACAGGAAGAAATAGAAAGCTTGAACAGACCCATAACCAGCCAAGAAATTGAATCAGTTATCAAAAATCTCCCAACAAATAAGAGTCCAGGACCAGATAGCTTCCCTGGGGAATTCTACCAGAAATTTAAAGCAGAGATAATACCTATCCTTCTCAAGCTGTTCCAATAAATAGAAAGGGAAGGAAAACGTCCTGACTCATTCTATGAAGCCAGCATTACTTTGATTCCTACACCAGACAGAGACTCAGCAAAAAAAGAGAACTACAGGCCAATATCCCTGATGAATATGGATGCAAAAATTCTCAATAGGATACTAGCAAATCGAATTCAACAGCATATAAAAGAATTATTCACCATGATCAAGTAGGATTCATTCCTGGGCTGCAGGCCTGGTTCAACATTCGCAAATCAATGTGATACATCACATTAATACAAGAAAAGAAAAGAACCATATAATCCTGTCAATCGATGCAGAAAAAAGCATTTGACAAAATTCAGCATACTTTCTTGATAAAAACCCTCGAGAAAGTCAGGATAGAAGGAACATACTTAAACATCATAAAAGCCATTTTTGAAATGCCCACAGCTAATATCATCCTCAATGGGGAAAAACTGAGAGCTTTCTCTCTGAGATCAGGAACATGACAGGTGTGTCCACTCTCACCGCTGTTGTTTAACACAGTGTTGGAAATTCTAGCATCAGCAATCAGACAACAAAAGGAAATCAAAGGCATCAAAATTGGCAAAGATGAAGTCAAGCTTTCGCTTTTTGCAGATGACATGATATTATACATGGAAAATCTGATAGACTCCACCAAAAGTCTGCTAGAACTGATACATGAATTCAGCAAAGTCGCAGGATACAAAATCAATGTACAGAAATCAGTTGCATTCTTATACACTAATAACGAAGCAAAGGAAAGACAAATAAAGAAACTGATCCCATTCACAATTGCACCAAGAAGCATAAAATACCTAGCAATAAACGTAACCAAACATGTACAAGATCTGTATGCTGAAAACTATAGAAAGCTTATGAAGCAAATTGAAGAAGATACAAAGAAATGGAAAAACATTCCATGCTCATGGATTGGAAGAATAAATATTGTTAAAATGTCAATACTACCCAAAGCTATCTACACATTCAATGCAATCCCAATCAAAATTGCACCAGTATTCTTCTTGAAGCTAGAACAAGCAATCCTAAAATTTGTATGGAACCACAAAAGGCCCTGAATAGCCAAAGTAATTTTGAAAAAGAAGACCAAAGCGGGAGGCATCACAATCCCAGACTTTAGCCTCTACTACAAAGCTGTAATCATCAAGACAGCATGGTATTGACACAAAAACAGACACATAGACCAATGGAATAGAATAGAAACCCCAGGACTAGACCCACAAAAGTATGGCAAACTCATCTTTGACAAAGCAGGAAAGAACATCTAATGGAAAAAAGACAGTCTCTTTAACAAATGGTGCTGGGAGAACTGGACAGCAACATGCAGAAGGATGAAACTAGACCACTTTCTTACACCATTCACAAAAACAAACTCAAAATCAATGAAGGACCTGAATGTGAGACAGGAAACCATCAAAACCCTAGAGGAGAAAGCAGGGAAAAATCTCTCGGACCTCAGCCACAGCAATTTCTTACTTGAAACATCCCTAAAGGCAAGGTAATTAAAAGCAAAAATAAACTATTGGGACTTTATGAAGATAAAAAGCTTCTGCACTGCAAAGGAAACAATCAACAAAACTAAAAGGCAACCAACGGAATGGGAAAAGATATTTGCAAATGACATATCAGACAAAGGGCTAGTATCCAAAATCTATAAAGAGCTCACCAAACTCCACACCCAGAAAACAAAGAATCCAGTGAAGAAATGGGCAGAAAACATGAATAGACACTTCTCTAAAGAAGACATCCAGATGGCCAACAGGCACATGCAAAGATGCTCAATGTCGTTCCTCATCAGGGAAATACAAATCAAAACCACACTCAGATATCATCGCCTCACGCCAGTCAGAGTAGCTAAAATGAACAAAACAGGAGACTATAGATGCTGGAGAGGATGTGGAGAAATGGGAACCCTCTTGCACTGTTGGTGGGAATGCAACTGGTGCAGCCACTCTGGAAAACAGTGTGGAGGTTCCTCAAAAAATTAAAAAGAGACCTACCCTATGACCCAGTAGTAGCACTGCTAGGAATTTATCCAAGGGATACAGGAGTACTAATGCTTAGGGGCACTTGAACCCCAATGTTTATAGCAAAACTCTCAACAATAGCCAAATTATGGAAAGCACCTAAATGTCCATCAACTGACAAATGGATAAAGAAATTGTGGTTTATATACACAATGGAATACTACGTGGCAATGAGAAAGAATGAACTATGGCCTTTTGTAGCAACGTGGATGGAACTGGAGAGTGTTATGCTAAGTGAAATAAGTCATACAGAGAATTACAGACTCCATATGTTTTCAGTCCTGTGTAGATCCTGAGAAACTTAACAGAAGACCATGGGGGAGGGGAAGGAAAAAAAATGGTTAGAGATGGAGGGAGCCAAAACATGAGACTCCTAAAAACTGAGAACGAACTGAGGGATGATGGGGGGTGGGAGGGGAGGGTGGGTGATGGGTACTGAGGAGGGCACTTGTTCGGATGAGCACTGGGTGTTGTATGGAAATCAATTTCACAATAAATTTCATATTAAAAAAAAAAGAAACTCACAAACTACAAAAACTGAAACAGGAAGAAATAGAAAATTTGAACAGACTCATAACCTGCAAAGAAATTGAATCAATAATAAAAAATTTCCCAACAACCAAGCATCCTGGGGCAGATGGTTTCTCAAGGGAATTATACTAGACATTTAAAAAAGAGTTAATACCTATTCTTCTCAAACCGTTCCAAAAAATGGAAATAGAAAGAAAACCTCCAAACTTATTCTATGAAGCCATATTACCTTGATTCCAAAACCAAAGACCCCACTAAATATGAGACTTACAGGCCAATATCCCTGATGACCCCTGGATGCAAAAATTCTCAAGAAGATACTAGCAAATGTAATTCAACAGTACATTAAAAATATTATTCACCATTATCAAGTGGGATTTATTCCTGGGCTGCATGACAGTTTCAATATTCACAAATCTGTCAATGTGATACATCACATTAATAAAAGAAGAGATAACAAGTATTTGATCCTGTCAATAAATGAAGAAAAAGCATTTGACAAAATACAGCATCCATTCTTGATAAAAACCCTCAAATAAGGATAGATGTAACATATCTCAACATCATAAAAGCCATCTATGAAAGACCCATAGCTAATATGATCCTCAATGTGGAAAAAAAGAGTCTTTCTCCTATGGTCAGAAACAAGACGAGGATGCCCACTCTTACTGTCACAGATCAGGAATCCTAAGTTCTTTCTTATCTGACAAGAGAGAAAATGCAGAAATAAAAATGAGAGAGTCTAATGTCTGGGAGGAGACAAGAGCCCCAGACAGGGATTTCGTCCCCATATTTACCGAGCTTTCAAGATCCTACATACATGGTGAATGTGCAGAAGAAAACAATCAGGTAGTAGTCATTAACTCGTATGTATAAGAAGCAAAGGGTCTGGGGGGCAAGTGGCCTTTGAAGTTGTGATCAAAGCATAATACTACACTGGTTCCAGATGGAAAGTAGTTTCCTGTAGGTGATACAACTAATTAGCTGTTTTCTTTAAATTTTAAAATTGATGGAGCATGCAGCTTTAAGTATAGCAAGTTACTCATTTTGCTATCTAACCTTGGGTGCTTTCACCCTGCCGCACTTTCTGCTCTATGCCTTGCTCTATTTAATGACAAAACTTGGGCGCTTTTGCCCTGTGGCAGCTTTTCACCCTAAGCCTTTTTAACCCATTTATGTAAGTGTAAGGAATTCTTGAACCTATTTCCCACGTCTTACCATTAGTATTTAACATAGTCCTGGAAGTCTTAGCCTCAGCAATCAGACAAGAAGAAATAAAAATCATCCAAATCAGCAAGAAAAAGTCAAACTTTCACTATTTGCAGGCGATATGATAAACTATGTAGAAAACCTGAAAGATCCCACTAAAAACTGGGTAGAAATAATACATGAATTCAGCAAAGTCACAGGGTATAAAATCAATGTACAGGGGCGCCTGGGTGGCTCAGTCAGTTGAGCATCTGACTTCTGCTCAGGTCATGACCTCACAGCTTGTGAGTTCGAGCCCTGCATCAGGCTCTGTGCTGACAGCTCACAACCTGGAGCCTGCTTCAGAATTCTGTGTCTCCTTCTCTCTCTCTCTCTGCCCCTCCTCCACTCACTCTCTTTCTCTCAAAAAAAATAAACATTAAAAAAATTAAAATCAATGTACAGAAATCTGTTGAATTTCTATACACCAATAATGAAGCAGCAGAAAAAGAAAACAAGGAATCGATCCCATTTACAATCACACCAAGAACACTAAGATACCTAGGAATAAACTTAACTAAAGAGGTAAAAGACCTGTACTCTGAAAACAAAAGAACACTTATGAAAGAAATTGAAGATGACACAAAGAAATGGAAAAGCATTCCATGCTTATGGATTAGACAAACAAACATTTTTAAAATGTCTATACTGCTCAAAGCACGGTATACATTTAATTCAATTCCAATAAAAACACCACTGGTATTTTTTGCAGAGATAGAAAAAAACAGTCCTAAAGTTTGTATGGAACCACAAAAGACCCTCAATAGCAAAAGCAATCCTGAAAAATAAAAATGAAACTGGAGGCATCACGATTCCAGTTTTCAATCTGTACTACAAAGCTGTAGTCATATAGACAGTATATTACTGGCACAAAAATAGACACATAGTTCAATGCAACAGAATAAAAAACTGATAAATGGACCCACAAGTATATGATCAACTAATATTATCACAGGAAAGAATATCATATGGAAAGAATAGTCTCTTCAACAAATGGTGCTGGGAAAACTGGATGGCGACATGCAGAAGAATGAAACTGGACCACTTTCTTTCACCATACAAAAAATAAATTCCAAATGGATGAGAGGCCTAAATGTGAGACAGAAAACCATAAAAATCCCAGAAGAGAACATAGGCAGAAACCTTTTGACCTTGGCTGCAGCAACCTCTTACTAGACATGTCGTCGCCATGGGAAAGGGAAACAAAGGCAATCATGAAATATCATCAAGATAAAAAGCCTCTGCACAGTGAAAGAAACAATCGACAAATTAAAAGGCAGTCTACCCAATGAGAGAAAATATTTACAAATGACAAAACTGATTAAGGGTTAGTATCAAAAATCTATATCAAATTCAACAACCAAAAAACAAGTAACCCAGTTAAGAATTGAGTAGAAGACATGAATAGATACTTTTCCAAAGAAGACATCCAGATGGCCAACAGACACATGAAAAGATGCTCAACATCACTTGTCATCAGGGAAATACAAATCAAAACCACAATGAGATAGCACCTTACACGTAAGAATGGCTAAAATTAACAACACAAGAAACAACAGGTGTTGGTGAAGATATGGAGAAAGCACAACCTTCTTGCACTGTGGTGGGAATGCAAACTGGTGTAGCTATTCTAGAGAACAGTATGGAGGTTCCTCAAAAAACTAAAAATAGAACTGTACAATCCAGCAATTGCGCTATTAGATATTCACTGAAAGGATACAAATTATAGATTCAAAGGGGTACATGAAGCCCAATATTAATAACAGTGGAATTGATAATTTCGCATACAGTGGAATATTACTAAGCCATCAAAAAGAACGTAATCTTGCCTTTTGCAGTGATGTGGATTGAGCTAAAATGTATTTGCTGAGCATAAGTCAGTGGAAGATAAATACCGTATGATTTCACTCATATGTGGAAGTTAAGAAATGAAATAGATGAATCCATGAGAAATATGGGAAGGGCAGAGAAGGAAACAAACCACAGAAGACTAATGATAGAGAACAAACTGAGGGTTGATGGAGGGAGGTGGGTGGGTGATGGGCTAGATGGGTAGTGGATACTGAGGAAGGCACGTGTTGTGATGAGCACTGGGTGTTGAATGTAAGTTATGAATCATTGAATTCTATTCCTGAAACCACTATTGTGCTGTATGTTAAACAACTAAAAATTTAAAAATATATATCGTACATGTGTTAATCAGATATATTTATTATATCTATTTCTTATTTTCAGTTATTTGCTATTAATATTTGATGCTCTTGCAAATAATAGTGCATTAAACCTAATTCAGATGTTGGAAAATCAGCAATATCAGGAAAATTACAAAAATATCCTTCTTGTAGGATGTTTTCTGTGACTTCTGAAAGGAAATGTGTATTGTACATTAGTAAGGAGAACTGGATTTTGTGTTTAAAAATCCATATGTTTGGAAACACTTCCAGATTAATGAGGGCAAGTCATGGAATACATTTGGCTTGTGTGTGTTGTGTACTGAAATAAAGTTGCTCCTAGTGAAATAAAACAGAATGGTGTGGGGACAATGATACTATGCTTTCAATATGAACATGTATCTTCTCTGGCCAGGGACTATAGACCTATCAAATGAAAGTAGTATCACATTGTATACTGTTTTCAGGTCTTAACATAACTTAATAATATTTTAAGTGATATAATCCAACTTCACAGATAACTTTTGATTCTGGTTCTATCTTATTGAATAAATATATCAGAATTGAAAACTCACCCACTGCAATATCACTTTATGTATCACTCTAAACAGAAGGATTCTGGGAAGCTTCTGGAATTGCCATTAAAACCAGATATACTAAAGTCAAGTTAAATGTCTACCTGTGCTGTTTTTCACTGTAAGGCAAATGCAAGTGTTAACTTGTTAAAAACATTAATGTGGTGTGAGGAAATTTTATTGGTTGGTACTTGTCCTGTCTGGATCATTAATAAGCATAAGTACTTGGGGTTGCTGAGGTCCAGCTGAGTGGTCTTCTAATAAGACAAGTAACAATTTTAGTATTGTTCAATTGATGAGGTCATCAATAGTCTTCAGAATACCCCTTATAATACCCTCTCATAATACTCCTAAATAATCTCATAATACTCCTACTATGTGCTTTTAGTTTTTCACATCACAGGGCATTTTTAACATCACAATGTATTTTTAGTCTATATTGGGTGTAATACAGCTTTAGAATTTCCCATTTTAGAGAAACTGCTGTGTACATATTTGAATAGCTCATTGAAGAAAATTATTGGCCATTTGGAAAGTAAATAACTCTGGAAGGAAATAAGTGAATAAATGATATGATGAAGTAACAAAGGACCAAGCAACTATGATGTTTGTGGCAAGGGGTGTCTGTACGATTAAAACAGAACAAATGTTATGTCTTATTTTTAATTAATTTAATGCATTGTCTCATCTTTTCTTTTTTGGTAATGTTTTTCAGGTCAAAAGCTAGAACAGGTTACTATTTTTTTTTCAAGTGAACAAGTTACTTTCAAGAAAGAAAGGTTAGTTGCTATCCTGGTACTTTTGAAATTCTTATGTGTTTTTGACCAGTGATATCAGTATTTCAAAATCTGTGAGTTAGTTCTTTCAAAAGTTCAAGGAAAAATATTTTAATGATAGATATTTTTCCCAATGAATATACCTATGTGGATCAAGGAATCCTCATTATTGTTTCTTCACTTTTTAATATATCTTTTCAAAATAACTTGAATAACTTTGGGGAATCGTTTCCATATTTCTTTTTTTCACAATTTTGTATTGAATAAAAATAATCTTGTAGTGAAATTCAACTGTGATAAATACTGATTTTTTATATTTATCTGAAATATTCATAATATAGATGCTTCTACTTATATTTATACTATAATCATATTATTTTTGGTACCTCATTTGCTCCTTAAAATTTTAGCTGATTAAAGGGTTTTATATATCCCCAATATATCTTATCTAATTTATTAGAACAAAGGTAGCATTTTAATGGTATATATATGAATCATATTATTAAGATACTAAATAAAATGTCTACTACATGTTTACTGTTCTTTAATCAAACCTACACAAAATCAGCCTGGTTATGGAAATGATTATTTGTTGGGAGGGTGCCTGCCTAGATCAATGATGAGCGCAATTGTCTGGGGATCCTGAGGGATTGATTCCAGATGTCAATCTGAGGTCCAGATGAATTGCCCTTTACTAGAACAAAAAAGACTTTCAAAGCCTGGCTCTCTTTGGTGACCTCTCAGTGCCAACACAATACCACTGTTAGCATGATTTATATTTTTCTAAGAAAAGAGCATTTGTGTCCTATTTTATAAGGCACTATGCACATTTAGATATGATCAGTAATCCAAGACTTGCTCCATTTTCTCACTTTGAACACACAGTTGTAGAGAGATACTTGTATATAGAAAATATGTTCTTAAGTAACAAATAAGAGAATAAAAATGAATTAATTAATAAGGAGAGAAGCAATTGTAGTGGGTACTGAAATTCCCATTTGGACTAAAAGAAGAAAAAATGTATGCCTATATTAAATAATGACAATGGAACCAATTTTAGTTTTTTGTTAATTTTGCTGTTGAATATTTTTTGATACCTTGTTTTTGCTTTTCTTTCTGTCAAGTTTTGCTGAGATAGGATTGGAATCAGGTTTTCCACTTCAAGGAATAGAGGTGAGTAACAACAAAGATCTTTTGAAGTTCATATGTCATATTCTGTGTGCCAGGTCCTGAGGTCTCTGTGTTCATCTTTTAAGAAGCTTATTTATGAATATTTTTATAATGTGTCATTTTCCTCATTGAGACTCTTATCAGGGTTATCTACATTATTGTATCATTATAATTTGTTTTTTCATTGTAATTATTTTCTGCTTTGATGGAAACATGTAGAATTTAAGAGAATTTTTTTGGCAGTTTCAGATCAGATAAAAAATTGTTATAGTGAAATCCAAATATTATCAGATTTTCTGTATTTGTTTAATTATTGAAATTTCAGAAGAGAGACTCCATGATTCACAAAGCTTTTGTGGTCACACTGCATTACATTTCTGCTTCTACCTTAATTTTTGAGGATTGGCTTGAATTGTTTCTCAGTTTTACAACATGAGAAGCCGTATGTGAAATTTTGTTAGATCTCTTTAAGACCATAAAATTTTTATATGATTAAATTCTCAATAATTATTTTGAAACACAAAATGGTTCAATTTGCAATACTATTCTGTACTTAAAAAGATATGATGTTAAAAGCATCAAATGGAGAGATATGGAAATATCATATCATTATGATTTCTTACTAAAACTTGAAATATGCATCCTTAAGAAAAATGGTTTCTATATTTCCTGGCATGCCTTGTTGAGGATTTTGTGTTACTTGGGACCTAGTGGTTAATGCTTTATGAATAGGCAATTTTTGGGGGGTGGGAGGGAGGGGTGGGTGCGTGATGGGTATTGAGGAGGGCACCTTTTGGGATGAGCACTGGGTGTTGTATGGAAACCAATTTGACAATAAATTTCATATATTGAAAAAAATAGGCAATTTTTTCTTAACAAAGTTCTGTCACAACTCCTATCAAGTACTACTTATTTTTGTATTAATTTATTATGGATTTTTTATTTATATTTATTCTCTAGAACAATAGGAGGTAATTCTAAAGGACTCAGTCATAGATCAAAGAGGGAATTATTTCTGCCAGGTATTGAAATGACTCTAGAACCTCAATCATTAACAAACCTTTGAACAGGCATACAGATATCAGGACCAATAGGACATGTTTTTTTGTTGTTTTTTTTTTTATTTTTTTAACGTTTATTTATTTTTTGAGACAGAGAGAGACAAAGCATGAACGGGGGAGGGTCAGAGAGAGGGAGACACAGAATCTGAAACAGGCTCCAGGCTCTGAGCTGTCAGCACAGAGCCCGACGGGGGCCTGAACCCACGGACCGCGAGATCATGACCTGAGCCGAAGTCGGCCGCTTAACCGACTGAACCACCCAGGCACCCCAGGACATGTTTTTATTTAAAAAGCGTATTCTCGCAAGCCCCTACTTGTCTATTTGTTACCATTAGTAGATTCACAGGTTCATGGAATTGGTGCTACTATCTCAATCCAAACAGTATAATAGCATATTGATGCATAATATCTATGCAGTAAATTGTCCATATTAGTATGCTATAATAGTACAGAACTCAGACATACAAGAAAAATATAACGCAATAGAATCTTCCCTATGACCAGATCCAGCCTCATAGCCCCAAATGCAATTCTTCTAAAAATGTATTTCACTTTTTTTATTTTTTTGTTTATAAAAATATGATTATATAATTTTGCTCTCTTTGTGACTGCATCATTTGCTCAAGATTCTTACTAGTTATATGAACATTTTATTTGAAACATCAAATTCATTACTGTAAATTTTTTAGTAATATCTTCTTATTTTGTATTTCTTACAGACATTCATATCTGTTATCTATCATTCTTGATTAATCTTGCTAGGAGGATTTCAATCATATTAATTATTTCAAATTATTATTTTTTGCTATTTTTTCCTTTTATAAGCATGCTTTTTATTTTGCTTATTTCTGCTCTCAACCTCTTTAAGTTTTCCTTATACTCTTCTGGATTATTATTTATCTTTATCTAGATTCTTATAAAATAGAATTGATTGATTTTTTAGCCTTCCCTGATTCTAATATATTTTTTTCACTCTAAATTTCCCTGTAAGCACTTTCTAGTTTCATGAGCACAAGTTTAGCATTTACATCCTCACAATTACTCATATAAATATATTTTCTAGTTTCTATGTTGATTTATTTTTGAATTATGGATTATTTATAAAGGCATTGGTTAATTTCCAAGAAGTTAGGCTTTTTCTTTTGACTTTTATTACTCATTCCTAACCTAATTTCATATGATAAAAAACATACTTTGATGTCATTACTTTAGAATAATTTTTTATCTCTGTCATGGCCCCGGGTATGGCACAATTTAATAAATATTACAGTTATAATTACACTAGCATGTAATTATATCATTGTGGATGCAGTGTTCTCTACATGCCAGGTAGTTCTATTTTGAAATTATCTTATCTATATCTCTTGAATATTTACTAATCTATGATCTGAAAATGAGTTACTCATGGAAAGTCATATGGGAGATAGTCATGGAAATAAGATAACTGGGTGGTTTCTGCAATGTTTGGAATATTTGTGATTTTTCTGTCTTGATTAATTGGTTTGGATGGTGCAAATTTTTATCTGTACAATTTTCATATATGCACTTTTCTACACATATTATATTTTAATAGAAAGTTTAAAATATCTCAGGGGTACCTGGGTGGCTCAGTAGGTTAAGCGTCCAACTCTTGATTTTTGGCTCAGAGCATTATCTCACGGTTTATGGGATCAAGTCTTGCATCAGGCTCTGTGCTAACAGTGCAGAAAATACTTGGTATTCTCTTCCTCTCTCTCTCTGTCTCCCTGCCCCTTCCCTGCTCTCTCTCTCTCTCTCAAAATGAATAAACATTTAAAAATGACATTTTTGGGGCGCCTGGGTGGCGCAGTCGGTTAAGCGTCCGACTTCAGCCAGGTCACGATCTCGCGGTCCGTGAGTTCGAGCCCCGCGTCAGGCTCTGGGCTGATGGCTCAGAGCCTGGAGCCTGTTTCCGATTCTGTGTCTCCCTCTCTCTCTGCCCCTCCCCCGTTCATACTCTGTCTCTCTCTGTCCCAAAAATAAATAAACGTTGAAAAAAAAATTTAAAAAAAAAATGACATTTTTAAATTTTTTAAACTTCATTTAAAAATGAAAATAGGGGCGCCTGGGTGGCGCAGTCGGTTAAGCGTCCGACTTCAGCCAGGTCACGATCTCGCGGTCCGTGAGTTCGAGCCCCGCGTCAGGCTCCAGGCTGATGGCTCGGAGCCTGGAGCCTGTTTCCGATTCTGTGTCTCCCTCTCACTCTGCCCCTCCCCTGTTCATGCTCTGTCTCTCTCTGTCCCAAAAATAAATAAACATTGAAAAAAAAATAAAAATGAAAATAAAATGAAACAAAATAAAATGAAATATCTCATCAAACTAACCCAAATATTAGCTAACACATTTCTTAGGAATATCGTCTAATATTTGTAAATGTGTTACTTGGTACCTAAAGATTGATGTTTTCAGGATAGGTTGAGTGTTCTCTTTTAAACACATATATTTTCATCTATTTTTCCCCTTTGCTTCCCCCATGGTCTTCTGAACAGAGAGGGTGGGAGGCAAACCACAAGAGACTATTAAATACAAAAAACAAACTAAAGGTGGATGGAGGGGTGGGGGAGAGGGAAATTGGGTGATGGGCATTGAGGAGGACACTTGTTGGGATGAGCACTGGGTGTTGTATGTAAGCCAATTTGACAATAAATTATATTTATAAAAAGCCACATACATTTTCAGTAAATTGTAACATTACACTGACAGTCATACCAAGATAGACTTTCATTACTAATCACTTAAATATTATTATTAATTGCAAAGCAAAATTAGTATTCTAAGATTTAGATGTTCTGAAAAAGCCATTGAATAAATTACAGCTTTAATAAAATATTTATTTATAATAAGCTACATTCTGATAATATATGCAAGAATGACAATGGAGGACAAAATTTATTACACTGATAAAAAAGTGTTCCCATAAAAAATAATCAGGGTAGCTTCCTGAATATAGTAGGAATTTTTAAGATTCTGGCATTCTATTTGTTTCTTTCCAGATAAATTTGAGCAGATTTATGTTTGTTGTATGGATTTTTCTTTTCATGTGTTTGTCTTTAGTGCTGGCAATTCATAATTGAGAGTGAAAGAATAAGAAAATAAATATAAAGGTATAGTTATGGTACCTGAGTTAGGTGGTAAATTAATCACACAGGATATAGAGAATTTTAATCTAGCATGATGTTTACTTAGCTTTATAGAAGTCTGTAATATGCAAAATGGACTAATGTCATATCATTGAGAGATCTAATAGTTACTCATGCACAGTTGTATTTTGCACTAACCACCCTATAAATATTTTATGACTTAATTCATATAGAAGCCTAGGTGTGTGTGTGTGCGCCTGATACGGAGAAACAAAAATATCTAGTTGTCAGTGCACTTTGTATATATACAGATAGAGTAATGTTGAGTAAGATTTACATATCAAACATGCCTTATTCAACTCGAGTGAGGCTACAGGTCATGCATTCCAAGTAGGGTTAGCAGGTTAAAGTCTCTTTGCACATAACATTTCACAATTATTTTCTGTCAGTATTTTCTAAATAGACTGTGTGAAAATAAATCCAAGGTCTTTTCTCCAGGCCAGCCTAAGTATGTGTTGAACTCATTACTTACTGTCTTATTTATAAAAAATTGTAATCATATTGAGAGATTGTAACAAAGTTGGCATTATGGAATAGATACTGAAGTGTTAGTAATCATGCTGTTGGTTTGGCTTAAGATGACTTAAGAGAAAATTGGAAAAACACATAGAGAAAGTGTTGATATGACTCCTTTATCTAGAGAATTTAGCTATGTGTGTGTGTGTGTGTGTGTGTGTGTAATAGAAATAATGTCGCTAAATAGAAAAAATTTTAGTTTTTAGTATTAACAGAGACAAAAAATTAAAGAAGGAACTGTAAGTGCAGATCAGGTAAAAATATGAAGTTATATCTAGGGATTAAATCAGTAGATGAGAACTTAGTAGTAATATTATTGTTCTAATGTGGGAAAATGTTGCTTAGGATAGAAAAGGGAGACAAAGTTTCTGAAATCAAGTTTATATAAAGTGTTGTTTTGCTGTGGATTAATTCTTGCTTGAATAACCTAAGTGGTAAATTTTGAAAATCAATTTTTGCAACATTATTTACTCTGTTACAATGTGTGTGTGTGTGTGTGTGTGTGTGTGTGTGTGTGTGTCAACATTGCCATATCCCTAGCTAAACCATCACCATACAGAAGTGGATATGAAGAAGCTTGTGAAATTACCATACTGTCAGCTTCAATAAACTAAAGCTGAAATGTTCACTGTCTTAATATAGTATAAATAACAACCCTGTAAGAAAGTAACTCAGTTATGAAGGAAGCATGGGAAGATGGCAAAGTAGGAAGACCTTAAACTCACGTCATTCCATGATTACAACTAGATATCACTCACATCTGAGTAAATAAACTAGAGAGTTATCCAAAGACTAGCAGAACAAACTCCACAACTAAAGGTGTGGAAAAAGGCACATCAGAGAAGTTAGAAAAGGTAGAAGTTAGAAGGGTAGAAAGGGCAGAAAAGAGTTGCTCACAGAAAGGAGGGAGCCACAATAGCAGACAGGGAAAAGCACCAGGGATCCCACATGGGGAAAACAAATCCCCATAATGTCTGGATTTGAAAACCAGAGGGGCTGAATTCCATGAGTTTGTATAGCCAATAGGACTTTGAGCCTGTAACTTTAAAAGTCAGCCAACTCAGCACTGGGTAAACTGGTAAGGCCATTGATAGCTTGGTCTCTATCTATCTCTATCTATTAAAAAGACAATAACTCAAAGGGAGACAACATAGAAGTGACAACTTGCATAAAGTGAGGGAGGTCTGTTTATATTGATTTCAGAATGTGCTGGGGGACTGCTCTAAAACAAAGGAGCTGGTGGATGCCTTTTCCTCCCCCACCCCCCAACATAAACGTAGAGACACCTGCAGGATATAGCACTGCACAGACAATTGTTACATAATCTGCTAGCAGTGCACCCCACCCACAAGTTCTCCCAAGAACTCATCCACTCCAAGCCTATTTGCCTCAGCCTTTAGCTCAGCATGCATTTTATTAAGGCCACACACACCCTGCCTAGTCACTGACTCTCTGTGCCATGGCCAAGCAGCCAACATGCTTCTGGGGATCTGTTCAAGGACTATAGACTCAGTGCAAAATTTTCTAACACTAACACCACACCCCTGAGCCCTTCTGGTGTGACACCACCTCAGCTGGCCTCCCTGGTTCTCACTAACGTTAAAGACAGTAAGAAAAACCCACAACAGGCAAGAAGTCAGTATAGATGTCTGAAATGAAAGGAAAAGTGACTCAGACACGATATCAGGATGCAAGCAACATACATGGGTGCCAGGTTCTAGTGAATGGAAGACACTGCACTGCAGAGCACTACATGACCTTTTCTTCACAAAGTCACTACTTTCAAGAGTAGAAGATATAACAGACTTTCCTGACACAGAAAAACAAACACAGAGAGGTAGACAAAATGAGGAGAGAGAGGAATATGTGCCAAATGGAAGAACACGAGAAAAATCACAGCAAGAGATCTAAGTGAAGGAGAAATAAGTAATATGTCTGATACATAATTTAAAGTAACAATCATAAAGATACCCACTGGATTTCAGAAAAGGATGGAGGATATCAGTGAGAATTTGACAAACAGATAAAAATAACATCAGAGATAAAGAACTCAATAAATGAAATAAAAAAATACAACAGATGAATAAAGAATAGGCTACAGGAAGCAGAGGACAGTATCAGTGACCTGGAAGAGAGAATAGTAGAAAGCAATCAAGATGAATAGGTGAGAGACAAATAAATACTGCACAATGAGAATAGACCTAAAGAACTCATTGACCTCATCACGTGTAATAAAATTCACATTATAGGGACTCCAGGAGAAGAGAGAGAAAGGAGGGCACAAAATATATTTGAAGAAATAATGGCTGAAAATTTCCTGAATCGAGGGAGGGGAACAGATCCAGATTCAACACACATAAAGTTCCCCAACAAATTCAACCCTAAGAGGTCCACACCAAGACACATAGTAATTAAAATGGTAAAATATAATGATTCTGAAAGAATATTAAAAGTTGTAAGAAAAAAGAAGACAATTACATACAAAGGAAACCCCATAAGTATATCAGATGATTTTTCAACAAAAACTTTGCAGGCCCAAAGGAAATAGCATTATGCATTCAAAGTGTTGAAAGGGAAAAATCTATAGCCAAGAATACTTTTCCAGCAGGGCTATCATTCAGAATATAAGGAAAGCTGAATAGTTTCTTAGAAAACAAACGTTAAAAGAATTCATGACCATTAAACCAGCCCAACAAAAAAGATTAAAAACCTCTCAGTGGGAAACAAAAATCATAAGTAAGAGTAAGAAAAATAGAAAGTACAAAAGCAAAAAAAATATTAAGTATACTTATAAAAATCACTCAATACAAGCACAAAATAAAAGGATATAAAATATGATGCCAAATATCTGAAATGTGGATGGAGAGGAATAAATTAGTACAAAATTAAGCAGACATGAGTTTAACATAGGCTGCTATATGCAGAAAATGTTAGCTATAAACAGACGATAACTGCAAATCAAAAAACAATAATAGGAAAAAGAATAAATAGTTGGAAATCCAAGTATAATGCTAAAGACACACAGCAAACCATAAAAGAGCAAATGAAGAAAGGATAAGAGAAAAACTACAAAACAATCACAAAATAAGTAATAACATGGCAATAAGTGCATATTTATCAATAATTACTTTCAATGTAAATGAACCAAATACTAAAATCAAAAGACATAGGATAATAGAGTGAACATGAAAACAAGACCCATCTATATTCTGCCTACAAAAGATTCATTTTAGGCCTAAAGACACCCACAGATAGAAAGTTAGGAAATGGAGAAACATTGATCATGCAAATGGATGTCAAAGGAAAGCCAAAGTAGCAAACATATGTCACACAAAATAGGCTTTAAAACAAAGTCTGTAACAAGAAACTAAGAAGGGCACTATGTAATATTAAAGGAGACAATCCAACCAGAAGATGTAACAATTGTAAATATCTATGCACCCAAAATAGGAGCAGTTAATACATAAACAATTAATAATAAACTAAAGGAAATAATATATAATAATATAATAATAGTAGGGGAAATTAACACGCACATTTACATCAATGGACAGATAACCTGAACAGAAAATAAGGAGCAATATCTTTGAATTACAAACTGGACCAGATGGATTTAACAGATATATTCAGAACATTTCATTCTAAAACAGAAAAATACACATTCTTTTCAAGTTCACATGGAACATTCTCTAGAATAGATCACACAGTAGCCCACAAAACTAGCCTCAACAAATGCAAGTTCAAAGTCATACCATGTGTCTTTTCTGATCACAACACTATGAAACTAGAAACCAACTACAGGAAAAAATCTGGAGAGACTACAAACATATTTAGGTTAAATAACATACTAATAAATGATGAATGGGTAAACAAAGAAATCAAGAAATAAATTAAAAATGCATGGAAAACAAGTGGTCCATGTTCATTCTTCTGCATGTCGCTGTCCAGTTTTCCCAGCACCACTTGCTGAAGAGACTGTCTTTATTCCATTGGATATTCTTTCCTGCTTTGTCAAAGATTCATTGGCCGTACGTTTGTAGGTCCATTTCTGGCTTCTCTATTCTGTTCCATTGATCTGAGTGTCTGTTCTTGTGCCAGTACCATACTGTCTTGATGATTACAGCTTTGTAGTATAGCTTAAAGTTTCAGATTGTGATGCCTCCTGCTTTGGTTTTCTTTTTCACTCATATGAGGACTTTAAGAGACAAAACAGATGAACATAAGGGAAGGGAAACAAAAATAATATAAAAACAGGGAGGGGGACAAAACAGAAGAGACTCATAAATATGGAAAACAAACTGAGGGTTACTGGAGGGGTTGTGGGAGGGGGAAGGGGCTAAATGGGTAAGGGGCACTAAGCAATCTACTCCTGAAATCATTGTTGCACTATATGCTAACAAATTTAGATATAAATTTTTAAAAACATTTAAAAAATACATGGAAACAAATGAAAATTAAAACAAAACAGTCCATAACTTTTGTAATGTAGCAAAAGCAGTTCTAAGAGGGAAGTTTGTAACCACATTGACCTAACTCAAGAAGCAAAAAGAAGTTCAGAAAATAACCTAAACTTACACCTAAGGAAGGTAGGAAAAGAAAAACAACACCCAAAGCCAGCAGAAGGAAAGAAATAATATTAGGGTAGAAATAAATTGTATAGAAACTAAAAACACAATACAGCAGATCAAGGAAACTAAGAACTATTTCTTTGAAAAGATAAGAAACATGATAAATTCATCAAGGAGAAAGAGAAAGAGAATTAAAATAAACAATATCAAGAATAAAAGAGGAAAAAATAAAAACCACCACAACAAAAATGCAAACCATGGTAAGACAATATTATGAAAAACTATGCCAACAAATTTGACAACTGGGAAGAAATTAATAAATTCCTAGAAACACATAACCTACCAAAACTGAAGCAGAAAGGAATAGAAATTTGAACAGGCTGGTTACCATCAAGGAGATTGAATCGGTAATTTAAAAAAATCTCAACAAACAAAAGCCCAGGACCAGATGGCTTCACAGGGAAATTCCACAAAACATTTAAAGAAGAGCTAATACCTATTATTCTCAAACTCCCAAAAAATAGAAGGAGGAGGAAAACTTCCAAATTCATTCTCTAAGGTGAGTATCACTCTATACCAAAGTCAGATAGACATCATTAAAAGAAAGGTAACAGCAGACCAATAACTGATGAACTTTGATGCAAAACCAGCAAACAAAATCCAATACATTTAAAAAAAACATTCATCATGATCAAGTGGGGTTTATCCCTGGGCTGCAAGGGTGGTTCAAAATTCTCAAATCAATCAATGTGATACATCACATCAATAAGAGAAAGTATAAAAACATGATTATCTTAATATATTCAGGAAAAGCATTTGAAAAAATACAACCCTCAACAAAGTAAGTTTAGAGGGAACATACCTCAACATAATAAAGGCCATATACAAAAAAAACCCACAGGAAATATTACCCTCAATGGGGAAAAACTGAGAGTGTTCCCTGTAAGGTCAGGGACAAGACACGCATGTTCACTCTCATCACCTTAATTCAACATAGTACTTGAATTCCTATTCACAGAAACTAGACAACAAAAGGAAATAAAGCACATTCAAAGTGGTAAGGAAAAAGTAAAAAATTTACTATTTGCAGATAACATAATACTCTATACAGAAAATGCTAAAGATTCCACCAAAAATATTAGAACTACTAAATGAATTCAATAAAGTCACAGGATAAAAAAATCAATGTGCATAAATTTGTTGCATTCCTATACACCAATAATGAAGCAGCATAAAGGGAAAACAAGGAATCAACCCCATTCACAATTGCACTAAAAACCATAAGATACCTAGGAGTAAACATAGCCCAAGAGATAAAAGATCTGTACTCTGAAAATGATACAACACTAATGAAAGAAGCTGATGAGGATAGAAAAAAAATGGAAAAACGTTCCATGGTCATGGATTGGAAGAACAAACGTTGTTAAAATGTCTATAATACAAAAGCAATCTACACCTTTGGTGTAATACCTATCAAACAAACATCAGCAGTTTTCACAGAGCTAGAACAAACAATCCTAAAATTTGCATAGAACCACAAAAGACCCAGAATAGCCAAAGAAACCTTGAAAAAGAAAAGCAAAGCTGAAGACATCACAATTCCAGCCTTCACGTTATATTACGAAGCTGTAGTAATCAAGACAGTATGGTACTGATACAAAAACAGATACATAGATCAATTGAACAGAACACCCAGAAATGGGCCCACAAGTATATGGTCAAATAATCTTTTGAAAAGCAGGAACGAATATCTAACGGAAAAAAGACAGTGTCTTCAATGAATGGTGCTGGGAAGACTGGACAGCAACATTAAGAAGAATGAAATTGGACCACTTTCGTACACCATACACAAAAATAAAGTCAAAATAGACAAAAGACCTAAATGTGATACAGGGAACCATCACAATCCCAGAAGATAAAACAGCAACCTCTTTGATTCAGGCTGCAGCAACTTATTACTTGATGTGTCTCTGGAGGCAAGAGAAATAAAAGCAAAAATGAACTATTGTGACCTCATCAAGATAAAATGCTTCTGGGGGCACCTGGGTGGCTCAGTCGGTTGAATGTCTGACTTCAGCTTAGGTCATGATCTCACAGTTCGTGGGTTCAGGCCCCACATCAGGGTCTGTGCTGACAGCTTGGAGCCTAGAGCCTGCTTCAGATTCTGTCTCCCTCTCTCTCTCTGCCCCTCCCCCACTAGTGCTCTCTCTCTCTCTCTCTCTCTCTCTCTCTCTTTCTCAAATAAATGTTAAAAATATTTTTAAAAGAAGATAAAATGATCCTGCACAGCATGGGAAACAATCAACAAAACTATAAGGCAACTGACAGGATGGGAGAAGGTATTTGCAAATTACATATCTATAAAGGGTTAGTATCCAAAATCTATAAAGAACTTACCAAAGTCAACAAGCCCCGTCAAAAACAAAACAAAACAAATAATCCAGTGAAGAAATAGGCAAAAGACATGAATAGACATTTTTCCAAAGAAGACTTATGAAAAGATGAAAAGACAGACACATGAAAAGATGCTAAACGTCACTCATCATCAGGGAAATACAAATCAAAACCGCAATGAGATACCACCTCACACCTGTCAGAATGGCTAAAATTATCAACTTAGGAAACGAGATGTTGGCAAAGATGTGGAGAAAGGAGCACCCTCTTACACTGTAGGTGTGAATACAAACTGGTGCAGCCACTCTGAAAAACAGCATGGATGTTTAAAAAGTTAAAAATAGAACTACCTTAGGATCCAGTAATTGCACTACTAAGTACTTAACCAAACAATATAAATATACTGATTTGAAGGGGCACATGCTCCCTGATGTTTATAGCATCATTGTTATAGCATCCATAATTTGAATATACACACACACACACACACACACAATGGAATATATAAAAAAAGAAAAATGAAATATTGCCATTTGCAGTGATGTGGATGGATCTAAAAAGTATAATGTTAAGCAAAATAAACCAGAGAAAGACAAATACAGTATGATTTGACTCATATGTGGAAGTTAAGAAACAAAACAAAGAAAAGGAAAAGGTAAGGGAGAGAGAGAGAGAGAGAGAGAGACAAGAAACAGTCCCTCAATTATAAGTAAAAATCTGATGTTTACCAGTGGGGATGATTATAAATGGGGGGATGGTTAAATAGGTGATAAAGGTTAAGGAGTTCACTTGCAATGAGCACAGGGTGATGTATGGAAGTGCTGAATCACTATATTGTATACCTGAAACCAACATAACAGTGTATGTTAACTAATTGGAACTAAAATGAAAACTTTAAAAATTATAAGGAAAAAATACATTTACAATACTATACTGTAAAAAAAAAGACCATGTATAAGTGGACCTGCACAGTTACAACCCATGTTGTTCAAATGCCAACTGTACTATATAAATTTACTTATATATTAAATCTTAAAAAGTCAAATTCATAAAATCAGAGAGTGGAATGGTAGTTTTCAGGGGCTAAGGGGTGAGGAAAGTGAGCAGATTTTGGTCACAGGGTAATAACTTCAGTTTTAAGATTAATAGTTTCTGAGAATCTAGGGGCGCCTGGGTGGCTCAGTCGGTTAAGCATCCGACTTCAGCTCAGGTCACGATCTCGCGGTCTGTGAGTTCCAGCCCCGCGTCGGGCTCTGGGCTGATGGCTCAGAGCCTGGAGCCTGCTTCCGATTCTGTGTCTCCCTCTCTCTCTCTGCCCCTCCCCCGTTCATGCTCTGTCTCTATCTCAAAAATAAATAAACGTTAAAAAAAAATTTTAAAAAATAGTTCCTGAGAATCTAATGTAAAGCATAATGACTAGTTAATACTGTATTGTATACTCAAAATTTGCAAACAGATGTCTTAAATATTCTCACCATAAAAAAAAAGGTAACTATATGAGGTGAGGGATGTATTAATTAACTTGATTGTGGTAATCATTTCACAGTGCATACTTCTATGAAATCATTGTGTTTTAAACCTTAAATATGTAAAATTTTTATTTGTCAATTTTACCTCCATAAACTCTTAAAAAATAGATCAATTAGGCAAGATTAATTAAGAAATAAAAAACTTAACACCTAACAGCCATCTGTAGAAATACAGATACAACAATAATAGAATATACATATTGCCCAAATGCCATGGAGCATTCTCCAGAAAGATTATTTGTTAAGCCATAAAATCCACATCACTATATTTAAAAGAATTGAAATCATTCAATTCATAATCTGTGACCACTAAGATATTGTATCATAAATGGATACAGAAAGAAATTTGGGAAATTCATAATGAGGTGGAAATTAAACAATACACTCCCAAAAACCTTACAAGTCAAAAATGAACTACTGCTGGGACTTCATCAAAATAAAAAGCTTCTGCACAGTGAAGGAAACAATAAGCAAAACTAAAAGGCAAATGACAGAATGGGAGAAGATATTTGCAAATGATGTATCAGATAAAGGGTTAGTATCCAAAATCTATAAAGAACTTACCAAACTCAACACTCAAAAAAACAAATAATCCAGTGAAGAAATGGGCAAAAGACATGAATAGACACTTCTCCAAAGAAGACATCCAGATGGCCAACTGACACATGAAAAAATGCTCAACATCACTCATCATTGGGTGGGAATGCAAGCTGGTGAAGCCACTCTGGAAAACAGTATGCAGGTTCCTCAAAAAACTAAAAATAGAACTACCCTACGACCCAGCAATTGCACTACTAGGTATTTATCCATGGGATACAAGCGTGCAGTTTCGAAGGGACACATGCACCCCCATGTTTATAGCAGCACTATCAACAATAGCCAAAGTATGGAAAGAGCCAAAATGTCCATTAATGGATGAATGAATAAAGAAGATGTGATATATGTCCATTAATGGATGAATGAATAAAGAAGATGTGATATATATATATATATATATATATATACACACACATATATATATACACACATATATACACAATGGAGTATTACTCGGCAATCAAAAAGAATGAAATCTTGCCATTTGCAACTACATGGATGGAACTGGAGGGTATTATGCTAAGTGAAATTAGTCAGAGAAAGACAAAAATCCTATGACTTCACTCATATGAGGACTTTAAGAGACAAAACAGATGAACATAAGGGAAGGGAAACAAAAATAATATGAAAACAGGGATGGGAACAAAACAGAAGAGACTCACAAATATGGAGAACAAACTGAGGGTTATTGGAGGGGTTGTGGGAGGGGGGATGGGCTAAATGGGTAAGAGGCACTAAGGAACCTACTCCTGAAATCATTGTTGCCCTATATGCTAACTAATTTGGATTTAAATTAAAAACAAAAAACAAAAAACAAAAACAAAACCTATCTATATATACTGCCTGCAAGGGACTCATTTTAGACCTAAAGACACCTGTGTATTGAGAGTGAGGGGATGCAGAAACTTTGCTCATGCATGCAAATGGATGTTAAAAGAAAGCCAGAGTAGCAATAGTTATATTGGAAAAATAGACTTCAAAACAAAGATTGTAACAAGGAACAAAGAAGGACACTGTATATAAAAAAGGAGATAATACATCAAGAAAATACAACAATTGCAAATATTTATGCACCCAAAGTGAGAGTACCCAAATACATACAACAGTTAATATCAAACATAAAGTAACTAATTGATAGTAATACAATAATAGTAGGGGACTTTAATGTTACACTTACATCAGTGAACAGAACATCCAAATAGAAAATCAACAAGGGTGAGCCTGGGTGGCTCAGTCAGCTAAGCTTCCCACTCTTGGTTTCAGCTCAAGTCATTATCTCATGGTTCATTAGTTCGACCCCACTGGGGCATGACAGGGCAGAGCATGCTTGGGATTCTCTCTCTCTCCATCTCTCTGTATGGTCCTCCCCCACTTGTGCTCTTTCTCTCTCTCTCAAAATAAATAAATAAACTAAAAAAAAAAAAGAAAGTCAACAAGAAAACTACTTTGAATGACACATTGTACCAGGTGAATTTAACAGATTTGTTCAGAATATTCCATCCAAAAAACCCAGCAGAATACATATTCTTTTCAAGTGTACATGGAACATTCTACAGAATAGATAACATGTTAGCCTACAAAAAAAAGCCTCAATAGACCTGAAACCATAAAAATTCTAGCATATTCTACAGGCATAACAACTTATGATATAAGCCATAACAACTTTTTTTTCTAGATAAGTCTCCTGAGGCAAGGAAACAAAATCAAAAATAAACTATTGGGACTTCATCAAGATTAAAAGCTCTGCACAGCAAAATAAAAAAACTACAAGGCACCTACATAATGGGAGATGATATTTGTAAATAACATATCTGATAAAGGTTTCATCTCCACAATATATAAAAAACTTATAAAACTCAACACCCAAAAAACAAATAATTCAGTTTAAAAATAGGCAGAATGCATGAATAGACATTTTTCCAAAGAATACACCCAGATGACTAACAGATACATGAAAAGATGTTTAACAACACTCATCATCAGGGAAATGCAAATCAAAACTACACCTCACTCCTGTCAGAATGGCTACAATTAATAACACAAGAAACAACAGGTGTTGGTGAGGATGTGGAGAAAAAGGAATACTCCTGCACTGTTGGTAGAATGCAAACTGGTGCAGCTTCTAGAAAAAAGTATAGATTTTCCCCAAAAAACTTAAAAATATAACTACCTGATTACCCATCTATCACACTCCTGGGTATTTACCTGAAGAATACAAAAACACTAATTCAAAGTGATACATGCACCCCTACATTTATTGGAGGATTATTTGCAATAGCCAAGATATGGAAGGAGCCCAAGTGTCCATTATTTGATGAATGTATAAAGAGGATGTGGTATATATATAAAGTGGAATATATAAAAAATAAGAATGAAATCTTGCCATTTGTGATGACATTGATGGACCTAGAGATCATTATGCTAAGTGAAATAAGTCACTCAGAGAAGGACAAATAGCATATGGTTTCACTCATATGTGGAATTAAGAAACAAAACAAACAGAGAGAAACAAAGCAAACAAGCAAAGAGAAAAATAAGAGAGTTAATCAAGAAGTAGACTCTTAATCATAGAGAACAAACCAAACAAAACAAATTGATGGTTTTCAGAGGGGAGGTGAGTGGACAGATGGGTGAAATAGGTGATGGGGATTAAGGAGTGCACTTGTGATGAGCACGTGATGTATAGAAATGTTCAATCACTACAAGTGTACACCTGAAACTAATATAATACCCTTTGTTAACTAAATGGAATTAAAATAAAAATTTAAAAGACAGTAATCTTCTTTGGCTAAATTCTCTGTCTTCCAACTCATCATGGTGATTGCTCTGAGCTCCAAGTGTCAGCCTTGTTGATCATTCAGTCATTTGGGAGGTCATTCTCTTTTCTTGAAGAAAACTTCATATTCACAACTGGATAGTTCTATTGACCCATCCTGTCAAATCCCAGAAATCTAACAGCTTTCCTTGATTTTGCCCCATCCCTATTCCCTTTAATTCAACCTGGCAGTTTTTCTTCTGATATAATTCCATCTCTATTCTTGGCTTCTGCTAAGATGGCTGGTTAAGTCAATGAGTTATACCTGTAATCTCTTTATGCAGCTGTTTTCCAGCCACACTTTGGTATTCTTTCCAGAGCAAGCTTTCTTGTATTTCACAATATGGATAAGTTAAGAATTTTCCAAATATTCAAGTTATGGTTCTTTTTCCCTTAACAATTTCTTCAACTTATTATTCTGCTCTCACATTTTACTATAAGCAACAAAGATAAACCAGGATGTGCTTTCAATACTTTGCTTAGAAATCTCCTTAAATATCCATGACCATCACTGTAATTTCAACTTTCCACAAGACACTACAACGCAATTTGGCCAAATTATTTCCCATAACAGAGAACACCTTGGAGTGCCTGGGTGGCTCAGTCAGTTGAGTTTCCAACTTCAGCTCAGGTCATGATATCCTGGTTTGTGGGTTTGAGCCCTGCGTCAGGCTCTGTGCTGACAGCTCAGAGCTTGGAGCCTGCTTCCGATTCTGTGTCTTCCTCTCTCTCTGCCCCTAACCCACTCGCATTCTGTCTCTGTCTCTCTCAAAAATAAATAAACATTAAAAAAAATAACAGAGAACACCTTTCTTCCTATTTTGAAATGTTATTGAATAATATATTCTTCATTTTTATTTGAGATCTCAGTATAATCACCTTTAGTGTCCATATTCCTACCAAGTCTTTTCAAGACAATCTAGGTTTTTTTTTTCTATCATGCACCTCAAAGCTCTTCCAGCTTCTATGCACAATCCAGTTCCAAAGTAACTTCTACATTTTTAAGTACTTGTTATAATAGCACCTCATTTAATTGCACCAAAATTTGTATTATTTTGATAGAGCTGCCATAACAAAATACCAGAAACTGAATAGCTTAACATAAATTTATTTTCTTACATTATGTAGGCTAGAAGTCCATGAACAAGGTATTGGAAGGTTTAGTTCCTCCCATTATTATTATTACTAGTTTTTATTCAAATTCCTGTTAGTGAACATACAGTGTTATATTAGTTTCAGGTGTACAATTTAGTGATTCAGCAATTCCATACAACACCTGGTGTTCATCACAATAAGTGCCCTCCTTAATACCCATCACCTGTTTAACCCATCCCCCCCCACACACACATGCCTCTCCTCTAATAACCATCAGTTTGTTCTCTATAGTTAAAATTCTCTTGCTTTGCCTCTATTTCCCTATGCTCATTTGTTTGGTTTCTTAAATTCCACATATGATTCAAATCATATGATATTTGTCTTTCTCTGACTGACTTATTTCACTTAGCATAATACTGTCTATCTCCATCCACGTCATTGCAAGTGGCAAGATTTATGGCTGAGTAATATTCCATTGTACATATATACCACCTCTTCTTTGTTCATTCAATAGTCCGTGGACACTTGGGCTCTTTCCATAGTTTGGCTATTGTAGATAATGCTGCTATAAATATCACGGTGCATGTATCCCTTTGAATTACTTCTCATATTCTTTAGGTAAATACCTAGCAGTGCAATTACTGAATCATAGGGTAGTTCTATTTTTAACTTGTTGAGGAACCTCCATACTGCTTCCAGAATGGATGTGCCAGTTTGCATTCCCACCAACAGTATAAGGGAGTACCCCTTTCTCCACATCCTTGTCAACACCTTTTGTTTCCTGAGTTGTTAATTTTAGCTTTTCTGACTGCTGTGAAGTGATATCTCATTATAGTTTTGATTTGCATTTCCCTGATGATGAGCGATGTTGAGCATCTTTTCATGTATCTGTTAGCCATTTGTATATTTTCTTTGGAAAATGTCTATTCATGTCGTCTGCACATTTTTAAATTTGATTATTTGGTTTTTTGAGTGTTAAGTTCTTTATATATTTTGAGAACTAGTTCTTTACCAGAAATTTCACCTGAAATATCTTCTCCCATTCCACAGGTTGTCTTTTAGTTTTGTTGAGTATTTCCTTCACTGTGCAGAAGATTTTTATTTTGAGGAAGTCCCAATAGTTTATTTTTGTTTTAGTTTCCCTTACCTCAGGAGACATATCTTGTAAAAGTTGCTACGGCTGATGTCAAAGAGGTTACTGCCTGTCTTCTCCACTAGGATATTTATAGTTTCAGGTCTCACATTTAGGTCTTTCATCCACTTTGAGTTAATTTTTGGGTAAGGTAAAAGAAAGTGGTTCAGTTTCATTCTTTTGCACGTTGCTGTCCAGTTTTCCCAACAGCATTTGCTGAAAAGACTGTCTTATTTTCCACTGGATACTCTTTCCTGCTTCATCAAAGATTAATTGACCATAAAGTTGTGCGTTTATTTCTGGCTTTTCTATTTTGATCCATTGACCTACGTGTCTGTTTTCGTGCCAGTACCATACTGTCTTTATCACTGCAGCTGTGTAATATGACTTGAAGTTCAGAATTGTGATGCCTCCAGCTTTGCTTTTCTTTTTTAAGATTGCTGTGGTTATTTGGAGTCTTTTGTGGTCTCATACAATTTTAGGATTGTTTGTTCTACTTCTTGAAAACCACTGTTGGCATTTTGATAGGGATTGCATTAAATGTGTTGGTTGCTTTGGATAGTATAGACACTTTAACAATATTTGTTCTTCCAATCCATAAGCACAGAAAGTCTTTCCGTTTCTTTGTATCATCTCAATTTCTTTCATCACTGTTTTATAGTTTTCAGGGTACAGGTCTTTCACCACTTCGGTTAGGTTTATTCCCAAGTATCTTACATTTTTTTTGCCATTGTATATGAGGTTGATTCCTTAGTTTCTCTTTCAGCTGTTTTATTATAGGTGTATAGAAATGCAACAGATCTCTGTACGTTTATTTTGTATACTGTGACTTTCCTGAATTCATGTATCAGTTCTAGCAATATAATACTATGTCATCTGTAAATAGTGAAATCCACAGTTAATGCCATCCTCAATGGGGAAAAACTGAGTGCTTTTCTTCTATGGTCAGGAACAAGACAGCGATGTCCACTCTTATCACTGTTATTTAACATAATATTGGAAGTTCTAGCCACAGCAGACAACAAAAAGTAATAAAAGGCATTCAGGTCAGCAAGGAAGTGGCTTGGTTTCTTTTGAGAAATCTCCCCTTGGCTTGCAGATGGTCACCTTCTTACCGTGGTCTCACATGGCTATTTCTCTGCGTGTGCACATCCCTGGTGTTTTTTATATGTCCAAATTTCCTCTTCTTACATGGATACAAGTCATATTGGATCAGGGGCCATCCATATTACTTCATTTAACTCTAATTGCATATTTGAAAGCTATATGCAAATAAAGTCACATTCTGAGGAACTGGGGCTTAGAGCTTCAACATATTTTGGGAAAATTCAGTCCATAACAGCACTAAAAGTCTGGCATAATGTTATAATGATATATAGGCAAATGAAATTTCATGACACTCTTTCTCCCCAAAGCAGTTATTTCATCTTCAACAAGACTTCTCCTGAGTGTTCTGTTTTTTACTGAAATCCAGATTTCCACTCAAGTTGATTATGACCATTTTTAATTTAAAAACTTTATTTTTAAATCATAAAGACTAAATGGAGGGGCGTCTGGCTCAGTCAGTTGAGTTTCCAACTTTGGCTCAGGTCATGATCTCCTGGTTTGTGGGTTTGAGCCCTGCGTCGGGCTCTGTGCTGACAGCTCAGAGCCTGGAGCCTGTTTTGGATTCTGTGTCTCTTTCTCTCTTTGCCCCTCCCCTGTTCGTGCTTTGTCTCTGTGTCTCTCAAAAATAAATAAATATTTTAAAAAATAAAAAAAAACTAAATGGAAAGTAGAGGAGTTTCCCATAAATCCCCTGTTTCCATACATGCACAACCTTCCCTACTGTCAACATCCTTTACCAGAGTAGTACATTTCTTAAAATGAACCTACATTGACATCATTACCACTCAAAGTCCATAGTTTATATTCACCCTTGGTTTGTATATCTTATTGGTTTTGACAAATGTACAATGACAAATATGTCCCATTGTATATTACACAAAACTTTCACTTCCCTAAAAATTCTCCATACCCTGCCTGTTCATTCCTATGTCCCCACCTAACCCCTGACAACTACCAATCTTTTTACTAACTCCATAGTTTTGCTTTTTCCAAAATATCATATGGTTTGAATCGATAATCCTCTGACCATGCATTTAACTTTCTCACATTTGTTTCTTTCACTTAGTGATATGTATTTAATTTTCCTACAGGTCTACTCACGGTTTTATGATTCCTTTTGTTAGTCATAAATAATATTGCATTTTCTAGAGGCACCACTGCTTATTAATTCACCTACTAAAGGACATATTAATTGCTTCAAAATGTGCAATTATGAATAAGCTTCTATAAAAGCATTCATGTGGACATAAGTTTTCAAATCATCTGATTAAATATCAAGAAGTACAATACCTGAATTGTATGGTAGGAGCATGTTTAGTATTATAAGAAGCTGCCAAACTGTCTCCCAAGGTGGCTGTTCATTTTTCATTCCCACTAGCAATGAATGAGAGTCCTATTGTTCCACATTCTCACCAATATCAATAGCTAATTTGATATTGCCAGTGAACTAGATTTTGGCTGCTCAAATAGGTGTGTAGTGGCAATTCACTTATGGTTTAATTTGCAATTCCCTGATAACATATGATCTTTTCATATGCTTATTTTTCATTTGTATATATGTTTTGTGAGATGTCTGTTAAGGTCTTTGACCCATTTTTTTAAATTGGGTTGTTCATTTTCTTTTCTTGATTTTTAAGTGTTTGTATGTTTTGGATAACAGTCCTTTACTAGAGGTGGTTTTTGAAATGCTGTTTCCCAGCCTGTGGATTGTGTCCTCCCTCTCTTGACATTGTCCTTTTTAAAGGAGAAGTTTTTAATTTTAATGAAGCACATCAATGGTCTCTTTCATCAGTTGTACACTTGGTGTTGTTTCAAAAGTTTTTGCCATATTTTCTCCTATATTATCCGGAAGGAATTTTACAGCTTTGAATTTCACACTTAGATCTTTAACTCGAGGATTAATTTTTATGAAAGGTGTAAGGTCTGTGTATAGATTCATTTTTTTGCATATGGATGTCCATGTCCAGTTGTTCCAGAATTATTTGTTGCAAATAATATCTTTGCTGTATTATATTGCTTTTTCTCTTTTATCAAATATCAGTTGTCTGTATTTATTTGGGTTTATCTCTGGGCTCCCTATTCTGTCCCATGGCTCTATTCCTTTATTGTTTCACTGATACCTTTATTATTGTAGCTTTGTAGTCTTTTTTTAAAGTTTATTTATTCATTTTGAGGGAAGGAGGGGAACCAGAGAGAGACAGGGAGAGACAATCCCCAGCAGGCTCCATGTTGCCAGCACAAAGCCTGATATGGGGTTTGATCTCACAAACCATGAGATCATGACCTGAGTTGAAATCAAGAGTTGGATGCTTAACCTACTGAGCCACCCAGGCACCCTGTAGTAAGTCTTGATACAGTTAATATGAAACCTTCTATGGTATTCTTCTCCTTCAATATTGACTTTGCTATTCTGGGTCTTTTGCCTCTATGTAAAAACTGTATGTAGTTATATCCACAAAATAACTGGCTGGTATTTGGGCCGGATTACATTGAATCTATAGATCAAGTTGGGAAGAACTGACATCTTGACAATGTTGAATCTTCCTATCAATGAACATAAAATATCTCTCCATTTATTTAATTCCTTTTTCAATATTTTAGAATTTCACAGTTTTCTTCATACAGAACTTTTACATATTTTATTAGAATTATATTGGGGCGCCTGGGTGGCTCAGTCGGTTGAGCGGCCGACTTCGGCTCAGGTCATGATCTCACGGTCCGTGAGTTCAAGCCCCGTGTTGGGCTCTGTGCTGACAACTCGGAGCCTGGAGCCTGTTTCGGATTCTGTCTCCCTCTCTCTGACCCTCGCCCGTTCATGCTCTGTCTCTCTCTGTCTCAAAAATAAATAAACGTTAAAAAAAATTAAAAAAAAAAAAGAATTATATCTAGATATTTAATTTTAGGAGGATACTCTTGTAAATGCTGATGTGTTTTTAATTAAATATTCCACATGTTCATTGCTGGTATGCTGGGAAGTAATTGACTTTGTATATTAATTTTGTATCCTTCAATTGTCCTGTAATTTAGTAATCTTTTATCAATTCTTTCATATTATTTACATAGAAAATCATGTTACCTATGAACAAAGACAGTTTCGTTTCTTCCTTAAAAATATGTATACCTTTTATTTACTTTTCTGGTTTTGTTGCATTACATAGTACATCTTGTATACATCCTTTCCTTGTACCCAGTCTTACTGGGAAACCAGGTTTCTCACCATTAAGTGTGATGCTTGCTGTAGATTTTTTGTATTCTTTATCAAGTTGAGAAAGTTCTCCACTAGCCATAGTTTGTTGAGTTTTTAGCATGAATAAATATTGGATTTTGTCATATGTTTTTTTCTTCTGCATCTATTGATACGATCATGAATTTTTTCTTTTTTGTTGACTTGATGAATTACATTTGCTAATTTTTAAATATTGAACTAGCCTTGCATATGTGTAATAAATTCCTCTAGGCTGTGATATGCAATTACTTTTAAACATTTTTAATTCAATTTGCTAGTATGTTGTTGAGGATTTTTTTCATTTATGTTTATGAGAGATTTGGGGTTTTAGTTTTATTCTCTTTGTAATAACTTTGTCTGGTGTTAGTGTTAGGATGAGCCTAGCCTTTTTGAATGAATTAGGAAGTATTAAGTATTTTCTCTATTTCTATCTTCTTAAGATGATAGAGAACTGATATAATTTCTTTCTTAAATGTCTGGTAGAATTCACCAGTAAACCCATCTGGTTCTGGTGCTTTCTTTTTTGGAAAGTTATTATCTATTGATTCAATTTCTTTAATAAATAGATCTATATCTATTAATTATTAAAGATTAATTTAAAGACAGGCATATTCTGTCTTTCATAGAATTAGTTAATTATATCTAAGTTTTCATATGTGTAGATATAGAGATGTTCATATCTTTTTTATCCTTTGAATGCCCATGGGATCTGTGGTGATGCCCTCCCTTTCATTTCTGATGTTAGTAAATTGTGTCCTCTCTTTTGTTAGTTTGCCTGAAGATTTTCAAGTTTATTGATATTTTTAATGAAAGAGCACTTTATTCCAGTTTTATTGGAAAACAATTGATATTTGTCACTGCGTAAGTTTAAGGTGCACAGCATATGGTTTAGTTTAGATATGTTTTGAAATAAGTATTGCAGTAGTCAAACAACTGGTTTTTTATTTTGTTGATTTTTTAATTGATTTTCTTTTTCCAATTTTATTGATTTCTGCTTTAGTTATTACTACTTTATTTCTGCTGACTTTGTACTTAATTTGGTCTTCTTTTTCTATTTTTCTTTTTTTAATGTTTATTTATTTTTGAGAGACAGCCGGGGAGAGGCAGAGAGAGGGAGAGAGACACAGAATCTGAAACAGGCTCCAGGCTCTGAGCTGTCAGCACAGAGCCTGACATGGGGCTCGAACTCAGGAGCCGTGAGATCATGACAAGCTGAAATCTAACACTCAACCAACTAGGCCACTCAAGTGCTCTCATCTTTTTCTACTTTTCTGAAGTGGAATCTTTGATTACTGATTTTAGATCTTTCTTCTTATGTGATATATGCATTCAAGACTCTAAACTTCCCTCTAAGCAAATCTTTCACTGTGTTTCACAAGTTTTGATATGTTGTATTTTATTTTCATTTAGTTTAAAATATTTTGAAATATTTAAAAAATTTCTTCTTTGAGCTATGTGTTGCTTGTGTGTTGTTAAATCCATGTATTTTTTCAGCTATCTTTCTGTAATTGATTTCAAGTTAAATCCATTGTAATTTCACAGCAGATGCTGTATTATTTCTACTTATAAAAAATTATTAAGTTGGGACTCTTGGGTGGATCAGTCAGTTAAGCCTCAGACTCTGGTTCAGTTCATGATCCCACAGTTTGTGAGTCTGAGCCCCACATTGGGCTGTCTGCTGTCAATGCAGAGCTTGCTTCAGATCCTCTGCCCCCCCCGCCCCTCCCCTGATCTCTCTCTCTCTCTCTCTCAAAAATAAAAAATAAAAGCTTTTCAAATAAAAATAATAAAATTTTATTAAGTTGTGTTTTATGGCCCAGAATATGGTCTATCTTGATGAGTGTTTTATGTGACTTGAGAAGACTCTGTCATTTTCTGTTGTTGGATGAAGCAGTCTATGTCAAAAATACCCAGTTAGTTGATAGTTCTGTTGAGGTCCATTAGATGCTTTCTGACTTTCTGCCTACTGGATCTGTCCTTTTCCATTACATGAATGTAAAATCTACTATGATAGTAGATTCATGTATTTTTAATTGCAATTCTGATCATTTTTGCCTAACATATTAGTGTCCTCTAACTTTAGGTACATGCACATTAAGACTTGTTATGTCTTTAGGATGACTGGATGACTCAGTCAGTTAAGGTCTGAGTTTGGCTCAGGTCATGATCTTGCAGTTCGTGAGTTCAAGCCCCACATCAGGCTCTGTGCTGACAGCTCAGAGCCTGGAGCCTGCTTCGGATTCTGTGTCTCCCTCTCTCTCTCTCTCTCTGCCCCTCCCCTGCTCACATTTTGTCTCTCTCTCTCTCTCTCTCTTTCTCTCTCTCTCTTAAAAATAAATAAACATTAAAAAAATAGTTATGTCTTCTAGCGATATTGATATATTTATCATTCTGTAATGCCATTCTTTATCTCTGATCATTTTTCTTGATCTAAAATCTGATTTGATGAAATTAACATAAGTTAATGATTAGTTTTGTTTTGATTAGTGTTGGTTTGGTACACCCTTCTCTATTTTGTTTGCTTGTTTGTTTATAAGTAGGCTTCATGCACATCATGGAGCCAAATGCAAGGCTTGAGCTCACAACCCCAAGATCAAGACATGAGCTAAGATCAAGAGTCAGATGCTTAAGTAACTGAGCCACCCAGGCACTCCTGTTTCTTTACTTTTAATCTATATGTATATTTAGAGTTGCATGGGTTTCTATAAAGAACACATTATTGGTCATTTTTTCTTTTTTATGTACTCTGAAAATAGCTGTCTTTTTAATTTAAATTTTAGTTAACATAACATACAGTGTAATATGGGTTTCAGGACTAGAATTCAGTGAGTCATCACTTACATACAGCACCCAGTGCTCATCTCAACAAGTGGCCTTTTTAATACTCATCACCCATCTAGCTCATCTCCCACCCACCTCTCTCCACCAACCCTGAGTTTGTTCTTTGTGTTAAGAGTCTCCTGTGGTTTGTTTTCCTCTTTTCTCTTTCCCCCATTCCCATATATTTATCTGTCTTGTTTCTTAATTTCCACATATGTGTGACATCATATGGTATTTGTCTTTCTTTGGTTGACTTATTTCACTTGGCTCCCACCATAGTTTGACTATTGTTGATAATAGCCATAACTACTATAAACATTAGGGTGCATGGACACCTTCAAATCTGTATTTGTGTATCCTTTGGGTAAATATCTAATAGTGCAATTGCTGGATTGTAAGGTAGTTATATTTTTAAGTTTTTTAAGGAAATTCCATACTGTTGTCCAGAGTGGCTGCACCAGTTTGCATTTCCATCAGCAGTGCAAAAAACTTCTCCTTTCTCTGCATCCTTGCCAACACCTGTTGTTGCTTGTGTTGTTAATTTTATCCATTCTAAAAGGTATTAGGGGATATTTCATCGTGGTTTTTATTTGCATTTCCCTGATAATGAGTGTTGAGCACTTTTCATGTGTCTATTAGTCATCTGGATGTCTTCTTTGGAAAAGTGTTTATTCATGTCTTCTGCCCGTTTCCTAACTAGGCTATTTGTTTTTTGGGTGTTGAGTTTGGTAAGTTAATTATAGATTTTGGATACTAATTCTTTATCAGATATGTCATTTATGAATATCTTCTCTCATTCCATAGGCTATCTGCTAGTTTTGTTGTTTCCTTTGCTGTGCAGCTTTTTACCTTGATGAATTCCCAGTAGTTCATGTTTGCCTTTGTTTTCCTTGTCTGTGGTGACATGTCAAGAAAGAAGTTGCTGTAGCCAAGGTCAAAGAGGTTTCTGCCTGTGTTCTCCTCTAGAACTTTGATGGATTTCTGTCTGACATTTAGGTTTTTCATACATTTTGAATTTATTTTTATGTATGGAGTAAGACAGTGGTCCAGTTTCATTGTTCCACATGTTACAGTCCAGTTTTCTCAACACCATTTGTTGAAGAGGCTGTCTTTTTTCCATTGGATATTCTTTTCTGCTTTGTCAAAGATGAGTTGACCATATACTTGTGGGTCCATTTCTGGGTTTTCTATTCTGTTCCATTGATTTATGTGTTTGTTTTCATGCCAGTACCATACTGTCTTGATTACTACAGCTTTATAATACAGTTTAAAATCAGGAATTGTGATGCCTCCAGTTTTGTTTTTCTTTTTCCAGATTCCTTTAGCTTTTCTGGGTCTTTTGTGATCCCAGACAAATATTAGGATTGTTTGTTCTAGCTCATAAAGAATGCTGGCGGTATTTTAAAAGGGACTGCATTAACTGCGTAGATTGCAGTATAGGCATTTTAACAATATTCTTCCAATCCATGAATATGGAATGCTTTTCCATTTCTTTGTATCATCTTCAATATTTTTCATAAATCGTCTGTAGTTTACAGATCTTTTACCTCTTTAGTTAGGTTTATTCCTAAGCACCTTATTGTTTTTGGTACAATTGTAAATGGGATTCATTTCTTGATTTCCTTTTCTACTGCTTCCTTATTGGTGTATAAAAATGCAACAGATTTCTACACATTAATTGTATATCCTGAGAATTTGATGAATTCATGTATTATTTCTAACAACTTTTTGGTGGAGTCTTTTTGGTTTTCTACATAGGGTATCAAGTCATCTGCAAATAGTGAAAGTTTGACTTTTCCTTGCCAAGTTGGATGCCCTTTATTTCCTTTTGTTGTCTGATTGCTGAGGTTAAGACTTTCAGTACTATATTAAATAGTAATGGTGACAGTGGACATCCTTGTCTTGTTCCTGACTATAAAGGAAAGGCTCTCAGTTTTTCCCCATTGAGAATGATATTAGCTGTGTGTATATAACCATCCCTAATTTGTGGAGGATTTTACTCAAGAATGGATGCTGTGTTTTGTAAAATGCTTTTTCTGCATCTATTGACAGGATCGTATGTTTCTTATACTTTATTTTATTAATGTGGCATATCATGTTGATTTTCAAATATTGAACCTGCCCTTCATCCCAGGAATAAATCCCACTTGATAATGGTGAGTAGTTATTTTAATGTACTGTTGATTTCAATTTGCTATTATCTTGTTGAGAATTTTTGCATCCCAGCTCATCAGGCATATTGGCCTGTAATTCTCTTTAGTAGGGTCTTTGTCTGGTTTTGGAATCAAGGTAATGCTGGTTCTTAGAATGAGTTTTGAAGTTTTCTTTCCATTTCTATTTTTGGAAAAAGTTTGAGAAGATTAGGTGTTAACTTTCTTTAAATCACTGGTAGAATTCCCCTGGGAAGCCATCTGGCCCAAGGCTCTTTTTGCTGGGAGATTTGTAATTACTGAGTCAATTTCTTTATTGCTTATTGGTCTGTTCAAATTTTCTATTTCTTCCTGTTTTAGTTTTGGTAGTTTGTGAGTTTCTAGAAATTTGTCCATTTATTCCAGATTGCCCAATTTGTTGGCATATAATTATGCCTGTGGTGTTGGCTGTAATCTCTCCTCTTTCATTTGTGATTTTATATATTTGGGTCCTTTCTATTTTCTTTTTGATAGGTCTGGCTAAGGGTTTATCAATTTTGTTTATTCTTTCAAAGAACCAGCTCTTAGTTTCAATGATATGTTTTACTGTGTTTTTTTGCTTCTATATCATTTATTTATGCTCTAGTAGTTATTATTTCCCTTCTTCTGCCTATATGTTGTAGACTCTGGGTCTGGAGTTCTCTCTTGTCCAGTAAGAGAGCAGATGCAGAATTAAAAGCGAGAGAGACTAATGTCCAGGAGGAGACAAGAGCCCCGAGTGGATCTTGCTCCATTTTTATTAGGACCAGAAGGCTTACAAGCATGATGGATGTGCAGAAAGAGACAATGGAACCATGAACATTAACTCATGTATGTGAGAGAAAGGGGGTTTTGAAGATATGTGGTGTTAGGGGGTTGGGTCAATACAAAACAAAATCCTGGCACCAGGCAGATGATGTGGCAAGCAGGAGGCACCACGTCTGTTTATCTCAGCTTGCCTAGGGGATAAGACAGATAGAGCATGATACCTCAGGGTCAACAAGACACCTTTATTTTGCTAATTAGCTCCACTCTGGGCAACTTCACCCTGCTGTGGTGTATAGCCCTGTTTACCAGTTGACCTATTCTGGTCCTCCCCTCCTGTGAAAGCAGCTTTCTGCTATTGTACTATGTTGGGGCACTCCCACCCTGAATATCTAATCTTGGATGTTTTCATCCTGTGGCTTCCTATTCCTCTATGCCTTTGTTCTATACTAGCGGACGTTTTCACCTTGTGTACCTAATCCCAGATGCTTTCATCTTAAACCTTGTTAACTCATCGGTGCAAGCTCAGGGAATTCCTAAGCTTATTCCTCACACCTATAGATTTTATTTGTTGTTCCTTTTCTAGCTCCTCTAGGTATAAGGTTAGGTTGTGTATTTGGGACCTTTCTTGCCTCTTGAGATTGGCCTGAATTGCAATATACTTTCATCTTAGGACTGCCTTTCTTGCATCCCAAAGGTTTTGGACTGTTGTGTTTTCATTTTCATTGCCTTCCATGTATTTTTGAATTTCTTCTTTAATTTCCTGGTTAACCCATTCATTCTTTAGTAGGATATTCTTTAACCCCCTGTATTTGAGGGCTTTCCAATTTTTTTTGTGGTTGACTTCCAGTTTCATAGCATTGTGATCTGAAAATATGCATGGTATGTTCTCGATCTTTTTGTACCTGCTGAGACATGATTTGTGACCTAATATGTGATCTATTCTGGAGAATATTCCATATGAACTTGAGAATAATGTGTATTCTCCTGATTTAGGATGAAATGTTCTGAATATATCTGTTAAGTCCATCTGTGTATTCAAAGACATTGTTTCCTTGTTGATTTTCTGCTTTATATGATTTGTCTCTTGCTGTAAGTGGGGTGTTAAAGTCACCTACTATTATTGTATCACTACCGTGAGTTTCTTTCTGTTGGTTATTAATTGATTTATATATTTGGGGACCCCCAAGTTGGCAGAATAAGTATTTACAGTTGTTAGATCTTCTTGATGGATAGACCCCTTAATTATAATGTCATGTCCTTCTTCATCCCTTGTTACAGTCTTTATTTTAAAGTCTAGATTGTCTGATATAAGTATGGCTACTCCAGTTTTCTTTTGTTGACCTCATAGACCATGATAGATGGTTCTCCATAACTTCACTTTCAATCTTCAGATGTCTTTAAGTCTAAAATGAGTCTCTCATAGGCAGAATGTAGATGGAGCTTTTTTTTAACCATTCTGTTATGTTATGTCTTTTGACTGGAACATTTAATCTATTTACATTCAGAGTGATTATCAGCATATATGAATTTAGTGCCATCATGTTGCCTGTAGAGTTGGTGTTTCTGGTAATGTTTTCTTGCCCTTTCTAGTCTTTGTTGCCTTTGGTCCTGTCTTGTTTTTTTTTTCCCTCCACTCAGAAAGTCCCCTTTAAAATTTCTTTTTTTTTTTTTTTAGTGTTTATTTCTTTTTGAGAGACAGAGAGAGTGCAAGCAGGGGAGTGACAGAGAAAGAGGGAGACAAAGGATCTTAAGTGGGCTCTGCACTGACAGCAGACAGCCTGATGTGGGGCTCAAACTCACAAACTGTGAGATCATGACCTGAGCCGAAGTCAGATGCTTAACTGACTGAGCCACCTAGACACACGTCCCCTTAAAAATTCTTGTAGGGCTGGTTTAGTGGTCATGAACTCCTTTAGTTTTTGTTTGTTTTGGAATCTATTTATCTCTCCTATTCTGAATGACAGCCTTTTTGGATAAAGAATTATTGCCTGCATATTTTCCCCATTCAGTACATTGAAAATATCTTGCAACTCCTTTCTGGACTGCCAAGTTTCTGTGGACAGATCCGCTGAAACCTGGTATGTTTTCCCTTGTAGTTTAAGGATTTTTTTTCTTGCTGCTTTCAAGATTCTTCCTTTGCCTGAGTATTTTGTGAATTTCACTATGATATGCCTTGGTGATGGTCGGCTTCTTTTAAATTTAATGAAAGCTTTCTGTGCTTCTTGGGTTTTCATGTCTGTGACCCTTCTCACATTAGGAAAGTTTTCAGCTATAATTTGTTCACTTCAACTTTCTTCCCCTTTTTCTCTCTTTATCTCTGGGACTTTTATGATACAAATGTTATTCTTCTTTAATAGGTCACTGAATTCTTTAAGTCTTTTACCATGATCTTTGGACTTTGTATCCATCTTCTTTTCAGCTTCATTATTTTCCATAATTTTATCTTCTACATCATAGATTCACTGCTCCACTTCATCCATCCTTGCCATCATGGCATCCATTCGAGATTACATATCAGTTATAGCATTTTTAATTTTGATTTGACTAAACTTTAGTTCTTTAATCCCTGTGGAAAGGGATTTTCTGGTGTTTTCTATCATTTTTCAACCCCAGATAGTATTCTTATAATCATGGGGGTTTTTAATTAAGTTTATTTTTTATGTTTATTTATTTACACTGAGAGAGAGAGAGAGAGCAAAAGAAAGAGAGCATGAGTGGGAGAGGGGCATAGGAGAGAGAGAGAGAGAAAGAGAGAGAAAGAGACAGAGAGAGTCCCAAGCAAGCTCTGCACTGTCAGCACAGAGCCCAATGAGGGGCTCAATCCTACAAACTGTGAGATCATGACTAGAGTGGAAATCAAGAGCTGGATGCTTAACTGACTGAGTCACCCAGGCACCCCTATAATTGTGGTTTTAAAGTCTGGTTCAGATATCTTACTTATATTTGTGTCGATTAAATCCATGAATGAGTTCTATTGCCTGTTCTTTCTTTGGGGATGAGTTTCTCTATCTCATTTTTTTTTTTCCAAAAAGAAAAGAGGAAAGAAAGAAAACAAAAGAAAAGAAAACACACAAAGAGAGAAACAAAAATCAAAAAAGCAAAAAAACACAACAACAAAAAAAAAAGATCTTGGGTATGTTTTGATCTGTTTGATAAAAGTATCGAGATCCAAAAATAAATAAAATAAAATAAAATAAAATAAAATAAAATAATAAAATAAAACCCCCAAAACCAATAAAATAAAAAATTAAAAATAAAAGAAGGGACATGGGGATGGCTCAGTAGGTTAAATGTCTTCAGCTCAGTTCATGATCTCGAAGTTCATAGGTTTGAGCCACCCATCAGGCTCTGTGTTGACAGCTCAGAGCCTGGAGCTTACTCAGATTCCATGTCTCCTTTTCTCTCTGCCTCTCCCCTGCTCATGCTTGTCTCTCTCACTTTCTCAAAACAAAAAAATAAAAACATTAAAAAAATAAAAGGATATGTATATATAAAAACAAAATGTAGTAAAAAGTAAAAAAAAGGAATTAAAAAATGAGAAAATAAATAAAAGAAAAAAATAACGAATTAAATAAAACTGAAGTTAAAGCCTAATTCTCCTAGAGCTGGAACTTTGCAGCACCAAAATTATTAACTTGGTGCAAAGGAGTTGTGTTGGTCTTCTTGGGTGAGGGACCTGCTGCCCTGACTTGTTTCAGTGGAAGTGCACCTGAAGTGTGCAGAGGGGCAGAGCTTGTTGTAAGTGGCTCCAGCCTCCACTAGGTGGTGCTATTTTGCACTCTGAACACTTTCAGCCATAAAGGGTAGAATGCACCCTGCTCTATAGCCCGGGACCTGAAAGTTCCTGCCCTCCACTCTTCATGGAAACCTCACAGGACAATTAATCACTTCTCTTGTGTCTCTAGTTTCTGTTAGAACCCCACATTCACTCAGCTTGTGTCCAAGCTTTATTTCAGGTACACGACTGAATTTCAAACCTCCAAATTTTAGGGATTCCCACTGTGAGAACCCATGCTGTTCCCCTGGGGGAGGATCTCACTGTACTTTTGCCAGCCCATGTTTAAAAAGGCAGTGGTAAGACTCTGCTGCTGTTCAGAATTTATGTCAAAACAGAGCAGAAAGCAGGCACACCTCCTTGCAGCCCTCAGCTGGGATGAGTCCTCTCTCTTATGCCTGGAAAGAGCACAGAACTTTTGTGTGACCTCTATTTCAACCCAAGGGATCCTCTGACCATGCTGTCACTCCCGGTATTCTTACCCACTTCACCACTTGAGCATCTTTCAGCTATGCTCTTTATCCATGGTAGGGGACTGCTACAAGTTCAGATTTTTTGCTCTGCTACTTGTACTACTTTGCAGTAGCCTCTTTAAGCCAGCTTCCCCACCCCCCGCCCCAGTGTGGGCCCAGAGAAATATCTCTCCTGGTAAATTCTCTGCACCTCCTACCTTCCAAAGAATGGTTCCTTTTCTACATGTAGTCTTGCAGCTTTTGTTCATTCATACCTCCACTTTATTTCTTTGGTGTTCAGAATGATTTGATAACTCTCTAGCTATGTTCAAGGGATGAGACAAGATTAGGATCTCCCTACTTCTCTGACTGCTTCTTCTCCAGTCAGAGAAGAAAGTTCTTATTATTTTTATTTTTAAAGAAAGATATAAGGGCATCTGGGTGGCTCAGTCAGTGAAATGTCTGACTCTTGATCTTGGCTCAGGTCATGATCTCACGATTCCTGGAATCAAGCTCTGCATTAAACCCCACATCAGTCTCCATGCTGACATCTCTGAGATTTCTTGAGATTGTCTCTATCACTCTCTCTCTCTCTGCCTTCCCCCTGCTCCGATAATCTCTGCCTTTTAATTGGTGTATTGAAATCATTGATTTTTTGTAGTGTAGTTGACACAAAATATTACATTAGTTTCAGGTGTACAACATAGTAATTCAACAATTTTATACATTATTCTATGTTCACCACTAATGGAGCTACCATCTATCCCCATACATTCTTTATTACAATATTGTTCAGTGTATTCCTTATGCTGTGCTATTTATTCCCATGATTTATTTATTCCATAACTGAAGACCTGTACTTCACACTTTCCTCTCCCTTTTACTTATTTTGTGTAACCCTCCACCCTCCTCACCTGTGGCAACCATCATTTTGTTATCTGTATGTATAGGTCGAATTCTGCTTGTTAATTTTTTTTCTATTTCACAATAAGTAAAATCATATGATATTTGTCCTTCTATTCTTTTTTTCAAGTTTTTATTTAAATTTCACTTAGTTTACATACTGTGTAATAGTTTTAGGTGTAGAATTTAGTAATTCACTATTTACATACAACACCCAGTGCTCATCACAAGAAGTGCCCTCCTTAATACCCTTCATCAATTTAACCTATCCTCCAACCCACCTTCCCTCCAGCAACCCTCAGTTTGTTCTCTTAATAAGAGTCTGTTTTAAGGTTTGCTTCTCTCTCTTTTTTCTTTCCCTTATGCTCATCTCTCTTGTTTATTAAATTCCACATATGAGTGAAATCATATGGTATTTGTCTTTCTCTGACTGACTTAACTTAGCATAATACTCTCTAGTTACAATAACATCATTGCAAATGGCAAGATTTCATTATTTTTGATGGCTGAGTAATATTCTGTTGTATATACATACAACATCTTTAACCATTCATCAGTTGATGGACATCTGGGCTTTTTTCATAATTTGACTATTGAAATACTACTGCTATAAACATCAGGGTGCATGTATCCCTTCAAATCAGTATTTTTATATCCTGTAGGTAAATACCTAGTAGTGCAATTTCTGGGTCATAGTTCTATTTTTAACTCTTTGAGGAACCTCCATACTGTTGTCCAGAGTGGATACACCAGTTTGCATTCCCACCAATAGTGAAAGAGGATTCCAGTTTCTCCACATTGTCACCAACTTCTGTTGTTCACTGGGTTGTTAATTTTAGGCATTCCAACAGATGTGAGATGATATCTCATTGTAGTTTTGATTTGTATTTCCCTGATGATGAGTGATGTTAAACATCTTTTCATGTGTCTTTTAGCCATCTGTATGTCTTCCTTTAAAAATATCTATATTTCTCTTCTGCCCATTTTTTAACTGGATTATTCCTTTTTTGGGTGCTGAGATTGATAAGTTTTTTATAGATTTTGGATAATAATCCTTTATCAGATATATCATTTGCAAACATCTTCTCCCATTCTGTAGGTTGTCTTTTAGTTTTATTGATTGTTTCCTTTGCTGTATAGAAGCTTTTTATTTTGATGGAGTCCCAATAGTTTATTTTTGCTTTTGTTTCCCTTATCTGAGGAAACATAGTAAGAAATTCCTACAGCCGATGTCAAAGAGGTTATTGCCTGTGTTCTCCTCTAAGATATTTATGGTTTCCCATCTCAAATTTAGGTCTTTCATCCATTTTGAATTTATTTTAAAAATATTTATGGTGTGAGACAGTGGTTCAGTTTCATTCTTTTGCATGTTACTGCCCAGTGTTCTCAACACCATTTTTTAATGTTTATTTATTTTGCGGGGGGAGAGAGAGACAGACTGTGAGTGAGTGAGGGGCCAAGAGAGAGGGAGAAACAGAATCTGAAGCAGGCTTCAGGCTCTGAGCTGTCAGCACAGAGCCAAATGCGGGGCTCAAATTCACAAATGATGAGATTATGACCTGAACCAAAGTCGAATGCTCAACCAACTGAGCCACCCAGACATCTCTCAACACCATTTTTTGAAGAAAAATTTTCCCACTGGATATCCTTTCCTGATTTTTTTAATATTAGTTCACCACATAGGTGTGGGTTCATTTCTGGGTTTTCCCTTCTGTTCCACTGATCTATGTGTTTGTTTTTTGTGCCAGTACCATATAGTTTTGATCACTACAGCTTTGAAATATATTTGAAGTCCAGAACTGTTATGCCTCCAGTTTTGCTTTTCTTTTTCAAGGTTTCTTTGACTCTTCAGAGTCTTTTGGGATTTTAAGATTGTTCTAGCTCTGTGAAAACAGCTGTTGGTATTTTGATGCACTAAATGTATAGATTTCTTTGAGTGGTGTAGACATTTTAACAATATTTACTCCTCCAATCCATTAGCACAGAATATTTTTCCATTTCTTCTTCAATTTCTTCCATCAGTGGTTTACAGTTTTCAGAGTTTAGATCTTTTACCTCTTTGACTTGGTTTACTCCTAGATATCTTATGTTTTTGATGCAGTTGTGAATGGGATCCAATCCTTGATTTCTCTTTATGCTGCTTCATTATTGGTGTATAGAAGTGCAACATATTTCTGTATGTTGATTTTGTATCCCATAACTTTACTGGATTCATATATCAATTCTAATTGTTTTTTGGTGGCATTTTTCAGGTTTTTCAATATAGTATATCATATCATCTGCAAATAGTGAAAGTGACTTCTTCCTTGCTGATTTGGGTACCTTTTATTTCTTTTCGTTGTCTAATTGCTGAGGCTAAGATTTATGGTACTATGTTAGATAACAGTGGTGAGAGTGGACATTTCTGTCTTATTCCTGACCATAGAGGGAAAGCTCTAGTTTTTTCCCACTGAGGATGATATTAGCTGTGTTTTTAAAATATGGCCTTTATCATGTTGAAGTATATTCCTTCTATCCCTACTTCCTGGGTCATTGCCACATCAGGTCCCTGAAGTTTGGAATTTTAAAAGTCATCAGTCTTCACTGGGATAGAGCTCAAGGTTTGCTGCTCCAGGCAGGCAAGCAACATGAAGACAGTGTGAAAATAGCAATATGAAAAGTGTCTGGGATTCATGAGGGAAATCATTCACTTCTCTGAAAGTGCTTCCCTGAGAGTAGCAAGCAGGGACTCCCCTTTTTGGATACAAAGGAATGGCCTGATGCCATTTCCCTTTCCACTCCTCAGCATAAACCAACTTCAGTAAACAACATAGCACTGACACTGCCTGCCTAACCTGCTTACACCAAGTCTTGTCTCCCTGCATTCTGCTGTTATTGCTTTTCTTGGGCAAGTGTACCTAAGGGCAAGCACAGCAGGCCCCTTCCCCAGTTAAGGTTCACAACCACCCACATGCACCACATCTACTGACCATAGAGTTCTGCAAAACTTCAGTTCTCAGTCTCTTAAAAAGCAGACCAGAACACAGCTACTTAAAACTTGCCACACTCTGGCCATTGTCCAAACACTGCCCACTCAGGCAAGGAATACCTCTGTCAGATGACTGACCTGGGGGATAAAACCACCAAAATATAGCAGCAGAGTGCACAAGAACACACAAGAGACATTCCGTTAAGCTCCACGTCCTGGACATTATATGACCTTTTCTTAATAAAGCCATTACTCTCAGGAGCAAGAAATATAACAGGCTTTTCTAACAGAGAAGAAGACAGATATCTAGACAATATGCCAACACAGAAGAATTCATCCCAAAATAAAGAACAAGAAAAGGCCATGGCCAGTGTTCTAATCATAACAGATATAAGTAATATACCTAATCCAGAATTTAAAGCAACAATCGTAAGCATACTAGCTGGGCTTAAGAAAAGCATGGAAGACATAAGGGATATCCTTACCACAGGGATAAAAGAGCTAAAAAAACAATCAAGCTGAAGTGAAAAATGCAATAACTGAGATTGAAAATTGAGTGGATGTAATGACTACAAGGAGGAAGCAAAGGAACAAATAAGTGATATAGAACACAATTATGTAAAATAATGAAGCTAAACAAAAGAGAGAAAGAAAAAATGTGGATCATGAGAGTAGAATTAGTTAACTCAGTGACTCCATGAAATGTAATGACATTCATATCATAGGAATTCCAGAAGAAGAGAGAGTAGGAAGCAGGTTTATTTGAGGAAATTATAGCTGAAAATTTCCCTAACTGGGGAAGGAAACAGACATCTTGGTTGAGAAGGCACAGGGAACTCCCATTAAAATTGTAAAAAGAATGCCAACACCAAGACACCAAGACATATTGTAATTAAATTTGCAAAATGTAGAGATAAAGAAAAATTCTAAAAGCAGCAAGATAAAAGAAATCCCTAACTTACAAGGAGAGACCCGCAAGGCTATAAGCAGATTTCTCAACAGAAACGAGGCAAGCCAGAAGGGAGTGGTATGATGTATTCAGAGTGCTGAATGGGAAAAATAGGCAACCAAGAATACTCTATCCAGGAAGACTATCATTCAGAATAGAAGGAGAGATAGTTTCCCAAACAAAAATTAAACAAGTTCATAACCACTAAACCAGCCCTGCAAGAAATATTAAAGAGGACCCTTTGACTGGGAAGGAAAGACCAAAGTGACAAACACAAGAAAAGAACAAAGACAATCTCCAGAAACAACAATAAAACAAATAATAAAATGGCATTAAATACATATCTATCAATAATCACTTTGATGTATGTGGACAAAAAGCTCCAATCAAGACATTGGGTGTCAGAATGGATAAAAAAACAAGACCTATCTATTTTCTGCCAACAAGACACTAATTTTAGACCTAAAGGCACCTGCAGGTAGAAAGTGAGGGGGTGGAGAAATATTTATCATGCAAATGGACGTCAAAAGAAAGCCAGAGTAGCAATACTTACGCTAAATTTTAAAACCAGACTGTAACAAGAGATGAAGAAGGGTGATATATCAAAATAAAGGGGATTATCCAACAGAAGATTTAACAATTGTAAATATTTATGCCCCCAACTTGAAACACCCAAATATATAAAACAATTACTAACAAACTTAAAGAAACTCAATGATAATAATACAATAATTGTAGGGGACCTTAACACACCATTTATTGCAATGGACATATCGTCTAAGCAGAAAATCAACAAGAAAACAATGCCTTTGACTGACAGACTGGACCAAATGAACTTAACAGATATATTCAGAACATTTCATCCTAAAGCAACAGAATACACATTCTTTTCAAGTGCACATGGGACATCCTCCAAAATAGATTACATAGTAGGTCACAAATAGGGTCTCAACAGGTTCAAAAAGATTGAGATCATACCATGCATATTTTCTGACCACAATGGTATAAAACTTGAAATCAACCACAAGAAATAATTTGGAGAGACCACAAATACGTGGAGGTTAAACATCACACTACTAAATAGTGAATGGATCAACCAGGAAATCAAAGAAGAAATAAAAAATACACGGAAACTAATGAAAATGACAACATGACTGTCCAAAACCTTTGGGATGCAGCAAAAATGGTCATAGGAGGGAAATGTACAGCAATATAGGCCTACTTCAATAAATAAGAAAAATGTCAACTAACCTAAGCTTCTATCTACATAAGCAAAAAAAAAAAAAAAAAAAAAAAAAAAAAAAAAAGAACTTCAAATGAAGCCTATAGGCAACAGAAGAAGGGAAATAATAAAGCTTGGAGTATAAATAAGGTGGCCCCTCTGAGAATTTGGGGTCAGGCTGTGGCTTGGCCATTGCTGCTTCCAAGTCACCAAGTCACCTCACCCTGAAAATTCCCTTCTCAGGTACCCTCCTTCCACAACGGCTTGTCCCTGGGGGTGAAGGTCTAGCTGAAGTAACCCTACCCTGGCAGCCCTGTCCCCAGGCACCGGGACCTCGTGTCTTCTCCAACCCCTTCCTCCGCCCCACAACCTCTGTCCCCTTCCTAAGGCAGGGGCTTTAGACCCATGGGACATACGGTGGTGGCTGGTGCTCAGGGCCTCCTTGGTACCCACCAGCCAGACTCTCCAATGCCTCACTAACCTTCTGCCACCTCGTTCTGTGTTCAGATGCTCTTCTCTAGTGCCTTGGGTTTTTCTCAATCATCATTCCCAGATATTGTACTGAAAATATTATGCAAACTGGTTAAGCTTTACTAATCAATAAATGATTTAAAGCCAAAAAAAATAAATGATGCTAAGTGAAATAGGTCAGAGAAACACAAATACTATATGGAATTTGGAAACATATGGAACTCATATGGAATTTAAGAAACAAAACAGGTTAGTATAGGGAGAAAAAAGAGAGAAGCAAACCATAAAACAGACTCAACTATAGAGAACAAACTGAGGGTTGTTAGAGGTGGGGTGGGCATGGGGATGAATTAAATGGGTGATAGACACTTCTTGTGATGAGCACTGGGTGTTTTGTGTAAGTGATAAATCAGTAAATTCTACTCCTGAAACTAATATTACATTGCATGTTAACTAACTGAAATTTACTTTATTTAATTTATTTTTAACAACTTTTTTTTTTAAGTTTATTTATTTATTTTGAGAGAGAAAGAGAGAGAGCATGGAAGGGGTAGAGAGACAGAATTCCAAGCAGACTCCATGCTGTCAGTGCAGAGCTCAAGGCAGGGCTCAAACTCATGAACCACGAGATCATGACCTGAGCCAAAATCAAGAGTCAGACACTTAACTGACTGAACCACGTAGGCACCCCCTAACTGAAATTTAAATAAAAACTTGAAACAACAAGAAAAAAAGAATATATCATGATTTGTCTTTTCATGTGTCTGTTGGCTATCTGTATGTCTTCTTTGGAGAAATGTCTATTTAGGTCCTCTGCCCATTTTTTTAAAATCAGATTGTTGTTGTTCTGGTGTTGAGTGGTGTATGCTCTTTGTATATTTTGGATATTAACCACTCATTAGCTACATCACTTGTAAATATTCTCTCCCATTCAGTGGGTGTCTTTTTGTTTTGTTGATGGTTTTCTTTGATGTGCAAGTCTTTTTAGTTTGATGTAGTCCCAAAAAATAATTTTTGCTCTTGTTTCCCTTGCCTTAGGAGACATAGGTAGACAAATACTGCTATATCCAATGCCAGAGAAATTACTGCCCATGTTCTCTTCTAGGATTTTTATGTTTTCGGGTCCCATATTTAGGTCTTTAATCCATTTTGAGTTTATTTTTTGTGTATGCTGTTAAAAGGTGGTTCAGTTTTATTTTTTTTAACCTGTAGCTGTCCAATTTTCCCAACATCTTTTATTGAAGAGATTGTCTTTTTCTCCACTCTATATTCATGTTTCCTTTGTCATAGATTAATTGACCACATGGATCAATTTCTGGTCTTTCTATTCTGTTCCATTGATCTATGTGTCATTTTGTGCCAGAACCATACAGTTTGATTACTACAGCTTTGTAGTGTATCTTGAAATTTGGAATTGTGATACTTCCACATTTATTCTTCTTTCTCAAGATTGTTTTGGCTATTTGGAGTCTTTTGTTTTCCATGCAAATTTTAGTATTATTTGTTCTAGTTTCATGAAAAATGTAGGTATTTTGATAGGGATTGCATTGAATCTTTACATTGGGGTAATATGGACACTTTAACAATATTAATTCTTTCAATCCATGAGCATAGAAAAGCTTTCCATTTCTTCGTGTTATCTTCTATTTCTTTCATCAATGTTTCATAGTTTTCAGAGTACAGAGTTTTCACCTCTTTGGTTAAGTTTATTCCTAGGTATTTTTTTCTTTTTGGTGAAATTGTAAATGATGTTGTTTTCTCAATTTCTCTTTCTTCAACTTTATTATTAGCTCATGGAAATGCTACTGATTTCTGGTGTTAATTTGGTATTCTGCAACTATACTGAATCATTTATTACTTCTAGCAGTTTTTGGTGGAATCTTGAGGATTTTCTCTATATGATTATATAATTTATGTTTAAAGTGATTTACAAAGATGTGTTAATATCTACCATACTTGTTACTGATTTTTACTTTTTGCCCTTGTTATTTGTTTCTATCCTTGCCTTCCACAATTTTTATGCCTTTTATTGTTTTAACTGAGCACTTTATATAATTATTTTTCTCCTTTTGGCATTTAACCTATTCTTAAACATTTTTTTAGTGATTGCCCTAGAGTTTGTAATATATATTTAGAATTGATCTAAGTCCACTTTCAAATAACACTATACTACTTTACAGATATTGTAAGTACTTTATAATATTTCTAATTCCTCCTTCCTGTACCTTATATAATTACTGCTATTCATTTTACTTATACATAAGCACAGACACACACAAACACATAAGCATAGCATGCATAATCAAATACCTTGTTGCTACTACTATTTTGAACATACTGCAATCTTTAGATCAATTAAGGATAAGAAAACTGAAGGTGTTTGTTTTACGTTCACTTATTCATTCTCCAGTGTTCTTACTTTCTTTTTTGTTTGTTTGTTTTTAGAGAGCAAAAGAGAGTGTGTGCTTGTGCAAGCTGGGGAGAGGGGTTGGAGGAGAGAGAGAAAAAGAGAGAGACAGAGAGAGAGAGAGAAATTGAGAGAGAGAGAGAGAGAGAGAGAGAGAGAGAGAGAGAGAATCTTAAGCAGGCTCCATGCTAAGCATGACGTGGGACTCAATCTCAGGACCCTGAGATCATGACCTGAGCTGAAATCAAGAGACTGACACTCAACCTCCTCAGCCACTCAGGTGCCCATTTCCTTTCTTTAGCTGACTTATTTCACTTAGGATAATACTCCCCAGCCCCATCCATGTCATTGCAAATGGCAAGATTTTATTCTAAGACTGCATAATATTTCATTATATATATGCCATCTCTTCTTTATCCATTCATTGGTTGATGGAAATTTGGGCTCTTCCTATAATTTGGCTATTAATGATAATGCTGCTATAAATGTATACATGTATCTCTCTTAATTAGTATTTTTTTATCCTTTTGGCAAATAGTAGTGAAATTGCTGGATCATAAGGTAGTTCTATTTTTAATTTTTTGAGGAACCTCCATGCTGTTTTGCAGAGTGGCCGCACCAGTTTGCATTCCTACCAATGGTGTGAGACTGTTCCCTTTTCTCCACATCCTTGCCAGCATTTGTTGTTTCCTATGTTATTAATTTTAGCCTTTTTGACTGCTATGAGGTAATATCTCATTGTGATTTTGATTTGTATTTCCTTGATGATGAGTGACATTGAGCACCCTTTCATGTGTCTTCTGGCCATCTGGATGTCTTCTTTAGAAAAATGTCTATTAATGTCTTCTGCCCATTTTTAAATGAGATTATTTGATTGTTCAGGTTTTTTGCTTTTGGTTTTTGTTTTATTTCTTTTTTTTTTAATTTTTTAACGTTTATTTATTTTTGAGACAGAGAGAGACAGAGCATGAACGGGGGAGGATCAGAGAGAGAGGGAGACACAGAATCTGAAACAGACTCCAGGCTCTGAGCTGTCAGCACAGACCCTGACGTGGGGTTCAAACTCACGGACCACAAAATCATGACCTGAGCCAAAGTCGGACACTTCACTGACTGAGCCACCAGGTGCCCCTATTTATTTATTTATTTATTTATTTATTTATAGAAACAGCACATGAGAAGGGGAGGGCCAGAGGGAGAGAAATAATCCTAAGCAGGCTCCATGCCCAGCATGAAGCCTGACACAGGGCTCAATCCCACCAACTGTGAGATCATGACCTGAGCCAAAATCAAGAGTGGGATGCCTAAGTCTTCCAGTTGCCCGGGTATTGAGTTTTATAAGTTCTTTATATACTTTGGAAATCCTTTATCAGATATGACATTTGCAAATATCTTCTCCCATTTTATAGGTTACCTTTTAGTTTTGCTGATTGTTTCCTTCACTGTGTAGAAGCTTATTTGGTGAAGCCCCAATAGTTTATTTTTGCTTTTGTTTCCCTTGCTTCAGGAGACATATCTAGTAAGAAGTTGTTACAGTTGATGCCAAAGAAGTTACTGCCTGTGTTCTCCTCTAGAATAGTTCTTTAATCAATTTTGAGGGTTTTTTTTTCCTTTTCTCTTCTTCTTTTTTTTTTTAATAAAGTGTAAGAAAGTGATCCAGTTTCATTCTTTTGCACCTTGCTATCCAGTTTTCCCAACAGCATTTGTTGAAGAGACTGTCTTTTTTCCATTGTATATTATTACCTGCTTTGTCAAAGATTAATTAACCATATAGTTGTGGGTTCATTTATAGGATTTCTATTTTGTTCCATTGATCTGTGTGTGACTGCTTTTTGCCAGTACCATACTGTCTTGATGACTATAGCTTTGTAATATAGCTTGAAGTCTGGAATTGTGATACCTCCAGCTTTTCTTTTTCAAGATTGCTTTGGGGGGCGGTGGGGCATCTGAGTGGCTCAGTTTGGTTAAGGCTCCAACTTCAGCTCAGGTCATGATCTCACAGTTAATGGGTTCAAGCCCTACATCCGGCTCTGTGCTGACAGCTCAGAGCCTGGAGCCTGCTTCGAATTTTGTTTCTTTCTCTCTATGCTCCTCCTCTGCTCGTGCTCTGTCTCTCTCTCTCTCTGTCACTCAAAACTAAATAAACGTTATAAAATTTAAAAGAAAGAAAGAAAGAAAGAAAGAAAAAGAAAGAAGAAAGAAAGAAAGAAAGAAAGAAAGAAAGAAAGAAAGAAAGAAAGAAAGATTGCTTTATTTGATTATTCTGGGTCTTTTATTGTTACATACACATTTTAGAATTGTTTGTTCTAGCTCTGTGAAAACTGCTGTTGGCATTTTGATAGGGATTGAATTAAATGTATAGATTGATTTGGATAGTATAGACATTTTAACAATATTTCTTCTTTCAATCCATGAGCATGGAATGTCTTTTCATTTCTTTGTGTCCTTTTCAACTTTTTTCATCAATATTTTATAGTTTTCAGAGTACAGGTCTTTCACCTCTTTAGTTAGTTTTATTCTTAAGTATCTTATGGGTTTTGGTGCAAATGTAAATGTGATCGATTTCTTAATTTCTCAGCATGCAACTTTACTGAATTGGGGTTTAAGTACTAGCAGGGTTTTTTTGGTGACATTTTTAAGCTTTTCTATATAGATGAAATGATTTTCATCTGCAAATAGTGAAAATTTTACTTCTCCCTTGGTGATTTGGATGCCTTTTGTTTCTTTTTGTTGTCTGATTTCTGAGGCTAGGACTTCCAGAGCTATGTTAAATAACAGTGGTGAGAGTGGACATCTTTGTCTTGCTCCTGACCATAGAGAAAAAGCTCTCAGTTTTTCCCAGTGAGGATATTACCTGAAATCTTCAAGAATCAGGATATTTCATAATGGAGAAATAATGGAGACTGGCAGAGATGAGATTAGAGAAAAGTGACAAAGGGAGAGAAAATCATGGGGAATTTTCCAGAGTGAAAAGAAGAAAAAATGATGATAAAATCTTATAGAAGTGGAATGGGAAAGAGTTAAAGTGGAAAAAGTAGGGAGAAAAATTTGGAAACTTGACTTTCGAAAAAAATTTAGAGAATTGGCATGGTTTAGAAAAGGGAGATGGATGTGAAATGCCAGAGATAGTTATGGAGAATTGTGAGGCATCAAATATAGAATTAGGGTGAAGAGGAAAAAATAAAAATTTTGGAAAATCACAGGTATAAGGGGAAGGAAGTGGTAAGAACTCGAGAGAAAATGAATAATTGGCAGATGTCAGAATGGGGAACTGGGGATGGAAAAGAGAAGAATATCCAAAATACAGACCCGATTTCAGGTTGAAGATCCAAGGTCCAGGTCCCTGTCAGGAGTCCAAGTAAAAGGTCTAATAAAAATCTGGTTGAAAGTTTTAAATCCAATGTCCAAAACCAGGTACAATGTCTGGGTCCAAGTGTAGGTTTAGGGCCAGGGTCAAGATCCATAAATCAAGGCCAAGGACCAGGTCCATGTCTGAGACCCAGAACTTATAAGTCAAGTCCCAACATTATTGTCTAGATATGAAGTCCAAGAACAACTCCCAGGGCCAATGTCATGTTGAGGTTCAGCTCTATGTTCTAGGTCCCAAGCCTGGACCTGAATTTTAATAAAGAGGTAAAACATGGACCTTCTTTCTGAACATGAACCTTGGACTTGAACCTTACACTTAGATTTGCCCAATTCCTTGGACATATCTTTAACATGAAACTTGGACCAGGATATGGAACTTTGATTTAAGCTTAGATCTTTGATGTGGATCTGGATTGTAAAAATAAAGTTTGGACCATAGACCTTGGAAACTGAAACCTTGGAATTAAGCTTTGGTCTTGGCCTTGGAACTTACACCTGGGCATTGGACCTGGGCCTTGGATTTGGCTCTCTAGGTCTCTCTAAATCTTTACTTATGTACTGCCAAAATGCCCATTTCTTATCATATTTTTTTTTAGTGCAGATGAATTATATCATTTCAGAGCACAGTAAAAAGGACACTTCAATGAAGGACCAAACACAAAACTCTCTATTGGTCTAGTTTTATCTAAGGATAAACTTAGGATACTGGTGGAGTGACTGGACTATGTTCTCTTCTTCAAAAAATCTTAACTACCATCCCCCAAATTAAGATTTAGAAAAACAGACACCAGATAAAGTAAGATTATACTACTGGCAAAATAAACTGGCAAACCAAACCAAACCAAACAACAAAAAGCACAGCTGTTCTTTGTTGTTAATCAATGGTCAAGTTTTATGCTTCCTTATTCACTGGGGCAGAAGTTAGATTCCAGCAAATAGTTTCTCATGAAAAATTAAAAGGTTTGAATGGATGCCCACACAACAGAAGTGGAGAAATTGTTTTCATTTTGCATTTTGCACAGATTTAAATTTTCCTTTTCCCCAACAAGTTTGAATTAATGAGATAATTCAGTTTAACAACACTTAACATTCATATAACACTCTTCAGTTCACAGAGCATATTTCTACCCCAGTAAAAGTGCTTTGATTCTCAGCTTCATCATGTCTCACTGGAGTTATTACAAAAGCATTTTCTCTGGTCTCCTGCCTCTAGCCCAACGAATATTAGCTGATAGGACACTGTAGGATCTAATGGAGGCTCCAGATGCTCTCTCAGAAAACTGTGCTTATAAACATTCACAAGAAACTTTTCTTAGAATTTCAAGGGTTCCCCTCTACCCCATCCTCTGATCCCTGATTCCATCTCTGCATTCCTGATGTAGTCCCACGTGTTGTAACCAGGGTAATGAATAAAACATTTTGTGATTCTTCATTGCTTCAAATAAAATATGAATCCTGCAGAATAATATGTGAAGCTCACAATTGGTCTCTGTGTACCTCTCATACACCATACCTCCTGACATATGCATCTTTTCCGGACCCTTGAACCAATCGCTCTTCTAAGATCATCTATGCAGATCTCTACCTGAAGTAACTTTTCTCCAGTTCCTCTGATTCTATCAGAGCTAGGGCAGATATTGCTTCCCCTGAACATCCACTTCCTGAGGCAGATTTGAACACCCCTTTTATGTTTTTATTGTCCCCCATATACACACCTTCTGAATCACTTTGACACATTCAAGTGTAATTCTAAACTGACATATTTGTCTTCAACTTCAAACCTAAGCTCCTTGAAGACAAATATACTTTGCCTACAGCATCTAGCCCAATGAGGCAATGGTAAGAGGTCAATAAATACTTGCTAAAAATTCATCTGCTGAATAAAATGTACTTTATGGATGATATATGTTAGGCTCTGTAAATTCTATAAGTAACTTTACAGAGGCCATGCCAAACTGAAAAGTGGAGCTGGAATTAAAACATAAATATAATTCTTGACCCCACTTCCCATGACCACATGATGTTCATGTGTCATTATTGTGTAAATGTTCCTCAGAGCCATTCTCGGGATAGATCATCAAGGTCAGGGCCTCTGGTTACAAGGTGGAAAGAGGAGCATCCTGAGAAAAAGGCACAGAATTTCCAAGGACAGCCACCATCCCTCCTCCCCTACTTTTTATGCTTCTCATTGCCAAGAGAGAGAGATGCCACTGAAGGCCCTATGTGGGAGAACTGACAGTGTTCTCATTCATTTTCAGACACTGAACCTGCCTCCAAAAGTGATATAATCAACCACGTTCTGGAGGATGGGGACTTTAGGAAATGGAGATAAAGCTGAGCTCCAGAAATAATCATGACTTATTAATGCCATTCATTTATTTTGCTAGAGGCCAAGCAAAGCATTAAACATCCCTGAAAAACTTTCTAAATGGAGAAATATTCATAGGCAAAACAATTCTCAAACTCATACCTCACTGAGTTATGTATACTAACATAAAATTTGATATACATGGTCAATACACAAACAGATTCTCTAATGGGAATGTAGGTAATCTCTGATTGTGACTTAATCAAAAGTCATCTATAATTGAATAAAAAGAGCTTCTGGTGTCTTTGGCTCAAGGATTATCCAGTCCAGTTCACCTACAAGACTGAACATTAAAACAGGGAGCATTTGTGATGAACAAATACAGTATATAGAGAATGCACTCCATGCCATGTAGCAGTGGGTCCATAGCTTCTAGATGGAATGGGTGTGGTGAAGGATATGCTGCTGCCTCTGATATGTTCTGTGCCTCTTCTTGATCTCCAAATATAGTTATTTTGTTGTATATAGGTGTGTACCAGAATTAAAGTGGAAAACCTATGTTCACAGCCTTAAGAAGTGAATTTAGAAGGCTATTTAGCTTCCTCATTGCAGTGGACACGATAATTGGTGTAGAGATAGGCATAGAACACAAAGTATACCATTTGTTGTCTTCATTGGGATTTTTTCTCAAAACCATTAGGGAAGAAACTCTTTCTCCTGGGGTAAAATGTGGGTTACTGGTAGCCATCTTACCTACTATTTGGGGGGAAAAACTGAGGGATAAAGTTCTGAGGGCCTCATAAGAGTACTACATGCAGATGTTCCATAGTGCAAGGTATACCTCTGTATTTTTTTAATTGAAGCATGATTGACAGATCATAAACTACCCATATTTAATTCTGGGCACATCCATCACTACTACATTTTTTCAACTTTTTTCTTCCACTAAGTTTTCTCTTCCCTCTGCTTCCAAGAAAACCGCTGGCTTTCTTTCTGTCTCTATATTTTAAGATAGAATATTATATAATTGGAACCACACAGTGTATTCTATCATTTATCTATCTATATCTATATCTATCATCTATATCTATCTATCTATCTATCCATCATCTATCCATCTGAGTTTCAGTATAATTCACATAATATTATATTAGTTTCAGGAGTACTATATAGTGATTCAACAATTCCATACATCACCCAGTGCTCATCATCCATCACAAGTGCACTCAATCCCCATTACTTATTATGCCCACCAAACTTCCCTCTGGTACCAATTTGTTCACTGTAGTTAAGAGTCTGTTTCTTGGTTTGTCTGTCTCTTTTTTCCTTAACTTGTTTGTTTTGTTTCTTAAATTACTCATATGAGTGAAATCATAAGGTACTTGTCTTTCTCTGACTGGCTTATTTCACTTAGCATTATACTCTCAAGCTTCATCCATGTCATTGCAAACGGCAAGATTTCATTCCTTTTTTATGACTTAATTCTATAAATGTTGCCCTAATTATTGCTTTGGTGACATCCAACACATTTTTTATGTTTGCTTTTATTTTCATTAAGTTCAAAATTCATCCTAATTTAACTTTTGTGCTCTGTGTGTGTGTGGTAATTAATTTCAAATATCAATGGTTTTCCAGAGATTTTTTATATTATTGATATCTAATTTAATTCCATTTTGGCCTGGGAACATGCTTTGACTTGAGTGTCATTTTTTATTTCTGCAGTAAAATTCACATTAACCTACAATTAACCAACTTAAAATGTATAATTGGTTATACATTTATATATTATAAATTCAGTGGCATTTAGTATATTCACAAAATTGTGCAACATTACCTCTATCTAGTTTCCAAAAATTTTTATCACTCCAAAAGAAAACCCCATAACCATTAAACAAACAATCCTCATTCCTCTTTCTCACAGCATATGATAACCAGTAATCTTCTTTCTGTCTCTGTAGATTTACCAATTCAGGCTATTTCATAGAAATGGATTAATATAAAATGGCCTTTTATATACGGCTTCTTTCATGTTGCATGTTTTCAAGGTCTATTCATATTGTAGCATGTATTCATACTTTATTCTTTTTCATGATTGAATATCACATTGTATGGATAATGTTTTGTATAACCATTCAAAATTGATAAACATTTAGGTTTTTTTCTATAGTTTGACTATTGGGAATAGAGCTGCTATAAACTTTGGTGTGCAAGTTTTTGCTTGAATACTTCAATGTTTTTGTGTATATACCTATTAGAGGAAATGTTGGGTCATATGGTAATTCTATATTTAGTTTAAGAACTGCCAAACTGTTTTCCACAGTGACTGTATCATTTTACATTCCCACCCATAATGAATGAGGGTTCCAATTTCTCCAAATTTTCACCAACAATATTTGTTAATTTCCATTTTTTCAATTATAGCCATCTTGTGGGTGTGAAGTGGAATATTGTGGTTTTGATTTGCATTCCCCTAATGAAAATGATGGTGAGCATCCATTCATGTGGCTATCGGCCATTTGTATACTTTGTTTGGAGAAATCTACTTAAATGGTCATTATTTGAGTTGTCATTATTATAGAATTATTAAATTTTTTAAAATATTCTGAATAGACATTTTTATATTTGTGCATGTATTTACCTTTACCAGAAATATTTTATCTTCATAAAAGTTTAAAATACGGTCTTGTGTCCTTCTATTTCAACCTGACATACTCCTTTTAGCAGTTATTATAGGACAAGTTGAGTGATAATAAAATCTCTGAGCTTTTGTTTATTTGGGAATGCTTTAATCTCTCCATTTTTGAAGGGCAGTTTTGTTGGTTATAGAAATATGAGTTGACAGATATTTTTCTTTCAAATTTATAAATATATCATCCCACTGCCATCTAGTTACCAAGATTTTTGTTGAAAGAATTCAGTTTATAATCTCACTGAAGATCCGTTGTATATGATAAGTTGATTCTCTCTTGCTGCTTTCAAAATTCTGTCTGATTTTTGACAGATTATAATGTGCCTTAATGTTGGTCTCTTTCTTTGGATGCATCTTGCTTACAGTTTGTTGAGTTTTTTAGATTTTATACATTCATGTCTTTCAACAAGTTTGGATAATTTTCAGACATTATCTTTTAATCATATTTCCCTTCTCCATCGGGGTCCCTACAATGCCTATATTGGTTTACATGATAATGGCTCATATGTCCTTTAGGCTCTCTTCACTTTTTTTCAATCTTTTTCTCTCAGTTTGATCATTTAACTTGTCCTCTCTTCATTTTTTTCTAATTTATTCTTATGCTTGCTGAAATCTGCTGTTGAAGCCTCTATTAAAATTTTTATTTTATTAAAATAAATAAATATTTTATTAAATTTTATAATAAAATTTTTATTTTATTAAAATAAATAAAATATTTTATTAAAATACTTATTTTATTTTTCAGCTCCAGAATTTCTGTTTAGTCCCTATTTATAATTTCTATCCCTGTTGATACTCTCACTTTGTTCATATATAATGTTCCTGATTTCTTTTATTTGTTTATTTTTTGGTCTGTGTTTTCCTTGAACTATTTGAACATATTTAAGATAATTCTTTTAAAATCTTTATTTAGCATGTCCATTGTCTGTGCTGCTTCAGAGATAGTTTCTGCCAAATTTACTTTCTTCTGTTTAATTGTCCATATTTTGCTGTTTCTTTGTATGTATGTCTTGTGATTTTGTTGTTGCTGAAAATTGGCAATTGCAAAAACACTCAGCATTCCCAGTCTTTGTAGACTGTTTCTATGTCAGAGAAGTCATTTACTGAGTCATTTAGTGAGATGCTCTGAGTTTAGGGGTTAGCTGAGGTAAAACAAGATCTTTCTGGAGCGTGTTTCTTGACTCTGCCTGTGTGTGACCAAATGAAGTTGAAAGCAGAAGAATAGGGGAAATTATAACATTAGAGCAGAAATAAATGATATAGATACAAAAAACACTAGGACAGATCAATGAAACTAAGAGCTGGTTCTTTGAAAGAATTAATATAAATGATAAAAATCTAGCCAGACTAATCAAAAAGAAAAGAGAAAGGAACCAAATAAATAAAATAACAAATGAAAGAGGAGAAATCACAACCAACACCACATAAATAAAAACAATTATAAGAGAATATTATGAAAAATTATATGCTAACAAACTGGGCAATCTAGAAGAAATGAACAAATCCCTAGAAACATACAAACTACCAAAACTGAAACAGGAAGAAATAGATAATTGACACAGACTCATAACCAGTAAAGAAATTGAATCTGTAATTAAAAATATCCCAACAAACGAAAGTCCAGGGCCAGATAGCTTCCCAGGGGAATTCTGCCAGACATTTAAAGAAGATTTAAAACTTGTTCTTCTTAAACTCTTCCAAAAAATAACAATGGAAGGAAAACTTCCAAACTCATTCTACAAGGCCAGCATTACCCTGATTCCAAAATCAGACAAAGTTCCCGTCAAAAAGGAGAATTACAGGCCAATATCCCTGGTGAACATGGATGAAAACTTCTCAACAAGATACTAGCAAATTGAATCCAACAATACATTAAAAGAATTATTCACCATGATCAAGTGGGATTTATTCCTGGGCTGCAAAGGTGGCTCTATTCACAGATCAATCAACATGATACAACACATTAATAAAAGAAAGTATAAGAACAATATGATCCTGTCAACAGAGCAGAAAAAGCATCTGAAAAATACACCATAAATTCTTGATAAAAACCCTCAAGAAAGTAGGAATAGATGGAACATACCTCATACACCATAAAGGCCATATATGAAAGACCCATAGTTAATATCACCCTCAATGGAAAAAAAAAAACTGAAAGCTTTTCCTCTATGGTCTGGAACAAGACAGGGATGTCCACTCTCATCATTACTATTTAACATAGTCCTGGAAGTCCTAGCCTAAGCAATCAGACAACAAAAAGAAATAAAAGGCATCCAAATCAGCAAGGAAGTCAAACTTTCACTATTTGCATATGACATGACACTCTATGTAGAAAACCCAAAGAACACCACAAAAAGAAATGATAGAACTATATATGAATTCAGCAAAGTCACAGGATATAAAAATCAATGTACAGAAATCTGTTGCATTTCTATACACCAATAATGAAGCAACAGAAAAAGAAATCAAGAAATCAATTCCATTTACAATTGTACCAAAACCCATAAGATACTTAGAAATAAACCTAACCAAAAAGGTAAAAAATCAGTACTATGAAAACTATAAAACAATGATGAAAAACTTGAAGATGGTACAAAGAAATGGAAAAACAGTCCATTCTCATGGATTGGAAGAACAAATATTGTTAAAATATCTATACTACCCAAAGCAATCCACACATTTAATGCAATACCACGAGTTTTTCACAGTGCTAGGACAAACAATCCTAAACTTTGCATGGAACCACAAAAGACCCTAAATAGCCAAAGCAATCCTGAGAATGAAAAGTAAATCTGGAGGCATCACAATCCTGGGTTTTGAGTTATATTACAAAGCTGTAATCATCAAGACAGTATGGTACTGATACAAAAACAGATACACAGATCAATGGAACAAAATAGAAAACGCAGAAATGGACCCACAAGTATATGGTGAACTCATCTTCAACAATGAAGAAAGAATATCCAATGAAAATAAGACAGTTTCTTCAACAAATGGTGTTGAGAAAACTGGACTGCAACATGAGGAAGAATGAAACTAGGCCACTGTCTTACTCCATACATAAAAATAAATTCAAAATGGATGAAAGACATAAATGTGAGACAGAAAAATACCAAAATACAGGCAGTAACCTCTTTGACATTGGCCATAGCAACTTGCTACTAGATATGTCTCCTGAGGCAAGGGAAACAAAATAAAAATGAACTATTGGGACTTCAGCAAGATAAAAAGCTTCTGCACGGTTGAAGAAAACAATCAACAAAACTAAAAGACAAGCTATGGTATAGAAGAAAATATTTGCAAATGACATAGCTGATAAAGGGTATCCAAAATCTATAAAAACTTATCAAACTCAACACCCAAAGCCCAAATACTCCAGTTAAGAAATGGGCCAAAGACATGAATAGACACTTTTCCAAAGAATACATGCAGATGACTAAGACACACATGAAAAAATGCTCAACATCACTCACCATCAGGTAAATACAAATCAAAACTACAAGATACCACCACACACCTGTCAGAATGGCTAAAATTAACAACACAAGAAACAAAAAGTGTCAGCAAGGATGCAGAGAAAGGGGAACCCTCTTGTGCTCTTGGTGGGATGCAGCCACTCTGGAAAACAGTATGGAGGTTCCTTAAAAAGTGAAAAATAGAACTACCCTACAATGCAGCAGTTGCAGTACTAGGTATTTACCCAAAGGATACAAAAATACAGATTCGAAAGGGTACATGCACCCCAATGGGTACAGCAGCATTATTAACAGTATCCAAACTATGGAAAGAACCTAAATGTTCATTGGCTAATGAATGCAATGAATATACACATACACATACAATGGAATATTACTCAGCCATCAAAAGGAATGAAATCTTACTAGTTGCAATGATGTGAATGGAGCTAGAGTATATTATGTTAAGTGAAATAAATCAGTCAGAGAAAGATAAATAACCTATTATTTCACTCATGTGGGATTTAAGAAACAAAACAGATGAAAATAGGGAAAGGGGAAAAAGAGAAGGAAGTAAATCATAAAAGACTCTTACCTATAGAGAACAAACTGAAGGTTGCTGGAAGGGGAGGTGGGTGGAGAATGGGCTAAATGGGTGATGGGTATTAAGGAGGGCACTTGTGTTAAGCACGGGGTGTTACATGTAAGTGATGAATCACTAAATTCTACTCCTGAAAACAATTTTACACTATATGTTAACTAACTAGAATTTAAATTTAAAAATTAAAAAAAAATAAATTATGTGTATTCTGCTGATGTTGTATGAAGTGTTTTAGGAATTTAACTTAAGTAAAGGTGATTAATAGTATTGTTCAATTGCTGATTTTATGCCCATTTAGTCTATCAATAATTGAAAGAGATTTATTAAAATCTCTGACTTTAAATGTGGATTTGTATTTTTCCTTGTATTTCTATCAATTTTCACTTCAAATATTTCGAAGATCAGTTTGGTGAAAAAGCACTTCAGATTGTTAGGCCACATGTTAAATTGGTTCCTTTACATTTCCAAGGTAAACTTTATTATCTTTACTAATATTTTTTGCTCTGAAACATACTTTGTGGGTATTAAAATAGTCATTCTAGATTTCTTTGATTGGTGTTAAGTATGGTATATCTGTTGCCATCTTTTTACTTTTAAACTATTTGTGTCTTCAGATTTAAAGTTCATTTCTTGTTGAATGCATATGGTTGGTTGGGTCTTTTTTTTGTAATCCAATCTGATCTTCTCTGTCTTTTCATTGTAGCTTTTATATGATTTATATTTAATATGATTATTGTCATGTCTAATATTAAATCAATCCTCCAGTTATTTGGTTTCCACTTGTCTCATCAGTTGTTTTTCCCCTTTCTCACTTTCTTTTGGATTGCTTATTAGTTTCCTAGAGCTGTGGTAAGAAAATACTGCAAGCAGAATAGCTTAAAACAATAGAAATTCATTGTCTCATAGTTTTGGAAGCTAGTCATATGAAATAAAAATGTCAGCAAAGCCATGTTCTCTCTGAAACCTATAGGAGAGAGTTTTCCTTTTCTCTTCTAGCTTCTGATGTTTTTCAGGAATCCATGGCATTCTTTGGCTTTTAGATGTATTTCTCCAATCTCTGCCTTCATCATTACATGGCCATCTTCTCATTGTGTGTCTCTGTTTTCTTCTTCTAATAAGGATACCAGTCATATTGAATTCAGTTCCAACTTAATGAATCTCACTTTAAGTTGATTACATCTGCAAAGATCTTATTTCCCCCAAAATCACTTTCACAATTATCAGGGATTAAGACTTCAACATATCCTTTTGGGGAATACAATTCAACCTGTAATAAATGATTTATACAACTCTATTTTATGTCCTTTGTTGGCTTATTAGGTCCAACTCTGTTTTGTTAATTTAATGGTTGCTTTAGGGTTTATAGTATATATCTTTATCACAGTATGGTTTAAGAATATGTACAGTTTAAGAACCTTATAATACTATATTCCATTTCTTCTGTCTGGCCTTTAGTTTATAATTTACATAATTTGATTTACACCTATGTTATAAACTCCTCAATACATCAGTTATGTTTCAAAAGTCAGTAGTCATTTAAAGAGATTTAAATAAGAAAAAATCTTATTTTGTCAGTTTTGATGCTCTTCATTCTGTTGTATATCCATATTCCTACCTGATATGTACTTTCTGCCTGAAAGCTATGCATAAGATTTTTTCTCTTTATCACTGTTTTTGAGCCATTTCATTATTGTGTGTTTTGGTATTATTTCCTTCTTGTATGTAGAGTTCAGTGATATTTTTGATTCTGTGAATTTAGGGGCTTTTAAAAATCAGATTTGGAAATCTCTGGCTATTATTTCTTTAAATATTTTTTTTTCTTTTCCCTTTGCCTTTCCTGTCCTTAGGGAACTCTAATTTACATCTACCCATACTAGGCTGATTGAAGTTATTCCATAGCTTTTTCTTCCTTTCTTTCTTCTTTCTTTCTTTCTTTCTTTCTTTCTTTCTTTCTTTCTTTCTTTTTCTTTCTTTCTTTCTTTCTTTCTTTCTTTCTTTCTTTCTTTCTTTCTTTCATTTTGGATAATTTCTACTGCTACAACTTCAAATTTATCAATATTTTATTTTGCTATATCTAATATCCTGTTAATCACATTTTTCATTTCAAACATTATTGTTTTAATCTCTAGAAGTTTCAAGTCCTTTTAAAAATATCTTCCATGTCTTTACTTTTGAACATATGAAATACAGTTATAATAACTGTTTTTAATGTCCTTGTATGCTAATTCTTACATCACTTTTTTATACTAATGAAAAATAAGTACATAAAAAGATGCTTGACATTATTAGGCACCTGGGAAATTAAAATTGAAGCCATGAGATACCACTTGGTTCTTACTATCATCAAAAAGGCAGATAATAATAAGTGTTGGTGAGGATGTATGTGGAGAAATCAGACATTCATATACCACTGGTGGGACTCTAAAATGGTGCAGCACTTTGGAAAACATAAGTTTTCCAACTTCAGTAAGGCTGAACATAGTTATATGTCATACAATCCACTCCTAGGCATACTCCAGAGAAACGGAGTGGGGGGGGGGACCCACACTGTATCTTGTGAAAAGAAAGCCCCATAAGCAATGACCCTTCCGTCTTGACCTGTGCATTGCTGCAGGTCTCATTTAGAGCCTCAGACACAGGACTTGCCTGTGTCTTTGAAATGGCTTTCAAACAAACTTTGATTTGGCTTATGCTCTAAAAGTGGTTTGAAAGAAAGGGCTCTACTTGTCCATCAAGAGAAGGGGCAGCAGGGGAGAATCCCACTCCCCTCTACAGTAGGCAACACCTGTGCAAATGGTGAAAGGGAAAAAACATGCCCATTCAGTTTGAATGAAGGGGACATGAACGCTCTCTGCTGCTGTGTTCACAAAGAGCACTCCTCAGACTTGCCCTTTGTTAGCTATCACCCCACCAAGGTTATAGGCAGAGGCAACCCAGTGTAGTACAAAGAGTCCTGGAATGGGTGTCCCAGATTTGATACCTGGGTTTAGCTCTCTATGAAAACTTGACAATTCCCATATCGTCTCTGGCGTTCAGACTCCTCATCATTTGGGCTCTGTGACACCCAGAAGCCTTTCCTATTTTTATATTCTGTAATCTCAGAAACTGAATAATGTAAGTAGTAACCCACAAGGAAGTTCTCAGCTTTTATGGGATCAGAATTCACGTTAAGCATACCACAGACTGAAGAAGTTAGAGTATAAAGGAGTGAGTCAGAAGATCCTAGTGCCTGATGCCATCAGGTATTATTAACTCAAAGTACCAGTTCCATATAGGAATATATTTCCTGCATTGATGGGCTATGTCCTTCATAGGTATGAGCTTGTCCTATTGGTCAGTGGATTCTCCCAGAGCTAGACTTTTTCAGTACTTCTGTAGAGATTTCTGAGACTGCTCAATTCTTTTAATTGATACAGGCTTTAACAGAAGGGTCAGGGTATTGTGTCAGGTTATAGGCCTGGGAATCCTGCCTTGTTAAAGTTTTGCTTTGAGAGAAGGAAAGAGGGTGCAAGTGAGCAAAGGGCAGACAGAGCGAGAGACAGAGAGAAGCAGGGCTCACCCAAAGTGGGACTCGTGTTCAACTGAAGAGGGGCTCAAGCTCACCTGATGCAGGGCTCGAACTCACAAACTGTGAGATCATGACCTGACCCAAAGTCAGATGCTTAACTGATGGAGCCACCCAGGCACCCCTTGTTAAGGTAATATCATTTCCATATTTCTAAATTCTACATGGAGGTGAAATATCAAGGGTGGTCTTACTGTGGCACTCAGGTCCTAGGTCCCAGAAGCAGGATAGGGTCACAAAGTCCTCTTAGTCTATGTGAGAGATAACTGGAGTAGTGGCCAAAGAGAAGAAATGATGTGAAGATCATTTCTGAGATATATATGTATAAGACTTCGGGGGGCGCCTGGGTGGCGCAGTCGGTTAAGCGTCCGACTTCAGCCAGGTCACGATCTCGCGGTCCGGGAGTTTGAGCCCCGCATCAGGCTCTGGGCTGATGGCTCAGAGCCTGGAGCCTGTTTCTGATTCTGTGTCTCCCTCTCTCTCTGCCCCTCGCCCGTTCATGCTCTGTCTCTCTCTGTCCCAAAAATAAATTAAAAACGTTGAAAAAAAAATTAAAAAAAAAAAAAGACTTCGGGGACAACTAGATATGGAAAGTCAGAAACAAAGAGTTGGAGATGTCTTTGAGGTTCTCAACATAGGTAATATTTCTTAATGTTATTTAAGAAAACATCAACATGAGATTAAGGTGTCTGTAGTCACTGAACTAAACTGTAATTTCAAAGTGTATACTTCATGGACCTTAAGGGTGTAGTGATCAGATTCTCTGAGCTAACAATACTATGACTCTAGGAAAAAATAACATAGATTGGCATGCTATGTCAATGGTAAGTGTAAATGTTACTACCATAATCACAGTGGGACAGTACTATTGGTTATTCATCTAGAACTTGGTGCAGTTCCACATTTTGCTGGTGCTGACCTCCTTGAAGGGCTTTTTGGCCCTTTCCTCTCTTTTCCAAAGTTGGCAAATCAGTGCAGAGCTAATCCTTATATAATAGTATGTTGAACTAATAATCTCTTAGATCCCTTACAATAGTAAAATTATTATATGCACACCTCTATAATGAAAGGCAGGGTTTCAGGTGCAGATGGTTTTTCTGCTGCTATGGTTGTTTACATCTAGCATCTATTCCAGTTTGTTGATGTCACATTGTCAAATTTTGGAGATTATCCTTGGATGTTTTAAAGCGCAGTGCTAGGCTCTATTGACTGTAAAACAAACTAGCATTTCTGACCTGACCTGTATGGGATCAGACTAAGAGAAACTACCATGAGGAGGGAGGGGAAGACATAACTGGGTAAATTCAGCCCCTTTACCAGTTGCAGTATAGACAACCAAACTGCCCAAGCCATTCTGATGGTTATCCTGCTATTTAAGGTTGGTGAGGTCAAAGAGGGATCCTCCAGTATAGTGTGCAGGGATCAATAGAAGTTTCGCAAAGCCACTTCTCCCTTCAAAGGAATTCTGATACTTTGCTAATAAGTACAATTTTCTTATGTCAGTTACAGGAATTTATCAGTGAAGATACTATTAGCTGACAACTTCTTGGACAATTTGATGATATGCTCAAACATGTGATTTAAAATCTGGGTTCTGTCCCTCCACAAAGCTATCCATGGGTCAGCATTATACCAAGGCTGGATGCCCTTGGTGGTAAGAAGGCTGACAGTAGAAAGTGGAGACAAGAGAAACTAGAGCAACAAGTTTTCTTGTTTAGGTAGTGTTGCTTCCCAAAACTCATATAGGAGCAAGCATACTTTCCCCCAAGTCATACTAAACATCCTGCCATATCTTACAGTCTCACAGTGGTTTTGGGCAGCCCAGACTCAAATCAATCACTGTGGCAAGGCAGGTTTTGCATTATCCTGATTGGCTGAGACAAACCTGCCTATCCTCGGGGCTGGACACAGTTTTTGGGTCAGGCCTCCAAACTGCATGTAGCCATTCAGTGGAGACAGGTGGTATGATGTTTGAGAGCAATCTGGATTTGCAAAAACTCATTTAGATTTATATAATATTTTCTAATTTAAAAGCCACTTTTATATATTTCATTTTACTAATATAAATACCACTTTTACTCTAAATGTAAGCAAAAGATGAGGTCCAAGTATGTGAAGGAGCTATCAAAGCTTTGTGTTTTTACACAGTAGGGTTTGGCAAATCAATAACTGTTAAAGAAGGAGAACAAACAGGAGAGTTTAAGATTGCAAGAAGATTTCTTGGGCTAAAGGAAGACTCCATACTATTTTAGGAATACAATGTTTAGATAAAAGAAGTTGGTGTCTGCTTTTTACATTTTTTTAAAGTTTTTATTAATTTTGAGAGATGGGGGGTGGGTGGGCAGAGAGAAAGGGAGAGACACAGAATACCAAGCAGGCTTTGCACTGTCAGTGTGAGGCCCAATGCAGGACTTGAAACCACGACCTGAGCCAAAATCAAGAGTCAGTTGCTTAACTGACTGAGCCACCCGGGGCACCTCAGGGTCTAATTTCTTGAGGAGAGTTGAGAATGACCTGGAAAACAGGAATAAAAGGGGTAGGAATAAACACAATAATTTACATTATTTTACGGATATTTTTACGGATAATTTACATACTATATGGGTGACAATTAATGGACCTAAGAAGAGGAAGATTATAGTTGTTAAAAGGTCAGTCATGAAGAAGAAGAAGAAGAAGAAGAAGAAGAAGAAGAAGAAGAAGAAGGAGGAGAGGGAAAGGGAAGGGGGAAGGGGAAGGAAGGAAGGAAGGAAGGAAGGAAGGAAGGAAGGAAGGAAGGAAGGGAGGAAATCTTCATAAGTAACAGTCTTGAGTTGCAAAGTGGCTGGGTCACAAACACATTAAATTCCTGGTAGAACAAATGTAGCAGCTTATCTGAAGGTACTTATGTAAAGGGCACTATGGTTTGAGGCATAAGAGCTGGGGTTGAAAATTTAGGGCTTCTGCAAGCTGGCACCAGCACTATCTAGGGGATTCTGTGGCCCACCCTACTGTCACCCTGTCTGAGGCTGTCTAGAGAAAGTCTAACATCCAGTTAGGACCAAATCTTTTGAGCTCAGCATCTAGGTGCAGACTGTTAATAGTTGATGTGCCTTCAAGAAGAGTATCCTCATTTATATTTTCTCTTCTTCCTTCTCCATTTCTCCCGTACTTCCCCCCCCCCTTTTTTGTTTGGCTGTTGGGAGGTCTCATCTTTGAAAAAAAATCTTCTATATCACAATTAATGAAAGTGTCCAATTTCAACCAACTGATCACTTCCATCTTGAGAGGTTCACATAATAAGACTATATAAAGTACCTTTTTCATTTACTTACATAAACATTCTCCTATTAGATGATACTTCTAAATCTCATATCTCTGTTAATAATCTTATTAAAAACTTCCCTACTGGCCATTCCCTACCTGTCAGGGAGATAGAGGGAACTAAATTTAAACAATCTGTAACATCTTTAAGTTACTAAAAAGTAAACACATTCAGCCCTGCCCCTGTCAATGCAGTCCAATCAGACAGAGACAGAGCAGATGGCCTTCAAGCTCCCACCCCCTTAGAAAAGGAACAGTTCTTAGGTGGAAGCCGAGCTTGCAGTAAACAGGCTGATGAATAAGTTTCCCAGAATCTCTGTTCTTAGGAAGAGCGTTGACCACCAGACTGTGTAACCTGATGATCTATGGAGTTAACAACAAACACCAAAACCCAGAATAGAACCCTTAGAACCCTTTGATCATAGTGCCCACTTGTCACTAGGCACCCTCACAGATCTGCTGACAGAATATTGGCTGCCAGGTCCCCGATGGACTGAGAAATGTCTGATCCCCAAGTCCAACTGGGTATCTTATGGAGAAACCACCAGCAGAGCGACTGTTATAACTTGTTGGACAGCATCAGCAATCAGGGAAACAAACACTATTCCACAGTTGGAGAGAACATAAAACTTATGGAAAGAGAGAAGTCCTGCTCAATTCTGTCTTTCAACTGGAAAGAAGAGAATTTGTTGAAAAAGAAACTCAGTTTTCTGGAGTTCATGAAGAAATATGAAGCTAATGCCCAGCTAATGGAGCAGAAAGTCTTTTATAAACAATGTCATTTGAAGCTCCAAAGGTCAGAGCTGGCACATGCCCAGTTGCTGGGCAACAAGGACCTGGCCAAACGGCTCACCTCCAAGAATATGTTGTCCAACTACACCTCTACCTTGGTGGATGAGAGTGAGGCAGCAGTGAAGGCAATAGTCCAGAATAGGAGAGGGTGAAAGAAGAACAAGATGCTCTTCAGGCTCAGTCTGGACAAAAACATGCTCTACCCACCCCTCAGCAGTAGTCTGATGAAGAAGGTGGAGGCCCAGCCAGCTTCCAGGGTGACTTTAAAGGCAGACTCCAAGAAAGAGAGTGTAAGGGCAACTGTAAAAATCAGTAGGTCTCCTTCCAGAAAGGAGGGCAAGCCAGCTCTGGTTTTATCTTTAGAGTCTCTGGGTAGCCCACAGCAGGAAGCAAGGCAGAGAAAGCTTCCCTTAGACAGCAGGCCACCCCTGGAGGGGGAAGGAATGATGAGGGACTTCTCCAGCAGGATATCAAGCATTGTGCAGAGTCATCTCCAAGATCCAGCTAATGGCAGGAAATCAAAAGGCAAGTTTCTTAAATACATAGTGTATGGAGACAGAAGTGTGGAACACCCCAATGAGAAAATTCCAAGACCCAGGAACAATCCTCATGGCCAAGAAGTGGTCAGCACTGCTGACCGAGATCCAAATCCTTTTAAGGCAAGAGTTTCTGATGAATGAAAGAGCTAAGTCTCTGGAGAACAGAATCCAAAGTCTGCTGCAGCCTACACATTTTCTTTTTCAAGATTATTCTTCTAGCAGTCCCTTGGAAACAGGAAGTGAGGGAGTACTGCATGATCCAGTAATCAGAATGCATGGTGCAGGAAGAGAGCAGAAAATCATTCTTGAAGAGATCAGAAAACAAATTGGAAGCAATTCCCTCATTAAAGCAAACATTTTTTTTCCCAAAGGTACCCTTCCCCTTTCTACCCATTTATCATTCAGCAAAAACTTAACAACAACAACAAAAATCTTACCCCTGACCTCAAACTGCTTCTGAACTCAGAAAATGCTTTTCCTCTTCTATAAAACCATGACATCAAGACAGGATTTAACAGTAAGAAAGTGGACCTGGATCACAACTGGCCCTTGTAGCCCTTAAATTGGAGACACAGAGACAAACATAGCCCACAGGCAGCAAATGATGGGCAGGCTGCACTGGGAGCAGGGCATCTTGAACTTTCCACACCAGCCTTCATCTCTACACCAAATAACACTTTTCAATGAGTAATATCCAAAAGGAACATGATTCTGGGAAACTTTTTGCCAATATTATTTTTACTGTAAAAAGAGTCAAAGACAATAATTTGGGAAATGTTAGCAAATTTGTTCCTTCAGTGGCATGAGGAGGGAGTGGGAATGGAAACTTCACTCTAATTTCTGACCTTTTCACAATAAAAACAAACAAATGAACACTAGTTGACTTGAAAACTAGGAGAGATCTTTTTCTTATGGGGAGAAACCTCTTATGGGGAGCCTCCTTACATTTAGTTAAACAAAGACAGTACTGACTGAAGCAAGCTGAAGTTAACTGGCTTGATAATGTGGAAGGAGCATGGAGTGGGAGGCAGAGCCTGGTTTCTACCTTTATTTACATGAATACAATGGCCAGAGTAATCTTGGGCAAAGTGCTTCACAGTTTGACATCTGTTTCCTCATCTATAAAATGAGGGTTAGGTAATATGATCTTTTAGGTCATTTTAACCCCTAAACTTCCACAATGCAAATTACTTTGTTACAAAAACAGATTCTGAATGACTGCCCTTGAGCAAAATAAAATGTCTTGTCCCTCCAGTGATCTTTCCAGTGGTCTGTTAATATTTCAGACTTTTTGCTGAGGTAACATAAGGCAGTTAAAAGTTTTTAATAATCAATTAGATAGTAATGGGATAAATACATAAAGTGAGAATTTTACATTTAAATGGTTTTTTTTCCTTTTGTAACACCCAGTGCTCATCTCAACAAGTGCCCTCCTCAATGCCTATCACCCATTGAGCCCATACCCCCATCCAGCACCACTTCAGCAACCCTAAGTTTGTTCTCTGTATTTAAGAGTCTCTTATGGTTTGTCTCCCTCTCTGTTTTTATCTTATTTTTCCTTCCCTTTCCCTATGTTCATCTGTTGTTTCTTAAATTCCATAATGGTAAGGCTCTCTTTAAAAGTTATTTCTGTGTATTTCCTAAATATTTAAGTCTCATGATGACAGCAAAAGTAATCTAAGAAAGTGGACTTCATTTTATAAAGCATATGACTAATTAATCGCAGGTTTAGTGTCACCTGTGAAATCAGATGGCTGAAATGAGGCCCATTTGCAGGCAGAGGCTACTCTTGTCACACATTGCAATGGTCTGTGATGTTCCAAATGACTGTATCCACTTCATGTGGTTTCAATGTGAATTTTAACAATTTCCTCTATAGGTTATTGAGTAGAAGTATTGAAAACACACAGATGGTTATCACGAGAAACAAAAAGACATCCTTAAATAAATGATTACAAGAGTGATTTTAGAGTGGGGAGTCTAGATGGAGATATGAGATAGAGAGGAATAAAGAAGCTCTCTGAAAAGTAAAGTCGCTTAGGAAAATATGATCTATTTACTCACCACCTTCTTAGAAATATGTGGAAAACAAACTGGTTTTCCTCTTACTGCTTTTCCAAACCAGCTACATTCATAAGAATTATGCTGTCCCTGAACAATGGAAAGAAAGTGTGAGGAGCCCCTGAATGCCAGAAGAGCTCCAAGATCCTTCTACATATCCAGGGACAATTCTTATACTGGTAGTTTCTGTAGAGATCTGGAAGCCCAGTTGACAAATCAGGCCCTTTGACTTTGCAAATATAATTTCATTCATATATTCCTTCAATAGTTTTGTACTGGACATTGAAGTAAACCAAAATAGACATGTTTCTACTGTCCTGGAGCTTACAATTTGAGGACAGAGTTAGGCAGTAATGAAACAAACAAAATAATACATTGTGATAGGCACTATGGAATGATGATGAACATTTTGGAGAACACAATTTAAATTTGAAAAATAAGTCAGTCCTATTAATAATATATATTGAAGGCAAATGGCATTTTCACCAGGTTGGGTGCTGAATGCAAGCACACTGGGAGCAATTTTGAAATGCATTTTTAGGTAAGAAGATAACTTCATTTGACAGGCCCAAGTATACACTGTTGAGTTGTGGCAAGCTGGGATTGTCTTACTCAATTTTAGCTTGAAGTACTTGAACATTATCTTCCTGCCCTTGGTGTTATCTCTGGGATAAGGCTGCCTTATTTGCCTCAAGCAACAGATTTGATCTCACTACAGTGCCTTTTTGTGCCCACTGAGTAGATGAAACCTAGCAGTGTCAGGCAATGATTGGTCCTGAAAGGTGAACAATTGATATATAAAGTCCAAAATCAATTACATCACCTCTCAAAAGTTTTGAAATATTTTCACTTAGCTGATTTATCTGTAAGAAGAGTTGTGATTGAGGGGTGGGTGTCCACCAGTGGTGTGCAAAGGTACAGAAGGGAGGATGAAAAGGAATTTCTGAGACACTCTGGTTGGTGTGTAGCTCCATAAATCATGTTTACATTCTGCTACTGACATGGGGGGCACAACCATGAATAAGACAAAGTCCCTGCCTTCATAGAGCTTGATTTCTAGTGGAGCACAGATAGCAATAAGCAAACTAATAATAATGACAATTTTCCTTTACTGAAAGTTCCATGTGTAACTCAAATGCTACCATTTCCCGGGGATATTGACCACGTTCTTCTTGCCTTCCTTTATTCCCTTTTTCTGGTTCCTACCTATGGGTTCTGCTATGACCTATATGAACTGTAATCTTAAGAGCCAACATTTTTAGCTCCTGTGTAGGCTTTTTTCTAGATCCATATATTTTTTGAATTTTCTCTGAACAACTCCACTTGCATATCTTTCAGACACTTCAACTAAAACAACTAAACCCAGCTGTACTGTATTGGCTTTCCCTCCAAAACCTGCTCCTCTTGTTTAAACCCAACAACCCCACTATCTACCCAGTCACCTAAACCAGAAATGTGGTAGTTCTTTAGAATGCAAAACAGATTATCTTTGCTACTCAAAGTCTGTAAAATAAAGTCCAAAGTCTTTGGCCCTCTATGACCTGACCTATCATTGTCCTTTCTAATCCCATCTTGACACTTATTCCCTATACTCAGGTATATTGAACACCCTCTATATATCTGCCTGGTATACATTTACACATCTGTTAAGATTGTCCTAAACCCTTATCTCCTATCTGAAAAAGTTTTGGATCTGAATGCTAAGATTATATTTTTACATACTTCTATAACCCTTAGTGGTTTGCATATGTCTGATCTATTAAATTATCTCCTTATAATAGACTCTTTGATTGAGCAAAGCAGTTTTGAATCAATCTAACACTTTAGCAAACATGCAATGTGGCAAGTATTCAATTGGTATTTGTTAAATGTTAAAGGAAAAAACTTCACACTTCAGTTGGAATAGGATGAGGGGCAGGTTTTGAAATCTCCTGTAGCAAACTCTCCTTGTCATAAATATTATCATCATCCTACATGTCCCAAGTTCTTCCCATAGGTCTGATTTACAGACTCATTTAAATAATGAGGGCTGTATTTGTGTATAGGGGAGGGGAGAGTGGAGCAGCAAAAGACAACTTTTTTTTTTTTTTTTTTTGCAAACCTGCTCTCTGGCTCTGGTGGCTCTGAAAAAAAATTTTTTTTTTTTTCTGGTCACTATCAGATAAGAAACAAACATCTACATTTCTAGGTATTAAGTCCACACCAGTGAAACTCTCTTAACTGAAAACATAATTCTCACTTAGGCCTTCCTCTAGGTGGGAAGACTGAAGATAAGTGTGTGAGCAACCAGATTCTTTTCTCTTCCTCCCCTTACCCTTCTTCTTACTTACAGCTATTTCCAGCCCTTCTAGAAGGGAAGGAATTAGAGAAAATGATTCTGCCTTATCCATTTTGTGCAGCTATAATAGGGTATTGAGCCGTTGGAAGAGGTGAGGTTAATGGCTTTCCTCCATGAAATATATCCTACTGGGAACCCCAACTGAGAATCTCTAGTTAGGCTGGCAGGTTCCCATTTCTCCTTCCCTCACAACTTCTGTATTTTATGGTACTCAGATGTAGGGTACCTGGCCCCCTGCAAGAAGTCCGCAGGTGAAGTGATTTCCAAGATGGCTCATCTCTTATAACCACATGTAGCAAATGGGAAACATACACTTCAACCCCATTATTTGTGAATGTGCCTTTTTCTTTTTTTTTTTTTTGGTTTATTTATTTATTTTTGTGAGAGATAGCATAAGCAAATGAGCGGGGTGGGGCAGAAAGAGGAGACAGAGGATCCAAAGCGGCTCTGTGCTGACAGCAGAGAGCCAGATGCGTGGCTCGAACTCATGAACTATTAGATCATGATGAAGCAAAGTTGGATGCTTAACCTACTGAGCCACCCAGGCACCCCTTTATTCAGTTGTTAAAGGTCCTTTCAGCCACATCCTACCCAAGGACCCTTTCCAGGAAGAGTCAAGTACCATCCTTGTGTTCCCCCCAATCTTATCACAGGGTCAAGGCCTCCAAGCAGTTCATCTGAACTGTATTTGAACAAGTATTGCCCTGATATCAAAACGAGGCAAAGATATAACAAGAAAACTACAGATCAGTATTTCTTATTAACATAGATGTAAATATTCTTAAAAAATACTAGCAAAACAAATCCAGGACCATATAAAAAGGTTTATGTACCATGGACAAGTAGGATTATTTCATGAATGCAAGGTGGGTTCAATACACTAAAATTCATCAATGTAATATACCCCCTTAGATACAGAAGAATGATTTGACAAAATCCAATATACTTTCTTGATAAAAACACTCAACAAACTAGGAATAGAAGAAAATTTCGTCAACCTGAAGCATCTATGAGAAACTCACAGCTAACACCATACTCACTGGTGAAAGATGGAATGTTTTCCTCCTAAAATCAAGAATAAGACAAAGATATCTGTTCTTGCCACTTCCAGCTAATATTATTCTAAAAGTGCTAGTCAGGGTATGTAGGTATGAAAAACAAACAAAAAGAATCCAAAGTGGAAAGGAAGAAGTGAAACTATTTAAATTCACAGATGCGTGATGTTGTGTGTACGAACTCCTAAGGAATAAAATAAACAGATAAATACAGAAAAGCTGCAGAATACAAGATCAATATAAAAAAATTATATTTTACATACTAGCAATGAACAAACCAAAAATAAAATTTAGAAAAAAGATTGTTTATAGTAATAGCATCAAAAATAACAACTTAGGAAAATATCCAAAGAAGCCCAGACTTGTACACTGAAACCTATGAAACATCAGTGAAAAAAATTAAAGACCTGAACAAATGGAGAGACATCCCATGTTCATGGATTGGGAAACTTTATATTGTTAAAATAGCAATATTCCTTAAAAAAAAACACAGCACAATCCCTATCAAAATTCCAGCTGTGTGTTTTGTTGATTATAAAATTCATGTGGAACTGCAAGGGACCTCAAATAAACAAAGTGATCTTGAAAAATAACAAAGTTGGGGGATTCACATCTCAAATTCAAAACCTAGCTATAGCAATCAAGCTGTAATAAGACAGTGTGGCACTGGCATAACGACAATGCAAGTCCAAAAAATAAAGTCTTATATTTATGGTCAATCATTTCTCAATAATGGTGCCAAGACCATCATAGGTAAACAAGTCTTTTCAACTGGGCTTGGACAACTGGACATCCACAAGCCAAAGAACAAAGCTGGATTCCTACAATGCACAATATGCAAAAATGGATCAAAGACCTAAAACTATAAGACACTTACTAGAAAACAAATGTAAATATTCATGACTTGGATTAGGTAAATTTTTTTTTTTAAAGATATGACACTTGGGGCACCTGGGTGGTTCAGTCAGTTGAGCGACCGACTTTGGCTCAGGTCATGATCTCACGGTTTGTGAGTTCGAGCCCCGCTTCGTGCTCTATGCTGACAGCTCTGAGCCTGGAGCCTGCTTCCAATTCTGTGTCTCCCTCTCTGTCTGCCCCTCCCCCACTCATGCTCTGTCTCTCTCTCAGAAATAAACATTAAGAAAAAAAAAAAAGATATGACACCAAAAGCACAAGTCTCAAAAGAAAAAATAGAGAATTTGGACATCACCAAAATTGAAAATTTTTCTGCTTCAAAGAGCGCCATCAAGAAAGTGAAAATACTATCCAAAGAATGGGTGAAAATATTTGCAAGTAATTTACGTGGGTAGGGACTTGCATTTAGAATAAAGAACTCAGCAATAAAAAGAACCCAATTAAAAAATGGGCAAAGGATCTGAATAAACATTTCTCCAAAGATGAACAAATGTCCAAAAAGCACATGAAAAGATGCTCAACATTATTAGTCATTAGGGAAATGTAAATCAAAACCATGAAATACTTCATTCCCACTAGGATGGCTAGAATCAAAATGTCAATAATAAGTGTTGGCCAGGATATAGAGAAATTGGAACTCTTACACACAGTTGGTGGAAATAGTTAACAGCCACTTTGGAAAGGTTTGATACTTCCTTGAGAGGAGTAGGCATATGACTCCGCAATTCACTCCTATGTACATAACCAAGGGAAATAAAAACTTAGGTCCACATAAAAACCTGTACACAAATGTTCATAGTAGTAGTATTTATAATAGCCATAAAGCAGAAATAACACAAATATCCATCAAATGAATGACCAAAATATGGCATATAAATACAATGAAATATTCAGCCATAGAAAGAAATGAAGTACTGATACATGCTGCAACATAGATGCACCTTGGAAACATTGTTCTAAGTGGGAAAAAAAGTCATATACAAAGGCCACATATTGCACGATTCCATTGACATGAAATGTCCCAAGTAGGCAAATCTATAGACAGAAAGATTGGCGGTTACCAGGGGCTTTGGTGGGAGGTGGTGGGTGGGGGTGGGATTGGGGAAGTAGTGAGGGGAGAATAAACAGCCACTCTAATGGGTACCGGAATTTTATTTCTTTTACAGTGATAAAAATGCTTTGTATAAAATGGTGATAGTTGCACAATTTTGTGAATATTCTAAAAGCAACTAATTGCGCACATTAAAATGGTGAATTTTATTGGATGAGGGAGGGTCAACTCTTGCCAAAGAAATCTTCACTATAAATTATCTTCAACTTCTCCATGGACTCTGCTCTTAATTGGCAACTATTGAGAATCTCAGTCTCTCAGGATGTTTTGCATAAGGCTGTCTAGCATCTGTTATCTCAACTTTGCTGAATCCTGATAACCAGCAATGAGGTAAGCTTGGATATCAGAATCCAAGCTGAGGGCAGGACAGGGCCAGGACTAAGAACCAGTCATTTGACTCTGAAGGCTGCACCCTCAACAGCTGTGTACCTTTACCAGTCACATGCTTATCCCATTTTCTATGGTTTCTTAAAGACCAGAAGATAGCTAGGATAATTATTCCACATCCTGCTCAAATGCACTTAAGAATCCTGACTTGATGGTTGACTTGTAGTAATGGTTATGAGGTTCTGGGAAAAACAGGCATTCATCGTGGTGCTTCATTTAGTATAAATGCATAGTATTTGGCAGATTGCTCCTTGATACACATGAGGAGCTGGCAACAAACAGTGGGATGATGTGATGCCTGCCTCCATCTCCACTGGGAAAGGAATGTGGCCACAGCAAGGCTGCACAGAGGCTTCTCGTTGTCAGAGCACATCCAAAGGGCAGGGCTGGGAAAGTCCCATATTCTTGCTCTCAAGGAATCTGTCCTTCTCATCCTCCCCCTAATTTATCTTTCCATAAGTCGAAACACAGCCAGTGATTCTGGGGAGACACTGCCCCAAGGAGAAAGTCCTTCAGTCACAAAACATTAAAATATTCAAAAATAAAAAAACTTTTATTTTTAATGTTTATTTATTTTCGAGAGTCAGAGCGTGAGCGGGGTGGGGGCAGAGAGGGAGACACAGAACCTGAAGCAGGCTCCAAGCTGTCAGCACAGAACCCGACGTGGGGCTCAAACTCAACGAACGATGAGATCATGACCTGGCCGAAGTAGGAGGCTCAACTGACTGAGCCACCCAGGCACCCCTAAAAAAGCCTTTTTTTGGGGGGAGAAGTGTGGGAAGACAAGGAGGCAGAGGCCACCTTTAGTGAAAAAACAGGAAGCTACATTGAACATTCTGTTGCATGCTGAGTCATTTTCAATCATTCACGTAGTGACAAGCTGGTGGAGAGATGATAAAAAACAAAACAAAACCCCATAACCTTTACCATGAATTGGCACACATTCTAGGTAATGGTTATGGGGGGAAAATTCCATTCACCCCTCACTGTTCAAAAAAGAAATGTGCCCCACCATGCTGTGCTACCATGAAAGCGTGGGCTGCTGTGAGGTCACATGAGCACTTTGGGGGTCAATGAAGTTTTTATGGGTGAGGTACTTTTTAAATTTTGGTTTTGAAGGGTATTTGAGAAATATAAAAATGATTAGGCACAAATGTAGATGCTGGGTGGGGATGCAGGGAGAGAAGTGCCCATAATAGAAGGCAAAAGTGGAAAAGTATGTGGGGCTCAGTCTATGGAGGGTTTTAGACACCAAGCTTGAGGAATATTTCTAATGGGAGTAAATTTTGAGGCAGAAGTTATTTAAATAAGCAAAACTGCATTTTAGCAGAATGAAAAAGACTGGAAGAGGTTACAGTCAGGGTGGCTAGTTAGAAAGCTACCAAGAGCAACCAGGTGATTCAATGGACCAGGACCTGAAAGGAAGTAGGATGGAGGAATGAACAGCTGGGAAGATTGGAGGGAAAAGAGCGGATACAAGCTGTGACAACTGAGGGATGAAGGATTTTGGTGACTGGGTTGAAAGTGACCCTTTAAAGGGAGAAACAATAGGTAGAGATGCAAGATTAAGTTTTGGTATTGACTTTGAGATGCCAGAAAGATATCCTGGGGCTAGGGTCTGAACAGAAAATAGGGATTTAGGCAAGAATCTTAAGGAGTCCTTGAGGTTGACCAGAGAGAATTGGGCAAGACAAGAACTTTAATTATAGTATCCATCCAAGATCTGGACAGTATACATCCAACCAAAAAAAGGAACCAAATAGGCAAATTAAGTTCAAGTTGTTGGCAAGATTAGAGCCCTTACTGGCAATTCAG